>NC_056631.2:62239688-64639688 GCF_002870075.4 Lactuca sativa | reverse complement strand
TATTTATGTTCAAAGGGTTGATACCATATTGGATTCTATTATTATTGTGTTTCACTTTGCATGTTTTGACTTCCCGAATAAACTGGGTTATTCTTCCGGAATGACTAAGTTATTCAAACCATCCACAGTCGGTCATATGTTGGAAGTAGATATGAATTAAGACTGTCATGATGGGTTGTAGAGGTCTAAGGTGTTGGACAAGGCTACAGCAATCATGAGTGCTCATAAGTTCTGAGTATTAGATTCAACCCGCGCTCATTGGAATCACTTCATGGATTTTATCACGAGTGATCATGAGACGATAATATCTTATATTCTTCAAACCTAGAGATATGAGTTGTTACTATGAGTTGATAGTACATTGATAGCACGAAAACGCATTTGGTAACTCGGTGCTATAAAACGTGCCTTTGTGTATGATTCAACAAGTAGTAGAACAAGCCATATGAGTCGAAGTTTATCCATTCCTTTTACCTTCGGGATAAAAGCGATATCTGTGGGCCCCTCGATGATTTGATGATGACAAATGGAAGTGCTCGGCCGGGCCAGGACTGATTTGATTTGTTCAATTAGTCAGTCGTCATAAATCGGAAATCGGGAAACAACAAATGGACAGAGAGAATGATTATAATCCATGTCTCAGTCCATATGATATCTAGAATGGAGGAATATATGATCCCTTATCTAATGGACAAGTCATTGACAAAGGTCAGAGTTCATCGACAAGGTCAGAGTTCGACAGAAGCTTTTGAGAGCTACGATTGCCGGTTGGTTCCTGAAGTCATACGCAATAATAGTTTTAGACTTATCCAAGTGGGAGACTGTTGGATTAATGTCTAAGTCCATAACTACATTTGGTAAGACTTGACCCGACCCGGCATGGTCCATTTGGGTTGCATACCATCATGCACTTGAATGAGAGAAATAAGACACTTATGGTTATTAATATATTATAAGTTCTAGTATATTAATAATAAGAATAATAAGATTATTTAATTAGTATTGATCAAGAATTAATCTAGGATTAATTAAGTGATCAAAAGAAGACTAATTAAATATATGGGTTGATTGTGTAAATCATCCATACTTGTATAGTGGGCTAATGCTCCATGGATAATCAAGTTGGGCTAAAACCCATAGGATGGTCCATGGATGCTCCATGGTGTATTTGTACCCATGGATCCAAGGAAATGGAAAGCCATGACAATTAAGAGTTTACCCTAATTGTGTAACTATATAAGCATCTTATTATTGAGGAAAAATCGGCCACTAGTAGTATTCAAGAAAGGGCTAGCCGATTTTGGTGAGTGTAGAATTCTCTCAAGTCATTCTAAGTGTTTTGATGATTGTGATTCCATTTGAGGTGTCACACTTGGGGCACTAAGCACTCAAGCTTCATGAAGACTTTCTACATCAAGAGGTATGTATTCTATCTTGTTACATTATTGTTTTGTATGCTAGATTAGGATAATACCTTGGAAGTTCTTATTTGCATGTATAATAGAGAAAACATAGATCCAAGGTATTTAGGGTTGCATGTACACTTAGGAAGTGTTAGAATGCTCAAAACCCAACAGCAAGATCATGATTTTTGCATAGATTAGGAAAGGATTTTGATAAAACAAAGAATTTAATTCATAGATCCAAGCATAATCTTACCTTAGATGAAGAATTTTGTGGAAATTTCCTCTTGAATGCTTCCTAAAACTCGAGATTTTTTTGAGTGGAGAGGGAGGGATGTTCTTGAGTGATCTAGAGAGAATTTGTGAGAGATTTGTGAATGTGTGTGTGTGTGTTTCGGCCGAGAGTGAGAGAGAGCAGAGAAGAGAAGTGATTTTGAGGTGAGGTGCATGGAGGTATGTGAGATATTTTGCATGGAAGTCCTTTGGTTAATTATGAGGTGTCACTTGAAAGTCAACTCTTCCTTGGATTTGGGCCTTGGGCCGAGAATTTGAAAGGGAAAAGGAAGAATTTGGGCCTTTGCCCCTAAGCCCAATATTAGAGTTAATTTGGGTGAATTTTCTCATAAAAGAATATAGTATGATTTTTCCATTTTTGTTGAACTAGTTTAGGGTATTCATGGATCAAAGCTTTCAATTCATTTCATTCTAGGCCCAACATGGCCCCAAAATGTTGAAATAAATTAGTGTGGGTCCAATTAGAGCCCAATTAGGGTTCTAAGCCCTTGATAGTCAAATTGGAAGCTTATTGGTCCATTTGGATCCAATAAGGAAGTTCTAGTCCAAGGTGTACCTAAACAAGAACTTCTAGGGTTTCCAATTGTTTGATGACTATTTGTAGTACTTGTATAATGTATTTGATTGAAGTTTTTGAAGTCATAATCATAGGTGTCAATCATGTCCTTAAGTTTTTGATTCACATTGACTTGAGTGTATGGATTACATGACGCAAAATTTCCAGTTGTGACATCATCCCCCCGTTAGAGGGAATTTCGTCCCGAAATTCTGTTTGAAAGCTAGATTTGAGAATGCTAGAATAGGTGAGGGTACTTTTGCTTCATTTGATCTTCGCGTTCCCACGTGAATTCTGGCCCACGCTTTGCGTTCCACCGCACCTTCACGATCGGGATGCGACTTTGCTTAGTACGCTTCACCTCCCTGTCCATGATCTCGATTGGTTCTTCGACGAACAGGAGATTCTCATTGATTTCGATTTCGTCAAGAGGAATGACAAGGGTTTCATCTGATAGGCACTTTTTCAGATTAGAGACATGAAACACGGGGTGTACACCGTTTAGCTCCGCGGGTAGTTGTAGTCTGTATGCTACTGGACCTATACGGGCGACGATTTCGAAAGGTCCAATGTATCGTGGGTTCAACTTTCCCCGTTTTCCGAAACGTATAACCCCTTTCCAGGGTGAGACTTTCAACAGTACTCGATCACCGACCTGGAATTCTAAGGGTTTTCGCCGTTTATCGACGTAGCTCTTTTGTCTGTCACGCGATGCTTGCAATCGAGCTCTGATCTGAACGATCTTTTCTGTGGTTTCGTGAATGATCTCCGGTCCTGTTAGTGCCCTGTCTGATGTATGCGTTCTTGCTAGTTGGGTGTCACCTACTTCAGCCCAACATAACGGTGATCTACATTTACGCCCGTACAGTGCTTCGAAAGGGGCCACCTTGATGCTCGAATGGTAACTATTGTTATATGAGAATTCAATCAACGGTAGGTAGGTATCCCAAGACTTTCCAAAGTCTATCACACAAGCACTAAGCATGTCTTCAAGCGTTTGGATGGTTCGTTCACTTTGACCGTCCGTTTGTGGGTGATATGCGGTACTCATATCGAGATGAGTTCCCATTGCCTTGTGGAGTGATTGCCAAAAGCGCGATGTGAACCTACTATCCTTATCCGAGATGATAGATTTTGGCACTCCATGGAGTCTTACGATTTCTCGTAGGTACAACCGCGTCAGTCTCTCCATCTTGTAGGATTCTTTGATTGGCAGGAAGTGGGCAGATTTCGCCAGTCGGTCGATTATTACCCATATGGTGTCCAGTCCGTCCGACGTCTTGGGCAGCTTGGTCACGAAATCCATAGAAATCCCCTCCCATTTCCACTCAGGGATTGCCGGTTGCTGTAACAATCCGGAAGGTTTCTGGTATTCCACCTTTACTTTGGCGCACGTAAGGCACTTACTAACATAGGTCGCGATTTCCGCCTTCATGTTAGGCCACCAATAGTGTTGTTTAGTGTCCAAGTACATCTTGTCCGAACCGGGATGAATGGAGTATCGTGTCTTGTGAGCTTCCTTCATAACGGTCTCCCTAAATCCTCTGATTTTTGGGACCCAAATACGGTTCATGAAGTAGTATACCCCGTTTTCTTTGGCTTCTAGGTTCTTCTCCATCCCGCGTAATGCCTCGCTAGTTCTATTTTCCGCTTTCATAGCCTCTGCCTGGGCTGATGCAATTTGAGTGGCCAGATGAGACTGAATAGTTATCGAGTGTGTTTTCGTACGGCGATTAGAGTACTCCTTCCGACTTAATGCATCAGCTACCACGTTGGCCTTGCCTGGATGGTACTTGATCTCGCATTCGTAGTCGTTTAGCAATTCCACCCATCTTCGTTGTCTCATGTTCAGCTCTTTCTGATTCAAGATGTGCTGGAGGCTCTTGTGGTCCGTGAAGATGGTGCACTTTGTACCGTACAGGTAGTGCCTCCAAATTTTCAAAGCGAAGACCACGACTCCCAGTTCTAGGTCATGGGTCGTGTAATTCACTTCGTGCGTCTTTAGCTGGCGAGACGCATATGCTATCACTCTTCCACGTTGCATGAGAACGCAACCTAAGCCTTGATTCGACGCATCACAGTAGACTACAAAATCTTCCGTTCCTTCGGGTAGAGATAGCACAGGAGCGCTACAGAGAGCTTGCTTCAAGGTTCGAAACGCAATTTCTTGTTGGTCTGTCCATTTGAATGGCACGCCCTTTTGCGTAAGCAAGGTAAGCGGCTTGGCGATCTTAGAGAAGTTTTGGATGAATCTCCTATAGTAGCCTGCTAGGCCTAAGAACTGACGAATTTCTGTGGGCGTAGTCGGAGTTGCCCATCCTTCCACAGCTTTGACCTTAGAGGGATCCACATGAATTCCATCTTGGCTAACTACGTGACCTAGAAAATTCACGCTCCGTAGCCAAAACTCACACTTAGAGAGTTTGGCGTAAAGCTTTTCCGATCGCAGCGTCTCTAGGACTTGTCGGAGATGTTGGCCATGCTCCTCTTTGCTTCGAGAATAGACGAGGATGTCATCGATAAACACAATGACGAAGTTGTCCAGGAACGGTCGACAGATTCGATTCATTAGGTCCATGAATGCGGCAGGTGCATTTGTTAGACCGAAGGGCATTACGACGAATTCATAATGTCCGTAGCGAGTTCGGAAAGCGGTTTTAGGAATATCTTCTTCTCGGACTTTGAGTTGGTGGTATCCGGACCGTAAATCTATTTTAGAAAAATAGCTAGCTCCTTGGAGCTGGTCGAATAGATCATCGATTCGCGGGAGTGGGTAGCGGTTTTTAACAGTGAGCTTATTTAACTCTCTGTAATCGATGCACATTCTGAAAGATCCGTCCTTCTTTTTGACAAAGAGCACCGGAGCTCCCCATGGCGAGTAGCTAGGTCGGATAAATCCTTTGTCCAGAAGCTCACTGAGTTGGCTGGACAGTTCCTGCATTTCAGCAGGAGCCAACCGATATGGTGATTTAGCGAGAGGAGTTGCTCCTGGAACGAGGTCGATTCGGAACTCAACCTGTCTCTCTGGGGGTACTCCTGGAAGATCTTCAGGAAACACGTCCGGAAATTCACACGCTACCGGAATATCTTGGATGTTAGTTTCTTCTTTGGTCTTGTTCACTATGTGAGCCAAGAACGCCAAATTGTTCTTTCGCACATGTTTTTGTGCTTTGATACACGAGATAAGACGAAGATTCGTGCTAGGTTTGTCTCTGTAAATTACTAGGGTTTCGTGATTCGGGAGACGAAGGCGAACGGCCTTCTCGTGGCACATAATCTCAGCATGGTGGGGGCTTAACCAATCCATGCCGATAATCACATCGAAACTCCTAATTGATATTGGCATTAGGTTTATTCGAAAAACGTGTTGGTTGAGGGTTAGGGTACATCCGATGTAGATTTCCCCAGTGGATTCGGTTTTCCCATTGGCCATTTCCACCGTATAGGTTTCATTTAGCTTCTGGGGTTGTTGTTTTAATAAATGTTTAAACTTCTCGCTTACGAAACTTCGCTCCGCTCCGGTATCAAATAAGATGCATGCATAAGTGTGGTTTAGGGGAAACGTACCGGTCACAACTGCGGGGTCCTGAAATGCATCACTCTGACCCATAGTCAGCATTCTTCCTGCTCCCCTGTTTCCTGAGTTGTTGTTAGGGCAATCTCGGCGGAAATGCCCCGTCCTTCCACACCCAAAACAGGTGTGGCTAGGCCCTGCATTGTTGCCGCCGGTATTGGTGTTGTTGGTATTGCGATGGTTGTTGTTGTTGTTGTTGTTCTGATTGTTTCCCTGACTCTGATTCTGAGAAGGATAAGTCCTGCATAACCTTGCAGTGTGTCCCCTTCGGTTGCAACTGGTGCAATGGAACTCCTTACATTCTCCATGGTGATGGAAACCGCACTTATTGCACTTGGGAGAATTACCGGAATAGGGTCTTGAAGCATTTGAAGCAGCTGAGGCTGGAGCATGTGGTGTGGCTGGAACCGGTGTGGTGACAGCGTTAACTGCCACTGTCTGCTGCTTTTTAGAGGTCTCGGGGCCCTGACGCCCCTTTCTCTTGTTGTTCCATCCTTTCTTACCATCACCCTCCTTCTTCTTCTCAGTCTCTACTGGTTTCTCGCCCTTCTTGTTGTTATGATCATATAGCCTCTTTGCCAATCTCTTCGCACTGTCAAACGTTTCGGGGTTTGCAGCTATCACATTCCCCTGAATGGGAGGTGTCAGTCCCCAGATGAATCGTTCGATCTTCTTTCCTTCTGATGTGATCATACCCGGGCACAACAGAGATAGTTCGCTAAATCTCGATATGTAGGCATCGATGTTCGCATTCTGCACAGTGAGGTTCCATAATTCCTGCTCCATCTTTTGTATTTCGCCTCGAGGGCAGTACTCAGCCATTAACATTTCTTTCATTTCTGCCCAGGGGATAGAGTTGGCAATAGGGAGCGTCATAGCTTCCACGTGTCCGTTCCACCAAGTGAGTGCTTGGTCCACAAAAGTACAGGCCGCGAACTTCACCTTCATCTGCTCGGGGCACTCGCATATCTCGAATACCGACTCTACCTTCTCGATCCATCGCTTCAGAGTGATCACTCTTCCAGTGCCGTTGAAAGTTCGGGGTTTAGCGTTCGCAAAGTCCTTGTAGGTGCACGTTTTAGTGGGTCCTTGGTTCGTCCCGTTGTTCGAACTTCCGGATCCTTGCCCGTTACCTCCTCCGTTGTTCCCTCGGTGAAGTTGTGCCATAGCTGCTGTGACCGCAGCAGACACGGCTGCCTGGAAAGCAGTGGAGTCAACTTCGGGCGGGGTTGGTTCGGGATTTCCGCGAGTAGCTGGGCGAGGCATCTTTCTGTCATGAAACGGAAATATGTTGAGTGTACATGGTTTCTGTGAGGTTGTGATCCTACTAACTAGGTGTATGATACGAACCTAAACATTACTACCATCGAGCATACAATCATAACGTCTCAACACATAACAACTGATAATATCATAGCAAAACACACAAAAGTTCATTAATATTATCCGCATGTAATACAAGAAAATTTGCTCGTAAGAGCATACATGAGTGACACTAATCCGACAACATAATGGCTCCATGAGTAGTGTAGTCACTTAAACATAGAGCCGGAGTACATAACATAGTTCCTAATGACCTACTATGATAAGTCTATCCCTAACCGCGATGAGTTGCGTCAGGAGGTGGTGCCGAAGATGTGGATGCTCCCTGAAGACGAGTCACCAAGCGTTCTGCGTCCTGAAGTCGAGACTCCCACCTTACCTGCCTCATGTGAAACTCCCGGAGGACGTCACGCGTCTCCTGTTCCGCACGCTCGACCCTAGTCCACAACTGGCGTACTTGATCAGCAGTGCCCTGAGCAAGGTCGCCGGTGTCCCGTAATCGTCTCACCATGACCGGTAGGTCTCGGTCGGCCGGTCCTCCGTCCCTCAAGTCAAAGAACTCACGTAACATGCCAAACGGGGGTCGCTGTCCCTGATGTCTGCTCCATCTCCAAAGATCAATGCCCCAAGGAGGGGTGGGTCCAGTGGGTCCCACACGATAAGCAGGCACCCTGATCGGGTAAGGGGGTTGATGACCTCGGACTCTGCGTCCGAATCACCCCCTTCGCTGTCATCGAGCTCTTCTTCGAAATTTTCTTCGTCTTCTTCGGGGTCGGCAGGCTCGCCCTCGACTTCGGCCTCTGGTTCCCCGTCAGATTCCTCTTCGGAGTCTTCTTCAGGTTCCTCTTCAGGCTCTTCCTCAGGCTCCTCCTCCTCTAGCCATCCATTGTTTCCCTGATTAGGGAAGTAGGGGTCTCCAGGGTGATGAAAACCGGCCATGCTGTCTGCGCGAGTACGTAAATATGCTAACATTATTTCTATGTGCTATAACTATTGTACAGACTAAGCGAACGTTCTCTTTCTGGTGATAAAGGTATAGTTTTAGGTTTCCCTAGCTGTCCCGATCTTATCAAGACGTGTGCTAGTTTTACTTTGGAGGGAACGTAGTTGATCAGGCTACATTCACTCCTCGGTATCACTATGAACAGTCCCGATTTAACCGAGATGCCAGCATTATTGTGTTTGATTCGGCGTTAGGTCCTTATTTTTAATGCAAGCAAGTGTGTTTTATTTACTTGTTTTGTTCAGAGTTATGTTAGTCCCTCTTTTGGTTTATAGTTGCATATCAATGTGTGGCTCGACATGCTAGTTCACTATAAACAAAGCTCTGATACCAACCTGTCACACCCCCGAACCAGGCGGCGGAAACGTCCGGGGGCTGTTGTGACTCAATTGAATACCATAACATTGAATATATATGAAACATAACAACATTCGTCACCATGCATTAATATAGTACAACCAGTAGCGTTTACATGAAATACATTGTTTAAACATTACATTCCCAAAAATAAATTGTTCGACTCGTACATAAACAAACTGCAAGCCATCACTGAATATGATTTCCTTTGATTCACTGGTTCCCTGAGAATACAAGTATTTTGAAAAACGTCAACATATGAAATGTTGGTGAGTTCATAAGTAGTGTTTTGAAATCCAATGTTTCGTATTGTTTGAAAAATCACCAGAAAATCCGATATTTTCTGAAAATAGTATAGTCAAAAAGATGTGAAGATCCATAGGTATGCTTGTTTGTTTCTATACTTGTAAAAATTGTTCGTTAAAATTGTATGCATTTCGAATCCGATATGTATTGAGAAACCTAGGAAAACCCGATGTTTTCCTAATCCTTTGAGTTCCATTAAGTTGCGTTGAAACCATTACAAAAATAGTAGTCTCATTCCCAGGCGACGTTGGATTATTTTTTAGCATGATTAATTACTACAAACCCGCATTACACAAACGCCCAGTTTATAGCTATACTAACGATCCCGAAGGCGTCGTCCGTACTAATCACGTTATCCAGCCGCCCTGACTACGTGTCGTCCCACATCTGAAGAGAAAGAGGACACGAAGACCTCGATGACTCTATTAGCCGGTTGGGGATAAAATGTGTACGAGGGGTCCCCGACCTGCCTCGCAAAAATATGTAGACTTTACTAGCAATACCAAAGGACCCTTGGGGACTAGTGGTATACAAGCCATTGAAAGTCCCTCTACGTTGTGCCAAGTCGGTGAAACCCAACACTTCGTAGAAAAAAATGTCTTCGGGCCTTAAGATCAGGTCATTGGGCTAGCTAGGCCCAACAAACAAGATTTTACACTTTTGGGGCCCGAAGATGGTGCGTAGACGTCTGTGCACACTCGTATGTAAGTTGAGTTCCCAAACGTTATTTGTATGTATCGTAGTGTCGCCATGTTAGTAGTTTCGGATTTTCATTGGTTCGAGACCGAACCAATTCGTTTTACAACGATTTTGGTATTGTAGTGTATTGTATTTCGTCGATAGTCGCGGTACCATTGTTTGATCAAATTGCATGTATTGAATTAGCCTTGAAAGTTTTCTGTTTGCAGCCCCTCATTGTTTGTAAACTTTACTTTTTCAACCCTTTAGTTAAATACTTTCCGGTTTGGTCCTTAAATCAATTTTCTTGACATTTTAACACCAAAAATTATTGAAATTAATATTTTTCAACATATTTTTCAATGAAAACAGTTTAAGTCCCTGAAAATGTAGTTTTCTCGGTTATAACCCTTCTTTTTTGCAACTTTGACAATTTTGGCCCAAATTGTAAAATTTTTGCAACTTTGGTCCTTTTTAAATTTAAAAAGCATTTTAAACCTTTAAAAAGGACTTGAAACACTTATAGTCCAATGTTTTACAGAAAAATACAGTTTTGGCCCTCCAAAACAGAAAATCTTGCATAATGGGCCTCATTGGGCCGAAAATGTCATTTTTAGCCCATTAAGCTTGAAATTTATGTTTTTAATCCTCTAAATGAGTAAATTTCCAGAATTTGTTTTATTGAAACTGTTTTGGCACACCTCATCCATCAGAATTCGTGATATGTCAATTTGGACCCTTAATTTTGTATTTTTCACATTTTAGGCCCAAAATTTGTGTTTTTAGCCCAAAGAAAATTGTTACTAAACTACTTAGCCATTTTTCTTGAAACACTTTGTATGTAGAAACATATTTGATGCAAAAATCATTTAACATAAGATATATCCCGGTTTTGAGGGGTTTTATGGCTAGATCCAACATTTTAGCACACAAAAGCATACATGTAAGCATGGAAATCATACAAGGCATACAAAACACATATAGATCTACACTTTCACTTGTATTCCCCCCCCCCCCCCACAAAACTCATAAAAACAGAAAATAGGGGGTATGAAGCTCACCTTGTTTGAAGCTTTCGGTTTTTGAGGAAAAGATGGAAGAAAGATGATGTGATTTTTGGCCTTAGCACCCTTTGATGAAGATCTCGAGTTTGAGATGGTTCTAGGATGCAAGATCACGATTTTTGCATAGATTAGGAAAGAATTTTGATAAAACAAAGAATTTAATTCATAGATCCAAGCATAATCTTACCTTAGATGAAGAATTTTGTGGAAATTTCCTCTTGAATGCTTCCTAAAACTCGAGATTTTTTTGAGTGGAGAGGGAGGGATGTTATTGAGTGATCTAGAGAGAATTTGTGAGAGATTTGTGAATGTGTGTGTGTGTGTTTTGGCCGAGAGTGAGAGAGAGGAGAGAAGAGAAGTGATTTTGAGGTGATGTGCATGGAGGTATGTGAGATATTTTGCATGGAAGTCCTTTGGTTAATTATGAGGTGTCACTTGAAAGTCAACTCTTCCTTGGATTTGGGCCTTGGGCCGAGAATTTGAAAGGGAAAAGGAAGAATTTGGGCCTTTTCCCCTAAGCCCAATATTAGAGTTAATTTGGGTGAATTTTCTCATAAAAGAATATAGTATGATTTTTCCATTTTTGTTGAACTAGTTTAGGGTATTCATGGATCAAAGCTTTCAATTCATTTCATTCTAGGCCCAACATGGCCCCAAAATGTTGAAATAAATTAGTGTGGGTCCAATTAGAGCCCAATTAGGGTTCTAAGCCCTTGATAGTCAAATTGGAAGCTTATTGGTCCATTTGGATCCAATAAGGAAGTTCTAGTCCAAGGTGTACCTAAACAAGAACTTCTAGGGTTTCCAATTGTTTGATGACTATTTGTAGTACTTGTATAATGTATTTGATTGAAGTTTTTGAAGTCATAATCATAGGTGTCAATCATGTCCTTAAGTTTTTGATTCACATTGACTTGAGTGTATGGATTACATGACGCAAAATTTCCAGTTGTGACAGATCGTCGCCACTCCGCATAACTCTTTTGGCGGCTTTGGGCCATTATCAATCTCTGTCTAACTTGTTGGATAAGCTCAGTCGGTTTAAGCACTATGCTAGTGATCCCCATTAATCTATGGCCAACCTCGCCCCAACAGATAGGAGTCTGCCATCTCCTCCTATAAATAAGCTCAAAGGAAGGCATACCGATGTTGTCATGATGGTTGTTGGAAACATGGAAGGTATCATGAATCTGACTCAACTCGAGCGTCTGAAGAGTCCACTCACTCTGCCCGTCAATCTGCGGATGATAGGCAGTACTGAAAGGCAACCGGATGCCCAAATCTTTGTGAAACCACTTCCAAAATCTGAAAGTAAAACGAACATCCTGGTCTGACATAATAGAATTCGGCTCCCCATGCCAAGGCACCACCTCCCAAACATAAATCTCAACTATCTTCTCTGTAGAAGAGCTCTCATTTATGGCTAAGAAGTAAGCACTCTTCGTCAAATGGTCAACTATCAACCATATAGCATCAAATCCCCTGGAAGTCTTCGGAAATTTTGTAATGAAATCCATCATGATCTGCTCCCACTTCCATAGTGGAAACTCCAATGGCTGCAGTTTTCCGTGAGGGTGTTGGTGTTCGACTTTGACCTTTTGGCAGGTCAATCATCGCTCAACAAACCAGGCCACATCTCTACTTATACACGACCACCAATAACTATGCTTCAGGTCAAGATACATCTTTTTATCCCCCAGGTGAATGGAAAATCTCGACTTATGGGCCTCCTCCATCAATACCCATTGGGCCCCACCAACATATGGAACCCAATCCCGCCCATGAAGAGTCAAAATCCCCCTGCTATCGATATCAAAGGTTGAAATATGACCGACCACCCGCTCACTTTTTCAATTTTCTTCCTTTATGGCCTCTGAATATGCTTCTTTGACCGTTTCCAAAACTGGGGTCATCACAGTCATCCTTATACACACATCCTGAATTGGGGAATTGACCGCCCTTTAGCTCAAGGCGTTGGCCACCATATTGGCCTTGCCTGGGTGATACAAAATCTCATAGTCATAATCTTTCACCACATATAACCACGTCCTCTGCCTCATGTTCAGGTTTGGATGATCCATAAGATATCTCAGGCTCTTATGGTCTGTGTAGATGGTGCATCGAACTCCATAAAGGTTACCTATATATGAAATGTGATTGTTTACATGCTACCTGGTTGTTTTTTGTTGATCATATATTTTATGTGGTAGAATTGCGGTTGAACATTTATGCATGCATGCAATGGAATATATGTCTGGTTACCTATATTATGCGGTTGCTTGTTATCTTTTACTTGTCTATCATTTTTATGCTTCATCATGAAATGAATGATTGACCCAATTGGGGTTTGTATGTTTTATGTGCAACTTTATGAACTCACTCAGTAGGGGCTGACACTTATACCTTTCATCTTTTGTGCCTTATGATTGGTGCAAGCAGTTTAGAAGATTGGCCTTGGTGAGAGGGGTTCTTATGGGTAGTAGATTTATATTAACGATACCACTCTTGGACACGTTTTTTATTATTTACTTTAAAGTACTTTCGTTTACATTTTAAATGGTTTGGAATTATGTTTGAATTTTTGAAGTAACGTTGTGGTTTGAAAATGTTTTGATTTAAAAACTAAGTCTTCCGCTAACGTATTTCGTTAAAAAATGTTTTAAAAAGAAAGAAAAAAATTATGGTGAAAATCACGACATTACTCTCCAGGGTTGCTGATAATCAACGGGGATGGATGTTTACCCGTTGAGACTTTGGGTAGTCTCCATGGTTGCTGATAACCTATAAATGTTTTATATGTTGTCATGTATGGGATATCTTGGGGAACTCACTAAGATTTGTGCTTACAATTGTTGGTTAAATGTGTTTCTGGTACCACTGAGGATCGCGGGAAAGCGATGGATTGATTATACACATTCGCTTGGAGAATTTGTTACTGGATATTTTAGGACACTCTGATATTTTGATGTGGGAATTGTATTTGATATTATGACTTTTCTGAGATGGTTATTATGAAAACAGTTTTCTATGGATTTAAAAATGATAAATTTGGTTTGAAGATTTAGATGTTACAAATGGTTGTTGATAAGGTGAGAAATCTTGATATGGTTGTTGAAAAAGTTGAGTTTGTTTGATAAGGGAACCAATTTGGAGAAAAATCATAAAACCACCTTGAGATGATTCCATGTTCGGGTATTGGCGAAGAGTTATATCTAACGCAAAAGTGTTATTAGGCTTGCTGTTTCGATTGTTTGGTGGGGTATTTTGATTAGGATCTATGGTTATTGAATTTAAACAATACAAGGTTGTGTATGTAAATAGACGAAGAGAAGAATAGTGTGAAAAAGTTGAGTTTTTTGGATAGGGAAACCATATTCGTGCAATGGTCGCCCCACGGTCTTTCATGTAAAAGCCACAAAGACAATCTAGCATATCATGACACCTAGTGTCCTACAAAGTACAGTAAGAAGATTTGCCTCCTAATTGAAGTAGACTAACACCACCGCTCCCAAGAATGTAAAGTTTGATACTACACACTACCTAGCATTAATCCAAATGTCAAACCTTAATCCGCCATCTAAAACTATCAAGTTGACCAAAAGTTAACCTGGTAAAAAAACAATGGTTAACGGTCAAATTCAACCATACAGACCATCGCGCTATGACAAGACCTTGGCCATGCCGTGGTCAACACTTGACCACGTCGTGGTCAAGTTTGCAGATCCTAATCCTTATTAAGCTCTTAATCCGTTAAGTCAACTACTAATACTTTCTAGATAGCTTCATGGCACCCTAACGGTCCATAAAAATCGTAACTTTATGGACATGCATGTCCAATACATGTCTTTCCCCAAGCTAGGTCAAAATGGAAAGAAATTGGGTCAAAACCCCATGCATGGCACCAAACAACATGGAAGTCCACATCAAGAATATACAATATTTTCGGGACCTTAGTGGTCAATAAAGATGCGAAATTTATTACAACCACTCACTCAAAACTCATCAAATGAACCAAACTAGCTTAAACACTAGATTTACAAGAATTGATTTTGATCTTGCTAGAAGATCTCTTTTCACCACAAATGATCTATATCTTCCTTTAATGGTCACCACAAAGAAAAATGAGCTCAAGAACCACAAGATGAGGCTAGGGTTTGGGTTTCTTCACTTGGAGGTGATAGACGATGAGAGTGGGAGGAACCCTAACCATCACATCCTTTAAATAGGTCCCAAGGCCTGAGATCTAAGGTTTTGAACCCTAGTCGCCATCGCGCCATGATGAGAGGATGACGACATCATGGTCCTTAAATGACAAGTCCTACACAACGATCCATTTATAGGTAAATTGAAAATGGTTTTAATTCCTTTTATTTATTTCAGACCATGAAATGGTCAAAAACTTTCCATTCTCACGTTGCCAACCGTGACCGATGCCACACCCACATGTCACACCACAACCACGTATAAGGGATGTGTATGTCATGACCGACTACACTGTCTTCATATAATGTATATTGATAGTCTAATTATCTCGAATGACTCTTTTAATAATCCATAAATATTATAAAGACTCTTTTAGGATTCAAAATTAAAGACCTCGTAAACTATTTTGTGTCTTAAAAAACAGAGGCGTCCCATTGATTTTGAAGGCCGTGTGGAAAAATAAAAATGGGTCCCTACATATATATAGGGTTTAGATTGACACTTAACTTTCTAATTTGTTCTATTTTGGTCACTTAACTATGTTTAAGTTTTAAAAGTTCATGTACCTTTCTATTTTGTTCTTAAATGGTCATTGTAACCGGAAGTAGCCTGTAAACTGATGACTTGGCTTTCACAGTCGGTATATTTAAGTTTGGTGGGTCTGGTACTTTTTAAACACATCATTTAGGTGCCAAATAAAGAGATTGCCGCCATGTCGTCTTCTTCCCCGGGAAGCAACAATAGATCATTGTTCGATCTTCGAGATTTGTGTGATTGCACAAAGAAACTTAAAACACTCACTAGCTAGACCAAAGATAACCTAGGGAGAAGGTTCAAAGCTTCCCCTAATTCTATGGTAAGTCCATGTAATCAAAAGTCTTCATTTCTTGCCCTAAAAATCTAAGTTGTTTTTTATTTGTAGATACCAAAGTTGGATTGTGGTTACTTTCAGTAGGTAGACCCAGAATTAACTCCGTGGTATCATCGATTGTTGTACAACGTTCATGAAAAGGTGTTGGATCATGAAGAAATGATAGAAAAACAGAAATTGTTGGTTGAGGAAATGGAGAAAGAACTCAAAAGGTACAAGTCAAAGATACAGAAATATAAAGACAAAAACAAAGATTTGAATAAGTAGTTGACTGTGCATAAGTCTAGGGATGGGAAAGGTTGTTGTTTGGTACTTGGTTTGGTATTTGTGTTGTTAGTCGTGCTATTTTATAAGTAAAAGATGGTCTTTTTGTAATGGTGAAATTAGAATGGGTTCTTTTCTTTATGTTGTCATGTGGTGATGTTGTTAAAGACATGTTTCAAGAATGGAGTAATGAATGGATAACTCAGTTTCCTATTACTTGTTTTGTCACATTTTATAATTGGTGTAACCATATTTAGCAAAAAGAACATTATCAAAATTCAAAATAAAACACAAAAGACCACAAAACCATCTTGCATGTTAGTGTTTAAAAGCTTATCAATGTAATAAATATCCAAATAAGCCTATCAAAAAGCATAAGCATTGTAACAAAAGATTGGAACATCATTAACATGCAAAATGTAGTGTTAAAACGTCTACGCTTAATCTAATTGGATTGACTTTTCCAAACTACTACCTCTACCATCTTTGTCATAAACAGGTTTGCTAATCTTCAGTTTTATCAGTCTCTCGTACTTCCTAAGCTTTTTCAAAACCACATCATGATGATGATTGAGACATGTATAGTAAGCGTTTTGTGCAATTGTTTGTTGGGTAGTATGCAACTGTCTAACATAATCTGGAATACCTTCACTTTGAACCCCTGCATCTGGAACACCTTTACTTTGAACCCCTTGAATACCTTGGGTTTGTTGCTTTTTTCCTGCATCTTCATTTGGAAATGTTTTTCTGCAAGTTTTTTTTTGTTGTGGCCCTTTCCCTTACAAATGTTACATTTATTACCACTACCTTGTTTTTTTTCCTGCATCTTTATTTGGAAATGTTTTTCTGCAAGTTTTTTTGTTGTGGCCCTTTTCCTTACAAATGATACATGTGACAACAGTACCCTACTTACTCACTGAATGCTTCCTAGGTCTTTATTCTCTTTCAGATATGCCTAATTTTCTTTTGATTGTTGGTCTCCCAAGCATACGTCTTTTCTTGGGTGGCAATGGTGGTATATACGAAGTCATCGGCCACATTGCACTTCCGTTGATAGAATTTATGTTATACCTATAAGCATTACGAAACATTCCTGTCTTAAACCACAAAGAAACATAATCTTCTGCATTTAGGTTAAGATATGTCAATGTTGCAACACCATGCACACAAGGCATTCCAGTTAGTTACCAATCTCTACATGTGCAAGTCTTTTTCTCTAGATCAACACTATACGCTTCATTGCTATTTCTAGCTTTAAACTGTTGGAATACACTTACATGCACTCGCCAAAACCTGTTACAAAAAAAACCCATAAAAAAACTTCCATAACAATAGCAACCAAACAACACATCCAGTTTACCAAAACTAAGCAATTAAAATAGGTAAGCAATTAAAATAGGTAAGCAATTAAAATAGCTAAAACCTTGCATTTAGTTGTTACATGTCAAGTCAAAGCATTTTGAAAAGGCCATGTCAAATGGAAGGGTACCTTTGTTCCTCTTTAATTTCATCCAACTTATCATTGATTGAAGGGCATACTTCTTCCTCCCATTTTATTCCTTTAAGCTTCATCTTAAAGGACCTGTCCATGACAAACAACCGTATCTCTTCCATCATTGTGATTATTGACCTCCTTCGACTATGTATCAATGCACCATTAAAACTCTCAGACACTCCGTTCTCTATCGCATAACATGCCATATCCAACTTAAGGAAGGCTTGTGACCAAGTTTTAGGATCTTTTTCCATTAAATACTCGTATGCAAGTATGCTAACTTCCTTGATTTGGTTCATGAAAAAAGTGAAGGACTGTTCAGTTGTGGACTTGGATGCCTTCCAAAAATTTTTCTTGTAGGATTGACCTTTGAACCTTTTTAGGAAGTTCGTGTATATATGTCTGGCACATTGGCGATGTTCTACATGTGGTATCAATTCTTTCATAGCTTCCATAAGCCTTTAGTAAAACATTACAAAAATTAGTTTAAAAAGTACAAAGTATAATATCATGTCAAAAATAAATAAGAATAAATTCATACCTTATGTTGGTCATATATGATTGTTATTCCATTACCAGTGCGTTACCATCCCTAAAGTGGTGTTTGTTTTTTGTCTGTAGATCTTCCTAGCCTCGTCTGTCTGTGCGGCGCAGACCACGCACATACATTAGACTTCGCAGACTGTTTGTTTTTTGAAGACCGCAGACTTAAAAATGTATGCGCGCCCTCTTCTTGACGAAGATGTGGACTAGAGTCTCCTAACATCTTCAGACATCTTCTAACCTAAAAAAACACATATACTTTTTTTTTTTTCAGGTTTTTTGAATTTATATTTATTCCAACTTTATTAGTGATAAACAATTTGAGAAAAAAATTACAATACTAAAAAAAAGTTCAACAATAGAAACATTATATTTTTTTTACAAATTTATAAATAAAAGTTTATTACAATAATGGTCATTGAAGTTGTTTATATAAATATGAAAAAAATAATAATATATTCTTATATTTTTTGTGCCAATTTTATAAAACATTATTTAATAAATCATCATCAATTTCTTAGAAAAAATATTTATGGCGCATTTTTAATTGATTTAATTGAAAAAATCGAAGTTTATTTCCATTCATTTATATATATCAAATTCTTTGATTCCTAATTACAATGTTTAGGCATAACCTTACAACCAAAATTGTTGGTTTTTTCAAATATGTATGTTAATTTGTATCATTTTTATTTTCACTTTTTATACAATAATACTAAAAGTTGATTTGTTAATTATTTATAACAAAGTCATAAATATATTAAAAAATCACTTTGTAGTTTAAAAAAATTAGTGTATTTAGATTTTAGTTTATTTTAATAGCATGCAGATGTTAAAAAAACAACAGTCTTCTTTTTTCAGATTGCAGACGTTTGGTCTACCTCTTTTGCTGCAGAGGTCTACAGATGCGGTTTGCAGACTGCAGACATTTTGCCTCAGAAAAAACAAACAACACCTAAGTCTTCCATCAACAATTCTAAAAACCATTTCCAAGTCTCCTTTTTTTCAACCATGCAAACAACCCATGCAATTGGGTATATATGATTGTTAGCATCACGACCAACCACTTACAGTAACTCCCCTTCGAAAACACCCTTCAAAAAGCACCCATCAAGATTAATCACTCTTCTGCAATCCTCTATCCAACCATCTTTCACACTCTTGAAACAAACATAGAAATGGTTGAAGAAATTCTTTCCATCTGGCATGTGATTAACATCTAATCTAACTGTTGATCATGGATTGGATCTCCTTAACTCCTATGCGTAGCTCCATAATTTTGCATAATGGTATTCTAAACAACCTTCAAGCTCTTGTAGAGCAGTTTTCTAAGCTCTTTTGCATTGTCCCATACTCGCCTTCAAATTATACGTTTCTAGAATCTCAATTACCATATTACGACAACTCAAGTTTAGGTTCTCTAGGATTTTTCTTTCATACTTTTTTGCAATCCACTTGTAAGTTACTAGCGATCCACCATGGAAAATCCTTGCACAATTATGATTTTGATTCAACGTTTTAATCTAAAAAGTTCGTTCTTTGGACATCCAAGATACCCACAACCGAAATGGACAACCATTCCGTTCTTTTGGTCATCTCCTACAACGCACAATAACTCGTTGTTTATCATTAGTGACAAAATGTAAATCATATCCATTTGCCACCGATTAGTTTGTAAGCAAGATTCTTAGTTGTTCTCTGTCTTCAAAACACATGCCACAAACAAGTTTCATTTCCTTCTAATCCACTGTGGGGTTATATGAAGGAAAATTTTTACTTGTTAAATTTCCTTCACCATTCGTATATGCAGGCAAGACATTCAAGAGTGGATCCTCATGGATTCTCCTGGTTTCTATATTCTCCTGATCAATTTCATGTCCCATAGGGCAATCAACAAGTAAACCATCTTCTTCATCATCATCTTCATACTCAAACTCATCATCCTCCCCATCTTCTTCATAATCATGGTCATCATCCTCCCCATCACTCCCATGAAGTTCATCATGTATGAAATCAATTTCATGAAGATGGATAATTTCCTCTACAATCCAATCTAGTACATCATAGTCAAGATCATCAACATAGATAGAAATTTGACCACCATGAAGATGTGCCTCAGATTTGCATTCTTTGAAATCTATATCACACATCAATAACTTCAAGCCTCTTGCTAATGGTCCATTTCAAACAGAGTAGAAAAGTTCTTTGACTGTGGAATCGGTCACCCGACAAAGATACACAACTAGGTTTGGGTACTCTATTTGTTCGAAATCAACATTAGACAAAGTTAACATCAAACCCCCATCATAGTTTAAAGGATTTGGCATGAAAACACCATTTTAGTAAACTTCAAGAGTTCACATCTGTTTACCATTCACAAGAAACCGAAACTAAGAACTTAAAATTGAAACTCGGAACTTTGAAATTTAATGTAAAAATGTTAGTTTTAAGATAGTTATGTGCCTGTAACAACACTTGTACGACAGATTTCGCGAAATGGTTTCTTCAATTTCCTACTGCTATCGACTTGGAGAGGGGCGTTCCTGGGTTTTCATAATCAAGTGGCTAGTTTATAATCGAGTGTTTTCTTCATCGTTAAATATTGGCATTATAAGTGGACTTACGATACCTGGGTTTTCACTTAGAGATTCCTTGAAATACGGGACACAAAAGACATTGAAGGGTTTCCTGTTGAAGACGATGAAGAATACATATCTGTTAATTGATATTTGAAATACGGTCAAAGTCAAATACCACGTGAGCAGCCAAATGGGATTAATAAGTCCATGTATGATGCCAAGATGGACTAAGAAAGACAAGTCATCAGTTTACAGGCTACTCCCGGTTACAGTGACCATTTAAGAACAAAATAGAAAGTTACATGACCTTTTAAAACTTAAACATAGTTAAGCGACGAAAATAGAACAAATCAGAAAGTTAAGTGACCAATTTTGACCTAAATCTCTCTCTCTCTCTCTCTCTCTATATATATATATATATATATATATATATATATATATATATATATGCAAAATCTGTTCATACTAAATATCTCAATAAATGTTACGTATACAATCGAAACAAAAGAATGATAATACGATATATAATCTTACATAGTTACATGTATCACAATATATAATCTTACATACTTACATGAATTGGAAGTAAAATTATTTCCCAACTCTTCATAATCAATATTTTCCAATATTTCATTCTCAGTATATTGTTAATTCATTAAGTATTTCTTGTGAATTTGTAGACTCTAAGTAAGACTTTAATAAATTTAGTTTTGATCTCTATCACCGCCCATATTTTCAGCATTATTATCACCATTGTTTTGATTCTGAGAAGAGATTTGAGGTTTTTTGGATTAACGTATCAAGAGCCCCATTATGAGATCTTCTTAATTCTCCATCTCTCTCTCTCTCTCTCTCTCTCT
This sequence comes from Lactuca sativa, assembly GCF_002870075.4. NCBI lineage: Eukaryota > Viridiplantae > Streptophyta > Magnoliopsida > Asterales > Asteraceae > Lactuca > Lactuca sativa. The sequence goes on along the minus strand of NC_056631.2, from coordinate 64,618,315 downwards.
CTCTCTCCCTCTCTTATGTTTTTCACTACCTAATAGATGCTTAGGGTGCACAATTTTTAAAAATTATATATGATATAACATGAACAACAATATGAATGTCATAAATGTCGTTCTACCCATTTATGAGATGCCACAAAACAAGAACACAATTACAAAAACTAAGGGGAACTAGTGATTAGAGAAATTACTCGCAACATATCTCAAATTTTGTAATGCACTAATGTGAAGTTAGAAATTCTATCATTTAGAATAAGTGTGTTGGTGTGTTACATTAGTTAATCAGTGAAAACAATCAGAATATACGAGAGAGGCCGTCAAATTTATAAATTAGGAATAGTGAAATAATTGATTAATTTCATTTGACAATAAAAAACAAACATGAGAATACAACAAAAAATGAGAGGTTGAGTTTAGTGGAATCAGAAAAAAACATCGTTTATGCTTTGAAGTTATCTCAGATTGAGATGTTTGGAACCGGAACAAAATGTAAGCTCTTGTTTGTCGTAAATTTACATTAGTTGAAATGCAATTTTTAATTTTAATTGTAGCGTGAACTATTGAAATTGAAAAAAAACATGAGGTTTTGTCTTTTGATTACTAAGGTGCTGTTTGTTTTTTTGGAAAAAACCTCTTATTGCTGCACGGCGCAACACTTTTCATCTCGCAGCTGTTTGTTTTTTAGAAGTCTTCTGAGTCAAAAACCTTTGCGCGTGCTCTGTTTGGCGCAACACTTGTACTGCCTCTTCCAACCTTTATTTTTTATTTATTTTTTATTTTTTTTAACTGCTGAAATTTTGATTACATGTTGTTAAAATTTTATTTCACATTTTATTTTCATTTTTTTTTTCGTTTATTCTTGTTGAATTTATTTATCGTTTTTTTATATTCAATAATGATAATTTCTTGATGAAATATTATTATTTTTTACTAAAATATCTTTATTTTTTTTTGTTGAAATATCATTAATTTTACTGAAATATCATTAATTTTTACCGAAATGTTATACATTATTAAATTTTACGTATTAAAAAGCTATTTCCGGTTTATAAAATTAGTTTATTTTAATTTTTTAATATCTACAGCAGTATACAGATGTTAAAAAAACAAACACTTCTTATTACAGTCTGCAGCCGTTTGATCCACCTCTTCTATTGCAGAGGGTTGCAGAGGTGGTCCGCAGACTTCATGAATTTTTGCTTCAGAAAATCAAATAGCACCTCAATTGCCGATTATTAGATATTGAGAGGGTGTTTGGCTTAGCTTTTTAAATGACTTTTGTCTTTATCTTTTAGAAAAAGTCTCAAAAGATGTTTGGCAAAGGAAAAAGGACTTTTGTAAATGACTTTTCTCATAGAGTAATTTGAGTCTTTTTGAAAAGTCACGATTACCTGATTTTTCCAACTTTTCACCAGCTAAAAATATTAAATTACCAATATACCCCTCATCTACCCTAAACATTTCCTTTTTTGTCATTTTACATGTAAAAGTTAAACCAAACACTTTAATTTTTGATTTTTTACATACAAAAGCCAATCCAAACACATTTTAAAAAATAACTTTTATAAAAAGTTTTTTTACAAAAAGTCTTTATACAAAAAAGACTTTTACCCCACAAACACCTGAATGAATGAATGAAGCATACGCTAAAATTGGATCTGAGACATGAGCAAAAGACACCTATGCTTAGAAGTACAAAACAACTATAATGGGCTTCGCTTATGGCTTTTACAGTGGGCTTAATAATCCATATAATTGGGCCTCTAAATTAGAAACTGGGGCCCAATATTTCCAGGCTTATGTAAACCCTTACTTAGTTGTTCATCCATTTAAATACCTCAAAGAGTCGCACACTCAGGCTTCAGCAACTGAAAGGGGTCATCTTGTTCGCCGCCGCGTAAGCAAACCCTAATCCTCATCACCATTCGTTATTCTCGCTCGAAAGCTAAATTGTTTTGTTAACCTATTCGCAGAGAGACTTTTTTGCTGTTGCAGGAGAAAAAATGGTGTCAGGGAAGAAGACGGTAAGATATACACAATTACACATCATATCTCTATATCTCTATATGGTTCTTTGTATTGATGTCTGCTGTTGATCGTTACGTTTATTGATTCTGATCTGGGCTTTCTTCTCGATTACAGAAGAAGACTCATGAGAGCATCAACAATAGGTTGGCTCTTGTGATGAAGAGTGGAAAGTATACCCTTGGATACAAGACTGTTCTTGAGTCTCTTAGGAGCTCTAAAGGTAACAGTTGGTAAAATGATTTGTTATATATAATGGAGGATCTTAGTTTGTACTGTAACGCTATGCTCTCTATCTGATATTAGTTTCCATTGAAATTTACTATAAAGATAATCTTTACCTTCTTCAAATTTAAAACATTTGTTATTAAATTCGTTAGGAATTGAAAACTTATTGCTGTGAAAGAGACCAAATGAGATGTTACATTCTGATACTTTTGATTAAAGTAATGTTGATGCAAAGTAGTCGCAAAATTGTAAGATATACCCCAAATTTTATTTTTTGGGTTTTTGATTTGTATACGTAAATGCATCCCATATCATCAGTTTTCTAAAATCTTGAATTTTGAATCCATGTAAAACACACGCGAATCCTAGTTTGTGAACATAGTGTAAAAGAAAAATCTTATTTTGATAGCTTTCTTGCAATCAATTGAGCTTTTGATGTATAAAATTTGACTATGCTGATAACTGAGAAGAATTTTATTAAGAAAAGGGTAGAACGTTAGATATTTCAATTATAATTTTACAATAATGTTTTGTAATTGTTATTGATTTGTTGCAAACCGCAGGAAAGCTGATCATCATATCAAACAATTGCCCTCCCTTGAGGAAGTCTGAAATCGAGTACTATGCTATGTTGGCTAAGGTTGGGGTTCATCATTACAATGGAAGTAAGTCAACATATTATTAGTCTTTCTACTTTTTATTGGGATTTGTGTCTTTTTTGTGTATGTTACTATTTTATCTATCTTTCTTGATGTGTGCTAATCTTTTTTCTCAGACAATGTGGATCTTGGAACAGCTTGTGGAAAGTATTTCCGTGTGTCATGCCTTAGCATAATCGATGCAGGTAATAATCATGTGCCATTTTTTTGCATTTAATGTTTTTTTTATGTATGATAAATATGTGTTTGATATTTTTTTATTGTGATTATCAGGTGATTCTGATATCATCAAGTCTCTTCCTGGTGACAGCTGAAGAACAAGATGAGTGCAATAGGGTTTTTAATATCTTTGATTACTCCAATGTTGAGTTGAATTTTTATATTTTGTGCTGAATCTGTAGAAGACATGGATGCGTTTTAGCATTTTGGGCCCTCTAGTAGGATACAATTGTTCCATTAATGAAATTTTGGTTATGGTTCTTTTGCATTTGTTTATTAATAATCTTCGACCACATAGTGCTTTTATTGATAGTCTTCAACGCATATATCGCCATTTACATTTTAACTGTTTAAACAAATTTATAAACCAAAAATATGTATACATAGAAATGGAGTTGAATTCAATTTTTTTTCTCCATGAAAATGCATGTTACATTCTAATTTATTAGACAACTTCAATTCTTTTGAATCATTCTGCGAAGGTTTAATGTATTCGGTAACACCAAAATTTGAACCCTTGACTTTGTGTATGGAACTTCGCATATCAGTTAAGTTTTAAATACTTGCTATTTCATTATTAATTAGTTACTCTGTTTTTTTTATATTTATAATGTTTTTTTTTTAATTTAATTACACTCGAAATTTAAGATTATGAAATACAAAACCTTGAATGTTTTTATAAAATATTTTTTAGAACTATTTTTTATTAAATAATTTGTATTAAAATATGATATGTTTTTTAAAAAAAAATCAAATAGTAAAGTTTTATAGCATCTTAGTTGAATTTGTAAAAAAATAACTCTAAAAACAGATTAACCTTTGAAGAAAATATTTAATTTGGTGGTTAATATATTGAAGAAAATATTTAATTGGTGCTTAAAATTAACATTATATGAAAAAAGTTTTGAGTCAAACATGCTCTTACTTCAAAGCTACTATGTTCTTCATGACTTCAATCCTTGATCCCGATGCACTTGAGTACTCCCGTCCAGAAACCCACCGTCTCCTTCGCTTCAAGATGGTTAACAGGTTCAGAAAACTTTGCTATCTCGCTAAGCTCTTCAAACGCGTTCACAAGATTCTGAAGTCTTGCGACAAACTCAACCAACAAAGTAGTAAAATTTGCAAGAGACAAGGCTTTCGCACTTTCGTGAGTCTTCACTTCACGCACATTAAGAATCGTGTCACCATGTATCGATAACCTTGAAGGCCACTGCGTCTGCTTCTTTAGCGCATCTACCGACGATTCCCAATCCAACATGGAAGAAGGATGATTAGTCTGCTTTTTTAGCACATCTACCGACGTTTCCCAATGAACAATGGCAGGACGACGGGACTGCTTCTTTACCACATCTACTGACGATCCCCAATGCAGCATGGATGGCTGACGGGACATATATGGAGTCTTACGGTCTAGGGATTTGGTTGGAAGAGGCGATTTTCGGTTTAGGTGTAGGTTTAGGTTTGTTTCACTGCGGAATTTGACAAGTAGTTTTGGTTTGATTTCGTCTTCTTTTAGTTCTTGAACAATATCGGGATCTTCAAACCCTTTTGGTTGCCTTCCGTGTTCCCGTTTGTCGGAGTTGATGAGATGGTAAGAGTTTTGGTCGATCGTCAATTGTAATTCCTCCGCAGCCTCGTGAACTTTCATGAGCAGGTCGATATCGGGGCTTAGTTTTTCCATTCTTTCCACTTTGCTTCCTAGCTCACGTAGGACTTTTGCGCCTTCTGTGCCTACTTTCAGGATCTCGTTTTGGAACAGGTTTCTTAATTCAACAGAGGCCTATATATCGCCATGGAAAAAACAAATTAAGGTTTTAGATCTTGCAATAGGAACTTCAAACATTCATCTGTTAATTTGTTCTACATTAAATAACTATGCTTTCGGAAGTAGAACAAAAACGTAACTCCATCTATAAAGATCCTTAAACCATAAATCTAGGTGAAGAAGATAAGTTACTTGTATTTCTGCAAGTATACAACTATGCATTCCCATCACCATGAACGCACAATGCCTAAGCGCACCACTAACTTTCACATAAGAACTCCATGGATACCTCAACATTTTGTAACGTCCATGAGGTGGTTCCCAAACAGCAAACCCCAGCTGCAATAAGTAATTAAACTTGTTGGCTAATGGCGTATTCATTCACATTCACACTTATTTTGTAAAAAAAAAAAAAAACAAACCCATATATATATATATATATATATATATATATATATATATATATATATATATATATATATATATATATATATATATATATATATATATATATATATATATATATATATATATATATATATATATATATATATATATATATATATATATACCAGAGTCTCTTCTTCACTTGATGACTGTACTGCCGATCTATATCCACTATACAAAGGGTCATCCGAGGCCTGATATACCAAGATTTTTGAAGGTATTCTTTCGTATCCGAAATGTTGAAGGTACTTGCTAACACATCCTATATAAAAGTTAATGTATTGGTTAAATCGTTACATGGTTTTATTAAGTCAAAAATGGAAATTTTTTTTACCTTCTAAGGAAGTAGCAACCCCCCTGAAGTTCTTCACCACCAATTTATGCAGATCTTCACCAGCCCAAACTGGAAAAACGCATATACTAACAACCAAACACACACCTGTCCCAAGGACAACTAACAACGAACGGGAAAGAACTGTTTGGTCAATATGTGAAGTCCCTGACACGAGTACTACGCAGAATGTTAACGTAAAGATTCTGAACCCGTATTCGTATGGCTTCATTGACGGATAGAGTTTGATATGGCTTGATATCGAGCCTGAAACAGAAAAGGAAAAAGAATAAAGTTTAGACTTTAGTGAAGGAAATTATATATGAAAAGGGTGTTTAAATCGACCTTCTATAAAGATGCTGATCACAATTACAATCTTTCGCAACTCCCCAGCCCACATGGATAGTTGAGCGATAGCTAACGCAAGCACGCCAGCAGATAACATACCCAAAGCAACGTTAAATCCTTTGTTAAGTGTTGCTCCTATATGAATTCAATCAAGTTTAATCAGATCAAACGAAACAAGGGAATGACATTGACGACCATATTTTATCCAGCAGAACAAACTATATTGAGCAATTAATTAATGATAATGATACAAATCCGAAAATGGTGATTATGTTCTTGGAAAGAGGAAGTTATAAGGGTTAATTAGTTACGTACCTATGCTGAATTCGAAGACGAGGATGACGGTTATGACTGCCCAGATGGAATACTGAGTGACATAATTAAAGGGTTCTTTGAAGAATATAAGAACACAAACGATAGCAAATGCCAATCCGGATTTAGCAGCAAAGATGAAATGTCTGGGATCGGAGCGACCCATCTGGTAAACGTTAACAAAGAACAGTCGAACATCGTTCCACCAATCCGCAGCATCTTCGTTGTTGGTCGTGCGAAAGGATTCATTCAAAAGACCAAATTCCGAGTAATCCTTTCGAGATAGAAACCTTTCTTTGCCTTTGTCTGTAAAATTACGACGCGACATGGATCCTAGATAGATTGGTTGTCAGTTTTGTTCTTTGTCAGGGATTCAAGAATGTTTATGAGCGACACGTGAGATACATTAGGATCCATATATTATGGAATTGGATTCCATCAAATTCATTTAAGGTATTATTTGGTAAGATGCAATTTTAAGTTCGTTTTAAACGATTTTTATATATTCTTTTATTAGTTGTGAAACCCGTATATTATACGGGTTGATTAAAACAAAATGTTAAATATAAACGATTAAATGAGAAGTTTATTTGAATTCAAAATTTGAAATAAATAAAAATTATGAGAAAAAAACATGCAAAAAATAAATAAATTAAAATTACTGTTTAGTTATCAGACCGGTATACTAAACAGGTTAATTATAACAAAATGCTAAACACAAAGGTTTAAACTATAAATTTATTTGAAATTGAAATTGAAATTTAAAATTTAAAATTTGAAATTAATATTATTATAGTAGGTTTAATTTATGGAAACTAATTAATAATATATTAGAAATGGAAAATAAAATAAATGACAAGTGGAAAATAAATATATATCTCTAAATTATGACAAAATGACATGTGGCAAATTGAATGAGAGAAGAACATGTAGCAAAATCATTCTTATTTATCATGATAGATATCTATTGTTTTGAGATAAACATATTCATCATCATTTATCACTATACACTATATATTATTAGAAAACAATATATATTTTTATAAGTATTGGGGTAACTATAAATATGATATAGGAGGAGGTGATGATAGAATTACCCATTTTAATTATGGACGTATTGTATAAAATTTTTTGCTATCTTATATTTTCATCAACTTTATTAAACAAATTTCAATTAATCTATATCATCTTTAATCGTTAACAATTTTAGATTTTTTTTATGGAATTTATTTTTGTGAAATATTTTACAAAAACTCCCGATCTAATTTATCATTTTAAACATTATTATATAAAACATATGTAATGTTTATAAAATTAAAATGTATTTGACAATAAAACTAAATAAAAACAATATATTATAATACATAAATTTAATACAATATATTATAATATAAGAAATTAAAATAAAGATTAGTAAATATAGAATTTGTATTTGCTTTTATCTCGTGACACAACATTTGATAATATGCAAGTTGTTCGACGGTTATGTATTGCATATTTTGATATAAAGTTTTTATCTTTTTTGATTCTTTTCGAAGACTTGATTGATTTCTTTCTTGTCTTCGTTTGTTTTGTTACTTCCTTTATATCATAAAAAATACAGAGCTAGATTCTTTAATCAAATTAGTCATATCATTTATACCATAAATACATATAGAAATAGCTTCGTTAATCATATCTCTCATAATAGCTCTTTATTCAACCAAAATCCTCATGTATATGTATTTCGGTAGCAACACAAGTTGATCTAAAAAGTAATATGCAACAAGTCGATTGGGAATCTTCATGTTACTGTATCATCCCTCCTTACTTCTTCACCCTATGGTGATGGTGATGGTAGGGCGATATCGACGGTTTGACCAACACGTCTCACTTAACTCAACTAGCTACATAGATGGAGAAGGCGATTCTTAATTCCCAAAGCGACCTAATCAACAATTTGCTTCAGATGGATCAATATTAAGGAATGTCTCATTCATGACGTGGACCTTGTTTGGAATCTATGTTTCTCCAAAACTACTACATGTTAGGACTATAACTCTACAACTGACACTTTTGGTTGCATTCTGCTTCCCGACTAAGCCAATGCAAATGACTATCTATCTCACTGTTTCAGTTCGTTATAATCTCATTTCATCTCACTCTTAAAAATGATGAAATGGAGGTGTTGTTTCAGTTCGTTATATATATATATATATATATATATATATATATATATATATATATATATATATATATATATATATATATATATATGTGTGTGTGTGTGTGTGTGTGTGTGTGTGTGTGTGTGTGTGTGTGTGTGTGTGTGTGTAACACCCATTTTTCAGATTTGATTCGATGACGACTTGTGGATTTCAAAGATAAAGTTTTTAGGAAAAACATGATGCCATGGCATGGCAAGTATCTGGCCAAGGCATGATCACGTCAATTAAATGAGGATCGCGGTAGCCCTGTCAAAAATACCCGATACTCGAATTACCCGCCCGATTTTTTCGGGTATCGGGTAAATCGGGTATCGGGTAAATTTTTCCGGGTAATCGGGTTACCCGATTTTTTCAGGTCGGGTAAAGGGTACATTTTTTGGGTTTCGGGTATACCCGAATTACCCAAATTATTTTAAAAATTCTTTTTTTTTTTGTAGAGCTTGTACTATATAGCAGGTATTTGATCACGCTTAAACTAACTATCATTATTGTAAAACATAAATATATTTATTATGACAATACGACACTAACAATATTAAAAGTAATTTTTATATATCATCACGTTCTTTAAAACTTAACTGTTTTCTAGATTATAGTTTTTATTACAACTAACAAACTCATTATCTTGACGAAACTTTAGAACATGACAAAACTTATGACTTCATTTATCTTAAACATTTTAAACTTTTAAATTAAGATCTTTAGGTATTTGTTTTTTTAACATCTTATTAGATTAGATTAAATCGTTAAAAAATTACTTGATATCTCATGTATTATTGAGTAGAAAATCTCAATGTTCAAAGCTTTAGTAACTTCATTTATGTCTCGTTTGTTTATATAAACAAGACTAATAAATCACGACGTATTTATTTCATTAAATTTGTTTTTAGGTGAAATTAAAAAAAAATCATATATTTCGGGTAATACCCGAATTACCCAAACCCGACCCGATACCCGAATTACCCGAATTTAGTTTGGGTAGGGTAACGGGTAATTTTTCTAACATGAAAAACCCGAATTATCCGACCCGAATTACCCGAAACCCGAAAAAATTACCCGTTCAACACCCCTAGATCGCGGTTGGATGGGCACCACGACGTGACAAGAGGGTGACTACGACGTGGTGGCTGTTGCAGTCTAAGTCCAAGATTTTTAGGGTTTGTCCCATATTTAAATATCTTAACTCTTTTATTATGTTATTTCCTTCAACCTTCATTTCCCTATTTCGAAACCATAGCCTACAAATTGAGTGTTGTTGAGGTTTGTGCGATGATCTTAGAGTTTTAAGCCTTGAAAAACATCTTAGGAGAAGAAGGTGGTGTGATTGTTGGTTGAAAGGTTGTATCTACTTCAGATCTTGCATCTCCGACATCTTGTAGAGCTTTGGAGAGTATAAAGCTTTTACCTTTATTATTCATGTTTCTCATATCATGCATTGATATCCTTGTTAATCCTTTGAAAGGATGTTCTTGGAGTTTAGAGAAACTCCACAACCTTAGACTTTCTTGGTGACCATTTCTTAGCCTAAGATGATGGAAAAACTATTACTTCATGGTTTTCTTTGGACCATGCACATGTTTTGGTCATATTGAGGGCTTAATGGACTTACAGTTTATATCTTGCTTTGTGGTGATGTCTTAATGGGTAAAGTTGGAAACTTTATCCATTAAGTCAATGCAAAGGACCAAATCTGAATTTATAGCCTTTGATCTGTAAGGGTTAAACTCTTAATGAAGAAAAGAGCAATCTGCCAGAAACCATGACATGGCCAAGAGCTCACCACAGCATGGTGAGTGTTGACTTGGTTGGCCGTTGACTTTTGATCAATTTGACCTTGGATAAAACTTGAAGGATTTGGGTTATTGATTAAGGAATGATATTTATGGATGATAGCTGGTTCGCGGGATTGATCAGTTCAAGGAGTGAGAGTGTTGTTGTGCTTTTCCGGTTTCTCAATTTAGGTGAGTCTTCTCACTATACCACGTGTGACATTTTATATCCTTATCTGATAGGAAAGAGGTACTATTAGAGTACAAACATGATAGTTGACTATGATAATTCCTTGATATGTATGTGTAGTGTAGGATACTTGGTGTCATGTTATGGTAGACTGATTTTGTGACTTCTGCATGAAAGATTGTGGTTGATCACAAAACCTGTATGAAATACTATGGTTGAATCACAACACATGTATGAAAGAGTATGGTTGCATCACAACATATGTATGAAAGATTGTGGTTGGATCACAACACTTGTATAGTTATGAATGTAACGTCCCGATTCTCAGGTATGGATTTAAATAAAGAATTTCTTTAGTTTTAAGTCCTACTCGACGAGTTAAGGCTGCCCTACTCGTCGAGTAGCAGCGAGGTGGGAGCGCGAATTTAGTGACCTACTCGCCGAGTCCACAAAGGGACTCGACGAGTAGGAGCTGGCAGATGAAACCCTAAATTTTGGGGCATTTCACCCTATTTAAAGGATCATTGGCCATCCCCTAGCCTCCCCTTTACTGCCTCTTGTCCGTCTAAAGCCCTAATCGTGTGTGAGCTCATCTTGTGCATTCTTAAGTTTGAAGGAGGATTTTCTTGGAGAGAAAAGAGCTTGGAGATCAAGCATTCAGAAGCAAGGAACTTGAAGGACCTAAGATCTATTGTAGTTAGCATCTTCTGGAAGGTATAAATCGTTACCCTAACCTCATTCATTCTTTTGGGCAACTTCTAGGGTTTTAATAGTATGTTTGGAAGCTACTCTTCTTTGCAATCTCAGATCTGAAGTTGTAACTTCAGAAATGAGCTCATTTGGGCTTTTTAGTGCATAAAATTTCCAGCTTGTGCAAGAATGAGACTCTCCCAAGGTGTAAAACTCTATTGGAAGCATAGATTGGTCATTTAGAGCCTTTAGAACCTTTCATGTGTGTAAAGTTTGCAACTTTACGTGATAAACATGCCTTAGAAGCTTGGATTTGTAATCTGGAGCCTTGCCATGGCTTAAAAAGCATCTGCATGGATGGTGGTCTGCGAGTTGGATGAACAACTCGGCGAGCCCAATGAATTTGGCCATGAATTCGACGAGTTGATGAACAACTCGACGAGTCCGTTGAAGTTTGCCTTGAACTCGACGAGTCGTTAGAAAACTCGACGAGTTGACTAAGGTTTCCCCGATTCTTGGACACATATGAGCTCGGTGAGTTGAAGGAGAACGACGAGCCAGTCAAAGATTTCACGACTTCTCGAGTTCAGGAAGGACTCGACGAGTTGGTGAACTGCACTCGCCGAATCGAGTCAACATGAACTGTTGACTTTGACTGTGGGTGTTGACTTTGACCAAGAGTTGACCAGATGACTTCTGAGGGTATTCTGATAATTTGGAAACTTGTGAAAAAGGGTTTTTATGGCATCTATAGGTAGTGAAGTTCGTGTTGGTGATTCGGGAGTTGAAGCTTCCTAGTATCTGACGTCAGTTGCGAGGTGAGTTATCCTCACTATACTAAGGGGTCTAAGACACCAAGGCCGGCCCATTGGATTGATATCCTAGTAGTTATTGATATGTTGAGTTTGAGTTAGTGATGTATGCCAGTTGATATGCTAGTCGGGTAGACCTGTAGGACTACCTGCGATACTGTATGATTATCTGTATGTGCATTAGTTATGATACATGTCGACATGTTATGTGGGATGGGTTGAGGTTGTACTACTTCGTGCGGTAGCCAACAAACCCTAGAGTATTCCAGATATGAGTTGAGGGCCCTGTCGGCATTCCGGACTCATACTGAGGACTCGGTAGCATTCCAGATACGAGCTGAGGGCCCGGTAGGCATTCCAGACTCGTACTGAGGGCCCAGGGGTAGTCCAACTTGTAAAGTTGTGGACCCAGTGCATGCTGTTCTATTTTGATTGATATTATATGTTAATGTTGATATTGCTATGTGGACTGTATGTGTATCGGTATTTTAGGGGTAACCCACTAAGCTTTCAGGCTTACAGTTTCAGTTTATTGTTTCAGGTACATCAGGGGATCGAGGCAAGGCCAAGGTGTGATCGTACAACTCCTCTTATCATGTTTATGTTTATGGGAAAGACTCTGATAATCAATATTTTGAAAACAAAGCTGTAATGTTTTGATGAACTTGACATGTTTTAAAAAATTTAAATTGGTTTGAAATTTTGGATGTTACAATGAATGGTTAGGGTAATGATATTTTCGGATGGTCGTTGAGTGGATACCATAAGGGTCGCATGTAGTCCAAGCTAGATAGCCTGGGAACTCTTGGTCTAGAGCCTTATTGCATGGTTCTTGTTTGATTTATTGATTTCGAGTGGGATCATTTGTTTGACTGTCTATTTGGCTCTCGGCTATATATGACTATGAACTTGTAATCGTAACATCCCAAAAATACCGATTAAAATTTTCATTTTAAATAAACCAAAATCATTCATACATCACCCTAAAGGATGGTTACAGTAAAAGTATTCTCAAAACATCAAAGTAAAATCATAAATAGTCATTGTGGAATAAATCTTCGGGGGATGCAATGCTATTAAGCCGAAGTCTTCTTTTTAAAAAAAACTGGAAGTACCTAAAAATATTTAAACCACAAAACTGTAAGCACAAAGCTTAGTGAGTTCCCCAAAATACCACATACAATACACATATACATATAACAACACGTGGCTGTGTCAGGTTCGTATCAACCCCATATGACAACATGCAGCTGTGTCAGGTCAGTATCAACCCCGAGTCCGTATCAATCCCGAGTCCATAATGACTATATAACAACTTGTAGTTGTGTCGGGTTCGTATCAACCCCCGGGTCCGTTTCACCCCACATACATAAGCATAAAAAATACAATCATGAGTCAAAAAGACAACAAGCATATACATGCATATCAACAAGTGTCACAATAACAACTACCATCCAATAAACATAATCCAGTAGTTCGATTCCGAATATCAACTCTACCTGTCACCTATTCATCAAATAGTGACCAATCTCGAATACAACTCAAAATACCCAAAATACCCAAAATACCCTTAGGTCAAACTTGGTCAAATACAAAAAGTCCAAGAGTCCACCGACTCAACTCTGCTTGAGAACGTATAGCGTCCTGAACGGACGCATAGGGTTCTCGGACGCATGACGTTCCTGGGGAACACATAGAGTTTCAGGTTGGGGTAGACTCCAGTCAACACATAGTCGGTAGAAGAGCTATGCCGACAAGCACAAATCAGACCTAGAGTTTCAGGTTAGGGATATGGCTCGCATGAAGGTGTCACCCTGGAAAGGTTTCATCCGATTCAGCAAGCGGGGCAAGCTGGGCCCCAGGTATATTGGTCCTTTCAGGGTTGTAGTTTGGGTGGACAGGATATCGTATCGTTTGGATCTTGCGGAGGAACTCATTCAGATTCACAATACTTTTCACGTCTCTCAGCAACAAAAGTGTTTAGTTGATGATTCCGTAGTGGTTCCATTGGAAGATATTCAGGTGGATAACCGTCTGAACTACATTGAGAGACCAGTAGCAATCCTCTTCAGGAAGACAAAAATCCTGAGGAACAAGGTTGTTGAGGTGGTAAAGGTGTAGTGGCAGCACTGCAAGGGTTCATAGTGGATGTGGGAGCCAGAGGACGAGATAAGGGAGCATTACCCAGAGTTATTTCCGGCAACGGACTTCGAGGACAAAGTTTGATTTAAGTGGGGGAGAATTGTAACGCCCGAGTCGCCAGGTATGAAATTAAACCATTATTCAATTAAAAACTAATGAAGGGACCATGAGTACCTGGGCGTACACTAGGTACGCATGACGTACTCCTTGCATGCATGCATCAGAGTGATCCCTGCGTACGTTGGGCGTACTCAAGCCAGGGGCAAACCCTAAGGGTTTGTGTCACACCCCCACACCAGGATGGTGGAAACGTCTGAGGGTAGATAAGTTCATGAACACTATCATAACATAACGAATAATAGTGATCAAAGCAACACAACCATCATAATTATAATTGGGAAGATTACATTGTATCCGAATGTTGTTTGTTTCAATTCCAATTACATTACGACAAAAATGAATTATGTGTCGCTGTAACACCCATCCTCACAACTTTGTAATTACCTTGTTTAACGATTCCCTGAGAATACAAGTAGTTTGAAAAAGTGTAAACAATTAAGTTGATGAGTTCATAGAGTTTTGTATGTGAAAATTTTGTAACTTTTCCTTGTAGAATGATAGTGTATGTTCTAGAAAATCCAATATTTTCTTAAAATTAGCTGTAGTCTTAAAACCCTAGGACCAAAAATATGTATAAGTACTTCTGTACTTGAAGATAGTATTATGTAGTTTTATTATATAAAACCATTTGAGTGAATGTTGCCCTGTAAACCAAATGTATTGTTGATTCCCCGATAAGAGGTTTGTATGTGAAAAATCTATAACTTTTCCTTGTAGAATGATAGTGTATGTCCAGAAAATCCAATATTTTCTTAAAATGAGCTATAGTCTTAAAAACCCTAAGACCAAAAATGTATAAGTAATTGTAGTACCCGAGAGTAGTATTATGTAATTTTATTCTTATATAAAACCATATGAATGTTTGTTAGCCCCGTAAACCAAATGTATTGTTAATACCCCATGCGAGTTCTTATAACCATGCTAAAACCGTAGTTGGCCTGGTGCGATGTTCTTCAGGCGTCAAAAATGTTAGAAAATTGTCGCCCCAGACCTGCCGGTCTAGTTGTAGCTAACAACTTAGGTGCGTGATTGTCAGTTCCGTATAGATCTATACACCAGTGTCACACTCTCTTACCGAGATTCTTGTTATAATTCAGGACTTTAGTGTGTACTCTAGTAGGTACGGTGAAGACTGTGTCTCACAAAATTATATATATATATATATATATATATATATATATATATATATGTGTTGGTATGTTCAAATGAGAACATTTTCTACAATGAGAAAATTTAAGAACATTTTTTAATTAGACTAATACAAAAGCCCCCACCCCACTATGATTTTATCAACCTCTTTTACACTTGCACCACCCACTTATACCACCAGTCCATTACTGGAGTACCCATCCATTGTCGGAATCGTCAGACCACCGCCTGAATCAGCCAAACGTTGCCTCAAATAGATTGACAGATCTGAAACATTCGCAGAACTCCATTGGCTGTCGGACAACCGTCAGAACATTGTCTCTCCTCTCTTTATGGATCTTCTAGCACCTCTTTGCTTAGCCTCCACTCGTTCCTTCGTTCCTCGGAAACTCAATTCACTCGTCTTCCTAAAGCGCAACCCCGAACCACCTTCTTCTATTTTTCTTCTTCTATAACTGCTTCACTCCACCTCTCCTCGTCGATATAAGGGTTCCCGATCTATTCTAGTTTCTAGATCTTACTTCCCAGCCTCCAGATCTGATTTCACAAGATCTGATGAAGAAAAAGGCTATCAAATCTGGTTTTACAAGCCTCCACCGCTGCCATCGGATCTTCCAACACAAGTACTAAGTGTGGATTTGGTTTGCTCATTTTAACCCTCTTCTTATGTAGAAATCATATTAGGAAATTGAAGAGATAGCAGGTAATGAGGATGGAGTAATCGTTTTGTTTGTTGACAAACATATTTTGCATCCGTGTTTCAAAAAAGGATTCGATTGAGAAAAATCTTCTTTTCTGTATTCCTATTTCTTTTATCCCTATGTGATATCTTATTCATTGTTTTTTTCTATTAATTTTACGGGTAAATGACACAAAAAACACTCTTTTTACATAAAAATTCGATTTTGACACCTTGTTTTTTTTGTGTCAATTTTGACACTGTGTTTTTCAATTTGTTACAATTCTGACCACTTGACCGGTTAACCAGGTTGCATGCTGACATGGCATGATGACGTGGCATGCTGACATGTTAAAATTGATTTTTTTCTCACAAAAAACACTAAGTTTTTATTTTTTTCGATTTTGACACTAAGTTTAATTTTTTCGTTCAACTTTGATACTATGTTTTTTTGTTCCAAATCAAATATCATTTTTTCCAATTTTGTTTAATGTTGACAATTTTCTATTTGAAACCGTATAAATATTTTTTTAATACAATTAAACCGTATAAATATATTTTTTCTTTCATTTAAAAACCATCGTTTTGTATAAATACATTTTTTTTTACACTCAAACCATATTTTTATGTATAAATATGTATTAGTTATATAAAAATTATATTTTATATTAAATATACAACTTTAAAACGTGTTTGGAGGTTTGTAGGTGTGTAGTCGATCAAAACTCGGATATCAAGTTTGCATCCCATCAAATTTTTACATCTTATTAGAAACTTATGGTTAGTTTGATTCTCATGATATAACTAATGTTTTGAATGTAAGAAAAAAACACCTTGTTTTTAAATAAAAATGTGGTTTTTAAACGAAAAAAAAATTTGTTTATACGTTTTAAAATGTAATAAAAAAAAGTATATTTATAGGTTTCAAATGGAATATAGACAAAATTGAACAAAATTTGATAAATGATGTTCGATTGGAACAAAAAAAAACATAGTGTCAAAATTGAAATAAAAAATTAAACTTAGTGTCAAAATCGAAAAAAATGAAAACTTAGTGTTTTTTGTGGAAAAAAAAATCAATTTTGACATGTCAGCATATCATGTCAGCATGCCACGTCATCAAAACTGACACGTAGCATGTAACCTGGTTAACCGGTCAAGTGGTCAGAATTGTAAAAAATTGGAGAACACAATATCAAAATTGATAAAAAGAAAAAAACACAGTGTCAAAATCGAATTTCTATGTAAAAAGAGTATTTTTGATACCATTTACCCTTAATTTTACTATTAACAACGTAACTACTTTGTTTGTATTAATTGCGCTATTAAATATGCAACTACATATTTCGTACTAATTACTTTTTGTCTTTTTGATACAATCGTGCTATTTTTTTTAATTGGTTTTGAATTTGGTGGAAGACGGCTAACTACATAATTTAATATATATGCTTGTGTGTGTTATGCACTAACTTTCAACTTTTGATAAAAAAATTTATGCATTTTATTTCTTTGTGATGGGAGTAATTTCGATAAAGCGTTATGCCATTATTTGAATTAAAAATATTTTAGAAAAACATGTGCACTTTAATTAAATTTAAATTTTCAATTGTAAGAAAAAAAATCCTAAAAAATCGGAAATACTTTTAAATATAAATAACCTAAACAAGTTTATAATCATATAAATCATATGTGATTAAATATACAAACATAACTATTGAATCGGAAATACAAAAATGAATATTGTTCAGATAAATTATATATAATTAAATTCATAATAATCACATGTGATTAGTACACGAGAATAATTATTGACTTGGATGGTTATAATTGTTAATCATTGACAAAAAAAATATTGAGTCATAAACATGAAAACGAATCTTGTACACATAAATCATATGTGATTAAATGTATATCATTACACATAACGTAATAGACGACAATACCTATTGAATCGAAAATTCAACAACAAAGCTTATGCACATAAATTATATCTGATTAAACCACATATAATTAAAGACACGAGGCCAACTACTGAAGTGAAAACGAGAAAATAAATATTGTTCACATAAATCATATGTGATTAAATACATGTAATCGTATCCGGACTAACTGAACATAACATAACATAAACATATCAACTAGCATTAACACACATATACTGCATACTGCATTGGGTCGTAGCCCGGAACACATAACACATAAATCCTGTCTGAGCCACAAAGGCATCAAACATACTAACTACTGCATCAGATCAAAATCCGGAAACTACTGCTAGCTAAACGGGCCGGCATTGTGGCCTTAGACCCGTTCCTACTGGAAGGAAACTCACCTGAACTGCTGAGCTCTGCCGATAATCCTCTGGCTGCTAATCGACAATCCCCTAAGCCGCTGCTCCTCCAGCTCTCCGAGCTACCAATATCAATATGACACTTAGCCTGACAGTCCTCTAAATGTCAACTAAGTCAACTCTGGTCAAAGTCAAAATCCTGGTCAAAGTCAACCTTCCAGGTCAACCCTACTCGCCGAGTCCACCTACTGACTCATCGAGTTCATATGCTCAGGGTCCTTCTATTCGCGACTCGACTCGCCGAGTCAGTCCATGAATCGCCGAGTCCAACGATTACCGAGTCCTGTCCTGTCCAACTCGCTGAGTCTCCACCCGACTCACTGATTCGAGTCTCAACTCGAAGGGTTTGGGGTTCGCGACCTGACTCGCCGAGTCCAAGGCAATCTTCAACCAACTCGTCGAGTTGTTCCTCCAACTCGCCGAGTTGATGCCTAACTTCATCCGACTTGACGAGCTGTTCATCCCACTCGTCGAGTTCCTCCTTATCTTCAAGATACTCGCCGAGTCCACTCGAAAGACTCGCTGAGTCTATTCAGTCCTTAATCCATGCAATGGATTTTCGAGCCAAGCAGGGCTTCCAACTCATAGATCCATACTTCTAAGGCCTATCCCCCACGTAAAGTGGCAAACTTTACGTGTAGATCAAGAGATCTAGGCTTAAAACACATTCAAACTAGGGTTTATGGCAACATACTTCTTCAACATACCAAGGGCTGATACTTTAGGGGATTCTAGACCAAAACAAACATGGATCTGAGGTAGCAACCTCAGATCTGGACCTCTAACTCGAAATGGTTACTTATCATGCCAAAATGTCCAAAACTCCCACATGAGAATAGATCTAGGTGCAAAGGGATTCCAAGCAACAACTTATTACCTCCAATTGGTCTGAAATGTCTTCTCAATCCCGGATCTACAGTCCCTTCTTGCACCTCCAAAGCCTTTCTTCCTTTTCCAAGCTCTAGTGCACTCTTCAAGGCAAGATCTAGCTCTAAAACAAATATGGTGGCTAGGGTTTGGTGTTCTGGGGTAGAGAGGCAGTAAAGGAACCCTAGGAAGGAGAATGAGACGCTTAAATAGGCTCCAAGTCCCGGATTTAGGGTTTTCTTCGTTCAGACCCAACTCGTCGAGTCTCCTTGGCCGACTCGCCGAGTCGGTCGCTTACACCTCGACCCGGATCCCGCTCGGAATCGCCGAGTCCCTCCATGGACTCGCCGAGTCTCCCCTTAAAATTGAGGTCTTCTTTCTTTTCTTGACTTTCCAAACTTTGGGGTGTTACAACTCTCCCCCACTTAAACTAAACTTCGTCCTCGAAGTTTGCTATGACCAACTGTCTTGCGAACTGCCTCCAACTCTCTATCTGGAAAACTAACACCCTTCTGTCCATCACTCCAGCCACTCACAGTGCTGGTCACTACTGTTGGTACATGCTGGATTCTTCTCCTTTCCCTAATTTCCTCAATGTTACTTCCTCCGACTGAGAATTATGTACCCCTCATCCGCCTACTGGATGCACTGAGACCACTCTGGTCCAATTAATCTACCGATATCTGAGTTACCGGACTCCCACCGGTCACTACACTCCATCGCAATCTCCTAGTCGCTTCCAGCGACTCCTGAAGATACTTCGACTATCTATAACTGTTCTATCCATTCTGCTGCTCATACTGAAACGATGTTGCTGGAATCAGCTTGCTTATATCCCATCTGATTACTCAACTCCTACTAACTCGAGCCTTCCATCCTGAAAGAAAAGCTACCTGCCTAGCTATCCTTACAGATCACTTACACTTGGCAGAAGGCTCAACTGATCTTGCTGAGAGAGACTTGCCATTTCCAAATCAACCAACTATACCGTCAGCACTTGCATTCCAACACAAATACTAATACTGTCCCAAAACTCTGAAACCTTCCAAACACTGAATTGCCTGCAATACTGAACATGCCTGAAACTCTAAACTGCCTGAAACGCTGAACCGACTGAAACGCTGAACGGCCTGAAACACTGAACTGGCTGAAACACTGAGCTGCCTGAAACACTGAACTGACTGAAACACTGAGCTGCCTGAAACACTGATCTGACTGAAACACTGAACTCCAACCCAACTGTGGAGTCAAGGGACTCCTCACTTAGTCGCTTCCACGACTTCTGAACGAAATCTTCCTCTAGGATTGTTTCCACTAGTTATCCTGTCACTGTGGCTCTAGTAACCTTCCGATCCAACCGATCGGGTCCATACGTCACATCCTGACATCATCAATTCCACGACTAACAACATGATGGCTCCCAGACTGACGGTAGCCCTTAACATACCCGAACCCCAACGGTCCGCTGCTACTCTGATCTCATAACTGATGTGGCGATCTATAGCCAAAATTGCTGACTTAGCCATAGCTGAACCATTTGGGAAATCCGAAATCTAACTCGTGGATTCCCATGTCCTCACTGCTGCACCCGAACTGGTGGGTACTACTGCTTTCCCGCGTCCAACACGCGCTCATGCTACCTACCAATCTGATAAAGGCTGCGACTACATTCGCGGACTTACAACTCTCTAATACTATCCGGCTGCTAGTGAATGCTACGGCTGCCCCCGCAGACTTACAACACTACTACTACTATCTGACTGCTAGTGAATGCTACGGCTACCCCCGCAGACTTACAACACTACTACTACTATCTGACTGCTAGTGAATGCTACGGCTACCCCCGCAGACTTACAACACTACTACTACTATCTGACTGCTAGTGAATGCTATAGCTACCCCCGCAGACTTACAACACTATTACTAGTATCTGACTGCTAGTGAATGCTACAGCTACCCCCGCAGACTTACAACACTACTACTACTATCTGACTGCTACGGCTACCCCCGCAGACTTACAACACTACTACTACTATCCCGAGGACATCCTGACTATCCCTAGTCCCGCTAGTGATTCCTCATCATGATTTCCCAAAAACAGCCCTTAGTCTTTGAATTCTGCATCATCCTCGACATCTTATATCCTTGATATACTTAGCGCTTCGTCGAGGAACTCTTCGGCTTGGTTCCCAAACCAACCGTCTACTAATCCGGATACAAGAAGCTATTGTTGGGAAGTTTCCAAACTCCCAACTCCTGAATCTACGCAATCCTGCATGCTGACGCTGACACTGGCTACTAATACGTAGACATCTCTTGCTAACCGTTCTCAGGATCATCATTACGACTCACTTGAGCCTCTACAGGTGGTCCTCCAATCCTGGATTCTCAACCAGCTTCTAACCATCTTGATTACATGAACTAACTGCTGGGAAGGTCCTCGAACTCCCAAATCTGAACTCCTCAATCCATCGATCACCGTGCTACAATCACTTCAGAGGCCGCGCAATCATTCTGAGTCTACGTGGCTCTTATTCTTGTATACTTGGAAGGGTTCTCCCCCACTTGGATTCGACTAGATCCTTACTGCTCACTGGTCGAAAGGATTTCCAACCTTCCTTTCATTAGAAGGGCGATATGCTGACCGCCGACGTTTACCCTTGCCAGCGCTCCAACTAACTCCTGTCAGGTCCGCACCCTTTCTGCTATCTGACTGAGCACCCTTCGATCCTTAACTGTAATTGCTTTAGGGACTACATCCCGAGAATCTGCGTTTGGGGTGCACCTCCCCAACCCACTTTCTTACTGACCGCTAGCTACTCCACTAAAAACTCTGAACTATCACAACTGAGAATATAACTGATCATTACTCGAATAACGCCCTCCGCAAGTAGTAAAGCACTACTGCATCTTACACATACATGCTATAGATACTGAATCCGAAATAACCTGATCTAGAGGGAATAACCTCCAATTCACTATTCGAATTCCAAGGTATGCAGATGGCATAAAACTTCGTCACAAGTAGGTAATATAATACCCCCAATAGATATACTTATTGATATCAATGCAGCAACATAACAATAATAACATGAATAATAATTGACAGGGAGGTAAAAGATACATACCTCCATCACTCAGCGTTGCTCGAATCCTTGCTGAAATCAACCGGAAAACTCGGCTCCGAGCCGTGGGAGCCCTTGCCCGACCCTGATGTCCGTTGGTGGCTCTCGAAGTCCCAGGGGCAGGAGCTGACACCTGCCCTGCTGTATACAAACTCGGACAGTGGGCCTTCTTGTGGCCCCTCTGACTGCAATGGAAACATAACGGATCAAGTCCCTGGGCGATGGTAACAACACAGTCTCTGCTAAAATGACCAATCTGGCCGCACTTGAAACATCCAGCATCGCTACGACTTCTACGCCTGCACACACCCATGTGCGTCCTTCCGCACCGCATCGACTGCGGTTCTGATAGTTCCTTGTCCTCAAATCCGAACCCTTGAGCCTTTTACCCGAACCTGTGGTCACCTGAGTCTCATCCGTTTTCCTCTTCCTTTCCGACTCCCTGCCCGCCGACTGAACAACATCTGTCTGATCCTGGAACCTCTCGATCAATCTATCAGTGATCCTCACGATCATGTCGGGCAGATCCTCGCGAATGGCTCGCGAAACTTCCTCAACTATCCAATCATACAGAGGTCTCTCTTAGAGACAGGGTGCCCCACTCACTCCTGTCCCTTGATGGCAGGAACTAGAAATGGGATCTCCCTCCCTGATGGATCCCTGAACTCCATAAGATTCGGGACCTAGACGAGCCCCAATCTGTCCTGAAACTATCCCGGCCTTAAAGGCCTCAAGATGACTGTCCATGAGCTCCACAATGGCCTCTCTAACCGAACCGAAAATCACTGGAGTCTGATCAATGATGTTGCGCGTGATCTCTGCGGAAATGAAATCCCTCATCTGATCATCAAGCTGCCCGGCTCTAAAGCCCGAGCCAGATCCCTCCTCGACGTCTGAACTGCTAACTGATATCTCGCGCAACGTCACCATATAAAAATTCCTGATCAATTTACACACTACTGCTGAGGGATTTCTCACTCACTCCACCATTCCCTGGTTTCGTCTTGGCCCCTCTTGAATCGAGTACGGATCCTCTGCTTTCAGTAGTATGGGCCCCTACTACCTTCCACATCTATCCATACTTTCCTCAAGAGTTACCTCAACTCCACCAATTCACTTCTACTAATACTGATCTCTGCTACTCTCATCCTAGGCTTGCCCTAGGGAACCTCCGACTCCACCCAAATCAGTCCTTAGCTGCTGAAGGCCTCCTTGTAATGCTAATTAGCCACCACCTGAATACCATCACATGCAATGAGGCTCGGATAATCCTTCGAGTAAAGACTCGTCCCTACAACGGTTGGACTCAGACAAGAGCTGCGCAATAGGGCCAAATCCAGCACTCTGAGATTATTCAACCCTGCTCACATGTGATGTGACGTATTCACCTAATGGCTAACTCCCACCACTCAGAGTCCCACAAAGCACAAAGCAAGCAACATTCGGATAAAGGAAACATACTCAGGCAAAACTATTCTCATAACGAGAAACTACACTAGCATACAATGCTAAGCTCGCGCTACCAGGCATAACCTAAACATGCTATCCTACTGCTGTCTACTCAATACTAGCATGCAATTCTTATAAAGCTGAACACATAAAGCAGGCACATAAGGCATCATCCTAGATCCTTAGTCCTATTCTAGCATGCTGTTCTACTGAAGCTGGAACTGAAACTGAAACTGATAATCATAATATAACTTGTATGGGTAAATTGGGAGTACTTACTTGAGTTCGACTGATTGCATGCACCACACCATTTTCTCTTTTCAAAACTCTTTTTGCTTTTTCTAAAACTCTTTTCTTTACACTTTTTCTAAAATTGTTTTCTTTTCTCAAAATTCTTTTGTAACTACGATTTTTCTTTTGAAAACTCTATACCACTTCCTTAGTTTGAGTTCAGGCACACTCGGAAGTGCGCCCGAATCCCTCAAACCAAGGCTCTGATACCAACTTGTAACGACCCAAAAATCACGACTAAAAATTTCTTTAAAAACATTACTAAAATCATATTTATAAAAATTGTATCATAAGTCATAACATAATTTTTTGAGTATTAATTCAAAACATAATCTCATTATCAGAGTCAAACATTCCCAGGCTAACTGACTATGGTGTGTGCACTGCAATCTTCCCGAGCTCCTCTTTTGAAAACTGAGTACCTGAAACCAAAACTGAAAACCGTAAGCATGAAGCTTAGTGAGCTCCCCCAATCTACCACATACCATACAATAACATATAAAGCACATACTGGGCCTTGCCCACTGCATCGGACCGAGGTCCGGACTAACTGGGGCCTTGCCCCCTGCATTGGACCGAAATCCGGAAACTGACTGGGACCTTGTCCCCTGCATCGGACCAAAGTACGGACTAACTGGGGCCTTGCCCCCTGCATCAGACCGAAGTCCGGACTAACTGGGGCCTTGCCCCCTGCATCAGAACGAAGTCCGGAAACTGACTGGGACCTTGTCCCCTGCATCGGACCGAAGTCCGGACTAACTGGGGCCTTGCCCCCTGCATCGGACCAAAGTCCGGACTAACTGAACATAACATAACATAAACATATCAACTAGCATGAACACACATATACTGCATACTACATTGGGTCGTAGCCCGGAACACATAACACATAAATCCTGTCTGAGCCACAAAGGCATCAAACATACTAACTACTGCATCGGATCAAAATCCGGAAACTACTGCTAGCTAAACGGGCCGGCATTGTGGCCTTAGACCCGTTCCTACTGGAAGGAAACTCACCTGAACTGCTGAGCTCTGCCGATAATCCTCTGGCTACTAATCGACAATCCCCTAAGCCGCTGCTCCTCCAGCTCTCCGAGCTACCAATATCAATATGACACTTAGCCTGACAGTCCTCTAAAAGTCAACTAAGTAAGCTCTGGTCAAAGTCAAAATCCTGGTCAAAGTCAACCTTCCAGGTCAACCCTACTCGCCGAGTCCACCTACTGACTCGTCGAGTTCATATGCTCAGGGTCCTTCTATTCATGACTCGACTCGCCGAGTCAGTCCATGAATCGCCGAGTCCAATGATTACCGAGTCCTGTCCTGTCCAACTCGCTGAGTCTCCACCCGACTCATTGATTCGAGTCTCAACTCGAAGGGTTTGGGGTTCGCGACCTGACTCGCCGAGTCCAAGGCAATCTTCAACCAACTCATCGAGTTGTTCCTCCAACTCGCCGAGTTGATGCCTAACTTCATCCGACTCGACGAGCTGTTCATCCCACTCGTCGAGTTCCTCCTCATCTTCAAGATACTCACCGAGTCCACTCGAAAAACTCGTTGAGTCTATTCAGTCCTTAATCCATGCAGTGGCTTTTCGAGCCAAGCAGGGCTTCCAACTCATAGATCCATACTTCTAAGGCCTATCCCCCACGTAAAGTGGCAAACTTTACGTGTATATCAAGAGATCTAGGCTTAAAACACATTCAAACTAGGGTTTATGGCAACATACTTCTTCAACATACCAAAGGCTGATACTTTAGGGGATTCTAGACCAAAACAAACATGGATCTGAGGTAGCAACCTCAGATCTGGACCTCTAACTCGAAATGGTTACTTATCATGCCAAAATGTCCAAAACTCACACATGAGAATAGATCTAGGTGCAAAGGGATTCCAAGCAACAACTTATTACCTCCAATTGGTCTGAAATGTCTTCTCAATCCCGGATCTACAGTCCCTTCTTGCACCTCCAAAGCCTTTCTTCCTTTTCCAAGCTCTAGTGCACTCTTCAAGGCAAGATCTAGCTCTAAAACGAATATGGTGGCTAGGGTTTGGTGTTCTGGGGTAGAGAGGCAGTAAAGGAACCCTAGGAAGGAGAATGAGACGCTTAAATAGGCTCCAAGTCTCGGATTTAGGGTTTTCTTCATTCAGACCCAACTCGTCGAGTCTCCTTGGCCGACTCGTCGAGTCGGTCGCTTACACCTCGACCCGGATCCCGCTCGAACTCACCGAGTCCCTCCATGGACTTGCCGAGTCTCCCCTTAAAATTGAGGTCTTCTTTCTTTTCTTGACTTTCCAAACTTTGGGGTGTTACATATAATCACATGTGATTATATAAACAAAAACAATTGTTGAATAAAAAACGCAAAAGAAAATCTTTTTCCACATACATCATATGTGATTACATACATATAATCACATATGATTAAATACATGAGACCAACTAATGAATCGAAAACGAAAAAATGAATATTGTTCACATAAATCATATGTGATTAAAACATATAATCAAATGCGATTATATATGACTAATCACATATTATTTATGTGGATAAATTTTAATTTTGTTATTCAAGTGTATTTGATTACATGTAATTATATGTATCTAATCCCATATGATTTATTTAGAAAAAAACCAGTATTGCCCATATAAATCATATGTGAGTAGATACATATAATCAAATGTGATTATATATATGAGAACAATTATTGAATCAAGAACATGAAAACAAAATTTTTCTACATAAATCATATGTGATTAGATACATATAATCGTGTGTAATTAAATACATGAGACTAACTACTGAATCGAAAACGCAAAAGTAAATATTGTCCAAATAAATCAAATGTGATTAAATCCATATAACCACATATGATTATATGTATCTACTCACATATGGTTTATATGGACAAGTTTCATTTTCACATTCTCAGTTCAATAGATCTTGTATGTAATCACATGTGATTATACGTATCTAATCACATATTATTTATATGGACAATATTCGATTTGTGTTTCTGATTCAACATTATCATTTAATCACATGTGATTATATGTATTTAATCACATGTGATTATATGTATATAACTACATATGATTTATGTGCGCAAGATTTGTTTGTGTGTTCTTGATTCAAAAGTTGTTCTTTGTCCACATAAATCATATGTGATTAAATACATATAATCACATATGATTATATGTATCCGATCACATATGATTTATGTGGAAAAAATCAATTTTTTCTTTTTCGATTCATGTATTTAATCACATGTGATTATATGGAGGAGGAGGGTGGTGGAGGTGGGTGATAGTGGTTGGTGGTGGGGGTGGGGGTAGAGGTGGAGATGGTGGGTGGGGTGGTGGTGATGGGTAGTGGACACATGTGATGGTGATTGGTGGTGATGGTAGGTGAGTGGTGGTGACGGGTGATAGTGACGAAAAGTAATCTTCGGTACATCCTGCTCGTCAATGCGAGGTAGTGGATACTTGTTCTTGATAGTCACCTTATTTAGCTCACGGTAATCAATACACATTCGCATCAGACCATCTTTCTTCTTGACAAACAATACTGGAGCACCCTAAGGAGAGGTACTCGGTCGAATAAAGCATTTGTCAAGTAATTCTTGCAGTTGAGTAATCATTTCTTTCATTTCAGCTGGCGCAAGACAATAAGGAGTCTTTCCAATCGGAGTAGCACCAGACACAAGGTCAATTTGGAATTCTACTTGCCTGTCCGGAGGAAGTCTAGGCAAATCATCGGGGAAAACATCAGGATATTCGTTAACAACGTGAACATCATTTAATGTTTTCTTCACCTCTCTTAAGATATCAACTGTGTAGGCTAGATAGATAGGGCACCCCTTCGATATGAAGTTACGAGCTTTGAGGAAAGAGATTATTTTTAAGATTCTTTGTTCACCGTATACATAAATAGGATTCTCCCCTTCAATGGGAATACGTACTATCTTTTCATAGCCCAAGAGTTCTGCATGGTTCTTTGACAACCAATCCATGCCGAGAATAATATCAAAGTTGGGCAAGGAGATAGGAATCAGATTAGCAAGGAAATTACAGCCTTCAATTTCTATGACACAATCCCTATAGCCTTTATCAGCAATTAATGATATACTTCCCGCAATATCTACATGAAATGGTTGTGCGAGTGCATAGTAAACAATTTGAAAGGAATTCACAAATTCATGAGACACAAAAGAATCTGAGGCACCCGAATCAAATGAGATGTGAGCAGGTCTAGAGTTGACAAGAAATGTACCCGTTACAACATTTGGGTCCTCACGTGCCTCCTCTGTGGTAATCTGGAATGCACGTCCCTTAGCTTTTGGCACCTCCACCTTTTTAGTTGGAGTACCCTTTGATTGTTGAACAGGAGCTTGACTTCTCGCCGGTTGTTGAACAGAAGCTTGACTTCCCTTCATCTGACTAGTAAGAGTAGGGCAAAAACACTTCATGTGGCCAGCAACACCACAAGAAAAGCATGTAACATTCTTCATCGGACAAACAGACTTCATGTAGCCTACTTCTCCACATCTATAACAAATCACTGGTCCTTTTTCTAATTTGCATTCGCCTGGATGATTCTTTCCACAATTTCGACACGATGACGATTGAAGAGAAAAAGATTGTGACCTACCGTGGCCACGAGGGGCATTTTAACTTTGCACTTGTTTACCAGGTTCAGTTCGAACAGATTGAGCTGGTGGAATAGAGGAAATAGGAGTAGTTTGAACAATACGTGGATGCTTCGGAACAGAAAAAGTGGCACCACGTATTTCTAAGTTATGCTCTCGCTTTCGAGCATACTCAACAACCTTTTCAAATGATAGAACATACCGATTACCCTCGAAATCGCGGATTTCATATCGTAGTCCATCCAGGAATAACTGGATTTTTTCGTCCTCAGTTGGAATATACTTTGTTGCAAACTGTTCTTTTTGATTGAATTGAGTTTCATAATCAATCATAGTCATTCCTCCTTGTTTAAGCTCGAGGAATTCTTTCTCTAATCTTCTCCTCATGTATAGAGGGCAATACTTCCCTAGCAAACGAGTTTTGAACATCTCCCAAGATATATTCTCTCGGTCATACTCGTTGAGAGCTTCATATGTTGCTTCCCACTAGACCAAGGCTTCTCCTACGAGCATAACATAAGCATAATTAGCCTTATCTTCATTATCCACATGAGAGACACGGAATACTTTCTCTGTGTTCTGAATCCAAGTTAAAACAACTATGGGATTAAGGACACCAGAAAACTCTGTAGCACCGCTACTCTTGAAAGTTTTGAATGAAGGATGTCTCGTCTCTCCTTTTGAAGATTCTACAGTGACTTTCTCATTTCCTTTATCACCATTCTTTTTGTGTTCTTCGAGAGTCTGTCATATAACACCTGTAAGTTTACCCAAGAGTCGCTCCTCACGAAGGGATACTGGAGTATTTACTTCACCAGGTTTAGGATCTCCACCCATTTCTGGTGTATGGCTACCTTCCTGTTCAGCCATTCTTCTGAAAATTTGGAGCAACATAGTATTTTAGAATATTAGGATTTATTATTACCTACTACTTTTACTTAAATATTTCCTATGGTTTGTATCCATATACTTATAATGATCCAGTTCATATATTGAACTTCCGACGGTTTAAGTCTAAATACCAATCAGTGGTATTTAGTTCACTTAAACTACCGCTCTGATACCATGATTGAAAGACCCACACTTTCATACTAAACAATTGTTACTCCAAAACATGCTACATGCATACTCATAAAATAAAAAATTATATTTTACAATGATAAAGTGATTACAAACGACTGGATACAAACCGACTATTACAAAGTGTTATATATTACACAACTACCCAGGATACTATACTTTTATACATACATGATCCCTAATTACAAAAGTAATATTATAATTATTCTAAACCTTCCAACAGTATACGACTATACTGGTTACTTATCTCTTGCAATTTGTTAAACATTGAGAGGGGTAAGCGGTGACGCTTAGTGAGTTCAATAATAGATACAATATAACGTTATGCCATATATATACTTTAATATGGCAGAAGCAAAGAGGAACAAGGAACAACAAAGGCATATGTGAATCATGTGACAAGCTTTCCATATCAATCAATGATTTGATTCAAAGATATACAATCAATGGGATACAACAATTTCCATATTTGATATACATCAATAAGACTTCAGCCCAAGTGGCATAGAAGACATACAATTTCTGATTAAACATTTTGGTAGATTTCAGGCTTTTAGCCCTATCCAACCTTCTGCCAATGCCATAAGGGTAAAAATCATTCTCTTGCGAGACATGCTCTACACGGCCAGAGGCTACATACCAATACCACTGTAAATCTAAGTTCTTTCACCGATCACATGGCCAAAGGTACAACTTTGCTATCATAAATAGCAGAAATAATAACAATAGAAAAGCACATAACACATATAACACATAACATACAATTGTTCTTATATATTGAACTCACCGTGAATTAACCGGGGGTTAAAATAGTAATTTGTGCAGCACTTCGTTATAAAAAATAGATTTCTTCGTTGAAAACCGGGCCTTGCGAGGGTTGGGATTCAAACAGAAAAGATAAATTTCTTGGGCTCTTCGGGCACTTCGGGACGTGTTCTGGGTGTTAGGAATGATCCCGGGGCTTCTGGGGATTAAAATTGGCTTAAAATAGGCTTTAGAGTGAAAAAGTATGCAAAATTCCAACAAAAACTGGGAGGGTTCGCGCCCTGCTATTTATAGTATGCGAAGCTCAGATTTGAGGGGAGAAGGGAACACGCGTCGGATGCGCGGGCGAGGCACGTGGCTCGCTTTGGACCTGCCACCGGTGCGAGGCGCGTCAACTTCTTACTGGGCCGCATCTTCGGTCAAATTAGCAACGAGCACCTGGCGGACACGAGGCGGCCTCGCATGCGAGGTGACGTGGCCGAACCCCAACCATGCGATTTTTCCCGGATTTCGGGATTTTCTCGATTTTTGTGTCCCAAACTTCTAAAATCCAGAACTTTCGCATACGGACTCCATTTTTGACGTTCTTTATATGCACGCGTAGGTGGAAATATACTCTACAACTTTCGCTTAGACTTCGTCAGCTAATTTTGACTTTATTTTTAATATGATTATTTTTAACAGACCGGGACAGGAAAATCCGTTAAAAATTCATAACGTCTTCATCCGATATCTGTTTTCGTCTGTCTTTTTACCGTTGTACTACTATTGACGTGACCTTAGATTCTCGTTTAGGTTGTGTCAGCTAAAAATCACTCGATCTTTATTTTGACTTTTTAGTTGTCTACTGCTATCCCGAAAATTAGAAAAATCATAACTCCTCATACGAAGTCAGATTTGGACGTTCTTTTTATGAAAATTATCGGTTTAACAAGTACTACAAATTTCGTTTAGATCACTAAGGCTAAAAAGTAGTTTATCGAAAACTCACTTTTACGTCATTCGGTGCCGTTTCGGTTTTGTCACGGATCTTCGATTGGTCATAACTTCTTCGTTATAACTCGGATTTCGATGAGGTTTTCGCCTAAATGTTTCTAATGAGATTCTTTACAACTTTCAATAATAAAATTTTACTTACTTCAAGTTTTATATTTTCGTTAAATTTCGATATTTGACTTTTAATTGAAATTTCATAAGACTTCCAATACTTTTCGAGTGATTCTAAACATAGTTTTACTTCATTTCTAGTAAAAACTATCTGTTAGAACTAATACTCAATATCACATAATATTTCATAATATTATTTACTTTTAACATTTACAAAACACGATTTCAAAATGTTTATGTTACATATAGCACTATGCGTCTTTTATAAAAATGATGGTGTTGTTATAAAAATAATATGGTATAAAGGATGTATAAATATTAAATTTGAATTATAAAAATTCAAATTATTATAAAAATCCTTATATTAAAAATAATAATACGTTACAGGAAAGTTAGGTGGAACTCCCAAGTTCTTGCCGCTAAAAATTTGGGTGTTTAGTCGGGTATAAACTTTGTCGCATTTGCTGACGAATTCACCAAAAATTTGTGTTTGTAGCCTTTGTTATGAATTTGCAATGTAGTATAAGATTTATGAACTCCACTACATTGAGTTATGAATATTATTTATACTCAAATAATATGTGATTAAATTATCGAATTTTTGCTTTACCAACCCAAATTGAGGTTTATCCAATAATTTCCAATAAGAGAGATACTTTGTATTATAATTTATCGATCGTACATTAGAAACATTAGGAAATATCACTTTTCTCCTAAAATCCTAATACGAGTTGAGTTGACCTGATTGAATTTCGTTGACTTTGTTTGATCAAAATTGATTGTCGTCATAGTTTGCACCATGTTTAAGCTCATTAAGTCCTTCAAGATCATTACCCTTTCAGCCCCCATTGCCTTTTAGTGCTAATCTTGAAAACCTAGCCATCTTGAGAGCATTCTTGAGCTTACAAAGAGTTTTTAGGTGTTCTTTAACGATTTTGAAGAAGAAGGAGGCTTAAGGAGAAGCAAAGTTGAAGAAGAGGCTCGTAGATCCATGGTTTATGCATAATTTCTAGCTCATTGGAGGTATAAAGTCTGAAACTTGTTCATTCTAAGCTTAGATCTAGGTTTAAGGAAGAACTTAGCATCTTTTGGTCCCATAACTTGGTCTTTTGGAGTATGGGCTACTCCAGATCATTTGAGTTATCCTTTTGGAATCTTAGGGGTGCATGAAGTTATAAAAATCGTATCTTGAAGGCTAAGACTCAGCCATGCATGAGTTGGTGACCACTTAAGAGAGATAGAAGACTTAATTCATGGTTTGAGTCCCATTAAGGCATGAAAGAGCATAAAGTTTGCAACATTATGGCTTAGGAAACTTCTATGAGCTTGGATCTAAATTTTGGACGTTAAAGCTTAATGGGTTAAGACATTGGAGCATTTTTGGGGTGAATGGCCAATACGTCGGGCATACTCTTAGGTACGATGCGCGTACTGGGCCAGTGCCTCGATTCCGGACCGAATGCATACGCCGGGCGTACAAGCCATGTACGCCACACATACGTAGTCTGTGGGATTAAAAGATCGTGCGCTTAAGTTTTATTGGGATTTTTGCCTTGTATAGGTTTAACCCTCATTCCTACCTATAGTAGTAGGACATTTATGGGCTTTAGGCCAACCTAGGAGCTCTTAGGCAATATTAGGCCTTAAGGCCTTGTATTTGGGCTTGGAATGCCTATTTGGACTAGTTTGGATTTGGGCCTTGGTGGGGTAGGCCCAATAAGGCAAGGGTTAAGCAACCTTTTTTGCTTTTAAGTCAAGAATTAGGGTTTGAACTCTCGGGTTAGATTATTAACTTAATTGCTAATTAGGATTTTATACTTGTGACTTAGGGAGAGGATTTCATGAGTCAGTCACTGAGTATGATTTGATACCTTTAGTCTGAGGTGAGTTTCCTTACTGTATCCGTTGGTCGAAGGCACCAATGCCGACCCACTAGTTTATGATGTAGTATGATGATTGTCTTCATGACATTTGTCAGTAATGCCTTTATTTGCTTGATGACTATGTGATTATTTTGTTATGATATTATATGGTAGTGGTAGGGGTGAATAGATTCGATACCAGTTGAATAGACCGAAGGGTATTACAAGCACCCATATATGCTTGATTGTATCCGGTTGAAATAGACTAAAGGGGATTGTTGTAACCACCCAATTTTCACGTCCAAAAATTTCGTTATAAAACATTACATGAAAGCATTAATAGTTAAAACATTGTTTGATTAAACCATTTCACATCGAAAACCAAATTGAAAACCACAACATTCGATCAATCAAATATCAGAGTATCAATCCCAGAATAAACTCGTAACTGCGGAAACAAGAGAGTGTGTGTGTGTGTGACATGCTGCTACCGCGTCGACTCCTTTCCCCTAGCTGAGGAGGTACCTGAAACCAAAACTGAAAACCATAAGCACGAAGCTTAGTGAGTTCCCCCACTGTACCACATACCATATAATCTCATAACATACATATATTGTCAGGCATATCTGGGTACCCGACCTACCCCTTCGGCCCTCTCGACCGGATATTGCCTAGCATATCTGGGTGGTGGCCTCCCCTTCGGTCCTCTCGACCGGATACTGGGGAACTATTCCTCCCCTCCACTACTACCACATAACATGTATCACAATATCAAAATCTATCTAACATGGCTGGGTATAACTACCCCTTCGGCCCTACCGACCGGATACCTCGGGGACTATCTCCCCCTACTGTCACTAGCACATAGCATCATATCATACTAGCACATAAACATAGCACAGGTAGTAGAAATCCCTAGATGAATATCACGGAGACAATCATCTTCATACAACTCCTACTGGTGGGCTGACATTGTGGCCGTAGACCCACCGCTACTGGAAGGTAACTCACCTCGAAGTAGCTGTTGATCTGATCGGGAACTGACTGTCTACTGCTGCTTCTGCTGCTCCGGAAATCCTCCGGCTGCAATTCCCACAACATACTCAATCAAACACTGCTAACTGTCCTTTGTTTAAAATGACCATTTTACCCCTGATCATCCCTAAGTCAAAGTCAGAGTCAACTTTCAGTTGACCCGACTCGCCGAGTTGGCTTTCCAACTCACCGAGTCCCTACCCAAACGATTGTCCTGAATCCCGTTTCTACTTGTCGAGTTAGGCGACGACTCGACGAGTCCTCCTTCTAAACTGATATTCAAGTCCTTCATCCTACTCGCCGAGTTGTATGAACAACTCGTCGAGTTCATCTTCATCCGATGAACACTTATGCTAAGACTCGCCGAGTTGTATGAACAACTCGCCGAGTTCATCTTCATCCGAAGAACACTTATGCTGCGACTCGCCGAGTTGTATGAACAACTCGCCGAGTTGTATGAACAACTCGCCGAGTTGTATGAACAACTCGCCGAGTTGTATGAACAACTCGCCGAGTCTGTTCTTGATCTAAGGAGATTGCCTTGAACTCGGCGAGTCAGGGCATTGACTCGCCGAGTTCCTCCATAGATGAGTTCAGCTTCCGACTCACTGAGTCACACCCCGTGACTCACTGCTCACTCGACACTACGAAAAGGGGACAAACTCGGAGACTCGCAAACCGACTCGCCGAGTCAGATGAACGACTCGCCGAGTCGTTGCCATGCAACCACTAACTACACGGATTTGCTCGATTCCAGTCCATGCCATTCACATATCTGGGTTCCTAGAGCATGAATCACACGTAAAGTTTCCAACTTTACGTGTAGATATTCACCAATTAGGGTTTTAGGGTTCAAAATGCACCCAAAAGGGTAGATCTAGGGTCTTCATGCAATGAGGGTCCGTAAAGGCAACAGATCTGAGCTACTGGAGCTCAATCATGCCTAGATCTAAGGGCCAATCAGCTTATTACGAAATAATTTGCACATACAAGCTTGGGAATTGGCTCAAGAATGACTTAAATGAAGTAATAAGCATAGAAACAGGGGGAAAACGGGTTATACCTCAAAGGAACTACTGAGAGAGCACAAAGATGCTTGGATTCCTTCCCTTCCTCTTGATGTACTTCCCTTTTGCCTCAAAACCTTCAAGAACACACAACAATTGCTTCAAACTCTCTATGAATAGCTTAGAACGAGGGTTGGAAGCTCTGGGGGGGGGGGTGAATGGGGGCTGGCTTGGGGCGGATATGTTGTTTAAATAGGGTGCAAACCCCTGAAACTTAGGGTTTCATCCAACAACGGTGACTCGCCGAGTCCGGAATATGGACTCGCCGAGTCACCAACTTAAACGTGTCCCAGGGTCCTGTCTCTACTCGACGAGTCGGACCTATGACTCGTCGAGTCCAAGGCTAAAAATGGAAAATACACAAATAAGATTTACGTACCAGGAACCAGGTGCTACAAATCTCCCCCACTTATTTTAGACTTCGTCCTCGAAGTCTGCTGCTCGATCCTAAAACAGCTCGGGGTAATGCTCCAACATCTCGTCCACCGATTCCCAAGTCCATTCCGAACCCTTACGGTGCTGCCATTGCACCTTCACTAGCTCCACCCTCTTGTTCCTCAAATCCTTCGACTTCCTGTCGAGGATTGCGACTGGGCGCTCAATGTAATTTAGGCTGTCATCAACCTGAATATCCTCTAACGGCACTACTGCTGAGTCGTCCACTAGGCACTTCCGCAGCTGAGAAACATGGAAAGTGTTGTGGATCTGGCTGAGCTCGACTGGCAGATCCAGCCTATACGCCACCTTGCCCACCCGGGGTACAACCCTGAACGGCCCAATAAACCTCGGGCCCAACTTGCCCCGCTTCCTGAATCGAATGACACCCTTCCAAGGCGACACCTTCAGGAGAACCATATCCCCAACCTGGAACTCCAGGTCGGATCGGCGTTTGTCGGCGTAACTTTTCTGCCGACTCTGAGCAGTCTGAAGCCTGCTCCGAACCTGCTGGATCCTTTTGGTCGTCTTGAGCACCACTTCGGTGCTCCCCATGACTCTCTGGCCTACTTCACCCCAGCATATCGGGGTCCTGCACCTCCGACCATACAACATCTCGAATGGGGGATGGTCAATAC
This sequence comes from Lactuca sativa, assembly GCF_002870075.4. NCBI lineage: Eukaryota > Viridiplantae > Streptophyta > Magnoliopsida > Asterales > Asteraceae > Lactuca > Lactuca sativa. Next base: position 64,581,502 of record NC_056631.2, on the reverse strand, counting down.
TCGTGTGGTAGCTGTTGTTGTAGGAGAACTCGGCCAAGGGAAGATAAGTATCCCAGCTACCACCAAAGTCTAGCACGCACGCCCGCAACATATCCTCTAGAGTCTGGATGGTCCGCTCACTCTGACCATCCGTCTGCGGGTGAAAGGCGGTGCTAAAATGCAAACGAGTGCCCAACTCGTCATGAAATCTCTTCCAAAATCTGGAAGTAAAACGCACATCCCTGTCCGAGATAACCGATATTGGCGCCCCGTGCCGCACCACGATCTCCCTGATATAGATGTCGGCCAATTTCTCGGCCGATATGCTCTCCTGAATCGGGATAAAGTGAGCACTCTTGGTCAATCGATCCACGATGACCCAAATCGAATCCACTCCACGCGCGGTCCTGGGAAGCTTCGTGATAAAATCCATCGTGATATCTTCCCATTTCCACAGTGGAATATCCAATGGCTGCATCTTGCCATGCGGCCTCTGATGTTCGGCCTTGACCTTCCTGCAGGTCAAGCACCGCTCAACGTACCATGCCACATCCCGCTTCATGCAGGGCCACCAATAATCTAGACGAAGATCCCTATACAACTTCGTCGCTCTGGGATGAATAGAGAATCGGGACTTGTGCGCCTCCTCCATCAAAATCTGGCGCACGCCTCCGTGATACGGCACCCACACCCTACGGTGTAGTGTCAATAGTCCTCGGCTATCATAATCAAATGAGGAAACCTGACCCACCACATGCTCACTCTTCCGATGTTCCTCCTTGATAGCCTCCTGTTGGGCCTCCCGAATCTGCTCCAACAAGGGAGTCACTACGGTCATCCTCATGCACATATCCCTAATCGGTGCCGCCTTGCGGCTAAGCGCATCGGCCACCACGTTGGCCTTCCCCAGGTGGTACAGGATCTCACAATCATAATTCTTCACCACGTCCAACCACCAACGTTGCCTCATGTTCAGATTCGGCTGATCCATGAGGTACCTCAAACTCTTGTGGTCCGTGTAGATGGTACATCGAACCCTGTAGAGGTAATGCCGCCAAATCTTGAGGGCAAAAACCACCGCCCCCAACTCCAAATCATGCGTTGGGTAGTTCGCCTTGTGAGGCTTGAGCTGCCTCGAAGCGTAGGCAATGACATGCCCCCTCTACATCAGTACCGCGCCCATCCCTGAAATGGACGCGTCGCAGTATACCACAAAATCCTCTACGCCCTCTGGTAGGGCTAAGATCGGTGCCTCGCGCAGTCTCTGTCTCAGTGTCTCAAATGCAGCCTGCTGCTCGGGTCCCCATCGAAAGACCACGGTTTTCTTTGTCAGTCGCGTCAGGGGTACGACTATCGTGGAGAAATTCTGAATAAATCTCTGATAGTAGCCTGCTAATCCCAGGAAACTCTGAATCTCAGATGGAGACTTCGGAATCTCCCATCTCATCACGGCCTCGCCCTTGGCCGGATCAACCAGAATCCCGTTCTGGTTGACAAGGTGTCTGAGAAATTGCACCTCGCGCAACCAAAACTCACACTTGGAGAACTTGGCATACAAGCTCTCCCTCCTCAGGGTCTCCAACACCTCTCTCAGATGCTCCTCATGCTCCTCCTGAGTCTTGGAATAAACCAAGATGTCATCGATAAAGACTATCACAGACCGATCCAGCATCGGTCTACATACGCAGTTCATGAGGTCCATGAACGCGGCAGGAGCATTGGTGAGCCCAAACGACATCACCACAAACTCATAGTGGCCATAGCGCGTCCGAAACGCGGTCTTCTGCGTATCCTCCTCCCTGACCCTCATCTGATGATAACCCGAACGCAAATCAATCTTGGAGAACCAAGATGCTCCCTGAAGCTGGTCAAAGAGGTCATCAATCCTCGGGAGCGGGTAACAGTTCTTCACCGTTACCTTGTTCAGCTCCCGGTAATCTATACACATTCGATGCGACCCATCCTTCTTATTTACGAACAAAATCGGGGCTCCCCAGGGTGAACTACTCGGTCGAATGAATCCCTTGTCTAACAGCTCCTGCAGCTGTGTAGACAACTCCTGCATCTCAGGAGGAGCCAACTGATACGGTGCCTTGGCTATCGGAGCCGCACCAGGAACGAGGTCAATCCTAAACTCAACCTGTTGCTCCGGAGGTATCCCAGGAAGCTCCTCTGGAAAAACATCTGCGAATTCTCGCACCACCGGAACCTTGCTCACTGTCGCCTTACCCGCCTCCCGGGTATCCATCACGTACGTGACATATCCTGCGCATCCCTGCTGAAGGTAGCGTCTCGCCCTTGCTGCTGAACATACTGCGGGTCCACACTGCGGCCTCTCGCCATGAATCACTAACTCTCCCCCGCTTGGGATCCTGACCCGCACTAGCTGCTACGCGCAATCTATCACCGCTCCATTAGGGCTCAACCAATCCATGCCTATAATCACCTTGTTCCCACGCAACGGAATGGGAACCAAGTCTACCAAGTAGCACTCCTCAAACAAATGCAATATGCAATCTCGAAACACCATCGATGCTCGCACCGATCGATCATCAGCAATCTCTACTTCTAAAGGGCAATCTAACTCGCCCGAAGTCTCATGAAACTTCTTGCTAAGCGCAAGGGAAACAAATGATCGGTATGCACCCGAGTCGAACAACACCTGAACTGGGATGTCGTTCACATGGAACGATCCTAATGCATACATATACATACAGAGCACATATCAATATCATAACATCATAAAAATAAAATAGAGGGAAAGAATCATACCCGTCACCACATCGGGTGCGGCACGTGCCTCCTCGGTAGTCAACTGAAACACTCGACTTCTCACCACTGGAGCCTCTACCTTGCCCTGCCGGCCATCCGTGATCCGCATGGTCGCTGGAGCTGACGCTGAAACTGTCAACTAGGGGCAATTGGCCTTCTTGTGGCCCCTCTGGTTGCAGTGGAAACACAGCAACTCAAACATCTGAATAACTGCTGCCGGAGCAGTGCAATCCCTGCTAAAGTGCCCAGACTTGCCACACTTGTAGCAGCCTGATGATCCCAACCTGCACGCCCCCTCGTGCGTCTTGCCGCATTTCCTGCAGCGTCCCCGTCCCTGTTGGCCTTTCGGCCCCGCATCTGATCCCTTGAGCTTCTTCCCCGAAGCCCCTCCTGACTGACCCTCTTCTGCCTTCGATTTCCGGATGTGCTCCAAATCTATCTCCCTCTCCCTCGCCGTGGCAATCATGGAGTCCAAGGTGGGGCAAGCTGAAAAACTAACGTGCTCCCAGATATCAGCCCGGAGCATGTCGTGATAGCAGGTCCTCCTCATATCCTCGTCACCATCATACTGGGGCACCAACAAAGCCCTCTCCCAGAACTTGGCGGTGATCTCCGCCACAGTCTCCGTCGTCTGCCTCATGTCCAGAAACTCCCTGGCCAGCTACTGAAGCTCGACAGTCGGCGCAAACTCTGCCCTGAACCGGGTCACAAAGTCCGACCAGGTCATAGCCTCGATAGCTGAGGCTCCCAACGAGTCACCCACTGACTCCCACCAATCCCGTGCTCGGTCCCGTAAACACCCTGCTGCATACCTCACCTTCGACCCCTCAGGGCAGAAGCTAGTCAACTGTGTAGACTCGATGTCTGCAATCCATCGCCTGACAGTAATGGGGTCTTTCACCCCATGGAAATCCGGCGCACCACTGCCCCTGAAGTCCTTGAAGGACAGTGTGCGAGATCCTGACTGGCTAGATGCCATATCACTCCTGAATGCCCGAAGGCGATCCTCCATCAACTCGATGATCCCTTCCTTGATCGACCCAAAGATGATGGGGGTCGACTCAAGGATGCCTCTGGTGATCTCTGACGCGATGAACTCGCGTAGTCCCTCATCTATCGGCTCGGAACCTGATCCCGAACCTGACCCCTCTCCTGAACCGCCATCTACCGGCCTCGGTCGAAGTACCACCATTCTGCAATACATAATACAATCATTAGTGATACTGATACTTCCTGAGGGATCACTGCTACTTACAAGTTCCCTGGTCTTATCTTGGCCTTCCTTGGTTCGGGTAAGGATCCTCTGCTTTCAGTAGTACGGGCCCATACTACCTTCCACATCTATCCGTGCCTTCTTCAAGGAATGCCTCGACTCCACCAGATCCCTTTCACTACTGTTGATCACTGCTATACTCATCCTAGGCTTGCCCTAGGGAAATCTCTGATTCTACTCTACCCAGTCCTCAGCTGCTGCAGGCCTCCTTGTAATACCAATTAGCCATTACCCGAATACCATCACATGTGACGAGGCTCAGATAATCCTTCGAGTACCCGACTCATCCCTACAACGGTTGGACTCAAACAAGAGCTACGCAGTAGGATCAAATCCGGCACTCTAAGATTATTCAACCTTGATCACATGTGACGTGACGTATTCGCTTAATGGCTAACTCCCATTATTCAGAGTCCCACATAGCATGAAGCAAGCAGCATTCAGACAAGGGTAAAAATCTCAATCAACTCTATCTGCTTACAGGAACTGTACTAGCATAAAGTGCTAAGCTCATACTATCAGGCATAACCTAATCAGGCTATCCTACTTGCTGTCTACTCAATAACGAGCATGCAATTCTCATACAACTGAAACACATAAAGCAGGCACATAAGGCATCACTCCTAGATCCTTAGTCCTATTCTAGCATGCTGTTCTACAAAAGCTGATAAACATAACATAAACTCGTATGGGTACTTTGGGGAATACTTACTTAAGCTCGGCCGGTCACGCACATCACACACTTCGTTCTTTCTCGAAACTCTTTTCTTAACTTTTAGAAAACATTTTCTTTTAGAAGATCTTTTAATCCCTCGATTTGAGTTCAGACACCCCCGAAGGTTTGTCCGAATCCCTCAAACCAGGGCTCTGATACCAACTTGTAACGACCCAATTTTCACGTCCAAAAATTTCGTTATAAAACATTACATGAAAGCATTAATAGTTAAAACATTGTTTGATTAAACCATTTCACATCGAAAACCAAATTGAAAACCACAACATTCGATCAATCAAATATCAGAGTATCAATCCCAGAATAAACTCGTAACTGCGGAAACAAGAGAGTGTGTGTGTGTGTGTGACATGCTGCTACCGCGCCGGCTCCTTTCCCTTAGCTGAGGAGGTACCTGAAACCAAAACTGAAAACCGTAAGCACGAAGCTTAGTGAGTTCCTCCACTGTACCACATACCATATAATCTCATAACATACATATATTGTCAGGCATATCTGGGTACCCGACCTACCCCTTCGGCCCTCTCGACCGGATATTGCCTAGCATATCTGGGTGCTGGCCTCCCCTTCGGTCCTCTCGACCGGATATTGCCTAGCATATCTGGGTGCTGGCCTCCCCTTCGGTCCTCTCGACTGGATACTGGGGAACTATTCCTCCCCTCCACTACTACCACATAACATGTATCACAATATCAGAATCTATCTAACATGGCTGGGTATAACTACCCCTTCGGCCCTACCGACCGGATACCTCGGGGACTATCTCCCCCCTACTGTCACTAGCACATAGCATCATATCATACTAGCACATAAACATAACACAGGTAGTAGAAATCCCTAGATGAATATCACGGAGACAATCATCTACATACAACTCCTACTGGTGGGCCGACATTGTGGCCGTAGACCCACCGCTACTGGAAGGTAACTCACCTCGAAGTAGTTGCTGATCTGATCGGGAACTGACTGTCTACTGCTGCTGCTGCTGCTCCGGAAATCCTCCGGCTGCAATTCCCACAACATACTCAATCAAACACTGCTAACTGTCCTTTGGGTAAAATGACCATTTTACCCCTGATCATGCCCTAAGTCAAAGTCAGAGTCAACTTTCAGTTGACCTGACTCACCGAGTTGGCTTTCCAACTTGCCGAGTCCCTACCCAAACGATTGTCCTGAATCCCGTTTCTACTCGTCGAGTCCTCCTTCTAAACTGATATTCAAGTCCTTCATCCTACTCGCCGAGTTGTATGAACAACTCGTTGAGTTCATCTTCATCCGATGAACACTTATGCTAAGACTCGCCGAGTTGTATGAACAACTCGCCGAGTTCATCTTCATCCGAAGAACACTTATGCTGCGACTCGCCGAGTTGTATGAACAACTCGCCGAGTCTGTTCTTGATCTAAGGAGATTGCCTTGAACTCGCCGAGTCAGGGCATTGAATCGCCGAGTTCCTCCATAGATGAGTTCAGCTTCCGACTCACTGAGTCACACCCTGTGACTCACTGCTCACTCGACACTACGAAAAGGGGACAAACTCGGAGACTCGCGAACCGACTCGCCGAGTCAGATGAACGACTCGCCGAGTCGTTGCCATGCAACCACTAACTACACGGATTTGCTCAATTCCAGTCCATGCCATTCACAGATCTGGGTTCCTAGAGCATGAATCACACGTAAAGTTTCCAACTTTACGTGTAGATATTCACCAATAAGGGTTTTAGGGTTCAAAATGCACCCAAAAGGGTAGATATAGGGTCTTCATGCAATGAGGGTCCATAAAGGCAACAGATCTGAGCTCCTAGAGCTCAATCATGCCTAGATCTAAGGGCCAATCAGCTTATTACGAAATAATTTGCACACACAAGCTTGGGGATTGGCTCAAGAATGACTTAAATGAAGTAATAAGCATAGAAACAGGGGGAAAACGGGTTATACCTCAAAGGAACTACTGAGAGAGCACAAAGATGCTTGGATTCCTTCCCTTCCTCTTGATCTACTTCCCTTTTGCCTTAAAACCTTCAAGAACACACAACAATTGCTTCAAACTCTCTATGAATAGCTTAGAACGAGGGTTGGAAGCTCTGGGGGGTGAATGGGGGCTGGCTTGGGGCGGATATGTTGTTTAAATAGGGTGCAAACCCCTGAAACTTAGGGTTTCATCCAACAGCGGTGACTCGCCGAGTCCGGAATATGGACTCGCCGAGTCACCAACTTAAACGTGTCCCGAGGTCCCGTCTCTACTCGACGAGTCGGACCTATGACTCGTCGATTCCAAGGCTAAAAATGGAAAATACACAAATAAGATTTACGTACCAGGAACCAGGTGCTACAATTGTAAGCAACCATATATGCTTGATTGTATCCGGTTGAAATAGACCGAAGGGGATTGCAAGCACCCATATATGCTTGACTGTATGTTTTTATGTTATATGGTATTTTGGGGGAACTCACTAAGTTTTGTGCTTACGGTTTTCAGTTTACGTTTCATGTACTTCCAGCCCGAAGGGGAAGGGCCTGGCCTAATCGCACTGCATCTAGCTATGATTTTCCGCATTATGTGATTTCGGGAATTTGTAGTCTGATAAAATGTTACTTTGATACACTTTCGACTATTTTGATATGATTATTGTATGTTTTGAATGAATTTGAAAACAAAAATTTTATCTGTATTTTTGGGTTGTTACATTAATCGCCGGGAATTTCAGTCGTCGTGAAGTTTACCTAGTCCAATGAACACCACACACATACACAACTCTCTCTCTCTCTCTCTCTCTCTCTCTCTCTCTCTCTCTCTCTCTCTTTCTAGATGAACAACTAAGCGAAAATCAGAAATCTAACATACAAGAACACATTAAAAACCCAGAATGATTAAACACATATGATATCAAGAGCATACATCTCTTCAAGAAGATATGATATTCAAAACTAGAAATCTGATATACAAGACCCAACACATAAACCTAGTTCAATACACAACACTCATTGGAGCAACATCATCTTTAAGCCATCTGTTGTTTGAAGCAAAAAACCAAGGTTTTGCAGATCTTCGTGGATCGAAGCAACAAACGAGGGCGACAACAAATCTGAAAAGCAAGGGTTACGAAAAACTAGAAGGGTGGCGGCGCTAGGGTTTTTGCAAATGATGGCACCTCACCAGAGAAGGATAAAGACGGACGACTGAAACCCTAAATGACGTCAGATATCTAGCCAGATCTGTTCAAATCCAAAAAATGAGGGTGACAACAAATCTTGATGTTTGAGCTGCCATACGATGCCTTTTAAACCCTAAACGGCAGAACCCGAACCCCTACGGCGTTGCTCAAACCCCTGTGTTGTTCGAACCTGAGCCTTTGTCAGAGCTACCGCCTCTACAAACCCTAGATATCTCGCCAGATCTATTCGTCTCCATACTCGTCGAATCATCAGCGTCATCGAAGAAGTGGCAATTTTCTGAATGTAGATGTCGTCGGAAAACATATAGATCTCGTTGGTCACGACGATGACGGATTTGTGGGTCATCGGACGTGGCAGATGAGAGAGAGAGAGAGAGGTATTTTATTTTTGGTTTTTTCTTAATTGTTTTTAAATTGTTGTAATAAAAGAAAAATAGAAAATAAAATAATAATAAACGCAAAATCGTCATTATAAAAAAATTCAAAATAAATTAGACCAAACTCACAACAAAATAAAAAGTTTGGACCTCTTATGCTAGTCTAAACTTTTTTAGACCAAAATGACAATTTTGACCTAACCACAAGAACCATTTATGCATTTTTGTCTATATGATATTAAACCCCATGGTAGACCATAGATGGTTGTCTATATGATATTAACGCCATGGTAGATCATCGATGGTTCAATCGAGTCACACAAGGGGTTGAATGTACTTGTTTTCTAGGAAGAGACAAACAATAATTCACATGAACTTTTAATCTATTTTCAAATATCATTTACATTTTTTCAATCTATAAACAGAAAAACAACATACAAATGGAATTGAATACCATTTTAGTAATTTCTCCAAAGAATTTGACCACTTTATTTCTTTTTAAACATTTGAGAACCCGGTACTAAGTTTTTTTACACAAAGAACTTGAATTTATGAAGGATAACACAAAAAACCTGTGAAATTATACGAAGAAGGTTCATTTCCCCTTCCCTATACTCTATCTTTACACCAAACAAATCACAATAACACAGAGTACTTACTCACCACAGCAAGATATACTCGCACACAAAAAACGACTTCCAATTGTAGAATTGTCAATGTTACTTGAGGGCTACAAAAGGTGCATCCATCAACCTTAATCCTTGATCCCGATGCACTTGAGCATTTTGGTCCATAGCCCCACCTTCTCCCTCACTTCAAGTGGATTAACAGGTTCAGAAAACTTGGCAGCCTCACTAAGCTCCTCAAACGCGCTCACAAGATTCTGAAGCCTCGCAACAAACTCGATCAACAAAGAAGTAAAAGTCGCAAGAGACAACGCACTTGCACTTTCGTAAGTCCTCACTTCACGCACATTGAGAATCGTGTCACCAAGAATCGAAAGCCGTGAAGGCCAGTGCATCTGGTTCTTCAACACATCTTCCGACGATCCCCAATGCACCATGGACGGATGGGCAGACATATTTGGAACATTACGGTCTTGGGTTTTGTATGGAAGCGGTGGTTTTGGGTTTAGGTTTAGGTTTGCTTCACTGAGGGAGTTGATGACATTTGGTTTGATTTCGTCTTCTTTTAGTTCTTGAAAACGATCGGGATCTTCAAACTCTTTTGGCTGTCTTCCAGGTGCCCATTTCTCAGAGTTGACAAGATGATAAGATTTTTGGTCGATCATCATTTGTAACTCCTCTGCAGCCTCGTGAACTTTCTCAAGCAAGTCGACGTCGGGGCTTAGTCTTTCCAGTTTCTCCACTTTGCTTCCTAGCTCACGTAAGATTCTTGCGCCTTCTGTACCCACCTTCTGGATTTCGTTTTTGAACATGTTTCTTAGTTCAGCAGATGCCTATATATCACCAACCAGTTTCACAGCCAAAATACGGAAAGGTAAATCAAAATGTACAGCTAACCATGCTTTTGGAAGTAAACGAAACATAACTACATCTATGAGGATTCTTAATTAATGATAATACTAGGACCAAAGTTACCTGTATTTCTGCAAGTATACAACCATGCATTGCCATGACCATAAACGCACAATGCCTAAGCGCACCACTGACTTTGACATAATTTGACCACGGATATCTCAGCATTTTGTAACGTCCGTGTGGAGGTTCCCAAACAGCAAACCCCAGCTGCAAAAAGTGAGCTAAGTCACCTTCATATTTAATTTGTAAACAAAAAATAAAACACATATATATACCAGAGCATCTTCTTCACTTGTAGACTGTACTGCCGATCTATATCCACTATATAAAGGGTCATCCAAGGCCTGATATACCAAGATTTTTGAAGGTATTCTTTCGTATCCAAAATGTTGAAGGTAATTGTTAACACATCCTATACAAGTTAATCTATTGGTTAAATCGTTATTAATCATGGTTTAATTAAGACTAAATTGGAAAAGATTTACCTTCTAAGGAAGTAGCAACGCCCCTAAAGTTCTTCACTACCAATTTATGCAGATCTTCACCAGCCCAAATCGGATAAACACATATATTAACAATCAAACACACACCTGCCCCTACTCCAATTAACAACAATCGTGAAACAGCTGTTTGGACAAAATGTGAAGTCCCTGACACGAGAACTATACAGAATGTTAACATGAAGACTCTGAACCCGTATTCGTATGGCTTCATTGATGGGTACATTTTCACATAGCTTGATATAGAACCTGAAACGGAATAAAGTTTGCGACTTTAGCGAAGGAAATTGCGAAAGAGGTGTTTAGAGTTTAAACCGACCTGCTACAAAAATGCTGACCACAATCACGACCTCTTGCCACTCCCCAGCCCACATGGAAACTTGAGCGATAGCTAATGCAAGAACGCCGGCAGAAAACGTCCCCAAAGCACGGTTAAATCCTTTGCTAAGTGTTGCTCCTATGAAATATTCCGATTCCATCAAGTTCAATCAGATCAAAACTAAACAAGGGTGTGACGATTGAGATCTTGGAATGAGGAATTAATTAAGGTTAGTTACCTATGCTGAATTCGAAGACGACGATGACAGTAAGGATTGCCCAGATGGAATACTGAGTAATATAAGTAAAGGGTTCTTTGAAAAATATAAGAACAGAGACGATAGCAAGTGCCAATCCCGATTTAGCAGCAAATATGAACTGTCTGGGATCGGAGCGGCCCATCTCGTAAGCGTTAACAAGGAACAGTCGAACATTGGTCCACCATTCCTGGAGTTTACCGAGAAGCGAAGTATCTTCGTTGTTGGTGGAGATATAGGATTCATTGAAAATACCTAATTCCGAGTACCCCTTTCGAGATAGCAACCTTTCTTTGCTTTTGTCTGTAAAATTTCGCGACATGGATCCAAGATTGGCTGCCATTTTTTTGTGCCTAGATCTTTATGAAAGAGAAGTGAGTCGCATGGACGTGGGTATATGCAGAGAGATGTAAGATTGAGCAGAGAGGGAACGGAGGAGGAGGAAGTGGATGGTGATCGGAGGGGAGAGGTGGGAGAGCATTATGAAAGGGAAGGAAGTGGGAAGACAAGGGGAAGAGGATCTCTGACTTTCAGATCTCTGATCGGCTGATCCAAACCGCCCAACGACTCCTATCTGGATTAAACTTAATAATACTTCATATTATATGTTGAGTGACTTATATAATTGGGATATACACGTTAAAGTCTCAATATTTTCATCTATTTTACAACAAAGTCCTAAACTTTATTTTTTTAACAGTAAAGTCCAAATTACCGGCAGTTTTTAACATTTTTACCCTTTTTTCCCGGTTAGCCGGTAATTAGGACTTTTTTGTCAAAAAAATAAAGTTTAGGACTTTCTTGTCAAATCATCAATTAGGACTTTACTGTCAAAAAAATAAAGTTTAGGACTATTTTGTTAAATCGTTGAAAATATTGGGACTTTAGTGTATATATAATTTTTTTGGTTAGAAATTTAATAGTATGATACTCTTTAAGCATAAGAGTTATTGAAATATTCACTAATCTCCTAGATCCTATTGAAATCCTTAACGTTTGCTTCTTGTTAAATCGTTTTTTTAATCTCAACAAACCGACATTGAAAAAAATTGAGATAATCAAGAAACAAAGAAAGAACCAGGGTTGTATTGGCTTTTTGCAGCCCCAGAAATGGAGAAATAAGAAACCGAAAAAAACGAAATTGCCTTTCTTTCCCTTCTCCACATTCACACCCTTTTGACTAGGCATGTGTTGTTTGTGTTTGTATAAAGCCAGGACAATTTCGTTTTTTTAGGTTTCTAATTTCTCCATTTTTAGACTGAAAAAAACCAACACAGACCTGGTTCTTTTTTTTTTCTTGATTATCTCAATTTTTTTCAATGTCGGTTTGTTGAGATTAAAAAAACGATTTAACAAGAAGCAAACGTTAAGGATTTCAATAGGATCTAACTGATTAGAGAAGGTTTCAATAACTCTTATGCTTAAAGAGTATCATACCATTAAATTTCTAACCAAAAAATTATATATACACCAAAGTCCTAATATTTTCAACGATTTGACAAAAAAAGTCCTAAACTTTATTTTTTTGACAGTAAAGTCCTAATTGACAATTTGACAAGAAAGTACTAAACTTTATTTTGTTGACTAAAAAGTCCTAATTACCGGCTAACCGGGAAAAATGGTAAAAATGTCAAAAACTGTCGGTAATTTGGACTTTACTGTCCAAAAAATAAAGTTTAGGACTTTCTTGTCAAATCGATGAAAATATTGGGACTTTACTGTATATATCCCTATATAATTAACCCAGTTTCGTGTTTTAATCAACTTTGTTATTTTTACCAAGATGTCAAATAGATCATAGAGATGTTACATTTGAAACTAAAAAAAGAATAGTAATGTAAATTTCTATTTATATACTTATCTAATAATACACAATACACTAGTTAATTTTTCTAATGTTTTCTTTTAAAGAAAAGCTAAAAATCAGAAAAATCTCCTCATTAGCTATAATTTTCACAGGATACCACCTACAAAAACTTGGTGGCCTGCAAATGTTATTATTATTATTATTATTTTATCAAAACTATGTAGTTTTTATTAGTGTTGACTCCAAAAAATAATGTGGCCTGTGAAAATCTCAGACATCAGCAAAAATCTGAAAACAACTGTATTTTCTAAAAAAGCATTGTTCATGTCAAGTGGAGTGCGAAAAATAGAGATCGTATTGGAAAATCAGAATTCATGTTGAGAAAATCAAAACTTATACTGTGAAAATCAAAACTCGTACTGCAAAAATCCATACAACATAATGCTATTTATAAGACCTTATTTTGATAAACAAAATATTATCCACATCATATCCTTTTTCTATTTTTTTAGCAAACTTTTCAGTAGCAAAATTTTCCAAGTTACCTATCTTGTTAACAAAACATGAGTTTAAATATTCAAATGAGTATTTTATTTTTATTTGTATCAATGGTTCACGACATTTAGAAAATGAAGAATTAATATAAGTTAGACCGTTTGTTAAAAACTTTAAAGTTTAATTAGATATAAAATTCTCAAATTTATTGGTCAAACATAAAACATGTTTGTTAGACATACTAATACTTGTTGTCCTTCCAACATTGAAGGATGATATTCAGATAGCTAATGAGGGTGATGTCAAACGTTTAAAAATGATTATTCAACAAGTTTCAACTAGTATACGTTTGTCTTTGGTGAATAATGATCCAGTGGAGGAGACATAAACTGTTTAATATTGTAACACCCTGAGATCCAGGTACATTTATTTCACCCTTATTCTTTGTCAATTGGTCATGATTGGTCCTTGAGTGGAGAAAACCTTGCAAGTGAGTACGCTGGGCGTACCAGAGGGGTACGCTGCGCGTACTCATGCGCTTATTTTGGACGCGGAGTCGCTAGGTACGCTGGGCGTACCCATAGTTACGCCGGGCGTACCCGGCCCAGATGCAAAACCCTAATAAGACTTGTACACTATTTAAAGGATGCTAAGGCTCATTTCTCAGCCTCCATATCAGTGAGTAAAACCCTAAGAGAGAGCCTTCCATCGTCCTTAGTGAGTGTGTGTGCTCTTGGAGCTAATAGTGCCTTGGTGTGTTATTGAAGAAGGAAGAAAGGAGCTTGTGGAGACTAAAAGCTTGAAGTGTAAGCTTGGATCTGAGATCTACAAAGAAAGGAGTTGCATTTAGAGGTATAAAGTTCAAAACTTTCCTCTTCTCTTTGGTTGTGGTTGCATGTGCCATTTCTAGGGTTAAAAAGCCCAAAGGTGGAGACTTTATGAGTGTAAGGTGCTCCATGGTCCAAGATTTGTCCCTTTTCAGTAGTATCTGTGGTCTAGATCCATAAAGTCCCCATTTTGGTCGTTGATATGGGGTCATGCTTGAGTTCTATGCCTTCTAGGGTTAGAGAATGAGTTGTTTTGGGTGCTAGTGACTTATTCGGCCATGCAAGGGCTTAAATTCATCGACTTTATGGTTTTGAAGGGTTAGAAATGGTCAGATCTAAAAGTTGGACGTGGGTCTTAACTGTTTAAGACCCCAAGAGCTGAAGGACTAAACTGGGTATTACGCCGAGCGTAATTCCAGTACGCGCAGCGTAGGGGGTGGCGCACCCCGATCCTCTGATGTTATCGGTTACGCCCAACGTACATGTTTGGTACGCGCAACGTAACTCGTAAGGTTGACTTTTGTTGACTTTTAGGGTTTGGTCAACTTTAGGGTATTTGAGCCATGTGAAGGGTAAAATGGTCTTTTACCCTCATAAGAGTATTAAGAGAAGGGATGGTCTAGCCTTGGGAAATGTGTTGATATCGAGTACTTGTTTCATATGATTAGGCGGAGGCTAGGTCTTATCCCACGAAATCCGAGATTTCCGAGATTTGCGAGTTACCGAGACATCGAGGTGAGTCTTCTCAGTATACGTTACCTGGAGTGGTACTATGCGTTGACCAGAGGGTCTTATGTGTTATGTATGAGATTATGTGTTATGTGATATTTGTATGTTGTATGATGTTATAGACCGGACCGAAGGGTCCAACGATACAGACCGGGCCGGAGGGCCCAATGAGCTATGACCGGACCAGAGGATCCAACGAGCTACGGGACTGGAGGGTCCCGCTGAGACACAACGACCGGAAGGCCGTATATTAGCCTCGAGTGGCATATGTGCTGTATGTGGTATTTTGGGGAACTCACTAAGCATTTATGATTATTGTTGTTGTGTTATGTGTTTCAGGTACTAGCGATGAGCGCGGGAAGGCACCGACATGATTTGTACACACACACACGCATTGGAGTTTTTGTAGAGGTTCTGGGGAGGTGTTTTGTGACAATAACATTTGATACAATGTGTTTGACATTATTTTATGAATGAATGAATGTTTTAAAAGTGAAAAATTATTTTGAAAATTTACGTTGTTACAAGTTGGTATCAGAGCCTTGGTTCGAGGGATTCGGATGCATCTTCGGGCGTATCTGAACTCAAACTGAGGATTTGAGGAAAAAAAAATTAATGAAATAAAACTTTTGAAAAGAGTAAAAAGAGTTTTGAGACAAACAGAGCAGAGTCGTGTGTACGATCAACCAACGCCCGAACGGTGAATCCCCAAAAGTATCCTTACATTATGTGTTATGAGATATGTTATGTTATGCATGCTAGAGTAGGCTAGGTATACATATTAGGACTAGAGTGGCCTGATTTGTGATGCCTTAGCCTAGGAGATTTCTGCTGATGAGATGCTTCGAGAGCGAGTAGATAGCAGTTAGGAGCTCGTGAAGGTAGAGTACTTGTAATCCAAGATCCAAGGAGGAGGACTTGGAGTGAATGTTGATGCAGTGTGGTCAGTAGTATTGGGCTCGTACTACTGAAGACACCAGATCAATGGGCATTCCAAGTAAGAATCTTTTGGACAACGAGGGACAAGTAGGGTTGCATCATCGAGTATATGTATGCTCGATCGAGTCTCTGATAATTTCTTTGTTGTATTTCAGAGGCATCATGGTTGGGACTCGACACACACCTGAGAGCAGTGGTGTCAGCGACGAGGAGATCCGTCGATTGATTCATGAGTAGGTGGCTGCTGCCATCCGGGCTGAGATTCCCGAGATGTTTGAGGACATCAAGACCACGTTGATCGAGACTTTTGATGAGCGGTACGCAACGTTGACTGAGGCTGCTGCAGCGGCAGCTACTGCTACTGTTGCTGCTGCCAGACCTCAGGGAGGTGACTCGTTGTTGTTCCGGGAGTTCAGCAACACGAAGCCACTAGAGTTCGACAGGACGCAGGACCCGATTGCTGCTATGAGGTGGATCTCTGACGTCGAGGGATGTTTCTATACGTGTTCTTGTCCAGAGCACTTGAGGGTTCGGTTCGCCTTGAACCAGCTCCACCTGGGAGCGAAGGATTGGTGGAAGTTCGTGACGACGAACTTCACTTTGGCTGAGATTTTTGAGGTGACCTGGGAAAGGTTCACCGCTATGTTCAGAGAGGAGTATGTTCCCCTGGTGGAGAGGGAACGGTTGATTCAGGAGTTCCTGACCCTCGAGCAGGGTACTGATTCTGTGGCAGTAATCACCAGGAAGTTTCATGAGAGGGCGATGTTTTGCCCTGAGCAGGCTCGCATGAGCCGATATCTGAGTGTTATGAGGATGGATATATGGGAGTTCATGGCGAACTCGACTTACCGGACATTTGCTGAGCTCCAGGAAAATGCCCGGAAGAGGGAGATCGAATTGGAGACTCAGGCTAGGGAGGAGGCCGAGTCACAGAGGATGGATCGGCGGCCGGCTCAATCTCAGCCAGCAGCCAAGCAGGCTAAGCCCGCTGATTCGAGATCTGGGGGCGCGAAGGGCTGCACTTGTGGGAAGTGCGGCAAGAGTCACAAGGGGTCGTGCCGGGCAGGAGTATGCTACAAGTACGGGAAAAAGGGGCACATCGCGAGGGACTGCCCCAAGGGATTTTCGGTTTGCTTCCATTGCAACCAGACCGGCCATCGGAAGGCCGAGTGCCCGCAGCTTCATCAGGGATCAGCGCATAGATCTGCGCCTGCTACTAGGGATACCGAGGTTCGGCCAGTGAAGGCCGAGGCCCCGAAGGCTCGTGGGAGGGCATTTCAGTTGACCGCGGAGGAGGTCCGTGCGGCGCCCGATGTTGTGGCTGGTATGTATTCTCTTTTCATCTTTTATCTGATTTGAGTTTTCTTTTATGCTTATATGATGATATGCGTAGGTACTTTTCTTGTGAGTTATGTGCCTGCGTTGGTATTATTTGACTCAGGTGCAAGTCATTCGTTTGTTTCCGTAGCTTTTAGTCAGCATATTAGTATCCATAAAGAGGCGTTGGATCGGCCTCTACGAGTTTCCATAGCTGATGAGCGAGCAGTGTATGCTTCAGATGTGATTCGAGGATGTGTCCTTGAGATCTTCGATGTGGAGTTCCCTATAGATCTGGTTCTGATCGCGATGGGGGACGTGTGTGTTATAGTGGGTATGGATTGGTTGAGCCGATAGGGAGCTGTGATAGACTGCGAGCGTCAATTGGTGACGATTCGAGACCCTAGTGGGGGAGTTCTTACAGTGTATAGCGAGGGTACACGTACGGGGTCTGCATTTTGTTCGGCCGCCAGAGTGAGACAGAGTCTACAGCAGGGCTGTAGGGGATTTGTGGCATATGTGTTGGATGCGAGGGTTGATTCAGAGAGATCGAAGTCGGTTGATGAGGTTCCGATAGTGCGTGAGTTCCCGGATGTGTTTCCAGAGGAGTTGCTGGGTGTGCCTCCGGAGAGGCAGGTAGAGTTCGGTATTGAATTGGTTCTGGGAGCTGCACCTATCGCCAAGGCACCTTATCGCCTTGCACCTCCGGAGATGCAGGAGTTATCCTCGCAGCTCCAGGAGCTACTAGGGAAGGGATTTATCAGGCTGAGCAGTTCGCCATGGGGGGCGCCTATTCTTTTTGTCAAGAAGAAGGATGGTTCACACCGGATGTGCATTGATTATCGTGATTTGAATAAGCTAACGGTCAAGAACCGTTACCCTTTGCCGAGGATCGACGATTTGTTCGATCAATTGTTGGGAGCATCTTGGTTCTCCAAGATCGATTTGAGGTCTGGTTATCATCAGGTGGGGGTGTTGGAGGAGGACGTCCAGAAGACAGCATTCCGGACTCGTTATGGGCATTACGAGTTCGTGGTAATGCCTTTCGGACTCACTAACGCACCGACATTGTTCATGGATCTCATGAACGGGGTGTGCAGACCGATGTTGGATCACTCAATGATCGTGTTCATCGACGACATATTGGTGTATTCGAGATCCTGAGAGCAGCATAAAGAGCATCTGAGGGAGATCCTCGGAGTTCTGAGATCGGAGAGGCTTTATGCCAAGTTCTCCAAGTGCGAGTTCTGGATGCGAGAGGTTCAGTTTCTGGGGCACCTCGTTAACCAGAATGGAATATTGGTCGATCCGGCCAAGATCGAGGCGGTCATGAGGTGGGAGGTGCCGAGATCACCCACCGAAATCAGGAGTTTTCTGGGTTTGGCCGGCTATTATCGGATATTTATTAAGGATTTCTCCAAGATCGCCGTGCCACTCACCAAGTTGACCCGGAAGGGTGCTGCGTTTTCTTGGGGTCCGGAGCAGCAGACCTTGTTCGAGACACTTCGCCAGAGATTATGCGAAGCCCCAGTGTTAGCCCTTCCAGAAGGGATGGAAGATTTTGTGGTATATTGTGATGCATCGATATCCGGATTGGGAGCGGTGCTTATGCAGAGGGGGCATGTGATTGCATATGCATCGAGGCCGCTTAAGCCTCATGAGTCGAGATATCCCACTCATGATTTGGAGTTGGGAGCGGTAGTGTTCGCTCTCAAAATCTGGAGACATTATCTGTATGGGGTTCGGTGTATGATATACACAGACCACAAGAGCTTGAAGTATTTGATGGACCAGCCCAACCTGCATATGCGCCAGAGGAGGTGGTTGGACGTGGTCAAGGATTATGATTGTGAGATCATGTACCACCCGAGCAAGGCTAATGTTGTAGCCGATGCATTGAGTCGTAGGGCGGAGGGCGCCCCATTTTGAGATGTCTGTTTGAGAATGACAGTGATGACCCCGGTGTTGGATGCTATTCGTGGGGCCCAGGCCGAGGTTGTGAAGCCAGAAAGCCAGAAGAGAGAGCGAGTTGTCGGGTTAGTATCGGAATTAGTTACCGATATCCGGGGGCTGATGACATTTCAGGGTCGGATTTGGGTATCGTCCGTGGGCGGCACGCATACCATTTTGATGGAAGAGGCTCATCGATCGAATATCTCGATCCATCCCGGGGCCACTAAGATGTATTTGGACCTGAAAAAGGATTATTGGTGGCCCTATATGAAGAGGGATGTCGCATGGTTTGTAGAGAGGTGCTTGACCTGTCGCAGGGTGAAGGCCGAGCACCAGCGTCCACATGGTAAGATGCAACCATTAGAGATTCCCGAATGGAAATGGGAACAGATTACCATGGATTTCATCACCAAATTGCCAAGGACCGCGAGGGGTGTCGATGCAATTTGGGTGATTGTGGACAGATTGACGAAGAGTGCTCACTTCCTAGCCATCAGTGAGAGCTCTTCCACGGAGAAGTTGGCAGAGATGTACGTGAGAGAGGTGGTATCGCGACATGGAGTACCGATCTCGATCGTCTCAGATTGAGATGTACGTTTCACTTCCAGATTCTGGAAGAAGTTTCACGAGGAATTGGGTACAAAACTGCATTTTAGTACCGCATACCACCCACAGACTGATGGGCAGAGTGAGCGGACGATTCAGATGCTCGAAAACATGCTTCGGGCATGTGTGTTGGATTTCGGCAGGAGTTGGGACACGTATTTGCCCTTGGCGGAGTTTTCTTATAATAACAGCCATCATTCGAGCATTGGCATGCCGCCCTTTGAGCTGTTGTATGGGAGGAGGTGTCGAACCCCTATTTTCTGGGGAGAAGTAGGGCAGCACATGATGGGTAGCACCGAGATTGTGCTTCAGACGACAGAGCAGATCCAGCAGGTCAGGCAGAGGTTGTTGACCGCTCAGAGTTGTCAGAACAGTTGTACGGACAGACGCCGGTCCGAGCTCGAGTTTCAGGTCGGCAACTTCGTGCTCCTGAAGGTCTCTCCTTGGAAAGGAGTGATCCGATTCAGGAAGAGGGGCCAGTTGGGGCCCCGATATATTGGTCCTTTCAGGGTGATTGCTAGGGTAGGCAGGGTAGCCTATCGTTTGGAGTTGCCAGCAGAGTTGGGGCAGATTCATGACACTTTCCACGTGTCGTAGTTGTGAAAGTGTATAGCTGATGAGTCGGCAGTGGTGCCATTAGAAGATATCCAGGTGGATGCGAGCCTAAATTATGCTGAGAGACCGGTGGCGATCACGGATCGGAAGATCAAGGTTTTGAGGAACAAGGAAGTGCCTCTGGTTCTGGTTCAGTGGCAACATCGGAAGGGGTCCGAGATGACTTGTGAGTCAGAATCGTAGATTCGAGGGCAACATCCAGAGTTGTTCGGGGATTGAGACTTCGGGGGCGAAGTCTGGTTCTAGTGGGGGAGAATTGTAACACCCCGAGATCCAGGTACATTTATTTCACCCTTATTCTTTGTCAATTGGTCATGATTGGTCCTTGAGTGGAGGAAACCTTGCAAGTGAGTACGCTTGGCGTACCAGAGGGGTACGCTGCGCGTACTCATGCGCTTATTTTGGACGCGGAGTCGCTAGGTACGCTGGGCGTACCCATAGTTACGCGGGGCGTACCCGGCTGATGTGCACAAAAGTACTCACTAATTTTAATATTTATAACCTAACAAACTTAACTAACTATGCACTTATAGGCAGTGTACCTAGTCAGATTACAGTATAGCTTGGGTAAGTCGGGTGTTGATCACAGGGAACAGTGTTACTAATTAATTTACTTACTATTAAATTAACCTAATTTTTAACAAGTTTAAAAGGGGTTTTATCTGATTTTACAAGATCAGATGAACTTAAATTCAAATTCAATATTTAAAAACACACACTCTTGTTTAGTTCGAATCCACTACTCCCTTATGACTAGCTAATGATTACGGATTATTAAGCTGGTTTTTAGTTGTATTAGTAATTTAGTTCTATCTTATCAATAATTAACTAATTCATGTCAAACCATGTATGTTCACACATAATTAAACACATAACTAATTATGAATGTAAATATGCTATGTAAGATTTGTTGTATAAACGCAATTATGGTCACAATACACGTTCTCTAGCACAGCTAAGCTTATTTATTCTAATTACTAACTAAGATTGGTCAATCCTAGCTCTAACAATTCAATGTTCACTAAATCATTAGGTAAACAGGTTCATGCAGTTTAATGGTCACTAAGCTACACAGAACATGCAATCAAGCAATTAGATAAACAAATAATAACATGCTAGGTTAAACAAATCAAACACAAGCAATTTTTACCAACTAAACTTAATCCATAAGTATATAACTATTCATAAGTTCAAAGCTTCATCTAGCTAAACAAGAGTAGCTAGATTCAGCTGCTCATCATAGCAACTAAATCAACACAGCTAAAACTAATGAAAGACATGTTCTTATTTGACTAAAAATAAACCTTTACTTCTTTTGGTGTTGAAAACCCTCTTCCAGAACCTTTCTTTCGTTCTAAATCGTCTTCTGGAATTCCTTTCTTCTGCCAAAAGCTTCTTTTATTCGTAATTGTCAAGGATTTATATAGTTGCTGATATCCATAAATTCACGTCGTGAATAGTAAGCAATTCACGTCGTGAGTTGTAGATAACCGTGCCCGTCAAGGATTCCTTCACCCGCATACATATCTTCTAGAACCAACGATTCACGTCGTGAATCCTTTACGTCTCACGTCGTGAATAACCTTTTTTCAGATTTACTTCACTTTTAATCTTTTAATTCCCAAAGTTTCTTTCTTTAACAGTTTCAGTCCTCTTTTCTTCAAAATGTCTTCTTTTTTGCTGTAAATAACATTTAAGCTCATAAGTACCATTATTCTAAATAAATTACCAACTTTTTAATAAAAATGTACTTAAATATTGCCTAAAAATAAGTATAAATATGGCAATATCAAAATACCCCACACTTAGGCTTTGCTTGCCCTCAAGCAAATTTAAATTTAATCCTTGATTACTAACATCACATGGAACAATCCGACTCTAGTTCAACCATTATGCCAAGACCTCAACGCATACATTTGTGTCTAAAATTTTCCTAAAGTACCCCCCAATATTTTAAATACTCACAATCTTCATAAACACTCGCCCACTTTTTCCGAACAATGCTCATTTTATGCAACCCTCCGAATCCATCCGCAGAAAACCTCCTAACCTCAAGGTATTTTTAGTTGAGTAACCTAAGCATACATAATCTAGAATTACAACTTTTTCGATACCACTATGGAGCTCTTTTGGAGTCTTGAGCTGGACTCCGTGCCTCCTACGTTGAGTCTTCGAAAGAGTCCTCCACCAAGATCTTTTGTTCCTTGAACCGCCTCTTGTAAGCTTGAACTCGCCTTTTATATGCCTTCTTTGAATTCTCCTTTTTAGCTTTTCCCTCTTCTTCAAGCTTGCGTTTTGTGCCCTTGGGTTCCTCCTTGCACTTTATGTCATTCTCCTCCTCTTTCACCACCGGCCTTGTTACTCTGGAAGTGACCTCCTCTTCATCACTTGCTATTTCCTCATCCTCTTTGCTTACCCAAGAAGGCGGGCTCTTGTAAGCTATGACTTCAATCAAATATGGAACATATGCCCTTGGTTTTGTCCTTTTGACTTGATGAACTGCCTTTATCTCTTCTTCCATAAGCTTTTCCAGTTCTTCTAGTTCATTCTCTTCATTAATTGTGAACACCTCTTCTTTATCTTCTTGAAATTCATCTTTTATCCCAAAGACTTCTTGTTCATCTCCAACCCTCAAAGTTAGCTTAGACTCGCGGATATCAACAAGAGCTCCAGCAGTGTTAAGCAATGGCCGACCAAGGATAATTGGAACATCGTGATCTTCTTTCATGTCTAAGACTACAAAGTCTATTGGAAAAACAAATTTTCCAATTTTCACCAAAATATCCTCCACGATGCCGCGGGGTTGTATCACCGAACGATTCGCCATGTGAATCTTCATTCTTGTAGCCTTCATCTTCGGAATCTCTAATTTTTGATAAATGAAAAAGGCATCAAATTAATGCTAGCCCCAGAATCGACTAAAGGATTAACCTTCAATTTATTACCAAACTCACACGGTAGAGTGAGGCGTCCAGGATCCCCCATCTTTTCTGGTGTTTCTCCTAACACAACTTTTGAAGTTTGTTCACTTAGAATCACTATAGACTGCTTCTTTAATTGCCTTCGAGTGTCTATCAAGTCTTGCAGTAATTTCTGGTTCTCAGGAGCTTTAGATAAGGACTCGACAAAGGGGGTATTAATCGGGATCCCCTTCACATGCTTGAAAAACTCTCTATGCTCTCTCTCAAGTGGACTAAGGGTAGCTTGGGAAGGAAAAGGCAAATGCGGCTGATAAACCAAACTAACTGCAGAATTTTTCTGTTCATGATGGGCCCACGTCGTGAACTTATAAGGTTCACGTCGTGAATTCTGGAACTCAGCAGCTTCATGATCTTCGAGCTTGATCTTCTTCATCTTTTGATCGGGCTTCCGTGGTTCTTCTTCCAATGCTTCTAGGAACTCCGAGATGGCTTCTTCTTCGGTGTCTATGGCCATTACATGAGATTGGTTCTTTACTTCGGGATTCTTCGGGGATAACTTCTCATGAACTAGAGTGGCTAGTTGACCAAATTGTACTTCCAGGTTATGGATGGAGGCTTGCTGATTCTTTATCAAAGTTTGTTGTTCCAGAATAGCAGAATCAGTGGCATCCTGTCGCTTTTCCGATGCTTCCATAAACTTCATTAAAATGGTCTCTAGGTCGGGTTTCTTCTCGGCTGGTGGCTGCTCCTTTTGATAGAGGCCTCGACCTGTCTGCCTATACTTCTCTTCTTTTTGCTTCTTATACTCCTCATATGGCAGCCACTCCTTCTTCGGTTTCCTCCAGTCCTCATCAAATTTATCCCCACTAGAGTAGCATACTTGAACCTTTCTGTTCCCATAATCATCTACATTGCAGTCCTTTGTCAAGTGTGGACCACTGCATCTTTCGCAACCTACTCTTATGGCATGTATCGACTGGTCCATCTATGTTATCATGTGGTCCCTATTATTTAACATGGCCATGACCGCTGCTATTTCTTCAGTTTGGGACCCTCCTCCGCCTTTGATTCCTTCTTGCCTCGGGTTGTGGTATTCGCGAGAATGCTTCGCGAATTCTTCAATTAGCTCCTTGACCTCCCTTGGATTTTTCTTTGTCAAAGGTCCTTGAGAATCAAGGAGTTGTCTTTTCATCACGTTAACCCCATCATAAAAGATTGACATCTCTTGCTGCACATTTAGATCATGCTGAGGGCAATTTCTGAGTAAGCCCTTGTACCGCTCCCATGCTTCATATAGGGACTCCCGTGGCTGTTGCTCAAAGTTGGCTATTGCCTTCTTGAGTTTGGCTATCTTGGATGGTGGGCAAAACTGGTCCAGGAATTTCTCATGCATTTGAGCCCAAGTGGTGATTGTACCCGGTGGGAGTGCTTTTAACCACTCCTTAGCAGCTCCTTTGAAAGTGATGGGAAGCATCCTAAGCAAGACTATGTTTCTGCTGACATTTGGGACATTGAAGTAGTCCTCAATGTCATTGACTTCATCTAGATGCTTAAAAGCATCTTCATGATCTTTCCCGAAAAATGGGATGTCCTTCAGGGCAGTTAATATGTGTCCCTTCAGCTCGAATGTGGCAGTGGCAGGTATTGCGGGTTGGACTAAACCGTGAACCATATCTTCTCGAATCCGCTTCTTGTAAGCTCCCATGGACATTTCTTCAATTGCTTCCATCTCGTTCCTTGGCTCGTTCTCGGGTTCGCTTGTGTGTTCTTCAAATTCCGGCTCGGTATCGTATTCGGACTCGGTTTGGACGGGTGTCTGATCAAAGTGCTCAATATTGCTCTTGTGCCTCGCGGATGAACTTGACTCTCCTGTTTTCTTTCCCGACTTCCTTGAAAAAGCTGACTTCAATTCTTGCAAGGGCATCTTTTTCTTGTGAATTGTAGACTCGGGATCTTCAAGTGGTGGCACCAAGGGTGTGTTTGAGCCTCTGGTCATGAACTCCTGCCTCTGGTCATGAACTCCTGCAACTTGCTAAACTAACACGTAAAACTGGACTAAAATAAGAAAAATTAAAAACTGAACTCTCAGCTTTCACATCGTGAGTTTATTAAAACTCACATCGTGAACTCTGTGACAGAAAAAAAAATATACTATCTATGCAAGTGAAATGATATCAACGAAAATAAAACTAAAATAATAATAAAAAAACTAACTAAAAACAAATAACGAATAATCAAATAAACTAAATTAATTGAAAGCCGTTCCCCGGCAACGGCGCCAAAAACTTGATGTGTACAAAAGTACTCACTAATTTTAATATTTATAACCTAACAAACTTAACTAACTATGCACTTATAGGCAGTGTACCTAGTCAGATTACAGTATAGCTTGGGTAAGTCGGGTGTTGATCACAGGGAACGGTGTTACTAATTAATTTACTTACTATTAAATTAACCTAATTTTTAACAAGTTTAAAAGGGGTTTTATCTGATTTTACAAGATCAGATGAACTTAAATTCAAATTCAATATTTAAAAACACACACTCTTGTTTAGTTCGAATCCACTTCTCCCTTATGACTAGCTAATGATTACGGATTATTAAGCTGGTTTTTAGTTGTATTAGTAATTTAGTTCTATCTTATCAATAATTAACTAATTCATGTCAAACCATGTATGTTCACACATAATTAAACACATAACTAATTATGAATGTAAATATGCTATGTAAGATTTGTTGTATAAACGCAATTATGGTCACAATACACGTTCTCTAGCACAGCTAAGCTTATTTATTCTAATTACTAACTAAGATTGGTCAATCCTAGCTCTAACAATTCAATGTTCACTAAATCATTAGGTAAACAGGTTCATGCAGTTTAATGGTCACTAAGCTACACAAAACATGCAATCAAGCAATTAGATAAACAAATAATAACATGCTAGGTTAAACAAATCAAACACAAGCAATTTTTACCAACTAAACTTAATCCATAAGTATATAACTATTCATAAGTTCAAAGCTTCATCTAGCTAAACAAGAGTAGCTAGATTCAGCTGCTCATCATGGCAACTAAATCAACACAGCTAAAACTAATGAAAGACATGTTCTTATTTGACTAAAAATAAACCTTTACTTCTTTTGGTGTTGAAAACCCTCTTCCAGAACCTTTCTTTCGTTCTAAATCGTCTTCTGGAATTCCTTTCTTCTGCCAAAAGCTTCTTCTATTCGTAATTGTCAAGGATTTATATAGTTGTTGATATCCATAAATTCACGTCGTGAATAGTAAGCAATTCACGTCGTGAGTTGTAGATAACAGTGCCCGTCAAGGATTCCTTCACCCGCATACATATCTTCTAGAACCAACGATTCACGTCGTGAATCCTTTACGTCTCACGCCGTGAATAACCTTTTTTTTTCAGATTTACTTCATTTTTAATCTTTTAATTCCCAAAGTTTCTTTCTTTAACAGTTTCAGTCCCCTTTTCTTCAAAATGTCTTCTTTTTGGCTGTAAATAACATTTAAGCTCATAAGTACCATTATTCTAAACAAATTACCAACTTTTTAATAAAAATGTACTTAAATATTGCCTAAAAATAAGTATAAATATGGCAATATCAAAATACCCCACACTTAGGCTTTGCTTGCCCTCAAGCAAATTTAAATTTAATCCTTGATTACTAACATCACATGGAACAATCTGACTCTAGTTCAGCCATTATGCCAAGACCTCAATGCCTACATTTGTGTCTAAAATTTTCCTAAAGTACCCCCCAATTTTTTAAATACTCACAATCTTCATAAACACTCGCCCACTTTTTCCGAACAATGCTCATTTTATGCAACCCTCCGAATCCATCCGCAGAAAACCTCCTAACCTCAAGGTATTTTTATTTGAGCAACCTAAGCATACATAATCTAGAATTACAACTTTTTCGATACCACTATGGAGCTCTTTTGGAATTCTTCAATTCTTTGACATTTGATCTTTGATTTCTTTGAATTCACCACCTTATTTGATTTCTGGTATCTTCAACTTTTTGGATTTCTTTAGAATTTTGATCTTTTGATCTTCACTTTATTTGCTCCAAAATTCTACTTTACTCGTAATTCTTTTTTTTTTTTGTTTTTTATAACATGTACCTCACTTTTTTCACTCAAAACCTACATGCTTAAGCAGAGGCGCTCAACCTCAACCTTTATTGGTTAATGATAATAATTTTCCTGGATACATTTCAGGTTTAGGCTACTAAACATATTGCATCCGTCAAACCAAGCGGGGTTATGTTTTTGTTCCATGATTTCACTAAAATAAGGGAGGCCACAAATGCACTATAACGTGTATTGGCTCAACTAAACATTTGAACTTTCATCGGATCATCCCACATAACACTAGCAGTTATAGCTCTAATTAATATTACTAGATTCAATTATTAAAAATTTTCAGAATTTTCTAGCAATTTACTTCTTCTACCCCTACCCCACACTTATTTTATACAATGCCCTCATTGTATGCATCAAATTTAAAGAAACTTAAAGGAAAGGGAGAAAAAGGAATAGACTCCCCTGGGATAGTGGCGTGAAGATCTCCAAAAGTGTGGAAAACGTGCATCTTGAATATGGACTCCAAAAATAGAAACTTGGTTCTTGAACTCGTGAAATAAGGAGTGTGCCGGCAAAACATGAAATCAAGCCTTCAATCGTCTTCAAATATGGTGTAAGTCTTCAAATGTGGGAAAGCGTACGCCACATTGCATGGTGGTAAAAAAATGAGCCAAAATAATCTTGAATATATTGACAAGAATAATAGCATTAACCCATAAAAGACTAAAATTTCAAGGGCCTTGAATCTTGTAAAAATCTAATATTCACGACATGAGTGTGGAATAATTCACAACGTGAGATCGAAACTGAGCGTATTCTGAGAACCTCCTGATAACTGACTAACGACGTGAATAATAGATGTTCACGTCGTGAAAACTGGACAAGCAGAAAACATTGCCCAATTCTTCTTCTAATGTCTTAATGTATTAAGACTCTTCGAAAGTCATCAGTTTATGACTCTTTCGCTGACACTCCACTCTCTTAACTCACCCCACACTTATTTTGAAAATATGGGTCTCGACTCTCGGCATTAAACACTCCCGTCTAAAAACGTACTCATTGTCTTATGAGCATCTTTCAATAATATGTTGATGGATTTCATACCGTTTGATGTCATAAAATTTTATCGAAGGCTTGGGAAATATGTCATTGACCATTTTTTGGACCCACTTCTTTAAGTACTTCCATTTGGCAAGGTTGTTCAGATGTAGTGCCTCCATATAGTACTCAAAATCATCCACTCCGTAAGCTTTTTCAACCATCTATAACAAAGTTTTAGTCTTCACAGTTCTTTTATACTTGGTTACTTTGTTCGAAAAAAGATGATTACCACAAACACCAAAATACACATTCATGAATATATTTGCAATGGACGCGAAAAAAGATGGCGCCCTATCAGAATGAATGCTAATGGTTCCGATTCACCGATACAGACATGTAATTTTGTAGGAACCATGGCCACGACTCAACTGGCTATTCCATACACAACATTCAAAACTTGGTTGTTTCCGTCCATTGCGACCGCCAACAACATAGTGCCCTTGAATTCACCCTTAAGGTGGGCCCCGTCTATCACATGGGTATGCAGATAAATGTTGCAAAATACCGTAGCTACACCATAATCATAACAACTTAACAAATGAATAACAACGATATAAACATTTAAATTAATCAAACTAAGTTAACATGCAAATGATAATTATTACCATGCAACCAATGGAGAGAAACAAGAACTCAAAGCGGTCTTCATCATCCGTTTGAATGTATGCGACTAAACATGGGATTTTACTTCTCCACGTTCTAACAATAATGAGATGTTTAGGAAATGAGTATGCTTGAGTGCCCTTCAAAAGATTAAACATTTATGCTATGGAAAAAAGAGTTCATTAGATAATAGCCTAAAAACTAAGGTGTGCAAAATACCTTAATAGCACATGTTCCAAACATGGCAATATACTTTGAACTTTTCCCTTGTATACAATAATATATGTATTTCGTTATTGGCTACTATATGCATAATGTGTTGTACTCTTTTCATGTAAACCTTTTGAAATAGTATTTTAAATGGGGATGTATTATTAATGTAAACTTTTTAATTAAATATTTTTATAGTTATTTATAAAAGTGTTTCAAAATGGTTATTTCAAACGACACATGTGAGGAGGTTTCACTTGGTATTAGGATTTTGTTTTAAGTGAACTAGTACATAGAATAGTGCATGGACTGAAACCGTAAAGCTTAAGTAACTATTTTAAGGGAAAATGATTTAGTATGCCTTAGGTCATAAACCTGACATCACTTGTTTATATCTTGGGAAATTGATAAATCTAAGCATTTTTTTGGGTTTTTTTTAAATATAACATTCTTTTGCAAAATAATTACTTATTCCGGAATGGGTTATTCCAAAACGAATTTTAGATTATTTTTCGGGTGGCCCGACCCATTTCATTGTATCTGGAATGCCTATTCCAGAGCAACCGCATATGTTTCGGATCAGGATTTTGAAATTCAAAATCTAAAATATAATTTGATGCAGCAACTTCACTCTGGAAAGGCACATTCTGATTCCAACGTTCCGCCTCGATTCCGACGTTCCGACTCGATTCCCATCTCCGACATGCATCGACACCCATCTTCGACATGAAAGACGAGCACTATGATCCCATTATTTTACGAGTATGTTCTTCATTTTCTACTGTTACTTACTGTTTCGGATGTAGTAGACCACCTCTGGAATGAACTGAAAACGTTTTAGAGTTTAAATTAAAGATATCATTGTTGTAGGACTAACTGAAAAGTAATTTAGATGTTTAGTTATTGTTGATTTACATCGAAATGTCATGTTACGGATCTTAAAATTTCATTCCGGAAGCCTCTGGAACGAGTAGAACCATTCTGGAACACAATGGCCTCGTCCGGAACATAAAGAATAGGTCCGGAACTGGTCTGAAATATTGGTCATTTCCATTTTAGAATGAAGTGCTAACACCTTTTTTATTTGTGTAGCACGACATGATTGTTAATGGATCAATTACACTCTCGTGTAAACCTGAAATCGGCGGGGAAATCCTTGCGACATTCAGAAACAAACACGAATGCGAGACTATGTTTCGGAGGTGGTTAGACATTCCGAATGTAGATGGGGATCCTTTGCTTCTCATTATGTCTTTTTCCACGAAGTTGTAAACGACACCCAAAACCTAGTAGAGGAAACGATTTTTGAGATTGGGGGTTACGAGCTCTCTTTCAGGAAGAAAAATTTTTGTCTCATCACCAGCTTCCGATTTGGTGACTATTTTCCTACTTCTGCATCGACGCCGCCTTTTGTTCCCGTGACTTTCCTATGGTCCTGACAAATGTCTCGGTCAAATTACACCATGTTACAGATGTGTTTAAACAATCACTTAATGAGTCATCGGACGAGGATACAGTCCGTGTATGTCTTCTATACCTCTTAGAGAAGGGTTTCAATGAATGGTTAGCTAAACAGCCTGTTACAGAAGAGTATTTCGCTTTGCTATCAAACCTTGATGAATTCAAGAGGTATAATGTCGTCTATTTTATAATTATTGATTATAATTACTTATCGTTACTAATATTTTTTATAAATTTAATTATTAGCGATTTTTTTTTATCCATGGGGGAGAATCATTTGGGATCAATTGTACAAACAACTTTTTATTGTATTCAATAAGGTTGAGAAGCTTATACATCCATACGATCCGAAAGAGAACGAACCACAAAAATTGACAAACACCCTGTAGATGTTTTTATATGCTTTTAAGGTAAGTATATTATGAAATTTTTATTATTTATTTTTGTTTGCTAACATTCTAAATATTTTTTATTTATTTATTTACTAACATTCATATATGGATTTTTGAGAGTTTTCCGGTAAACAGTTTATTTGGTACCTGACAACAGAATGTGATCTCTCGGGCTGTTGCATGGTCAAAACTGAGGGTGTTACAAAAGGCTCACTACAACCAGTTTTACAAATAAATGACTTATGGTTAATTTATTATTTAAATATTTATGTATTTTATAATTTTATAATTTTGTTAACAGGGTAATAGAATTGTTCCGAAGTGGGAGCCGACGGAACATGAGACGCGTGCCGAATGGTGGATTGTTAGCTCGATGTGGATTGATCGCCCTGATTTTTCCCGACACTGAAGTTCACAGGGCACCTTCCCTAACACCATCACTCAAAACGCCCCTACCCATGAGCATCGAGAAAAGAAAGCACAAATAGATTATTCATATCACCCGCCACAACCACCATCACTGGCCACTGACCCATCAATTGATAAGGACCAAATTATTAGTGACTTGCACATTGAGATCGGTTAATTAAAAAATGAGGTCCGTGAATGTCGTGAGCAGTTGTGGTCTTTGGAGGAGAGTTTAGCAGAGCATGAGGCTACTTTAGCCATGGTTCTAGAACTTATCAATAACTCTCGGAGACGATGTTGGTACCTCGAATGGGATGTAGGTACATTTTCAATTATTTCATCGTTTATGGTCGTTATGTTTGTGCATTGTTTACAAGTATACATTATTGAACCGTACATGGATACTATAATGACAATGAGTTTTGGGAGCATGATTATGTCTTAAGCAACCCTGAAAAGCCGTTGAATGTCGACCCTAAGAAGCCATCTCCAGTTATTTGCTCGTCAGATGTAGTAGAGATTCCGCGGGATGAATACAAAACACCGGCGCAAACACCTCTTAGGTGTTCTAAACACCAAAAAGTCATGTCCATATGGTATAAGTCGCCATGGATAAGAGGAAAGGTGTTACACGGCGTTAACCAACATCATTGAAAAATCTTGTAGATCCTACCATACACAGTGTATATAAAGAACGGGATGGTTCGCTGTTGTTTGGTCACAATTAATTGACCGGTTTTGCTACGCTTGAGTTTTGGACACGGTTATATGCGGATAGTCATGGAGGATGGTTGTCATGTGATGTAAGTAATATAATTATTTGCTTATTACATACTGTACTTCTAGTAATAATACTTACTTTACTACAAAAAAAACTAATTGGCAGCACATTATGATGTGGATCTCATTGCTGCTAGAGCGAAGAGAGGACGATGCTCGGTAGACAGTTGTGACGTCAGCTTTCAACACTGATACATATGATTGGAGTGATATGGCTGACGAATCTTGTTTACCCAGCTTGGGCAAAGTGTGATACGATATAATTTTGTTTGGATTACATTACCTGAGCATTTATATACTAATTAATTGTTTCTAACCTTTTTTTTGTTGTTTTACATCCCAATCAACATACCACAAGCTCATTTGTTTTTGGGTTCTATGGATTTGAAGACATTTAAAATTACTATATATGATAGTCATTGGAAGGCGACTAATGTTCGGAAAATAAGGATTGATTTATTGGTATGACAACCCGCATCCACAAACTACTATTGGGAGTCCATTACTGGGGTACCGAACCAACTGATTCAATTCCACTTGAGAGCTTCAATATGACATTGGAAAAGGCGCCAGACGTACTGCAACAGATTGAAAACAGAGAGGATTTTTGGATGTTTTTGTGTTGGTTCCTGGAGGCCTTGATCATTGGGAAACAATTTCTATAGAGGGTAAAACCACCGGTCCACGGGCTATTATAGAAAACGACTAACATAAATATTTTAGGGTACAAGGACAAAGATAATTTGAACATCGTATTTGTAATATGACCTGCAGACACATCCTTTATTTTTTTATGTATTTATTAGTTGTTTACTCATTTTAATTGCATTTTATATTTTATAAAACCAAACATTATACATTTTCTGAAAGCAAAACTTATACATTTTAGGAAAGTAAAACTTACATGCAAAAGAAATCAAATCTATTCCGGAACCATGGTCCGAAATCGTACTCCGGAATTTCGAAGACCTCTCCGGAACAATATATTCCGGAAAATGTGGTTACTTTACAAAAAAAAAAGTTGTGGTCATTTTTGTGCAAAAAGATTGTTTATAAGGGTTAGATTACTCAATTTTCCTTATAAATATTGGTTTGACAT
Organism: Lactuca sativa; assembly: GCF_002870075.4. Lineage (NCBI taxonomy): Eukaryota > Viridiplantae > Streptophyta > Magnoliopsida > Asterales > Asteraceae > Lactuca > Lactuca sativa. The sequence goes on along the minus strand of NC_056631.2, from coordinate 64,548,208 downwards.
GCAGAATTAAAGACATGCAAAAAGATTGATGTGAATTATGAACATTTGTTTGACATGCAGAATTAAAGAACACAGAAAGAACACGATGATTTCGGTGTTTAAGAGATGCATTCAATTATGAAAGGTGTTTACAAAAAAGGATCTAAATCTAAATCTATATAATTAACACACACTAACACTCTCAATGTTACATCTCTCAAGCACACATCTACATGTGGAATAAACCCACCTTATATAAAGGTGTTTACATGTCTCTCTCTCTCTCTCTCTCTCTATATATATATATATATATATATATATATATATATATATATATATATATATATATATATATATATATATATAGGGAAGAGTTATATGGAAAATGAATGATTAGGGCAACACATATTTGAACCAATGAAAACATGACAACACATCACTTCCACAATAACTTCCACAATACATTACTTGTGAAGAAAGAAATGGACACGTGTCATTTGATTATTGGTTCCGGTAGATGTTGCCCTAGTTATTTGTTTTCCATAGAACTCATTCCTATATATATATATATCATGTCACAAGGCTACTTTACCACATGCAAGTGGGTCTACAAAAGTCAAACCATTTACAAAGTCATACATGGATAACTTTGTACCCAACATTCTCTCCCTCAAAGTTAGGAACTGATGACTCGCTTCAAATCCTCCAAACTCGAGCAACTTCACGAACCGAGCCTAAAACATGACACATGTAGAGATGAATATCAAATCTTTAACTCTTCCATGATTCTTCAATTTGGGTTCTAGAATGTGAGACCATACGAACCGAGTGTCAAAAGGTAATTAGGAGTTTCTCAATCTCCAAAAAAATTACCCAAGTTTTAGCGTAAAAGCACACTCCAAAAATCTTCAATAAGTCCAAACTCATCATGAACTGAAACCACTTTCGAATCTACAATCGAATCATTTCATAAAGTTCTAATACCCAAGGTCACTTTGGTCTTCAAGTCCGCGTAATATGAAAAATTCAACTTTCGAATTTCCATATCTAAATCTCTCCCCCTTTTTATAATCTAAAAATGATTATAAAACCACAAAAGGGAATGAGAAAGCGCTCAATCCAGAATTTTTCTATCCAAAACTCCCCCTTAACAAATGACATAAACATTTTGCTTAAATCCAAAAAATCTTCAATTTTTAGCCTCGTTCTCAAGATTGGGTAATTGTCAATTTCAAAATTCTGTAGTGACTCAATGCATTCAAAACAGCCAAAAATGTGAAACACTCCCCATTTGCGAAACTGGGTAGAAAGCGTCAAATCACATTAACTGAAGGAGCCTGTTTTGAAAATTATCCCATTTCTCAAAATTTTCAGCCCAATGTCGAAGTTGGGTGAATTCTGCCAAATCTTCGAAAGTTCAGGAACAATTTCGAAACAACTCCACAATTCTTCAAACTTTTGAAATTTAGTCCTTATTTCGAAAGTGGGTGTAAACTGTCAATTCTTCGAAAGTTTAAGGAGCAACTTCGAAACTATTCCATTATCTTCTTCAATTCGCTTCATTTACAGGTAACGAAGTTCCTTCGACAGACGATATCCTCCCAATTGAAGTTACCAATTTCGAAATCACAAGCCAAACCTTTGAAATCAATACCGTCGTACTTGATACCGATCAACAAATTTTGTCGAGTGATGTCGAGTGTCGAGTGGACAATCCAAAACCTTCGTTCTTTAAGGCAAACCCAGTTATCGACCTTCGCTTTTCACAGTGCAACCATTTAAAAATAAACCTTCGTTATTACAATTCTTCCCAAACCCAAAGCAAATACCCTTCGAATCTCGGTAACAACCTTACAAAGACCCTCATTATTGAAATTAGATTAGAAACCTTCGAATGTCTATTTATAAGTTTGATTTCATTAAAGAGACCCTCGATTTCAATCTCATTACTTCCTTCCAGTGAAGTCGATTATTGAGTAGATATTGATTCGAACTAACGATCATCACCAGTCGACCTTTTCTAATCAAGCCATTCGACATCAAGACTTTTACAGACCCATCGGCCATCGATTCTAAACAAAACTCAATTGCGAAAATATTAACACACCAAACAATTTCGACTTCAAAATCATAATATGCTTTGGATTCAGGCAGTACACATCGACCGAACTTCTTCAATCCAAGGCAACTTTAAAGCACTCTATGCGAATCGATCATGTCCAAATCATCCATTAACTGATTTTGAAATCAATCAACCCAAGCATCGAATGATAAACACCCAATAACACGAATGTTGACTTTTTGGGTTTGACTAATTATTCATCTGTTCTTGAATTGTTCTTCACCAATCAATTTCCAGTAATCGATTTCCTTCTTCAGCGTTTTTCCAGTAAAAAAAATCATCAAACTTATCATCTTCAGAAATTTTTTACCAAATCGATCCAGGTGCAAGAATCGATGAACATATTAGAACTTCAATTTGCTTTCAATCAATCATAAGAACACCAATTTAACAAAATTTAATCATCGTTTCTTCAAAAAATTAATTTCGAGTAGCAAATGATTGAAAGTAACAATCAAAGATTAATGAATTAAGAACACAGATCATTTGAAATGAAACATGATCAAAAGATGTGGATGAAGTAACAATCGATCTATAGTTGAAATAAGAATCCAAATCAACAGAAGTAATTTTATTAAATCGATGTGAATACCAAATAGAAAAACATTGTGAATTAATAGGAACGAATCGAGATCCAAGAGTGAATTGGAAAAAATGAAAGTATCCCATTAATCAAATATAACAAAACTTAGATTCCAGTAAACAGATCTATGAACAGTAGAAGATCATATAACTTAGGCTTAGGATCAGAAGAACAATGAACAGTATCAAACTTGAGATTTGGACCCAAAGAAATTAAATCATCATGAAATTAATTTGGACTCAATATTGGGCTCGATCAAAAAAATATGTTGGATCAACAAAAAGTTGAAATGGATTAGATCCAATGATTCAAGTCGATCAGAATTTGAAAAACGCAAACACACAAATCAACAAGATTTAGAGAGATCATATAGAGACTCACCATAAATGCTTCAATTGATATAAATGTAGCCAAACCGAGAATCGTTTCTTCAAAAATCATGTTGATCTTCGAAGACCCGCTCTGATACCAATTGATGTGTATTATGAACATTGGTTTGACATTCGAAATTAAAGAACACACAAAGAACACGGTGATTTCGGTGATTAAGAGATGCATTCGATTATGAAATGTGTTCACAAAAAAGAATACAGATCTAAATCTACATAATTAACACACACTAACACTCTCAATGTTACATCTCTCAAGCACACCTCTAAATGTGGAATAACCCTACCTTATATAGAGGTGTTTGCATCTCTCTCTCTCTCTCTCTCTCTCTATATATATATATATATATATATATATATATATATATATATATATATATATATATATATATATATATATATATATATCATGTCACAAGGCTACTTTACCACATGCAAGCGGGTCTACAAAAGTTAAACCATTTACAAAGTCATACATTGATGACTTTGTACTAAACATATATCTTTATTACTTATGATGATTTGGTTTTAACATTATGAAGATATCTAGGGTTAAGACTAAGATTCAGATATCAACATGTCTTTGGGTGAACACCTTCTATGTTATTAGTATTATACATTCCACTATTAGGTATTTGCTTTGGAAAACCTACCTTATATCAGTGTTTATCATGGACCTTAGTATTTGATTGGAAATTTATGAGAAATAGTGAAAAGTATGATTAGACGTACGATAAATGGATTTTTCTTATGTGGAAAATTAGTTAAGGATGTAATGTTGACATGTTACATCGATACTCATTTGTGTATGAAAAATACTCATATGAAATTGAAAGGACAAGGACCCTGAGTGATTTTTAAGAATATCGTGTCAGCAAACTATATTAGGATATGTGATTGGATTGAGATTTAGAAAAAAAAGGAAATTAACTTTGAGTTGACATTGCATGAGAAATAAAAAATATCATGTATTTTGGGCCGATGTTTTGAAATGGGAGGATAATACAACTATAGACCTTATAAGAGAGAAGTATGCTAAAAGAAAAAGATAGACATTTTAAACCATTAAGTGTAAAAAGTTAACTTAGAGAATCAACTAACGATATGGAGGGAGTATTAGGTTCTCGATACGTCTATCCTTTATAAGAGTTCACTCATATTATTGGAAATGAAGAAAACCGAGTTATGTTTTATTAGACTAGTCAACCTTTAAGATATATTTTTAATTTTGGGTAACAAACATGATTGATAACGGTATGCAACGATCATTTAGGTAGTACCATAAGTTTAGCACTTCATTGGGTTCAAGATTTATTTAAACCAAAAGAAGTTACATCTTTTGGTCTTACATTGTGATTTTGGGGATGGAAATATTCTAAATGGTAGATAGTTGTAGTTCGAGCAATTTGGAGCTAGAAGTTTTAACCTTTGAGAATAAACTTTAGCAAATATTATTTTTTATTAAATTAAATAATTATAATTAGCAAGAATATAATGGTTATTTAAAAGGTTAAATTTTAAGAAAAAATGTTAAAATTTAAGCAAAAATGTTGGGAAAATAGGATTTGACTTTAAAAAAGAACTTTGGAGTTGATGTATGTAATTTTGACATAACCCTTTTAACTATAGATGTTCATGGTGTCGTTTGGACTCAAAACCATTAACCGTATCCTATCCACGGTTTGAGCTTTTTGAAAACCGCAAATTACATCGCAAAAATTATAAACCGCATTATATGGTGTGGTTTGGTGTGATTGTTTTGTGGTTTTATGAGATTTATGTGGTTTAATGGACACTAATAATTATAATATCATGTAACTTGCATATAAACTTCCAAAAATAATTATGCATGATTAAATTAATTAAATAGCAAATTGCGCAATCGTCCTACTTTAGGTGTAAATTCATTTTAGAACCATTAGAGAATTAGTTTGACCATTAAATGTGCAAAATGATATAGGAAAAATGACTTATGTGGGTAATTAATTATTGCCTTTGTATTCATTTGGTCTTTTTTGTATCTGATTTACCATTAAAGTTGTTGTAGGTGTTCACAGAAACCGGCTATTGAAGGTTTCCGACAATTTCTTATCTCCGGTGACTCTCCGGTCGTCTTCTCTGGCGAGCCTCCGACAAAAATGAGTTTTCCGACGGATCCTTGGGTCTCGGCTGGATGACTGACAGCAGCAAGAGGTGGTGATGGTGGTTTACCAACGACAAAAGGGAGGTGGCAAGTGGGTTCCGGTGATGGCAGGAGGAGGTGGTAGGTGGCTTGCTGCCTCGTCCCTTCTTTGTTTTTTCTGGCAACAAATCAACAGGAGGGGGAGAGGAGAGGGTGGATAAAGCTAAGTAGCAGCACTGGCAGTGGGTGCCGCTTGGATGGCAGTTAATAAAAGCCCACCGGAAAAACTCATTTTTTCCAGAGGCTCGCCGGAGAAGACGACCGGAGAGTCATCGGAGATAAGAAATTGTCGAAACCTTCAATAGCCGGTTTCGATAGTTTTTGTTAGGGGTGAGCAATGGAACAGGGTACCCACTTTCGGAATCGAAACAGCCTCAAAATCGTCAATTCTAGAACCGAAACTGCCTTAAGCGGTTCCGGTTCCGGTTCCTAAAGTTTTGGAACCGCTATAAGCGGTTCCGGTTCCTAAAGTTTTGGAACCGCTATAAGTGGTTCCGGTTCCGGTTCTTAGGTTTTTGGAACCACTGTTCGGTGGATACCCGCCGAAACCGGTTATATATATATATATATATATATATATATATATATATATATATATATATATATATATATATATATATATATATATTACATACACTAGCAAACAGAACATTTAAATATATTATTACACAAATAGCATATAGTAATTTTGTTCACTGTGCAAATAAAAAGAGAGTAATGGGCTTATTGGTGTGTAAGGTGTGTGCACTAGGCATCATGTTATCATGTTATGTTACTTGTTTACAACTTTCCATATTTTTATTTTGGATGTGGGCAACAAGGTGCAATATCAAATTGTGTCACCTCACATGCTACATAAGCAAATGGTGTTATAACACCAAGTGAGAAATAGACAACAAGAGGCAACACCAACTTTTTGAAAATAAATATGTTTTATTTTATTTTTTATCGAAATTGCCTTTTTTTTTTTTTACTTTTTCATTTTTTTTACTTTGTTCTTTTTTTTTCTTGATCGTTTTTTAATCACTAACACGAATATATTTTTTATAAAACATAAAATTTTAACAAAAAATACATAATATTTAAAAACTAAAATTACGATTACAATTAAAAAACATAATTTTAAACCTAAAATCATAACTAAATTACCATTCAACTTACTCATAATTAACCCAAATATTTCTTCATAATTTGTTCCTTCATCGCTTGTAGCACCGCTAGATCAGCAGGCGCCAAACCCTCCTTGCTAGTCCGAAGAATTGACAATTGTTGTGTCATTAACTCTCTATCTTTTTGCTCATGCTTCTCCCGTGTCTATCTTTCTAGAAACTCCAAATGATGACGTTTCAACTCATTTTTTTCTTTTATTAATAAATTGTGATCGTCGAATTTCGCTCTCATTTCCGCCGCCTCTTTTGATCTCGATTCCACCTCCTTCGCATGTCTTGCAGCGCACCTTACTTTGTCACGTCCGGGCGGTCGTCGTGGTGGGGATATCTCTTGGATATCATCCGGGATCTCATCGTCGTCGGCATTTAGGTCGATATGAGTCCGTGCGTCCGACACGTCGACCGAGCTAGAATTGTAAGACCTTTTGAATTGAACCTCCGACGATGTAGGCGTTTTATTTCACTTTGGATGCGCTCACAACAATTCTCATGATTTTTCAAAGTCAAAAACATGACCCATTTCTACTCGATATTGTTCCTTAGCATATTTGAACAAATTAAAGTCGTTGCTTCCGCTTTGTTGTTGCGCCTCAAGCCGGTTGTAAATACCGTTGAATTTGCTGCACCGCTTAGTTATTTGACCCCATTTGCTGCTCAACATGTCATTGTTGCGATACATATTTTTCTTCAAAATAGCGTGAAACTTGTCGTGCACCACCCCCAATAAGCTCCTTTCTTCATTCCATTTCCCGCGTAGTTCATCTTTTGAAGTAGCACACCAAGCCGCCGTCAAAGCATATTCCTCATCCGGTGTACACCATTGTGGAACGTCTGCATTTTCTGTTTCTACCGCTATCGATTTCCCTTTCGATTTTCCTTTCCCTTTCCCTCGCCTACTACCTCCCTCTTCGACTTCAACCGATTGTTGTGTTGTAGGCGATGTGTGGTTGGTTGTTTGTTGCATAGAAGCAAAAGTAGGGAAAAGATTTTGTTGTAAATTTGGGTTTTGACCAATTTGGTTTTGTTGAATGTAAGGTGAGTTTGGAAATTGCAGTGGCGATGAAGCGGGATTAAAAGTAGCGTATTGGTATGGGATTTGTGGTGGGTCTTGAGACGATAAAAGGTTGAAATAATTTTCATAACCCGCGAATCCGAGAGGCGATGTTGTGTTTGGGTTTGATGATGGAGGAGGGGTGTTTGGGTTTTGCTCCATTTTTTGATTAACAAAGTGTATAAAATATAGAGAGAATGTTAAAAATATGTAAACTTTGAATTAAAATGAGTATACGTGTGTGTGTGTGCGCATATATATATATATATATATATATATATATATATATATATATATATATATATATATATATATATATATATATATATATATATATATATATATATATATGAAAAAAGGTAAAAAAAAATTAATTTGAATATCGACCGTTTGCAAATGGTCATTAAAGCCAACGGTAAAAATTTAGCCGTTTCAATTTGTCGCAAAGCCCATGAGACTTGCTCGACGAAATGCAACGAGTTGGGGGGGGGGGGGGGGTGTTACCCCGTTATGACGGCGTTTCCGACTTCCAGCTCGGCCTCGTCGATGCTCGTTCTGTCCCATACCGATCGCTCTTATGGATATAGTTATTGCGGAAATGGCAAGATATTAATTTGATTTAAGAAAGCATGAATTAAAAATATTTAAATCAACGTTAATGTCTATTTAGTGGTTGATAGCATCAGCTTTGAGTTTCAGTAATATTTGCTTAAGTTGATGTATATGGGTTAATCTTAATAGGGAGGAGAGAGTCATTTCCTCCCAACCTATTTTCTCTCTCTCTTTTTGTCTTGTAGCATGTGTTTTAAAACTTGTACCTTAATTGTTTTGTATTTTTTTTAATTGAGTGGGTTGAGAAAGATAAGATTTTTATGTGTTGTGGGTTGAGAAAGATGAAGAAAAATAAGAGATAAAATTTGATGTGACAATGGGTTCAATGGGTTGGAAGAGATTGACTCCATCCTCCTTTATTCTTACAGTGATAAAAAGATACGTATTGATTTTAAGAAACTATCCCACATCCTATGATGTATTAAAAATTGAATTTATGCTATGCTTATATAAAGGAAATCAAGGAGGATACAGGAGTCAAAGAGGCTTATGTTTTTTTGTGCTATCCTATTAGCATTCCATGAAAAATTATATTAAAGTTCTAAGATTTTAAGTACATTTTTTATAAAAAAATGGGATTTTTAAACGTAATCTGGTTTATTATGTCTTAATTTAGTTTGAAATATTATAACAAGCGGATACCCGGAACTGGAACCGGTACCGGCGGTTCTGGGAGTGGTTCCAAAAAGTTAAGAACCGATATAACCGGTTCCGGTTCCGGTATATTTGATCGGGTACCCGCTTATGCTCACCCCTAGTTTTTGTGAACACCTACAACAAGTTTAATGGTAAATCAGATGAAAAAAAAGTGACCAAATGAATACAAAGACAATAGTTAATTACCCACATAAATCATTTCCCTAATAATATAATAATTAAAATTCTTAAATCATGATTATTGAGCTATTATTATTCTTATAAAAAATTTCAATGTATCTTGTCTAATATTTGTAACATATCTTTGCATAGCATGTAAAAGATTAATATGCTATAAAATAGAAAATGTAACTATTATCTTTAGATGTAAACTTAGATTAACGTTTTTTAAATGTCATGTGTTCAAGTCTTATTTGAGACATAAATAATAGTTAGAAGTAGATAAGTTTGTCATTTGAAAAAAAAACTATTTTTTGGATTAACGGTTTTATAATACTTCAATGACTAGATTCATGGTTTAATATATTTGAGTATAATAAATTATATATATATATATATATATATATATATATATATATATATATATATATATATATATATATATATATATATACACACACACACACACATTAGATGTCGGCCCATACAAAGCGGCGATGATAAATAGCTTTTTTGGCGAATAGTTTCTTACAGAGAATTAATTTTTATATTTTAATAATTTATTATTAGTTTTTATGTAATAAAATATTACAACTTTTAAATAAAATATTTATGTTTATGCTTTATATTTTTATATTGTCTATTTTTACTATTGATGTAGATTAATTAATATTAGAGTCTAGTTTAAAAATATAAATAAATTTATATACATGAATTTAATTTTTAAAAATTTTTATTTTGCTCCAAATTAAATTTCTTAATTACTTTCCTTAATTCAAGTCCTTTAAAATTTTGGCAGGTATTAATAAATTATTTATGCATAATTTATTTGTACAAAAAAACTTTGTAACTTATACCTCTTAAAATTCAAGATATGATATATATATATATATATATATATATATATATATATATATATATATATATATATATATATATATATATATATAATGTGGTGTGTTTTGAACCTCAGTTTTGTAACTATAAAACGCAAACTACACAACATACTGCGGTTTACAAAAACTACAAACCACAAAGAGCACGAAGAATGTTGAAAACCGCATTATGCGGTGTGGTATGGGCGATTTGTTCGGTTTGATGCATACCTATACTTTTAACTAGATTTTGGGATTATTTTGTAAGGATATTAATTGCTCGGGTTGAAACATAAGTTTAAGAACTTGGAATATTAAATGGAAAGTGAGTTTGGAACTAAATAAATAGAAAGTTGATGATGCCAAATGTTGAAAGATTACACCCAAGAAGAACTCTCATTTGCTCCTCTATATGAGTATGAAGGACTAGAATATTAGGCGAGGATAGTAATTGATATTTAAGAGAGATTCAGAATATTGGAAGTGAAGTTGAAGCCCTAGTTTTGTCATAACATAAATCCATCAAGTAAAGCTTGCTTGGTATCTTATCCTCCTATCTTTGTCACAACTAGCACTTTAGCTAGGTAATTTTGTCTATATGTAATCAACTCTCGATGTATTCTGTAACTCTAAGCTTGGAGATATACATGATATTCATTCCAAAAGCAACTCGTTGATTTGAAACTCATTCTTGAAGTCTGAAACCTAATTCGATATATCTTATACCTTCAACATTGGGTTGTAACCCTAATGTTCCGGTTCAATCACAGAATGGGCCATAATCCTCTTATTGGGCCATTGGGCCAGTAAACTTTCAAGTTGGCCATTTTGGGCCAAGGAGCCCTATGTGGGCTCTAATTGGACCCACATTCATTAAACTAAGTATTTTGGGTTATGTTGGGCCTAAAATGACTCATCTTGTAATCATGGGCCTTATTGGAATGTAAATGGTTTCTAAAGCCCTATTTGGCCGTAAACTAACTTCTTGGGCTTCATTGGGCCGAAAACCCAAATTTCCTTTATTGTTTTTGGGCCAAAAACCCTTATATGGGCCTAATGGGCCGAATTTTCGATATTAGGCCCGGTAAATTTCGAATATATTCAATAGTGGCCCAAACAAATTCTTTTCTTTTCTTCCTTACTTTATTTTTGGCCATACACACACACACACACACACACATATATATATATATATATATATATATATATATATATATATATATATATATATATAGGGTTAGGATCAAATGTGAACTACAAATATTGTGTGAATGTATTACCAATTTTTGTTCATTGGATTAAAAGAATGAATAGTTGAGATATGATGGTGCATGTTCTTAACATGTGCTAGCATTTACTATATAATTGTATTTAATTAATTGTAAGGGAAAAATAGTAAGAATGGTTAAAAAATATATATGGAATATGATATTTTCATGAGAAATGTTATTTTTAATATCATTTTCAATTTGAATTTCAATTGTAATTTCCCTTTTTAATTTACCGTAATGCAATATGTTTTTACTGAGTAGTCAGAAAAATGAAACATATTTCATTCCTTAAGAATTAGAATTTCTTTTTTTTACCACCTATAAATTTCATTTTTTTTTGTGATCATGGAAACAATTAAGAATTAATGATTTATTTTATGTTATTCTTATGATTAAGATTTACTATCTTTTAATAATTCTAATGGTAGATGATAAAATTGATTAAAAAATGAGATTCTTGTAAGACATTCATGTAGAATAAGATATTAATTAGATGACCATAACTAACATTTTTGATTAATATTTTAACATTCTTGAAGAAGAGTTTAAAATTCTTGAAGAATAAAACATTAATTTCAAGTGCATAACTAACATTCTTGAAGACTAATTCAACATTATTGAAATAATAAAGAAACTTTCTTGAAGAATAAGACAATAATAACATAATATTCTTGAAGAATAAGATAAAAATAAAATAAAAACCAAAAATTCAAATACAGAAATATAAGATTCTCATAAGGATGTAGATAGTTCACAATTGCAAATGAAACATTCTTATGAGAATGAAAATTAAGTGTAATTGCATAAATCTTATGGCTTTTTGTACAATATAGGAGTTGACTACAACAATAACGAAGATGTTATAGGTCTTTGTTGCTTCCCACAAGGTGGATAAGGAACCAAAAGGTGTGGATTTGTTCCTTGTTTTGTAAAAGGAGCATGGTAAGATGATTTTCTAGTGACCTTGCTTGAAAACCCATCATTGTACCTTCTTGTACTTGATCATCATGCTCTCTTTCATGTAGTATTTATCTATACCGTCTTCATGCCCTTGATGATAAGGAGTAAGAATGCATAAATAAGAATAAGAATAAGTGAAAATTGCAAACAATTCTACCAGAATTGAACATGTTTATATTAGCAAAACAAACCTACATTTGGGATGATTCTAAAAGAACACATGAAAATAAAAATAAAAGAAGGAAGCATGAATTACAATATGTAGTGTGATATTTAGATCATTTTACTTAAAAGAGCAGACACATAGGAACACATTATTTGCAAAAAAAAAAATGTTGCCAACAATCTATTAGTAAGCATCATCATAGTTAAATAAACTTTGTTGCATAGATGCTATATCTCAGAGAAATAAAGATGCTATATGATGCGACCTTGAACTAGTTCGGTTGGTAGTATTCACTTGAATCCTCGGCTACCTCTGCAAGGTCACAAGGAAAGAAAGTCGTCAGCCGCTTTCCGGGAGGAGTTCCCGGAAGAACGCTCCGACGGTCAAGTTAGAAGGCGTTTAGGGTTTATGTGTAACATGCCGAGTTCAGGAGTGCAAGTTCAGGGTTCAAAGTGAAAATGTGAATGGGCAACTTGGCGAGTCCATGGGTGGACTCGGCGAGTCGGGTCGCGATTTTGGTCGCGTGTTAAGTGGACAACTCAGCGAGTCGGCGGCTGGACTCGACGAGTTGGTGCTGTGTGGAGAAATCCCTAATTTAGGAGGATGAACCCTTTATAAAGGACATTATACCCTCTCCCCAGCCTCTTTACCTTCTCTTGAAGTCCAAAAAACCCTAAGGCGCGTTTGTGAGTGTTTTGAGAGCATTTGAACCTTGGAGAAGAGATTTTGGAAGAGATCTTGGAGAGTTAGAGGCTTGGAGCAAGGGGATTTGCAAGGATTTGGATTTCTCTTCTGTTAGAGCTCTCTTTTGAGGTATTATTTCGTTGCTTGGGCTGATATTCATCTAGATTCATCATTTTGGAGTATTTGGAAAGAATAGCTTGTGATATTTTGAGTTTGGAGGTTAGATCTGAGGTTGCTACCTCAGATCTAGAATGGAGAAGGTCTAGAGTGCATTAAAGTCCCTATTCTTGAGTGGTTGGTGAAGCCATCTTGTCCCAAACCCTAACCCTAGAGTGTTATATGCTTAGATCTCTTTGGATTCACGTAAAGTTTGCCACTTTACGTGATGGATGGGTTGTAGAAGGGTAGATCTATGGTTTGGATCATCTGCATGGCCTGGAAATCTTCTGTATGGATTAAGATCTAGGGGTACTCAGCGAGTCACAAGGGTGTACTCGGCCAGTTGCTTGAAGATGGGCAGGAACTCGACGAGTTGGAAGAACAACTCGGCGAGTTGGTTGAAGATAGCCTTGGACTCGGCGAGTTTATTCTTGGACTCGACGAGTCTGGTTGTGAGGTCCTAACCTTCTTCTGGTTGAGCTATGGATCGGTGAGTCAAGGGAGGACTCGGTGAGTTGAGTGCGAGGGGACTCAGAGTTGTGTGACTCGGCGAGTCTCGGGGTGACTCGACGAGCTGAGTCGCGGATTGGGGAAGTTCTGAGCATGGGGACCCGACGAGTCATCGGGTTGACTCGGCGAGTAGATTCAATCATGAGGTTGACTTTGACTTTGACTTTGACCAAGGGTTGACCAGTTGACTTCCAAGGGCATTTTGGTAATTGTTGGCATTTGTTTTGAGTTCAGTGTTGGTGTTGGCTAGTGGTGGAGATCGTGTCAGTGGTCGGAGCAGCTCGGTCTTATCTTTTCAGTCGGTAGTTGCGAGGTGAGTTATCCTCACTATATCGACAGGGTCTACGGCACCAAGATCGGCCCTTTATCGGATTGTGATCCGGGTATCGTTGTTATGTTATTGCTTTTCTATGATTGCATCCTGGTAGTTAGGATGGTATATGCTAGTGACCGGTTAGGTTGGTATCCTGGTTAGGATGATGTTATGGTATGTGATCTGCTAGATCGGTTTGATTGGATGTGAATTGTTATATGATTGAATGTTTATGTGCACATGGTTGTTGGACTGGGGTTGGGTTGAGGCGGGTCCTGCTTTGTGCTATATGCCAACATACCTAGGGCAGACCGGTTATCCCGAAGGCCCAGCGAGCAGTCTGGATAGGCTGTAGGCCCCAAGAGGGCGGACCAGACGTGCTGAGGCTCGGAGAATGGACCAGGCCGAATGAAGGCCCAGTGTGGGCGGACCAGTCATACTGTAGACTCAGAGGGTAGACCAGGTGGATTGAAGGCCCGGTGCGGGCAGACCAATCACACTGTAGACTCGATTATATGGCTAGACTCGGAGGGTGGACTAGGTGGACTGAAGGCCGGTGCGGCAGACCAATCACACAGTAGACCTGAAGTGCATGGCTGTTCTGTGTTCTATTATGATATGGCATGTTGTGCGTGTATGGTATATGTAGTTGGTATTTTGGGGGTATCTCATTAAGCTTTCGAGCTTATAGTTGTGGTTTAATGTTTTTCAGGTTCTTCAGGAGACCGTGGCAAGGCAAAGGCGTGATCGTACCGCTCCACATGATTATGTTTTATGATGTGGTTCTGGGAAGACTCTGATAATAGTATTGGAAACCTTTTTGTAATAACTTTATGAAACCGGGTTGTTTTTGAAAAGTTTAAATTGGTTGAGATTTTTAGAGTGTTACATTATGAGTGTCTGCTCTTTTGAGGGTCAAGAGATCTTACCATGTAGGTCTGAGAGCGTATCCTTTTATACTTAGCGCCCTTGCCTGGTCCGTACTAGACAAGATCGCTTTTTGGGGAGACAAGATCAGGGGCACTAATTGGAAGGTCATGCGCCTTCAACCGTTAGGGTGCTCTCATTGGATCTGATGGTAATGGCCTGATTCTTCTGCTTGTCCCTCGACCGTATCTTTTGTCTTGGAGCTGGGAGTGTCCCTTGGCAGGCGCGAGCCTTCCGCCTGTGCGTTCCGCTCCCGGGAGCGCTAGCGAGCGCTAAGCCTGCTGGGCTGAGCCTAGTCGGCGTGCCTGACTCCTGGGCTAGACGCAATGCTGCCGTGATGCCCTAGCCACGTCATCAAGTCCCCTAGTCCAGTAGCCATAGGGTTGCAACGCTAGTTACGACGTTCTGGACTTAGATAGCTTACACATGTTGGTTTTTCTTTACCCGCCGTTCCGTCTTTAATGGCGATGTGACTGTGCATGGTGATTGGCAGTTATGTCATTGTGTCAGCCATTTAAATGCCCTGCCTCTTCATCATTTCTTTATAGGAGCATTCACACGGTTTCTCTTTATCTTTTCCTCCTCCTCTCTTCGTCTTCCTCTTTCTGGGTTTATATTCTTCTTTCTTTCTTTTTGTCTCATGGAAAATCTTCTCGGTGTCCTCCCTTCCGCCACTGAGTATCGTCAACTAGAGATCATATATGGTTTATCTTCCCGAGAAGGTGTAGAGTTTCCTTCACCTGGCTCCAGTATTTGAAAACCCTAGATGCTGGCATCCGTTTTCCTCTGACGGATTTTCAAGAAGAGTTCTTCCAGAAAGACGGTTGCAGTCTCCAAATGTTGACTCCCAACACAGTCAACAAAGTGGTTGCATTTGAAATGATCTGCAGAGCTAACGGGTATCTTCTGGACTACTTCGTCTTCAATTTTTTCTTCTGACTCTGCGTCACTGGAGACAAATCCACCTTTTCAGTCCGACGAGGGGGGCATGCCCTGGTTCCCGACGGGTGGACCCCTAAGAACTGGCAGGATAAATGGTTATGGGTGAACCAGGAGTTGGTCGGTACCGTGCGAATGCTTTTGCCGATACCATCCCCAAACTCTTCCCTCATAACTAAGGTGTCGCTGACTACCTGAAGAGTGTGCAAGTATCCCCTAGAGTTTACTCTGAGGCTCTGCTTTCTGGTGTAGGGATGAGCCCTTCTTGGAGGCGTCGTGGTAAAATGGCGGTGTTCTTCTCCGTTGTTGACTGTGAGTGTTGCACCCCTCTTTATCCTTCTTCTCCTTATTACTGCTATGTGATTGATATTCCTTGCGCCAACATTCGTAGGTGCTGAATCTTCCCTGTCCATGGATGAGGTGTTACGGAAGCGTTATCGGGGCACGTTGGAGTACCGCGAGGTGGATCTAGTTGATCGACTTCCTCCACCTCACCGGATGGATAAGCTTACATTAACTGCTTCCCCTTCCATCCCCCCTACATGCTCGTCAGCATCAGAGGATAATCCTTTACACGCTCACCCCATCTCTGCTATCATGCCCCTGGGTAACACTCGCTCCTCCTCCATGGAAAGTAGCGAAGACAGCAAAGAAGGGATTATCACTGATGTCCGGCGGATGCAAGCGAAGAGAAAAGCTATTTTAGCCATGGGTGAGCTAGTTACCGGCGCACTTATTGCTACCAAGAGAATTCAGACCAGGCGCAGCTTCTCTCGTCTGCTGAGTTTTATGACTTCTACACCGACTGGTGTGGTTGTGATCCCTGATGACAACGCGCAACAGTCCTAAGGGATCGACAGGGCGATTGAACAGCCTGTTGCTTCAACCTTCTTCTCTATTCCTATTCCAGGTGTTCCATTTGTTCCCTTGAAGTTCTCCCTGATTAATGGTTCTAACGGCCTTGGTCAAGTTCCAGTTTCTTTAGGTGGTGTTTCTGGGGACAGTTCTACCGGATATTCTGTTTTTGTTCCTTCCTGGGATCTCTGTAATGATTCCCGACTCTCTGTTCGTGCCAATGCTTTGGAATTTTCCCGCCATGCTTTGCCCCCAGCTGTAGTTGGCGATATGGATGCTATGAGTAATCCTGCCCTTGTGCATAACATGGCTTACGCTGCAACGCAGACCATGTTCTACCTTGTTGCAGGTTCCCGACGTGTCCATGCCCTTGGCGAGATGGAGGCCATACATGCTGCCTGCGAGTCACGCGTGACCGGGTTGGAGCGTCGCCTTGGGGAGCTTGGAAAAGACCTCAATTTGTCTGATCAAAGTGTGAATTGCTGGCTTCTGAGAAGACCTTCCTTGATGAAACTAGGGCCGCTTTGGAGGTTAAGATTAACTCCCTTACTCAAGGGAATGAAGGTTTGATGATCCATGTGAAAAGTCTTGAGCGTGACGCCGTTGATCGCGATAAACTTATTTCTTCGCTGCAATCGGATGTGGACGCTTCTCATCGGGACTTGGATTGGCTGGTGCATGTTGGTGTCGTCCGCATTGTTGATAAATTGATTGAGTACCCAGACTTACTAATGCCATAAGTCTAATCCGGCATGTTGATTTTGTTGCCGAGGTTGAGTCTGTTCAAAAAACCTCTGTCGATGCTAGTGGTGGGGATGTTGGTGTTGGTGCAACTTCTGTTAGTCCTGTGGTTAGTGTGAACGATGTTCTGTTGTCTTTTGCTAGTATGGACCATGTGTCCTTGTTGGGTTTAGGGGAACTATGTATTGAGGATCTCTGGGAATTATGTTCTTTTGGTGGTTCAGAGGGTACCCCGGAGAGTGCGGTGGGTCGTGAGGTAGTGCAGGTAGTTGAGGTTGATGGTGGGGGAGGTAATAAGGGTGGTGAGGATGATGGTGATCGTATCATTGGAGTGAATGTTGGTGATGGTTAGGGATGTCAATGGGGGAAAACGGGACGGGGAGTGCATCCCCCACCCCCGCCCCCGAAATCTCCTTGTTCCCCCGTCCCCGCCCCCGCCCCCGAATCCCATTTATTACTCCCGCCCCCGCCCCCGATTGATTTTGGGTTGTCTTTTTTTTGGCTAAAATAGGTTGTTATTTATGCTAAAAAAACTATTTTTTAGATAACAAATAATTATGTATAGTAGAATTTTACATGTTAAAAATAAAAAAAGTTATGGCATCTTAAAAACATTATACTAACAATTTAAAAACATGTTTTTTGATGAATTTTGAAAGCTCAAAATCATGTTATAGTTTATTATATTTATATATTTAATATATGTAAATACATGTGTAATTTATTAACGGGGTCCCCATGGGGGTTTCGGGACGGGATTGTCTATCCCTGCCCCCGCCCCCGCCCCTGAAATTAAAACGGGGGTTAACCTTGCCCCCGCCCCCGATTTTTTTAAAATTTTTTCCCCAAACGGGACTGGGCCCCCACGAGAACGGAGTCCCATGGGACTTTTTGACATCCCTAGTGATGGTAACAAAAATGAGGTGGCTGTTGTGGGAAGTGAAGTTGCAGGTGATGGGAACGATGTTGTTGATGATGCTCCGGCATCGTGCGCTACCCCTCTTGGGGCGTGAAAAATTTCTTTGCCTGTTTTTGGTTTCTGTCTTTCATATTCCTTTTGGTGGCCCTATGATGCCTTTGGTTTGTAATATGCATGAACTTTGAAACAATATTTACTATCTTAAGTATGTAACTATGTGCTCTAAGAATTACTTGTTTGTTGTTTGCTTTGTTTGTTATTTTGTTTTTGCTCTCTCTTTTTTTTTTTGAAAAATATACGACGCTCTAATGCGCTAGGCGTTTTGCTTCACCTATGTTATTGTCGACACACTAAGTATCGGTACTGGGTGCTCTTAGCACCCAACGATCGAGCTTTACATGCAAACTTTCAATCGTTAAGAATTAATACACTAAGTATTAAAGATTAGCATTTGGATCATCCAATTACATTGACCACGGACTTTAAATACATTAAGTATGAGACTCATGTCACTAAGCATGGACTTATTTTCAAAATAAATACTTCTTCAAGTTTCTGGCGTTCCATGTTCTTGGAATCTGCCTTCCTTCCATTGTTTCCAAAACATATGCACTATTCTGATTCGCTTCTGTGACTTTGTAAGGGCCTTCCCATGTTGGACCCAACTTGCCTTGGGGTTAGGCTCGGATTGCTTCGTTCTTCCTTAGAACATACTCTCCTACTCTGAATGCTTTCTATTTTACCCTTTGGTTATAATACCTTTTTGTTGCATGCTTGTATGCAGCTTGGCGCATTTATGATTTTTCGTGCTTTTCTTCTAGGATGTCCAAGTTTATCCTCAGGTCTTGTGTGTTGCTTTCTTCATCCGTGCCAGCCACCCTTAGTGTGCCTACCGTTATCTCCATAGGGAGCATAGCCTCCGTTATGTCAAGCTGAACGGGGTCTCTTGCGTGCTCGTTCGCGGTGTGGTCCTGTATGACCATAGCACGGTCGGTATCTCCTCCGCCCAGTTCCTTTTTGCCCTGGCCAGTCTTTTCTTGATCCCATTCACAATAGTTCGATTGGACACCTCCGTCTGTCGGTTCGCTTATGAGTGTGCTACTGATGTGAACCGTTGATCTATCCCCTTGGCGGCGCACCACTCCCTAAACAGGTTCTCAGCAAACTGTAGGCCGTTGTCGCTGATGAGTACTTTAGGAGTCCCAAACCTTGTCATAATATTCTTCCATACAAACTTTATCATGTGTCTCCCTGATATGCACGCTAACGGCTCTGCTTCGATCCATTTTGTGAAATAATCAACAGCCACCATCATGTATTTCAGCCTCCATGGTGCTTCAGGGAACGGGCCCACTATGTCTATGCCCCATTGGTAAAATGACCATGGGCTAGATATATTTTGCAATGGTACCGGGGGGTTTGCTTGGACTGGGGCGTAAGACTGACATTCCCCACACTTCCTGGCCACCTCTAGCGCATCTTGCTGTACTGTGGGCCAGTAGACACCCATTCACAATACTTTTCCTGTTAAGGCCCGTGCTCCTTCGTGCGCGCCCACCTGACTTGCGTGTGCTTCCTGTAGCATCTCTCTCCCTTTGGATTGGTCTACACACTTCAGCCATGGCACTGTGAACCCTTTCCTGTATAATTCTCCATTTATCAATGCGTATGAGGTTGCTTTTATACGTATCTTCCTGGCCCCATCGTGATCGTCCGATAACAACCCCCTTTGTAAGTATTCCCTGAATGGTGTCATCCACGTGGGCCCGGTGGTCGTTAGGGCATTTACCTGCTGCTCATCTATACTACTTTCTCGGAGTACCTCTACGAAGACATTCTTCGATAGATGATCGAAGCACGTAGATGCCAATTTGCTTAAGGAATCTCCCCTCTTATTTTCACTTCTAGGTATCTACTTGATTGTGAACTGCCTGAACAATCCGACCAGTTGTTTTACCATCTTTACGTACCTTCCCATTCTCTGGTCTCTTACCTCGAAACTTCCATTGACTTGGTTCGCCGCTAGCCTTGAGTCGGTCAAGGCCATTACAGCCTTTGCACCCATTTGCTTGGCCAGGCGCAATCCCGTAAGCAAAGCTTCATACTCCGCTTCATTGTTTGACGTATGAAAATCAAAACGGAGGGTGTAAGTCACTTCCTCCCCTTCTGGGCTGGTCAGTATTAGCCCCGCCCCTGAGCCTTCCCCGCTGGATGCTCCGTCCGTGTATAGTGTCCACGAATTATTATCGGGCGGGTCTCCTTCAACTACCCACAATTTTTCCTTAACCGAGCCCCCTTCGTCTGGAATTTCTAGCAAGAAATCGACCAACGCCTGTCCCTTGATACTTGTCCTTGGGCGGTAACTTATGTCATGTTCCCCCAACTCAATTGCCCATTTCGCCAACCGGCCTGACGTCTCCGGTTTAAGCAGTATTTGTTTGATGGGGCAGTTTGTTAGTACCTCGATCTGATGTGCTTGAAAATATCGCCTCAGTCGCTGCGCCGTGTAGATGAGTGCCAGGACTAACTTTTCCAGGGTAGGGTAGTTGAGTTCTGGCCCTTGTAGTGCCCTGCTTATAAAGTACACCGGCCTCTGTTCTCCTTCCCTTTCTACAGTCAATAGTGAGGATATCGCTACGTTTGTGGTCGAAAGATACATTTGCAACGTCTCTCCTGAGACAGGACTGGACAGCGTGGGTAACTTGTGTAGTGCCTCCTTGATTTTCTAGAGTGCTGCTTCTACTTCGTTTGTCCACTGAAAGTTTCTCTTCTCGATGCAACCTTTCAGCGTGTGGAATAATGGCATGGCCTTGTCAGCTGATTTCGAGATGAACCTGCTCAGAGTTGTAAGCTTCCTATTTAGGCCTTGCGCGTCTCTGAGGGTGTCTGGGGCTGGTGTTTCGATGAACTCGTCCACCTTGGTTGGGCTGGGCTGGATACCCTGCCTGGTGACATAATACCCCAAGAACTGCCCTTCTTCCACCCCAAACGTGTATTTGGCTGCGTTTAGTTTCATCTTAACCCTCTTTAGGGTTTGAAAGGTCTCCTCGATGTCTTGCAACGTTTTGTCTTCGTGTGAACTCTTGATCACCATGTCGTCCACGTACACTTCAATGTTTCTCCTAATTTGTTAGGCGAAGATTGAGTCCACCAAGCGCTGATACGTAGCCCCTGCATTCTTTAGACCGAAAGGCATCTTGGTATAACAGAAAGTGCCGTGATCCGTGTAAAAAGCCGTTTTTCCTCGTCTTCTTTGCTCATCAATATTTGATGGTACCCTTTATATGCATCTAAAAATCACTTTAGCTTAAATCCTTGCAATGACTCCACTTTCTGGTCAATTTCCGGGAGAGGATAGCAGTCTTTAGGTGTGACATCCCCAAAATCTCGGCCAGAAAAGTCCGGTTTCATTTATGCTTTTTAAACATTTTCAGAGTAAATCCTTTTGATTTCAAAAGAGATGCGGAATTTGATCCCAAAAACAAAACATGATAAAATAGATTTTTATCAAAACATTTCATAAAGAAATATAATTTCATTTCATAATCAAAAATCGGGATGTCATGTTCCGATACAGACCATAAAGCATAAACGATAACACTACAAGTTTTTCAATAAATATATACATATACAGACTTGTAAACAAAACAACTTGATCATTCATCCATGTTATGCCCTCACACCACTTCCTGTAATACAAATAAACTGAGTGGGCCAGGCTTGGGAGCCTGGTGAGCATATATGGTTTTCAACCTGTAATAAATAATTATATTTACTTTTACAATCAACAATAACCCGATTACCCATTCCCGTTATCCTCACTTTACGTCCTTAAAATAACATCTATTATAAGGAACCTAATCTAGGATTTTCATCGGGATGGGCATTTCTGCAAGGGGTTTCCTCACCAATAAATGTCCTAAAGGCAACCAGGGGGGATAGAGTACACCGGTGAACACATCATTCACAACACCTACAGGTTATGAACCTGCTAGCGTTCCACTGGACTGTCTAGAAAGAGTCCGTGGTCGTTATCCATACTCCGCTGAATAACTAGATCAACAATAGCAACATCGTGGCCTATCATCTATTTATCAAACATCAACTATCTACCCATGTTCTACCCAACATATTAGTAGATATATATATATATATATATATATATATATATATATATATATATACACACACACACATAATTTTATACATATTTTAAAACTTGTATAGCATTCTCATTCAATACATATTCTAAACAACAGATGAGACACATACACATAACACGTATTTCATAGTAAACAAGTCATATCTATGAGATAGAAGAATGTGAGTATATGTTCACACATATAACAACAAATATACACATAACACATATTTTATATAAAATACTGTGTAATTATGTGTTAGAAGAAAGTAACTACACACTCACTTGATCAGAAGATGATCAGACAACACTATGGTTTGTAGAAGTAGTATTCTTCGATAGATCTGGAAGATCTTCACAAAAACCGGGCTCCTTGTGGGTAGAGTTTCGACTCGGGAATCTTACTTCTCGGGATCTTCGGGACTTCGGAACTTGCTTTGGGACTCGGGAATGATACCGGGGCTACGAGATATAATTGAAATGCAAACCAAGGCGAAAACTAGAGAGAAAGAAAGAAAAATGGCAAGGAAAATGGCTGATCTCGGTTTCTATTTATAGGGTGATGGGTCTAGGATTACGCTGGGCGTAACTCCAAGTACGCTGGGCGTACCAAGCCTTACACCGAGCGTTCTCAATGTCACTGCATGCATCACTTAGTGGCACTCGAGTATTGGTCAGGCAACTTGCACTCATCCGAGTACGCTGGGCGTACTCAAATTACGCTCGGCGTAATTTGACTCGTCAAACTTCTAAATTGCGTAACTTTCGCATACAACCTTCGTTTTCGACGTTCTTTATATCCACGTGTAGTTCAGACCATACTCTACAACTTTCATTTAGACTCCGTTGGCTAATTTTGACTTTATTTTTATTATTTATTTTTAGTTGGCTGAGACAGAAAAACTTCGTTAGAAATTCATAACTTCTTCGTCTGACGTCCGTTTTCGTCCCTCTTTCTGTCGTTGCACTACCATCGACGAGATCTTCAATTCTCGTTTAGAAAGTTTCGGCTAAAACTCGCTCGATCTCATTTCGAACTTTTGGGCCGTCTACTACTAAGCTGAAACTTCGAAAAATCATAACTTCCTCATACTAAGTCAGATTTAGGCGTTCTTTTTATGCATGCTCTCGGTTCAACATTATCTACGTCTTTCATGTTGATCACTAAGGCTAAGTATCATTCCTTCGAAAATTCACTATTTACGTCGCCCTGTGCCACACCGGTTTTGTCGCGAAACTTCGACAGGTTATAATTTCTTCGTTATAACTCGGATTTCAGCATTCTTTATATTTTCAAAAACCTCGTCTCAACCACTACATCTTCGTGCATCGATATCGGGTTTATATAACATTTCACTTTTTTACGCTTATTTTTATTCTTGATTTAATCAAATCACATAATTAAACAGATAAGTATAAAACACATAATTCGCAAATAATACATTCTTATTATTTCAAATGGGTTACAAAGGTTAACCTAGACTATTACATTGCTGAAAACAGCAAGCCCAGAAACACAGGCGTTACAATTCTCCCCACCTTAGGATGATTTTGTCCCCGGAATCACACATCTAAAAACAAATGCGGATAGCGACTCATCATGTCACTCTCCGTCTCCCAGGTGAGATTTGGCCCATTCGCATGTTTCCATCAGACAGCCAATAACTCGACCATCTTGCGTCGTAACTTCTTAGTCTTTCGGTCAACGATTGCCTCTGGTTCTTCAATCAACCTTTTGTTTTCATCAATTCTCAATTCAGAAATTGGAATCATGTCGGGAACTTCGCCCGTGAACTTCCTCAAAGAACACACATGGAAAGTGTTATGAATTCCATTCAGTTCGTCTGGTAGTTCGAGCCTGTAAGCTTGGTTCCCAATCCTCTGAAGAACTTTAAACGGTCCAACAAACCCTGGACTTAATTTTCCCCTTTTACCAAATCTTATAAGTCCCTTCCACAGAGAAACTTTAAGCAAAACCGAATCTCCAACTTCAAAAGTCATCGGTCTTCGCTTTTTGTCAGCATAACTCTTTTGACGATCCTGAGCTGCTAACATTCTCTCCCTAATTATTTTCAACTTTTCAGCAGTTTGATGGACTATCTCTGGTACCATAAACTTCTTTTCCCCAACCTCAAGCCAACAAGACGGTGTACAACACTTTTGTCCGTACAGAGCTTGATAAGGTGTCATCTTAATGCTCGAGTGGAAAATTCTAGGAAAATTCTACAAAAGTGTCCGTACTCTTTTGTAGGAAAATTCTACCAAAGGTAAATGTTCATCCCAATTACCTTGGAATTCCAGGGTACATGCTCTTAGCATATCTTCAAGTGTTTGTATCGTTCGTTCGCTCTGACCATCAGTCTGTGGATGGTAAGCTGTACTCAAACACAACTTGGTACCCAATTCCTCTTGTAGACTTTTCCAAAATCTTGAGGTGAAACGGCTATCACGATCTGACACAGTCGTTAATGGAACACCGTGAAGCCTCACAATTTCCTTCACGTAAGAATTCACAAGCTTTTCAATAGACCATTTCTCCTTGGCTGCTATGAAATGCGCACTCTTAGTGAATCGATCAATGACCACCCAAATCATGTCGTGACCACTTTTTGTTCTGGGCAGTTTAGTGACAAAATCCATAGCAATGTCTTCCCACTTACCCATAGGCACATGCAATGGTTTTAAACTCCCGTACGGTTTCTGATGTTGTGTCTTTACCCTAGCACAAGTCACACACTTGGCCACATACTTTGCAACATCAAGCTTCATCATCGGCCACCGGTAGTAGGGTTTCAGGTCCCTATACATTGTAGTGCTACCGGGATGAATCGAGTACATGGTCTTATGAGATTCTTCCATCAGAAGATCTCTGACTCCTCCTGTCTTAGGTATCCAAATCCGATCTTGGAACACCTTCAGTCCATGACTGTTTATACCGAACACCAAAGTTTTGCCCAAATGTTCTTCTTTTCGATGATTCTTCACAGAAGCTTCCTCTTGAGCTTTATTTATAATCTCCACAATTGTCGAGACAACTTCTATTCTCAACGATCTTGGCCTTTTTCTTTCATGATTGACTTTCCGACTGAGAGCATCAGCAACAACGTTAGCTTTACCGGGGTGGTAAAGTGTCTCGCAGTCGTAGTCCTTAAGTAACTCTAGCCAGCGTCGTTGCCTCATATTCAATTCCTTCTGACTAAAGAGATATTGGAGACTCTTATGATCAGTGAAAAGTTTGCACTTCGTGCCATAGAGGTAATGCCTCCATATCTTTAGAGCGAAAACTACCGCTGCCAACTCCAAATCATGAGTGGGGTAGTTCCTTTCATGCTCTTTTAGTTGTCGAGATGCATACGCGATCACCTTATCTCTTTGGGTCAAAACACAACCCAATCCAACCCCAGACGCATCGCTATAAACAGCGAAGTCTTCAACTCCACTGGGTAGAGAAAGAATCGGTGCCTCACATAGCTTCATCTTTAGCTTCTCGAATGCTTCTTTATGCTTATCATTCCAAGAATAAGTAGCTCCTTTGTGGGTCAAAGCTGTCAATGGACTAGCGATCGAAGAAAAGCCTTGGATAAACCTTCGGTAATATCCGGCTAATCCTAAAAAGCTTTGGATCTCCGTGGGACTTTTCGGTTGTTCCCACTTCATTACAGCTTCAATCTTTGCTGGATCAACCATTATCCCTTCTTGGTTGACTACGTGACCCAAGAATTGGTCTTCTCGAATCCAAAAATCACATTTGGAGAACTTTGCATATAGCTTCTCCTTCTTCAACACTTCCAACACTTCTCGCAAGTGTCTGCCATGCTCCTCTTGGCTTTTCGAGTAAATCAGAATGTGATATATAAACACTATCACATATTTATCAAGGAACGGGTTAAAACTCTGTTCATTAAATCTATGAATGTTGTTGGAGCATTGGTTAGTCCAAACGACATAACCAAGAACTTATAGTGTCCATATTGCGTTCTGAATGAACTCTTCTCGATATCCTGCTCTTTCACCTTTAGCTGATGATATCCTGACCTTAGGTCGATCTTTGAAAAATAACTTGAACCTAGTAGTTGATCGAACATATCATCAATCCTCAACAACTGATATTTATTCTTTATTGTTGCCTTGTTCAGCTCTCTGTAATCGATGCATATTCTCATACTTCCATCTTTCTTCTTCATAAATAACACCGGCGCTCCCCTGGGTGATGAACTACGTCTTATGAAACCTTTGTCCAATAACTCCTGAAGTTGCATCATCAGCTTCTTCATCTCCGCCGGTGCTAGTCGGTAAGGTGCTTTTGCTATTGGCGTCGTCCCGGGTAACAAGTCTATTCTGAACTCCACTTGTCTATCAGGCGGTAATTCGGGAAGATCTTCGGGAAATACTTCCGGATAATCACAGACGATAAAAATGCTCTGCATCTCCTTTTTCTCCTTCTTAGCATCGATCACAAATGCAAAATATGATGTACATCCTTTGGCCAAACATTTTCTGGCTTTCATTAGAGAAATGATTCCATAATTTACTCTGCGTTTGTCCCCATACACCATAAATGACTCTTTCCCTGGCGGGTTTACTTTGACTATCTTCTTTATGCACAATATCTCGACGTCGTTGGCGCTAAGCCAATCATTCCCAACACGATGTCGAAACCATTAAGTTCTATAGGCAATAATTCCTCTTGGAACTTATTCCCATTCAAGTCAATTAAGATGTTTTTCATACGATGGCTAACAGGTACAAACTTGCCACTAGTAACTTTGACTAGTAAAGCATTATCTAGTCTATCGACTGGCAAAGCTAGTTTTCTACCAAATTCATGCGAAATGAAGGAGTAGTTGGCTCCAGAATCAAATAAAATTTGGGCAGACAATTTGTTTACGAGAAAGGTACCTGAAGCGACATCAGCTTCTTCTTTGGCAGCTTCCAGTGTCATCTGGAATGCTCTCGCCTTCGACTTTGGCGGAATGTTGGGTTTTGCTGCCTCCTTCTTCTTCGGAAAATCCCTCGAGATGTGCCCCTCCTCACCGCAACCATAGCAAAATTTCTTGGTGAGGGTGCATTCATTGGCATAATGTCCTAGCTTTCCACATTTGAAGCATGTGGCTTCCCTGCCACATTTCCCATGATGCTTCTTCTTGCATTTGTCGCACCATTTCGCTTTGCCTCCTCCACCTCCTTTCGAACTAGACTTCGAGAATTTACCGTTTTTGCTGGACCCCAAGGGTCCATCGATTTTCCTCTTTTCACCAACCTTTGACCTCTCCAGAGCTTTCTCCCTGATCTGGGTCTCAATATTTCTAGCAGCCCAGATGGCGGCTTTCAATGTTGTTGCTTGCTTAACCATTAGACCATAGTCCGCTGGTAGTCCGAGGGCAAACTTGTTGACCTTAGAGAGTTTTGTTGGTACCAAATATGGGATAAACTTCATCTTTTCTGTGAAACTAGCAGCGTATTCAGTAACGCTCAATTTCCCCTTCTTCAAATTCTGAAACTCATTATTGATTTCCAGAAGATCCTGCTCGGAGCAGTATTATAGTTTGAGTTGTTCCACAAAGTCTTCCCAAGACATTTTGCTCGCTTCTCCCTTGGGCATAGAGTCAGCTAACAACTTCCACCAACTCAACACGCCAGATTTTAGCAAAGGGATCGCAAGAGCGGTCTTTTGCCTGTTGCTGCACTCACAACTTTCAAACATAGTCTCCATTTCGGAGATCCAATTAATCACTTCCACTGGCGTCGGGCTTACGGATAGATATGGTGGTTTGGATGCCATGAAATCCTTGTACATGCACCCACGACCATCATTACCTCCATCTTGGTTGTTCTGCCTAACTATTGGTGGGTCGGCTTGACCGATAACCCCACTGAAATTCCCTCCCTCCGACTGTCCTCCACTTACTTCGTGCTCTTCCACGTGAATTGACAGTTCTTCACGATTCTGTTGAAGCAGACGCCTTGTTTCTTCCATTTGGCGATCCAACATAGTTTGAATCATCAATTGTACCCCAACCATTGTTATAGGCTTAGGTGCTGCTGCTACTATAGGTACTCGCTTATTTGCTGGTGGTTGATTCCTGTTTTCATCTGCATTTCCAATACCACTTCTTGTTCTCACCATTTTTGATCTATACACCGAATAAGGTGAAATTAGATCCTCCTTCACGATAGATATTCAAATTATCTTTATCACTCTGAAACTTTTACATGTTAGTTCTAATATCGTAATCGTACGCTTAGAATCCTACACACATAAGGTTCCAGATCCAGTTGGCAACAAACCGTAGATCCGAACAAATAATATCATATATGTCAACATATAACATTTAGCACATAAAAGCATTTTAGGCAGCTTCCTAAAATATACTAGTGCTCGTGTCTAAAATTCAACAGACACTCAACTCAAATTTCCACTTAGCATTCTAAGTTTAAATCTAGAAATCCTACAAATTCCTAGTTTGCTTAAACTAATGCTCTGATACCAACTATGACATCCCCAAAATCTCGGCCAAAAAAAACCGATTTCATTTATGCTTTTTAAACATTTTCAGAGTAAATCCTTTTGATTTTAAAAGAGATGCGGAATTTGTTCCCAAAAACAAAACATGATAAAATAGATTTTTATCAAAACATTTCATAAAGAAATATAATTTCATTTCATAATCAAAAATCGGGATGCCATGTTCCGGTACAGACCATAAAGCATAAACGATAACATTACAAGTCATTCAATAAATATATACATATACAGACTTGTAAACAAAACAACATGATGATTCCTCCATATTATGCCCTCACGCCACTTCCTGTAATACAAATAAACTGAGTGGGTCAGGCTTGGGAGCCTGGTGAGCATATAGGGTTTTCAACCCGCAATAAATAATTATATTTACTTTTACAATCAACAATAACCCAATTACCCATTCCCGTTATCCTCACTTTACGTCCCTAAAATAACATCTAGTATAAGTAACCTAATCTAGGATTTTCTTCGGGACGGACATTTCTGCAAGGGGTTTCCTCACCAATAAATGTCCTAAAGGCAACCAGGGGGGATAGAGTACACCGGTGAACACATCATTCACAACACCTATAGGTTATGAACCTGCTAGCGTTCCACTGGACTGTCTAGAAAGAGTCCGTGGTCGTTATCCATACTCCGCTGAATAACTAGATCAACAACAGCAACATCGAGGCCTCTGATCTGTTTATCACACATCAACTATCTACCCATGTTCTACCCAACATATTAGTAGATAAATATATATATATATATATATATATATATATATATATATATATATATTTATACATAGTTTAAAACCTATATAGCATTCTCATTCAATACATATTCCAAACAACAGATGAGATAGATACACATAACACGTATTTCGTAGTAAACAAGTCATATCTATGAGATAGAAGAAGGTGAGTATACGTTCACACATATAACAACAAATATACACATAACACATATTTTATATAAAATATTGTGTAATTATGCGTTAGAAGAAAGTAACTACACACTCACTTGATCAGAAGATGATCAGACATCACTACGGTTTGTAGAAGTAGTATTCGGGACTCAGAACTTGCTTCTCGGGATCTTCGGGACTTCAGAACTTGCTTCGGGACTCGGGAATGATACCGGGGCTTTGGGATATAAGTAGCACGCAAACCAAGGCGAAAACTAGAGATAAAGAAAGAAAAATGGCAGATCTCGGTTTCTATTTATAGGGTGTTGGGTCTGGGATTACGTTGGGCGTACCAAGCCTTACGCTGGGCGTTCTCAATGTCATTGCATGCGTCAC
The DNA here is from genome assembly GCF_002870075.4 of Lactuca sativa. NCBI lineage: Eukaryota > Viridiplantae > Streptophyta > Magnoliopsida > Asterales > Asteraceae > Lactuca > Lactuca sativa. Next base: position 64,518,028 of record NC_056631.2, on the reverse strand, counting down.
TTAGTGGCACTCGAGTATTGTTCAGACAACTTGCACTCATCTGAGTACGCTGGGCGTACTCAAATTACGCCCGGCGTAATTTGACTCGTCAAACTTCTAAATTGTGTAACTTTTGCATACGAGCTCCGTTTTCGACATTCTTTATATCCACGAATAGGTCAGACCATACTCTACAACTTTCATTTAGACTCCGTCGGATAATGTTGACTTTATTTTTATTATTTATTTTTAGTTGGCCGAGACAGAAAAACTTCGTTAGAAATTCATAACTTCTTCGTCTGACGTCCGTTTTCGTCCCTCTTTCTGTCGTTGCACTACCATCAACGAGATCTTCAATTCTCGTTTAGAAAGTTTCGGCTAAACCTCGCTCAATCTCAATTCGAACTTCTGGGTTGTCTACTGCTAAACTGAAACTTCGAAAAATTATAACTTCCTTATACGAAGTCAGATTTAGGCATTCTTTTTATGTACACTCTCGGTTCAACATTATATATGTCTTTCGTGTTGATCACTAAGGCTAAATATCACTCATTCGTAAATTCACTATTTACGTCACGCTGTGCACCACCTGTTTTGTCGCGAAACTTTGACAAGTCATAACTTCTTCGTTATAAGTCGGATTCAGCATTCTTTATATTTTCGGAAACCTCGTCTCAACCACTACATCTTCGTGCATCGATATTAGGTTTATATAACATTTCATTTTTTTACGCTTATTTTTATTCTTGATTAAATCAAATCACATAATTAAGCAGATAAGTATAAAACACATAATTCACAAATAATACATTCTTATTATTTCAAATGGGTTACAAAGGTTAACCTAGACTATTATATTTCTAAAAATGGCAAGCCCAGAAACACGGGCGTTACATTAGGGCATGCTTTGTTTAAGTCGGAAAAGTCTATGCACATGCGCCATGACCCATCTTGCTTGCGGACCATGACTGGATTGGCTATCCATGTTGGGAATATTGCTTCCCTTACTATTCCAACTTCTACTAGTTTGGCCACCTCTGCGTTGATTGCCCTGTTACGGTCCCCACCTTGAACCCATTTCTTCTGCTTAATCTCGTTTGCTCCTGGTTTAATTACGAGCTTGTGCTTAATGATTTTCCTTTCTACCCCAACCATGTCCATAAGGGTCCATGCAAATACGTGCTTATACCGCTTGAGCAAATCGACCACCGCTCTTCTTATGTGACTTGGAAGATCGCGCCCAATACTGACTAGCTGGTCAGGATTTCTCTCATTAATAACTTCCTTTCCTTTCGCGGGATCATGTCTTGGCCTCTTGGCTTCTTTAGTTATCTTTGTTGGTTTTATGACTTTGAAGCATTGTAATTCTTTAGGTGGAGTGGCCAGTACTGTAGCTGCACCCATTGGAGTGCCAAACTTCATGACCACATGCATGGTTGATGGGACCTCCCCTAGGTTTAAGAGGGATGTTCTCCCCAGAATGATGTTGTGCTCCGCCGAATGTCTGATGACCACAAAGTCAATCAGGGCAGTGTTCTTTCGCTGCCTATCGTGGCTGGTTATGGTCAAAGGCAGGTGAATCGTGCCTAGCGGCCATAGGCTATGGCCGGTGAATCCGACCAGCCTCCCTGTTGTAGGTCATAGATTGTCTTTCCAACAATCTGGGAGAAGCCGGAAACAATGTTCATATATGATATCCGCCGAACTTCCCGTGTCAACGTAGACCCTGTGGATAGTTACATCCCTGATGGATGCTTGGATTATTAGTGGGTTATCGCCTCTCCATCCTTCCGGACGGGGGTCTTGTACAAAGAATGTGCTCTGTCGCTCTTCCCTGGTTCTCTTGCTCCGTATCATGAATATCTACTTAGGTTGGACCCCTTCGCGAGGCATGTTTTTAACGTTTTCGGCGTCAAACTTGGCGCAAGCTTCGCGCTATCTCCACCAAGTCCCCTTTGAGCTGCTTCTCTTCCATTTCTTTTTTTAATACTGAACAATTAGCTGTATCATGCGTCTTACTTTTGTGGTACTCACAGTACTGGTTCTTGGGTGATTTAGCCGGCTGCTGTTTCTCCGACACTGCGTACACATCCGGGCGACCACGTGGTTTTTGAGTGAGATCTATAAGTAACTGCTAACAATTTCCCTTCATCAAACTTATAATTTCTTTTGTTTCATTCAAGAGATATTAGCATCAAACCTTGTTTAACATTAAGAAAATCATGAGTTGATACTACAAAAACCCACAAAAAAGACACTTTATTCTGACCAAAAATCAAAGGTTACTCTACAGAAAATCGTTTAATCTTATGCATAATAATTTGGGGTTTTCATGATTCATCTTATAAGTATTTGTGATTAGGTGAGCATTAGTAAAGGGGGAAGAATTTGAAGTGTAAATCAATAATTTTTCTACTTTAGTAACCAAGAAATTTGAAGCAACACAAAGTATAATAGCAATATTTTTAACCGAAGTTAGCTTCCAATTCATAGTTATAAGAAAAAATAAAAGATTGAGACGATGATGATTGATTTTAAGGGTAGTGTAATACCTGGAATCAACGGGCCAGTTGTAGATGGCTTATTCTTTGTTTTCACCTCCTTAAGCTCTAGGTGAGTTTCCATAAACATATTCAAAATATTTTGATGTTCGATGATAGAATGTGAATCCAGATCCACACTAGGCACCTTGATAAAACCACCTCAACTTAGATTGATAGATGAAATCATATGGACAAGCTGAATAATTAATCGATGGAGATGGGATAGAGGTTGGACGATCATAATGGAGGCAGTGGATCATCAGAGGTGGACTGCGTATTATCTATATATTACCTGAAATCTTAACGGAAGTGGGTTGCTGGAGGTGGACTACGATATCATAAACCCTAATAAAATTGAAATCACGATTGTAGTTTATGTAAAGCAACTCAAATATATAAATTAATTACAACAAATTACACTACTAACTCATACCGGGAGATAAAGAATAATAAAAAGAATTAACAGAAAACATTGTATAATTGAAATTAAGTGAAATAGAAATTTATATAACCTACGAGAAGGAAGATTATGAAAGCAAAAATTAAATCGTGGAGACCACATATATGCCGATCAAAATGTAATATGGAAAATATAAAGCAAAGGGATTATATATTATTTATATTTAGTTTTTCCTTAATTATAGGTTTCTTATATTAGGATATTAAATATCATTAATTGATATAAAAGTCAAATTACCATCTTGCCCTTATATGGATATTTGAAACTAGTGGACGAGATTTGGTCATACGTTCACACAAGAGATAAGGTTTATATATGAACCTAACTCTCTCTCTCTCTCTCTCTCTCTCTCTATATATATATATATATATATATATATATATATATATATATATATAAGAGAATGATATGGGATTATTAGAGGATGACACCTCACTATTGTATAAAGGTTATCTAGGCTAATTACCTCACAAATATCAAGATGAAATCCTCAAATCCTCCATGTGATACCCAAAAACTAATCCTTTTATTCCCTTTTCTAAAATCTCGGCCAAAAACCTCCAACCTCTCATACTCCATTTCACACTTCATCTCATTCTAAATTCTCTTTAGAACTCTCTCATTTTTCCTTCAAAAATTCATGAGTTAGAGTGTGTTTCAACAAAGCTTTCTTCAAACCATCTCTTTTGGTAAGCTACTTCACGCTTGATTTGATTTACTTCATCTAAATACTAAGATCATACATTAAAACATCACCAACCTCATGTTTATGCTTCTAGAATCATCTTAACTTCGAAGATCTCCTAAAAAAGGTGTGCTAGGCCGAAACAACCTCACTTCCTCTTATCATCTCATCAAACCCACAACCATCAACCAATGTAAGTACATACCCCTTCTTTTTTATTTTCATAATGTTTTGGGGGAGAATACAAGTTGTGTTGTGTAGATCTACGTGTGTATGCATGATTTTGTGTGTTTTCATGATATATGTTGTGATATGTGTTTTACTTTTGGAGTTTTACTTAAACTTGAAGTTTAGCACTTAGATCTTCATAAAAACCTTGATAAAAGTATGTGTCATCACATATTTTACATGTAAACTTGTAGATCTGGGATTTATACACTTAAAATAGCAAAAATAAGCGTTGTGTACAAACATGGATAACTTAAACTCAAAAATCAGCCTTTGACAGAAATGTTTTGGTCTAATCTTGGACTGTTTTGACCACCTTAATGGAAATATTTTTCAAAACTGTTTTACATGCAAAAATTTCAGGTTTATACCTTTAAAATGACTACTCTCACGTTTTCATATGATTTTTCTACAATTTTTGGCGAATTTTACAAAACTGCCTATCATATTTGAAATAATCTCGGACCAGTTTGTGAAGGTGATCAATTTCACACTGTTTTGAGGCCATTAAAAATTTTGAGTAAAATTTTGAACAAAGTAGACAAAATTCCAAACATCCAGAGTTTACGGATCCAAATATTGACTTACGATGATTTTTCTACAAATTTTCCAACAACCGGGTCAAAAAGTCAAAAACCAGAAAAATTGTTTTTAACTTACTAAAAGTGTTTAGCTTGTGTTGGATGCAAGACTTGGCCATTAAAAGACCCTAAAATGTTATTTTTACTAAAATTGGGCCTTAAGTGTAAGTTTTTGGCTTAATGGGCCAAGAGTGTCATTTTTACAAAAAGTGGGCCTTTTATATCATTTTATCAAATAATTGAGCTAAAACTAGCAATATAATAACAAACGGGCTAATTAGGTCATTTTCATGTTTATTGGGCCTTAGTGACCCATTAATATGTTTGATAGGTCCTGAATACTATTTATATGTTTATTGGGCCTCATTGACCCATTAACATGCACGACGGACCTTGGATACTATTTGCGTGCTATTTGGGCCTATAAATACCTTACATGTGAAATGGGCCTTAGTTGTCCTTTTACATATATTTGGACCCATGTTATATAATCTCATTCCTATCGGGCCTGGAAATGACTTATGTGTTTAGCAAGCCTTAGTGGTGACGAAAACCTTATTCTATTTTCCGTTAGCGTCCATAAATGCCAAGACAGGCGAAATTGCCATTAATTAGCATGGTTATAACGAACCACTTAGAGGAATTAACATTATTAAATTTACGGGAGACCATTCTCTTTTCTCTTTGGATTACTCAGGAACATACTCACACTAGTACTCAACCTCGGGGGTTGGTATGACAACATTCTCTTTTACAGACAACATAGGGTTGTCTGGGGACATTCTCTTTACATTCTCTTTACATTCTCTTTACATTTTCTGCATTATCTTTATACAGTCTTATAAACATTAACACACATGCATTAATACAAGATCGGACACAAACTCACTAAACTGTTTTAAGAAAATATAGGATTTTCTGGTGATTACAAAGTTATACAAATCATTTTCACAAACATGCTTATGAATTCACCAACATTTTTATGTTGACCTTTTTAAATTAACTTGTATTCTCAAGAAACTGTTGAAGCAGGTTGAGCGGAACAAACTAATGGATATTTTGTTTCATCATACTCTGACTATTTTGGCATGTAATATTCAAATACAATACTTGATGTAAACAATGAATGTTGTTATGTTACATATGTGATGATGATGATGTTATGTTTCAATTATATACTCTGTGATGATACTAAAACAATGAAGTCACGCCAAGCCCCCGGATGTTTCCGCCGTCTGGTTCGGGGGTGTGACAATCTCTTTGTCACTTAAGCTTCCAAAAATGGTGAAATTGTTGGAAGATAGCGTCTATAGTCACAATAAGTTGGTAATATTACTTTTAATAGTATGGTAATTTTGGGTTACATGCAAGAAAGATTTAAACAATATTTAACAAAAGAGAGAGAAATTATAGGGATCTGGTTTGTTAATTAATTAAGTGTATAATTAATGAATAGAAACTTTTTTTTTACTTAAGGGGTTTTAGTGTAAATATTGAAAGTCAAATCTTATAGATAATCACTAGCCTAATGCATAATTACTCAGTGACCAAATTATTATCCAATAGAGATTCCTAAACCTCCCCTATAAATATAGGGTCTACGGTCGGATTTATCCTGCTTATACATGTGACACATCTGGCATTTGGTAGATCTAACCTTCAGGTTCATGGTGTTCACAAGTAAGGAGAGTCTTAATACATTTTTGGATCTATTCTTGGGCGTGAGTACGAAAGAGGAGTTTTTGTTTGGACTCTTAGCAATCCTCTCTCCATTAGGATCCAAGAAGGTTTCAAGGACTGCAAGGGTGTGTTTTCTCAGTTCCCTCTTCTTTATTTTGTTGCATTAGATTTATTTGAACATGGATAAGCTTTTGAGTTATGGGATGGTCGTTTAGTTGTATGCTTTCGTTGTGCCTTATTATCTAATTGTTTTGTATCCATATAGCCCGACAATGGTATCAGAGCAACTTGATCACGTCTATTGCATATTGATTTGCAATTTGTTTGTGTTAATGATATTTTCATGATTAATAAAGAGATTAAATCGAGTTCTGGAATGTTTTAAAAGTTTAAACACCTTTTTCAAAACTGAAAATCGATTAGGGTTTCTGCAGAAATTAAATTTTGTTTTGTAGGGCACGACGCGTCGCCTAGTGCATACAACACATACCCGACAGAATCCCGAAACCGAAACTGTGAATCGTGATGCGAGTTCGTAGGATGCCACACGCCTCTTGATGGATGCGGTGTGTAGCTACTGCTCATATATCCAATTCCAGTTTTATTTATTTGATATGAATGTGCTTGAACCATTTGAGAATTTTATTCATATCTATACAATATACACTCATGCAAATCACATGATTTTACAAAGGTGGTTATCACCTTTGTTTTATCATTTTTTGTTGTTTAATTCTTAATTATTAATTAATAGTCAATAACTGAAATTAAATTGTTTTAATCATTTTTTAATGTGAGATCATTGGAACTATAGTAACTCTATTTGCTTTCAACTTGATGATTATTAATTTGATCTAAAAGATGAAATCCAAGTTCAACATAATTGTTTGTTTTTAATTGTATGGATCTGATACAACGAGCCTCTACTTGACCTATGTGTTGTGTTTTGGTTGTGCTTTTGCTCTTTGTGACTTTTATATAATTTAATTTTTTGTTTGTAATATATAATTTTCTTTTAAATTGTAATAGTTTAGTTAGGAAATTTATATTAAAATAGATTTTGTAATTACTGAATAATGAACATCAAGAGAAGGATTTAGGAGTTTGGAGTCCCATAAACTTCAAGGTGGCATCAAGAGTTGTTGGTTGATCGATTAGGAGCTTTTAAGTGTCATTTTTTCCTTAGTACGATTTGTCTCTCCTTTGATGGCTCATAGTGGATATGCATAGGATAGAGGTTGGTGATATCGTTACTTGCACTATGATTATGTTTGTATGATTATGTGATTGTTTTACTTTGCATGGTTGCTTATCTAAAAATAGAATCACATATTGTTAAAAGTTAACAAGAAAAGTCTTTTAGAAAGGTTTATAAAATTGGCTAAAATCTGAATGGTTTTCAAAAGAACAGGTTAAAATGTTTTAACTAAATAAAGAAAAACAAAATCTTGTTTTATAAATGTAAATCACATGATAACCATGAATGAACACACTTTACGTTATAATACGCTAGTGTGGGGTAGTTCCTGTAGTCAACGCGTTAGTTTGATTATGTTCGGGGTGACATGGTATTCATGACAACTCAAGCGTAACTTAGGTTGAAGACCATTCGTTTATTTCATGGTGGATCTACAACCTAAATTCATGATCCTCGAAAAACCAATCATCAACGTTGGATGAACATGATAGAGATTAAACATGTTGTTGACATAAATCAATCAACGTCGACAGATCTATGAGTTTCATACGATTGAAATTGGTAAACAATTTGTGTACCTAAATAACTTCTTGGTATGATTACGACAATCATATTCACATCTTGGAGTGAAATTTGGATCCTAGCGTTATTTATATAATTTTAATTGAATTGAGTAATTATTTTTCCAAGGATTAATAAAACAAACTAGAATGGATCTATATATTGAATGATGTATACAAATCAAATAATTTCTATAAAACCTCTAGAGGATGAGTTGATTAGGCTGACCTATCATCACATAATTCATTGTTTGAGAATAGTTCTTAAGAACGAAGAGAAAGGTTGTGCCACGATAAAGCACTTCCTAAGGTTCCTTCAACTATTGCATATTTATATGGATGTATTTGAATCAACATTACATTTTTGTTACTATACTAGTTTCATAGATTTCAAGACTTGATTTTAAATAGAAAACATATTGGAACATTTTCCACTTGCTCCTTCCGACATATAAATGAGAAATGTATTTGTAGAATGTATTTGTGGAATCATATTCTTGGACATATAAATGAGAAATGCATTACCACATATCTAGTTAGATAGGATTTTGGAAATCATTTAACCACAAGTCCTATGATAATTGCAAGTCTTGTTTGTTAAAATAAATGAAAAAAGCACCATTTAGTGTGTCAAATATCAGTTGATATTATTTCACACTAATGGATCATTCAGATTAACCACGGTACATGGTAAGACCAACTTCGTTACCTTCAAAGGGTATGAACATTTTATCTAAATAAACATAAGTCTAGAACCTTTAAGGTGTTCAAATCTTTCAGAAAACGAAGTTAAGAATCAGCTGGGCAAAAGTATGATATACTCAGATCCAATAGGAATAATAATCATCTTAGTCAAAAGTTTAACGATCATCTAATGAATATGTAATAGTTTCACAAACTATCTCCACCCAAAACACCGTCGCAAACAATGTAGCTTGATAGAAAAACAAATCATTGTTTGATTTGGTAAATGATGATTCATATTATGCTTACAAACAATTCATGAATTGTACCATGAATAATGTTACAAGATTATGTGGTCTTTCTCTAATTAAGAAGGTTTATGATGCACTATCTAAGATGTGGAGTGGGGTCTGTTCTTCACTAGCACATATGGAAGTCTACGATTGTGAGGCTGATGCTTATCGTGAATCACTCGACAAAATAGAAAATAAAATAGATATGTGTTACTTTGTTGGATATCCTAACAAGTATTTTGGGTAGTTGTTTTACAAACCCTATAAGGACAAGGTGTTTTGTTTCTCGAAGGGTAGTTTTTTTAGAAAGGAATCTGATATCCAAATGGGGTTGTAGGAGCCACATTGATGTTGATGAAATTCAAGAGTAAACCAACGAAAAAACTAAAGTTGACAATATCACTTAATAAGAGGTTGCAATACCTATTAAAAAATCTAACATACATCTACATCTTCCTCATAGATCTGTTAGATGACATCATGGACCTAGTTATATAGATTTTATATTACTGAGAAAAATGAGTCACTACTAGATGGCGATCAAAGTCTACTGGCTATCAGAAGCTAAGCATGCCCTAAAAGCTGCAAAATAGAAGGAGATTATGGATAGCGAGATCCAATTTTTCTATTTTGGGAACTTGGTTGATGCAAACCTTGACCTTAAAATCCTTGGGTGTAAGTAGATATTCAAGAAAAAGAGAAAACACGGATAGGAATGCACATAGTCTCTAACCGTGATAGGTTATAAAGAGTGTATAAGCTTAAGAAGTTCATTAATGAACTAAAACAAGCATCTCACAGTTGGAATCCCCATTTCAATAAAGAGTTTGAATTTCAAGAAACGAAGATGATCCATATGTATATGTCAAAGCTAGTGGGAGGGTTGTTGTCACCCTTGTATTGTGTATGGATAATGTATAATTTATAGGATACAATGTCCTAAATTTGCAAAGTGTAAAATATTGACTTGGGAATTGTTACTCTACGAAACACATAGGAGAAGCAAAATATATATTGAATGAAAGGATCTATGGAGATAGATATGAGAGATTTATTGGATTAAGCCAAAGTACATAAAACCTTAAGGAAACTCAAGATGTAGAACTATAAAAGAGTTTATGCTTATAAACAATGACAACATTGAGAATTTCTAATAACCTAGCTCTACTAGATGATCTAGAGGAAAAGTGTCGAGTCTCACATGCTTCTGTTATGGGATCGATCATGTAGGTCAGGACATGTATTAAATATGAGGACTTGTATGCCTTGCCATAACAAGACAATATCATATTAGTTTGGCAAGAACTAACGAATCAAAAGCAAGAACATTATTAAATGTCCTAGGATGACAAAAGAGAGATGTTCTAGTTAGTAAGGAAGATATGAATGTAAAAGTTAAACTGATGCTAGGCTCCATACTAATACAAATTATTTCGTTTGCATTAGGAGTCTGTGCTCTTACTAAATGGCGAAGGTGTGACTTGGAGAAGGTGTAACATTCGGCATCTACGCAGATCTGGACCCAATGCCTCAGACATGCTTGTACGCCCCGCACACCTTCAAATTACACCCCACATACGAAGCCTGAGTCAACTCGGCTAAGTTGACTCAACTGTGTTGACCTAGTTGACTTGTTGACTTTGACCAGTTTTGACCAAGGGTATTTGTGGGGAAATGTTTGATGTGAATCCTTAATGCAATAGTTTTTAATTTATAATTCCTGTCACACTCCCGAACCACACGGAGGAAACGTCCGAGGGCTTGTGCGTGACTTCATCTTGTAATATCATCACAATGTATATAATTGAAACAAGACAACACCATCATCATACATATCAAAATACAACCAACATTGTTTACATCAAGTATGATTTCATAAGTTACATGCCAAAAAGAAAGTTCAATGTATGATAATAACAAAAATACAATAAATTCCACATTCCATGCTGACCTTTCCGCTATTCCCTGAGAATACAAGTTATTTTGAAAACGTCAACATATATAATGTTGGTGAGTTCATAAGCATGTTTGAATGAAAAAATTTGTATTGTTCGTAAAACACCAGAAAATCCGATATTTTATGTTTTAAAAAAATAGTTTGAAAGTGATTTATCAGTTCAGGTATTAATGCACGCATGTTTTCCGTTTTTGGAAATGTATCTGAAATGCAGCCTAGAAAATTCTGCATTTTCTGCCGTAAGTAAAAGTAAAATAATAAATGTATTCACCCCAGAAATTCGATGTTGTCTGCTTTTAAGAGTATTGTAGTCGTGAATTCCCAAAACTGAGTGTCAGTGTATGCTTTTAGTGTCGTCAAGATTTGTATAAGCATACCGAAATCTTTGCTGGAGTTAATCTCTAAGTGAGCCATTACAACCATGCTTGATAATGACTAGTTTGCGTGTCTTGGCATTTTCAGGAGCCCGTCTGATTAAGGTAAGGTTTATCGCCATAGACTGACCTAGTCTAGCTGTAGCGAACAGCTAAGGAGTGGGGTGTCACCCACGTATAGATCTATACACAAACTCTCGCTCTCCCTCCAGGAGACCCCGATTATAACTACAGGCTACTATCATACACTCAAAGGTGTCAACCGAGAAGTCTCACTAGATCCTTAACTTGTTTACGAGTACTGTATCACACCATGTATAAGGTTTACGTATATGTTTTAAGTTTTCAAATACAAAGTATGTAAGTGATTGTATGAAGTCCAACAGATATGTAAGTGACATTTAAGGCCCACTAAACATATTATTTTTAATCCAAGCCCAATTAGCATGTGGATGGACCACGAAGGCCCAGTAACCATGTAAAAGGGTAATTCATGCCCAATAGGCATGTAAATGAACCACTAAGGCCCAATAAATATGTGATCCATAGCTCAGGCCCAAATTAACATATAAATGGACCACAAAGTCCCAATAAACATGTCATGAAAATATTAGGCCCAATATACACTTAAATGGACCCCTAAGGCCCATTAACCATGTAACAAGAGTATTAGGCCCAATAACATGTTATCAATGTATTTCGTCCATTTGTCGTTATTTCGTTTTTGTTTTTGCACACAAAAAGGTCTAATTTATGTAATAGAGACATTTTTGGCCCATTAGACTGAACTTATACAATTTTAGTCACCTTTTTGGAAATTTTGACACTTTGAATACCTTAAGACTTAAAAGTTTTCATTTTATGGGCTTAATTCTTAATAAAATGACATTTGCGGCCCATTCTGATTAGAAACTTCATTTTCGGCCCATATATATAGACATTTTTGGCCCAAATCTGAATATATTGATATTTTTGGCCCATTATTATAAGAATTTACATTTTCAGCCCATTTTTGAGAAGTATGACAATTTCGGCCCAATCTTTATAAAAATAACATTTTTAATCTATTTTTAAAAAGAATGGCATTTTCGGCCCAAATTTTGTAGAAATAGCATTTTAGGCCCAAATTCAATAAAAGTTGCATTTTCAGCCCATAAATCCAAAGATTTACATTTTTGTCTCAAATTTGTATTAAATGACTATTTAGTCCTTAAAAATCGAGATTTTTACAAAATAAGCCCAAGAAAAATGTAATGGCCCATAATATGGACCATTATGCGAAATTTTCACTTTTGGCCCCTTTTGAAGTCATGAATATCATTAAGACACATTTTGAAATAAAATGACTCTTTTAGTCCCTCTAAAAACCAAAAATAACTTGAAAACCTGTGACATCCCCAATTTCACAGCCAGAAAAGACCGATTTAATTTATGCTTTTAAAATAATTTCAGAGTAATCATTTGATTAAAAGTGTTGCGGAATTTGTTCCCAGATAAACATGATAACTATGTTATCAAATCATTTCTGAAGAAATGTATTTTATTCACTTAAACCATTCGGATGTCATTGTCAATACAAAAACATAAGCATAAACAAGACTTACATTCATTTGCACTAGTGATCTACTTCTCTTTTAATCTCTCAGTGTAAAGCAACTTCGTATCGATACATGTGATACAAATAAACTGAGTGGGCCAGGCTTGGGAGCCTGGTGAGCATATAGGGTTTTCAACCCACAATAAATAATAAACGTATTAAGTTCTCAATCAACAATAAATTTATTAATTTCGTCAACCAAAATAACCCTAATTACCCATTCCCATTATCCTCACTTTACGTCCCTAAAACAACTATCATAAGGGATGTAGCCTAAGAATTATCACTAGGGGTGACAACATTGCTTTGGGGGTTCCTCAGCAAGTTATGTCAAATAAAACAAACATCGGAGTGACAACATTGCTTTCCCTCAGCAAGTAATGTCAAACAAGACATCCTAACATAAAACAACCAACAAGGTGACAACATTGCTTTCCTTCAGCAATTTATGTCAAATAGGCACGAAGTCACATCGTCAACATGTGCTAGTCCATAGCTCTTATTCATCGACGGTATTTCCCATGGGGTTTCCCCGTAATACATGTCAATGGGTTTTCCATACAGCTGAGGAACATACTAAGAGATTTTCCCCAGCCTTACTTGCCCTAAAGGCACTCATGAGGGGAATAGAGTACAGCGAATGAACACTTAAGTCCATTAACACCTACAGGTTATGAGCCTGCTAGTGTTCCACAGACCATCAAAACAGTCCATGGTTGTCATCCCTACTCTGCTGAATGACGGGGGTTTTAGAGTACAACGAATGAACACTTAAGTCCATTAACACCTAGAGGTTACGAGCCTGCTAGTGTTCCACAGACCATCAAAACAGTCCATGGTTGTCATCCCTACTCTGCTGAATGACGGGGGTCAACTTTGGGTAAGGGCTTTTCTCATATTGCACCACTCACGCCAACATCTGGGTAAAAGCTTTTCCCATATTTCACCACTCACTTTCAACTCATGATCTATATCACTGATCATCTCATCTATCCAACTCACTTTTCATCACACACCCACTATTTAACTCATGATCTATATCACTAAATCATGAAGCTTGTCCAATCACTTCATAAAACAACAAAGACTCCAAAGTTCTTCCAAATAAAAGTATAGGGAAAATACTGATAAAGTACTCCCGTACGCTCCCATACCCCGACACGTAATAGTGTCAAAAGGAAGAACTAATGGATGAACACATAGTTCAAAAATACCTAATGAACATATAGTTCAAACATATGTACCGATTACAAGTCTACTAACGTTCCACTGGGCTATCTAAAATAGTCTGTAGCCGTTGTTTATACTCTGCTAGATGACTAGATCATCTTAACATCGATACCTCTCATCACTTTTATTTCATCACACATCATCTAATTCATCTACCCATGTTTTACCCAACATATTTGTAGATAAATATATATATATATATATATATATATATATATATATATACAGTTTAAAACTTGTGTAAAATATCAATTCAACAGTCACTTCAAATAAACAATTAATATATTTACACAGCACGTATTTTAAGGTAAATACTTCATATCTATGTGTAAGGTAAAAGTGACTATACACTCACCTGATTTAATGAAAATCGGGCAGCAATTCGTTTCCTAAAACGATCGTTTCTAATAAAACCGGGAGTTTTATTGAGAAACTGGGCTCTGCGAAAGGACGGGCTTCAAAACCGAAAAGATAAATTTTTCGGGCCTTCGGGCACTCTGGGATGTGTTCCGGGCGTTGGAAATGATCTCGGGGCATCGGGGGAGGTCAAAATAACCAAAAGATTGAAAAGGGGGTAAAAATGGGCAATTTCCCAAAATTACCCGGGAAGTCTTGCAAGGCCACTATTTATAGGGGAGAGCTGCGAGGGTTCGGCCGAGAAGGAGGAGTCATCGAAGGCAGGTGGCATCCGCGGAGCGAGGACAGGTGGCGGGGGAGAGCTTTGGACACGCGAAGGGCACGCGTCACCTTCGGATTGGGCTAGCGAGGCTCGGATGATGAGTCAAAAGCGAGGCGTCGGAAGATCATTGGACCGCACCCTCGGTCAAATCAGCAAGCGACACGGGGGTCGGATCACGTGGGTTGCATGCGAGGATCACGTGGCTACTGTTCATGCGAGGTGAATCATCCATTTTTGGACACGTGGCACTTTTTCAGCGAGGGTGACGTGGCAACTCGTGACTATGCGAATTTTCTCGATTTTCGCGCCAAAACTTCTAAAATCCATAACTTTCGCATATGAGCTCCGTTTTTGACGTTCTTTATATGCACGCGTAGCTAAAATTACGCTCTACAACTTCCAGTTAGACTTCGTCGGCTAATTTTGAATTAAATTTTTATATTATTATTTTTAACAAACCGAGACAGGAAATCCGTTAAAAATTCATAACTTCTTCATCCGACGTTCGTTTTCGTCAGACTTTTTACCGTTGTGCTACTAACGACGAGACCTTCAATTCTCGTTTAGGTTGTGTTGGCTAAAAATCGCTTGATCTAAAATTCGAGTTTTTAGCTGTCTACTGCTAAGCTGAAACTTCGAAAAATCATAACTTCCTCATACGAAGTCAGATTTGGGCGTTCTTTTTATCGAACTTTTCGGTTTAACGAATACAACGACTTTCATTTAGATCACTAAGGCTAAAAAGTAGTTTATCAAAAACTCACTTTTTACGACACTCGGCCCTGTGCCGGTTTGTCGCGAAACTTCGACACGTCATAACTTCTTCGTTATAACTCGGATTTCGGCATTCTTTATATCCCTGAAATCCTTGTTTCGACCACTAAAACTTTATGTAAAGATATCGGGCTTATCTCACACTTTAATTTTGACGCTTATTTTTATTCTTAATTGATTAAGCCCTAATAATTAAGCATAAAACACATAATTCACATAATATTCACATAATTCCTTTTCATGTCTTCAAAATGAGTTACAAAGGTTAACCTAGACTATCACCTTATATAAATTCCTAGGCTAGAAACACGAGTGTTACAAAACCTCAACTTTTTGTTTATTTTTCAAAAATGGTCCTTTTTCAAGATTTTGTTTAATTTCTTATGATTCTTTACATGTATATCACCTCCATCTTTATAGCAAGTTGTATGAAGTGTTTTAGTTTACAAATAACACTACCTTTAGTTAGAGATTTCAAGATTTATAAAGTTTTCACACATAATCACATCTTAAATTAAGAAATACACACATAACATGCATAACACTTAGATCTATCACATAGTAACTTGTATTCTCCCCCAAAAATCGTATAAAACCAAAAATAAAAGGGGTATGAACTCATAATGATGATGGATTCGGTCCCGAGGAAGAAATGAAGGAGATTTGAAGATGTTTTCGGCCTTGGATGCTTCTTTGGAAGGAGTCTCGAGCTTAGAAGGGTTCTAGGAAGCATGATCACAAAATGAAGCCATATAAGGGAGTGTTCTTAGCTTAAGAATGGAAATCAATGACTTGGGTATGATGGAGACTTACTAAGTAGATGATAGTTGTTGAAGAACTCTTAGGATCACACACCAAGGTCATGAAAATGGCAAGGGAGTGAGAGAGTCTTCTTTAAGCTTGAGAGGAATGATGAGTGAGTTTGAAAGTGAAATGTTTGTGTGTTTGTGGAGCTCTCGGTCGAAAATAAGGAGGAAGGAGGAAAAAGGTTAATGGTTAATACATCATGGTTAATACTTTGCTTAGATGTATGATATGCAATTAGCTTGGTTGTCCTTTAAATAACAATGAGGTGTCACCACCTCTTTCCATGAAAATCCCCCACCCCCCCCCCCCTTTTTTTTACAAAAACTGAGAAAGGAAAAGAATGGAGAGGTTTGGGCCTTTTCTTGAATTGGTTCAAGATTATGAGGTCCACAATGAAGGTTCTCGGCCCATTAGGCCCCTTTATGAGGGTGCACGGTCCAATAGGGTTATTGGAATTAGTTATGGCCCAACTTGGTCCATTAGGAATAAGATCAACCATTTTAGGCCCACAGGGCCCGAAATGTTAAGTTTTATGAGCGTGGCTCCATTTAGAGCCCAATTAGGGTTCCTAGGCCCAAGATAGCCAAGTTGAAGGTTTATTGGTCCTTTAGGCCCAATAAAAGAATCCTGGCTCATATTAATCTTGATTCAGGATTTTTAGTGTTTTCAACTCATAGCTGAACACATGAAGTGTATCTGAGTGAGCATAGAGTATGATATTTACTTAAGTACAAGTTTTACAATAGACGATGTTTACATGATGATACAATATCTTAGCTAAATGCTAGTTGTGACAATTCCTAAATTATCGCATCTAAATCAAACCTTACGTGCAGTGAACCCATCAAGTATAGTATACCTTTGATAAGCAAGGGTGTCGAACACAAGGGAATGATAGTAAATTAATTTAAAATATTTGATTATAGGTTACAAAACACAAGAAATGAATAAAGAAATGTATTATTAGATCTCAAACGAGTAAATAAATAGCAAATCTCGATAGACTGACAGGAAGACAAATCTCTTTAGGTACTTTGTTTTAGACAAATTACACCTTAAAATCATAGACAATTGCATACACAGATTTATTTATTCATGTTCACCGATTTCTAAAATGATTAGGTTCATGTTCATTATTACTAATCCTTTAGAAAACAAGTCAATTCAAGCAGTGATCAACTGATTAAACTAATAGGTTTCCTCGTGTTCTGTTCATTTCAAGCAAGACTTGTAATAATAGTTAATCGAATTGGTTAATTTAATTAGCTCATATGTGATTGGTCGTCACATATAATCACACATTAATTTACTTATTTTCTAGTTAACCCTAGTTTCATGTTCACTATTCCTAGGCATATAATCTTGATGGTCATCAAAATCATAAGAGGCAAGCAATCAAGAAGATGTTCATACAACTCAATATACTTAATAATTAACAGAAAATAATTGTCATTAACACATAAGGATCTTTTAACAAGCTTGGCAAGATAAATTAAACATAAATAAAACAATCCAATATAGCAATTAATTCATAAAACAAGGTTTCATCTAATCATAAACACAAAGCAAATGGTTTTCATTCCGAAATCAAACAGTAAAAACATAGTAGTATCACAATGGAATGCTAAACATGGTCACGATAACAAACCACATGATTACCGACACGAATCCGCTCTCTAATCATTCAGATCTTCTCTTCTGTCAGCTTAACGGCCTTCCGGCCGCCTTCTATACCCTCAAAACGGCCAAATGCGTGTTACTTGTTGACTACAGATCGATGGTAGTCGGAATCCCTCTTCTGGTTGGCCGAAATTCACTATTTATAAACATTGAAACCAACTTATGTACGTTGGGCGTAAGTCGGTGTACGCGGGGCGTACTAAGAAAGCCATCCCGATCCATTCTTTGGACCCATGCTAAGTATGTTGGGCGTACTCATTAACTACACAGGGCGTAGTCCTTATATTACAATTACGCTTGGTGTAAATAATATTACGTTGGGCGTAATGGCTATCTTCAGCCATCTTCTTTCTTTTTTGCTTCTAAGCCCGAATTCCGTTCCAATCCTTCCTTTTCCGCTCTATCGACAACTAATAGCTGTAAATTATAATTCAAAACATGATAAGTACCTTTTTGTTCTAAATAAGAATAGTAAGTGCTAAAATATTAAGATATGATTAATAAAAAAATGTATAAAAATACACACATCAAAATACCGACACTTAGCTTTTGCTTGCCCCCAAGCAAACTTACTTTTAGTTTACCAATATCGCATAAAACGATCTATTTTAAACTCATCCATTATCCTAAGACCACCTACCAAAGCATACATAATCTAGAAATTACAACTTTTGATACCATAATGGAACTTTTGAAATTCTTCACTTCTTTGATATTTGATCTTTGATTTCTTTGAATTCACCACCTATTTGATTTTTGGTATCTTCAATTTTTGATTCTTTGGAATTTTGATCTTTTGATCTTCGTACTCGATAGCTCCAAAATTCTTCAATTTTTTCGGTAATTTCTCTCTTTTTTTTTTTTTTTTTTTTTTACATATCTCACTTTTTTTCACTCAAAACCTAAATGCTTAAGCATGGGCGCTTAACCTCAACCCTTATTGGCTAAAGGTATTAGTCTATGTGCAATGACTACATAAGCTTTCCTGGATAGATTTCAGGTTTAAGCTGCAAAACATATTATGTCATATAAACTACCAGATTACATTTTCATATCTCATGGCTTTTCATTAGGAAATGGGAAGCCACAAATACACTATAACATGTGTTGGCTCAGGTAAACAATTGGGTTCTCATCAGATTATCCCACACAATATTAGCAAAAAAATCAGTTATTACTAGATTTTCCTAAATTAAACTATTATTTCAAGTTTATAAAATTTTAAAATTTCCTAATCTAGCAATTTTTAATTTTCCAATTTAAATTCCTTTTTCGACCCCCTACCCACACTTATTTCATACAATGCCCTAATTGTATGCTAAAACTAATTAAACAAATAAAAGTAGTAAAAATGGAGAAAAATGAACAGACTCCCATGGGGTAGTAATTGCGAGATCGAATGGGGCTGCTAAAAGTTGCTCCATAAATTGCTGGAAGACTGGAAACTGGAACTGCTGCGTCTGAATGTGCCGGTAAATAGAATCAAGAACATCAATTTCTAAAATGCGGCGCAAAAGATTGCAAACTACTGCAATGTATAGTGACCACGACGTGGGAAAGTGTCAACCACATCATGTTATCTAGAATGACAACCTCTTCTCGCTATGAAAACCTCCCCGACGACATAGGAAAGTGTCAATCATGTCGTGGCAGCCATGATGATACTTCTACCTTGCGTCGAAATAAAACTTCATGGCATGGGAACAGCTCATCCATACCATAGAAATCAATATATGGTAGAAACGCCACTCTTCTAAATAATATACTCTCAAAATATCGACATGCACCCCATACTTATGAGAAGTCATGGGTCTTGACTATAAACTTCAAACTCTCACACGGATCTCTCTCTCTCTCTCTCATGATAAAGCAACAGTCAGACCTAGCTGCTGAACTCACTGCCAGCTTTCTAAGGGCGTAAATTCTACAAAGATCTAAAACAATCAAAGAGCATCAACTTGGAAAACAATACTACATAAACAAAAAAATAAATAAAAACATCCAAATTAAAACACACCGAAATAAAAATAAAAACTAATAAGTCTTAACAAACCAAAAATAACATAAAAGGATAACTATGTCCCGACGTCATCACGCTGCTGTGTCCCCGATGTGCTTGCTCCATCATGTCGGGGCTGATATGGTGGAGGAAAAGGAACCGAGTAACAAAATCCCTGATGGGCAAAGAATGTGGTCAATGCATCCCCATACCACTAATGTCTACTCTCCATGTGCTCATAATGCTTGTCCACATGCTGAAGTCTCTCGTCTATATGCTGAAATCCCTCGTCCACGCACTGAAATCTCTCGTCTATGCGCTGAACCAGATAACGTATATTGATCTCTAGCTGCGGTCCCTGCTGCGCTCCTCGAGGAGCAGGTCTACGCCTCCCTCATCTCTTAGGCGCTGGCTCATCTGCCCCCTCCTCAGCAGCCACATCATCTGGTCGTATCCAGGTAATACCATCCTCACCTCGATGAAGTACTTGCATCGACTCCATCAACTGTAACTCACCGGCCTCGTATCATAGAACACCATAGATCTAGTGATCTCCCTCGTCAATAATTGATATGATCGAGCTAAACGTGTAATGAAGTTGCCACCACAAATCGAGCAATCCTCACGAAGCCCCCTGGCCCTCCTCCCCATGTAAGTAGCTAAAGCAACCGGGAGGTTCAGGTGCTTCCCTAGACTAACAAGAGTCCATAGGAAATACACATCTATATAAGGCACTCTCTCACTATTCTTATGATGTTTTAGATACATAGAAATTAAAATGATGCAATAATCTGTAAATGGTAGACCGAATCATCTTCCCCCGAGCAGTAGATGGTATGTAAACTCCCCCAGTAATCTCAACCCAAAAAGTATTTTCGTTGTAGTCATTTGGTCGTATTGTAACACAATCAGCATGGAATGTCGGGAAGTGAACACTCCTCGTCTTATCTGCAGTACAAATCCTAACTCTGGTGGCAAGCTCAATCGCGTTGCACTCCCGAATCACACCACCAAGTCGAAAGGAAAAAGTTGTCCTGTCATCGGGTGTCTTCCTAGGATCATATGAAACTACAGAATATAACTCCAGCAAAAATTCCTGATAAATAGGTTCCATAATCCTGAACAATTTGTCCCAACCTCGACATACGAACAAAGGCACACCACTCGCGTTCAAGTGGGTGTATTACAAAAAATTCTGGATCAACTCATAAAATCCAGTTCGGGATGCCAGTCCCCAATTGAATGAAGGTGCAATGTCAATTTCTTTAGTGAGCAGCAAACTCAAATTGTTCAAATACTTGCTACGAGTATCATCATTCAAGCTGTGTGGGAATTGCAAGAAACGGTGATCTGTCACGTCCTCGAGTGGGTTCCTTTGTTGAATTCTATGAGCCATAATCTGCAAAAATCAGCACAAAACAAAACCAAAACAAAATACCCACAAAATTAAACAAAATTTATATGAAAAACAAGAAGCTGGGCAAGTTCTGTACGTTGGGCATACGTCCATGAACTCGAATCTAGGTTTGTTCGTTCGAAGGTCATTAGTCATAACAATTCAATCATATTACGCAGGTATATACACATGGTAGTTAACAAGCGAGGGGTCTACACAGGGCTACGTCAATCGAACACTAGGCGTACGTCCATAAACTCCAATCGATGGTTCATGTACGAGGTTGAGGCCAAATTAAGTCCAAGGGTGTAGTCTACTGGCTTGAATCGATCTATTAAGACATAATCATACATAATTTCATATGGAATCAACCCCAATTCAAGGAGTGTAACGAACCCTAGATTTCTATAAAGGCTTAATGCAACAAATGTCACTAAATTAAACACAAATTAAAGCAATATGGTAACCGGATAACATACCTTTGTGTCGATTTCTACTAGAAAAGAAGAAAAATTCGAAATCTTTGTGAGGATTCGGCTGCCACAGTCGTATGAAATAAGAACAAAAAGTCAAAGAGGAAAGAAATAACCTGTCACCGACTTACGTTGGGTGTAACTCCTATGTATGCAGGGCGTACGTCTTTTACCTATGTACGCTTAGCGTAGACTACGTGTACATTGGGCGTAATGGCCATTCCTTGAAAAACTCAGTCGCAATCATTTGTTGAGTACGCTTGGCGTAACTCCATTTACGCTGAGTGTAATTTTACTGCAATATTTTAATTGCTGCTAACAACAATGACAACTTTCCGACAAGTGACACGTTATCATAAAAATAAATGGGATATTATGATCACTCGTCTTTGTCGAAATCAAACATCATTTGTTGATTAAATCCCTTGCATGCAAGAAATGGTTTGTGAAAACAACAACTTTCGGGACCCGTTAGGCTGTTTCCTTTGTTTTCTTTACACCATTAACTAAAAGTAGAACAAGAGTTGACCTAACTAGTCAAGAATAGTAAGAGCTCGGTCTTCCACTTAACCACCACAATACGCCTTGGTATACTACGCCTCGTAGATTGAGTTGGACAAATCACCAAAGTAGTAGACTAACCAAGTCAAGAATTCCCTAATCGTTTGCAATCTCGAAACACATGCAAAAGGTAAAGCCAAACAATGCGTATGATCACAAATTCCTGCAAATAACAACAAAACTCTTCCCGACAAGTGAAATGATATCAACGAAAATAAAAATAAAAAAATAAAATAAAAACTAACTAAAAAAATAACGAATAATCAAATAAACGAAATTAATTGAAAATCGTTCCCCGGCAACGACACCAAAAACTTAATGTGAATCTTTAATGCACTAGTTTTTTATTTATAATTCCTAATTTATCGCATCTAAATCACACCTTACAGACAGTGAACCCGATCAAGTATAATATAACTTTGATAAGAAATGGTGTCGAACACAAAGGGAACGGTGGTGAATTAATTTAAAATATTTGATTATAGGTTACAAAACACATGAAATGAATAAATAAATGTATTATTAAATCTCAAACGAGTAACTAAATAGCAAATCTCGATAGACTGACAGGAAGACAAATCTCTTTAGGTACTTTGGTTTAGACAAATTACACCTTAAATCATAGACAATTGCACACACAAATTTATTTATTCATGTTCACCGATTTCTAAAATGATTAGGTTCATATTCATTATTACTAATCCTTTAGCAAACAAGTCAATTCAAGCAGTGATCAATTGATTAAACTAACATGTTTCCTAGTGTTCAGCTCGTATCAAGCAAGACTTGTAATAATAGTTAATCAAATTGGTTAATTTAATTAGCTCATATGTGATTGGTCGTCACATATACACACACATTAATTTACTTATTTTCTCGTTAACCCTAGTTTCATGTTCACTATTCCTAGGCATATAATCTTGATGGTCATCAAAATCATAAGAGGCAAGCAATCAAACAGATGTTCATACAACTCAATATACTTAATAATTAACAGAAAATAATTGTCATTAACACATAAGGATCTTTTAACAAGCTTGGCAAGATAAATTAAACATAAATAAAACAATCCAATATAGCAATTAATCCATAAAACAAGGTTTCATCTAATCATAAACACAAAGCAAATGGTTTTCATTTCGAAATCAGACAGTAAAAACATAGTAGTATCACAACGGAATGCTAAACATGGTCACGATAACAAACCACATGATTACCGACACGAATCCGCTCTCTAATCATTCAGATCTTCTCTTCTGTCAGCTTAACGTCCTTTCGGCTGCCTTTTATACCCTCAAAACGGCCAAATACGTGTTACTTGTTGACTACGGATCGATGGTAGTCGGAATCCCTCTTCTGGTTGGCCGAAATTCACTATTTATAAACATTGAAACCAACTTATGTACGTTGGGCGTAAGTCGGTGTACGCGGGGCGTACTAAGAAAGCCATCCCGATCCATTCTTTGGACCCATGCTAAGTACGTTGGGCGTACTCACAAACTACACAGGGCGTAGTCCTTATATTACAATTACGCTTGGCGTAAATAGTATTACGATGGGCATAATGGCTATCTTCAGCCATCTTCTTTCTTTTTTGCTTCTATGCTCGAATTCCGTTCCAATCCTTCATTTTCCGCTCTATCGACAACTAATAGCTGTAATTTATAATTCAAAACATTATAAGTACCTTTTTGTCCTAAATAAGAATAACAAGGGCTAAAATATTAAGATATGATTTATAGAAATATGTATAAAAATACACACATCAATGTTATTAATTTAGAATGGAAATGTTTTGACAATTAGGATTTGGGTTAAGCCTGTATTTGGGAGCAAAGTATTGATCAAATATTCGTCAGACTGTGAGGTGAGTTTCCTTACTGTACTTACGAGTCGAAGGCACCAAGACCGATGCATTGGATTGATATTCTAGTTTTACCGTATGCTATTATGCTAATGTGATCTATTAGATCTGTATCATGATATATAGGATTTTGCTATGACGTAGTGATCTGTTAGATATGCATAACTACTTGTGTGTGCTAGTTATTGATTGGTATGGTATATGTTGATATGTGATGATGTATCGGGTTAAGGCGGTCTTGCTTTGTGCTAAAGGCCAAGATACTCAGGGCGGTCCGAATAGGTTGTAGGCCCTGCAAGGCGGTTTAGTTAGACCGAAGGCTCGGAGAGCGATCCAGATAGGTTGTAGGCCCTGCGAGACTATCCAGTTAGGCTAGTTGCTCATGTTTGCAACTTGTGGTTTGTTATGTTTATGTGGTGGTGCTTTAGGGGAACTCACTACGTGTTGACTTACAATTTTAGTTTTGCTTCAGGTACTTCAGAGGACCGTGACAAGGCGAAGGCGTGACCATACACATCATTGGTTTTATGATTGATTGGATCTTGGGAGACTCTGTTTTTGAATAACGTTTTGAAAACAATGATTATGTAAACACTTCTTTTCACTAAATGGGTTGTTTTAAAAAGTTTAAATTTATTGTGATTTTTGAGACTTTACATCACGGTAGGTCAAAATGATGAAAAATGGAACCACAATCACATGTATGGATGCAAAACTTAGCCAAACTTCATATCCAACATATATAACCCTTAACGGACCTCAAGGACCCATAAATTTGCCAACTTTATGGAATCCTTCCATCCAAACTTCCACAACATGAATAAAAAGGGACAATGAGCCTAGATCTAGAAGCATACATCATAAAGCTTGGATTTTGAACACTTGGCGGTGTTACATTTGGAAATCCTAGCATCATGAAATCATCCATTGGCCCATTTTAAACACGGAATAAGCTTATTGACATCATTTGGATGTAGTTTGTATATTTCAAAGTCCAAATGACATGGAATTAAAGTATATAGATAGAAAAGTGTAAAGAATCCTAAAGGAGAAGATTATTGATTCCAAGACGTCTTATAAAGTTTACAAAAACCATATATATTAAAAGTGACTGAATTTGGCAGGTATTGCCCAATTGATGAAAATTAAATTGACATCAAAATCTTCTAAATAAGCATTGAAAATTTAAAATTATGGAATCGAAGATTCTATAGAAACATAATAAATGAAAATAGGAAAGCTGAAAATTGGGGAACCCAAAAATTGAGGGCCTAAACAGCCTTTGTTTAGGATAATTGGTGGGCAAACAGCCTTGGTAGGTGTTTCCGCTTGAAAAAAGCTTTTCAGTTATATAAAGTGGACGGTTTAAAAGTTACGTTTGTTTTAAGATGAACTTATTTCCTCGCTCTCACTTCTCCATAAATGCTTTTAAAAGATCCTTAAAATGTTCATGTTCTGCATTAAAATCAATGTTATCTTTCAATTAGATCATATGTTGGTTTATGGCAAGTGTTAATGGAGTTTCTTAGTTAAAAACTTGAATTTGACCGATTCTTGCTTCTAAGAATTTTCTTTTTTTTTTTCTTTTTTTTTTTAAGTTTTTTTTATATATATTTTTTAAATAACGGGTAACTCACACATCTATCTAAACCTACTCTTAAATTTACATTTGTGTCCATCATATGATTTGGACCCTCAACCTTAGCAGGAGGACAACATGACACTGACACATGACACACCTATGACACACCTGATACTACTAGGTCAATGATCATTTGATTTTTTAAGGTTTAATTACAATTTTGAGTTACTTATTATCATCCTAAATGCAAATCATAAGTAAAAACCAAATCTATAGGCCAATTTTAAAGTTTTGAAACTTAAACTTGAAATTTATGGTTGATTACTTCGATTTATGATTTGATTAAGTTAATGATGTTATATGAATAATAATACATGACACAAATCGTAACTTCTTTACTAAAAAATTAAACATGCTTTTTTCGGAAAAATATAAACTAAAGCAAACATTTCGAATAATGGGGTATATTAAGTCAATGGACTCACCAATTAAGTGATTATAATTGTTTCAATATTATTATTTTAAAAAAAAAATTTGTAGACAAGTATCTTATTTAACTAAAAAAATCGAAGTCAAACTTGAAGCCAATTCAATACTCGAATACTCGATATTAGTAAATATAAAAAGGTCGGTTTGAATAACGAAATTTTCTATCTTTTCGTTTCCATTTTAATAAACAAGACCATGTG
This sequence comes from Lactuca sativa, assembly GCF_002870075.4. Taxonomy (NCBI): domain Eukaryota; kingdom Viridiplantae; phylum Streptophyta; class Magnoliopsida; order Asterales; family Asteraceae; genus Lactuca; species Lactuca sativa. The sequence continues at coordinate 64,491,475 of NC_056631.2, read as the reverse complement.
AAATTTGAATATTGAATTAAGCTTAAATCACAAGCTAAAAATAACTCCAAAGTCCAAGTCTAGTTGCTAAAAGATCTCCATGAAAGCTAAGGATTTACATTCTATTGGGTTCGACTATTTTGGGGACTTTCCGCCCAACCGACTTAGAAGAAACAATTAAAAATTGTTAATTATGTTTTATAATTATATGTTATTTTGGGTCTTTCCGCCCAACCGATTTAGAAGAAACCATTCAAAGTTGTTAATTATGTTTTATAACTATAATATATATATATTTTAGGGATAATGACTTGGGAGGGTAATAAGGTTTCTAGCTTGTCCATATTAGGTCACTAAGGTTTTTTTTTGTGCCTATTAGACCAATATGGTTGTTATTACCATTTAGAAATAGTCATTTTTACCCGTTTTAACGGGTAAAAATGACTATTTCTAAACGGTAATAACAACCATATTTGTCTAATACGCACAAAAAAACCTTAGTGACCTAATACGGACAAACTAGAAACCTTATTACCCTCCTAAGTCATTAACCCTAATTATTTAGAAAACATGCTTACTAATCAATGTGACTGATTTGTTTAACTGAAAATAGTTGTTTCCATTTAAACTTATCTCACAACCCTTCCAGAACTTCTAAGTCCAGAAACTTATATGATTGATGATCTTCATTACATAAATATGCAACATTTTATCAATAACTTCTTTTTTGTCATTTAAATGTTTACATGAACACATCCATATGTACAAAAACAAAATTTCACTTTGATACCTCCCATCAATGTCTACATTTGATAACGAATGGAAATGTAAAACAAACAGGGACTTGTATAGGATGTCTATTATCAGTTATTTTATAAAAAGCAAAACCACAACATGAACTAAGAAATTGAAGTTGCAAAATAAATAAAAAAATCAGCACATAAACAAATACATACATACTATATACAACACATAAACGGAAGTTTATAAAGCATGAAACTTAATGACAAGAAAAGTAAAAAACTTAAAGGAGACTTTATAGAAAGAAAGATCACCCTTACTTGCCACAAATGGTTGAAGACATCAACAAGAAGATCAATCTGACCATAGAATCCACATGTTGTCTGATTATGACTTCAGTAGATGAACTACTGAAATGTAAGAACTGCAATTAAACTCTATTAGTACTTGAAAAGGGAATTAGGGTTAAAAAAAATTTGGACCGTTTCTTGATTTGTGTGTGTCATCCTTGCGCAGGGGCCATGCTAATCTTTTCTGTATCGTTCCAATTTTATCGGATGTCCCCAAAGGGACGACTATAGATGAAGAGCTTCGCCATATAGAGGAGTAGCAGTTTATATGGGACGACGCGAGTTCTAAACGAAATAGTTTACTGTTGATGGTCATATATTCTCAATGTCTTTAAAATTAGGGTTAATGACTTAGGAGGGTAATAAAGTTTCTAGTTTGTCTGTATTAGGTCACTAAGGTTTTTTTATGCGTATTAGACCAATATGGTTGTTATTACCGTTTAGAAATAGTCCTTTTTACCCGTTAAAACCGGTAAAAGGACTATTTCTAAACGGTAATAACAACCATATTGGTCGAATATGCACAAAAAAAACCTTAGTGACCTAATACGGACAAGCTGGAAACCTTATTACCCTCCCAAGTCATTATCCCTATATTTTAAAGTGGACGAATAAAGAGCTATTTATGAAATACCATTATATAGAAGTCATATAAGTTAAAGATAACTATGTTTCATGTTATTTTGAAAGGAAATTGATATTGTAACACAATCAAATCAATACCTCTTTAAAATTGAATTCTCCTTTTAAATAGGAGATTGACCCAAACTCACATGTTTTCTAACTCCACTTACTTGCCATCTTACGTGCCAAAGTGGGTTCATGTTAATCTCACATGCTGCTTAGGAGGAACCCTTTGCTTAAATAAACATTTTATCTTAAAAAATAATTCTTTAACAAGTTATCACTTTCTCTCGCAAAGAGATAGCGAGGAATTCGACCTTTTCATTTATATTTGTGTTCGTCGGTCGACGTTCATAAATTCGATATCCTCTACACCAACAAAACTCTATACTCCATGGCACGTTTCATAAGATTTAGCAACGATGACGAGGATTTCAAAGTACAATATTTTGCTTCCATGCCCGCAGCATTGCGGGATTGTTGCTCGGTATGTAACAAACCAATTCTTTTACACTAATAAATAGGGAATTATCCGAGTTTTTCTTACAAAATGCGGAATTCTATACTTTCAAAACTTTTTACATCTTATGATATTATCGAGTTTACAATGAATCAACTATAAAAACAAGCAACAAGGAAATTTATAAAGAAGTAAATCTACTCCTAGTCCAATCCTTGTGCTCATATCTTCTCTTGTATAATGACTACTACATGAACCTGCAAAACAAGAAAAAAAATATATACAACATTAGACCAGTGGTCTGGTGGCTTATATCATCTTATGATTTCATGTTAACATAGTTTTTATATTTGACTCGAGCCTTTGGACCATGTTTATGGAGCATTTGGATCATGCTCATGGAGCATTTGGAGCATTTGGAGCACTTGGAACTAAATGGAGCACTTAGGGTTCATGGAGCATGTCATAAAGGAACGAATCATTACATAAAGGAATGGATTGTCTGAAAAAGGAACGGATTGTCTTACAAAGGAACAAATCAAGTGCCAAAGGATCGGATCATACAAAAGAGGGATTGGAGCAACTGAAAGAGGTTTGGAGCACTTGGGAGTGATATGGAGCAACAAGGGAACCTTGTTACGCCATATGTTGAAGGGATGGGCCAAGGAGGATGCTGTTGCGCCAATGGCATTCCTTCTTGCACCATTATGCCCCTTGTTGCGCCATGAGGATCCCTCTTGCGCAATGAGGTATTCCTATTGAGCCATGGGGTATGCTCTAGTGCCATACATGGCCTTGTTGTGCCATGTATATTCTTGTTGAGCCATGGTGGTGGTGTTGCTTCAATATTGATGTTCTTGTGCCACGCTTGAAGTCTCTTGTGCCATCCATATACCTGTTGCGCTATGATGGCGCAAGTTGGACCATCTTGGTCCTTGATGAGCCAAGTATGCTATGAATTCCTCTATGATGCTCAAGATCATTCAAGGATGCTCAGAAGTTGGTATTGCTCAAGGATTACACCATGGTGTGTCACCATGATGGTTGTTGGGCCATTAGTGTTCATGATGGGCCACTTATACATCATGTTGCTCCACAATGGCATAATGTGCTCCATCATGTGTGTTGCTGAAGCTTATGGGTTGTATGACATGGATGAATGTTCCAGAAGATGCTGCATGGCGAATTGTAACTTGTTGAACCTTTCATGGGCCTATGGGCCAATGGGCTTGCCCCATTTGGGTTTTAGATCTGATCCCTCAATTATAAATAGGGATGCATGCTAGATCATTTTGTATCATGAATTATAGAGTAATATGCGAATCTTTGTGTAATTGTACTTGTAACCTCTGTTTAAGAGCTCTGAAATAAAAGAATACTCCCTTCCTATATGTGGACATAGGTCACCTTGACCGAACCATGTAAATAATGTGTCTTGTTTGCTTATAGTTTTGCTAGTTATCCACTTTACTTCCGAACAAGTGGTATCATAGCTGTAGTTTGTATTCCTATGATTGAAAATGTCTACTCACAAGTTTGATTTGGAGAATTTCAATGGTTCAAATGACTTCACTTTGTGGAAGGTGAAGATGAGGGCTCTTCTGGTTCAACAAGGATGTGCGGCGACACTAGAAGGAGAGGCAAAACTGCCAAAGGACATTTCAGATGATAAGAAGGTGGACATTATGACAAAGTCACATAGCGCCATTCTGTTGAGCTTAAAAGATTAAGTATTGAGGGGAGTTGTGGATCAAATAACTGCTTCTAGGCTTTGGGATAAACTTTGTGACAAGTATCAGAACAACCCACCGACAAACATGTAGTATCAGAAGCAAAGGTTGTACACTCTCAGAATGTCTGAAAGTACCCAAGTGAAAGATCATTTAGATAACTTCAATCGCATCATCTTAGATCTACAAGGTGTTGACATGAAGTTTGAAGATGAAGATCATGCACTCATTCTATTATGTTCTTTTCCCAACTCATATGGGAATTTCATTGATACCATGCTCTATGGTAGGACAATGATCAATGTGAATGATGTTGTAACACCCTGTTTATTAAATAAATAAATAAATAAATAAATGTATAGTAGCCCTAAAATCAATAATTATATAACAAGGGTTGGTCTCGAGGAGTTAACTGTCACAGTTTTAGAAGTTGGGGGTTAAAAGTGTAAGTTTTAGGATTTATTTTGTAAAGATTTTAGAAGGCATGGGGGTGGTTGGTATCATTCAAACTTAATTTGTAAGGATTTTTAAAAGATAGGGACTAAATGAGTAAATTTCAGACTGAAGTTGAAAAGACTCTTATAGGGAGGGACCAAACGTGTTAATATACACATGTTTGATGGTGGACACGGGTTGAACCCGTCACCCTCATTTGGCCTACATATATATATATATATATATATATATATATATATATATATATATATATATATATATATATATATATATATATATATATATATATATATTCATAATACAACCTGTGTAAACCCTAACCCTAAGGAACCCCTCCAGCCGCCAACCTCCTTTCCTCCACTTTCAACCGCCGTGACCGATGTTGGGACCGGAATACCACCGAGTCGAGTAACCCTTTTCTTCGTCGGAGGACCACCAGGCGGGTCTTGTGTCACCATTTTGTTACCGGATAAGAATATGAGTCGCAATCACAACGTGGGTCAGTCGAGGTGGTCGGAGCTTCATGGCTCGTGGGTGTTGCTATCGTCCACAACCACAATTACCGTCGACGGCGATGAAGCCGGAGGAGCTAGAACTTCGCTGCTGCTACGCCACCACCTTCTTCGCTTCTTCCCGTTAGCCACCGCCGTTAGCAACCACTGTGGCCGCTAGGACTACTACTGCCGTCATCATCCACCACCAAGTGGTGGTTGCGTCCAGAATCCCGAGAAAAGGCTTGTTGGTGTGTGTTGCTGCTAGATTAGGAACCAAAAGAAACCACCGCCACCACTGTGAGGTGGTAGCTACCATCGCAAAACAGTCGCTGCCATCGCTGTGAGCCACCAGGTGGGTGGCTAAGCCCTTTAAACAAACCAGAATCGCATATATGGGTTTTAGATGGTGTTTGAGGGCCGGAAAACGGAAAGATACCCACCATGGCCACCAACCATGGTGGCTGCTGCCATGAGCCACCGCCGGCCACAACAAGGTGGCTGTGTGTATTTTATTTGGATGTGTTATTTTTGGTTTAAAGCATTATAAAATATAATTAGAGATTAGAATAATGAAAAGAAACTCATAACCACCACCGTGAGGTGGTGGCTGCCGCCTCCTGCTGCCACCAGCCGCCATGTTGGGTGGCGGTGTGCCTTGTTTGTGTTTTGACTTGTTTGGGATGCTTGGACAAAATGGGCTAGAACCATAACCACCACCGTGAGCCTCCATTGACCACCACTACCCGAGGTGGTAGTGGCTGGTGCTCGACTAATGAAACCCTAGTAGGCCTAATAAAACCCTAATTGATCTAAAGTCTTAGTTTTGGGCCTATTGGGCTATGATTGGGTTGGAAACCCTAATTAGGGTTTAGAAAACCCTAATTTTGGATATATAGGTTTGGACTGTCAGGACCCGCATTTTGGATGACCGTATTTATCCCGGCCAGACTACATGATTAGCCTAGTAAATTGATGGACTTAATGGATTAAGTCCTTAATGGGTTAAGTAAGAAACACTTAACCCTAATCGTCATTTTATGTGAAAACCCTAATTTCACTTGGGCTTTGGGTTGGGCCTTTCTGTTGGGCTTTGGTGATTGGGCTATTAATGGACCATCCAAAAACAAGCATATGGACTAGAATAATTTAATGGGCTTGAGGATAAGGCCCATGTAAGGGGTTTCGGCCCAATTTGGAAAATTAGGCCATATGTGGGCCATAATTGGGCCTTTACGATTATGAGATATTGGGCCATTAGAATGCTAAATGTTTTGACTGGACTAAATGGTTGGGCCTTTGGGGAAGACCATGCAGAGGTTGGGCCCAATTTGGAAAATTATGTTGAGCCTTGACTCATAATTGAATTTTTGGGCCTTTGGATTGGGCCTTGGGCTTGGATCAAGCTAAGTTAAGGGTAGAGTAGTCTTTTACCCAAAGCATGGACTTATGGATATGTGTTGGAACCCAATGATTAATTGGGTGCCGTTTTGATGTTGACAGTTCGGGAATCTGTCAACCAGCAGCTAGAGGTCTATCTGCGAGCCTTCAGCAGTGCGAGGTGAGTCTTCTCACCATACCAATGGGTCGAAGTTATCAAGGCTATCCCAATATGTATTATGTGATATGCTAATTGATTATGTGGTATCCTAGTTGTATTTGTGATACTTGCATGGAAGACCTCGGGGGGGGGGGGGGGGGGGGGGTTCCCGAGGCACTAGGGTATAAGACCTTGGAGGGTTTCCATGGAATTTTTAGTCAAGACCTCGAGGGGTTCCAGAGGCACTAGGGTATAAGACCTTGGAGGGTTTCCATGGCATTTTTAGTCAAGACCTCGAGGGGTTCCCGAGGCACTAGGGTATAAGACCTTGGACGGTTTCCATGGCATCCTTAGTCAAGACCTCGGGGGGTTCCCAATGCATTGGACTAAGACCCTAGAGGGATTCCAGGGCACCCGGTGTAAGACCCTGGAGGGTTTCCAGGGCATCCCTATTTGCTATATGCAGGACTTGTGTAGTTGATATGATTTATATGATTATGTGTATAAGACCTTGGAGGGTTTCCATGGCATCTTTATATGTGTATATGCATGGCTATGCGATTGATATGGTTTATGTGATTATGTGGGGTATATGTGGGGTATGCTCTGGGGAACACACTAAGCTTCGTGCTTACAATTTTGCTTGTGGTTTCAGGTATCATTCTTTTGGAAAGGAAGGGCTCAGCTTGATCGCAACGCACATACCCATGTTTTCGTAATATATGATTTTGGGACGAACTCTGATGAATGTTTTTAATTAATCATGCTTTTGGAATGTTTGGATTTAAAGATATATGTGTTTTGACTGTATTGAAAAATGAAAATTTTACCCTTGATTTTTGGGTCATTACAGATGTGAAGGACTCTCTGATGTCCAAGGAACCGAAAAGAAAAGTTTCAGTTGGAGAGGAGGTGTCTAGTTCCGGTTTGTTTGTAGGGAGAGGAAGGACGAAAGATAGGAAATGGGGAAATAAAGGGAGATCACATTCTAAATCGAAGTCTAAAGGTTCACAGAATGCCAAGTGTTATAACTGTAAGGAGAAAGGGGCACATCAAGTGAAATTGTCCACAACTGAAGAATGGGAAGTCCAATAGTGAATCAAGCAACAATAACACTATTATTGTGGTTTAGGAAAGTTCTGATGAAGGGCAAGATAGTGATGTACTGACTGTATGTACATCAAGTTCTGTTGATGCTTGGATCTTGGATTCTGGAGCATCCTATCACATGACGTATAATTATGACTGGTCCGACGCTTTCAAAGAGTGGGATGGCACAGTCAAGATGGGTGATGATTGGGCGAGCAGTCTCAAAGGTAGTGGCATAGTGTAAATTAAGATGCACGATGGCATGGTCAGGAAGTTAGATTGCTAGTATGTTCTAGAACTTCGTAAGAATCTAATTTCTCTTGGAACATTGGCTAAGAAGGGGATGAGGTATGTTGGTGAAGGTGACTGGGTCATAGTGACCAAATGATTTTTGGTTATAATGAAAAGGAAGATGAATCATGGAGGGATATATATCCTAGAAGGCGGTATGATTATGGGAACAATGGCTATCTCCCAATCCTTGAATGAAGGTGATGACAAGAAAAAGTTGTGGCATCGCAGGTTGGGACATATGAGTGAGAAGGGCATGTCGGTTCTATGTAAACAAGGATTGCTTGGTGGAGAGGCTACTGGAAAGATAAAGTTTTGTAAAGCTTGCTTTAAAGGAAAGCATCGCAAGTGAAGTTTAGTATCGGTCAACACACAAGAAAGGAAATTTTGGAGTATGTTCACTCAGATTAGTGGGGTACTGCTTCAGTGAAGTCTCAAGTTGGATGCTCATACTTTGAGACGTTCATTGATGACTATTTAAGGAAGATTTGGTTGTACTTTCTGAATACCAAAGATGAGGTGTTTGGGAAGTTCAAGGAGTGGAAGACGATGGTTGAGAAAAGGACTAGAAAAGAGGTCAAGACTCTGAGGACTGACAATGGGTTGGAGTTTTGCAATGCTCTATTTGATAATTTTTGCAAGGTAAAAGGTATAGTGAGGCATCGCACTGTATGAAACACACCACATCAAAATGGAGTGGCAGAATGGATAAACCAAACACTCATGCAGCGTGCAAGGTGTATGCAAATATTTGCTAACTTATCCAATAAATTCTAGGCAGAAGTAGTTAACACTGCTTGCTATCTGGTGAAAAGATCACCATCAACTGCAATAGATTTGAAGACTCCTCAAGAGGTATGTTCCCGGAAACCCTCTAACTATTCTGGTTTATGTATATTTTGATTCCCCACATATGCTCATGTGAATGATGGTAAACTTGAGCCAAGGGCAATGAAGTACATATTTCTAGGATATACGACAAGAGTAAAAGGTTATCGACTGCGGTGTATAGAAGAATGAAGAACTCCTAAATTTATCATGAGATGAGATGTGACCTTTGATGAATCTACCATGGGTAACCAGGTAGGAGGTGATACAAGTCAAGAAGGGATCAAAGATCAGGGTGCTAGCTAGAAGGTGGAGTTTACAACTCAAACTCCAGACACAGTTGTGATAAGTGACAAAGAGCAAGGCGACAGTAAACATCCTGTACAAGATGAAACCTAATTACAACCCATGTGATCTTTGTCCAGTGGTGCTGATGTCGGGAAGGATGATATGTATGAATCTATAGCAAAGAGAATATCAAAGAGGGTCATTCAACAACATGATAGATATGTGGGATGTGTGAATTTAGGTGAACTTGACTCTATTGCTTTTGCTTTAGCAACTGGAGAAGACATTGACACCGAGGAGCCTTGATTGTATAAAGAGGTTGTGGAGAGTAAAGAATCAAATGACTGGTTGATGAACATGAATGAAGAAATGCAATATTTAGAGAAGAATAAAACATGTAATCTTGTTCCATTATCAAAGGGAGCAAAGCCAGCGGGATGCAAATGGATCTTTAAGAAGAAGGAATAGATACCAGGAGTTGAACCTGCTAGATTCAAGGCAAGGTTGGTAGTGAAAATGTTTTCTCAGAAAGAAGGAATTGATTATCACGAGGTGTTCTCACCAGTCGTGAAGCACAAAACAATTCGGGTTCTTTTGGCCATGGTGAGTGCATTGGATCTGGAGCATGAACAACTTGATGTGAGAATTGCATTTCTTCATGGGAACTTAGAAGAGAAGATTTGTATGTCCCAACCAGAAGGTTTCCTTGATTCTAAGAAGGATCATGTATGTTTACTGAAGAAATCCCTGTATGGGTTTAAGCAGTCTCCAAGAAAATGGTACAAGGGATTTGATTCATTCATGATCTCGAATGGCTACAATCGTAACCAGTTTGACAATTGTGTTTACTCAAAGGAATTGTCACCATATTCCTACATATATCTGTTGCTATATGTTGATGATATGCTCATCACAGCTAAATACATGGCTGGAATAAATGACTTGAAGGCGACCCTAAAGAATGAGTTTGAGATGAAAGGTTTGGGAGTAGCAAAGAAGATATTGTTGGGTTTTGAGCATTCTAACACTCCTAAGTGTACATGCAACCCTAAATACCTTGGATCTATGTTTTCTCTATTATACATGCAAATAAGAACATCCAAGGTATTATCCTAATCTAGCATACAAAACAATGAGTGTAACAAGATAGAATACATACCTCTTTGATGTAGAAAGTCTTCATGAAGCTTGAGTGCCTAGCCCCAATAGTGTGGAAGCCTCAAATGGAATCACAATCACCAAAACACTTAGAATAACTTGAGAGAATTCTACACTTCATGAAATCGGCTAGCCCTTTCTTACTCTCACTCTAGTGGCCGATTTTGGTCAAGAATAAGATGCTTATATAGTTAGGGTTACACCATGTAAACCCTAATTGACATGGCCTTTCATTTCCATGATCCATGGGTACAAATACACCATGGAGCATCCATGGACCATCCTATGGGTTTTAGCCCAACTTGATTATCCATGGAGCATTAGCCCACTATACAAGTATGGATGATTTACACAATCAACCCATATATTTAATTAGTCTTCTTTTGATCACTTAATTAATCCTAGATTAATTCTTGATCAATACTAATTAAATAATCTTATTATTCTTATTATTAATATACTAGAACTTATAATATATTAATAACCATAAGTGTCTTATTTCTCTCATTATAGTCTATCCAAGTGCATGATGGTATGCAACCCAAATGGACCATGCCGGGTCGGGTCAAGTCTTACCAATTATAGTTATGGACTTAGAAATTAATCCAACAGTCTCCCACTTGGATAAGTCTAAAACTATTATTGCGTATGACTTCAGGAACCAACTGGCAATCGTAGCTCTCAAAAGCTTCTGTCGAACTCTGACCTTGTAGATGAACTCTGACCTTTGTCAATGGCTTGTCCATTAGATAAGGGATCATATATTCCTCCATTCTAGATATCATATGGACTGAGACATGGATTATAATCATTCTCTCTGTCCATTTGTTGTTTCCCGATTTTTGATTAATGACGACTGACTAATTAAACAAATCAAATCAGTCCTGGCCCGGCTGAGCACTTCCATTTATCATCATCAAATCATCGAGGGGCCCACAGATATCGCTTTTATCCCGAAGGTAAAAGGAACGGATAAACTTCGACTCATATGGCTTGTTCTACTACTTGTTGAATCATACACAAAGGCACGTTTTATAGCACCGAGTTACCAAATGCGTTTTCGTGCAATCAATGTACTATCAACTCATAGTAACAACTCATATCTCTAGGTTTGAAGAATATAAGATATTATCGTCTCATGATCACTCGTGATAAAATCCATGAAGTGATTCCAATGAGCGCGGGTTGAATCCAATACTCAGAACTTATGAGCACTCATGAGTGTTGTAGCCCTTTGTCCAACACCTTAGACCTCTACAAGCTAACCCATGACAGTCTTAATTCATATCTACTTCCAACATATGACCGACTATGGATGGTTTGAATAACTTAGTCATTCCGGAAGAATAACCTAGTTTATTTGGGAAGTCAAAACATGCAAAGTGAAACACAATAATAATTGAATCCAATATGGTATCAACCCTTTGAACATAAATAAAACACCTTTTATTTATCACCATATGATTACACATTATTCATTGTATACTGTTTCAGCTATCAACTTTATTCTTGAATTCAAAATAATAGTTGTCCCATGCTCCAAGTATGTACACTATGTTTTCTTAAACACTAGTCATGCCACACACCAAGTATGCATACTATGTTTGTCTATGATATTTACTTTGTGAACTAGATCAATTGAACATAACTTCAATGATTCTCTTTTCACACTCCCAAATCTTTACTGTAAATGCAAGAATTCTAAATTTATGCCATTTACTGAAATCTGTTAGATTCTAAACTTATATGCATTGATCCTCTTGTAATGATTATGCACAAAGTCATAAAGACTTGACAACAAATATTACAGAGCATTCCAAAGGAGATCAACTCCTTGGAAGCATCCTTCTTGCATTAAGTTTCCTTAATCTTACACAGATTGAAATTTCTAACTTTGAAACATTTCCAGATTCCATTTTGACTATCACTTCTGAACAAGAGTTGCCTCCTTACAGATTATGTCAATATGGTCCTTCCAGAATTATCACTATACTTCCAACTATCCTTGAGCAACCAATCTTTGGTAAACCTTAGATTGTCCACGACAATTGTTTAATCCTTTTAGTCATATCCAGTTCTAAACTTTTTCCCTTCTTAATGCCCCAGGCGTTTGGAAAATTTTAGAAAGGGTGAATATAGCACATGTAATCGATCCTATATCCGAAGCATATGGGACACGATTAATGATGTCTCACATAAAGACTAAACCAGTCTTTTGCTATAATATTTCCATTTCTATTTGTCAAGTTCTCATAATTCAGATTATGAAAAGGGATGCCGTAATCATAATCGAATTTTAGATCGCAAATAATGGACTCATATACAGAATTTCCTTATGTTGAGGCATTCCAACATGAAATTCATATATATCCTTGACTAAATGATTAAAACCTCACGATCTAAGCTTATAGATTTGAGATGAAGTATAATTTCCTCTCCCTTAATTATAGCAAAACAACTTTTCCCAATTGAAACCTTTTGTTTTCTATAATTAACATTGCTAGCTTGCAATACTCATCATAATTATCATGCTCCCACTAACATGATGATTATTAGCATAACACTTATGCTCCCACTAGCTTTGACATGTACTTAGAAATCAGCTGACTTTCTTACCAAAGTTCATATTTCTGATACTAGATTGTTTTGATAAAACTTAATCAAAAGCATACACCTTCCCTTAGATAGCACACTTGTGTGTCTAAACAATTATGAAGAGGGATGCCGTAATCATAATGGTTAGACCTTTTTGCTACTTCTCACAAGTCCAGGTTAGTGTGCCGGTAAACCACACACGCTCCACTAACGACTTTGAGAATCCAAATATCACAATTGCTATCTAGCTAAATTCTACTTAGTGAAAGTGTTTCCTCACCATCATTTTCATGAATCGGAGAGAAACCTTATGACACTTAGATTTAATGGTGTATGTGTTCTTATCCATGTGAATTATCAAAACCATAGTCACAAGACAGGGATAATGACAAATCCAAACTCATATGGACTGAACTCAATCTTAATTTCTTGCCACCTGGCAGCTCAAGGGCCTACCATTGCTTCCAAGTTGTTGTGCAACAAATTGAGAACTCTAAGAACTCATATGCAAAGCCAACTTTAACTGGAATGGGCACAGAATATGTCAACACGATAGGTTATAACCCTCAAGTCATGTGCTAGTGAAGAACTTCAGGTTTTATTCTTGATTAGTTCTTGAGACTTTCAAGACCTTTAAGACTCCCACTGTCCTCTTGACATATAAGACTTTCTTGTCAGTTATTCAAGAGATAGTGTGGATTCTAATCAATACAAACACTTCACACAATTGGCCTAAGTTGGTCTTTGTTTTATCCAAAACATCACTCTTACATTTGACAAGTGTTTTAAACCTTCATTAAGACATGTCACTCAAGTTACAATCTTGGAGTATGACTCTAAGACTTGTATTGGAACGAAGTATGACTCATCTTCTTGATTTAACCACTTCAACAATTCAAGTTCCTCTTCTTAGCTATAAGAAGACTCTTAGAGGATGAATTGTGATAAGGTCTCTAAATCATTAACATGATCATAAAACTGATACTAAAGTAATCTCTCCCATCTTTTCAGATTTGAGAAACTTTTATCCTTCTGCCTAATTTGATTCTTCTTATTCGCTCTGCCTTACATTGGAACTTTTTTCCAATGTCTCAGAGTTACACTTAAGCTTGTAAGTATAATCATATTTACTGAGCTTTAGTAAACTATGACGAATAGTCTTATCAAACTTTTGTAGTGGACTTAATCAGTGCACAAGAATGTGTACTCGATCCCTTAGTCCTTTACTTGACTCACACATCCATGTGAACAAGTAATTAGTCTTAATTTTCCAAAACTTGAAAGTTCTCATTCATCAGGCTATACAACTTGCATGATTCCAAGTTCCGGTCCAATTGAGACTTGGGTGATGAGAATCTTTCCTTATTTGGTAAATTTAGACATTACCACAAATGAAAGAATCAATTTCATATTTCCACTCTTGCTATTAATGGAATCATATAAGCAACAATTTTTCCTCAAATGCCATTGTAAGGATATTTTAAAATAAATAAAATCAAAAATTTTCTTTTATTTTAAAACTTCGCGGAAAAACTTATCCTTACAATCCATATGAAAACTTGTTGTTATCTATTCTTAAGCAATATCTCATAACTCCTAAGAAGTAGCTCAAGAATCCGATCTTCAAGCTACGCGATAGAAATCCATCTACGCGTTCAGATTCAGCATATTCTTTCTTTAAGTTTCTTTACTTTTCTTTGATTCTTAAGACATCACCACGTGACTCAGTCACTTCATGTATCAAGAATCTCATAATAGAAACTTAGCAGAGTTAGATAGTGGACTTTACCTGAAGTAGAGTCAAACTTATTGACTTTAACATCCTTAGGTAAATTTGGCAGCTTCGCAACCAACGCCCCTTCATTTGGCAATATAAACATATGGACCCTTTGATAATGGTACTCGGGACTATCACAGACTTAGCATTTCTCTTTACCATTTGGTTAACCGAGTTGACCATGGCCGATCCCTTTCCATTGGGAAGAGAATGTTTTTCTGGATTTCCTGTGTCACTATTGTCAATGTCCATCAAGTTTTAAGGAAGTTGATCTTAACAAATAGATAAGATCATTAAGGGTCTTGTCATAGTCTGGTTCATAGGAGTCCCAAAGGAGCTAACTATGTGACTTAGAGAGTGATTGAACCACCAACTTTCTCAAGACTTTGACACCCAACTCTCCCGGCTTGTCAATATGTGACTACATCTCCAAGATGTGAACACACCTAGACCTTGCCTTGCCAATTGGGCTTGAGTAGCCTTAAACTTTTCAAGAACTTGTGGGTTAGGGAGAATAATTGGAGGAGATGAATGAAGTATGATTTCCATGGGACATCATCTTCATTTAGGAAAGCTTGTTTCAAGAGATTTGGGAAGATCATAAATGTCTAAACCAGACATCTTTTGGGAGACATTCAATATAGTTGATCTTAAAGTCCTTAATATGACACCCAATATGAAATGTTAAGGCTAGGACCCAACAAACTATTTTATAACTTAGAAGAGGTATGCCGTAATCCAAGCTATAAAATATTTGAAGGTAGGTGAATGACGATTCACCAATTTCCACCAAGATAAACGAAATGTATTATTAGGTTTTTATTGGTTTTGAAACTCCTAGATCTTTGAGATTCATTGAACTGTTCAAAGGCATGTTTCAATCTCGAGTGTGCCCTTCAGGTTTTGTGACTGGGATGCCGAGGATCACAAAACAAGGTGTGAAGTAACCATGCAAATCACTTGGTACCCTTAATAAATTACCCCTCAATCGATGTGCCGGTAAACCACACACGCTCCATCGATACTATGATAAATATTAAGTCACCCTTTACCTACCTTGTTAAGTCCAGGTTAGTGTGCCGGTTAACCACACACGCTCCACTAACGTCTTAGACAAAGTGTAAAGTGTAATTTCATGGATTAGCACCTTATTCACATTTTTCCTAAGTAACTAAGATTGGGTATTATTAAGAGTTTAGTTACTTAGTATTTATCATTAATAATTTTAATGAAGGGAGAATTATAGTCTTGTCAAACCCGTTCGGCTAACGACCCTCCACCAGTCAAGCAAGCGGTGGGTGAGAGTGGACACCCATTAAGTTGCCATTTTATAGGCAACAACCTTATACCCACCTTATAGACCGGCTTCGTGAATGAGGCGTACTAGCGGTAAGACTGACTTTACTCTTATACATATATATATATATATATATATATATATATATATATATATATATATATATATATATATATATATATATATATATTATTAACTTATAATATTATAAAGTATAAGGGTTGAATTTTAACTTTTAAAATTCTAAGGGCTAACTTGGAATTAAAGTATTCATAAGTGAAAACTTTACAAATTCCAAAACTTGAGGGCAAGTTTTGAAACTATTCAAAACTAATTAATTCCATAACTTATGTGTTTAAAGTAGTTTTAATCCAAAAACTCTTCAAGTTCCATAACTTGAGGACAAGTTATGGAAGTCTTTAAACTAATAAAAGAATTAACTTTTTCTTTATTTTATAACTTATGAAATTAATCAAGGTTACACTTTATTTATTTATTTATTAATGAAGTGACTCTTGAACCTCCATAACTTAAGGACAAGACTCTTCATCTTTTGTAACCATTGCCAACTTTTATGAGTTTTATGAAACTTAAATGTGACTTTTCATATAACTTGAGGACAAGTTACAAAAACACATTTTAGAATCATCTCTTAGATTAATTTGGATTGAAAACAACTACTTCACTCAACTTTCTATTAATCTAAGCAACTCATAAGAACAAGATAATTCAAATCAAACTTTTTCATGTAATTAGCCTAATCACTAAACTAATTCAAAACATGAATCTATTGACAATTATCTTTGAAATTGGATTAGCATGAACATTACCACATCAAAAACAAGTTTATAAGTTCAAAAACATCTTTGGGTAATGTTCCTAGTCCAATTCCAGCCAAAAAAGTCGAAAATATGCTGTCTGGGGGTCCAACTCGTCGAGTGCATGAACCAACTCGGCGAGTTGGATCGATTTGATCACTTTTTAGGCATGGACTCGCCGAGTCTCCTGATGGACTCGCCGAGTCTGATGATCAGACAGCAAGAAATTCGATTTTTTAAGCAGTTTTGCAAGTATAACAAGAAAACAAGCCTAGGCTCTGATACCACTGTTGGGTTTTGAGCATTCTAACACTCCTAAGTGTACATGCAACCCTAAATACCTTGGATCAATGTTTTCTCTATTATACATGCAAATAAGAACATCCAAGGTATTATCCTAATCTAGCATACAAAACAATGAGTGTAACAAGATAGAATACATACCTCTTTGATGTAGAAAGTCTTCATGAAGCTTGAGTGCCTAGCCCCAATAGTTTGGAAGCCTCAAATGGAATCACAATCACCAAAACACTTAGAATAACTTGAGAGAATTCTACACTTCATGAAATCGGCTAGCCCTTTCTTACTCTCACTCTAGTGGCCGATTTTGGTCAAGAATAAGATGCTTATATAGTTAGGGTTACACCATGTAAACCCTAATTGACATGGCCTTTCATTTCCATGATCCATGGGTACAAATACACCATGGAGCATCCATGGACCATCCTATGGGTTTTAGCCCAACTTGATTATCCATGGAGCATTAGCCCACTATACAAGTATGGATGATTTACACAATCAACCCATATATTTAATTAGTCTTCTTTTGATCACTTAATTAATCCTAGATTAATTCTTGATCAATACTAATTAAATAATCTTATTATTCTTATTATTAATATACTAGAACTTATAATATATTAATAACCATAAGTGTCTTATTTCTCTCATTATAGTCTATCCAAGTGCATGATGGTATGCAACCCAAATGGACCATGCCGGGTCGGGTCAAGTCTTACCAATTATAGTTATGGACTTAGATATTAATCCAAAAGATATTGGGTATAAAGATTCAAAGGGACAAAAGATCAAGGCGGTTATGTATTTCTTAACAAAAGTACATTGAGAAAGTTCTGCAGTCCTTCAATTGTGATCAGTCCAAGCCAGTTGGAACTTCTTTGGCGGCCCACTTTAAAACTTGGTCCAATTACTATACTCACTACTAACAATGAAAGGAAGTACATGAGCAGGGTTCCATACTCAAGTGCTGTTAGAAGTCTCTTGTATGCTATGGTCTGTACCAGACCTGATTTGGCTTACGCAGTTAGTGCGGTTAGCAGGTTTATGAGTAATTCAGGGAAGACTCATTGGTAAGCTGTAAAGTGGATCTTGCGATACTTTAAGGGAACGGAGGATGTTTGCTTGGTGTATGGAGCAAATACGAAGAGTGACTTGGTGGGATATGCTGACTCTAATTATGGTGGTGACTTGTTGAAGGGCAGGTCATAGATGTGCTCATATTCACTTTATTCGGATGTGCCATCAGTTGGAAGTCAAAGTTACAAGATACCATTGCTTTGTCTACAACTGAATCCGAGTATATGTCCATGACAAAAGGAATAAATGAGGGGATATCGTTGTAAGGGCTTATTTAGAGTCTTGGTCTGAAGTTGGATAAGTCTGTCTTGTATTGTGACAGTCAAATTGCTTTAAGTCTTGCAAAGAACCCTATTTATCACGAGAAGATGAAGCACATCGATGTCCGGTTGAATTTCATTCGGGATATTCTAAAAGGAGACAAGTTTTTAATACTGGAGATTGATACCAAGGTCAAACCAGTAGATACGTTGACAAAGTCTTTGCCCATAGAGAAGTTCAAGCTTTTCTTGGACTTAGTTGATTTTCACAAGAGATAGGTCCCTTCGGGGATGAATGGCAGGAAGGGAGAGGAAGTTCTTGTTCGAGGTATAGTTTAGAGGATGCTCAAGTCAAGGTGGAGATCGTTATATGTGACTCGAGCATTTGCATCATGTTCGTGGAGCATTTAGAGCACTTGAAACTAAATGGAGCACTTGGGGTTCAAGGAGCATGTTACAAAGGACCATATCACATGAGAAAGGAATGGATCGTCTGACAAAGGAACAAATCAATTGCCAAAGTAACAGATCGTACAGAATGGGGTTTGGAGAAACTGGAAGAGGTTTGGAGCACTTGGAAGTGATATGGAGCAACAAGGGGACATTGTTGTGCCATATGTTGAAGGGATGGGCCAAGAAGGATGATGTTGCACCAAGGGAATTCACTTCTTGTGGAATTATGCCACCTGTTGCGCCATGAGGAGTTCCTCTTGCGCCATGAGGATCCCTCTTGCATCATGAGGTATTGCTATTGAGTCATGGAGTATTATCTTCCGCCATGCATGGCCTTGTTGTGCCATGTATGTTCCTGCTGCGCCAAGGTGGTGTTGTTGCTCCAATATTGATGTTCTTGCGCCACATTTGAAGTCTCTTATGCCATCCATATCCCTGTTGCGCCATGATGGCGCAAGTTGGACCATCTTGGTCCTTGATGATCCAAGTATGCTATGAAGTCCTCTATGATGCTCAAGATCGTTCAAGGATGCTCAGAAGTTAGTATTGCTCAAGGATTACACCATGTTGTGCCACCATGATGGTTGTTAGGCCATTAGTGTTCATGATGTGCCACTTATACATCATGTTGCTCCACTATGGCACAAGGTGCTCCATCATGTGTATTGGTGATGCTCATGGGTTGTATGACATGGATGAATGTTCCAGAAGATGTTGCATAGCGAATTGTGATTGGTTGACACCTTCCATGGGCCTATGGGCCATTGGGTTTGGCCCATTAGGTTTTTAGGTCTGATCCCTCAACTATAAATAAGGATGCATGGTAGGTCATTTTGTATCTTAAATTATAGAGTAATATGTGAATCTATGTTTAATTGTACTTGTAACCTCTGTTTGAGAACTCTGAAATAAAAGAATACTCCCCTCCTGCCCGTGGATATACGTCACCTTGACCGAACCACGTAAATATTGTGTCTTATGTGCTTATAGTTTTGCTAGTTATCCGCTTTACTTCCTAACAATAATCCTCTTCTAATATTTCTTTCTTTACATGCTTTTAACTTTCTATTCTCTTATTCTTATACTCTGCTTTATTCTTATTCTTTCTCATTTCATCTATCTCGTATACTATTTTCTCATGCCTTCTCATATTTTATCATACTTATCCCATACTCTATCTTCTTTTCTTCTCATCCTCTATCCATCTTCTATCTTTGCCTCTTTCATACTCTTCTTCTTGTCCTATTCTCATCTCTCGTCTTGTATCTTTACTCTTCTCATACTATATGCATGTCCTTCTTATTCTCTTACTCTACTCTTCTCATAACTCGTACTCTTAGCATGCCTTTCTCATACTCTGCTTACACTTTACCCTTATATTTTCAACTTCTCATGCATTAGCATTCTATTCTAATCTAGAACCAAACAATCCATCACATATGATAGCTTCGTCTATCATCAAGTTCTAACTTTACCGAGAACAATCATCCGGATTATCGTGAGGCTCTTTTAAAGAACTCCCTTACCTTGTTCCACTCATGGAACCCTTCCTCTATCTTCTCTAACCATACAAAATGTCTTTCCCACAAGAATCATTTATCTCTATTCCCGAAGGAATCATGATTTTATTCCCGAAGGAATCATACTCTTATTCTCGTGGGAATTCCAAAAGGAATCATCTTTCTACTCTTCTCATAATCTTTCTTAACATTTGTCACATGGACATCCTATCTCTTTATCTCATCAAGATATCTTTTTCTACTAGTCTAGTACTTAACTCATTAATTGCTTAATCTCTATCTTCGTTTAATGACATATAGGTATTCTACACAATGAAAATAATGTCTAAACATACATACATACTTTTTCTCATGATTATTATATACATAATCAGATTCTATCTTCAT
The DNA here is from genome assembly GCF_002870075.4 of Lactuca sativa. NCBI lineage: Eukaryota > Viridiplantae > Streptophyta > Magnoliopsida > Asterales > Asteraceae > Lactuca > Lactuca sativa. The sequence goes on along the minus strand of NC_056631.2, from coordinate 64,470,966 downwards.
CTAACATCTCTTAGGTATTTAACATGATAACCTTCTCATCTAACCATACATACATATTCATTCATAGGATCATCATACATATAATCAAACTCTTTCCTCATCTATGTCTTGTAGGTATTACTCATATACCACTAACTTTAACTCATACATACATAGTTATCTATAAGGTTATAAATCATATAACCTTTCATTACCTTCATCTAATAACCTATGGGAATTTAATCTAATGACATTACATCTAAACATACATGCATATGAATATATAACATATAAACATTATCTAGTAAGAGAATGAGAGCTATAACTGACATTATTAGTTAGTGAAGACTAAATATCCCTTTTTCTTCAAATCTTCCATTGATGCATCTTGATCCATTCTTCTTTTCTCAAGGCCTATCCATACAACATAATCAAGTTCCTTAGAACTTGTCTTGGACTATTAATAGCTTAATTTGTTACATCCCAAAAAACCGTGATAACTTTTTTTCATTTTTATAAAACATTTTCACAAAAACCATAAGATGATCAACCATTGTTTTCAAGTCAAATCTATAGAATCGGAGTATCGAATAATCTCTCAAAACATAAATCCATAGGAGTATGTGTACGATTACGCCTTCACCTTGCCTCGATCATCTGATGCACCCGAAATCATTGAAATCAACAATTATAAGCCAAAGTTTAGTGAGTTCCGCTAAAATACCCCACACAACAATATATATATATATATATATATATATATATATATATATATATATATATGTGTGTGTGTGTGTGTGTGTGTGTGTGTGTGTGTGTGTATAATGTATGCATACCGAGCCCACATTATATAACAATATTTCTAGCTGCTATTCGTGAGGTGAGTCTTCTCACTATATTACTTGTGTAGTAGTGTATGCATGCTGACCAACTGGTCTTACTTGTTGATTGATGTTATTTGTGAAATTGTGTTGCTGATATCTCCTGGACAACTATGAGTCAACGGGACTGCTAATACTTGTTCAAACATCCCAAGATTACAGTCCAAAATTTTCGTTTAAATCATTTAAGAAAATCATAATTCATCAAACATCATAATAAAAATCATAAGTCATGTATCTCAAATCATCATAAAAAATATTGTATCAAAATCGTAAGTCAACATATTAGAGTAAACATCCCAGGCTAAAACATCTTGGTGTGTACAATGCAGTCATCCCGAGCTCTTCTCTTTGGAACTAGAAGTACCTGAAACCAAAACTGAAAATCATAAGGAAGAAGCTTAGTGAGTCTCCCCAAACTACCACATACCATACACATAAACACATACTGCAAAAATTGGGCCTAGCCCGCTACATCGGGCCCCGACCGGTATCGGACGAATTCGGCATCAGGCCCTGCCTGGCATCGAGCCCCTCCCGATATACAAATCTATTTCTACTAGGCATCGCCTCTCTCTGGGCCTCGTCCGCTACACATGCAACATATAATCATAATCAAGGCCCCGCCTACCTTGGGCCCCGCCCCTATTCTGCTACTATTGAGATATGGAACCCCGTCCACACTCGGCCATTGATGAGACATGGGCCCCGGCCCACACTCACCTCCCTACCAGACACATACAAGTATCACAAATACAACAAGTACAACTAAACATGCATTCCTTCCTCAGGTACCACCCGACATCGAACCGTAATTCGTAAACATACATATAAACCTTCCTTGGGCCTCGCCTGGCACCAGATCGTAATCTGGAAGCATATAATCTACATCGGGCTAACCCCGACATCGGATCTACAACTATTATACACTAACATATATAAATGGACCGACATTGGTGCCTTCGACATGTTCCTATTGGAGAAAACTCATCTCACACGCTGACTACAGAATCTCGTGAATAAAACTCTCTCTGCTAGCTGGCAGATCCCTGAATTGCTGATCACTCGACTCCCCGAGATATCGTTACCAACATAATACTTAGTCAATAACTGATAATCCTTTTTAGGATAAAATGACCATTTTACCCCTAGTTAAAGTCCAAGCCAACGCTTGGTCAAAGTCAAAGTCAACAACCCAAGTTGACTTAACTCGCCAAGTCATCCTCCTGACTCGCCGAGTTCCTTCGCTACTCATAGACGTGACAGAACGATTCAAGTCGTCGAGTCCCTCTTCAGACTCGTCGAGTTCTGCCCTGCACTAAATCAGGACAAATCGACTCAACTCATCGAGTCCCTCTCTGGACTCGCCGAGTCCGTCTGTTTGTTTGGACCATCTTAACAAATTAAGCTCTTTACCCTTCAGATCTACACTCTAAACTCCTTATACAATCTGGAAACACTACTAGAGGGGTAAAGTTTCCAACTTTACCCATTAATACCTTTCCTACAAGGATTAAACTCAAACCCTAAGTCCTTAACGCATAGATTCTTGTCCAAAAACCATTGTATTCCAAACTAAGGCGTATTAACATAGATCCAGGCCTTAGACATCGTTTGCTCACATAAAGTTTATGCCTTATCTTCCATGCATGGCCTTTTGGGGCATAAAAGGCCATAATAACTCCTTAAAGCTTGCATGAGGGTTCCAATGGCATAAAGTTTGCACCTTTACGCCTTAACAACCCTTAGTGATCCTAGATCTAATGGAATCCTTGCTTGGGATGTACAAATCCCAAAAGCTATAATTCTTGGACCATAAACCTTCATAAAAGAGAAAGGGGGAGATCTATTGAACTAATTGCCAAGATAGAAACTTGATTACCAGAAAGTGACGGAAATGTGGTGGTGTGGCTGGATGTACTTGCTTCCTCTTGCCTCCCTAAGCTCCTCCTTCTTCCTTAAGCTTCAAAGAACTAAAGAACATTCAATAATGGCTCACTATAGCATTAGGGTTCGAGATCTCGGATTTGGACAATGGAGGCTGTAAATGAGGTCAAGGGATGTGGGTTAAGGATGCTTAAAGAGGGTACAAAACCTGAATTTAGGATTTCCCAAACCTAGACCAACTCGTCGAGTTGGTCCACCAAATCGTCGAGTAGGTCCTCCTACTCGCATACCAATACTCGCTCCTACTCATCGAGTCATCCCCCAGACTCGACAAGTTGCCTTCTTGACTTAGGGTTTTCTTTCCTTTCTTTGGCCTTCTGGATTCCGGGTGTTACAGTTGTATGTAATATTTTGGGAGCTCACTAAGCTTCGTGCTTACAGTTGTGGATTAAATATGTTTTAGGTACTTTAGATGACCGCGTAAAGGAAAACTCTTGACTGCACACTCTGACTTGCATATTTAATGATTTTTCGTATTTTGATACTCTGATTTGGGATAACTGTATTTAATTCACCTCATATTTTTATGAATTGGTTTTATAATATTTGATGTTTTCTCTATTTAAAAACGATTTTTTTTTGGTAAAAAACAGCATGTAACAAATTGGTATCAGAACCCTGGTTTGAGGGATTTGGATGAACCTTCATGGGATTCCAGACTCAAACTAAGTATCTAAGAGTTTTATAAAAACCTTTTTACGAAGTAATGAAGATTAAGAAAAGAATAGAGGAAGCAATGTGTACAGTTAACCAGAGCTCGAAGAAGTAATCTCCCAAAATATTCATATTTGTATCGTATGTTGTATTAGAGTTGACCTATTTGAGGTGATAGAAATGCATGTTATTTGATAGGATAAGGATGCCTTAGGACTTGTAGGATAGGGTTGCCTGATTTAGTGATGTCTTATAGCCTAGGAGATTCTTGTGAATGTTATGCTAGAGTTGAAACTAAGATTGCTAATTGCTTCGTGTATATTGTATGATTGTACATAGTTAGGATTTTACAGCCTTAGAATGCTTAGTTTAGCCTTACTTCCTGCTCCTAGTTCGGTTGTGGATTTAGGGTGGAATATCTTATTCTAATGTTTAAGGGGTCGAGGTTATGTACAACTGGTTTGCGTGGCGCCATTGGCGAGGTTAGCAAAGACTTCTCACATGACATAATCAGTACAGATACATAAGTTACATCATAAAGACCTAATGTTCCTAAATAGTATTGCAGACTATCTCTTAGTCACTCAACATTCTAATCAAGTTCCAATAGCTTAAGACTTGATACTTGTGATGCATATAAACCAAGCATGTCAGGTTGGGAAACCTGGTGAGATACATAGGGATTTCAATCTTACAATATTGATATGATAATATTCCTTAATTATCAGACCTGAGAAACCAACCATTACCATACAATATCCTTACATGCTTACTCTCCTATATATCCATTTCTACTGACCGCCACAAATCCTAGTCCATGATTATTAAGGATAAATTATCTCTCATGATGAACCGTTAAAGGGTTTGACTACACAATTAAGGGATTCCTTGGATTGGTGTAAGTCATGAAGGCATATGATCCATCAGAGTATTTGATGAATACGCTATTCATTTCATCTACGACTGTGAGTAGTGAGCTCATATTAGCAACTTAATTCAAAAGACCATCTAGAATTATCAAGTATTGTCACCTACTATGAGAGGTGACCAGACATACCATTAACAGTTGTCTGATCGGGACCTACCATTTTCGGTCATCCGAGGGGAATACTATAATGTACTCCCATACGGAGCTACTGTACATCAATACCTGATAGTTTCACAGAACATAACCTTACTACCTGTTCCTAGATTACACATATCCTTGTAATGAGACTAGCTAATAACAAACATAAATGAGTTAGGTATGTTACATAATTTAGCATCCTGTTTTGCGAAGTGTATTATTTCGGGATTGTGGGAAATAAATTGATCAAGTAAAGGTATTGGGCTTCAAGGAAATAGAATTTAGACCTTATTGGATGTTGATATTTTTGGTTATGTGATCTAAGCCCTTGGTTTGTGTTTTAAGCCAAGGGGTAAAATGGGAAAATTTATATGTTAAGCTTCTTGCGTGGATTATGGTTTTTATTTCGACATGTATTAAGCTAAAACTAAATAGATAGAAGTGAGGATCTCGTCAATATCTTTCCGCGGATATAAAGATCACCGAAAATAGAGTTGAACGAAGAAGTTATGATTGTTTGAAGTTGAGGTGGATTTGGGTGAAAAGTGTCGCCACAAAGTGGGGATTAGAGCCCACGACGTTGTAGTTGCCACACCACGACGAAGCATGGCCACATCAAAACGGTCGGTTAGGCCCAAGCCCATTGTTTTTAGGGTTTTCAATGTATTTAAGCATAAGGTTATGATGTTTAGACATTTTGTTAGCCTCCATCACCTCTAGAACCCCTTGGGAGAAATCCCAGCCTCCACCTTCAAGATTTAAGCTTCTCCTCTCTCCTCTTTTGGATGTTTTATGCTATTTTGATCAGGTTTAAAGATCAAAAAGGTTATTTTGGTTGCAAGGAATGGTGCTTCAAGATTGGATCCATCAAAGGCACTACATTTTTGGATTATTGTAAGTTTAAAGTTCCGATCTTGCTATCTAGTTCTTTAGATCTTGCCATTGGGGTTTTTGACACTTTTGGTCCATTTTATAGGTGATCTTGGAGTTGAGTGGACCCCAACATCTTTCGATAAGTATAGAATGCTTCTTCAACCTCATGGACTAGGAAACTTATGATCTTTTGCCTTCCTTTTTACTCACGCAAGTTATCTTGGTCCTTTAGGTCATTTTGGTGTATTAAAGTTTATATCTTGAAAGCTTGTGGCATTGTTATGGATAAAGTGGGAAACTTTATCCATCTAAACATCATGATGATTCAGATCTGAATGTTGGAGACTTGGACTTAATGGATTAAGTAGCGAAAGATGCATTTTTGGGTCCCTTTGAGACTTAAAGTCTAGATTTGTGTGGTTTGGACCTTCCTAATGGATAAAATTGGAAACTTTATCCATTATGAGGCTATCTGATGATTTTAGTTTTGGTCCTTATTGTAACATCCCAAGTCAGAAGCTAGAGTTCCAGGGAGTAAAGTGTAAATTAAGTCAGGGACTCGACGAGTAGGTCCTCTTACTCGCCGAGTCTGAGCGGGATTTTGTTACGGGTTAAGTGGCTAACTCGCCGAGTCGGTAGATGGACTCGACGAGTTGGTGCTGAAGGGAGAAAACCCTAATCTCGGAAGTTGTACCTTATATAAAGCACATTATAGCCACCCTCGGCCTCTTTACTGCCCATTTGAGTTCCAGAAACCCTAATTAGTGTGTGTGAGCCTCCATTGTTGAAGTTTGAGCTTGGAAGAAGAATTCAAGAGGAGAAAGTTAGAAGATCAAGAGGCTAGCATCGTGAGATCATTGTAGATCCGAAATCTACTCCTTCTTGGGCACATTTCTGAGGTAACAAGTCGTTACCTTGATTTTTCTCCTTCTAGATCCATTCTTGGTTGTTGTTTTGGGAATTTTAGCTTGATTGGAACCCATTTCAGGTTTAGAGGTTAGATCTGAATTTGCAACTTCAGATCTAGGTTAATAGTGAGCTATGAAAGCTTAAAGCATTAGCCATGGGGTTTGATTTAGAGTATCTTTGTCCCAAAAACCTCCTTATAGCTTGATTGGAGCTTGTTGAGCCTTGCATGCACGTAAAGTTGGAAACTTTACGTGTGAATCTGGCCCTATGAGTCCAGATCTATGTATTAGAAGCAATGAAATGGCCTGAAATCGTCTGAATGAAAATGTTACGTATGGACTCGGCGAGTCTGGGAGATAACTCGGCGAGTCGGGCTAGATATCAGACTTGAGTCGCAGAGTAACTTGGCGAGTCACATGGGTAGACTCGGCGAGTTGTATGATGATGGGCAGGAACTCGACGAGTTGGAAGAACAACTCGGCGAGTCTGATGAAGATTGCCTTGGACTCGGCGAGTCGGTTCGCGGAGCCCCATTCCCTTTTAGTTAAAGCCATGGATTAGTGATTTGGGTGGGGACTCAGTGAGTTGGTCAGGATGGAACTCAGAGATCGTTGGACTCGACGAGTCTTGGGGCGACTCGGCGAGTTAAGTGTGTTATGAGAGTTTTCTGGATAAGGGAACTCGGCGAGTCGACGGGGTGAGTCGGCGAGTAGAGTCAACCAGGAAGGTTGACTTTGACTTGGACTTGGACCAAGGGTTGACCAGTTTGACTTCCATGGGTATTTTGGTAATTATTGGTGTTTATTGGTTTGGTTATTTGGTAATGATCAGTGGTGGAGTTCGTGCTGGTGGTCGGAGCAGCGTGGTCTTATTTCTTCAAGTCGGCAGTTGCAGGTGATTTATCCTCACTATACTAAGGGGTCTAAGGCAGCAAGGCCGACCCATTGGATTTGATATCCTAGTAGTCATTGATATGTTGAGTTCAGTTAGTAATGCATGCCAGTTGATATGCTAGTCGGGTAGATCTGTAGGACTGCCTGTGATACTGATTGATTACCTATATGTGCATTTATCTGTTACATGTTGACATGTTATGTGGGATGGGTTGAGGTTGTACTACTCCGTGCGGTAGCCAAAAAACCCTAGAGTATTCCAGATATGAGTTGAGGGGCCGGTTGGCATTCCAGACCCATACTGAGGACTTGGGAGTATTCCAGATATGAGCTGAGGGCCCGGTAGGCATTCCAGACTCATACTGAGGACTCGGGAGCATTCCAGATACGAGTTGAGGGCCCGATAGGCATTCCAGACTCGTACTAAGGGATCGATGGCATTCCAGATACAAGCTGAGGGCCCGGTAGGCATTCCAGACTCGTACTGAGGGCCCAGGGGTAATCCAGCTTGTAAATCTATGGACCCAGTAAATGTTGTTCTGTTTTGATTGATATGATATGTTAAAGTTGATATTGCTATGTGGACTGTATGTGTATCGGTATTTTGGGGGTAACTCACTAAGCTTTCGGGCTTACGGTTTCAGTTTATGGTTTCAGGTGCATCAGAGAATTGTGGCAGGGCAAAGGCGTGATCATACAACTCCTCACTTTTTATGACTATGTTTCTGGGCTACTCAGATATTCTACATTTTGAAAACAAGTTTGTAATTACTAATGGTTTTTGGGTTCTTTAAAAAGTTTTAAATTGGCTTGAATTTTTGGGTGTTACAAGTTGGTATCAGAGCCTTGGTTTGAGTGAATTGGAGGAACACTCGTGTGACTCCAGTCTCAAATCAAGGAAAAGATTTTCAAAATGATTTTAAATGGTTTACAAAATAAGTAATGGAGGATGCAGGGTGTACGATCAGCCGGTGCCAGTTAGTAAACCCCAAAATACCATACAGTTATTGGATTATGTGATGTGTTAGAACAACATGCTAGTACTAGGCTAGGGATCTTCGGGAATTGCATGATAAAATTTTCTGATTACATGACGCATGCTAGCCTAGGGTTTCCTTTATATGAGATTGACATCATTACTGTAGTTGTTTAGTGTATGCATCACGGTTATACATAATTAAGATCTTATAGCCTGAGAATGTTTGATTTGGCCTTATGTTCTGTTCTTGTTTGATTGGGAGCTTAGGGTAGGATTGGATATTTGAAAGTCTATAGGGTCCAACGTTATGTATGGATAGCATACACTAGTGCTGCAGGGTTGGTGGAAGTTTCATGGATGGGTGGGTTCTGTGAGGCCGGGAGGCCATTTATGAGATATTTAGCATTCCTCTAGGAGTGAGGATTGAGCGCTCGCCATGTTGTGTATTCAGTTAGGGCGTTGTGGTAATACTTGAGACAAATATGGGTAGGTGTGGAAGGTAGTAGGGGCCCATACTACTGAAAGCACATGACCCATACGCGTAGCAAGGAAGTCACAACCCCTGGGGTTTGGTTGAGAGTTGGTTCCCTGTCATTATACAGGCTATTAGAGATCTTTCTGGTGTTATCAGAATGTTGATTGCGAGACGTCTTGAGACCAGATCTGGGTCAGGATTGAGAGTTGGCAGCCAGGATAGGCCAGTGTTGTCATAGGATCGTGTCAGTGAGATCATCCGAGAGGAGGTGATCGAGGTTGTCTAGGGATAGTTTCCAGAGATGTTTGGGTCTATCAAGACTGCCAAGGTTGAGTATTTTTATGAGCGCTATGCAGCCATTGCCGAGACGGTTGCCGCTGCAACTATAGCAGTTGTAACGACGGCAGGGGGAGGATCCGGTCGAGGTTTTCAGTATCAGTACTTCGATAATATGAAGCCCCCTACTTTTGATGGAGTTTAGGATCTGATCATTTCTATGAGATGGTTGTCGGACGTGGAGGGGTGTTTCTTCACGTGTTCATGCCCCGCGGATCAGAGAGTGAGGTATGCTCTGAACCTTTTGAGGCTCGGGGAGAAGGATTGGTGGAGGTTGACTACGGGATCTTATTCGGATGCTTAGCGGGCTGCGGTTGCATGGGATCAGTTCCGGGAGATGTTCGATACCCGTTATGTTCCACGGGTTGAGAGGGAGAGGTTGGCCCAGGAGTTCTTGGAACTGAAGCAGGATTCGGAGTCGATGACGAGATCACCAGGATGTTCACTGAGAGGGCAATGTTTTGCCCTGAGTTTTCTTCGGAGCAGGCTCAAATGTCTCGATATGTGAGTATGCTCAAGAGGGATACCAGGCAGTTGTGTCTACACAGAGGTGCGAGACTTTACCGGAGTTTGTAGGTCTGGTGATGCGTTCCGCAAGTGTGGGAGAGAGGAGCATTATGCGAGGGATTGTTGGCATTCAGCCCTAGTTCAGGATTTGAGGATTTATTATCATTGCCATCAGGTTGGTCACTTGAGGGCCAACTGTCCACAGCTCGTTTCCAGATCGGTGCAGGTTCCAGCACCGACCACTTTGAGGACTACTGGCGGGGGCCAGGGTGGAGCGGAGCCTCCGAGGGCTTAGGGTTGAGCTTTTCAGGTTATTGCCGAGGAGGTCGAGTATAGCATTTGCAATTTGAGGAGTGTTCATATGAGGGTCGAACTCCCTTAGATTTCGAGATGTGCGATGTCGGGATGTGATTTCGTAAAGGTTGCTCGTTTTAGAGGAAATCAGTTCATGGATAAGGAGGATATGTTGAGTAGGGTTGTTTAAGTGACGCCGGGTGGGTCACCGGTGGTTGGAAGTCGGTGCTCTAAGTGGGGAGAATAGGAAAATTCTTGAGAGGATCGACAAGTATTTGAGGTTGATTAGCTGTTTGGGATTCAATAGTGTCTCAGTCAGCCAAGAATGTGGGTTGGTATTAGTAAGTGGCAGTCAAATGGAGCGGGGTACAGACCAAGGTTTTCAGAAAAGGTGATTGGTTATGGGAGGCCTAGGATTAGGCCGGGATTTGAGTATATAGAATGGAGTTAGAGTTCGAAACCCCTTGAGGGCTAGAATAGTATGTATGGGAGAGATTCCCGGGAAGGATAGTTCGGGACGATGTATGATAGTTTGAGCGGTCCAGACAGGCTGAAGGCCCTGGAGGGCGGTCCAGACATGCTGAAGGTTCCGAGAGTGGCCCAGAGTGGATGAAGGCCTGGTAAGGCGGTCCATTCATGCTGAAGACTCTGTATGGGTTGATAGATCTACATGAGGAGACGAATTGAGTGTGTTGCGATGCAATAGCAAACAAGAGGTCTGGCCCCGGGTATTGATCATGTTAGTAAAAAGGTGGTGTATGGACTTCGATAGCCCTTGTGATCAGATTCAGAGTATATGTGATGCATGGAATAACGGTTACTCTACAAGGGATAGTGTAGAGTGGGGTGTGAGCACCGTGGCACTTGTTGTTGTGGCAAGGTCGTCGAGCAGGTTTCCTTAGATATGGAAAAGGAAGGGTATGTAGCTCCGGGAAGGAGTGTTGGTTCACTACAGTGGAAGTAGTAGTGTGGATGGATGATTGAAATTATTCCAATTATGATTATTGAGCATTGTGTTTGTATCAGTGGTATGGAAGCACATCCGGGTTGGGTGTCCGTTGAGGTCGCGGAAGAATTTCGGAAGGGATGAGTCTTGGATTTTCAGTAAGGTTGTGATTAGGAGGTTATGTATGTAGTGGTATTTCATCCAGGGGATGTCTAGAGGTATCTTCAGTGTGTCGGGTTTTTCCAGCCCAAGGATGTTGGATCAGGTTCAATATGTGTATATGTTTGCAGATGGGAGCTCATAGGAGTTGCTCAGGAGCTGTAGGATTATCATCCTGTTAGCATGGAAAGAAAAGGTCGTTTCAAGAAGAAATCAAGATGAGTTCCCAGTAGTGCAATTCAATGGAAGTAGTGTTGGTTTGGGCAGGGGGTGACGGATTGGTACCGGGTCAGGACCGGTGGTTTGTAATGATATCTAGTTTCGCATGAGGCGAATGAGTGGGCAAATTTGGAAATAAGAATGTATCCTCTAGGTGACCCTAAGTTGATATGTGTTGTTATCAGTAGGAGAAATTCGATAGCCGGTTTGGAGAAATTGTCAGAACTCTACAGAGAAAGAGTTGGATTCTATGAGATTTGATGGTAGTGTTTGGAGGAGTCTGATTCAGTTGAGATCCGAAGTTGCATTGTGGGATTATTATTTTGGAATTTTGTGCTGCAGTGGGCTTCGAGGACGAAGCCTAATTTAAGTGGGGGAGAATTGTAACATCCCAAGTCAAAAGCAAGAGTTCCAGGGAGTAAAGTGTAAATTAAGTCAGGGACTTGACGAGTAGGTCATCTTACTAGCCGAGTCTGAGCGGGATTTTGTTACGGGTTCAGTGGCCAACTCGACAAGTTGGTGCTGAAGGGAGAAAACCCTAATCTCGGAAGTTGAACCTTATATAAAGCATATTATAGCCACCCTTAGCCTCTTTACTGCCCATTTGAGTTCCAGAAACCCTAATTAGTGTGTGTGAGCCTCCATTGTTGAAGTTTGAGCTTGGAAGAAGAATTTAAGAGGAGGAAGTTAGAAGATCAAGAGGCTAGCATCGGGAGATCATTGTAGACCCGAAATCTACTCCTTCTTGGGCACATTTCTGACGTAACAAGTCGTTACCTTGAGTTTTCTCTTTCTAGATTCATTCTTGGTTGTTGTTTTGGGAATTTTAGTTTGATTGGAACCCATTTCGGGTTTAGAGGTTAGATCTAAAGTCGCAACTTTAGATCTAGGTTAATAGTGAGCTATGAAAGCTTAAAGCATCAGCCATGGGGTTTGATTTAGAGTATCTTTGTCCCAAAAACCTCCTTATAGCTTGATTGGAGCTTGTTGAGCCTTGCATGCACGTAAAGTTGGAAACTTTACGTGTGAATCTGGCCCTATGAGTCCAGATCTATGTATTAGAAGCAATGAAATGGCCTGAAATCGTCTGAATGAAAATGTTACGTATGGACTCGGTGAGTCTGGGAGATGACTCGACGAGTCGGGCTAGATATCAGACTTGAGTCGCATAGTAACTCGGTGAGTCACATGGGTAGACTCAGCGAGTTGTATGATGATGGGAAGGAACTCTACGAGTTGGAAGAACAACTTGGCGAGTCTGATGAAGATTGCCTTGGACTCGGCGAGTCGGGTCACGGAACCCCGATCCCTTTCAGTTAAAGCCTTGGATTAGTGATTCGGGTGGGGACTTAGTGAGTTGGTAAGGATGGAACTCAGAGATCGTTGGACTCGGCGAGTCTTGGGGTGACTCGGCGAGTTAAGTGTGTTATGAGAGTTTTCTTGATAAGGGAACTCGGCGAGTCGACGGGGTGAGTCGGCGAGTAGAGTCAACCAGGAAGGTTGACTTTGACTTGGACTTAGACCAAGGGTTGACCAGTTTGACTTCCAAGGGTATTTTGGTAATTATTGGTGTTTATTGGTTTGGTTATTTGGTAATGATCAGTGGTGGAGTTTGTGCTGGTGGTCGGAGTAGCGTGGTCTTATTTCTTCAAGTCGACAGTTGCAGGTGAATTATCCTCACTATACTAAGGGGTCTAAGGCACCAAGGCCGACCCATTGGATTTGATATCTTAGTAGTCATTGATATGTTGAGTTGAGTTAGTAATGTATGCCAGTTGATATGCTAGTCGGGTAGATCTGTAGGACTGCCTGTGATACTAATTGATTAACTGTATGTGCATTTATCTGTTACATGTCGACATGTTATGTGGGATGGGTTGAGGTTGTACTGATATGTGTGGTAGCCAAGAAACCCTAGAGTATTCCAGATATGATCTGAGGGCCCGGTAGGCATTCCAGACCCATAATGAGGACTCGGGAGTATTCCAGATATGACTTGAGGTCCCGGTAGGCATTCCAAACTAATATTGAGGACTCGGGAGCATTCCAGATACGAGTTGAGGGCCTGGTAGGCATTCCAGACTCGTACTAAGGGCTCGATTGCCTTCCAGATACGAGCTGAGGGCCCGGTAGGCATTCCAGATTCGTACCGAGGGCCCAGGGGTAGTCTAGCTAGTAAAGCTATGGACCCAGTAAATGTTGTTCTGTTATGATTGATATGATATGTTAAAGTTGATATTGCTATGTGGACTGTATGTGTATCGGTATTTTGGGGGTAACTCACTAAGCTTTCGGGCTTACTGTTTCAATTTATTGTTTCAGGTGCATCAGAGGATTGTGGCAGGGCAAAGGCATGATCGTACAACTCCTCACTTTTTATGACTATGTTTCTGGGATACTTTGATATTCTACATTTTGAAAACAAGTTTGTAATAACTAATGGTTTTTGGGTTGTTTAAAAAGTTTTAAATTGGCTTGAATTTTTAGGTGTTACACTTATGGTTTAATCTCTTATTGAAGAAAAGCTTTTCATAATGAGGACCACGGCGGTGGCCATCAGTTTCCACGACGTGGCTATTGGGGATTTATCGTCTTTTTGTCAATTTTTGTGCCATAACGTGGTTATGGACGGCCACGACATGGCAGTTAACTGAAGTCAACTTTGACCATTGACTTTTGGTCGTTAACTGTATTGACCGGTTTGAATTTGGTCAAATTTGGGTAGAATTAAGTATTTGACAAAGGATTGGTTTCAGTTTGGCTTTAGGAAGCTTGGGTTGGTTGTTCTGTTGTTGAGGTAGTTGTTGGGCTTTTTTGAATAGTTCAGGTGAGTCTCTTCACTGTACTCATGGGTCGAAGGCACGAATGCCAACCCACTAGATTATGTTTGTATGATGATATTTGTCTTTATGACACTTGCTGATATGCTTGCATGTGATTGTTGTCTTTGTGACTCTTGTTGATATGACCGTATGCTTAGGTGTATGGGGTGAATAGACCCGTTTCGGTTGAAAAACACCAAAGGAGTTGAAATAGAATCGGTGTAAAATAGACCCATATCAGTTGTAAAATATTGAAGGAGTTGAAATAGGCTCGGGGGGGGTGAGATAGACGTGTTCTGTTTGAAAAAAACCAAACGAGTTGAAATAGACATGAGGGTGAAAAAGACTCGGTTGAGCTATGAGCTATTAGGTCTGTATGGTGTGAGGTATTTTGGGTAAATCACTAAGCTTTCTGCTTACGGTTTATGTTTAAAATGTTTTCAGGTACTTCTGGTTTCAAAGGAAGGGTCCGACTTGATCGCACTGCATCCACTAAAGATTTTATTCTACAATGATTGTTTAAGATTTTACTCTAATGTTTTGAGAATACTTTTACCTTGCTCATCCTTTGGGATAATGAATGAATGGTTTTGACTTATTTAAAATGAATATTTGTTGGGTCTTAAGTGTTGCGACATTGTGGGCTTATAGTTTAGTCTGTTTTGTATCCGGTTTAGGCCTGTCCACCAGGTTATTTATTATTAGGGTTTAGCTATTTAAAGTTCATGCATGCACCATATCTTGAAATTGACAATCTTGTAAACCCTACTAAGCCTTTAAAGTAGCAGTTGTTCATCGAGCTCTTCTAAGGTTGTGATTATTAATCATTTGACATAACTTGTTCTTTATTCTGCGTTCTTGATTATTTATCTGTTTGAATCTATTTGATCACTCAAATTTTATTCTTAACAATTAGTATCAGAGCAGGAGACTGTGTAATCCATACACATCTCTTCTGTTAAAGAGTTTTTAGGGTTTCTGCTTTAATAGGATTTGTAGTTTGTCATCTTCTTTGATTTCATCGATTACAAATGTTGAATCTTGATCTTTATTTTACCCTAAACTCATTTTTAGGTTTACACATTTGGTTCTTACAGGTTTTTATTAAATCAACAACATGCAGCCTGTCGATTCCCACGCTAACTCAATAAATCTCTCAAGAAGCATTGGATCTACCACAAGGATCCCTATACTCTTTCCGAATGATTATGAAGTGTGGGCACTACTTTTGAATATTATGTACTTGGTTTTGAACACAATGGCTCATTGATATGGGAAGCCATGACCATGCAATCATTCTATCATACTGGAACAAGGAGAGAAATAAAGACTTAAGCTGATTATAATAATCTTCTTCTTCAAGTCAAAGATGTTCCGCAGGATGAGAAAGACAAGCTAATCATCAACATTAAGGAAATAAGGATTATTAGGTTTGCTTTGCCCCAGACACATTTCGTTTGGTAAGTTCCTGTAATACAGCAAAAGCCACTTGGGATAGGCTCAAAGAACTTTACTCGAGTGATGCTAATCTTGAGCACTCTAATCAAACGCTCATGCTTTCGGAGTTTGGAGCCTTTGTTCAGATGCCATAGGAAAGTCTCGACCAAATGTTCAACCGCTACAATCATCTTCTAAGCAGGATGATGAAACACAAGATTGGACGTGAAGTGATAGAATAAAAAGTCACGTTCATGAACGGGTCGAGATCTGAATGGAAAGTTGTGGTGTCGACGGCTAAAGCGCATGAGCAGTTCAAAAACTACTATCTGAAAAAGCTTGTTGGTATTCTTAGGTCACATGAAGATGAAGTGACAAAGGAAGGAAAATGTCGTTTTTGGAATGGGTTCTTTGACCCTAGTTGCAAAGGGCAAGAAAGTTACAGAGGAAGAAGCTTCAGATTCTGATCTCTCCGATTGTGAACTCTCAAAGGAAGAGTATGTTATGATGGTGTTTAACCCAAGAAAGTTTGCAAAGAAAAACTTCAGACGCAACAACAACCGAAACTAGCAGGGTAGTTACAGTTCTGAGAAGGTAAATGATGAGAGTGCTAATAACTCTCAAAAGGAAGAAGCGAAGAAGGAAAAGAAGCTAACGGGCGACTATGGCTATGACTGTAATTATTGTCATGACAAAAATCATCTAGCAAAGGAATGCATGCTGAGGAGAATGAATGAGAAGAAGGAGGAGGAGGAGATAACGCTAAACCTACTTTAATTGTGTAGGAACAGGATGATCAGTTTAGAAGAGTCGAAGTGTGGTCGACTGACTCTGAGGACGAGGAGGTTCGTAGGCCAACTCACGGGAGAAGCTTTGTGGCGAAAGAAGATGTTTCGCAGTTCAGTGGAAGATGCTTGATGGTCAGCAATAACATCTCAGAGGGAAGGGGCTACGCTACTGATAATGGCCAAGTCTCGGATAACTGCTTCGCCACGAAACCAGTCCCATAGCAGATAAGCGAATGTGAGAGGATGATCAACAAGGTACACTCTATTATTGATTCTTTAAATATCCCTATCTCTCGGTATGAAACTGAACTTGATGATTTAAATTTTACAGTCTCTAGTTTAGGTGATAGTTTAAAAAGAACCCGTCATAATAATTCTAACTTAACCGATCAACTTGGCAGAGTAACGTCAAAAAGTGAAGAGAAGAGCATATGATTTGAGAAGTTAGAGTCAGAGTTGTCTAGGTCTAGGGACAATTTAATTTATTCGCAACGAGACAATTTGAGGTTGTTGAAACAAAGAAACATTTTTTGTTTAATTGCTAAAAGACTTTATTCTAATATTACCCAATTACATCTTGATTGCGAAATTAGAAAGAAAATCCATAAGATGATTTTCCCTTTCTTAAATTAAAAGAAGACGAAATCGACGCTGATTGTTACAGGTGTGAATATATCGTCTCATCTGACGAAGTCTCAGATGCTTATATGATAAGACTAGACAAAGTTGAATCTTACTTGCAGTCCAAAAGATCACAAAAAGTATTGAAACAACGTTTAGATGAAAATAACAAAGAGAAAATTAAATCTAATAGTCCTCGTTGACTCATTATGCCTATTTGTTCCAAAAAAAGACTCACTTAAGTAGTATTTGCTAATTGAGTCCTTGTTATCTAGATCCAATGATGAGCCTTTTTTAGAGATGAGTTTTAAGAGAGGTTTTTAAATATCGAATGTTTTAGAGAGATGTATACCGAAGGTTTGAAAATGATGAAAAATTAAGAAGATTGTTGTTATTTATTTTAATCGAAAGGGGATTTAAAATTTGAAATAAAAAAAAAACGATATATTATTTTGAAAAATTGTAAAAATAAAAATAAAAATAAATAATAATAATAATAATTTTCATCTTTAGCCTACGTCAACGGGTCGGCCGAAGCGTGCCAAGTTGAAGAGGAGGAGGAGGTGTTTGACGAGGCACCTCAGCTATGTCCAGGGCCGGCCCAAGCCCAGGGCGAGCTGGGCCACAGCCCAGGGCATCATAATAGAGGGGGCAGCAGGCTGGTTCATCACTAATGAGTATAGTCGAATTATTTGCGCCTAAATTTTACCTGGTCTGGTCTGGTACTTTCGATGATGTCTGCAAGGCGGCAAGGGGAGTAGAGTGAAAAATTAAACGCGGTGATATAGCAATCTGTTGCCAATCACGAATCACAAATGAAAGCAGAAGTCGAGGAGTCCCTTTTCATGAAAAAAAAAACCCTGCAAAGGGAATCACTAGGAACGTCAAAAATATAAATCCATCTTGATGCAAATGGTAAAACGCAATCACTATTGTCGATTACCGATTGAATAGCTCTCTTTTTACTTTCGAGATGGATCGGTTGATTACACGTATATTTCTTTATAGCATCTCTCTTTTTATCTCTATCTGTTTCTGATTTACTAAATGCCGTCAATTTCTGATTTATCCATTCGGTATTCATAAACACAATTGCTAACTTTATTAGGTTTAGAGATAGAATTTGGAATGATTGATAATCTGTCTATCAAGTTACTTAATATTCCAATCGGAATGATCGTAGTTACTTAATATTCCAATCGGAATGATCGTAGATATCTATTTTTTTAATGATTTGAATACATAGTTTATTTATTAGGTTTGTTTTTTTGTGGAAAACTTAATATATCACGTGATTATTGGCTTATTGCTAAACCTAGCAGCCGAATGCTTTTAGGTGCTTATTGTATAATAGGTTACTAGTTAATATCACCACCGATATCCAGCTTTGCTTATAGTTTAAAGCTTAATTCTACCTTTTAGATCTAGTGGAGTTTTTGTGTGCTGTTGTTGCTTTGTTTTTGTTTGTGTTTCCCTTAATAAAATCACCGCCACAAGCACATTCATCAATAATCTAATTAATTTATTAAAATCATATTCAACAACTATTTACTTATTTTATGCTTTCTATTATTTGAAATACTCATAGTATCCGAATTTTTTGATATCCGAATCATAGTGTATAGATACTAATGTACGTAGTAGATACTAATGGGCATTAAAAAGTCTTTTTGCCCGGGGCATGAAAAAACTATGGACCGGCCCTGGCTATGTCGAACCCATTTAGTCTAGCCTTATGGATGCTCTAGAACTTTTGATGTCTGATAAAATTTGTCCTACATTCACCTGTCGTATTACACCAAGTTGACGTGCTAGCCGATTTTTAGTACATCTAACAACTAACACATGGTTAAGCAACGTTAAGAAAAACATCTATTTATGGTTATTCATGGTGTTTCTGGAAGTTCGAACAAAAAAAAAATTGAGACTCAAGCGGAACAGTTCAAACAAAACAACCTCCAACACTCTTATTTCTAAACATTCTGTGCGACTATGGAAATGGAAGTTAATTATTCAGCGAAAGGATCAACAGGAGGAATCTCTCCGGTGAAAGATTCCGACGGAGGCAGCTCCAAATCCTCCTGTGGACGGAAAAACACCTTCTCATCCAACACCGTTTCTTCCGTCGTGCATGTCACCGCCGGCTCCTCCGACTTCTGTTCACCGGCCGGGACGAATACCCCAGTCTCCGGATCAGGCTCCCAATATTCTTCTGGTTTATCTGTGATCTCTCCTACAGCAGAGACCTCACACTCCACCTCATCTTCTACTTCCTTCTCGTACGCCGATTCATGCAATCTCCTCCTGCAACAATATCAAAAGGGAAACAAGATGAAATTCGTCATCAAATCAAAGCAAGGAAATAAAATCTGAAGTTACCTGAAGGTGGAGAGGGAGAAGCAGAGTGAAGGAGGAGTCAGAGTGCGTAGATTGTTGCTTATGATGAGCTTCCCAGCCATGGCACCTTCGATTGATGTTTGATATGGATATGGACGATGTATCTATAGATATACATATATAGATATACTGTGAATACAGCAACCGACTCTCTGGTCCACTGTGTGTGTGTGTGTGACTGTGTGTTTTAAATATATAAACAATAATAAGTTATCTGACTATGTTAAAAGCTACAGGTGCCACCTCTTTCTTTGTTTTTTATTTTATTACCTCAATCTCAACACTTAATTTCTTCCTTTTTAGACACATGAGCGCTTGATCACGTGTTAGAATAACGGAAGTAACATTTGAAGTTTAAGCTGGTGTTTCTTTATGACTTGACACATTTAGTAACAACAGAATTTAATAGGTGTTCTTTTTAGCCAAAAAATATCCTAATGGTTTAACTATTAAGTTTGGGATCTTTCTCTTTCTCACTTTTTTAAACATCAATATTCTATTAATAATTGGCCAATATAGTAATATCAAACTATAATGTTTATCATGAAAATGTATAGTTGTTAATTTAATGAAATTTGAGGTTTGCATTATGGATACATGTATCTTAGATATCATAAAAAAGCAAGAAAAGAAAATCATTGTAACATCTATGATCTCAAAAAGGTATTAAAGTTTATTGTGGGTGCTAAATTATCTATGTCAATTGATTATTAAAAATGGACAAACTTATAGCTTTTATAATCGGCCTTTATTGTTGTATTCTAAACATACATAGTTCTATACAGATTCAAGATTGTTTTTTTAGATTTATAAATGAAAAAAATGTTATATTTAGGTAAATTATATTATTAAATAAAAGGTAATCTATTGAGTCATGCCATGGAAAAAAAGAGTATGTATTGGTCGTTCAATAAATAAAGTAAATTATAACTGAAGTGAATAAATACAGTAAATTATAAATTAAGTGACTCTGGTGTACGATGATATGGAGTTTTGGATTCTTATATATCGAAGTAATTTGTATCATTCACTTGGGAGTGAATCTGTATCAAATCATTTTGGAATTTGGTGATCTTATCAAAAATGCAAAAATAAGATTAAGAAACAATATTATTAAAAAAAAATCTTCATTTCTCTAGGATTGATTGCTCTAAAAACCATGTTATTTCAAAAGTAAGATGAAGTATGTGAGGAACTATTGTTAAGGATATTTGCACACGGCTTACGGATGGCATTACTCTCTCACATTTGATCCATGCCAATAATGCGCTTTTTATTAGTCATTTTTTCTAGAATATCACTAGGTTATTTTAGTATAATGAAATTTATAAATATTATCAATGGATTTTGCAAGATTACTAATGGAGTTTAAGTCTTGATCTTAGACAAGTTAGAAGGTGTGAAGTGCATGCATGTATAAAATGAGTTTGGTATCAGTCCGACCAAATGGTGGGAGTCAAGAGTGTTGGGGTACTAGGGACAGCCCCTAGCGGGATCCAAGTGGCACTGGCAGCGGCTAAGCCTGAAATGTTACTGTTAGCCAAAATTTTACTTTAATAAGGAAATTATTAAGGAAAATATTAGTTTCGAATTATGTTTCTTGATATCATCCGAAACTTACATCCTGTATTCTATAAGATATAATGAGCATCTAATGTTGATTTACTGGTTACCTTTCATAGTAAGAAGAATTCGAATTCATATAAATCTCTAGTTCTTGATTTTTATCAGTGTCTTCATTTGAATTTGTTCCCTAAAATATTTTCCCCATAATTTTGACTTTGTGATACTCAGACATAGAGTCGAAATATCAAATATGAAAAGTTTTATACATGATTCTTCAAGTAATACAGGAAACTTCTTGATTCCAAAAACAATCATATTCTTCCAACACCCCAATAATCACTATTGTTTGAATGTTTCATTGTTTCTACCTTTGTGTATGTTAAAAAATTAATATCCAAAAAAGTAAGTTGTTGGGTTTCAATGTGCAATTCTTGGTGGTCGAGGAGATGATGAATTTTATTGGTTGTGAGGCTTCTAAAGCATCATGTTCTTACATTGGTTTGAAATTGGGAGCTAACATATCTAAGATCGAGTCTTAGAATGGGGTGATCAGAAAAGTAACCACCAAGCTCTCCAAGTGGAAGGTGAAAACTCTTTGAGTTATGGTAGATTGATTTTGATCGGTTCATGTTTGGGATCTCTCCCTACCTATTTTATGTCTGTTTTCAAGGCTCTGGATGTTGTTTTTAGAGACATGGAGTTCCTACAAAATATGTTCTTTTTAGGCAATTTGGTGGTCTCAAGGTCATAAACTCGTTTGCTTCTAACCATGCTCTTCTTTTTAGTGGGTTTGGTGATTCCGGTTGTAACGTCCCAAAAATGCCAGTAATTTTTTTTTCATTTTAACACAAACAGTCATATAACCAATTGTTCCAAAACCAAACAAAGTAAAAATGTATTTTCAAACATCAGAGTATCTCAAAAGTAATCAATGCGGAAAAATCCATCAGGGGATGCGGTGCAATCAAGCTGGGCCCTTCCCTTTAGAACTGGATGTACCTGAAATGTTTAAACCACAAAACCGTAACCACACAGCTTAGTGAGTTCCCTAAAATCCCGCATACCGTACATATCAATTAGCCCAGCCCGCATAGTGGGCCCTTCCCATAATAACGGGCCCAGCCCCACATACAAATAGGTCTAGCCTAACATACAAATGGGCTCAGTCCAACATATCAACAAGCCCAACCCAACATGTATACCAATGGGCCTAACCCAACACACAATGAAAAAGCCACAAAGAAAGCTAACATCCTACACAATATAGTGAGAGGATTCACCTATCTCACGAAATTGGCTAAATAACAATTCAAAGCCCCGCAAAAGATGCTACAACACTCTTATCAAAACATACAAATTCCAACCTTAGTCTACACACTAAAACCATCAATCTTGACCACAAGTCAACCTAGGTCAACAAGTCAAAGTCAATAGTCCAAAGTAAAAAATCAAAATTGTCAACAACAAGCCTCCACGTTGTGGCCTCCCTTTGGCCACGTCGTGGCGCAAAAAACAACAAAACAACTGATGATTCTGTAGTCTCCACACCTTGCTAGCCTAATGGTCACGCCATGGGAACTGGGTCTGAACAGCTTAATGAGCTAAGCTATTTTCTTCCAATTTCAAGAGCTCTAAAGCTTAGATCTGGTCCTTCCCAAGGTCTTGATGGATAAATTTTCCAACTTTATCCATTAAGACATAGCAATGTGAAAATATCTCTAAACCTAGGTCCCCTAACACATCATGAAGCATAACTTAACCAATAAGATCTTAATCACCAAAGTTTCTCAACTAAATTTTTCCATAAAGCTTTCCTACACCAAGAGAACCATGAAAGTGGGTGCTTTATTGACATGCATGTCTCTCCATTTTTAGGCCACACACATCAGAGAAATGAGCTTAAACTTTTGCATGGGACCAAGTACTGCAACTTTATGGAATCCACTCCTTCAAACACTCACAATCATGAAGAAAAGGGAAAGGGAATCTAGAGCTAGAAGCATATCACCAAAATGCTAGGATCTTGAACACTTACAAAGGTGTAGTGAATGATGATAAGGATTACTTGTTGGATTTCACACTAGAACACTTTATTCTTCTTCTTCTTCTTCTTCTTCAAGCCACTAAAAGTTCCAAAGTAAACCAAGGATCACCTAAAGGGATTAGGGTTAGGGCTTATGGTTTAGGGAATGATGGAGGCTGAGAAATATGACCTAGAATGGGGGTTAAGGTGTTTATATATGTGAGAAACCCTCAGGTTTTGGGCTGTAGCGACTGCCATGCTATAACCATCCTTCGCCACATCGTGGAGCCCACCAAAAGGTATGTTCCAAAATTGACCTTGCCATGTCCTGGCATGGAGTTTATCCCAAAAACTCCACCTTTGATCCCGCTAAGTTTCAAGCTAAACCCATATGGAAAACATGTGTTATAACTCCCCCCCCCCACTTAAACTAGATTTCGTCCTTGAAATCATTCCTTACAACTTACTTTACTACACCGGTTAGCCCTGACCGAACTCTCTTGATAACAAAACAGAATTGAGAAATCATCTCACACAGACGACCACCTTTCGCTACTGCTACTCAATCGGTATTGGGTTTATTTCACCCCCTTTTCTTTCTTTCAACCGGCATTGGGTCTATTTCATCCCCTTCGGTCTCTTTCAACCGGTATCAGGTCTATTTCACCTCTACATCTAAGCATACAATCACATTAGTAAGAGTCACAAAGACAACAAGCATGTGCAGGCATAATAGTAATGGTCATAAAGACAACTATCATCCTACAAACATAATATAGTGAGCCGACATTGGTACCTTTGACCCACGAGTACAATGAAGGAACTCACCTATCGAACGATGATCAACTGCAACTGCTAATACTACTGTGAACAAATGATGCTACCAACCACCTATACAGCCATATAAAGTACACCCTTAGCTTCTCCTCCAAGACTAGGGGTTTAACCAAAAGTCAACGTAAATCAAAAGTCAACAGTCAATAGTCAATGTTGACATGCCATGCTGTGGGCATCCTTGGCCACGTTGTGAACCCTAAAGGACAAAACAGACGATTTGACCCCAATCTTCATGGCATGGCAACTTGATGCCATGTCGTGGAACTGGGTTCTAAACTGCTTAATTGATTAAGCTGTTTTCTTCAACCTCGCGAGCTTCAAAGCTCATATCTAACTCAAAACATGATCTAGAAGGATAAAGTTTCTAACTTTAACCATTAGGACTATCCGAAAGGGTCCAAAACTCAAACCTTAGTTTCCACAAAGCATGAATTTAACCATTATGCACTTATTCCTTTAAGCCTGAAGCCAATCTTTTCCAAAAGTGTTTCTAACACTAAAACCGACATGAAAGTTGGTGCTTTATAGACATGCCAGTCCAATGCATGTCTTGAACCCATATTAGGTCAAAATGAGAGTTTATGACCTAAATATCATGCATAGCTTCAAAATACAACCGAACTTCAGATCCAAGGCGCAAACTACACCAAATGTCCCAGAGATTCATAAAGTTCAAAACTTTATGATATCCCACCATTCTAACTAAATTGAACAAAAATATAATGGGACAAAGATCCAGATCTAGCATCCTAACATGATAAAAGTTGAGTTTAGGACACTTACAAAGGTCCAGAAGAGTGCCAAGGTAAAGATTGGAAATTTGTTTGTTGGATCCTAGCTCAATAATTCCTCCTTCTTCCTTCAAAAGCTTCCAAGAGCACCAAAAAGAGCTTCAACAATGGAGGGGAGAGATTAGGGTTTCTTCAAGGCTTGAGGAGTCTGAGGATGAGCTAACTCTATCCTCTTCATTCCTTTAAACAGGGAGCAACCCAAAAAATCAGGATTTTTTCCATTAAGCGGCTACCATGCCGTGGCGGTTAAATGAAACTCGCGTTTTAATCTTGAATTGCCATGTCATGGTGGTCTTTCACCATGTTGTGGCAGCCATAAACATAAAAGAAAAATAATTACAAAGTACCTCAAAATCCAGATGTTACAACTCTCCTCTCTTGAATCAGACTTCGTCCTCGAAGTCCGATGCCGTAAATAAGTAGAGGTAGTGCTCTCTCATTTCCTCTTTGGGATCCAATGCTCATTTTGAAACCTTCTGGTTCAACCATTACACCTTCACCAATCCCACTGCCTTGTATCGTAGAGTCATCATCTTCATGTCTAGGATCACAACTGGTCTCTCTATATAGTTCAGGCGCTAGCCCACCTTAATGTCCTCCAAAGGAACCACTGCGGAATCATCAACTAAACACTTCTATATAGATGCTCTCCTAAATGGAAATAAAATGTTCACTCTTGGTCAATCATGAAGGGTTTTGAGCATTCTAACACTCCTAAGGTGTACGTGCAACCCTAGAGTCCCCCCATGGACTCGGCGAGTTCACTCAGCAGAATGCATAAATCTTGAGTTTTTTCAACAATTTGCATCAAGTATCAAGAAAACGAGCCTAGGCTCTCATACCACTGAAGGGTTTTGAGCATTCTAACACTCCTAAGGTGTAAATGCAACCCTAGAAACCTTGGATCTATGTTTTACTAAGATACATGCAAAATTGATTTTCCAAGGTTCTTAACCTAACTAGCATGGCATGGGGAACTTTGAAACATAAAAGCTAGTAGAAGAGCATACCTTTCTTGTTGCTTGGATTCCTTGAGAACCTTGTGAGCCTAGTACCTCAAATGTGATGCCTTAAATGTTTCATACAACATAACTCTTGGAATAACTTTGAGAGAAGTACACTATCACTCAAAATCGGCTAACCCTCTTGTTCTACACATAGTGTCGATTTTGCTTGTTATGGGGTCCTTTTATAATTGTGTCACAAGTACGGTTACAACATGTAAACCTTAATTGACATGGATTTTCTAATTCCATGATCCATGGGTTTATAACCTCCATGGACTATCCATGGAGCACCTTATGGGTTTTAGCCTAATTCAATAAACCATGGATCATTAGCCCACTATAAAAGAATGGATGATTTGCACAATCAACCCCATATATTTAATTAGTCTCCTTTTGATCACCAAATTAATTCTAAATTAATTCTTAATCAAAACTAATTAAATAATATTATTAATATATTAGAACTTATAATATATTAATAAACTATAAGTTTACTTTCTCTCATTTAGTCTATCCAAGTGTTGCAATGCCATGCAACCCAAAATGGACTATGCTAACCGGGTCAAGTACATTCCAAAAATAGTTATGAACTTAGACACGTAATCCAACATTCTCCCACTTGGATAAGTCTAATAACTATAACTGCAAGAATGGCTTCAGGAACCGATCATCAATCGTAGCTCTTTCAAAGTCTTGGGAAACTGAGATGATGATGATACGCCATTTAAGATAAGTGATCATATAATCCTCTGTTCTAGATATCAGTCGGTTAAATACATGGAACAATGTCTTACTTATTTTCCAGCAGTTTGTTTCCCGATTTCTGATTTGTTTGACATAGAGGGGCCCAAAATATCTCTTCTAATCCAAGAAGGAACAAATAAACTTCGACTCATATGCTTGTTCTACTACTTGTTGAATCATACACAAAGACATGTTTTATAACATCGAGTTACCAATGCATTTTCATACAATCAATGTATAACCAGCTCATAGTCAACAACTCCTATTTCTAGGTTTGAAGACTTATATGATATTACCGTTTCACGATCACTCGAGATAAATTCCATGAAGTGATACAAGTGAGTGTGGGTTGAATCCAATACTCATAACTTATTAGCACTCATGAGTGTTGTAGCAACTCTTGCTATGTCCAACACTTTAGACATCTACAAGCCAATTTCATGACTGTCTTGATTCATATCTACTTCCAACATATGACTGACTTTGGAGAATTTGAATAATATGATATACCATAACATAATTATTTTGGAAGTCAAAACATGCAAAATGAAATGATAGTAAACGATTGACAGAAGATAGCAACACTTTACTTATAAATAAACAACAACTTTTATTTATCATCAAATGTCAAATACACTTTACAAATTTCAAAGCTATCTAATTTCTAAAACTAATATCATCCTTTAGCCCTATGTGCCTCGCATGCTAAAAATGCTTAACCCTACCCAGTCCCTTCTTGAGGGGACCTGTTGGGTTCTCATCCGATGATACCCTCTTTGCCACGAGGAGTCCTTCTTCTATTCGATGTCTTATGAGATGGTATTTTATGTCGATGTGTCTGGATCTTCCGTGATCCCTTGGTTCCTTGGCTAAGGCAACTGCACTTTCACTATCACATAAAATATCTATAGGCTCCTTTATAGCTGGTACAACTCCAAGGTCTCCAATCAAGTTCTTTAGCCATATAGCCTCCTTTGTTTCCTCGCTTGCTGCTATATACTCTGATTCGCAAGTTGAATCAGCCACTATCTCCTGCTTGGAACTTTTCCAATTAATTGCTTCTCCGTTTAAGGTAAAGACCCAGCCTGACTGAGAGCGGAAATTATCCATATCAGTCTGGAAGCTAGCATCACTATACCCTACTACTCTCAAGTCATCACTCCCACCGAGGGTAAGGACCCAGTCCTTAGTCCTCCGCAGGTACTTGAGAATGTTCTTTACTGTAGTCCAGTAACACTTTCCAGGATTCCCCTGATATCTGCTGACCATGTTCAATGAAAAGGCCACATCAGGACGAGTACAAGTCATAGCATCAATGACGAAGCCTACAGTGGAAGCATACAGTACTCGACTCATCTCTTCTATCTCAGCCTCTGTACTCGGGCTCTGAATCTTACTAAATCTAGCGTTACTCAGGATCAGTAACTCTCCTTTCTTGGAATTCTGCATGCTTAACCTATTCAGCACCTTATCCAAGTAGGTACTCTGACTAAGTCCAATTAGTCTCTTACTCATGTCTCTCAAAATCCTTATACCTAGGATATAGGCAGCTTCTCCAAGGTCCTTCATAGCGAAACACTTCCCTAGCAAGGACTTCCCTTCCTGCAGAGTTGGAATATCATTTCCTATGAGTAGTATGTCTTCCACATACAATACCAAAAAGCTAACTATACTCCCACTAGCCTTGACATATACACAAGATTCATCTTCGCTCCTTGAAAAGCCCAACTCTTTGACTTTCTCATTGAAACAAAGATTCCATCTGCGAGGTTCTTGTTTCAATCCATAGATGGATTTCTCAAGCTTACACACTCTATTAGGGTACTCTATACTAATAAAACCCTCTGGTTGACTCATGTAAACATCCTCAGCCAACCTTCCATTAAGGAAAGCATTTTTGACATCCATTTGCCATATTTCATAATCATGAAATGCAGCAATGGCTAACATAACCCTAATACACTTAATCTTTGCTACTGGTGAAAAGGTCTCATCATAATCAACTCCCGGAGTTTGAGAAAGTCCCTTTGCAACCAGTCACGCCTTATAAGTGTGTACATTACCATCCATGTCGGTCTTCTTCTTGAAGATCCATTTGCACCCGATTGTCTTGCGACCTCGTACATTGTCAACCAAGTTCCAAACTTGATTTTCATACATGGACTGTATCTCAGTGTCCATAGCCTCTTTCCATTTAGCAGCCTCAGGGCCTGCCATGGCTTCTGAGTAGTTGTTAGGTTCATCCAGACTTACAAGTGTGCTACAACTGATAAGTGTATCACCTTCCGCAGTAATATGGAAACCAAAATAATGCTCAGGTGCATTCCTAACTCTCGTGGAACGCCTCAGAGGTACAGACTCGTCTGTCGGATCAACAGTAGTTTCCTCCTCAGGTTGATTGCTAGGGTTTGAGGTTCCTTCACCACTTGACTCTTGAATTTCTTCAAGGTCAATTTTCCTCCCACTGTTTCCTTGGCTTATGAACTCTCTCTCGCAAAAGACTCATCTCCTTGCTATAAAGACTACATTATCACTGGTTCTATAGAAGAGGTAACCAAAGGATTTATGTGGGTATCCAATGAAATTACACCTCTCACTTCGAGGTTCGAGCTTAGCGTGAGTCTCGCGCCTCATGAAAGCCTCGCAACCCCAAATCTTGATGTGGTCCAGATTGGGAACTTTTCCAGTCCACATCTCGTGAGGTGTTTTGGCAAACTTTTTGGTAGGGTCTAGATTAAGGATATGGGCAGAAGTCTCTAAGGCATACCCCCAAAATGAGATTGGTAGCGAAGCTCGACTCATCATGGAACGAACCATGTCTAACAAGGTTGATTACGCCTCTCAGCCACACCATTAAGGTTTGGTGTCCTGGGAGGTGTTAATTATGAGACAACTCCACATTCCTTAAGATGGTTAAGGAACTCTATACAAAGATACTCACCACCTCGATTGGATTGAAGCATCTTAATGTTCATGCCCCGCTGATTCTCCACTTGCTTTTTAGACTCCTTGAACTTTTCAAAGCTTTCTGACTTATGCTTGATTAAGTAGACATATCCATATCTAGTATAATCATCAGTAAAAGTCACATAGAAGCGGTTAGCATCCCGTGTGGCAGTTCTAAAGGGTCCACAAACATCAGTATGTATGAGATCCAACAAACCCTCACCCCTAGCACAAGAACCAGTGAAGGGTGATTTTTCATTTTTCCATGTAAACAAGATTCACAACTATCATTCGACTTTAGGTCAAATGACTCCAAGACCCCATCCTTTTGGAGTTGGCCTATGCGTTTCTTGCTTACATGTCCAAGATGACTGTAACATCCGGATTTTCAGAGGTATTATGGTGTAGGTTAATCTTGTGATTAAAAGAGAGACTTGACGAGTTAAGGGTCCAACTCTCCGAGTCGAGTCGGGTTTCTCCCGTGGATTTAATGAGTGGAATCGACGAATCCGAGGAGGGACTCGCCGAGTAGGTGCTAAGCAGAGAAACCCTAATCTCCGGGGTTTGGGACCTATTTAAAGGCACTTATAGCCTCCTTGGCCCCTTCCCAACAATTTCTTCGTCCCTTGAGAGAAACCCTAGAGTTATTTATGAGCTAGAGAGGAAAGAGGCTTCTTGGAGGTCATTTCTTTGAGAAGAAGATCAAGGGAGTTGCAAGGGTCTCAAAGGAGAGTTGGTGGATCAGTCTCATCTTCATTTCAAGCTTCAGATCTGGTACAACGCTTTCCTCCCTTGTGTTTGAGTAGATTTCCTTGTTCGTAAAGTTGGGCTTGTATCCATATTAATGGGGTTTTGGGTGCATCCAA
The DNA here is from genome assembly GCF_002870075.4 of Lactuca sativa. NCBI lineage: Eukaryota > Viridiplantae > Streptophyta > Magnoliopsida > Asterales > Asteraceae > Lactuca > Lactuca sativa. The sequence continues at coordinate 64,441,004 of NC_056631.2, read as the reverse complement.
ACCATTTTTTGATTCAATTGTAGATCTGGACCTTGTGAGGTCCAGAGACCTAGAAAGTAGGCAACCATGAGTGAGAAACCCTGGAGCTTTGAAGCTATGGAGCTTCAATGGAGTCAAAATGGTGTATAGAGAAAAATATACCATGCATGAGCCTCAAGTTCAGACCTTTGTGTGACTTTTGGGTAGTAGGAGGTTAGATTTATGAGTTTGGGTTGCAGATCTGAACTTAAATGGCTGAATGAGAAATTTGTGGGAGCCAACTCACCGAGTCCATGGGTGACTTGACGAGTCATAGCGAGTTGGACCGAGTAGTCTTAACCCAGTGTTGGCTCGCCGAGTTGGGAGTCAACTCGACGAGCTGAGTGAGTCCTAAGTAGAGTTCAATTGATGCGAGGGGACTCGACGAGTCGCATGGGTGCACTCGACGAGTAGGGTTAAATGTGGACTGTTGACTTTAGCTTGACTTCTGTTGACTTTGGGGTTTTGGTCAACATAAGTAATAGAGGCCTTGGAAGGGTAAAATGGTCTTTACCCACTTTAGAGAGTTAGAAAGAGAAGGAACCGCCTTCGATTATCTGAGTCGTGAAAAAGAGTTATTATAAGAGATATTCATCCTATGTGTTAGGCGGTGGCGAGTTTGAGATTCAAGTGTGAGGATAGTTGCTTTCTGCTTGCCAGGTGAGTCTTCTCACTATACTTTACCTAGAGTGGTAATTAGAGTTATGTGACAGAGTATTTTGTATTCTATTTATGTGATGTGATGCACTGCATTATTTCTATGTGATTTATGTTGTGTGTGTGTGTTCTACAGTATACAGAGTTATGAACGAAAGGTCCACAGAGTTAGGACCAGAGGGTCCATAGAGTAGGACCAGAGGGTCCACATAGTTAGGACCAGAGGGTCCATAGAGTTATAGCCTCGAGTGGCTAATATGTGTTTTATGTGGTATCTTGGGGAACTCACTAAGCTTCGTGCTTACCGTGTTATGTGTTTTAGGTTCTTAGGATCACCGGATGGCACCGGTTGATTGTACACACCAGATAAAGAGTTATGAGGATCCTGGATTATTAATTACTAAAACATGGAGTTATGTTTTGTGAATTGAACAAATGAGATTTTAATAAAATGTGTCATGAGGATTTATATGATTTTAAATGAAAATTTTCTTTTGAAAATTTACGTTGTTACAACGACAATGTCATAATGATGCTTTATCCAAGTTAGTGGAAGAATTAATACACAACACATTATTTCCTAGGTTATTAACAACCGACACAGTTTCATACACACCATCACAAGGTAATGCTTTAAAAGAAAGAACATTATTAAAGAAAGCATTAATACCACCACATTTATTATCAAACGAAAAGGTAAACCCTTGTTTGTACAAACCATGAAAGGAAATAATATTTCTCGCCATTTCAGAAGAGTAACAACGTTTATTCAAATCTAATGTTAACCCACTACTTAGCAATAAAGAATAAACTCCAATCTTGGTGACAAGTCAAGCTTTCTTATTCCCCATGATTAAGTTTATCTTCCCATGCTCCACATTCTCACTTCTGCTTGGTCCCTACAAATCAGAACATATGTGAATACCACAACCAGTATCAAGGACCTAAGTAATAGTGGGGTGAGTTATTAGACAATATACTGTAAATACCTGCATGGTTGAGTTTCACTTTCCCATCCTTAACATCTTGCAGGTACTTTGGGTAGTTTCCCTTCCAGTGTGACTTTTCATGGCAATAGAAGCGTTCAGCCTCTTTAGGGTTGGCAGAAGGAGTGACATAACCTCTTTTGGTTCCACTCAAAGAGGAGCCATCAAGGTACTTTCCTTTGGTACCCTTCGAAGGGCTCTTCCTATTCTTTCCTTTACCTTGCCCGATTGCCAAGACAGAGGTCGCGGTAGGAGTAGGAGTGGTAACAACCGATTTACTTTTAATGATGTCAATTGCCAACTCCTCGGGAAAGTTCACATTCAATTTCAACAAACGGTCCAAGAATCTTTGCATTTTCTACATGAGGCCCGTGATGGGTTCACCATCCTTCATTCGGGTTGTTATCATGGAGGAGATGATTTCGTACCTTTCTTGACGAGCACTTTGATGGTAGCGGTCCATCAACTCCTGGTGCATATCAAAGGGTAATAGTCGTCATAGGACTTTTGGAGCTCGACTATCATCGTGGCCAACATGATACATGCCACTTTGGTGGCATCTTTCTCATGAGTCCGAAATTCAACGATCTACTCAAGAGTAGCAGACGACTTATCAAGTCCCTTAAGCTCCTTGTCGAGGACATATTCCTTGTCCTTGTAACCAATGACCATCCAGATGTTCCGGATCTAATCCATAAAGTTGGAACCATCAAAGATGACTCTCCCACAAAGGTTCATGAGAGAGAAGGCGCCGGTAAGGTTTGAGCCAGAAGCAGCATTGTTGGAAGACATCTGAAAAGAAAGAAGGACAACTTTAGATTAAATATACAGATAGTCCTTAATAAGACACCCAAATGTAATATTAAGTCTAGGATCCAACACAATATTTTATAACTTAGAAGAGGGATGTCGTAATCCAAGCTATAAAATATTTGAAGGTAGGTGAATAACGACTCACCAATTTCCACCATGAAAAATGAAATAAATTATTAGGTTTTAATTGGTTTTGAAACTCCTAGATTCTTTTGAGATTCATTGAACTTTTCAATGGCATGTTTCAATCTCGAATGTGCCCTTCAATTTTTGTGACTAGGATGCTGAGGATCACAGAAGAAGGTGTAAATTAACCATGCAAATTACTTGGTACTCTTAATGTTTAGCACCTAGCCGATGTGTCGGTTAACCACACGAGCTCCACCGATCTATGATAAACCTTAAGCCACCTTTTGCCTACCTTGTTAAGTCCAGGTTAGTGTGTCGATTAACCACACACGCTCCACTAACGACTTAAGCAAAGTGTAAAGTGTAATTTCATGGGTTAGCACCATACTCACATTTTCCTAAAGTAACTAATATTAGGAATTTATAAAAACATTTAGTTACTTTATAACCATCATACTTTTAATGAGGATTAAATTCATTGTCCTACCCATTCGACTAATGACCCTCCACCAGTCAAGGAAGCGGTGGGTGAGAGTGGACACTCATTAAGCTGCCATTTTATAGGCAGCAACCTTATACCCCCTTATAGACCGGCTTCATTATTAAGGACTACTAACGGTAAAACGACTTGTTCTTATACACACAAATATATATATATATATATATATATATATATATATATATATATATATATAGAGAGAGAGAGAGAGAGAGAGAGAGAGAGAGAGAAAGAGAGAGAGAGAGGGAGAGAGAGAGCTAGGTTTAAATGTTTCTAGCAACTTTTGTGTGCCTAAATGCACCAATGAGAATTCAAGAAATAATAAATATTTAAACAAATCATTTAAGGGTATTTGAACCTTTTGTACTTTTAATTAAGGAAATCATTTAATTGAAATCCTACAATTAAGGAAATAAAATAAATATATTTGGCCTAATCATTTAATTGAAATTCTGTCAACCATTGCCCTACCACATCTCGTGTCGTCGCCTCCCTCCATATCCACTGCATCGCATTCGTCCATCACAGAGCACTCCACTGCCACCCCTCTATTTCAATGGAAAATCACCGCCAACACCCTCCATTACTACTATGATGCCGCTTTGAGAAGTCCTCCACCTCCCTTGACTTCGTCCAGCAGTAGGAGGCTGCTAGCCTCCACCGTTATCATTAAATGTCCCACCACCGCCGTCAAAATTAGGTCATTGTGGTCTCGAGCCTCCATTGATTTCAAGTCTATATCATTAATGTAAGGATTAATCACGCAAGCCTCGATCAATTTCAATTTAAGTAAGCATCGTTCTGTTTAACTTGCGTGTTTGGTGTTAACATCTGTGTATATTTTTAAGTTTTCACTTTGGTAATCTTCCTATACTTTGCTGCAACTGTTTTCTTATTTAGATAGACATTTAGTGTTTATTGTTGTAATTTTGACTAAAGTTGTTATCAAAAACTGAAATTTCAAGGTTAATATTTCTTTTGTATGTTGTTAAGTTTAATTTAGTTGATTTATCGGCTTTAAAGAAGGCAAGAACTAGATCGATTGCTTTGATTTCAAGATGAGTTCAACACATTCTTCCCAGAATTCGTTCGATTCTCTCACAATTTCTTTGTCAAAGTCGTCTTCAATCTATCAGGTTCGATTCTCCCTTGGGTTGATTTCCCTTTTGTCTTTGATTGAAATTAATTGGATTTCAGCTTCATTAGAGTTATATTTCAACAAGTTTTATGTTTAATTGGTTTGAAAGTATGAAACATTGAATTAAGTTTGGTCTTCGGTATGTTTTTACTGTTTCTAGTCATGTTATTTGGTGTAAAAATAAACCATTTGTTAATTGTTAGTAAGAAATTCAATTGGAATTCAGATACTTGTGTAAATGAATTTCAATGTCTGCCACATTCTATTAGAATGGTAATTGTTTATATGCATTTTGATAGAATTTTGGTTAACTGTTTATATGTATTTTGATAGAATTTCAATGTCTGCGACATTCTATTAGAATGGTTGTATTGTGTACTTAAGAATTTATAGTATGTTTTTTTTAGTTACAGCTTAAATGAATCATTCTTGCAGAATGTCTTTTAGAATGATGTTAGTAACAAACATCAATTTGATGCCTATTATTCGCAAAAGAATTTTTAAAAGAATGTTATTTAAGTGCATTTTGTAATGTTTTCTGTCAGAATTTATTTTTATAAATGTATTATGTTAGAATGTCTTTAAGAATGTTTGTTAACTAGTATATTTGTTTAACAGGTAATACTAACGAGTAATGTATCTTATTATTTCAGAATTGCATAGAGAAGGAATTCAATATTGATTATACAAGAAAAATATTTAGAATCGAGTTCAACAACAAGTATATATGCGAAGATCAAGTGGATTGTACGGACCACTGAAAAAGATCAAGTGTATTTGTTCAATAAGTGTATATTCAAGAATGCTATTTTTTAAGAATTTTATTCATTTTTGATGAAATTCTTTTAGAATGTGTATAACTATATTAAAATGTATAAGGATATTAGTCTGTAAGAATATGAATGAATTTGTTTTTTTATTTCGGATGTGCGTTAAGAAAAAAATCATAGACCCAACTTGGATGTATATGAATAATATCTAGAATTCTCAAATCAAATATCTGCATTGGAAATATATTCTGCAAGAATAAAATCGAAAATATGTTTACTAGTTTATGGTTGGCATTCTGTCATTCTAACAGAATAATATTCTATTAGAATAAAATTATGAAAGAGCATCATCCCTAAAAATCGGTAAAAGATTGAAATTGAATTAATATTCTATTAGAATAAAATTCTGACAGAATAAAATCGGTAAAAAATTGAAATTGAATTAATTAAGAAATTCAGATTATTTTAAATTAGGATAATTAATCATCCCTAAAAATCCGAAAATTTCCTTATATAAATGTAGTTAATTGTCCAAAATATCCTTTTGCTTAAAATTATGTGATTGTATGCTACATGTTACCCCATTGTAATATCATACACTCTCAAATCATGTCCATTGATTAATTTCATCCATTGGTCCAAATCTATGCATTCTGGCACACAATACTTAGTAAAAACAAAATAACCTAAGCATATATATATATATATATATATATATATATATATATATATATATATATATATATATATATATATACTATTAACTTATAATATTATAAAGTGTAAGAGTTGAATTTTAACTTTTAAAATTCTAGGGATTGGAACTAAAGTTTTTTAAAGTGACTTTACATGTTGCAAAACTTAAAGGCAAGTTTTGTAACTTTCAAAACTTTTCAACTTCATAACTTATGAGTTAATGGTTTATAAAAATAAAGACTCTTTATAATTTTCATGTAACTTATGTGTTCTTTAATGGACTTTAAAAGAAAGACTTTATATATATATATATATATATATATATATATATATATATATATATATATATATATATATATATATATATATATATTAACTTATAATATTATAAAGTATAAGGGTTGAATTTTAACTTTTAAAATCTAGGGGTTGGAACTAAAGTATTTTAAAGTGACTTTACATGTTCCAAAACTTGAGGGCAAGTTTTGTAACTTTCAAAACTTTTCAACTTCATAACTTATGAGTTAATGGATTATTAAAATGAAGACTCTTCATAATTTTCATGTAACTTATGTGTTCTTTAATGGACTTTAAAAGAAAGACTTTTGGTAATCCATAACTTAGGACAAAATATGGATTCCATTAAAACATATCAAGATCAAGAATTAAAGTAACAAACTATTTGCAAATAATTCCTATGATCTACTAAACTCATAAGTTTGTGAATATTCATATCAACAATTTCAAGAATCATAAGAACACATATAAAACTTGAAATTTTGATAATAGCCATTGTAAATGGATTAGCATAACCATTACACCATCTTAAACAAGTTTTATAAGACCAAAATAGTTTAGGGTAATGTTTCTAGTCCATTTCCAGTTGCAAAACTCGAAAATCTGCATTCAGGGTCTCCTACTCGTAGAGCGCAAGAACCTACTCGACGAGTAGGATGAAATAACACATGGACTCGTCGATTCCCCCCATGGACTCGGCGACTTCACTCAGCAGAATGCATAAATCTTGAGTTTTTTCAACAATTTGCATCAAGCATCAAGAAAACGAGCCTAGGCTCTCATACCACTGAAGGGTTTTGAGCATTCTAACACTCCTAAGGTGTACATGCAACCCTAGAAACCTTGGATCTATGTTTTACTAAGATACATGGAAAATTGATTTTCCAAGGTTCTTAACCTAACTAGCATGGCATAGGGAACTTTGAAACATAAAAGCTAGTAGAAGAACATACCTTTCTTGTTGCTTGGATTCCTTGAGAACCTTGTGAGCCTAGCACCTCAAATGTGATGCCTCAAATGTTTCACACAACATCACAACTCTTGGAATAACTTTGAGAGAAGTACACTATCACTCAAAATCGGCTAGCCCTCTTGTTCTACACATAGTGTCGATTTTGCTAGTCATGGGGGTCCTTTTATAGTTATGTCACAAGTAGGGTTACAACATGTAAACCCTAATTGACATGGCTTTTCATATTCCATGATCCATGGGTTTATAACCTCCATGGACTATCCATGGAGCACCTTATGTGTTTTAGCCCAATTCAATAAACCATGGATCATTAGCCCACTATAAAAGAATGGATGATTTGCACTATCAACCCCATATATTTAATTAGTCTCCTTTTGATCACCAAATTAAATCTTGATCAAAACTAATTAAATAATATTATTAATATATTAGAACTTATAATATATTAATAAACCATAGGTGTCCTTTCTCTCATTTAGTCTATCCAAGTGTTGCAATGCCATGCAACCCAAAATGGACCATGCTAACCGAGTCAAGTACATTCCAGAAATAGTTATGAACTTAGACACCTAATCCAATAAATTGATCCACGATGACCCAAATTGAATCCACCCCTTGCGTTATCCATGGCAACTTCATGATGTTGTCAATTGTGATCTCTTCCCATTTCCAAACAGGAATACCCAATGGCTCCATTTTTCTGTGAGGTTGCTGATACTCATCCTTGACTTTCCTGCAAGTCAAGCACCTCTCCACGTACCATGCCACATCCCACTTCATGCAGGGCCTCCAATAATCGGATCGGAGATCTCTATATATTTTAGTCACACCTGGATGAATAGATAATCTCGACTTGTGTGCCTCCGCCATCAGTACTTGCCATACATCACCCGAATACAGGACCCAAACCCTCCGATATAAGGTCAGCAGTCCCCAATTTTCGTAATCGAAAGATGACACCTAACCAACAATGCGCTCACTCTTACGGTGCTCCTATTTCATGGCCTCGACCCGACCCTCGCGAATCCGCTCTAATAATGGAGTAATCACTGTCATCCTCAGACATAGATCATGAATAGGTGCACTTTCCACCATACGACTGGCCATGTCGGCTGCCACGTTGGCTTTACTGGGGTGATAAAGGATCTCACAATCATAATCATTCACCACATCAAGCCACCTGCACTGCCCCATATTAAGATTTGGCTGATCCATCAAGTACCTCAAGCTCTTGTGACCCGTTTAAATGGTACAACAGACCCTATAGAGGTAATGTCGCCAAATCTTGAAGGCAAAAACTACCGCTCCCAATCCGACCCATCTGCATCAAAACCACACCCACACCCAGTCTTGAGATCGACACATCACAGCATACCATGAAATCATCCACACCCTCTACAAGAGTTAAGACGGAGCCTCACACAACCTCTGTCTCAAAGTCTCAAATTCCACCTGCTGTTCAGGCCCCCAACAGAAAGTAATTGCCTTCTTTGTCAATCTAGTGAACGAAACTGCAATCCTGGAGAAATTCTCGATGAACCTCTGATAATATCCTGCTAAACCCAAGAAGCTCTGAATCTTAGATGGAGACTTTGGAACCTCCCACTGCATTACGGCCTCGATCTTGGTCGGATCAACCAATATCCCCTTCTCATTAATAATGTTCCCCAAAAACTATACCTGGTGCAACCAAAACTCACACTTGGAGAACTTGAAACAAAGCCTCTCCCTTATCAGAGGCTCCAGAACCTCTCGTAGGTGATCGTTATGTTGCTCCTTGGTCTTAGAATAGACCAATATATCATCAATAAATACAATGACAGACTGATCGAGCATCGCCCTACACATGCGGTTCACGAGGTCCATGAACGCGATTGGGGTATTGGTGAGCCTGAAAGGCATCATCACAAACTCATTATGGTCATAGCAATTCCTAAAAGCAGTCTTCTGGACATCCTCATATCTGACTCTCATCTGATAGTAGCCATAACACATATCGATCTTAGAAAACGAACACGCACTGTAACATCCCAAAAATACGGGCCAAAAATTTCATTTTAAATACGTTATTAGAAAACCAACAGTGTAATAAAACATCCGTAATATCATGTCATGTCAAAACCAAGTAGAAATAATCAAAACATGCTATCATAAAACAATATCAAATTGTAATCCCAAAGATCTCATGTGCGGAAAACCATAGTGTGATGCGATGCGATCGAGCCGGCTCCTTTCCTTTAAAAACGAGTACCCGAAACCAAAACTGTAAACCGTAAGCATGAAGCTTAGTAAGTTTCCCCCATTATACTGCATACCATACAATCACATAACATACATATACTGTCAGGCATATCTGGGTGCCCGACCTACCCCTTCGGTCCTTTCGACCGGATACTGCCTAGCATATCTGGGTGCTGGCCTCCCCTTCGATCCTCTCGACCAGATACTGCCTAGCATATCTGGGTGTTGGCCTCCCCTTCGGTCCTGTCAACCGGATACTACCTAGCATATATGGGTGCTGGCCTCCCCTTCGGTCCTGTCGACCAGATACTGCCTAGCATATCTGGGCATTGGCATCCCCTTCGGTCCTGTCGACCGGATACTGGGGACTATTTCACCCCTCTACTACTACCACATAACATGTATCGCATAATCATATTCTATCTAGCATGACTGGGTATGACTACCCCTTTGACCCTGTCGACCGGTGATCTTGGGGACTATCTTCCCTACAGCTACTAGCATATACATATCATACTAGCACATAACATATCAGGTAATAGCAAGCCTAGATGATATCACAAAGACAATCATCTAACATACGACTCCTACTGGTGGGCCGGCATTGTGTCCTTAGAGCCACCACTACTGGAAGGCAACTTACCTCACACTGCTGAAGTCCCGAAGACACAATCCCACACTTGCTGAAGTCCCGCAGACTTGACCCCAGCTGCTGGCTGACAGATTCCCGAACTGTCAACACCAAAATAACACCCAATTAATAATTGGGTCCCAATACATAACCATAAGTATATTCTTTGGGTAAATACTACATTACCCCTAACTTGGCTTATTCAAGCCCAAGGCCCAATCCATAAGCCCAAAGTCAATTAGAAATCAAAGCCCAACACATGGCCCAATTTTCTAAATTGGGCCTAGGCCTACACAAGGTCTCATTCTAAGGCCCAACATCATATAATCATTAAGGCCCAAACTATATCCCATCTATGGCCTAATTTTCCAAATTTAGCCCAAGCTCCTTACATGGGCCTTACCCTAGGCCCATTATATTACTCTAGACCATTTGCTTGATCTTGGATAGTCCATTTAATAACCCAATCATCAAGGCCCAATAGAAAGGCCCAACAATAAACCCAAGTGAAATTAGGGTTTCACATAAAATGATGATTAGGGTTAAGTTTCCTACTTAACCCATTAAGGACTTAATCCATTAAGTTCAATATTGCTTATATTAATCTTTACCAATGATTATTATTTAATATCTCAAGTTATTAAATAATTCTCGTGTGTGTGACCCGATTAATTCTTAAAGTTAGGGTTTCATTGGAATTAGGGTTTTCCAATCCAAATATTAGCCCATTTATCAATTTGTTGGGCTTTTAGGTTATTTAGGGCTTTATTGGGCCTATCAAGCTCACTAGAATGTCATCAAGCCCATTAGGGTTTTATTGGGTCAATTAGAGTCTATTAGACTCATTAGGGTTTTCACTAAGCCCATTTGGCTTCATTGGGCCCATTAGGCTAACAAGGCCCATTAGGGTTTCAAACATCCCCAATCGAGTCAACTCACAGGACAAGCACACCGCCACCCGACACGGCGGCCGGTGGTGGCAGGAGCGGCAGCCACCACCCTAAGGTGGTGGTTCTTAGTTTTTCTTTCATTAATCCAATTTGTTACAGTTACAATGCCCAACCGATCAATAGACGCACACCCTATTCTAATTACAAACACATACACACGAAAATACACCCACCCATGGTGGTACATGGCGGCAGCCACCACCTCACGGTGGTGGCAGTGGCGGTCTTGCTCACTTTCCGGCCTAGCATCTCCCTTACAACATCCGACAACTACATACATACAACCCCACGGACACCAAACACAGCTAGCACACCTGAACACACACCCAAAACGCGCACACAGCCACCCTCCTCACGGTAACCGGTGGCAGCAAACGAAGTGACAAGGCGGCAGCCACCATGGCTGGCAGCCATGGTGGTTCTTCGCGGTTACCAGCCAACAAGCTATCATAACGCACAAGGTCTAAAAGCCACTACACACCAGGTGGCATAACGAACGGTGGAAATGGCACCTTAATAACCGGCGGCGGCAACAACATTAACGGAAACTAGGCGGCTAAAGGTGGTAACAATAGCGGCGATATGCGGCTTGGGGCGTTGCACTGAAGAGACAACGAAGAGACATGGGGAGAGAAGGTTACGACGGAGGGACTGAGACCGCTGATGGTCTTCGCCGACGGCTAAATACCACGACATCCCTTGGTGGTTTCCTGCATCTAAAATGGAGGAAGAGGTAGCGGCGCCGGAGGTGGAGTAAGTGGGAGTGACAGCTGAAGGAGAGCATGAGGGTAGTGAAGTCGAAGGATGAGAGAAAATGAGTTAGGGCTAGGGTTTGCTTAACCCTTTATACCCGACTCCATTCAAATGTTTTCTATAATGGCAATAATAGTCCCTCCATGCCCCTTTTTTTTATTCAAATGCAATCCACATTTTACCTTTCTAACCCCTCCTTCTAAAATTCTTTACAAATCAACTCTATAGGTTATCATTTAGTCCCTATCCTCCAAAATCTCTTCAATTTGAGTCCTATAATTACCAAGTCGTCCCTGCCCTCATAGTTCTTTACGGAACCCATTCGAAACTTACACTTTTAACCCCCGACTTCTAAAATTGTGACAATTAGCTCCTCGAGACCATCCTTTGATATATAATTATTTATTTTAGGCTACCAATCGTTCATTAACTTATTTATTTAACTAATAAATAAACGGGTGTTACACCTCTCCCCCGCTTAAATTAGATTTCGTCCTCGAAATCACTCCTTACTATTTCTTATATGCCAAACCACTTCTAGTAACATGATCAACGTCTTGGGCACACCCTAGCCTTCCCAGGGTAGCTATGACCAATCTTCGCAAAGCCCTAATATCCTCATGTGAACGAAATCCTCGCAATAGGATCACATCTACTTCATCTGAATCTACTATCTCGAGATGGTCTGATTCCCCCAACAGACCACTCATACTGAATCATTATCATTGAATCCAGTCCGTTCATCCCTCAACATGCTACTCAACTTCTAATAGCTTTAGGTTCTCACTATAAAATAGGTTCACATACCCAATTATCCCTGCAGATCACTTATACTTAGCCAAGGTTCAGCTGATCCCGCTGTGAGTGACTTGTCACTTCCCAGATCAACCAGCTATTCTGTCCGTACTTGCAACCTAAAACAAAAATACTAATACTGCCCAAACACTGAAACTGCCCGAACATGGAACTGCCTGAAGCAGTATACGTTGCTACATAACTGATTACCAAAAGCTATCGAGACCTCCTAGGTCTCAATTTGCTTGCCAATTCTCTAAAATACAGGGTTTACACCTGGCTGCAGAGCCAAAGGACTCACTACTTAGTCGCCTCACATGACTTCTGAACGAAATCCTTCTCTAGAACTAGTTGTCACTAATTTTCATGCCACTGTGACTCTACTACTTTCTGATATGACCAATCGGGTCCATACGTCGAATCCTGTCATCTTCAAATCAAAGGCTGAAAGTGATTCCTACTTGACCAATGGTAGCCTTATCTCACATGTCGTGAAGCATTCTGTTGCTTCTCTGATCTTATAACTGTAGTGGCCCTCCTACAGTCCCATCACTGGCTCAACCAGATCTAATCCATCTGGGTAATTCCGAAACCCAATCTGTGGATTTCCTTATCCTTACTGCTACACCCGAACTGGTGGGTACTACTGTTCCTTTTGCGTCCTAACAATGCGCTCACACTATCTACTAACCTAGTGAATGTTGCGGCTACACCCGCAGTCTCACAACACTCTATCATTATCTGACCGCTAGTGAATGCTACGGCTACCCCCGCAGTCTTACAACACTTTTCATACTATCTGACTACTAGTGAATGCTACGGCTACCCCCGTAGTCTTACAACACTTTCCATACCATCTGACTACTAGTGAATGCTACGGCTACCCCCGTAGTCTTACAACACTTTCCATGTCGGGTCGGACACGCACTCGACCTAACACATCACTGAACTAGAGTCCTAACCGGAACTCTGACATTGTTCCTGAAACCTCCTATCATGTGACCCCACTGTATCAGTACCGTACCCATGCCCGTGATCAAAGCGTCACAGTAATCCATGAAATCATCTACACCCTCTTGCAGGGTGAGAATCAGTGCCTCGCACAACTGCTGTCTGAGAGTATTGAAGGTTGCCTGCTATTCATGCCCTCAATGAAAGGCCAACGACTTCTTGGTCAGTCGGGTCAAAGGAATCGCAATCTCGGAGAAGTCCAATGTAAATCTCTGGTAGTAACCTGCTAGACCCAACAATCTCTTAATCTCAGATGGAGACCTCGGAATCTCCCACCACATCACGGCCTTTATCTTGGCTGGATCAACTAGAATACCATTCTGGTTGACCAGGTGCCCAAGAGATTGCACCCCGCGCAACCAGAACTCACATTTGGGGAACTTTATAAAAAGTCTCTCCCCCACTTAGATTCGACTAAGTCTTCACAGTACGCAAGAGTTGAAGGATATCCAATCCTTCTCGCTTTCTAATATCCCACTGATGACAACCTGTGCATGCCAATGCTAGCGTTTAATCACCGATTAAACCTTGAGATTTCACATCCTCGGAAATCTCGACGAGTACTCTTTACATCTGATCCAGTCTGACACCTCAATCCATCTAACATGTTGTCAATTGAAGGTCTCAATCTTCATTCTGGCTGACGAATCCTCGTTCTCATTTCCAATCTTGCAGTACCACTAAACTCTAACCGAACACAGCCCATGCGAAAAAACAATTATCCTGAACATGCGATGACCAACCACTTATGCATCTAACACCCGCGACTGACACTACCCTTTTCATGTCACCAGCTCTGTCCTAGGAATGGTAGTGCCTTGAACTCCAAAGTTCATCTATAGACAATTACCGACCATACCTGAATAATGATAAAACCCCTAAACGCTGACTTCACTTTAGAACTATTACTCTAACCCTGACCGAGGATCTTCCCAAACAATAATCCTGCATAGATGTCAACAAAGATCCGGAATGATAACGGTACATGCGGAACCCGCTCCGCAAGATGCATCCCTTTGTGGGTTCATCAATGACTTTTCAGCTTGCAGTATGGCATATATGATCCTTGATAACCCAAACACTAGCAGGAAACCGACTCGATATCTAACTTATCCAAACTTACTCATAACTCCAACGCGATTCGTATCCCCAACATCCATATAATAGTGATAGAAAATGACATACCCGCAACATCTGGAGGAATACTAATCACCTTCTGCTGACATGACCAACCCCGCTACCCTATAGTAGCCTAAACCCTCGGAGCGACAAACTCCCGTGTACACTGTCCTGTACGTGTTGCACTGACTCTGGCCCTGCTGGCCCTTCACCTGATGATCAGAAATCATGGGTCTCTTCCCGACACCCCTACTATATGCACCTGGCACACACCTCTATTTCCAGGGTGCTCCCAAATCGATCCCGCATCTGCAACTCATGGAAATCATATCCTTCAGGGTCTGACACCTTGTCACCCTCACTAGCTCGCTTGCCAGTGGCTAAGCTGCAACAACTGGAACATCCTCTGTCCCCAAACTGGGTCACAAACACTTCCTTGAAACTTCTTAGATTCTCCAAGACTCTCACTGATTCGAGTATGGATCATGTGCTTTCAGTAGTACGAGCCCAATGCTACCTTCCACACCTACCCATACTTTCCTCAACAATCCTCCTGGATCCTCCAAGTCACTTCCTCAACTGGTACACCCAAGTCTAACTGAGCCTCGCTACTAACTCACTGAAATATATCCTAGGCTTCCCTTGGTTCCCGAACTCACCCAGTCCTCAGCTGCTGAAAGATTCCCAGTAATGTCAACTAGCTACCTCATGAATATAGCCACATGCAACAGAGATCAGATAATCCTTCAAGTAACAAACTTATCCCTATAACGGTTAGACTCAAACGAGAGCTGCGTAATAGGGTTAAATCTATCACTATGAGATTATCCAGCCTGTGCCACATGTGACTTAGCATATTCACTTAATAGGTAACTCACATTAATAAGAGTCCCACAAAGCACAAAGCAAGCAGCATTCAGGCAATGGAAAATCTAACCATCATATTCCAATCAAATCATTTTATCCTCTAATCAGGAATATGTACATGCAATTGAAAGGCTCATACAATCAGGCATAACCTAAACAGGCTATCCTATCACTGACTGGTCAGTACTAGCATGCAAGTCTACAAGCACATATAATAGGCATATAAGGCATCCTCCTAGATCCATAGCCCTAATCTAGCATGCAGTTCTCATAAGCATATCATATCATCACATCTCATAACATGTATGAATATCTTGGGGAAGACTTACTTGAGCTTGGCTGATTGCACGCATCACACACCTTGTTCTTTTCAAAGTTCTTTTCTCTTTTCAAATTTATTTTATAAAATGATTTTACTTTTGAAAATTTTCATACCAACTCCTTAGTTTGAGTTCAGACACCCCCGAGAGTGTGCCCGAATCCCTCAAACCAAGGCTCTGATACCAACTTGTAACATCCCAAAACTATGAGCCAGAAATTTCATTTTAAATACGTTATTAGAAAACCAACAGTGTAATAAAACATCTGTAATATCATGTCATGTCAAAACCAAGTAGAAATAATCAAAACATGTTATCATAAAACAATATCAGAGTGTAATCCCAAAGATCTCATGTGCGGAAAACCATAGTGTGATGCGATGCGATCGAGCCGGCTCCGTTCCTTTAAAAACGAGTACCTGAAACCAAAACTGTAAACCGTAAGAACGAAGCTTAGTGAGTTTCCCCCATCATACTGCATAGCATACAATCACATAACATACATATACTATCAGGCATATGTAGGTGCCCGACCTACCCCTTCGATCCTCTCGACCAGATACTGCCTAGCATATCTGGGTGCTGGCCTCCCCTTCGGTCCTCTCGACCGGATACTGCCTAGCATATCTGGGTGCAGGCCTCCCCTTCGGTCCTGTCGACCGGATACTACCTAGCATATATGGGTGCTGCCCTCCCCTTCGGTCCTATCGACCGGATACTGCCTAGCATATCTGGGTGTTGGCATCCCCTTCGATCCCATCGACCGGATACTGGAGACTATTTCACCCGACTACTAATACCACATAACATGTATCACATAATCATATTCTATCTAGCATGATTGGGTATGACTACCCCTTTGACCCTGTCGACCAGTGATCTTGGGGACTATCTCCCCAACAGCTACTAGCATATACATATCATACTAGCACATAACATATCAGGTAATAGCAAGCCTAGATGATATCACAAAGACAATCATCTAACATACGACTCCTACTGGTGGGCCGGCATTGTGGCCTTAGACCACCACTACTGGAAGGCAACTTACCTCACACTGCTGAAGTCCCGACGACACAATCCCATACTTGTTGAAGTCCCGCAGACTTGACCCCAGCTACTGGCTGACAGATTCCCGAACTGTCAACACCAAAATAACACCCAATTAATAATTGGGTCCCAATACATAACCATAAGTATATTCTTTGGGTAATTACTACATTACCCCTAACTTGGCTTATTCAAGCCCAAGGCCCAATCCATAGGCCCAAAGTTAATTAGAAATCAAAGCCCAACACATGGCCCAATTTTCCAAATTGGGCCTAGGCCTATACATGGTCTCATTCTAAGGCCCAACATCATATAATCATTAAGTTCCAAACTATGTCGCATCTATGGCCCAATTTTCCAAATTGGGCCCAAGCTCCTTACATGGGCCTTACCCTAAGCCCATTAAATTACTCTAGACCATTTTCTTAATCATGGATAGTCCATTTAATAATCCAATCATCAAGGCCCAATAGAAAGGCCAAACAATAAACCCAAGTGAAATTAGGGTTTCACATAAAATGATGATTAGGGTTAAGTTTCCTACTTAACCCATTAAGGATTTAACCCATTAAGGACTTAATCCATTAAGTTCAATATTGCTTATATTAATCTTTACCAATGATTATTATTTAATATCTCAAGTTATTAAATAATTCTCGTGAGTGTGACCCGATTAATTCTTACAGTTAGGGTTTCATTGGCATTAGGGTTTTCCAATCCAAATATTAGCCCATTTATCAATTTATTGGACTTTTAGGTTATTTAGGGCTTTATTAGGCCTATCAAGCTCACTAGAATGTCATCAAGCCCATTAGGGTTTTATTGGGTCAATTATAGTCTATTAGACTCATTAGGGTTTTCACTAAGCCCATTTGGCTTCATTGGGCCCATTAGGCTAACAAGGCCCATTAGGGTTTCAAACATCCCAATCGAGTCAACTCACAGGACAAGCACACCGCCACCCGACACGGCGGCCGGTGGTGGCAGGAGGCGGCAGCTACCACCCTAAGGTGGTGATTCTTGGTTTTTCTTTCATTAATCCAATTTGTTACAGTTACAATGCCCGACCGATCAACAGACGCACACCCTATTCTAATTACAAACACATACACACGAAAATACACCCACCCATAGTGGTACATGGTGGCAGCCACCACCTCACGGTGGTGGCAGTGGCGGTCTTCCTCACTTTCCAGCCTAGCATCTCCTTTACAACATCCGACAACTACATACATACAACCCCACGAACACCAAACACAGCTAGCACACCCGAACACACACCCAAAACACGCACACAGCCACCTTCCTCATGGTTACCGGTGGCAGCAAACGAAGTGACAAGGCGCCAGCCACCATGGATGGCAGCCATGGTGGTTCTTCGCGGTTACCAGACAACAAGCTATCATAGCGCACAAGGTCCAAAAGTCACTACCCACCAGGTGGCTTAATGAACGGTGGAAATGGCACCTTAATAACCGGCGGCGGCGGCAACATTAACGGAAACTGGGCGGCTAAAGGTGGTAACAGCAGCGGCGATAGGCGGCTTGGGGCGTTGCACTGAAGAGACAACGAAGAGACATGGGGAGAGAAGGTTACGATGGAGGGACTGAGCCCGCTGATGGTCTTCGCCGACGGCTAAATACCACGACATCCCTTGGTGGTTTCCGGCATCTACAATGGAGGAAGAGGTAGCGGCGCCAGAGGTGGAGTAAGTGGGAGTGGCAGCTGAAGGAGAGCATGAGGGTAGTGAAGTCGACGGCTGAGAGAAAATGAGTTAGGGCTAGCGTTTTCTTAACCCTTTATACCCGACTCCATTCAAATGTTTTCCATAATGGCAATAATAGTCCCTCCATGCCCTTTTTTTTATTTAAATGCAATCCACATTTTACCTTTCTAACCCCTCCTTCTAAAATTCTTTACAAATCAACTCTATAGGTTATCATTTAGTCCCTATCCTCCAAAATCTCTTCAATTTGAGTCCTATAATTACCAAGTCGTCCCTGCCCTCATAATTCTTTACGGAACCCATTCGAAACTTACACTTTTAACCCCGACTTCTAAAATTGTGACAATTAGCTCCTCGAGACCATCCTTTGATATATAATTATTTATTTTAGGCTACCAATCGTTCATTAACTTATTTATTTAACTAATAAATAAACGGGTGTTACACCTCTCCCCCGCTTAAATTAGATTTCATCCTCGAAATCACTCCTTACTATTTCTTATATGCCAAACCACTTCTAGTAACATGATCAACGTCTTGGGCACACCCTAGCCTTCCCAGGGTAGCTATGACCAATCTTCGCAAAGCCCTAATATCCTCATGTGAACGAAATCCTCGCAATAGGATCACATCTACTTCATCTGAATCTACTATCTCGAGATGGTCTGATTCCCCAACAGACCACTCATACTGAATCATTATCATTGAATCCAGTCCGTTCATCCCTCAACATGCTACTCAACTTCTAATAGCTTTAGGTTCTCACTATAAAATAGGTTCACAGACCCAATTATCCCTGCAGATCACTTATACTTAGCCAAGGTTCAGCTGATCCCGCTGTGAGTGACTTGTCACTTCACAAATCAACTAGCTATTCTGTCCGTACTTGCAACCTAAAACACAAATACTAATACTGCCCAAACACTGAAACTGCCCGAACACGGAACTGCCAAAAGCAATATACGTTGCTACATAACTGCTTACCAATAGCTATCGAGACCTCCTAGGTCTCAATTTGCTTGCCAATTCTCTAAAATACTGGGTTTACACCTGGCTGCAGAGCCAAAGGACTCACTACTTAGTCGCCTCACATGACTTCTGAATGAAATCCTTCTCTAGAACTAGTTGTCACTAATTTTCATGCCACTGTGACTCTACTACTTTCTGATATGACCAATCGGGTCCATACGTCGAATCCTGTCATCTTCAAATCAAAGGCTGAAAGTGATTGCTACATGACCAATGGTAGCCTTATCTCACATGTCGTGAAGCAGTCTGTTGCTTCTCTGATCTTATAACTGTAGTGGCGCTCCTACAGTCCCATCACTGGCTCAACCAGATCTAATCCATCTGGGTAATTCCGAAACCCAATCTGTGGATTTCCTTATCCTTACTGCTACACCCGAACTGGTGGGTACTACTGTTCCTTCTGCGTCCTAACAATGCGCTCACACTATCTACTAACCTAGTGAATGTTGCGGCTACACCCGCAGTCTCACAACACTCTATCATTATCTGACCGCTAGTCAATGCTACGGCTACCCCCGCAGTCTTACAACACTTTTCATACTATCTGACTACTAGTGAATGCTACGGCTACTCCCGTAGTCTTACAACACTTTCCATACCATCTGACTACTAGTGAATGCTACGGCTACCCCCATAGTCTTACAACACTTTCCATACCATCTGACTACTAGTGAATGTTACGGCTACCCCCGTAGTCTTACAAAACTTTCCATGTCGGGTCGGACACGCACTCGACCTAACACATCATTGAACTAGAGTCCTAACCGGAACTCTGACATTGTTCCCGAAACCTCCTATCATGTGACCCCACTGTATCAGTACCGTACCCATGCCCGTGATCAAAGCGTCACAGTAATCCATGAAATCATCTACACCCTCTTGCAGGGTGAGAATCAGTGCCTCGCACAACTGTTGTCTGAGAGTATTGAAGGTTGCCTGCTATTCAGGCCCTCAACGAAAGGCCACCGACTTCTTGGTCAGTCGGGTCAAAGGAATCGCAATCTCGGAGAAGTCCAATGTAAATCTCTGGTAGTAACCTGCTAGACCCAAGAATCTCTTAATCTCAGATGGAGACCTCGAAATCTCCCAGGACATCATGGCCTTTATCTTGGCTGGATCAACTAGAATACCATTCTGGTTGACCAGGTGCCCAAGAGATTGCACCCCGCGCAACCAGAACTCACATTTTGAGAACTTTATAAAAAGTCTCTCCCCCACTTAGATTCGACTAAGTCTTCACTGTACGCAAGAATTGAAGGATTTCCAATCCTTCTCGCTTTCTAATATCCCACTGATGACAACCTGTGCATGCCAATGCTAGTGTTTAATCACCGATTAAACCTTGAGATCTCACATCCTCGGAAATCTCGATGAGTACTCTTTACATCTGATCCAGTCTGACACCTCAATCCATCTAACATGTTGTCAATTGAAGGTCTCAATCTTCATTCTGGCTGACGAATCCTCGTTCTCATTTCCAATCTTGCAGTACCACTAAACTCTAACCAAACACAGCCCATGCGAAAAAACAATTATCCTGAACATGCGATGACCAACCACTTATGCATCTAACACCCGCGACTGACACTACCCTTTTCATGTCACCAGCTCTGTCCTAGGAACGGTAGTGCCTTGAACTCCAAAGTTCATCTATAGACAATTACCGACCATACCTGAATAATGATAAAACCCCTAAACGCTGACATCACTTTAGAACTATTACTCTAACCCTAACCGAGGATCTTCCCAAACAATAATCCTGCATAGATCTCAACAAAGATCCGGAATGATAACGGTACACACGGAACCCGCTCCGCAAGATGCATCCCTTTGTGGGTTCATCAATGACTTTTCAGCTTGTAGGATGGCATATATGATCCTTGATAACCCAAACACTAGCAGGAAACTGACTCGATATCTAACTTATCCAAACTTACTCATAACTCCAACGCGATTCGTATCCCCAACATCCATATAATAGTGATAGAAAATGACATACCCGCAACATCTGGAGGAATACTAATCACCTTCTGCTGACATGACCAACCCCGCTACCCTGTAGTAGCCTAAACCCTCGGAGCGACAAACTCCCGTGTACACTGTCTTGTACGTGCTGCACTGACTCTGGCCCTGCTGGCCCTTCACCTGATGATCAGAAATCATGGGTCTCTTCCCGACACCCCTACTATATGCACCTGGCACACACCTCTCTTTCCAGGGTGCTCCCAAATCGATCCCGCATCTGCAACTCATGGAAATCATATCCTTCAGGGTCTGACACCTTGTCACCCTCACTAGCTCGCTTGCCAATGGCTAAGCTGCAACAACTGGAACATCCTCTGTCCCCAAACTGGGTCACAAACACTTCCTTGAAACTTCTTAGATTCTCCAAGACTCTCACTGATTCGAGTATGGATCATGTGCTTTCAGTAGTACGAGCCCAATACTACCTTCCACACCTACCCATACTTTCCTCAACAATCCTCCTGGATCCTCCAAGTCACTTCCTCAACTGGTACACCCAAGTCTAACTGAGCCTCGCTACTAACTCACTGAAATATATCCTAGGCTTCCCTTGGTTCCCGAACTCACCCAGTCCTCAGCTGCTGAAAGATTCCCAGTAATGTCAACTAGCTACCTCATGAATATAGCCACATGCAACAGAGATCAGATAATCCTTCAAGTAACAGACTTATCCCTATAACGGTTAGACTCAAACGAGAGCTGCGTAATAGGGTTAAATCTATCACTATGAGATTATCCAGCCTGTGCCACATGTGACTTAGCATATTCACTTAATAGGTAACTCACATTAATAAGAGTCCCACAAAGCACAAAGCAAGCAGCATTCAGGCAATGGAAAATCTAACCATCATATTCCAATCAAATCATTTTATCCTCTAATCAGGAATATGTACATGCAATTGAAAGGCTCATACAATCAGGCATAACCTAAATAGGCTATCCTATCACTGACTGGTCAGTACTAGCATGCAAGTCTACAAGCACATATAATAGGCATATAAGGCATCCTCCTAGATCCATAGCCCTAATCTAGCATGCAGTTCTCATAAGCATATCATATCATCACATCTCATAACATGTATGAATATCTTGGGGAAGACTTACTTGAGCTTGGCTGATTGCACGCATCACACACCTTGTTCTTTTCAAAGTTCTTTTCTCTTTTCAAATTTATTTTATAAAATGATTTTACTTTTGAAAATTTTCATACCAACTCCTTAGTTTGAGTTCAGACACCCCCGAGAGTGTGCCCGAATCCCTCAAACCAAGGCTCTGATACCAACTTGTAACATCCCAAAACTATGAGCCAGAAATTTCATTTTAAATACGTTATTAGAAAACCAACAGTGTAATAAAACATCTGTAATATCATGTCATGTCAAAACCAAGTAGAAATAATCAAAACATGTTATCATAAAACAATATCAGAGTGTAATCCCAAAGATCTCATGTGCGGAAAACCATAGTGTGATGCGATGCGATCGAGCCGGCTCCGTTCCTTTAAAAACGAGTACCTGAAACCAAAACTGTAAACCGTAAGAACGAAGCTTAGTGAGTTTCCCCCATCATACTGCATAGCATACAATCACATAACATACATATACTATCAGGCATATGTAGGTGCCCGACCTACCCCTTCGGTCCTTTCGACCGGATACTGCCTAGCATATCTGGGTGCTGGCCTCCCCTTCGGTCCTCTCGACCGGATACTGCCTAACATATCTGGGTGCAGGCCTCCCCTTCGGTCCTGTCGACCGGATACTACCTAGCATATATGGGTGCTGCCCTCCCCTTCGGTCCTATCGACCGGATACTGCCTAGCATATCTGGGTGTTGGCATCCCCTTCGATCCCATCGACCGGATACTGGAGACTATTTCACCCGACTACTAATACCACATAACATGTATCACATAATCATATTCTATCTAGCATGATTGGGTATGACTACCCCTTTGACCCTGTCGACCGGTGATCTTGGGGACTATCTCCCCAACAGCTACTAGCATATACATATCATACTAGCACATAACATATCAGGTAATAGCAAGCCTAGATGATATCACAAAGACAATCATCTAACATACGACTCCTACTGGTGGGCCGGCATTGTGGCCTTAGACCACCACTACTGGAAGGCAACTTACCTCACACTGCTGAAGTCCCGAAGACACAATCCCATACTTGTTGAAGTCCCGCAGACTTGACCCCAGCTGCTGGCTGACAGATTCCCGAACTGTCAACACCAAAATAACACCCAATTAATAATTGGGTCCCAATACATAACCATAAGTATATTCTTTGGGTAATTACTACATTACCCCTAACTTGGCTTATTCAAGCCCAAGGCCCAATCCATAGGCCCAAAGTTAATTAGAAATCAAAGCCCAACACATGGTCCAATTTTCCAAATTGGGCCTAGGCCTATACATGGTCTCATTCTAAGGCCCAACATCATATAATCATTAAGTTCCAAACTATGTCGCATCTATGGCCCAATTTTCCAAATTGGGCCCAAGCTCCTTACATGGGCCTTACCCTAAGCCCATTAAATTACTCTAGACCATTTTCTTAATCATGGATAGTCCATTTAATAATCCAATCATCAAGGCCCAATAGAAAGGCCAAACAATAAACCCAAGTGAAATTAGGGTTTCACATAAAATGATGATTAGGGTTAAGTTTCCTACTTAACCCATTAAGGATTTAACCCATTAAGGACTTAATCCATTAAGTTCAATATTGCTTATATTAATCTTTACCAATGATTATTATTTAATATCTCAAGTTATTAAATAATTCTCGTGAGTGTGACCCGATTAATTCTTACAGTTAGGGTTTCATTGGCATTAGGGTTTTCCAATCCAAATATTAGCCCATTTATCAATTTATTGGACTTTTAGGTTATTTAGGGCTTTATTAGGCCTATCAAGCTCACTAGAATGTCATCAAGCCCATTAGGGTTTTATTGGGTCAATTATAGTCTATTAGACTCATTAGGGTTTTCACTAAGCCCATTTGGCTTCATTGGGCCCATTAGGCTAACAAGGCCCATTAGGGTTTCAAACATCCCAATCGAGTCAACTCACAGGACAAGCACACCGCCACCCGACACGGCGGCCGGTGGTGGCAGGAGGCGGCAGCCACCACCCTAAGGTGGTGATTCTTGGTTTTTCTTTCATTAATCCAATTTGTTACAGTTACAATGCCCGACCGATCAACAGACGCACACCCTATTCTAATTACAAACACATACACACGAAAATACACCCACCCATAGTGGTACATGGTGGCAGCCACCACCTCACGGTGGTGGCAGTGGCGGTCTTCCTCACTTTCCAGCCTAGCATCTCCTTTACAACATCCGACAACTACATACATACAACCCCACGAACACCAAACACAGCTAGCACACCCGAACACACACCCAAAACACGCACACAGCCACCTTCCTCATGGTTACCGGTGGCAGCAAACGAAGTGACAAGGCGCCAGCCACCATGGATGGCAGCCATGGTGGTTCTTCGCGGTTACCAGACAACAAGCTATCATAGCGCACAAGGTCCAAAAGTCACTACCCACCAGGTGGCTTAATGAACGGTGGAAATGGCACCTTAATAACCGGCGGCGGCGGCAACATTAACGGAAACTGGGCGGCTAAAGGTGGTAACAGCAGCGGCGATAGGCGGCTTGGGGCGTTGCACTGAAGAGACAACGAAGAGACATGGGGAGAGAAGGTTACGATGGAGGGACTGAGCCCGCTGATGGTCTTCGCCGACGGCTAAATACCACGACATCCCTTGGTGGTTTCCGGCATCTACAATGGAGGAAGAGGTAGCGGCGCCAGAGGTGGAGTAAGTGGGAGTGGCAGCTGAAGGAGAGCATGAGGGTAGTGAAGTCGACGGCTGAGAGAAAATGAGTTAGGGCTAGCGTTTTCTTAACCCTTTATACCCGACTCCATTCAAATGTTTTCCATAATGGCAATAATAGTCCCTCCATGCCCTTTTTTTTATTTAAATGCAATCCACATTTTACCTTTCTAACCCCTCCTTCTAAAATTCTTTACAAATCAACTCTATAGGTTATCATTTAGTCCCTATCCTCCAAAATCTCTTCAATTTGAGTCCTATAATTACCAAGTCGTCCCTGCCCTCATAATTCTTTACGGAACCCATTCGAAACTTACACTTTTAACCCCGACTTCTAAAATTGTGACAATTAGCTCCTCGAGACCATCCTTTGATATATAATTATTTATTTTAGGCTACCAATCGTTCATTAACTTATTTATTTAACTAATAAATAAACGGGTGTTACACCTCTCCCCCGCTTAAATTAGATTTCATCCTCGAAATCACTCCTTACTATTTCTTATATGCCAAACCACTTCTAGTAACATGATCAACGTCTTGGGCACACCCTAGCCTTCCCAGGGTAGCTATGACCAATCTTCGCAAAGCCCTAATATCCTCATGTGAACGAAATCCTCACAATAGGATCACATCTACTTCATCTGAATCTACTATCTCGAGATGGTCTGATTCCCCAACAGACCACTCATACTGAATCATTATCATTGAATCCAGTCCGTTCATCCCTCAACATGCTACTCAACTTCTAATAGCTTTGGGTTCTCACTATAAAATAGGTTCACAGACCCAATTATCCCTGCAGATCACTTATACTTAGCCAAGGTTCAGCTGATCCCGCTGTGAGTGACTTGTCACTTCACAAATCAACTAGCTATTCTGTCCGTACTTGCAACCTAAAACACAAATACTAATACTGCCCAAACACTGAAACTGCCCGAACACGGAACTGCCAAAAGCAATATACGTTGCTACATAACTGCTTACCAATAGCTATCGAGACCTCCTAGGTCTCAATTTGCTTGCCAATTCTCTAAAATACTGGGTTTACACCTGGCTGCAGAGCCAAAGGACTCACTACTTAGTCGCCTCACATGACTTCTGAACGAAATCCTTCTCTAGAACTAGTTGTCACTAATTTTCATGCCACTGTGACTCTACTACTTTCTGATATGACCAATCGGGTCCATACGTCGAATCCTGTCATCTTCAAATCAAAGGCTGAAAGTGATTGCTACATGACCAATGGTAGCCTTATCTCACATGTCGTGAAGCAGTCTGTTGCTTCTCTGATCTTATAACTGTAGTGGCGCTCCTACAGTCCCATCACTGGCTCAACCAGATCTAATCCATCTGGGTAATTCCGAAACCCAATCTGTGGATTTCCTTATCCTTACTGCTACACCCGAACTGGTGGGTACTACTGTTCCTTCTGCGTCCTAACAATGCGCTCACACTATCTACTAACCTAGTGAATGTTGCGGCTACACCCGCAGTCTCACAACACTCTATCATTATCTGACCGCTAGTCAATGCTACGGCTACCCCCGCAGTCTTACAACACTTTTCATACTATCTGACTACTAGTGAATGCTACGGCTACTCCCGTAGTCTTACAACACTTTCCATACCATCTGACTACTAGTGAATGCTACGGCTACCCCCATAGTCTTACAACACTTTCCATACCATCTGACTACTAGTGAATGTTACGGCTACCCCCGTAGTCTTACAACACTTTCCATGTCGGGTCGGACACGCACTCGACCTAACACATCATTGAACTAGAGTCCTAACCGGAACTCTGACATTGTTCCCGAAACCTCCTATCATGTGACCCCACTGTATCAGTACCGTACCCATGCCCGTGATCAAAGCGTCACAGTAATCCATGAAATCATCTACACCCTCTTGCAGGGTGAGAATCAGTGCCTCGCACAACTGTTGTCTGAGAGTATTGAAGGTTGCCTGCTATTCAGGCCCTCAACGAAAGGCCACCGACTTCTTGGTCAGTCGGGTCAAAGGAATCGCAATCTCGGAGAAGTCCAATGTAAATCTCTGGTAGTAACCTGCTAGACCCAAGAGTCTCTTAATCTCAGATGGAGACCTCGAAATCTCCCAGGACATCATGGCCTTTATCTTGGCTGGATCAACTAGAATACCATTCTGGTTGACCAGGTGCCCAAGAGATTGCACCCCGCGCAACCAGAACTCACATTTTGAGAACTTTATAAAAAGTCTCTCCCCCACTTAGATTCGACTAAGTCTTCACTGTACGCAAGAATTGAAGGATTTCCAATCCTTCTCGCTTTCTAATATCCCACTGATGACAACCTGTGCATGCCAATGCTAGTGTTTAATCACCGATTAAACCTTGAGATCTCACATCCTCGGAAATCTCGATGAGTACTCTTTACATCTGATCTAGTCTGACACCTCAATCCATCTAACATGTTGTCAATTGAAGGTCTCAATCTTCATTCTGGCTGACGAATCCTCGTTCTCATTTCCAATCTTGCAGTACCACTAAACTCTAACCAAACACAGCCCATGCGAAAAAACAATTATCCTGAACATGCGATGACCAACCACTTATGCATCTAACACCCGCGACTGACACTACCCTTTTCATGTCACCAGCTCTGTCCTAGGAACGGTAGTGCCTTGAACTCCAAAGTTCATCTATAGACAATTACCGACCATACCTGAATAATGATAAAACCCCTAAACGCTGACATCACTTTAGAACTATTACTCTAACCCTAACCGAGGATCTTCCCAAACAATAATCCTGCATAGATCTCAACAAAGATCCGGAATGATAACGGTACACACGGAACCCGCTCCGCAAGATGCATCCCTTTGTGGGTTCATCAATGACTTTTCAGCTTGTAGGATGGCATATATGATCCTTGATAACCCAAACACTAGCAGGAAACTGACTCGATATCTAACTTATCCAAACTTACTCATAACTCCAACGCGATTCGTATCCCCAACATCCATATAATAGTGATAGAAAATGACATACCCGCAACATCTGGAGGAATACTAATCACCTTCTGCTGACATGACCAACCCCGCTACCCTGTAGTAGCCTAAACCCTCGGAGCGACAAACTCCCGTGTACACTGTCTTGTACGTGCTGCACTGACTCTGGCCCTGCTGGCCCTTCACCTGATGATCAGAAATCATGGGTCTCTTCCCGACACCCCTACTATATGCACCTGGCACACACCTCTCTTTCCAGGGTGCTCCCAAATCGATCCCGCATCTGCAACTCATGGAAATCATATCCTTCAGGGTCTGACACCTTGTCACCCTCACTAGCTCGCTTGCCAATGGCTAAGCTGCAACAACTGGAACATCCTCTGTCCCCAAACTGGGTCACAAACACTTCCTTGAAACTTCTTAGATTCTCCAAGACTCTCACTGATTCGAGTATGGATCATGTGCTTTCAGTAGTACGAGCCCAATACTACCTTCCACACCTACCCATACTTTCCTCAACAATCCTCTTGGATCCTCCAAGTCACTTCCTCAACTGGTACACCCAAGTCTAACTGAGCCTCGCTACTAACTCACTGAAATATATCCTAGGCTTCCCTTGGTTCCCGAACTCACCCAGTCCTCAGCTGCTGAAAGATTCCCAATAATGTCAACTAGCTACCTCATGAATATAGCCACATGCAACAGAGATCAGATAATCCTTCAAGTAACAGACTTATCCCTATAACGGTTAGACTCAAACGAGAGCTGCGTAATAGGGTTAAATCTATCACTATGAGATTATCCAGCCTGTGCCACATGTGACTTAGCATATTCACTTAATAGGTAACTCACATTAATAAGAGTCCCACAAAGCACAAAGCAAGCAGCATTCAGGCAATGGAAAATCTAACCATCATATTCCAATCAAATCATTTTATCCTCTAATCAGGAATATGTACATGCAATTGAAAGGCTCATACAATCAGGCATAACCTAAATAGGCTATCCTATCACTGACTGGTCAGTACTAGCATGCAAGTCTACAAGCACATATAATAGGCATATAAGGCATCCTCCTAGATCCATAGCCCTAATCTAGCATGCAGTTCTCATAAGCATATCATATCATCACATCTCATAACATGTATGAATATCTTGGGGAAGACTTACTTGAGCTTGGCTGATTGCACGCATCACACACCTTGTTCTTTTCAAAGTTCTTTTCTCTTTTCAAATTTATTTTATAAAATGATTTTACTTTTGAAAATTTTCATACCAACTCCTTAGTTTGAGTTCAGACACCCCCGAGAGTGTGCCCGAATCCCTCAAACCAAGGCTCTGATACCAACTTGTAACATCCCAAAACTATGAGCCAGAAATTTCATTTTAAATACGTTATTAGAAAACCAACAGTGTAATAAAACATCTGTAATATCATGTCATGTCAAAACCAAGTAGAAATAATCAAAACATGTTATCATAAAACAATATCAGAGTGTAATCCCAAAGATCTCATGTGCGGAAAACCATAGTGTGATGCGATGCGATCGAGCCGGCTCCGTTCCTTTAAAAACGAGTACCTGAAACCAAAACTGTAAACCGTAAGAACGAAGCTTAGTGAGTTTCCCCCATCATACTGCATAGCATACAATCACATAACATACATATACTATCAGGCATATGTAGGTGCCCGACCTACCCCTTCGGTCCTTTCGACCGGATACTGCCTAGCATATCTGGGTGCTGGCCTCCCCTTCGGTCCTCTCGACCGGATACTGCCTAGCATATCTGGGTGCAGGCCTCCCCTTCGGTCCTGTCGACCGGATACTACCTAGCATATATGGGTGCTGCCCTCCCCTTCGGTCCTATCGACCGGATACTGCCTAGCATATCTGGGTGTTGGCATCCCCTTCGATCCCATCGACCGGATCCTGGAGACTATTTCACCCGACTACTAATACCACATAACATGTATCACATAATCATATTCTATCTAGCATGATTGGGTATGACTACCCCTTTGACCCTGTCGACCGGTGATCTTGGGGACTATCTCCCCAACAGCTACTAGCATATACATATCATACTAGCACATAACATATCAGGTAATAGCAAGCCTAGATGATATCACAAAGACAATCATCTAACATACGACTCCTACTGGTGGGCTGGCATTGTGGCCTTAGACCCACCACTACTGGAAGGCAACTTACCTCACACTGCTGAAGTCCTGAAGACACAATCCCACACTTGCTGAAGTCCCGCAGACTTGACCCCAGCTGCTGGCTGACAGATTCCCGAACTGTCAACACCAAAATAACACCCAATTAATAATTGGGTCCCAATACATAACCATAAGTATATTCTTTGGGTAATTACTACATTACCCCTAACTTGGCTTATTCAAGCCCAAGGCCCAATCCATAGGCCCAAAGTCAATTAGAAATCAAAGCCCAACACATGGCCCAATTTTCCAAATTGGGCCTAGGCCTATACATGTTCTCATTCTAAGGCCTAACATCATATAATCATTAAGTCCCAAACTATGTCGCAGCTATGGCCCAATTTTCCAAATTGGGCCCAAGCTCCTTACATGGGCCTTACCCTAAGCCTATTAAATTACTCTAGACCATTTTCTTGATCTTGGATAGTCCATTTAATAATCCAATCATCAAGGCCCAATAGAAAGGCCAAACAATAAACCCAAGTGAAATTAGGGTTTCACATAAAATGATGATTAGGGTTAAGTTTCCTACTTAACCCATTAAGGACTTAACCCATTAAGGACTTAATCCATTAAGTTCAATATTGCTTATATTAATCTTTACCAATGATTATTATTTAATATCTCAAGTTATTAAATAATTCTCGTGAGTGTGACCCGATTAATTCTTATAGTTAGGGTTTCATTGGCATTAGGGTTTTCCAATCCAAATATTAGCCCATTTATCAATTTATTGGGCTTTTAGGTTATTTAGGGCTTTATTGGGCCTATCAAGCTCACTAGAATGTCATCAAACCCATTAGGGTTTTATTGGGTCTATTAGACTCATTAGGGTTTTCACTAAGCCCATTTGGCTTCATTGGGCCCATTAGGCTAACAAGTCCCATTAGGGTTTCAAACATCCCCAATCGAGTCAACTCATAGGACAAGCACACCGCCACCCGACACAGCGGCCGGTGGTGGCAGGAGGCGGCAGCCACCACCCTAAGGTGGTGATTCTTGGTTTTTCTTTCATTAATCCAATTTGTTACAGTTACAATGCCCGACCGATCAACAGACGCACACCCTATTCTAATTACAAACACATACACACGAAAATACACCCACCCATGGTGGTACACAGCGGCAGCCACCACCTCATGATGGTGGCAGTGGCGGTCTTCCTCACTTTCCGGCCTAGCATCTCCCTTACAACATCCGACCACTACATACATACAACCCCACGAACACCAAACACAGCTAGCACACCCGAACACACACCCAAAACGCGCATACAGCCACCCTCCTCACGGTAGCCGGTGGCAGCAAACGAAGTGACAAGGCGGCAGCCACCATGACTGGCGGCCATGGTGGTTCTTCGCCGTTACCAGCCAACAAGCTATCACAGCGCACAAGGTCCAAAAGCCACTACCCACCAGGTGGCATAATGAACGGCGGAAGTGGCACCTTAATACTCTTGAACTACCAACACATCCTCCATCGTCCTCTTTCTCTATCTGGGTGTCCAATGCATAGGTCACAAAACATGAACAACCCTACTAAAGGTATCTCCTAGCTCTTGCAGTTGAATAAAGCGACAGTCCACACTGAGCACCCTCACCATGAGTAACTAGTTCTCCTCCACTTAGGGTTCGAACCCGCACAGACTAGTGCCCACAATCAATCATTTCTCCATTAGGGCTTAACCAATCCATCCCCACAATGACTTTGATCTCGCGTAAAGGGATAGGAACCAAATCAATCGAGTACCTCTCTCGGAATAGCTCAACAGTTCACCCCTGATGAACCTTTGATATTCTCACTAAACGATCATCGGCGATCTCTACCTCCAACAGATAATCCATATGTTAAACCGAAATCACTCACCATTTTCCCTCATTTACGTCTCAAAATCTCCCAAATCCTCTTAAAATTCACAAGAACATTCATACAATCTTCAAATCTTTATAACATATTCAAGTATTCATAACTTTTGCCCATAAACACTTTCAAATCACCTACAAGAAGCAAAACTCTTCAAATTAATTTTTAAGAAACATTGTAAGTATTCCTTATTTAATTTAGTGTTTTATAACACTTACATATTAAATTCAACTAATTTACACACAATATCGTGTGTTAAATACTTGTAGGGTACGAACACGTTCACGTATTATAACTTGAAGATCATCATTTTAACTCCGTTGTCCAGCCTAGAACACAACCGAGGTGAGTTCATACCCCTATGGTTTTTATGATTTTTTTCCATGTTTTTAGGAGAGGAATACAAGTAAAACACAAGAAAACTTGTGATAAAATACGAACCGTTACATTGATATTTTCACGAAATATATATATATATATATATATATATATATATATATATATATATATATATATATATATATATATATACACACACACACATATGGATACAAATTTGATTACAATAAATATTTAACCATTTTGTAACATGTGGAGCAAAAGGGGTATAATTATATAAACATACATATATAATTATTTAATTTCGTTTTATTATCTTGGTAAATTGATAATAGCATACAACGGATTCGCTATTTCAATGAAACATTTATATAAACTATAATAGGTATAATTTATGGAACATTCACACTATTTTACCCTGTTGGGGACACATAAATAATTATTTAAAAGAATAATTATTGTTACACTATGTAAACACTATGAAAGGGTAATACATACAATTACAAGAAAAAGGGATTTCATTACACTATACGTAAACTGATTAATACAAGGTTGTGAGACACTATCTTCACGTACTTTCTAGAGTACACACTAAAGTCCTATATTATAATCAGAGTCTCTTGTAGGGAGAGTGTAACACTTGTGTATAGATCTATATGGGACTGATAATCCCGCACCTAAACTGTTAGCTACAGTTAGACCGGCAGGTCTGGGGTGACAAATATCATACCATTCCGATGCCTGAAGAACGTCGTACAAGCCACTAGTCTCTAGCATGGTTATAATAACTCACATGGGGTATTAACGAATACAGCTGGTTTACGGGGCTAACTTACATTCAATCCGTTTTATTGAATAATAAAACTACATTACACTATTTTACAGTACAACTAGTAGTTCCTTATACATACATTCAAAGGGTTTTACACAGATACAAGTACAGTACACTATATTTTAGTATAGTATAACTTACATTTCGAGGAAACATACATTCAAATAGTTTATAATTATTAAAACTACTTTCAAGTGCAACAATATTCATACATTTTAGGTCTTAAGGTATCTAAGACTATAATTCATTTTACAAGAAAATATTGGATTTTCTGGCATCACACTTATTCATTTTACTAAGAAAAATGGCAGATTTCTCATACAAATGCTTATTAACTCACCCACTTAATTGATGATAGTTTTTCAAAACTACTTGTATTCTTAGGGAATCACTAAGACAGGTAACAACAAGCTTTTGAAGATGAGATGATAAGACGTCAATCAAGTCTTATATCATCATATTGTAATTGATTTTTGAAACATGTAACACTTACAAATCATGTAACTTTATCAACTATATTTATGATGGTTGTGTTTGCTTTCATCTCTATTATTCAATTGTTATGATACTGTACATGACGTCGTCTGCCCCCAAACATTTCTGCCGTTTTACCGGTTTGGGGGGTGTGACAGATTGGTATCAGAGCATTGTTAATAGAGAGCTATGTATATCAAACCATGTAAGATATACAACTATAAATACATTTGGGCTAAAACGTTCTGACTAAAAGTATACTTTTAAAATATAAGTGTTTTTATAAAGTATACATACATGCATACATTCTAGAAACAATATCATAGTAAGAACCATATAAAAGTATTTAGATAAATTGGACACTGAGGTTAAGCCTAGATAGTTATGTAAGCATATTTGGGATACATATAGCCAGATCAACTATGTTTATTCGAGATACGACCAACATGTGTTTAGGAATGGTCAAGGTGAACAAGTCTAAAACTTACCAACACTCTATACAAGGAAACTCTAGAACCTAACATAAAGTTTAAAATACTATAGGAGTATTTTATGATACTATAGAACTATACAATTAGGCTCTTTATGTGTCTTTCATACTATTACTCTTGTACAGTCGACATAAACAGGCCTATAGTTAAGATGTTCTAATTCGATAACATCTTTAAACCTTATGGCAGAAATATGCCACCAAAGAAGTCAAACAGGAACAAAAACAACACCCCAATAACTCCACCATCGCCACCACCTCCACAAATGAACATTGCCATCTTCCAAGTTGTGGTAACAGCCGCTGTGGCGGCCGCTATGGCACAAATCATCATGAATGGTGCCAGTGGGATGGGAGGTGGTACAAGTAATACTAACCAGCGGCACCCGAGGGAATTCTCCTATAAAGACTTCACAAATGGAAAACCCAAATCCTTTGATGCGGCGGAGGTGTCATTGCTCTAACACGTTGGTTCAAAAAAGACAGAATCAATGTTCGAAATCTGTGTGTACCCAGAGGGAAGCAAAGTCAAATTCACAGCCTACACATTCATGGATAGAGCCCACTCCTAGTGGAACAAATATGTCAAATTGCTGACTCTCCCAGTGGCCAACGCCATGAGCTGGGAAGATTTAAAAATTCTGATGCTAGCAGAATACTGCCCGATGGTCAAGGTACAAAAGCTAGAGCAAGAGCTCTGGAATATTACGATGAAGGACTCCAACATCGCCGCCTACACTGCCAGATTTAGTGACCTAGCAGTACAATGTCCCGGGATGGTTACCCCAGAAAGCAAAAAGGTGGAGCGATACATCTAGGGACTATCTCCCCAGATTCAAGGAAATGTGATATCTGAAATTCTTCCCCTTTTGACAGTGCGAAACGCTTGGCACAAATACTTGTGGATCACGGAGTCTGCTAGGGCTTTATGACAGCTACTCCCGAGCAAACCAAAGGAAGTGATAATAAGAAGAAGTTTTGGAAAAAGAGGAAGGGCCAGTCGACACAAGAGCCCACAAAGAAGTAACAAACTATGGAAGTCCACACCATCACCACTCCTACACCAACAAATACATATGTCGACACTCTCCCAAAATGCAATAAATGCAACTTTCATCACCATGGTGCATGTCGAGAGTTGTACTGTAATAATTGCAACAGAAAGGGGAACATTGCCCACTTCTGTAAGGCACCGGCACAACAAACCACTCAAGCCGCTAATACCGGGGTAAGCCAGGCTTGCTACAGATGCGGTGAATTGGAGCATTTCAAGAGGGATTATCCAAAAGCAAGGAATACCGGGGCGTGGGAAGAGTTTTAACCATAAGGCATGAAGAGGCCATGAATAATCCTATCATGGTAACCGATATGTTCCTTCTCGATAATTCTTATGCATGCGTACTTTTCGATAGTGGTGCGGAGAGGAGTTTCATGAGCCACAAGTTTAAACACTTAAACAAAATCCCCAATCACTAAAAGACACGTTCTCCGTAGAAATGGAAAATGGTAAGACAGAGAGGACTAACAATATATACATAGGATGTATCCTCACTCTAAACAACTACTCTTTGCAAATCGACCTAATGTCGGTCACAATAAAAAGTTTTGACGTCATCATTGGCATGGATTGGTTAAATCCTCACCATGCTGATATCCTGTGTTATGAAAAAGCCATTCGCCTAAATCTGCCAAGTAGCAAAACCCTCATCATTTATGGCAACAAACCCGATACGAATCTTCAAATCATTTCTTGTGTCAAGGCTCAAAAGTATCTTCGCAAAGAATACTATGCCTTCTTAGACCACGTAGTGGATAAGAAACAAGAGGTAAATGACATCAAGGATATTCCCAAAGTTTGTAACTTCCCCAACATATTTCCCGAAGATCTACCAAGAGTACCTATCGAACACTAAGTCGAGTTTAGAATCAACTTGATTCCTGGAGCTACCCCCATAGCCAAATCCCTGTACCATTGAGCACCGACAAAAATGTAGGAATTGTCCAGTCAACTAAACGAACTGCTAAGCAAAGGATTCATCAGTCCAGGCTTCTCGCCTTGGGGAGCATGGGTCTTGTTCGTGAAGGAAAAAGATGGATCATTCCGCATGTGCATCGACTAACGGGAACTAAATAAACTCACCATCAAAAATCGATATCCTTTACCTCGAATTGACGACCTCTTTGACCAATTTCAAGGAGCAAGTTACTTCTCAAAGATAGACCTAAGATCTGGATACCATCAGTTGCGATTCTAGGAGGAAGATATTCCCAAGACCGCATTCAAAAATCGCTACAGTCACTACGAATTCGTAGTAATGCCCTTCGGAAAAACGAATGCACCCGCGGTGTTCATTGACCCGATGAACCGTGTATGTCGACCTTACTTAGACAAATTTGTGATAGTATTCATCGATGAAATACTAGTCTACTCACGAAGTAAGGAGGAACACAGTCAGCACTTACGACAAGTCTTAGAAACATTAAGGGCGGAGAAGTTGTATGTGAAATTCTCGAAATGCGAGTTTTGGATTTGCAAGGTGGATTTCCTAGGTCACGTGGTCAGCAAGGAAGGGATAAACGTACATCCTTCCAAAATCAAGGCAATCGAAAACTGGGCGACACCAAGAACCCCAACTGAAATCCGTCAATTTCTAGGCCTCGTTGGCTACTACAGGAGGTTAATACAAAACTTCTCCAAAATCGCAAAGCCACTCACCACCTTGAATCAGAAGGGTGTAACCTTCAACTAGGAAGAGAAACAAGAATCTGATTTCCAGACACTAAAACAAGCTCTATGGAGTTCCCCGATCTTGTCCCTCCCAGAAGGGACGTATACTACACACGACCTCAAACTGAGACAGCTTAAGAATCACGAAGTAAACATTTCCTATGCCTCGAGACAGCTTAAGAATCACGAAGTAAACTATACTACACACGACCTCAAACTGAGAGCAGTAGCATTTGCTCTGAAGATCTGGAGGCACTACCTTTATGGTACGAAGTGCACAATCTTCACGGATCATAAGAGTCTCCAGTACATCTTAGATCAAAAGGAACTCAATGTGAGGCAACGACGATGGGTGGAACTACTAAATGAATACAAATGTGAGATTCACTATCATCCAGGCAAGGCCAACGTAGTAGCAGATGCCCTTAGTCGAAAAGAGTACTCGGGCCACCAAGTAAAGTCATTAACCATGACCATCCATTCACACCTGTCCGCGCAGATTAAAGAGGCTCAGCTGGAAGCCTTGAAACTCAAGAATGTGGCAGGAGAAGCCTTAAGAGGAATGGATAAAAACCTTAAAGTCAAGGATGACAGAGCTCGCTACCTCATGGATCGAATCTGGATACCGAGATTCAGTGGATACATAGATGTTATTATGAACGAAGCCCATAAGACCAGATACTCCGTTCATCCTGGTTCTGATAAGATATACCTGGACCTCAAGAAACTTTATTGGTGGCCAAATATGACGGCAAAAATCACTACCTATGAGAGCAAGTTTCTGACTTGCGCCAAGGTCAAGGTATAAAGCCTTCGGGTTTACTACGACAACCAGACATACTCGAATGGAAGTGGGAGTGGATAACCGTGGATTTCATAACCAAATTACCAAAGACAACAGGTGGTCTTGACACCATTTGGGTAATCACTGACAGATTAACCAAATCCGCACACTTCCTACCAATAAAAGAGACCGACAAAATGGAGAAGCTAACCAAGATGTACATTAAAGAGATCGTACGATTGCATGGTGTGCCAATATCTGTTATCCCCGACAGAGACAGTAGGTTTACCTCACGGTTTTAGCAATCACTACAGAAGTCCTTGGAATCAAAACTCGACATGAGTACAGCATACCATCCTCAAACTGACGGGAAAAACGAGAGTCTATGCTTCATAGAGGAACCTGTAGAAATCATGGACATGGAACTTAAGAGAACAAAACAAAGCCATATACCAATAGTGAAGGTCTGTTGGAATGCCAAGCGATGGCCTGAATTCACTTGGGAATGAGAAGACCAGATGAAACAAAAATACCCACATCTTTTCCCTAGTTCATGAATACCCACTTTAGAAAAAATTTCGGGACGAAATTCCCTCTAACGAGGGGATAATGTAACAACTGGTTATTTTGGGTCAATAAAAGTCAAAGAAATTCAAATAAAAGTTAATTGTTCCAACAAAAGTAAAATAGTTAAAATTAAATAATGAATTATACCCCACTTTAAGGATTTTCGGTTTTTGGAATCAAAAACCACTTTAGACCG
The DNA here is from genome assembly GCF_002870075.4 of Lactuca sativa. Lineage (NCBI taxonomy): Eukaryota > Viridiplantae > Streptophyta > Magnoliopsida > Asterales > Asteraceae > Lactuca > Lactuca sativa. Next base: position 64,402,155 of record NC_056631.2, on the reverse strand, counting down.
AAATCACTTTCTTGGACCGAGAACACTCTTAGCCGAGAACACTCCTTGACCGAGAACTCCTTGAACCGAGAACCCTAGACCAAAGACTTGGTTCTCGATTGATGTTTTAGACCGAAATCAAGGGATTTCGGTGAGGGATAGGCCGAAAACCCAAACCTTATCTGACGACACACTCTCCTATGGGATAAAATACACATTTTCCCTCATTTACGTCCCAAAATCTCCCAAATCCTCTCAAAATTCACAGGAACATTCATACAATCTTCAAATATTCATAATATTCTCAACAACATATTCAATTATTCATAACCTTTTCCTAGAAACACTTTCAAATCACCTACAGGAAGCAAAATTCTTCAACTTAAGTTATAAGAAACATTGTAAGTATTCCTTATTTAATTAAGTGTTTTATAACACTTACATATTTAATTCAACTAATTTACACACAATATCGTGTGTTAAATACTTGTAGGGTACGAACACGTTCACGTATTATAACTTGAAGATCATCATTTTTACTTCGTTGTCCAGCCCAGAAAACACCTGAGGTGAGTTCATACCCCTACGGTTTTTTATGATTTTTCGATCTTTTTAGGGGGGGGGGGGGGGGAATACAAGTAAAACACAAGAAAACTTGTGTTAAAATACGAACCGTTACATTGATATTTTCACGATATATATATATATATATATATATATATATATATATATATATATATATATATATATATATATATATATATATATATATATATAGGTACAAATTTGATTACAATAAATTTTTAACCCTTTTGTAACATATGGTACAAAAACGGGTATAATTATATAAACATACTTATATAGGGTTTTATTTATTTAGGGCTTTTAGGTTATTTAGGGCTTTATTGGGCCTATCAAGCTCACTAGAATGTCATCAAACCCATTAGGGTTTTATTGGGTCTATTAGACTCATTAGGGTTTTCACTAAGCCCATTTGGCTTCATTGGGCCCATTAGGCTAACAAGTCCCATTAGGGTTTCAAACATCCCCAATCGAGTCAACTCATAGGACAAGCACACCGCCACCCGACACAGCGGCCGGTGGTGGCAGGAGGCGGCAGCCACCACCCTAAGGTGGTGATTCTTGGTTTTTCTTTCATTAATCCAATTTGTTACAGTTACAATGCCCGACCGATCAACAGACGCACACCCTATTCTAATTACAAACACATACACACGAAAATACACCCACCCATGGTGGTACACAGCGGCAGCCACCACCTCATGATGGTGGCAGTGGCGGTCTTCCTCACTTTCCGGCCTAGCATCTCCCTTACAACATCCGACCACTACATACATACAACCCCACGAACACCAAACACAGCTAGCACACCCGAACACACACCCAAAACGCGCATACAGCCACCCTCCTCACGGTAGCCGGTGGCAGCAAACGAAGTGACAAGGCGGCAGCCACCATGACTGGCGGCCATGGTGGTTCTTCGCCGTTACCAGCCAACAAGCTATCACAGCGCACAAGGTCCAAAAGCCACTACCCACCAGGTGGCATAATGAACGGCGGAAGTGGCACCTTAATACTCTTGAACTACCAACACATCCTCCATCGTCCTCTTTCTCTATCTGGGTGTCCAATGCATAGGTCACAAAACATGAACAACCCTACTAAAGGTATCTCCTAGCTCTTGCAGTTGAATAAAGCGACAGTCCACACTGAGCACCCTCACCATGAGTAACTAGTTCTCCTCCACTTAGGGTTCGAACCCGCACAGACTAGTGCCCACAATCAATCATTTCTCCATTAGGGCTTAACCAATCCATCCCCACAATGACTTTGATCTCGCGTAAAGGGATAGGAACCAAATCAATCGAGTACCTCTCTCGGAATAGCTCAACAGTTCACCCCTGATGAACCTTTGATATTCTCACTAAACGATCATCGGCGATCTCTACCTCCAACAGATAATCCATATGTTAAACCGAAATCACTCACCATTTTCCCTCATTTACGTCTCAAAATCTCCCAAATCCTCTTAAAATTCACAAGAACATTCATACAATCTTCAAATCTTTATAACATATTCAAGTATTCATAACTTTTGCCCATAAACACTTTCAAATCACCTACAAGAAGCAAAACTCTTCAAATTAATTTTTAAGAAACATTGTAAGTATTCCTTATTTAATTTAGTGTTTTATAACACTTACATATTAAATTCAACTAATTTACACACAATATCGTGTGTTAAATACTTGTAGGGTACGAACACGTTCACGTATTATAACTTGAAGATCATCATTTTAACTCCGTTGTCCAGCCTAGAACACAACCGAGGTGAGTTCATACCCCTATGGTTTTTATGATTTTTTTCCATGTTTTTAGGAGAGGAATACAAGTAAAACACAAGAAAACTTGTGATAAAATACGAACCGTTACATTGATATTTTCACGAAATATATATATATATATATATATATATATATATATATATATATATATATATATATATATATATATATATATATATATATATATATATATATATATACACACACACACACATATGGATACAAATTTGATTACAATAAATATTTAACCATTTTGTAACATGTGGAGCAAAAGGGGTATAATTATATAAACATACATATATAATTATTTAATTTCGTTTTATTATCTTGGTAAATTGATAATAGCATACAACGGATTCGCTATTTCAATGAAACATTTATATAAACTATAATAGGTATAATTTATGGAACATTCACACTATTTTACCCTGTTGGGGACACATAAATAATTATTTAAAAGAATAATTATTGTTACACTATGTAAACACTATGAAAGGGTAATACATACAATTACAAGAAAAAGGGATTTCATTACACTATACGTAAACTGATTAATACAAGGTTGTGAGACACTATCTTCACATACTTTCTATAGTACACGCTAAAGTCTTATATTATAATCAGAGTCTCTTGTAGGGAGAGTGTGACACTTGTGTATAGATCTAAATGGGACTGACAATCTCACACCTAAACTATTAGCTACAGTTAGACCGGCAGGTATGGGGTGACAAATGTCATACCATTCCAACGCCTGAAGAACGTTGTACAGGCCACTAGTCTCTAGCATGGTTATAATAACTCACATGGGGTATTAACTAATACATTTGGTTTACGGGGCTAACTTACATTCATTCAAAGGGTTTTACACAGATACAACTACAGTACACTATATTTTAGAGTAAATTACACGAATGGTCCCTATGGTTTAGGGAAATTTGTGGTTTTGGTCTCTAACTTATTTTTTTAACCTGGAAGGTCCCTACTGTTTGTTTTTGTTACGCGCTTAGTCCCTGTTTTACCTAAAAACTTATTTTGCCCTTGATTTTTAATTTATTTAAATAAACACACCACCAACCTCATCCCCCTCACCTTACCTTACCTACCCCACCATTTTTCTCTATTTAAATAATTGTATTTTTAGGTAAGATAGGGACCAAGCGCATAACAAAAACAAACAGTAGGGATCAATGGCGTAACAAAAACAAACAGTAGGGACTTTCCGAGTTAAAAAATAAGTTAGGGACCAAACCCGCAAATTACCCCAAACCCTAAGGGACCATTCGTGTAATTTACTCTATATTTTAGTATAGTATAAGTTATACTTCAGGAGACATACATTCAAATAGTTTATAATTATTAAAACTACTTTCAAGTGCAACAATATTCATACATTTTAGGTCTTAAGGTATCTAAGACTACAATTCATTTTACAAGAAAATATTGGATTTTCTGGCATCGCACTCATCCATTTTACAAAGAAACATGGAAGATTTCTCGTACAAACACTTATGAACTCACCAAATTAACTGCTGACACATTTTCAAAACTACTTGTATTCTCAGGGAATCATTAAGACAGGTAACAGCAAGCTTTTGAAGATGAGACGCTAAGACGTCAGTCAACTCTTATATTATCATATTGTAATTGATTTTTGAAACATGTAACACTTACAACCAATGTAACTTTATTAATTATATTTATAATGGTTGTGTTTTCTTTGATCTTTATTATTCAATTGTTATGATATTGTACATGATGTCATCCATCCCAGACGTTTCCGCCGTTTTACCAGTTTGGGGGCATGACAAAAAATCCGACCAGGTTATGGCCTTAATGAATGGGGCTCCTAGAGCATAACCAACCTCCTCCTACCAATCCTGAGCTTGCTACCTCAAATAGCCTGCAACGAACCTCACCTTCGACCCCCGGGGAAGATGCTAGTCATCTAAACACACTCCATGTCTGCTGTCCATCGCCTGGAGGCATTGGGGCCCTTCACCTAAAGAACTCTGGAGCCTAAAATCCCACGAAATCCTTGAAGAAGAGAGTGTGGGCTCTATACTTGCCATCGGCTAGATCGGCCTTAAAGATCCTGAGACGATCCTCCATCAACTTGATGATACCCTCCTTGATCGACCCGAACATCATCGGGGTCGCATCAAGGATGCCTCTCATAACCTTAGACACGATGAACTCATACAATCCCTCGTTAATTGGTTCGGTGCCCGAGCCTGAACCAGATCCAAATCCTGAACCTCCTGCTCTGCCACGTATCATCACCATGGTGAAATATAATACATAAAGAATCAGTATATGCATGAAGATGTTCTCACACATGAATTTTCTTGAATTCATCAATGACTTCCTTGTCTTGGTTATAGATTTTTGCTTTCAGTAGTACATGCCCAATACTACCTTCCACACCTATCTATACATTCCTCAAGGACTGCCTCAAATCTTCCAAGTCACTCCCCTTCTATCAATTACTTCACTCGCACTATAGAGCACCTTACGCACTAAGACATTTTGTAGGCTTTCCTAGGGTTCCTTCCCACACTACTCTCTGCTATCAGCTATAGAAGAGACTCCCCTCCAATTCCTTCTAACTATCTCACGAATACAATTACATGTTACAAGCACTAGATACTTTTTGACTGCTAGGTCCCACTCAACAATGGTTGGACTCAGACAAGAGCTACGTAATAGAGTTGAACCTAACCTTTGATAATTCTAATCCCACCAACATGTAATTTAAAGTATTCTCTTAATAATTAGCCAACACTAGTGGAGTCCCTATAAGAACAAAGCAAGCAACATTCGATCATTGAGTTCTAAACCAAAGCACTACCTAACCAGGTCACTCGATGTAATCTTCTGAAATCCATACTAACATGCAGGTCTAAGGGTTAAAACAACTGGCATATAAAGGAATCTCTCCTAACATCCTACTATGAAATTCTGAGCAGATCCTTAGCCCTAGTCTGGCATGATATACACATATGCATATACTAAAACAATAACATGCATGGGTATTTTGGGAATACTTTCTTGAGCTTGGCCGATTGCACACATCGCACCCTTTTGCTTTATAAAATCTTATTTAGAAAACTCTTTTTCTTTCAGAAAGATTATCAACTCCTCAGTTTCAGTTCAGACACTCCCATAGGTGTGCCCAAATCCCTGAAACAAAGGCTCTGATACTAACTTGTAACGTTCCAAAAATTTCTAAGTAAAAATTTTCATTTTTTAACCAACAGAAGCATCATTCATTCATTTCAAAAACTCCTCAAAACATGATAATGTATAAATTAGTTATCAGAGTACAAATCAAGTCATAAAATTGTAGTGACCCTGGTTATGAGGACATGTGTGGAATAGTAAAGATTAAGTGAATCAATCAATCATGAAGAAAACAATGAGTAAATAAAATCATTTAAGCTCCATTAGAATAGCATGATTACAAGTGGGTAGTGTAAATTCTCTCACTAGACTAATCTCACAAAGGTTCTTTTATAAATAGGAGTGACTCACTTCCTATATATAGGAAAGACTCAACCTATTACATATCACAAGAGGGTAAGCCACATCCAAGGAGAACTTTGCACCCTAACATTCTCCCGCTCAAAGTTAGGATTGGATGTCCCGACTTCAATTTCAAAACGAGCTCCAAGCGGTCAAGACCAACTCCTCCTTGAAGTAACACTGGTCTTCAAATCCGTTTTGAAAAGAAATATCCGAGAATCTTCGAATACACATTTCTACATTCTCCCCTTTTTTTAATGAACAAATGATTATAAAATCCACAAGTGATGAGAAGCGCTCGAGGAACAAACGTGACGAAACTCCCCCTCAATCTGTGAAAAAAAATGAAACCACGAAAATCTTGCACGAAAAATAATCACAAAAAGTCGAGAAAAATTTACAAATTTTGTGAAAATTTCGACTTTTGGGTGAGAGTTGCAAGAATTTTGAAAACTGGGTAAAAAGTGTCAATTTCACAAATTCTGAAAGGACTCGTTACGACAAATCAGCTTTAAATGCGAAATTGGGCATAAAGTGTCAATTTGCATCAACTGTAGGGACTTAATGTGAAAATTCTTCCCACTTCATAAAATTTTACCCCCAGTCGAAATTGGGTATATTCTGTCAAATTATTGAAACTTCAGGGAATCAAAACGAAACACCTTCACTCTTCACAGAAAAGTACCCAAATTCGAAATTGGGTAGAAACTGCCAAAACATTGAAACATAAGCGACTCTAATGCGAAATGTTGATATGTTCTTCCCCAGATCATTTCCAGTATGCAAACAAAGAAGATTACTCGAATTCGAGGTCGACTCCAACATCTCTAAATCATTCGCCAGTCTAATTACTCCAAATGTAACACCCTGTTTTGAATCGATTCTTAGTCTGAGGCTGTGGCCCGAAGATCGGTCATCATAAGGATTAGGGTTTTTGAAAAGATAAGATCTAGGCCTATTTGGGTGTGAGAGGTGTATTAGGAGTGATCTGGATGTTTGGTTCGTGTTTTGGAGCCTAGGGTATTTCAGTAAAGTGTCAGTTCGGGCTTTTGTGGAAAATAGATTATTGTTAGGAAGGTCTTAAGAAAGGTATGAGTTGAATATAGGGCTTCTCGTCACCTTTCCGTGGATATAAGGATCGTCAGAATTGGGCTTATAAAGAAGAAGTTATGGCCTTCGAAAGTGTCGAGGTTTTCAGGCTTAGCCGAGTACGTGGGGCGTACTAGTGAAGAAGGTAGTACGCGGGGCGTACTAACCAGGATGGTCGCGAATGTTCATCAGAGTACGCTGGGCGTACCATATTTACGTTGGGCGTACGCCAGTCAGATCCGAACCCTATTTTAAGGTCTTGGACCCTATTGAAGCTCCTTATCTCATAACATAACCCTAATATCTTCAGCCTCCACCCTCTAAAACCCTAGAAATCGACCTTTAGCCCTCATTTGAGTGATTTTTGATCTTGGATGGCCATTAAAGGGATATTTTGGTGCTTTTGAAGAGGTGTTCATTCTTGAAGACTTATTGAAGAAGATAGGGCTTTTGGATCCAAAACTACACCAGCTTTTGGCTCTCATTTGAGGTATAAAGTCTTAAACTTGGTGGGTATTTCCTTAGATCCCTTATGTTGAGTTTTTGAACCTTTTTGGTCCCAAGGATGAAACTTTATGGTTCAAATTCGATTCTTAGGCTTAGGGTTGCCACCCTTGGTGCTATTTGAGCCCCTAAGACAGAAAGTTGCAATCTTGAAGGTCTTAATGGGTTCATGCAAGAGTTAAGACCATTTTTATGGAATTAGAATGCTATTTGGTCTTTTTGGAGGATGCAAAGGCATAAAGTTGCCAACTTTATTCCTTATGACTCATCAAACAACCTAGATCTGAGTTTGGGACGTAAAGTATTCAAGTATTAAGCACTTAATGGAATTTGTGCATAAGCTGGTTGTACGTTGCGCGTACTATGTAGTACGCTACGTGTACAACCTTTCGCCCAGTACGCTAAGCGTACAGAAGAGGTACGTTGGGCGTACGCTCTCAGGAGGACTTGGGCCTTAGTGGACTTTAGACATTTGGGCCCTAATGATGTTGGGCTTGGAATTGCTGATAATTGGGCCTAAATGTATCTTTGGGCTAATTCTGGAATAGTTGGGCCTATTGGGCCTTATGGCCCAATATAGAAATGGACTTGCATTTGTGGGCCTTTGTGTGGGCCAATTCTTGGACTAGGTTGTTGTGGGCCTTCATGGGCCAATTGGAAACAGGAGTATAGACTAGGGACACTATTGGGCTTTAGGATAAGGCCCATTGGAAAGGTTTGGGCCTAATTTGGAAAATTGGGCCAAAAGTGGGTTACAACTGGGTTTTGATGATTATGGGTTATTCGACCATTGGGATGCTAAGTGTGTTGAAAAGAAGGATTTGGGCCTCATGGCAAGACCATGTAGAGGTTTGGGCCTAATTTGGAAAATTGGGACATTGATGGATTTATAGGCATTATAGTGTTGGGCTTTTGTTTTGGGTTTGGGCCTTAGTTTTGGATCATACCGGGCCAGGGGTAGAATGGTCATTTACCCCATGCATGGATTAAGGATTATGGTATAGGACCCAATTGCTAATTGGGTATATTGATCGGTATTGATAGCTCAGGAGGTGGACAAGGCAGCAGCTAAGGATTTCCTTCATGAAGCTTCTACATTCAAGGTGAGTCTCATCACCATACCAATGGGTCTAAGGCACCAAGGCCGACCCATTCAGTTAGTTGTAGTGTTTATTGTAGATTCATTACTGATATGTCTGGTATGCATGTATATGCGGTATGCTAGTGATTAAGTGGTATGCTATTTGACTATGTGGTATGTGCTATGCTAGTTGTCTTTGTAATATTTGCATGGAAGACCATGGGGGAGCCCATGGCGCTTGGATGTAAGACCATGTGGGGGAGCCCATGGCGCTTGGATGTAAGACCATGTAGGGGAGTCCATGGCATCCTGGAGTAAGACCCTAGGAGGAGCCTACGACATCCTTATATGTTTGTATGATACGGCTATGTGATTGATATGGATTATGTGATTAATATGGTTTATGTAGCTGTTATAGCTAGTATGGATTATGTGGTTATATGGATTATGTGGGGTGTGTTCTGGGGAACTCACTAAGCTTCGTGCTTACAGTTTTGTTTATGGTTTCAGGTATCATCGGTTTGGAAAGGAAGGGCTCGACTTGATCGCAATGCACACACCATGTTTTCCGCATATTGTGATTTTGGGACGTAACTCTGATAATTGTTTTGAATTTTGATTAAGAAATGTTTTTGGAATGCTTGGATTTAAAATATAACTATGTTTTACTATAATAAAAATAAAATTATTACCCCGATTTATGGGTCGTTACACCAAACGATAAGATCTCTTGACTCACTCCAAATGGTACCATCAAAAACCGTTTCAACTCCAAAATTGATTTCGACTTCAAAGAAGATAATGTCGATTTAAACAGAAAACATTAGTCGAACTCGATTTCATTCAACACCAGTTGAAATCATCACTCTCAGCTCGACGAAATCAGATTCGACCCCATAAGATTTGACTCTACATCCCACCATCTCATTCGACTCATACATTACCATTAAAATCGACTTCAAACAATCATATGTATCAGTCGAAATTGATGCCAGACATCTTGAATCAAGTTTTGATTCAAGCAATTTTAAAACAATCAAACTCCCATTCGTTGATTTTAACTCTTAAATTTTGATTTTCGATCCTCATGACTATCGTTTTCGATTCGCAGATACGAAATAAGATATGAAAAACATTCAAAATCAAGTTCAATTCCATGAATCTCAACATTTGATTCCAAGTATTGATTTTTGACATCAATCAAAAACACTTCAAATGTTCAATCCCAAGATATCAACTTTCCTTTCCAGCCCAAATCAAAAATAATTTCCAAACAACCCATCGAAACTTCCTAACATATCGAAACACATATATTCACTTCGATATGTCAATTCTCAAGGATATTCAACAAATGCCAAATGACATCTTCATAAAACTTTTTCATTTCAAACTTCAATTTTCTGTTGTTCTTCAATTGTTCTTTATCACCAACGAAATCAAATGTAGTTGATTCAAAATATTCAACTTAAATCATATATGAAACAAATCAGATGCGAGAGGCGAAAAATCAATCAATAAGGAAATATTGATTATCAGATTAATCGATGAGAAATTAGGATTCAATTTATGAAGTTAACAAGATATAAAAACTGGAAAAGGATTGTAGATGAAATCAGTCTAGAAGGAACTTGGGATTAAAATTTAATTGAGCAGTGAATAGTGACAAAGTTTGGTTTGGGCTCAACATTTATGGATCAAACGAATATAAATTGAATTGGTTTGGGCTTTAATTTTAGATCCATGAACAGTAGTAGAATTCGAATTTTTGTGCTCGAAGTTATTAGATCAATTGAAAAAAATATTGGATCAACAATGAGGCTCGAAACAAATTAGATCCAACGAATCAAAACGATCAAAAACTCAATAATGAACGCACGAATTGAAAATATGATTGGATTTGAATTTCGAGAAAACTTGAATCGTTCATCATCAGATCTTCAAGAACAAGGTATTGATTTCAGAATCCATTTGAGAAATTGAGAAACCTTCTTAATAATTCTTTTTCCATTTTCAATACTCGAATTGATCATGGAAGATCTCGGTTCCTTGGTTGGAATTAGAAAATTACCCAATTGCAAATTGTACCATACTACCACCCATGATGCACATTGTACAATCCATTATTGTCATTTTTGCAAGATCTAACATCATCTTCATAATGATTTTGAGAATCTTCAAAAATTTTGGGTTTGGAATTCGAATTCATTACACCATTTGATGATTGTTGCTTTGAAACCTAAATTTGCTTCATTGATTTCGGCTTCAAGACAACATTTGAATAATTTTGTTTAGAAAACCAAGTTTTCTTGTTTTTGATCTTCTTCTTCATCTTTTTTTTATCTTGAAGATTTGAATTCAAGAACAACATCATTCTTGACTACTTTTTGCAGTTTGATACATTTGAACTTCTTGGATTGAAGGCTTTCTATATGTCACCATTCCTTCAAACGAATCATAAGAACTCAAGCAATCATTGGTTTGAACTCCAATTGAACGAGAAACTTTCACATCTTCATGAAAATCACATTGAATTCCCTTGTTTTGAACATCACGAACATGATGAACTTCTTAAGGAACATCTTCATCAAACTTAAGAGCATGAAGATTATTTGAGTCTTCAATAAGAGAAACATGTTCCTTTTTGAATAATTCTCTTTCTTTTCCTTCCTTTTGATTACCACACCAACAAAACATATTCATGTAAATTTGAACCAAACTTTCAATCTGAAAAAGAGGTTGAAATATCAATTTTCCATGATCATTTTTCTTGTATCCATATGAAATAAAAGTTCCCATGTAATAAACCCGCATTTCAACAATAACCCATAAAATTGTTTCTCATTGACTTTGCATTTGACATCTTCAATTATTACGATACAACAATCATAATACAAACACACGATCTTTGATCAATCAACAACAAAAATCACAAGAACTTCGATTTTTCTAGAGAGAGAAAGTGATTATGAATGAAATCTCTGGAGAGAGAAAGTAAAAGATGAATGAATTCTAGAGAGAGAAAGAAAAATTGATAAAAACTCTAGAGAGAGAAAGTGATTTCGATATGAATTTTGGAGAGAGAAGGAAAAAATCACATGAATTCTAGAGAGGGAAAATCGAATTTAAAAGAAGATCAAAGAAAAATTCTATTTCTAGAATCAAAAACACTCTCAAAGATGAAGAACTTACAACAATTTGAGATTCACCCAATCATGTTTTCATCATGGAACAAATTCTTGAAGACTTCAAGAACACTTCAAGAACACCCGCTCTGATACCAATTGTAGTAAGCCCGGTTATGATGACATATGCAGAATAGTAAAGACCAAGTGAATCAATTAATCATGAAGAATATAAAGAGTAAATAAAATCGTTTAAGCTCCATTAAAATAGCAAGATTACAAGTGGGTAATGTAAATTCTCTCACTAGACTAATCTCACAAAGGTTATTTTATAAATGGGAGTCACCACTTCCTATTTATAGGAAAGACTCAACCCATTACACATCACAAGAGGGTAAGCCACATGCGAAAAGAACTTTGCACCCTAACAAAAATGCAGAATACTTGTGGATGTGGTGTGATTATGCTGGGCCCTTACCTTTTGAACTGGAAGTACCTTAAACCATAAACATAAAACTGTAAGCACAAAGCTTAGTGAGTTTCCACAGAATATCCCATACCAAACATACGTAATAGTCAAAACATAATTTGGTCTATTTCACCCCTTCGGTTTCTTTTAACCGGTACTGGGTCTATTTCACCCCCTTCGGTCTCTTTTAACCGGTAATGGGTCTATTTCACTCCCTTCGGTCTCTTTCAATCGGTATCAGGTCTATTTCACCCCTACATCTAAGCATACAATCACATCAACAAGAGTCACAAAGACAACAATCACATACATGCATAACAGTAAGTGTCACAAAGACAATTATCATCCTTCAAACATAATCCAGTGGGCCGGCCTTGGTGCTTTCGACCCCATGAGTACAGTGAAGGAACTCACCTATCGAACGATGGTTAACTGCAACTATTACTACTACTGCGAACGCAGATGCTATCAACCACCTATATAGCCATATAAAGTACACCCTTAGCTTCTCCTGCAAGACTAGGGAGTTAACCAAAAGTCAACGCAAGTCAAAAGTCAAATTCAATGGTCAACAGACTCGCCATGTCGTGGCCATCCTTTGCCATGGAGTGGCCCCTAAAGGACAAAACAATCTATCTGACCTAGTTACCATGTCATGGAAACAGGGTTCTAAACAGCTTAATTGATTAAGTTGTTTTATGCAACCTCACAAGATTCAAAGCACATATCTAAATAAAAACATGATCTAAAAGGATAAAGTTTCTAACAGAACCCATCAGGACCATCCAAAATGGTCCAAAACTTAAACCATACGATCCAAAAATCAAGAACTTAACCATTAAGCACTTATTCCTTTAGGTTTGAAGTCCATCTTTTCTAGAAGTGATTCTAACACTAAAACCGACATGAAAGTTAGTGCTTTATAGATATGCATGTCTAATGCATGTCTTCAACGCATATTAGGTCAAAATGAGAGTTTATGGCCTAAATCTCATGCATGACTTCAAAATACAACCAAACTTCAGATCCAAGCCACAAACTACACTAAATGTCCCAGAGATTCATAAAGTTGCAAACTTTATGAGATCTCACCATTCTAACTAACTAGAACAAGAATTCCTCTTTCTTACAAAGGTCTAGAACACTGCCAACGTAAAGAATGGAAAATTATTTATTGGATCCTAGCTCAATAATTCCTCTTTCTTCCTTCAAAAGCTTCCAAGAACACCAAAAAGAGCTTCAACAATGGAGGGAAGAGATTAGGGTTTCTTCAAGGCTTAAGGAGGATGATGGAGGCTGGGGATGAGCTAACCCTAGCCTCCCCATTCCTTTAAATATGGAGCAACTCGGAAAATTATGGTTTTTTCCATCAGGCGGTTGCCATGTTGTGGCAGCTAAATGAAACTCGTGTTTTATTATTGACTTGCCACGTCATGGTGGTCCTTTACCACGTCGTGGGAGCCCTAAAAACAAAAGAAAAATAATTACAAAGTATCTCAAAATTCGGATGTAACATTGGACCTCTTAGCCTGGCTTACTGCGGTCTGAACCTGCTTCGGCCCATGCTTTGTCTGAAGTTGCAGCTCAATCTCCCGTTCTCGGGCTCTAGCAATCATGTCATCCAAGCTCTCGCAGCTAGATAGGCTCACAAAATCCTAAATATAATCCTGCAACATATTATGTACCTCGTCTTCTTCATTTCCTCATCCGCAATGTACTGTGGAACCAGTAAAGCCCTCTCCTTGAGCTTGGAGGTGATCTTTGCCACTGTCTCTGTTGTCTGGCGAAGGTTTAAAACTCCATTGCCAACTACTGCACCTCAATAGTTGGTGCAAACTCAACCCTGAACCTCGTCACAAAACCATCCCAAGTCATGGCCGCCATGGCCACAACCCCCCACAAAGTGACCAACCTCCTCCCACCAATCACGTGATCCATCCCTCAGAAGGCAAGATGCAAATCCCACATTTGATCCCTCCGGGAAGAAACTAGTCCGCTGAGCATTCTCCATGTTAGCAATCCACTACCTACTAGCAATAGGGTCCTTCTTCCCAATGAACTTTGGGGCTCTGCAAGCCTTCAACTCCCAAAAAGAAAGAGCCCATGCCTGAATTTGACCACCACAATCTCTGCATGAAAAGCTCCAACCCGCTCATCCAGCAGCTCCATTATCCTCTCCTTGATGGTACCAAAAAACACAGGAGTCGCATCAAAAATACCACGAGTGATCTCAGATGTAATGAACTCGCGAATCCTCTCATCAATCAGCTCACCTGAGCCTGAACTAGAACTAGAACCTCCTCCACGAGTGCTCATCACCATATTGGAAATCAACCAGATAAATGATCAAAACAAACCCAAAAAATCCTCATGAATTTCCCCGATTCGAGTATGGATCTTGTGCTTTCAGTAGTTCGGTCCTAATACTACCTTCCACACCTATCCATACTTTCCTCAAGAATCATCTTGAATCCTTTAAGTCACCCACTCACACTTATATAACCCATATCCGCTAAATAGTGCATCACTCCCACTAATGCACTTCCTAGGCTCTCCTAAGATCCCCACCTCACCCTACCATTAGCTGCTGAAAAACCCCTACTAACTTCAACTAACTACTTTATGAATACAATTACATGCAACAAAGCTTAAATAATCTTTCGACTAAAAGACTTAAGCCTACAACGGTTGGACTCGAACAAGTGTTGCGTAATAGGGCCAAATCAATCACTCTAAGATTATTTAGCCTCTGTAGCATGTAACTTAACATATTCATTTAATATTTAACTCGCATCAATATAAGTCCTACAAAGCACAAAGAAAGCATCATTCGAGTAGTAAAAATTTATAGGCCATAAAATATCAACATGCATCCTTCCTAATAGGCATCTCACCTAATAGGCATTCTAGCATGCAACCCTGAACATATCCTTATGCTAACTTCTAGCATATAAAACATATAGCATAACAACATGTATGGGTATTCTAGGAATCAGTTACTTGAGCTCGGTTGGTTGCACACATCGTACCCCTTTCTTGTAGAAGATTTATTAGAAATTTTTATTTTCTTTCAAAAAGATTACCTGTAACACCGTAAAAATTAAAACAATTTTTCACATTTGAAAACACATTTTAATAAAACCATTCATTCATAAAATCTCATAACATCATGTTTTTAATTCACAAATGACTCCCAAGATCAAAATACGTCCAATCCCATATGTGTGTACGAATCAAGCCGGCGCCTTCCTGCGGTCATCACTGGTACCTGAAACACATAACACTAAACATTGTAAGCATAAGCTTAGTGAGTTCCCCAAAATACCACAATAATCACATAATAGTCACTCGAGGCTGTAACTCTGTTGACCCTCTGGTCAATGTGTCTCAGTGGGGCCCTCCAGCCCCAACTCTCTATGGGCCCTCTGGCCCTAACTCTAGGGACCCGAAAGTCCCAACTCTGTAGCTTTGAATCATGCATATCACATATCACAATAAATGACAACACATAATAACATGCAATCACACTGGCATATAACTTTATAATACTCTGTCTCTTAACTCTGTTACCACACTAGGTAAACTATAGTGAGAAGACTCACCTCGGGTATCTCGGTAAATCTCTGACTCGGTAAATGTTGGCCTAGTCTCCGCCTAATCATATGAAAATAACACTCTATTTAATATAACTCTCAAAGGCTAGACTATGCTCTCTTATGACACTCTCAGAACGGTAAAAGATCATTTTACCCCTCTCATAGCTCAAAGGCCCCACAATAGACCATACCCTAAAAGTCAACCAAAAGTCAACTCTCCGGGTTACGTTGCGCGTACCAGATGTGTACGCTGAGTGTACCCGGTTGCACCTCAGAATCGGGGAGCGCCTCCCAGTACGCGGCGTGTACTAGGAATTATGCTCGGCGTACTCCCCTGCTTCATCCCTTTTGCTCTTGAGGTCTTAAACAGTTAAGACATACGTCCATATTTTAGATCTGACCCCTTCTAAGCCCCTTAATCCATAAAGTTGATGACTTTAAGCCGTTGCATGGCTGAACAAGTCACTAACTCCCAAAATGATCCATCCTTCAACTCTAGAAGGCTTAGACATATGCATGACTCCAAAGTAATATCCAAGATGGGAACTTTTATGGCTCTACATCACTAATAACACTGAAAAGGGACAGATCTCGGACCATGGAGCACTTTACACTCATAAAGTCTCCACCTTTGGGGTTTTTAGCCCTAAAAAGGACAAATACAACAACAACAACAAAAAGAAGAGGAAAGTTTTGAACTTTATACCTCCAAGAGTAGCTCTTTCCTCTGTAGATCTCAGATCAAAAATGGCACCTCAAGCTTTAGCCTCCAAGATCTCCTTTCCTCCTTCTTCACCAAGCCACTAAAGCACCAACAAGCTCAAATCAACACTCTCACACACTAAGAACGATGGGGCTCTCTTTTAGGGTTTCACTCACTGATATGGAGGATAAGGAATGAGCTATAACACCCTTTAAATAGTGCACAATGAGGATTAGGGTTTTTGCACCTGGACCGGGTACGCCCGGCGTAACTCTAGGTACACCCAGCGTACCTTGGCGACTCCGCGTCTAAATTAAGCGCGTGAGTACACGCAGCGTACCCCTCTGGTACGCCCAGCGTACTCACTTGCTATACATCCTCCACTCAAGGACTAAACTTGACAATTCAATAAAGAACAAGGATGAAAGAAATGCACCTGAATCTCGGGGTGTTACAATTCTCCCCCACTAGAACTAGACTTCACCCTCGAAGTCTCATTCCTCGAACAACTCTGGATGCTGCCCTCGCATCTCCGACTCTGACTCCCAAGTCATCTCGGACCCCTTCCGATGTTGCCACTGAACCAAAACCAAAGGTACCTCCTTGTTCCTCAAAACCTTGATTTTCCGATCTTTGATTGTCACCGGTCTCTCAGCATAATTCAGGCTCGCATCCACCTGAATATCCACCAATGGTACCACTGCCGACTCATCGGCTATACACTTCCGCAATTGCGATACGTGGAAAGTGTCATAGATCTAACCTAACTCTGCAGGTAGCTCCAACCGGTAGGCTACCCTGCCTACCCTTGCAATCACCCGAAAAGGACCGATATAACGGGGCCCCAACTTGCCCCTCTTCCTGAATTGGATCACTCCTTTCCAAGGAGAGACCTTCAGGAGTACAAAGTCGCCGACCTGGAACTCGAGCTCGGACCGACGCCTGTCCGCATAACTCTTATGACGACTCTGAGCGGTCAATAACCTCTTCCTGACCTACTGTATTTACTCAGTCGTCTGCAACACAATCTCTGTACTACCCATAACACGCTGCCCGACCTCTCCCCAGCAAATGGGGGTCTGACACCTCCTCCCATACAACAGCTCAAAGGGAGGCATACCAATGCTCGAATGATGGTTGTTGTTGTAGGAAAACTCTGCCAAGGGCAAATACGTGTCCCAACTCCCCCCGAAATCCAACACACAAGCCCGGAGCATATCCTCGAGCGTCTGAATCGTCCGCTCACTCTGTCCGTCAGTCTGGGGGTGATATGCGGTACTAAAATGCAGCCTAGTACCCAACTCCTCGTGAAACTTCTTCCAGAATCTGGAAGTGAAACGCACATCTTGGTCTGAGACAATCGAGATCGGCACTCCATGCCGTGATACCACTTCCCTCACGTACATCTCTGCCAACTTCTCTGCGGATGAGCTCTCACTGATAGCAAGGAAGTGGGCGCTCTGTGTCAACCTGTCCACAATCACCCAAATTGCATCGACTCCCCTAGCAGTCCTTGGCAATTTGGTGATAAAATCCATGGTAATCTGTTCCCACTTCCATTCGGGAACCTCCAACAGCTGCAACTTACCATGCGGTCTCTGGTGCTCGGCCTTAAACCTATGGCAGGTTAAGCACCTCTCAACAAACCACGCGACATCCCTCTTCATACATGGCCACCAATACTCCATCTTCAGGTCTAAATACATCTTAGTGGCTCCAGGATGGATCGAGAACTTCGACCGAAGAGCCTCTTCCATCAAAATGATACGCGTCCCTCCCACAAACGGTACCCAGATACGCCCCTGAAATGTCATAAGCCCCCGGCCATTGATAACGAACTCCGATACCAACCCAACAAATCGCTCTTTCTTCTGCATCTCAGGCTGCACAACCTCAGCCTGTGCCCCACGAATGGCGTCCAACACCGGAGCTATCACGGTTAATCTCAAACACACATCTCACAACGGGGTGCTCTCCGCCCTGCGGCTCAGAGCATCGGCTACAACATTAGCCTTGCCCGGGTGGTACAGGATCTCACAATCATAATCCTTGACCACGTCCAACCACCTTCTATGTCGCATGTTTAGGTTGGGCTGATCCATCAAATACTTCAGACTCTTGTGGTCCGTGTATATCGTACACCGAACCCCGTACAGATAGTGATGACAAATCTTGAGGGCGAACACCACTGCCCCCAACTCAAGATCGTGGGTGGGATACCTCGTCTCATGAGGCTTCAGCTGCCTCAATGCGTATACTATCACATGCCCTCTCTGCATCAGCACCGCTCCCAACCCTAAAATCGACGCATCACAATACACCACAAAGTCCTCCATTCCCTCTGGGAGGGATAACACTGGGGCTTCACATAGCCTCTGGCGAAGCGTCTCAAAGGAGGTCTACTGCTCTGGTCCCCATGAAAAAGCAACACCCTTCCAGGTTAACCCGGTGGGTGGCACGACGATCTTGGAGAAATCCCTGATAAATCTCCGATAATAGTCTGCCAACCCCAAGAAACTCCTGATCTCGGACGGTGACCTCGGCACCTCCCAACTCATCACTGCCTCCATTTTGGCCGGGTCGACCAATATCCCCTTCTGGTTAAAGAGGTGCCCTAGGAACTGGACCTCTCGCAACCAGAAATCACACTTGGAGAATTTGGCGTAAAGCCTCTCCGATCTCAGTACTCCGAGGATCTCCCTCAAACGCTCCTCATGCTGCTCTCTGGATCTCAAATACACCAAAATATCGTCGATGAACACGATCACCGATCGATCCAACATCGGCCTGCACACTCTGTTCATGAGATCCATGAACACTACCGGAGCATTGGTGAGTCCAAAAGGCATCACCACAAACTCATAATGCCCATAACGAGTCCTGAATGATGTCTTCTGAATGTCCTCATCTCGTACCCTTACCTGATGATACCCCGACCTCAAATCGATCTTGGAGAACCAAGATGCTCCCTGCAACTGATCAAACAAATCATCGATCCTCGGCAACGGGTAACGGTTCTTGACCATCAGCTTGTTCAACTCCCGGTAATCAATGCACATCTGGTGTGAAACATCCTTCTTCTTGACAAAAAGGATAGGCGCTCCCCACGGCGAGCTGCTCGGCCGAATAAATCCCTTTCCCAACAGCTCCTGAAGCTGTGAGGATAACTCTTGCATCTCTGGAGGTGCAAGACGATAAGGCACCTTGGCAACAGGCGCGGCCCCCGGAACCAAATCGATACTGAACTCCACTTGCCTCACGGGAGGCACACCCGACAACTCCTCTGGAATTACGTCCGGGAACTCACGTACTATCGGAACCTCCTCAACTGACCTCGGTCTCTCTTAATCAACACGCGCATCCATCACATACGCCACAAAGCCCTTACAGCCCTGCTATAGACACTGCCTCACTCTAGCGGCCGAACGAAACGCTGACCCAGAACGTGTACCCTCGCCGTACACCGTAAGAACTCCCCCACTAGGGTCTCATATGGTTACCAGCTGCCGCTCGCAGTCGATAACCGCACCGAATTTGCTCAACCAGTCCGTGCCCACAATGACACAAACATCACCCATCGCAATAGGAACCAAATCAACCGGGAACTCAACACCGAAAATCTCGAATACACACCCTCGGATCACCTCTGTGGCATATATCACCCTCTCGTCAGCTATGGAAACTCTCTGAGGCCGACTCAACGCCTCATGACTAACACTGATATGCTGACTAAAAGCCAAAGATACAAAAGACCGACTCGCACCCAAGTCAAATAACACCAAGGCAGGTATAGAATCCACAAGAAAAGTACCTACGCATAACATAATATAAGCACAATATCTCAACATCAAAATAAATACACGAAAGAATACATACCAGCCACGACATCGGGCGCTGTGTGGACCTCCTCCGCGGTCAACTGAAAGGCTCTCCCTCGTGATCTCGGCACCTCGGCCTTCACTGGCCGACTCTCGGTAGCTCTGATGGCGGCAGGGGCAGATCCCTGAGGTGCTCCCTGTGCTGATCCCTGCAACTGCGGACACTCTGCCTTCTGGTGTCCGGTTTGGTTGCAGTGAAAACATACTGCAAACCCCTTGGGGCAATGCTTAGCCATATGCCCCTCCTTGCCACATTTGTATCAAGACCCTGCTCTGCACACTCCGTCGTGGCTCTTGCCGCACTTGCCACAAGTGCGGCCCCTCTGGCTCCCTGATCTCGAATCGGCGGGCTTGGCCCGCTTGGCTACCGGCTGAGACTACACCGGTCGCCGATCCCTCCCCTAAGACTTAGCCTCCTCCCTAGCCTGAGTCTCCAGCTCTATCTCCCTCTTCCGGGCATTTTCTTGAAGCTTGGAAAATGTCCGGTACGTCGAGTTCGCCACGAACTCACGTATGTCCCTCCTCAGAATGCTCAAATATCGACGCATACGTGCCTGCTCGGAGGACACGTGCTCTGGGCAGAACATCGCCCGCTCATGAAACATCCTCGTGATCACCGTAACAGACTCAGTACCCTGCTTGAGGGTCAGAAACTCCTGGGCCAAACGCTCCCTCTCCACCTGGGGAACGTACTCATCTCGGAACATAGCAGTGAACCTCTCCCAGGCCACTGCTGCAAGCTCAGCTGGCGTATAGTGTGCCGTCACAAATTTCCACCAGTCCTTCTCTCTCAAGCAAAGTTGGTTCAGCGCAAATCGGACTCTCAAATGCTCAGGAGATGAGCAAGTAAAGAAACACCCCTCTATGTCTGAAATCCATCTCATCGCCGCGATCGGGTCCTGGGTCCCATCAAACTCCGGTGGTTTTGTGTTGCTGAACTCTCGGAATAGCAACGCATCACCACCCTGCGGCCTCGTGGCAGCTATAGCTGCAGTGGCTGTAGCAACAGCAACCTCAGAAAGAGCAGCGTACTTCTCATCAAATGTGTCTATCAACGTGGTCTTGATAGACCCGAACATCTCTGGTATCTCTGCCCTGATGGCCGCAGCCACCTCCTCCTGGATGATCCTACGAATCTCCTCATCCCTCGTATCACTGGTCCCTGATGCTTGGCGAGTCCCAACCATGATCTCTCTTTCTGAAATACAACATAAGAATAATATCAGGGACTCGCTCGAGTATACTCACACTCGAGTACTCCATCCTACTTGTTCCTTGGTATCTTGGTAAATCTCTGACTCGATAAATCTCTGACCCGAATCCCTCAAGATGGGAACTTTTATGGCTCTACATCACTAATAACACTGAAAAGGGACTGATCTCGGACCATGGAGCACTTTACACTCATAAAGTCTCCACCTTTGGGGTTTTTAGCCCTAAAAAGGACACATACAACAACAACCAAAAGAAGAGGAAAGTTTTGAACTTTATACCTCCAAGAGTAGCTCTTTCCTCTGTAGATCTCAGATCCAAAATGGCACCTCAAGCTTTAGCCTCCAAGATCTCCTTTCCTCCTTCTTCACCAAGCCACTAAAGCACGAACAAGCTCAAATCAACACTCTCACACACTAAGAACGATGGGGCTCTCTTTTAGGGTTTCACTCACTGATATGGAGGCTAAGGAATGAGCCATAACACCCTTTAAATAGTGCACAATAAGGATTAGGGTTTTTGCACCTGGGCCGGGTACGCCCGGCGTAACTCTAGGTACGCCCAGCGTACCTTGGCGACTCCGTGTCCAAATTAAGCGCGTGAGTACGCACAGCGTACCCCTCTAGTACGCCCAGCGTACTCAATTGCTATACATCCTCCTCTCAAGGACTAAACATGACAATTCAATAAAGAACAAGGATGAAAGAAATGCACCTGAATCTCGGGGTGTTACATTACCACTCCTCAATTTGAGTTCAAACACACCTAAGAGTGTGCCCGAATCCCTCAAACCAAGGCTTTGATACCAACTTGTAACGTCCTAAAGATTCCATTAAAAATTTTCATTTAAAAGATCGAGTCATATCAACGAGCCCAACCCAACATGCATACCAATAGGTCCAGCCCAACACACAATGCAAGAGTCACAAAGATAGCTAGCATCCTATATAATATAGTGAGAGGACTCACTTGTCTCATGAAATCCACTAAACCACAACTCAAAGCACCGCAAAAGATGCTACAACTCTCCTATCAAAACATACAAGGTCCAATTTTAGTCTGCATACTAAAACCAACAATCTTGACCAAAACTCAAACCAAGTCAAAAAGTCAGAGTCAACAGTCCAAAGTCAAAATCAAAATTGTCAATAACAAGCCTCCATGTCGTGGCCTCCCTTTAGCCATGTAACATCCCAAAAATACGAGCCAAAAATTTCATTTTTAAAACATATGCTTAGCGAAACATTAGGAATAAAACGTTCAACGATCATATCATTTCACAAAAGATAGTGCATGTCTGGAAAACATTTTTATAAAACATAAAAGTGTCAGAGTACAAATCCCCAGGAAGATCTCATGATGCGGAATACAAGCATGTGTGTAATGTACCGCTACCGCACCAGCTCCTTCCCCTTCGAAGAAGAGGTACCTGAAACCAACACTGAAAACTGTAAGCATGAAGCTTAGTGAGTTCCCTTAACATACCACATACCATACATTCACATATCATGCATACTGCCGGGCAATTCTGGGGTGCCCGACCTACCCGATACGGCCATTCTGGGGTGCCGACCTACCCATGTCAAGCCGTTCTGGGGTGCTGAATACCCATGTCAAGCCATTCTGGGGTGCTGACTACCCATCGGTCCTAACAACCGATCCTCGGGGACTATTTCACCCCCTACTGCTACTATCACATATACCATAACATAACATATTATCATACATATATGGGGTGTCCGATCTACCCTTCGGTCCTAACGACCGAACTTGGGGACTATCCCCCTCCTACTACCACTATCACATATAACATATCATGCCATCATATACACATATCATCACATACTGTCAGACATATTTGGGGTGTCTGACCTACCCTTCGGCCCTAACAACCGAACTCTACTACTATCACATTTACATATCATGTCGGCATATAACATATCAGGTAGTAGCAAACCTAGATGATATCACAAAGACAATCATCTAACATACAACTCCTACTGGTGGGTCGGCATTGAGGCCGTAGACCCACCGCTAATGGAAGGTAACTCACCTCAAAGTAGTTGCTGATCGGTGTGGGAACTAACTGTCTTCTGCTGTTGCCGCTCCGGAAATCCTCCGGCTAATAATTCCCACAAAACACTTAGTCAAATACTGCTAACCGACCTCAGGATAAAATAACCATTTACCCCTAACCAGTCAAGAGTCAAAGTCAAATTCAATTGCCAGTTGACCTAACTCGCCGAGTTGGCTTGCCAACTCGCCGAGTCCCTGTCCCTTACTCTGACCATAAATCTGTCTCTACTCGTCGAGTTAGGCGCTGACTCGACGAGTTCTCCTTCTAAACCCAAGGCCAATAGTCCTTCATCCCACTTGCCGAGTTGTATGAACAACTCGCCGAGTTCATCTTCATCCAAAGAACACTCTATGCAGTGACTCGCCGAGTTGTATGAACAACCCGCCGAGTTGTTCTTGAGGCAAGAAGATTGCCTTGAACTCGCCGAGTCATGGCATTGACTCGCCGAATTACTTCATGAGTGAGTCTGGTTTTCGACCCACTGAGTCACACCCAATGACTCACTACTCCAACCCGCAAATACGAAAAGGGGGAAAACTCGGGGACTCGCAACTCGACTCGCCGAGTCAGATGAACGACTCGCCGATTCGGCCACATGCAAAAACTATACATGCGATTCGGCTTGAATCCAGCTCATGTCATTCATAGATTTGGGTTTCTAGGTCCTGATTAACACGTAAAGTTTCCAACTTTACGTGTAAATAAACACCCATGAGGGTTTTAGGGCTCAAAATGCACCAAAAGAGTAGATCTAGGGCTCTCATGCAATATGGTTCCATAAAGGCAGTAGATCCAAGATCCTGGAGCTCAATCATGCCTAGATCTAGAGGCTAACAACTTATTACAAGCCATAAGGCACAATCAAGCTTGGAGAAAAACTCAAGAAAGACTTCCATGGAGCTAAAAGGGATTATAAGCATGAAAACAGAGGGAAAACGAGTTATACCTCAAGGAGATCACTGAGATAACACAAAGATGCTTGGCCTCCTCCTCTTCTTCTTGATCTACTCTCTTTCTCACTC
Source organism: Lactuca sativa (assembly GCF_002870075.4). Lineage (NCBI taxonomy): Eukaryota > Viridiplantae > Streptophyta > Magnoliopsida > Asterales > Asteraceae > Lactuca > Lactuca sativa. The sequence continues at coordinate 64,377,535 of NC_056631.2, read as the reverse complement.
CAAAACTTCAAGAAAACACACCAAAATGCTTCAAACACACAATGAATAAGGCTTGAACGAAGTATAGAGCTCTGAGGGTGAATGGGGGCGAGCTTGGGGGCGGATAAGAGGGTTTAAATAGGGTGCAAACCCTTGAAATTTAGGGTTTCATCAGACAGCAGGGACTCGCCGAGTCCAGAATATGGACTCGCCGAGTCCAGAATATGGACTCGTCGAGTCGCCAACTTAAACGCGTTCCGGATCCCGTCTCTACTCGGCGAGTCGGACCTGCAACTCGCCGAGTCCAAGGCGAAAAATGAAAAACACTAAGATAAATTTTACGTACCAGGAACCAGGTGCTACAAATCTCCCCCACTGATTTTAGACTTCGTCCTCGAAGTCTGCTGCTCGATCCTGAAACAGCTCGGGGTAATGCTCCATCATTTCTTCTACCAGCTCCCAAGTCCACACGGACCCCTTTCGGTGCTGCCACTGCACCATCACTAACTCCACCCTCTTGTTCCTTAGATCCTTCGACTTCCGGTCGAGGATTGCGACTGGGTGCTCAATATAATTCAGGCTGTCATCAACCTGTATATCCTCTAACGGCACCACCGCTGAATCATCCACGAGGCACTTCCGCAGCTGGGAGACATGGAAGGTGTTGTGAATCTGGCTGAGCTTGGCTGGCAGATCCAGCCTATATGCCACCTTGCCTACCCGGGCTACAACCCTGAACGGTCCAATGAACCTCAGGCCCAACTTGCCCCGCTTCCTGAATCGGATGACGCCTTTCCCAGGCGACACTTTCAGGAGAACCATATCCCCGACATGGAACTCCAGGTCTGATCGACGCTTGTCGGCATAACTTTTCTGCCGACTCTACGCAGTCTGAAGCCTGCTCTGGACCTGCTGGATTCTTTCAGTCGTCTTGAGCACCACCTCGGTGCTCCCTATGACCCTCTGTCCAACTTCACCCCAACATATCGGGGTCCTGCACTTCCGACCGTACAACATCTCGAATGGGGGATGGTTAATGCTCGCATGGTAGCTGTTGTTGTACGAGAACTCGGTCAAGGGAAGATAGGTATCCCAGCTACCACTGAAGTCTAGCACGCATGCCCGCAACATATCCTCCAAAGTCTGGATGGTCCGCTCACTCTGGCCATCCGTCTGCGGGTGAAAGGCGGTGCTAAAGTGCAGACGAGTGCCCAACTCATCATGAAACTTCTTCCAAAACCTAGAAGTGAACCGCACATCTCGATCTGACATCACTAACACTGGCACCCCGTGCCGCGCCACTATCTCCCTGATGTAGATATCGGCCAACTTTTCGGCTGAGATACTTTCCTGAATCAGAATAAAATGGGTGCTCTTGGTTAATCGATCCACGATGACCCAAATCGAATCCACTCCTCGTGCTGTCCGGGGAAGCTTTGTGATAAAATCCATCGTAATATCCTCCCATTTCCACAACGGGATGTCCAACGGCTGCATCTTTTCATGCGGTCTCTGATGCTCGGCCTTGACCTTCCTGCAGGTCAAACACCGCTCGACATACCACGCCACATCCCGCTTCATGCAGGGCCACTAATGGTCTAGACAAAGATCCCTATACATCTTCGTCGCCCCTGGATGAATAGTGAATCGGGATTTGTGCGCCTCCTCCATCAAGATCTGGCGCACGCCTCCCAGATACGGCACCCACACCCTACGGTGTAATGTCAATAACCCCCTGCTATCATAATCGAAGGAGGTGACTTGACCCACTATTCGCTCACTCTTCCGATGTTCCTCCTTCATAGCCTCCTGTTGAGCCTCCCGAATCTGCTCCAACAGGGGAGTCACCACAGTCATACTCATGCAAATATCCCTGATCGGTGCCGCCTTGCGGCTAAGCATATCGGCCACCACATTGGCCTTCCCCGGGTGGTAAAGGATCTCGCAATCATAATCCTTCACCACGTCCAACCACCGACGCTGCCTCATGTTCAGATTCGGCAGATCCATGAGGTACCTCAAACTCTTGTGGTCCGTGTAAATGGTACATCGAACCCCGTAGAGGTAATGCCGCCAAATTTTGAAGGCGAAAACCACCGCCCCCAACACTAAATCATGCGTCGGGTAGTTCGCCTCGTGAGGCTTCAGTTGCCTCGAGGCATAAGCAATGACATGCCCTCTCTGCATCAATATTGCGCCCAAGCCTGAGATCGACGCATCATAGTATACCACGAAATCCTCTACGCCCTCGGGCAGGGCTAAGATCGGCGCCTCGCACAATCTCGAACGCTGCCTGCTGCTCCGGCCCCCATCGAAAGACCACGGCTTTCCTGGTCAACCATGTCAGGGGTACGGCTATCTTGGAGACATCCTGAATGAATCTCCGATAGTAGCCTATCAATCCCAGGAAACTCCGAATCTCGGATGGAGACTTCGGAACCTCCCACCTCATCATGGCCTTCACCTTGGCCGGGTCTACAGAAATCTCGTTCTGGTTGACGAGGTGCCCAAGAAACTGCACCTCGCGCAACCAAAACTCTCATTTGAAGAACTTGGCGTACAAGCTCTCCTCCTCAAGGTCTCTAAAACGTCTCTCAGGTGCTCCTCGTGCTCCTCCTGCGTCTTGGAATAAACCAAGATGTCATCGATGAAAACTATCACAGACCGATCCAACATCGGTCTACACACGCGGTTCATGAGGTCCATGAACGCGGCAGGAGCATTGGTGAGCCCGAACGGCATCACTACGAACTCATAATGGCCATAGCGCGTCCGAAACGCGGTCTTCTGTACATCCACTTCTCTGACCCTCATCTGATGATAACCTGAACGCAAATCAATCTTGGAGAACCAAGATGCACCCTGCAGCTGATCAAAGAGGTCATCAATCCTCGGGAGTGGGTAACGGTTCTTCACCGTTACCTTATTCAACTCCCGATAATCTATACACATCCGATGCGACCCGTCCTTCTTCTTCACAAACAGGATCGGGGCTCCCCAGAGTGAACTGCTCGGTCGAATAAATCCCTTGTCTAGCAAATCCTGCAGCTGCATAGACAACTCCTGCATCTTGGGAGGAGCCAACCGATAGGGTGCCTTGGCCATTGGAGCCGCACCAGGAACTAGGTTGATTCTGAACTCCACCTGACGCTCCAGAGGTATTCTAGGAAGCTCCTCCGGGAACACATCAACGTAGTCTCGCACTACTGGAACCTCGCTCACCGTCGCTTTACCCGTCTCCCGGGCATCCATAACATACGCGACGTATCCCGCGCAACCCTGCTGAAGGTAGCGCCTAGCTCTCGCTGCTGAACATACTGCAGGTCCACGTTGTGGCCTCTCGCTGTGGATCACCAACTCTCCCCCACTTGGGGTCCTGATCCGCACTAGCTGCTGTGCGTAATCTATCACTGCCCCATTAGGGCTCAACCAATCCATGCCTATAATCACCTTGTTCCCCTGCAACGGGATGGGAACCAAATCCACCAAATAGCGCTCCTCAAATAACCTCAGAACACAATCCCTGAATACTGCTGATGCTCGTACCGATCGATCATCGGCAATCTCTACCTCTAAAGGGAAATCCAACATGCCAGAAGACTCAGTAAACCTCTTGCTAAGCGCAAGGGAACCAAATGATCGGGTGACACCCGAGTCAAACAACACCTGGACAGGAATACCGTTCACATGGAACGATCCTAATGCATATACACAGAGCACATATTAATATCATAACATCATAAAAATAAAGTAGACGGAAAGAATCATACCCGTCACCACATCGGGTGCAGCGTGTGCCTCCTCTGCCGTCAGCTAAAACGCCCGGCTCCTCACCACTAGAGCCTTTGCCTTGCCGTGTCGGCCATCTGTAATCCGCAAGGTAGCTGGAGCCGGCGCCTTAACCGGTGTTGATGCTATCAACTGGGGGCAATTGGCCTTCTTGTGGCCCCTCTGGTTGCAGTGAAAACACAGAAACTCCGATGCCTGAATCACAGGAGCAGGGGCGGTACAATCCCTGCTGAAATGCCCCATCTTGCCGCACTTATAGCAGCCCGACGATCCCAACCTACACGCCCCCTCATGAGGCCTACCGCATTTCTTGCAGCGGCTCGGTCCTTACTGGCCTTTCGGCCTACCATCTGGTCCCTTGGGCTTCTTCCCCGAAGCCCCTCCTGCCTGTCCCTCCTCTGACTTCCTCTTCCAGATGTGCTTCAGATCTATCTCCTTCTCCCTTGCCCTGGCAATCATAGAGTCCAGAGTGGGGAAAGCTGAAAAACTGACATGCTCCCGAATATCAGCTCGAAGCATATCATGGTAGCGGGTCCTCCTCATGTCATCATCACCCGCATACTGGGGCACCAACAATGCTCTCTCCCCGAACTTGGCGGTGATCTCTGCCACAGTCTCCGTCGCCTGCCTCATATCCAAGAACTCCCTGGCCAGCTACTGAAGCTCGACAGCTGGCGCGAACTCTACCCTGAACCTGGTCGCAAAGTCCGACCAATTCATAGCCTCGACAGCCAAGGCTCCCAACGAGTCCCCCACGGACTCCCACCAATCCCTAACTCGATCTCATAAACATCCCGCTGCGAATATCACCTTCGACCCCTCAGGGCAGAAGCTAATCATCTATGCAGACTCAATGTCTGCAATCCATCGTCTAGCAGCAATGGGGTCCTTCGCCCCGTGAAAATCTGGCGCACCACTGCCCCAGAAGTCCTTGAAGGACAGTGTGCGAGATCCTGACTGGCCAGATGACATGTCGCTCCTGAATGCCCGGAGGCGATCCTCCATCAACTCCAATATCCCTTCCTTGATCGACCCGAAAATGATGGGGGTCGAATCAAGGATGCCTCTGGTGATCTCTGACGCGATGAACTCGCGTAGACCCTCATCTACTGGCTCAGAACCTGATCCCGAACCCGATCCCTCTCCTGTACTGCCAACTGCTGGCCTCGAGCGTAGTACCACCATTCTGAAACACAAAAGAAATAACAACTGTTAGCGATACTGATACCTCTAGAGGGATCACACCTACTACAAGTTCCCTGGTCTTATCTTGGCCTTCCTCGATTCGGGTACGGATACTCTACTTTCAGTAGTACGGGCCCATACTACCTTCCACATTTATCCGTACCTTCTCCAAGGACTGCCTTGACTCTACCAGGTTCCTTTCACTACCGCTGATCTCTACTACTCTTATCGTAGGCTTACCCTAGGAAACCTCTGACTCCACCCAACCTAGTCCGAGGCTACTGAAGGTTTCTTGGTGATGCCAATTAGCTATTACCTAAATACAATCACATGCAACGAGGCTTGGATAATCCTTCGAGTGAGGGACTCATCCCTACAACGGTTAGGACTCAAACAAGAGCTACGCAATAGGGTCAAATCCAACACTCTGAGATTATTCAACCTTGATCACATGTGACCTTAACGTATTCACCTAACAGCTAACTCCCATCACTCAAAGCCCACATAGCACAAAGCAAACAACAGTTGGACAAAAAAGAAACAATCTCAAGCAACTCTATCCTCGTAGAGAAAAACTGAACTAGCATACAATGCTAAACTCGTACTATCAGGCATAACCTAAACAGGCCATCCTACCGCTGTCTACTCAATTCTAGCATGCAACTTTTCATACACTGAAGCACATAAAGCAGGCATATAAGGCATCACTCCTAGATCCTTAGTCCTATTCTAGCATGTTGTTCTACTGAAACTGATAAGCATAACATAAGATTATATGGGTACTTTGGGGAATACTTACTTGAGCTTGGCCGGTCGCGCACATCACACACTTCGTTCTTTCTTAAAACCCTTTACTTAGCTTTTTAGAAAACATTATCTTTTTCCATAATCTTTTAATCCCTAGATTTGAGTTCAAACACCCCCGAAGGTGTGTTCGAATCCCTCAAACCAGAGCTCTGATACCAACTTGTAACATCCCAAAAATACGAGCCAAAATTTTCATTTTTAAAACATATGCTTAGCGAAACATTAGGAATAAAACGTTCAACGATCATATCATTTCACAAAAGATAGTGCATGTCTGGAAAACATTTTTATAAAACATAAAAGTGTCAGAGTACAAATCCCCAGGAAGATCTCATGATGCGGAATACAAGCATGTGTGTGATGTACCGCTACCGCGCCAACTCTTTCCCCTTCGAAGAAGAGGTACCTGAAACCAAAACTGAAAACTATAAGCATGAAGCTTAGTGAATTCCCCCAACATACCACATACCATATATTCACATATCATGCATACTGCCGGGCAATTCTGGGGTGCCCGACCTACCCGATACGGCCATTCTGGGGTGCCGACCTACCCGTGTCAAGCCGTTCTGGGGTGCTGAATACCCATGTCAAGCCATTCTGGGGTGCTGACTACCCATCGGTCCTAACAACCGATCCTCGGGGACTATTTCACCCCTACTGATACTATCACATATATCATAACATAACATATTATCAGACATATCTGGGGTGTCCGATCTACCCTTCGGTCCTAACGACCGAACTTGGGGACTATCCCCCTCCTACTACCACTATCACATATAACATATCATGCCAGCATATACACATATCATCACATACTGTCAGACATATCTAGGGTGTCTGACCTACCCTTCGGTCCTAACAACCGAACTCTACTACTATCACATTTACATATCATGTCGGCATATAACATATCAGGTAGTAGCAAACCTAGATGATATCACAAAGACAATCATCTAACATACAACTCCTACTGGTGGGTCGGCATTATGGCCATAGACCCACCACTACTGGAAGGTAACTCACCTCAAAGTAATTGCTGATCGGTGTGGGAACTAACTGTCTTCTGCTGCTGCCGCTCCGGAAATCCTTTGGCTAATAATTCCCACAAGACACTTAGTCAAATACTGCTAACCGACCTCAGGATAAAATGACCATTTACCCCTAACCTGTCAATAGTCAAAGTCAAAGTCAACTGCCAGTTGACCTGACTCGCCGAGTTGGCTTGCCAACTCGCCGAGTCCCTGTCCCTTACTCTGACCATAAATTCATCTCTACTTGTCGAGTTAGGCGTTGACTCGACGAGTTCTCCTTCTAAACCCAAGGCCAATAGTCCTTCATCCCACTCGCCGAGTTATATGAACAACTCGCCGAGTTCATCTTCATCCGAAGAACACTCTATGTGGTGACTCGCCGAGTTGTATGAACAACCCGCCGAGTTGTTCTTGAGGCAAGAAGATTGCCTTGAACTCGCCGAGTTACTTCATGAGTGAGTCTGGCTTCCGACCCACTGAGTCACACCCAATGACTCACTACTCCAACCCGCAAATACAAAAAGGGGGAAAACTTAGGGACTCGCTACTCGACTCGCTGAGTCAGATGAACGACTCGCCGAGTCGGCCACATGCAAAAACTATACACGCGATTCTGCTTGAATCCAACTAATGTTATTCATAGATCTGGGTTTCTAGGTCCTGATTAACACGTAAATTTTCCAAGTTTACGTGTAAATAAACACCCATGAGGGTTTTAGGGCTCAAAATGCACCAAAAGAGTAGATCTAGGGCTCTCATGCAATATGGCTCCATAAAGGCAGTAGATCCAAGCTCCTGGAGCTCAATCATGCCTAGATCTAGAGGCTAACAACTTATTACAAGCCATAAGGCACAATCAAGCTTGGAGAAAAACTCAAGAAAGACTTCCATGGAGCTAAAAGGGATTATAAGCATGAAAACAGAGGGAAAACGAGTTATACCTCAAGGAGATCACTGAGATAACACAAAGATGCTTGGCCTCCTCCTCTTCTTCTTGATCTACTCTCTTTCTCACTCCAAAACTTCAAGAAAACACACCAAAATGCTTCAAACACACAAGGAATAAGGCTTGAACGAAGTATAGAGCTCTGAGGGTGAATGGGGGTGAGCTTGGGGCGGATAAGAGGGTTTAAATAGGGTGCAAACCCTTGAAATTTAGGGTTTCATCAGACATCGGGGACTCGCCGAGTCGCCAACTTACATGCGTTCCGGATCCCGTCTCTACTCGGCGAGTCGGACCTACAACTCGCCGAGTCCAAGGCTAAAAATGAAAAACACTAAGATAAATTTTATGTACCAGGAACCAGGTGCTACAAGCCATGTCGTGGCACGAAAACTACAAAACAATATATGATTCCCAAGTCGCCACGTCGTAGGAACTGGGTCTGGATAGCTTAACGAGTTAAGCTATTTTCTATCAATTTCAAGAGCTCCAAAGCTTAGATCTGGTCCTTCCCAAGGTCTTAATGGATAAATTTTCTAATTTTATCCATTAAGACATACCAATGTGACAAGATATCTAAACCTAGGTCCCTTAATACATCATGAATCATAACATAACCAATAAGCTCTTAATCACCAAAGTTACTCAACCAAATTTTCCTAGAAAGCTTTCCTACACCAAGAGGACCATGAAAATGGGTGCTTTATTAACGTGCATGTCTTTCCATTTTCAGGTCATATACATGGGAGAAATGAAATTAAACTTTTGCATGGGACCAAGTACTCCAAGATACTACAGATCTACAACATATGACCTCAAAGAGACCTGATGGATCTATAAATTTGCCAAATTTATGGAATCCACTCTTTTAAACATTCACAATCATGAAGGAAATGGACAAGAAATCTAGATCTAGAAGCATATCGCCAAAAAGCTAGGATCGTGAACACCTACAAAGGTCCAGAGAATGCACAAGAGAAGGATGATGATGCTTGCTTGTTGCATTACTCACTAGAACACTTTCTTCTTCTTCAATCCACTAAAAGTTCCAAGGTGAGCCAAGGATCACCAAAAGGGATTAGGGTTAGGGTTTCTGTGATTGGGAGTGATGAAGGCTGAGAAATATGACCTACAATGGGGGTTAAGGTGTTTATATATGAGAGAAACCTTAAAAATCTTGAGTTTTGGGTTCCAGCGGCTGCCATGTCGTGGAGCCCACCAAAATGCGCTTTCCAAAATGACCTTGCCACATCATGGACATCCATGGACCACGACGTGGCATGGAGTTTATCCCGAAAACTCCATCTTTGATCCCGCTAAGTTTCAAGCTAAACCAATTTGGAAAACAGGTGTTACACCAGTCCTCGCTTAATGTTCTTTGGGTTAGGATAGCCAAGGCTATTTAAAGGTACCATGGTTTTATCCATCAGCGTATACACAAAGGGGATTGAACTCATTTTAGATCAACATTCTTAAGGTGGTGGATAATCTATGGGATTAGGGTGTGAGTCTTTTGCATATTGTAAAAAAAAGGTCGGTGATGGGTGTCTTAGTGTTTTTGGGAGGACTTATAGCTTTGTGATGTGTCCTTAAAAGTGAGATTTTCGAGAATACATCCTATTGAGTTTGATAAGAAAGTCATGGTCTCGGATAAATTGTAACAACCCGGGTTTTAAGTTCTTTGATGTATAACCCAAGAGGAGGAGTAGAAAGGTGGAATTGGTGGAATTTACTAACCTCTTATCCTAGGTTTTTTTGTCTTATATCAAGGATAGGTGGGTTTAGGATTTATTAGGGATGTGTGACAATAAGTAACATCAACAAGAGCTCTTGTAGATAAACGTCTTATGATTTTCAGTAATACTTCTACGATGGCGTCGGCTTGTTCCGATGAAGGTTAACATTTTTAAATGACAGATGAGTTTGAATAAACTTCCTATCAACCCAACCTTACTAGTATAGGCTTGGATATTTCGTGAGTGACTTGTCTCGTGTGTGATGTGGACGTAGATTTTTTGAATCGTTTTTTATTTGGCTACTCTTTTGTTTTTACTATTTTGGCTCAGTTGGGAACTTGGTGGGCCTTCAAGTGTCGCCTCTAGCTTCTTTTGGGGATTAAATTTCTTGTTTTTGCAACTTGCATTTGCAGAAGTTGCACAGAGACTATTTGGAGGCGTCATATTTTACCTTATCAAGGCATTTGTGGCTCTTTCATATATAATTGTGACGCGGAAGGGAAAGCCTTAGTAAGGCCTATTTTTTATATATATAATTGTGACGCGGAAGTTTATTTTGGTGTATAATAAGGAATATAAGGTTAAACTTAATTGGATAGGTTGGCTTAAAAGTCTTAAACTTACTATTTCTTTGATGTAATTTGTTGGTTTTGAGTAACTTCTTGCTAGTTTAATAAAATATTTATTGTTTAAAGGCAAAAAAATGATGAATTGCTCTTGAATTTTGTTTTGCTCTCTCTCCCACCACACTTTGGCAATTCAAAGTGACATAACACTTAAGAGGACAAAATTTCTCGTAAGGCAAGGAAGAAATTACATCGGGATGTGACTGGAACATTGGCGAATATACATACTATTTAGGTGGGTCACTTGACCCACCTATTTTTTTTATTTGTTATAAGTAATATATAAAATATATTTGTGACCTATCTAAAATTTTACTAGTGATCTATCATAATTTTTTTGATAAAGAAATTAACATAAATCAAGATTTTTAAATCAAATTTTTATTTCTTAATAGCTTAAATACTTAATTACCCATTAAGAAATAACACAATACAAAAAGAATAATTAACTTTTAGAGTAATGGTTTTGTGTCATATATAGAAAAATAATTTTAGATAGTATTAGTGATGACATAATTATGAAATATTTCAAGATATTAGACCTCGGCGGTTACAATTTTAAGAAATTTATTTTTGTTTTCTTTTTGCTTATATGACCTAAAACCCGCTACTAGTATTTTTTTTATTACTAGGCGAATGCCCGCGCGTTGCGCAGAAATACCTATATAATTGAAGTCTTTACAAATATATGTTTTTTTAAATATAACAATAATGTTGTTGTTAAATTTGATATAATAATTTGTATACTAAATTGATATAATATATTGATTATTTTGAATTATATGATAATATATACATCTATTATAACTGCATAATCTCAATCGTATGAATGATTTCTACCTGCGAGTTACTCATAAAGGAAATTAAATATAATATATGGTTTAATGTTATTTATAGTTGTTGTTATTGTTAATTACTTATTTTTAAAATTATTTGTTTAACGTTTTAATTTCTATCATTATAATTATTTAAAACATCAAATATTATTTTTTTGATTTTAAAAGTAACAATATGATCATTTATATAGAGTTATTTTACACTATTCTTATTGTAAGTTATTTTAAGCTAATTATTCGGAAACTTTTAACGACTATAAAAATATATTTATGAGATATTTTAGTTAAATTGAGATTACAATTTAGTTTTTGCATTTATCACTATAATTTATCACTTTTAACTATTTATAAAATATTCTTTATTTTTTAAGTTTAACTGAAATTTATATTTAAGTTGACATTGTAATGCGCAGAAATATCTATATAGTTAACGTCTTTATAAATATATGTTCTTTTTAAATATAACAATAACGTTGTTGTTAAATTTGATATAATAATTTGTATACTAAATTGATATAATATATTGATTATTTGAATTATATGATAATATATATATATATATATATATATATATATATATATATATATATATATATATATATATATATATAATAACTTCATAATCTTAATCGTTTGAATGAATTCTACCCGCGAGTTACACATGAATAAAATTAAATATAATATATGGTTTAATGTTATTTATAGTTGTTGTTACTGTTAATTATTTTTTTTTTAAATTTATATGCTTAGTATTCTAATTTCTATCATTATAATTATTTAAAACATCAAACATTATTTTTTGATTTTAGAGGTAACACCATAATCATTTATATAGAGTTATTTTTTACTATTTTTATTGTAAGATATTTTAAGCTACTTATTTGAAAACTTTTAACAATTATAAAAATATCTTTAGAAAATATTTTAGTTAAATTGAGATTACAATTTAGTTTTTGCATTTATCACTACAATTTATCAATTTTAAGTATTTACAAAATATTCTTTGGTTATTTAGGTGGAAGTGAGATTTATATTTAAGTTGACATTTTAATATTATATTTAAGTTAACAATTTAAGTATTTTGTTCAAACTGTTTAAAAGTTATAGCTTTAAACTGATAATGGTTTACATATAACAATAAATTACATATAATAAAGTAAATATAATATTTTAAAAGTTCAAGACATAACATTATAAGTAGAAGTAAAGATATTATTTTAGACTTGAAATTTAGTTTATTATGATTACACGTTAGGTTTGAGATTTATTTAGCCTTATTAACCTACTTATTATAATTATTAGAAAGACACTATAATTTATTACTTTTAACTATATACAAAATATTTTTTGGGTTGTTTAAGTTAAACTAAAATTTGTATTTAAGTTGACCATGTAATGTTATATTTAAATTAATAATTTAAGTATTTTATCCAAATTGTTTCAAAATTGTATCTTTAAAATGATAATGGTTTACATCTAATAATATATTAAAACTAATAAATTAAGTATTATATGTTAAAAGTTAAAAAAAACATAACTTTATAAGTAGAAGTAAAGATATTATTTTAATTATGAATTTTAGTTTATATATGATTGTTTAGGTTTGATATTTATTTAACCTAATTAACCAAATTATAATTATTATTAGAAAGAAATTGAAAAGTCATGGGAGTTTTAAATTAATGTGGTGAAAGGAAAAATGCATGGGAGTTTCAAATGAATGTGGTGAAAGGAAAAATGCTTCCTTTATAAGTATATAATGAAATGATAATGATTATTATATTTTTATATATCGGTTTCATTTAAATTGTGAACTTACGTTCTAGACTCGCCATTGAAAATAATCATGTTTGGTAGTTGAATTCTGGAAGTATTCATGTTTGGAACTAAGGATATGCAAAAGGGATAATGACTTAGGAGGGTAATTAGGTTTCCAGTTTGTTCGTATTAGGTCACTAAGGTTTTTTTGTGCGTATTAGACCAATATGGTTTTAACCGGTAAAAAGGACTATTTCTAAACGGTAATAACAACCATATTGGTCTAATACGCACAAAAAAAAAACTTAGTGACCTAATACGGACAAACTGGAAACCTTATTACCCTCCTAAGTCATTAACCCTAATTATTTAGAAAACATGCTTACTAATCAATGTGACTGACTTGTTTGACTGAAAATAGTTGTTTCCATTTAAACTTATCTCATAACCCTTCCAGAACTTCTAAGTCCAAAAACTCATATGATTGATGATCTTCATTACATAAATATGCAACATTTTATCAATAACTTCTTTTTTGTCATTTAAAAGTTTACATGAACACATCCATATGTACAAATATAATCTCACTTTGATACCTCCCATCAATGTCTACATTTGATAACGAATGGAAATGTAAAACCAACAGGGACTTGCAGAGGATGCCCATTGTCAATTATTTTATAAAAAGCAAAACCGCAACATGAACTAAGAAACTGAAGTTGCAAAATTAATAAAAAATCAGCACATAAACAAACACATACAGACTATATACAACACATAAACTGAAGTTTATAAAGCATGAAACTTAATGACAGGAAAAGTAAAAAACTTAAAGGAGACTTTATAAAAAGAAAGATCACCCTTACTTACCACAAATGGTTGAAGACATCAACAATGCCACAAATGGTTGAAGACATCAACAAGAAGATTAATCTGACCATGGAATCCACATGTTGTCTGATCATGACTTCAGTAGATGTACTACCGAAACGTAAGAATTTGTAAACGGTAATAACAACCATATTGGTCTAATACACACAAAAAAAAACCTTAGTAGCATAATACAGACAAACTAAAAACCTAATTACCCTCCTAAGTCATTATCCCTATGCAAATCGGCAATCTCAGCGACAAGAGGATGAATTTGCTTGTTTTCGGTAAGAACTATAGAGATGTAAAGAAAGTATATCCTGAATATGCCGCACTGTATATAAAGAATAAAGAATAGAAATTTTTTTACTTTAGTTTAATAGTAGTAAGTAACTAATTTGACTTTCGCGTTTGGTAGTTGAATTCTGCTATTAGTATTTTACTTGTGTATATTTCTTGGTTAAATTATAGTAATCCATGTTAATCATATAATATCGTAAAAAAGTGATTATCTAATGTTAAAATTTTATTTTTATTTTTTTACTTTTTTATAAAAATATGTCAAAAGTAAAGTTACATAACTCATTTTGACCCAAACCACCCGACCCGACACCTCAATTACAAGACCCATCACAAGCTTTACAAAATATAGAAAACTAAACATACATACATAATTTCATGCTCATGTCTAGTTACACATCCCACTTACCATAACCACCGAATTACACCATCACCACTACCACCCTTTATTCTTACTACACACATATATAACAAACCAACATACCACCAGTCCTTATACAGATTAGTAATATTCATATTAGACTATCACTCAGTACTCAAGGGTGAACAGGCTTGTCCAAGTTCTCCGATGGACGGAAGAAGGCCTTCTCCTCCAACACCGAACCATCAACTCCTGCCGCCTCAGATCCAGCTGCACCACCGGAGTCTCCCTCATCCACCGGCCCAAAAACCCCAGTTTTTGGGTGTGGTGCCCAGTACTGTTCCGAATCTTTTCGGGTTATCGCTTCTTCAGGAACCAATGTTGGACGCACCTGCTCGTCTATGTTCTTGTCGTACACCGACACATGCACTCCTCTCCTGTACAAACCATACACAACCACCAAATTTCAGATTACGACATGTTTCCAATGTGAATTAGCTTGAAATTTGAACATAAACATCAACATCAACATGGAAAATGATTTGATATGTTATGTGATGATGCGAATGCAATGATGATTCGTTATCTTGTCTTGGACTACACCCCAAGTTCTAGAGACATGGGTCGGGTTGGTGGCGGGCCCTAATCAGTCACCAAATTTCAACTACCTCAGTGGTCCAGAGCTTATCCAATGCCGGGCACTATGGATGGAAATTAGCAAAACGACATGGAAATGAATGTAAAACTTATTCGCACTTTATCCTTCTAAAAAAAAGCGTACGGTTTACTCTTTAACTTTTGCACGGACTCTATTTCACCACGAAATTTGGAATCCAATCAAGGAATTAAATAATTATGACGAAGATCATATGCAGTTACTTCCTGATCCTCGATCGATCTCCTTCAACTAAATGTTTAGGTTTAATTCAGCAAAATCTACATACGCGATCCAGAAGAATTAATTTCAGAGATTTTTTTTTGTTGCGTATATATTTTCCGATATGTGTGTATGCGATGCATAACATTAATGATTAAACGAATACATATCTACCTACGTCTCAAATAACCAACATTGACGATTAATGTGAGAATATTTTGAGTTCTAGTCTAGAATACTTGCGATCAGCACACGCAACTCGTTACACTTGTATTAACTTCTCTAAACAGATATTTCAATGCTCAAAAAGTTATAAAATATGAAATACCTGAGATTCAGTGACGAATCACGAGCAGATGAGCTTCGGATCTGGCTGACAAATCGCTTCCCCAAACTCGCGATTCCCCGGCTTTGCGAATTGGCGGCCATACAATAAACGTTTTCCGATGTAGAAAGAGAGTAGAGATCAGGAGAGATTGTAGATGCAAAAGAGAGGAAGAAGAGAGAAGAAAGCGGAGAAATCAATAGGAAAAGGTAGTAGGTGTGTTGTGTGCTCCATAGTCTATATATATAATATTTCTATAATGGGTAGGGCAATAAAGTTTTTTAATTTTTGGTCCGTGCACCCTACTTTGTAATTAGTCTAAATTGTACCATAAAATTATTTATAATTTTAATCAAATACTATTTCTTTTTGAACGCCAGTCATAAATGCCTAGATAAAACTAGCAAAAGAAAATTATAAAATACAAATTAAAAACAAATTAAAACAACGAACAACCTTAAGTTATAAAATTACAATTGAGTGTAGCAGTCAACAAAATAATTAGAGCAACATTCGATTTTTCTTTTTGTATAAATAAAAACTACCTTCTTTCTTTCATTATCAACTATAAACTACAGTATTGTTATATTGTTATAGTAATAACCAGATGAATATTGATTTGACTGTGTTTTAACCTACAATAAAAATAGAAAGTATACAGTTATTTTTTGTTATGTGTTTCAACATGGTCTATTCGATCACACGTTTGCTACATCGATTTAGTGATCTTTTGGGTTGATCTCAAATGTTGATCTAAATCATATCAAGTGAAATACTGATATACATATTAAATTTTTTTCGACCAATAGAATTTGTACATATGGAGTTTTGGATACATCCAAACACATCATCATTGATGTTTGTCTGTGGTTATCCTTTTAAGAAATGAAAAGTGTGTTGTGTAGAAACTATAGATGTTGAAAAGTTTGTTGGGGTAATTTTAGAGAAAAAACAAGTTTAGGTAAAAATGTGGAAGATTTTTATTGGCGTGGATATTGGTGCCATGACACACGGTACACAAAGTAATTGTGTCCCAAAAGAGACTTTTAAAGGACATGACGTCACCCAAACGGATAAAATATATATAAGACGGTCGACGGTGCTTATTTGACCACCTGACCCAGTCCTTGACTTCTTTTGGTATATTCCGGCGTATATCCGTTAACATCCGTTAATACTCAACATGACGTGGATACCGCAAAAGAAAAACAATTTATATGTTTTTCTTAGATCATTTCATATTCTTTTATCTTGCTTCTTAAGGCATTTTGAAAACTGTAAAGATGTTTATAACATCGAATTTATGTTAGTAGTAATGTGGTATTGCTAAGAAAACTTTTTTTTTTTTTTTTTTTTTGAGTTTTTACGGTTTTATTTTAAGATTTATATTTATCGTTTTATTCAATAATTTTCATTCAACTTGCTAGTGTTACTATTTTACCATTATTTATCAAGATGAATATCAAGGTTGTCAACTTTTTCTCATTTTCGTGGTGATTAAACATTTTTCGTTGACGTGATATGTAATGTCCGTCTTATAAGAAAATATGAAAAGAATGGTAATAAGAAGTCTTGAACTTGTAGTCATATATATGACTTACCATTGAACTAAATAATATTTTTTGTAATCAACACTACTTTAATCATAAAAATGTATTTTAATTAATGTCATATTAACTGTATTTTTTATAATGAACACAATGTATATAATTAAAAATGTATACAATCAACTTCATTTACGATAAGGGTCATCTCTTGCCCCTGAAAAAATCTCTATTATTATGTTTACTAGTACACATATTGTGCTTCGCTTGCTCCTCAGAAGAGACATACTAGTACATATATACAAATTTTATTTTAAGAAACTGTTAATTTCAAGAAAAAAACTTCAAATTTGCATTAAAAGACTGAATCTTATTTCCAAGTAAAATTAGTAAGTTGCATAAAAAGTATGGGGTAAAATTGGAAGAAAAAAAATGTACGTATGAAAAACCCGTAAAAACATTGCTAACGTAAAGTTTTTTTTGGAAGTTTCACTTAAAGGAAACATGTGAAAAAAGATTTTAAATAAATAAAACTCTAAACTTGAATGAAAAATATAGGGTAAAAGTGGTGAAAGAAAATAATAAATATAAAAATAAAACCATAAAAGCTTAAAACGCTTAAGGGCGTTCTTGGCATTATTCCAATATTCGAAACTTAGGGGAAAAAAAAGGACCAATTTGAATTATTTTAAAAGTATTTATGAAGCTTAGAAAAAGACATAAAGTTGATGAATCTTAAACATTTAATTCTAATTAGACCAGGTATAAATCGAATTGGTACAATCCGATTCTAGTTTAGATTTAGTTCCCACTCAAGTCAATAACTAAATACAAAATTGCGGTTATCTAATTTAAAAATTACAGATGTAAAATATCACATTGTTTCAAAATACAAATTAAAAATAGACTCATTCGCTGAACTTATTATTATTATCCATCCCTATATGGAATCATCCTTGGTTTAAACGAGAAAGTTACCACCCGGAATACAACCATCCTTGGTTTAAACGTGAAACTTAGAAAAGAAGTAATAAACTCTATTGTGGCTTGGGTGATCAATATTAGATTCGGGTCAAATATGGGCAGCTACATACCTATGCTATAGAATCAGCAGCCACGAGTGACAAAACGTGGACAGGGACACATTATATATATATATATATATATATATATATATATATATATATATATATATATATATATATATATATATATATATATATATATATATATATATATATATATATATATATATATATATATATAAAGGAGCAAATGAGAATAAAAAAAGGTTAAGAACCGTAAAAACCTCTAATTTTAGATGTTTATAAAGGGTTTAGGGTTACCCTAAACCCTTTATAAACATCTAAAGTTAGAGGTTCTTACGGTTCTTAACATTTTTTGTTTTTGCTAACTATTATGTGTCAGGATGCACAAATCTGGACCAATTGATGAAATTCATCAATGGACATGATTTGAGAGTGTATAATATTACAATAAGATAGCATGTACCATATAATCATACAAATTTTAGCAAAATGGTATTTTCGACAATTAACTACAATTATAAAAGGAAATTTTCGGATATTTATGGATAATTAAATCTCCTAATTTTAAAAATATGAATTTTTTTAATTAATTCAATTTTAATTCTAACATAATTTGTAAACATAACCGATTTTATTCAGTCAGAATATTTTCTTAGTTAGAATGATGCTCTTTCAGAATTTTATTCTATTAGAATATTATTGAAGAATAACGAAGTTCTTGAATTCGAGGTTGAAAAATAACAACATTCTAATATATTCTTATACATCCAAACTTAATGTACAAATTCATACATATTCTTACAGACTAAAAGTCTTATACATTTTAATATAATTATACATATTCTAAAAGAATATTAACAAAAATGAATAAAATTCTTAAAAAATAACAACATTATTAAAATGTGAGTATGATCAAACTTTATTCATTCTTCAAGTTATTCTATTAGATATTCAACACATTCTTCCAGTCATTCCTATCACAAATACAACAAAAACTAATAATCGTTAAAAACATGTTGCTTGCAATTAACTATCACTTTATATATTCTGGTAGAATACATAGAATATATTCTGGCAGAATACATAGATTTTATTCTAGAAGAATATATTCTGACAGAATACCTAGAATACATTCAAAAGTATCGTATTTACTGCTAATATAATTTTAGATTCCAAATACACAATAACAAGGGAGAATAGAAATTGGAATTCAAAATCACAAATTGAACCAAAATAATACACAAACAAATTACTTACCTTTTTAAACAATTTTCTAGAACAAGACGAGTAGCCTTTATCAATCTATATTGGCATATGATATTAAGTCTTTACGATGTTGGTATATGAAATCAAACAAAATTAATTCACTGTGTTGGCATATGAAATCAACCCCATCAGTATATACATAGAATATGGAAGACTACATAGTATACATTATGGCAGAATATTGCCCATACTTTCTTTGCTTGTGCTCCTTCAATGGTTTACCTGTAAGTTATAAATCAACAACACAATTACTTACTTAATTTTCATGAGATGAGATAACATAAATTAATTTCATGATCATTCTTTTAATTAGGCCTGTTGAAATTATATATCCATATGATGCGAGAATTGAACCAAACAAGATTAGTGCACTTTACACAAACATAAATTGATAATTGAACCAAACATAATTGAAAGGTAAACAACTATTTGATAAATTAAAAACAAAACCATTACTCAAAATATAAGAACTATCTAAACTCAGTAACAATTCACTTGGGACCATAGAAAAGAATTTTTAATGGAAAAGCTACAAATTACAAAGTAAATCTTCATTTAGGCATTTAGTCGAACACTTGGTGTTCAGAAAAAAAGGACTTGGATAACTAAAAACACTTTTTGAGAAAATTATATTATTATCAACAAATAAATGGTCTGACTAAAATCTATCAGAAGAGAATCGAGATTATAATGTGATATTAGATCAGTTTATAAAGTGTACCTTATGATTTTTGGTGCAGTCATTTTGCATCAAACAAAAGAACATGAATAGTTATGATCTGCATCGAGTGAAGCGAGATGGTGGGATCTGGTCTTCTTGAGGTATATGTGGGTTTCGAGCACACCAGGCAACTCACCGAGTGGAGATCAATCTTCATCCCTTGAATCGATCTAGGTAGTATTCGGTAAACAAGTAGTCCACCCTTAAAATCACTTCTTGAAAGCATATGTCAGCATCGTTTTCCATGGTGGGCCTGTTTCTTAGATTGTGTTTCAAAAAATGGAAATGGAAGGGAAGCGAGAGATGAGATACGGACGAGCAGAAACATAAACGGGTGGTGAAGAACAGCTGGTGAAGACGGTAGTTGAGGAGGAAGATAGATGCGTAGTGCAGGGCACCGATTGAAATCGATTTAGGGCTAATGTTCTATATTTATCTTTTGCTTCTTGCGTGATATAAGGAATTGTTGTTAATCTACCATAATTAACTATGCAAAGATTACTATAATACCCTTAAATGATTTATTTTTTCCTAATTTTCTATTGGTGCATTCATGCACACAATAGTTGCTAAAAACATTTGAACCCAGCTCTCTCTCGCTCTCTCTTTCTCTCTCTCTCTCTCTATATATATATATATATATATATATATATATATATATATATATATATATACACACACACTAAGCAGTTATCGCGGTCAAAGTTTCAATAGCGGTCACATGACGCTATTTAAAATCCCAGTTATCGCGGTGATATAACAATGGTATAGCGGTTTTTTAATGTTATGTATAATTTATATTATATATTTATACAAAATTTATATATTAGATTATTAATACTATATAGAATTAATATCATAAAAAAATCATATAAAAACATACCATAATCTATATATAATATTCTAATATAGTAATATGGAAACTAAAAAGTGTCAAAATGTCAACGCAACTCGAGTCGTTCATGGTTTCTAAATACTAAAACATACGAGAAAGGGAAGTTGTCATTTGTTGCTTTGTAGTTTTTAATTAATTATATTTATTATTTGGACTTATTAAGACAAAAAGTCTAGTGGACTGGTTAAAAAAATAAAGATTTAATTTTGAAATAAAACACAATTGTTTTTTCTTTGTCAAAGTAGCCAAATATGTACGAAATTGTAAAAGCAGGTGTAGCGTTGCTATAGCGTTGATGAGGTTCGCGGTAAATAGCGGTCAATAGCGCCGCTAATAGCGTCACCGCTATTCGTAAACGCTATTTAAAAATAGCGGTTTGGTAACACCGCAAAACGCTATATCGCCGCTATAACACTATTGATAGCATAGTATATATATATACACACACACATACTAGCCGTTTACCCTCACTAAGCGACAGGTGTTAATATATATATTTTTTTAGAAATTTGTTTCTAGTGACGATCAATTTTTTTGCTGAAGTAGTTTACTACACCTAAAAAATTACCAGTAAGAGTCGTGCTAGCAAAAACAAAATCAATAAAAATTATAAGTGAAATGTTAGGATTCTTTTATAAATGTACATGAGCACATGATTGATTGTGCATTCTTAATCGTGCAATAATATTGTATAAACCATATCGGCACTTCTTTATAAACTTCACTGCCATTCAATTGTCCTTCAAGCTTCATTAATACTTTTGTATTGGCACATGATATAAATGTAGGGGAAAAGGGGTGATTAATAATTTCTTTTTGATGATTTGTTTTTTTATCAATAAATAATTACCTTTGTTAAATTGTTTCTTTATGAAACATGTCATATCACTAAGAATATGCAATATGTTAACAAATAGTTTCTTTTCGGGTTTTGGGTCTAGAGGAAGTAAACAAATCTAGTTCATTTTGCATAAAACTTACATATAGTAAGTATGGTGAGCATTAAAAGAGTTTGTAGTTGGAACCATGAGTTTTGGAATAAAACCAATATGACATATATTGGTTTTTAAAAGCAATGATTAGAACTGGTCAAATTCTAATTCTCATCTAGTTTTTAAAAGCATTGATTGAAACCGGTCCAATTCCAGTTCTCGTCTTATATAAACATTACATGTTGGGTATTCAGAACCAATGTTCTTCTCTTTATAAAATTGTGACCCGCCGCGTGTTTACATCATACATGAGAAACACAACTGACCCGATACATGAAAAAACAACTGTAGAATAGGGATTTTGCACATTGGCTCAATTACATGCAGACGGTGCTACAACACACCTATCGAATCAAACAAGGTCCAACCTTAGTTTATACTCTAGAACTAACAATTAGCCAAAATTCAACCCAGGTTAACAATTTAACGATCAAAGTGAACTATCCAGGTCAACCTCATAGAATCACCACATTGTAGCCTTCTACTACCCACGTTGTGGTAGAATAAGACAAAATAGTTGACTTATCCCCCATTCGTCTCGTGACGTGTAACATCCTGAATCACATGTATAATATTTAATTAAATTATATTCATTTTTTCAGGACAACTCGACGAGTTGGAGTCCCCAACTCACCAAGTAGAGTTTGAGATGGCCGCATGATTTTTAGAGTCTACTCGATGAGTTGGGGGGGGGGGGGGGGCGACTCGACGAATAGGAGCTAAGTGTGAAAACTCTAATTTTTAGGGTTTGCACCCTATTTAAAGGACCTTAAGTCCTTTACCCCGCCTCCCTTATCACCTTAACACGCTGAGAGAAACCCTAATCGAACTATTATCGTCTTTGTGTGTGTAACGCCCGGGTTTCAGGGCTAAACATTTTTGTCAATGTAATAGTCTAGGTCAACTCTTGTAACTCTTTTTGAAGTAATAAAGATGAAATATTTGAGTATTATGTGAATTATATGTGTTTATTATTTAATTATAAATGTCTAATTAATAAAGAATAAAAATGAGCGTCAAAATTAAAGTGTGAGATAATCCCGATATCTCTACATAAAGTTGTAGAATATGTCTCAAGGTTTCCGTGCATATAAGGAACGCCGAAATCCGAGTTATAACGAAGAAGTTATGACCCGTTGAAGTTTCACGACAGAACCGGCACGATACCGGGAAGCATGAATAGTGAATTTACGATAGAGCGAGATTTAGCCTTAGTGATCTAAACGAAAGTCGTAGAATATGTTAAACTAAGAACATCGATAAAAAGAACGCCCAAATCTGACTTCGTATGAAGAAGTTATGAGATTTTAAACAGACCAATCCTGTCCCGGCTTGTTAAAAATATAACTTTAAAAATAAAGTCAAAATTAGCCGACGGAGTCTAAACGAAAGTTGTAGAGTACGTCTTCACCTACGCGTGGATATAAAGAACGTCAAAAACGGAGTTCGTATGAACGAGTTACAAATTATAATAGCATATTTACGTATTAAAATAAAGTATAAATTATGTATACGTACACATATATATACATATGTATATATCATTAGAAAGGTATCGACGATGCGGTCATTATAAGACTAATGTTGAGTTCTTTCGACATTAGTTTAGTACAAATATCATTAAATCCATTTATAATAGTATTATAGAGGGGTGTTTAGTTGTTTATATAACTAAAATGTCATTAAGTAATTATGGAGGGTAGTTTTTGAAAATTCAATTAGTATAAATAAGAGCCTTGGGCTCTCATATTTCTTGCACCATTCTCTTGATTCAAGAGTCTTTCTCTCCTTATCCCCCGAGCATTTCGGTCCCTCGTGATTCGACTTCTCTTTCTGTAGCTTAGTATAGTAAGGTGAGCGCTGAAGCGCTGCACGAATCTTTCTTAGAAAGATTCAGCGACGAAGTTCTGCCCCTGTAGAGCCCGACTCCTAGCTAAAACCCCCTTGTAAGTAAATTATGCTTACCTTATTTTAATATAGCTTATATTTAAAATTAGTATTGTTATTATGAACTTATAATAAATATTTGAGCTATTATTATAACTTATATAAGTGTTGTTATAATATTTTTTTTTAACTACTCGCGGTACGGGGAATCTGGTTTAAAGGGACGCATAGGGTTGTTGGATTTCAGAAGTGCTATATGCCAAAATGGTCCTGCCCTCCGGTGTTTTATGTCTGGCCCCTGTCTGTACATAGTGGTTGGAAAATATTGTTTAACGCTTATATAATAATAATAATAATAAGACTAATAGTTGGTCACGGTAAATATTAGACTAAAATTTAGCGATAATAATGCTAGGTTTCGTCGAAGGAAAATATAATCGTTAGAAGCAAGCGCTGCCCGATTTTGGACTCATCACCTTAACAAGTGAGTGCATAGTTACTTTCAACTCACACATAGATATGAAGTATTTTATATAAATTACGTGCTATGTGTGGATATTATCTGAATACTTGCTATCTATGCTAGATGAACGTTGTTATACATGTTTTCAATGATTTAAACTGTATATGTATTTTATATCTACGAAAATGTTGGGGTAAAACATGGGTAGATGCAATAGGTGATGTGTGATAAAATGATGAGAGGCCTCGATGTTGATGTTGTTGATTCTGTCATCTAGCGGAGTATGGATGACGACCACGGACTCTTCTAGACAGTCCAGTGGAACACTAGCAGGCTCGCAACCTGTAGGTGTTTGTGAACGATATGTTCACTGGTGTACTCCATCCCCCACATGGTTGCCTTTAGGACATTTATTGTTGAGGAATCCCCTTAGCAGTAGTGTCTGTCCCGATGATGATCCTTAGGCTAGGTCCCTTATGATAGGTGTTTAGGGACGTAAAGTGAGGATAACGAGAACGGGTAATCGGGTTATTGTTGATCGATGAAATTAATAAACTTATTTATTGTGGGTTGAAAACCCTATGTGCTCACCAGGCTCCCAAGCCTGACCCACTCAGTTTTATGTATTACAGGTAGTGGCGCATGAGCATAGGTGTGATGTTTTGGACGAGGGATTACGGATATAGGCCTGTAGATATGAAATAATGTAGTAAGGCTTATATTGTACTGTTTATGCTTTTGATCTGTACGAACATGACATCCCGAGTCTTTTAATGAAATACATTTCTATGGAAATGCTTTTGATAAATCTTTATCATATTTTTGTTTTGGGACAAATTCCGCAACACTTTCATTTAAAATGTAACTCTGATTTTTAAACAAAGCATAAACACACCGGTCTTTTCTGGCCGTGATTTTAGGGATGTCACAGTGTGAGAGAGAGGCAAAGATTGTATGTTTTAGTGCATTCTTGGAAGGAGTTTGAGGAGCAAAAGGCTTGGAACAAGAAGGAGGACCTTGGATCCAATATTCTCTTCGTGTTAGCTGTCATTTGGAGGTAAAAAGCTATTACCTTGACCACATGCATGTTATATCTCCCCATTAGGGAGTTTATGGCCATTTCCATCTTCTCTTTAAGTCCTTTAGTTGTTTGAGCATGCCTTGAAGATGAGACTTCAGATCTAGACAGTATAAGGTCCCATGGGCCTAAAGATTCAAGCTTTATGAAGCTATTGGCCAACTTTCATGCATTAAACCCTTTATTGAGCATTGGGTTGGCAAACTTAGCCCTAGATGCCATGCATGGACGTAAAGCTTGCAGCTTTATGTGGTATTTCAGCCTTAGAAGGCTAGATCTAGAGTATGGGGCCTTAGTTTTGCTTAAAAACATCTGAATGAGAGAATGGACTGAAGAGACTCGACGAGTTGGTGAGCCAACTCGACGAGTTGGTTAGGGTTTTCCCCGATAGTATGGACGCGTTACAAACTCGGCGAGTTGGTGAGACAACTCGACAAGTTGAGTTGGATTTTCCTGATTTTTCAGAAGAAATGAGGGAACTCGACGAGTTGCATAGATGCACTCGACGATTTGGGTCAAGATGGACTATTGACTCGAGTGTTGACTTCCGTTGACTTTTAGGGTTTGGTCTAGTTATAGATTATGGAGACCATGGAGGGTTAAAATGGTCTTTCATCCTTTCCAAGAGTTAGAAAAGGGGTTAGCTTAACATTTTTAGAGTTGTAGTTATAAAGTGTTAATTAGAGATCGTTATGATATATAGGCGGAGTCTAGATCGATTGTTGAGTACGAGACCTACTTGCTTACGTATGAGGTGAGTTTTCTCACTATACTTACCTGACTGGTAATATTGTGTGACCAGAGGGCCTTATTTAAGTTACTGACTGGAGGGTCTTATGTGCTTATATCGAGTTATGTGATATCATGCATTTTGTCTTTGTGATTTATGTTGTATATTATTATGTGCCTTATTGAGTTAGGAACGGAGGGTCCAAACCGAGTTGTGAGACCGGAGGTTCCTCACTGAGATACCCGACTGGAGGGTCTACCCGAGTTGTGAGACCGGAGGGTCTTCATTAAGACACATGACTGTAGGGTCCTTATCGAGCTATAGCCATGAGAGGCTAATTATTTGTGTCTGGTATTTTGGGGAACTCACTAAGCTTCGTGCTTACAATGTTGTGTGAAATGTGTTTTAGGTACCTCTCAGGATTGCGGGAAGGTGTCGGCTTGATTGTACACACCGGCTTGAGATTATGTTTTGAGGATTCTGGGATATTATTAAACATTTTGTTGTCTTGTGTTTTGAACAACTTATACATTTGATTTTTAATAAATGTGAGATTGTGTTTTATGTGGTTTTAAAAATGAAAATTTTATATGAAATTTTATTGTGTTACAAGTTGGTATCAGAGTCTTGGTTTGAGGGATTCGGATGTACCCTTGGGTATGTCTGGACTCAAACTGAGGATTTGAGAAAATTTTCTAAAAAGAAATGATTTTTCTAAAACGAGTAAGAGCTTGTAAGAGAAAACGAGATGAAGCAATGTGTACAATCAGCCAGATCCCGAACGGTGATTTCCCAAAATACCATTACTTGTTTATATTATGAGATACTTATGAGATATTAGAGTTACATGCTAGAGCATAGACTAGGTATTTTAGGAATTTAGAGCTAGAGTTGCCTGATTCATGACACCTTAACCTAGGGGATGTTATTGATTGATATTATTTGCTATTTGCTCTGTGTATGTGCTGAGTAAGAGTACCTAGTAGGAATCTTTTAAAGAGAGCTTTGAGTTGAGGAGTAATCTAGGAGAGATACGTAGATGTGCATTGAGAAATCTATTGAGAGAGTAGTTTGATATCTGTGAGGGATAGAGTACTTGTGAATTAGGATCCTATGTGACAACCCGTTGTTTTAGGTCAACAAAAGGTCAATCTTGGTCAACAAAAGTCAAACTTCTTACTTTTGATCTATCTTAATTAAGAAGATTTAAATTCTAGATGGGTTCAAAATCCTTTAAATTAGAAGTGTTGCATGAATTTGGAGTGAAATGCATGAAAACCAAGAACTTTGTCCAATCCGCAAATCCCCTCGTAGCAGTGAACACTTCGGAGCTGCAAACCCCTTCGGAGCATGATCAAGCTTCGGACCGTGAACCCTCAGTTCATGGCCATGAACTCCACGGCCGCAAACACCTCCCTATATATATGAGATGGATTCATTTTTCATTCATTTCTCTTCTTCTAGCCGTGATCCTCCCATTCTCTCTCAAGTATCATCCTCAAGAAACACTCTTTTCTTCCCTTAAACACCCTTTTTCTTTTATATCTCTTTGGTATACCACAAAAGGCCTGCAAACACTCACCAATCCATAAAATCTTCAAGTGTTCTTCATGTTCTTGGGCTGTGAACCACTGATAGGGTCGTGAACCCTTCAACATGGGTCGTGAACAATCATGTGTTCTTGGGCCGTAAAGACCATTTCAGCCTCCTGACTTGCTTCTAACACTTTTTTGGTGAGTTATTCTTGCATCCTTGGTCGTTTCCTAAGCACCTTTGTAGTTATATTCATTAACTATATACATATATGTGTGATAATATGCTAATTAGGACTCATTTGTGTCTTGGGACTTCGTTCGTGGAACTTATCATCCTATATCGAATCTTCAAATTGAATAACCACATAAGGTGAGTTCATACCCCCATATCTTTTTCCAACTTTTTAAATGTTTTAGGGGGTGGGGGGGAATACAAGTATAACACAAGAAATGTTGTGTTTTAAAATATAAATTGCTTATTATGTCTGTGTACCAATGAACTGTATTTAGAACATGAAACTTTGAATGGAACATGGAAATGAGCTTATAAACTTTAATAAGTTTAGTTTAAGGAACAAAAGGATCTTTTTATAAACTTATCTATGAATTATAAAAAGGGTTTTCTACATTAATATTTGTAAACTCGTTAATCTAGCTTGTGAGACACGTCTTCGGTACTTACTTAAGTACCAGTGAAAGTCTACCCTTATGGCCAGAGTCTCCTGAAGGGAGAGCGTGAGTTTGTGTATAGATGTATACGTGACTGACAATCCCGCACCTTGTTGTTAGCTACAGTGGGACCAGCAGGTCTGCAGGTGACAAATATCATATTCATTTCGATGTCTACAATACGTCGTGTTTTATACTAGTCAAATTAGTATGGTCGTAAAACTCACAATAGATAACAACGATATATTTACCTAGTAATACACTTTTCATGAACAGTCTCAAGGGATATTAACTATGTGATTACTCAGTATATACCATAGGGTTAGATAAAAATGAAATCCGATAGACAGTGGAATGTGTGACTTTCGCCTCACTTCATGTTCCTTGTTTGGTTGTGGGCTTGGGGTAGATTCACCCATTCAACTGTCTGTTCGATCTTGGTTATATACAACTCGTATGTATTAAGTGATCATAGGAGGGTAGTATCGCCGTATCAGGTTTTCTGGGTAAACAAATCTTTATTCAGTTTAACATATCAAAAAAACTAGATATCATTGAAGTAAGTAGATGGAGTATACTTGTGCTTTTCAATCTTGGAACACCATATACAACCAGTCGGTTTTATAGAAAATATAGGATTTTCTATGGTAAACATCATTCTTTTAAGATAAAAGTTTTCGATAGAACTTTTTGAAAACAATAACATTTATTACCGAAAACAATGTTTCACAATAGAGTTAGTGAATCTATAAACTTATTTATAAGAGGTTTAATTCGTATTATTAAACTTGTTTAACATAAAGGACCTTTATGGTTAATCCTATAATTCTTTAGTTTATACATCAGGGTTATATATAATTAATATCCGATAGGAAGTGAAATGTGTGACTTCCGCCTTATTTTCTGTTCCTTGTTTGCTTATGGGCTTAGGGCAGATTCACCCATTTAACTGTCCATTCGATATTAGATTATATATAGCCAGTATAAACTAAATTATTATAGAAGGAACTATTCTGGTTACCATTTTACCAAAGAAAATATATGATCTTCTTAAGAAATGTTTTCATCAAATATAAAAGAGCTATTACAGTTAACTCCGTAAGCACCTAGTGAATACGCTAGGGTTATATACAATGAAGATCTAACAAACAATGGGATGTATGACTTCCGCCTCATCTCTTGTTCCTTTTTTGGTTGTGGACTTAGGTCAGATTCACACAATCGATTGTTTGTTTGATCTGGATTGTATATAACTTATATTCATTAAGTACTCATAGAAGGAATTATAGAGTCAGTTTTACTTATCATGTTAAAGGTTGGACACTGCGGATAAACCTGGACTGTTATGTAATCATATCTGGGATCAATATAGCCTGACCAACTATATTTATTTGAGATATGACCAACATATGTTTGGGAATGTTATGGTGTTGCAACATACTTAAAACTTACCTAACTCTATACACAAAGGATTTCTAGAACAGTGCATAAAGTTAAAATACTATAGGAGTATTTTATGATACTATAAGATAACAACAAGTTTATAACTTACCAAGTTAATACCATTAAAATAATATAGGATTATTTTAGGCACTATAAATAGCATATGTGAAAATTTAAAAGAGCCTTACTGGTAGGTCTATAATTATGGAGTGTACACTCCCAAGATTTTATATAATTCAGATTTTATAGACTTAGAATTTGTGATCTATGCTCTATTTCCTGTTCTTTGTTTGGTTGTGGTTTTAGAGTAAGGTCACTTATTAGAATGTCTATTTAATCTTAAATAATATACAACTTGTATACACAACGCAATTGTAGGAGGACCCGGTAAGGATCACCCCATAATGTTTCACTTAATCTCATAGATTCTTTAGACACTCCCATTCTCGCATGACAAACCTATATAGATATAACTACTCCATCATAAGCAGTCAACAGAGGAGTCAAGAAGGAACCATAAGAGAATCATGAGGAAGATTTTAGGAAGGGATTAGCCGAAGAAACCGAACATCTTATACGTCACACTAATAAATAATAAACTAAAATGACCTAGTGAGTTAGTGAATACACTACTCACACTATGTGTTTAGATTATTTCAATTTTGTAACAGCTTGTAACAGTTATGCAATTCACAGAAATTCATTCGAGGGTAGCCACCACAATTTCATAAAGTTTATGTTATATAGACTTCCATTATAAATTGTTTTTCAGAACCTTATGAAAGTTAGAACCGGATACACTCAGAACCAGGATAACTTAGTTATTTAACATTCAACTTATAGCCACTGCAATAGACTTATCGCCGTTTCGTCTGGTATTCATTATAGAAAAAAGATGCCTCACAGTAGACGTGCAAGGCACGTAGTCAATAACACAACAAAAAATCCACCACCTCCTTCGCCACCACAATACGATCCTACTGCTTTCCAAGCGGCGGTAACAGCCGCAGCAACAGATGCCATAGCTAACATTTGCGCAAGTGGTACCAATGGATCTGGTAGCGGTACCTACCTAACTAACCCCGGAGTTACCCACGGACACCCACGAGAGTGTTTGTACAACGAATTCATGAACTGCAAACCCAAGTCCTTTAATGAAATTGGGGGAGTCATCGCTCTAATGCGGTGGTTTGAGAAAACAGATTCATTTTTTGAAATCTGTATGTGCCCAAAAGCGAGCAAAGTGAAGTTTGTTGCCTACACCTTCTCCGACAGAGCCCTAACATGGAGGAATGACCATGTTAAGTGACCCTATTAGTGATTAACTTGATGGGTTGGGGGAACCTGAAACAGATGATGAGAGAAGAATATTAACCAAGAGGCGAAATTCAAAAGCTGGAGCAAGAGCTATGGGAACATACCATGGCTGGCTAAGATATAGTAGCCTACACTAACAGGTTTAGCGACCTGGCAGCACTATGCACCGGGATGGTTACCCCGGAGAGTAAGAAGATAGAAAGGTACATTTGGGGGTAATCTCCCCAAATTTAAGGGGATGTACTGTCTTCTAACCCAACTACCTTCGATAGCGCCAAACACCTGGCCCAATGACTCATTGACCATGGA
This sequence comes from Lactuca sativa, assembly GCF_002870075.4. NCBI lineage: Eukaryota > Viridiplantae > Streptophyta > Magnoliopsida > Asterales > Asteraceae > Lactuca > Lactuca sativa. The sequence continues at coordinate 64,346,208 of NC_056631.2, read as the reverse complement.
GTCCCCCATAGTGTGGTGGTCCCCGTTCCTGAGCCAGAAAAGGGAGGGGACTATAAACGAAAGTTGGGGAACAAGAGGAAGGAGCGAACAACACAGCAACCCCCAATACCGAAAAACTCGGGCGGGGAATGGCAAATACTGATGATCACCGCAGGAGAGACAACCTCAGATCCACCAACAAACAGCGGTATGTCTTCTAAATAAAATTACTTTAAAGATTTAAAAATATATTAATATTAAATCTTGGGGAAAATTTAAAAGTAATTATAATAACTCACTCGTATGAACAAGTCACAACATTCATAAGAGAACTAAAGATCCGCACATGTGAGTTATGATGGGTTAGTATGTACATCAGGGTCATGTATAACTAAGATTTTGCAGACTTAGAGTGAGTGATTCCGCCTTATTTTCTGTTCCTTGTCTGGTTGTGGATTTAGGGCAGAGTCACTCAGTCGACCGTCTTATTCATCTTAATTATACATAACTTGTATATGCCAAGCAATCATAGAGGTACTGAGAAGGGTCATAATATTAAGTATCATCACTAGTTAACAAAACACTTTCACTACTAGTATTAGCTTATTGTGGTACAATTTGTGGCAGTGGTAATATCGAGTAAGCACTGGGAAGCTTACACATAATACATTGTCGAGTACACTCGGGATACACCATCATATAACAAAAGTTTCTTTCAAATCGGCCTAACACTTGTTTCTATAAAGAGTCCTTCGTCATCATTCGTCATGGATTGGCGTGGTCCTCACCATACCAATTTCATGTGCTCTGAAAACTTTTCACCATAACCGACCGACTAACGAAACCCTCGTCACTCGTAACGACAACTCGACTTAGACCTCAAAATTGTTTCCCTCATATTCTCAACCCCGAAGTTAGGGATGAAAATTTCACCTGACCCTGTGGGGAACTCGGTTGACTCGCCCCAATCGGGGATGGGTATTCCCCGCCAAAACGGGTACCGGGTACGGGGCCAAGGATCCCCATTATGCTAAATAGGGGATGGGGCCGGGGCCAGGTATAACAATCCCAAACCCGCCCCGCCCTTGCTTTTATGACTATATATATATATATGTGTGTGTGTGTGTGTGTGTGCATGTGTGTGTATGTGTGTGTGTGTATATATATATATATATATATATATATATATATATATATATATATATATCATTTATTGAATTTGAATTAAGTCCACTAAAATGAATTGATATATATTAGACCATCAGCGATAGACTCCGTATATCAAATTATGTTCCCAATTCCGAGAGTTCGTCAATCGTCACTTCGTTCGACGATCAATATTCCAAATTGTCACTTTTCGTTTTGATGTTTGTTAAACTTTATGATTGATATAAAAAGAATCTAATTATGACATCTGGTTTTGATCGCTTTTTAAACTTGTTTTTTTTTTGTGTAAACTGAGTTTATTATGTTGATAGATTGTGGATGGGTTGGGGATGGACCGGGGATGAGCTGGGGAATAGCCCAAAATACAAAGGGGTGGGGATTTGATTCCCCGCATCTGTCGGGGATGAGGATGGGGATGGGACGATGTTAGACACTCTGGGATGGGGACATGGATGGTCAACCCCGCCCCATTTCCATCCTTACCCTAAGTACTCATTCGAGGAGTACCTTGCCCTCTAAAACCTTTCCGATGTATACGCAACAAACCTTCCAGAAACTACCACTCGTCTAGTAGGTCAAGTTCGAGCACAAAGGATAAGGACGAATACGGTTAATCTATTACTACTAAGTGTATACGCGATGATATTATATAATTAAGATCCTGCAGACTGAGAATGTGTGTTTCCGCCCTATCTCCTGTTCCATGTTTGGTTGTGGACCTGGGGCAGAGTCCCACATCCGACCGTCTTACTAATCTTAATTATATACGACTTGTATACACAAGGTAATGATAGATGGACCATGTATGAATCCTATCATGAACTTTAGAGCAAAGTTGCCCAGGTCTATGAGTGGGTATTCTACCATTCAGAGGAGCACTATCCCAAGAGTACTGCTAAGAAATCTAATTTCGGGACGGAATTCTCTCTAACGGGGGGATGATGTGACAACCCGTTGTTTCAGGTCAACAAAAGTCAAACTTCTTACTTTTGATCTATCTTAATTAAGAAGATCTAAATTCTAGATGGGTTCAAAATCCTTTAAATTAGAAGTGTTGCATGAATTTGGGGTGAAATGCATGAAAACCAAGAACTTTGTCCGAGCCGCAAACCCCCCTCGCAACAGTGAACACTTCGGAGCCGTAAACCCCTTCGGAGCGTGATCAAGCTTCAGACCGTGAACTCCTCGGCCGCAAACACCTCCCTATATATATGAGATGGATTCAATTTTCATTCATTTCTCTTCCTCTGGCTGTGATCCTCCCATTCTCTCTCAAATATCATCCTCAAGAAACACTCTTTTCTTCCCTTAAACACCCCTTTTCTTTTATATCTCTTTGGTATACCACAAAAGGCCTTCAAACACTCACCAATACACAAAATCTTCAAGTGTTCTTCATGTACTTGGGTTGTGAACCAGTCATAGGGGCGTGAACCCTTCAACATGGGTAGTGAACACTCATGTGTTCTTGGGCCGTGAACCCTCCTTAGGGCCGTAAAGACCATTACAGCCTCCTAACTTGCTTCTAACACTCTTTTGGTGAGTTATTCTTGCATCCTTGGTCGTTTCCTAAGCACCTTTGTAGTCATATTCATTAACTATATACATATATGTGTGATAATATCCTAATTAGGACTCATTTGTGTCTCGGGACTTTGTTTGTGGAACCTATCATCCTATATCGAATCTTCAAATTGAATCACCACATAAGATGAGTTCATACCCACATATCTTTTTCCAACTTTTTAAATGTTTTTTTTGGGGGGGGGGGAATACAAGTATAACACAAGAAAAGTTGTGTTTTAAAATATAAATTGCTTATTATGTATTTGTACCAATGAACTGTATTTAGAACATGAAACTTTGAATAGAACATGGAAATGAGCTTATAAACTTTAATAAGTTTAGTTTAAGGAACAAAAGGATCATTTTATAAACTTATCTATGAATTATAAAAAGGTTTTTCCACATTATTACTTGTAAACTCGTTAATCTAGCTTGTGAGACACGTCTTCGGTACTTACTTAAGTACCAGTGAAAGTCTACCCTTATGGACAGAGTCTCCTGAAGGGAGAGCGTGAGTTTGTGTATAGATGTATACGTGACTGACAATCCCGCACCTTGTTGTTAGCTACAGTGGGACCGGCAGGTCTGCAAGTGACAAATGTCATATTCATTTCGATGTCTACAATACGTCGTGTTTTATACTAGTCAAATTAGTATGGTCGTAAAACTCACAATAGATAACTACGACATATTTACGTAGCAATACACTTTTCATGAACAGTCTTAAGGGATATTAACTATGTGATTACTTAGAAAAACATAAGGTTAGATAAAACTGAAATTCGATAGACAGTGGAATGTGTGACTTCCGCCTCACTTCCTGTTCCTTGTGTTAGTTGTGGGATTGGGGTAGATTCACCCATTCAACTGTCTGTTCGATCTTGGTTATATACAAATCGTATGTATTAAGTGATCATAGGAGGGTAGTATCGTCGTATCAGGTTTTCCGGCTAAACAAATCTTTATTCAGTTTAATATAGATACAAAACTAGATATAAATGAAATAAGTATATGGAGTATACTTGTGCTTTTCAATCTTGGAACACCATAGAAAACCAGTCGGTTTTATAGAAAATATAGGATTTTCTATGGTAAACATCTTTCTTTTAAGATAAACAGTTTTCGATAGAACTTTCTGAAAACAATAACATTTATTACCGAAAACAATGTTTCACAATAGAGTTAGTGACACTAGAAACTTATTTATAAGAGGTTTAATTCGTATTTTTAAACTTGTTTAACATAAAGGACCTTAAATGGTTAATCCTATAATTCTTTAGTTTATACATCAGGGTTATATATAATTAATATCTGATAGGCGGTGGAATGTGTGACTTCCGCTTTATTTCCTGTTCCTTGTTTGGTTGTGGGCTTAGGGCAGATTCACACATTTAACTGTCAGTTCAATATTAGATTATATATAGCTAGTATAAACTAAGTGATTATAGTAGGAACTATTGTGGTTACCATTTTACCAAAGAAAATATATGATCTTCTTAAGAAATGTTTTCATAAAATATAAAAGAACTATTACAGTTAACTCCGTAAGCACCTAGTGAATACGTCAGGGTTATATACAATGAAGATCTAACAAACAATGGGATGTGTGACTTCTGCCTCATCTCCTGTTCCTTGTTTGGTTGTGGACTTAGGGCAGATTCATACAATCGATTGTTTGTTTGATCTGGAATGTATATAACTTGTATTCATTAAGTACTAATAGAAGGAATTGTAGAGTTAGTTTTACTTATCATGTTATCATATCAGAAAATATAGGATTTTCTGGAGGAACAGGCGAACTTTTTCAAAAAGAACTTAGAGTGTACTTTTTATAACAAAAATGCTTATGAACTCACCAGCTTAAATCTACTCTTTCAAAATAACTTGTATTCTCAGGAAACTAGTATACAGGTACACACAGGGATTCAGAAGATGGAGCATAGTAGCTTAATGTCTTGGTTTTGTTATTTACCTTTGAGTGAATCTTTTGCGAATCAAATAAAATGTAAACACTATAATATTTATATAATGGTTGTTTGTTACTTTGATTCCTATGATGCATGTGTTGTGATACTGAGCATGATGTCCTCCGCCCCCAAACGTTTTCGTCGTTCCGGTTTAGGGGTGTGACATCATAGGAGGAGGACTTGGGGTGACTATAGGTTGGTATGGAAGGTAGTATTGGGCCCGTACTACTGAAAGCGCCGGATCTGTATGCGACCCAAGTAAGAACCTTTGGATACTAAGTAGCAAGTAGGGGTGGGTAATGGCATGTGTGCTTGAGCTAGTCTTTGATGGTTTTCGTGTTTGTGTTTCAGAGACACTATGGTGATTACCCGCAACAACCCTGGGAGCAGTGGTATCAGTGACGTGGAGATCCGCAAGATCATTGATGAGGAGGTGGCCGCAGCTATCAGGGAGGCAATACCAGAGATGTTTGGGTCTATTAAGACCACGTTGATCGAGACATTTGATGAGCAATATGCTGCTATCATAGAGTCGGCTGTTGTCACAGCCGTAGCTGCTGCGAGGCCACAGGGAGGTGACTCGTTCTTGTTCCAAGAGTTCAGCAACACGAAGCCACCAGAGTTTGACGGGACCCATGACCCGATTTTTGCCATGATATGGATCTCCCACATTGAGGGGTGTTTCTACACATGATCATGCCCCGAGCACTTGAGAGTTCGGTTTGCATTGAACTAGATTCGCTTGGGAGCGAAGGACTGGTGGAAGTTCATGACGACTGATTTCACTCTTGCCGATCATGCTACAGTCACTTAGGAGAGGTTTACCCAGTTGTTTAGAAACGAGTATGTTCCCCAGGAGGAGAGGGAACGTTTGGCCTAGGAGTTTCTATCTCTCAAGCAGAAGATAGAAACAATGATATAGATTATGAGGATATTTCATGAGAGGGGGTTGTTCCTGACCTGAGCACGTGTCTACCGAGTAGTCACATGTGAGTCGGTATTTGAGCATCTTGAGGAGAGATATTTGGGAGTTTGTGGCGAACTCTTCATATCGAACATTGGCTGAGTTGCAGACCAATTCCAGGAGGAGATAGATTGAGCTGGAGATTCAGACCATAGAGGAGGGAGGGCATCAGAGGAGAGATAGGAGACTAGTGCAATCGCAGCCGGCGACGAAGTGGGCTAAGCCTGCTGATTCGAGAGCAGGAGGCTAGAAGGACCACACTTGTTGAATGTGCGGAAAGATTCATGAGGGATCTTGCCAAGCAGGGATTTGCTACAAATGTGGCAAGGAGGGGCATATGGCGAAGGAATGCCCCAAGGGATTTTCGATTTGCTTTCATTGCAACCAGAATGGCCACCGGAAGGCCGAGTGTCCTCAGCTCACTCAGGGATCAGCCCAAGCTTTTGCTCCTATTTCTAACATGTTACTGATGGCCTGCCGGGGAAAGCCGAGACTCCGAGAGCTCATGGGAGAGCATTCCAGCTGACTGCGGAGGAGGTCCGCGCAGCGCCTGATGTTGTTGTTGGTACGTATCTCCTTATTTATGTTATTTTGAGATTTGTTTATGCTTATATTGTGTTGCATATAGGTACTTTTCTTATGAGTTCTGTGCCTACCTTGGTGCTATTTGACTTGGTACGAGTCAATCTTTCGTGTCTTTATCCTTTAGTCGTCACATTAGTGTTAGATGTTAGGCGTTGAGTCGACCACTGAGGGTTTCTATATCCGATGAGCATGCAGTTTTTGCCACTGATGTATTTCGGAGATGTGTATTAGAGATTTTCATTGTCGAGTTTCCGATAGATCTGGTGCCGATAGCGATGGGCGATGTCTGTGTCATAGTGGGCATGGATTGGTTGAGCCGGTTTGGAGCTGTGATTGACTGTGAGCGTCAGATGGTGACCATACGAGACCCTAGTGGGGGAGTACTTATTGTCTATGGTGAGGGAACTAGATCGGGATCATCTTTCTTCTTTGCCGCCAGGGAGAGGCAGAGTCTACAACAGGCATGCATGGGCTTTTTAGCATACCTGATGGATATGCGAGTTGCCACTGAGAGGCCGAGTTCTATTTCTGATGTTCTAGTAGTGTGTGAGTTCCCGGATGTTTTCCCCGAGGAATTGTCGGGTGTGCCTTCTGAGAGACAGATGGAGTTCCGAATTGATCCGATTCCTGGTGAGGCGCATATTGCCAAGGCACCTTATCACCATGCGTTACCCGAGATGCATGATTTATCCTCGCAGCTCCAGGAGCTGTTGGGGAAGGGTTTCATTAGACAGAGTAGCTTGCTGTGGGGAGCACCGATCCTTTTTGTCAAGAAAAAGGATGGTTCACACCAAATGTGCATCGACTACCGGGAGTTGAACAAGGTGATGGTCAAGAATCGTTATCCACTACCAAGGATCGACGATTTATTCAATCTCTATAGGGGGCGTATTGGATTTCCAATATTGATTTGAGATCTAGGTATCATCATATGAGAGTCTGCGAGGAGGATATTCAGAAGACGGCCTTTCGGACTCGCTATGGGCACTACGAGTTTGTGGTGATGCCTTTCGGGGTCACCAATGCACCGACAACGTTCATAGACATCATGAACCGAGTGTGTAGGCCCTTGTTGGATAGGTTGGTGATTATGTTCATTGACTACATTTTGGTGTACTCGAGGTCTAGGGAACAGTATGAGGAGCATTTGCGAGAGATTCTTGGGGTATTAAGGATGGAGAGGCTTTATGCCAAATTCTCTAAGTGTGATTTCCAGTTACGAGAGGTCCAGTTTTTGGGACACCTCGTTAACCAGAATATGATTTTGGTCGACCCGGCCAAGATTGAGGCAGTTATGCGATGGGAGGTGCTGAGATCCCCATCCGAGATCAGAAGTTTTTTGGGTCTGGTGGGTTACTATCAGAGGTTTATCAGAGATTTCTCCAAGATTGTTGTTCCTCTCACCAGATTGACCAGGAAGGGTGTTACTTTTTCTTGGGGGCCTGCGCAGCAGGCATCATTCAGGACTCTTCGCCAAAGATTGTGCAAAGCTCCAGTGTTAGCTCTTCCGGGGGGAGTGCAGGATTTCGTAGTCTACTGTGATGTGTAACAGCCCGGAATTTCAAATATTGATATAATTATGATTTGGGGGTGTTTTAAGAAGGGACTCGGCGAGTTGGAGCCTTGACTCGCCGAGTAGGATCGCAGACCGGGTCGTGGGTTCGCGACTGGACTCGACGAGTCCGATATGGACTCGGCGAGTCTACGCTGTCAGCGAAAAACCCTAACCGTTCAGGTTGGGACGTATAAGAGGCACTCATTGGCCGTCATTGTTCAGTTTAGCCTTCTGGGAAGAACCCTAAATCGAGTGGGTGCATCTGGAGCAAAGTCTTAGGGCCATTGTTGATCTTGGAAGAATTGTTGTGCAAGGAAGAGAAGGGATTGGCTAAAGGAGCAGCAAGGGAGTCACATTCTGAGGATTGGGGACACAGAGGATACAATATTCAGGTAAGAACTCGAATTATCCTCTGCTATGTTGATGTGTTATGGGATTAGGGTTTGTGAAACCCATTTGGAGATTAGATGGATTGTTGTGTTGTTATCCAACGTTTATAACCCTGTATTAGTACCCCTTAGAGGTCCAGAAGGTCCTATGTTTGTATATTCGGGGAAATATGTATCTCAGGAAGCAGTTTGGTCGACTGCATGGCGTGGACTCGCCGAGTCGGATGATCAGACTCGGCGAGTAGCTTGAAGATTCACTGGGACTCGCCGAGTTGTTCTTCAGACTCGGCGAGTGGAGTCGGGGTGGCCCCGCGATTCTTCCAGGAGTGACTCGTCGAGTCAAAGAGGATACTCGACGAGTAGAAGGGGAATCTTAGATGATTGAAGGACGACCAGACTCGCCGAGTCGCCAGGGAACTCGCCGAGTCCAGTCGAGCTGGCAATGGGCTGTTGACCAGAGTTGACTGGTGTGATTTCGTAGGGTCAGTTAACGTGGAAGGTAGAAGTATTAATAAGGGATATATGATGTTACAGGGAGCTTGTAGCTCGGAGGATCAAGTGCAAGGGACTTTAGGAGTTGCTATCTTCTAGTGTCCGCGAGGTGAGTCTTCTCACTATACTGTACCCGGAAGGGTTTGACTGTGTGACCGGAAGGTCGGATATGATATGTGATATGTATGCTATATGTGGTATGTTATATGTTATATGTGCTATGTATGTTATGGGCCGGAAGGCGAATATGTTATGGGCCGGAAGGCGATATGATGTGTGATGGACCGGAAGGTCGGCGTGGGTAAGGCCGGAAGGTTTACCCAGCAGGGACGGAAGTCCCCTGAGACACATGGACCGGAAGGTCGGGCCGGAAGGCAATGTTACGTGGATCTAAAGATCCGGGCCGGAAGGCAATGTTATGTGGACCGAAAGGTCCGGGCCGGAAGGCGTATGTGCGTAAGTTGTATATTGGGGAACTCACTAAGCTTCGTGCTTACGTTGTTTATGTTATGTTGTTTCAGGTTCTTACAGTAACGCGGGATGGCAACGGTTCGATTGTACACACCGAAGAAAGAGTCGTGTTTTGGAGGATCCTGGTCTTCTATTATAATGAAAATGAAACTATGTTTTGTAATTCAAATGTGATTAAGACTTTAAACAAGTGTTTTTAATATTAAATTGATTAATTAAATGAAAATTTTGTTTTTGGAAATCATGGTGTTACAAATTGGTATCAGAGCCTTGGTTTGAGGGATTCGGACGCGCCTACGGGTAAATCTGGACTCAAACTGAGGAAGTAAGAAAAAGTTTTCTAAATAAATGGTTTCTAAAAGTGAAAAAGAGTTCAAAGAGAAAGCAAGAAAGAGCAGTGTGTACAATCAGCCAGAGCCAAACGGTGATTTCCCAAAATACTCTTACTTTTGTATTATGAAATATCTATTATGCACTTTATGAGATATTATTGCATGCTAGAGACAGGCTAGGTATTTCACATCTTAGGACTAGAGTGGCCTGATTTGTGATGCCTTAGTCTAGGGTTTGCTGTTATATGTGTGTTATGCTTCTGTGTATATGTGATGAGTGAGAGCATCTAGTTAGGATGCACAAGGGGTAAAGCTACGGAGTACAGAGGTACTTCCGAGGATGAGCCGAGAAGGTGGAGCTACCACAGATGGGGAGTCCTATGTATGCTTCAATGCTCGAATGCTGCTTGCTTTGTGCTTTGTGGAGTTGTCGATGATGGGAGTCAGCTACTAAGTGAGTATGACGATACTCAGGAGGTAGAGGGCTGGCATCATTAGGAACTCTTCAGCAGCTGATAGCAAAGAAGTGGGAGGACGGCGGAAGGGACTAGGGAGTAAACCTAGCCAAATGAGTGCGCTGGTAGAGTAGAGGATTTCGCTGGAAAGCGAGCACGCGCGATGAGATGGGTGAAAGAGCGGGGTTATCGGCTACTTAGGAACTCTGGAATGGTCCGTGTGGAAAGTATGGGTAGATGTGGCAGGTAGTATGGGCCCATACTACTGAAAGCAGAGGACCCATACTTGATACAGGGGGCATTCTAAAGGTCCTAAGGGTCAGATTGAGGGGTGATGTTATGGTTCGGATACCATACATCGGATCGGATACAGAGTGATGTTATGGTCAGGGCACCATACATCGGAACAGTTTGGGATAGATGTTGTGGCTCGAGTGCTACACATTGGAGCAGATTGAGGAGTGGTGCTATGGTTCAGGTACCATACACCGAAGCATGTTGAGGAGGGATGTCATGGGATGAGTACCATGGTTCGTATTGGATGATGCTTGTGGCTATCTTGTTATCCGGTTATCGATCGGACGAGCACGAACGAGCGGGATGCGAGGATTCGCGAGATCCGGCGTGATGAGGTTGCTGCATTGTTGCGGGCGGAGTCGCCAGAATTGTTTGGGTCGATCAGGACCACTATGATTGAAGTAGTTTGATGAGCGATATGCGGCTTTCGCAGAGACGGCTGCCGCGGCGGTTACAGCGGCTGTAGCAACGGCAAAGAAAGGGGCTAGTCGGGGTTTTCAATATCGGGACTTCTATTATGCGAAGCCTCCCACATTCGATGGAGTTCAGGACTCGATTGTTGCTATGAGATGGTTATCAGACATGGAGGGGTGTTTCTCCACGAGTTTATGCCCTGCTGATCAGAGGGTGGAGTGTGCTCTGAACCTATTGAGGCTCGGGGCGAAGGATTGGTAGAGATTGACCACGAGGTCATTTTCCGATGCACAGAGGGCTGCAGTTTCATGGGATCAATTTAGAGGGATGTTCAGTACTCGCTATGTTCCGCGGGGTGAAAAGGAGAAATTGGCTCGGAAGTTCCTTGAGCTGAATCAGGATTTGGAGTCGGTGACAGAGAGCACCAGGATGTTTATTGAGAGGGCGATGTTTTGCCCTGAGTTCGCTTCGGAGCAGGCTCAGATGTCCCGATATCCGAGTATGCTCAAGGGGGAGTATCAGACAGTTCGTGTCTGCGCAGAGGCGCGAGACCGTGACAGGAGGCCGCCATGTGGCGTGAGCTAGAGGTTGAGTTGCAGTTGCGTGAGATGAGGCAGGCCCCGATGCAGTCGCAGTCGGCGCCGAAACGGCCCATGCCGTAGACGTTAGAATGGGGGATCGGAGCGGTCACACTTGTGGGAAGTGTGAGAGAGATGGCACCGGAGCTTGTTGGCCCAGTGGTGCATGCCGCAAATGCAGAAAGGAGGGGCACGGTGCACGGGATTGTCGGCAGTCAGTGCCAATTCGAGATTTCAGGAGTTGTTATCAGTGTCGGCAGGTTGGACATTTGAGGGTCAACCCTCCTCAGTTTCCTGCAGGACCGGTGCAGGCTCTAGCATCGGCCACCTTGAGGAGTTCAGGAGGAGGACAGGATGGAGCAGAGCCCAAGGGCTCATGGTCGCGCTTATCGGCTTGCGGCAGAGGGAGACGGAGCAGTGCCGGAGGCAGCTGCGGGTATGATGCTCTCTTGATGTCTTGAGTAGCTTGCGTTGATTGTGGCGCATTGTTTGTGCTGGTGTCTGGTGTGGATTTCGATGCAGTATTCGTTGTTTCGCGGGTTTGGCATGGTTATGAATTGGTGCTTCAGGTTTTCGCTTGGCATTCGTTGTTCCCTGATGGTTTAGTATGATTATAGTTTGGCGTTTTGGTACCGGTAGCCTTGTGCGGTTTTCGATGCGATGTTCAACCTTTGGCAGGTTGTGGGTTTGGTTATGGGTTATTGCTTGGGAATTCCGTTGGTCATCGTTCGTGAGGGTTGATAGTGGAGATGCGGCACTGGGTTGAATGACGGGTAACATCTGCAGTTGTGGAGTGGATAATTGAAAGATCGGATTCTTTTGAGCGGATTGATCAGGGAGGAGATGTGTTTTGCTGAGGGTTGCTTACGCTTGTGGGAAGCAGTCAGTGGGTAAATGTTCTCCTTGTGCAGGATGGTTCTGAAAGGTCGTTAATGACGATCGGTGGCAGTTAGTCAGTGCTTTAGTGGGGGAGAATTGTAAAATTCTCCGGGAGATCGGTGAGTATGTAAGGGTGCTTAGCTGTTGGGATTCAGCAGTGTTTGTCAGCGCAAAGTATAGGCCGACGAGAGCGAGTGTTGGGTATGCGGGGCGAGATACAGACCTAGGGCATTTGATTGTGGAGGCCTGAGAGGAGGTCGGGATCAAGTTTGAGTAAGTAATCGGAATTTTGCGATCAGAGTATTGGTACGTTTGAGGTACGAGATGGGTTGTACTGCAATAATCCCACGGGATTATGTTGTGCATGTTTCTAGAGCTGGAACCGGAAGGTTCCCAGAGTTAGAACCTAAGGGTTCGCAGAGTTGGGTGTACGGACCCATAGAGATATAGCCTCGAGTGGCTAGTATGTGTTATGAGAGTCGGTCCAGTCATACTGGAGACTCTGTTGGTATTGCTGGATCAGTTTGAGATTTGCGGATCGCGTATGTGCAGTGTGATTGCATTGGAAGGTCTGGCCCCGGGTTAGTGATCTTGTTTAGCTAAGGCAGTGATTCTGATGAGTGGAGAGAGTGCATGGGATTGAGAGCCCCTGCAATGGGAACCAGAGTATGTGGTTAGCGGTTACGCGAAAAGGGTGGTGTCGCTTGGGGCGAGCACCGTGGCACCGGGTGGAGTGGCATTATGGCCAAGAGGGTTCCTTGGAAAAAGGAAAAGAGGAGGGTGTAACTCCGAAGGGGTGCAAGTTCACAAAAGTGAGAGCTGCAGAGCAGAGCTATGGATAGAGTATTTCGAGTATGGTTGTGAGCATCGTGTTCGCGGAAGGGGAGTAGGAACCCATCCGGTTGGGATGTTTGACGAGACTCAGGATGGATGCAAGGGAATAGAGAATCTGGAATTCTCAGTGTGATTCTGATCAGGGTATAGGACGGATATTAGTGGTTCGTCTTGGGAGATGTTCGAGGATATCATCAGTGAATCGGGTTTTTCAACCTGCGAGTGTTGGGGCTAGTTCAGTATGTGTATGTGGTGGCAAGAGGGAACTTGTGAGAGTTGACCTGAGAGGGAGAACGGATCTCTCAGTCGGTCCGGAATGGGCAAAGTGGGCTTTGGATCGGGGATCCGGTGGTTCAGGGTTTCCTAACCCTTATGGGTTGAGTGATCGTTGAGATTTGGAGCAGAGTGCATCTTGGGTAATTTCCGATTACAGAGAGTGATGAGCAGTTCAGAGTTTGTACTTTAGTTGGCAAAGCAGACTCAGCAGGTTAAAGAGAGTAAGTGATCGTTTAGAGTTAACAGGAAAATTATGCAGGCAGACGCCGTTACGAGTATGTGATTCAGGTCAGCGACCTCGTATTTCCGACGGGGTGCTTCGATTTAGGAAGAGGGGTAAATGGGGGGCCCCGGTATGTTGGGTCTTTTCGTGAAGGTGCGAAGGTAGGAAGGGTGGCCTATCGTTTGGAGCTGTCAACGGAATTGGGACGGATCCATGACACTGGTATGTGCCGCAGTTGAAGAGGTGTATAGCGGATGAGTCAGCAGTGGTTCCATTAGAAGCCATTCAGGTGGATGCAAGCTTGAATTATGCCGAGAAGCCAGTGGTCATCAGAGAACGGGAGATCGAGGTTCTGAGGAATAAGGAGATACCTCGGGTGTTAGTTCAGTGGCAGCATCGGAGGGGATCGGAAATGAACTGTGATCTGGAACGTGGTATGTGAGAGCAGCATTCGGGACTATTTTCAGAGTGAGACTTCGAGGGCGAAGTCTAGTTCTAGTGGGGGAGAGTTGTAACAGCCCGGAATTTCAAATATTGATATAATTATGATTTGGGGGTGTTTTAAGAAGGGACTCGGCGAGTTGGAGCCTTGACTCGCCGAGTAGGATCGCAGACCGGGTCGTGGGTTCGCGACTGGACTCGACGAGTCCGATATGGACTCGGCGAGTCTACGCTGTCAGCGAAAAACCCTAACCGTTCAGGTTGGGACGTATAAGAGGCACTCATTGGCCGTCATTGTTCAGTTTAGCCTTCTGGGAAGAACCCTAAATCGAGTGGGTGCATCTGGAGCAAAGTCTTAGGGCCATTGTTGATCTTGGAAGAATTGTTGTGCAAGGAAGAGAAGGGATTGGCTAAAGGAGCAGCAAGGGAGTCACATTCTGAGGATTGGGGACACAGAGGATACAATATTCAGGTAAGAACTCGAATTATCCTCTGCTATGTTGATGTGTTATGGGATTAGGGTTTGTGAAACCCATTTGGAGATTAGATGGATTGTTGTGTTGTTATCCAACGTTTATAACCCTGTATTAGTACCCCTTAGAGGTCCAGAAGGTCCTATGTTTGTATATTCGGGGAAATATGTATCTCAGGAAGCAGTTTGGTCGACTGCATGGCGTGGACTCGCCGAGTCGGATGATCAGACTCGGCGAGTAGCTTGAAGATTCACTGGGACTCGCCGAGTTGTTCTTCAGACTCGGCGAGTGGAGTCGGGGTGGCCCCGCGATTCTTCCAGGAGTGACTCGTCGAGTCAAAGAGGATACTCGACGAGTAGAAGGGGAATCTTAGATGATTGAAGGACGACCAGACTCGCCGAGTCGCCAGGGAACTCGCCGAGTCCAGTCGAGCTGGCAATGGGCTGTTGACCAGAGTTGACTGGTGTGATTTCGTAGGGTCAGTTAACGTGGAAGGTAGAAGTATTAATAAGGGATATATGATGTTACAGGGAGCTTGTAGCTCGGAGGATCAAGTGCAAGGGACTTTAGGAGTTGCTATCTTCTAGTGTCCGCGAGGTGAGTCTTCTCACTATACTGTACCCGGAAGGGTTTGACTGTGTGACCGGAAGGTCGGATATGATATGTGATATGTATGCTATATGTGGTATGTTATATGTTATATGTGCTATGTATGTTATGGGCCGGAAGGCGAATATGTTATGGGCCGGAAGGCGATATGATGTGTGATGGACCGGAAGGTCGGCGTGGGTAAGGCCGGAAGGTTTACCCAGCAGGGACGGAAGTCCCCTGAGACACATGGACCGGAAGGTCGGGCCGGAAGGCAATGTTACGTGGATCTAAAGATCCGGGCCGGAAGGCAATGTTATGTGGACCGAAAGGTCCGGGCCGGAAGGCGTATGTGCGTAAGTTGTATATTGGGGAACTCACTAAGCTTCGTGCTTACGTTGTTTATGTTATGTTGTTTCAGGTTCTTACAGTAACGCGGGATGGCAACGGTTCGATTATACACACCGAAGAAAGAGTCGTGTTTTGGAGGATCCTGGTCTTCTATTATAATGAAAATGAAACTATGTTTTGTAATTCAAATGTGATTAAGACTTTAAACAAGTGTTTTTAATATTAAATTGATTAATTAAATGAAAATTTTGTTTTTGGAAATCATGGTGTTACATGATGCATCTATATCAATGATGGGTGCCGTGTTGATGCAGAGGGGGCACATGATAGCATATGCGTCGAGGCAGCTGAATCCTCATGAGACAAGGTTTCCCACCCACGATTTGGAGTTGGGGGCGGTGGTGTTTGCCCTCAAGATTTGGCGCCACTATCTTTATGGTGTCTAATGTACCATATACACGGACCATAAGAGCCTGAAGTACCTTATGGATCAGCCAAACCTAAATATGAGATAGAGGAGGTGGCTGGATGTAGTGAAAGAATATGACTGCGAGATTTTGTATCACCCTGGCAAGGCTAATATGGTAGCCGATGCCCTGAGTCGTAGGGCAGCGAGTGCTCTGATCCGAGATGTGTGTATGAGGATGACGGTGATGACTCCAGTCTTAGATACCATTCGAGAGGCCCTAGCGGTGGCCATGAGACCAAAGAACCGTAAGAGAGAGCGGGTGATTGGGCAGATTTCTGAGTTTGAGACTGATAGTCAGGGGCTTATGACCTTCCGTGGGCGGATATGGGTGCCATATACGGGTGTAGCTCGACGTATTTTGATAGAGGAGGCCCATAGGTCGAGATTATCGATCCATCCTAGGGCCACCGAGATATATTTGGACTTGAAAATGGATTATTGGTGGCCCTGTATGAAGAGAGATGTGGCATGGATAGTCGAGAGGTGCTTGAACTTTCATCAGGTCAAGGCAGAGCACCAACGTCCCCATGGCCAGTTGTAGCCTTTGGAGGTTCCCTTGTGGAAGTGGGAACATATCTCCAGGGACTTTATTACCAAGTTACCGAGGACCATGTGAGGTGTCGATGTGATATGGGTGATTATAGATCGGTTGACGAAGAGTGCTCACTTTCTGGCTATAAGTGAGAGCTCTTCTGTGGAGAAATTGGCTGAGATCTACGTTTGAGAGGTGGTGGCATGACATGAAGTGACAAAATTGATAGTGTCAGATGGGGATGTGCGTTTTACTTCCAGGTTCTGGAAGAAACTTCATGAGGAGCTGGGTACCCAATTGCATTTCAGCACCGCTTACAACCCACAGAGAGATGTGCAGAGCGAGCAGGCGATTCAGATGCTCGAGGACATGCTATGCGTAGGTGTTATGGACTTTGGTGGAAGTTGGGACACTTACTTGCCCTTAACTGAGTTTTCATACAACAACAACCATCACTCCAGCATCGGTATGCCTCCCTTTGAGCTTTTGTATAGGAGGAGGTTTTGAACTTCCATCTGTTAAGGAGAGTTAGGACAGAGAGTGATCGGGTGCACTAAGATAGTGCTCAAGATGATAAAGCAGATCCAGTAGGTCAGACAGAGGTTACTGACAGCCCAGAGTCATCAGAAGAGTTATGTAGACCAGCGACGTTTAGAGCTAGAGTTCCAGGTCGGAGATTTTGTCCTCTTGAAGGTATCCCCATGGAAAGGGGTGATCTGATTCAGGAAGCGGGGAAAGTTGGGCCCTAGATACATCGGTCCTTTCAGAGTGATTGCTCGAGTGGGTAAGGTAGCTTATCGGTTAGAGCTGCCTGCAGAGTAGAGTCAGGTTTCTCTATTGTACATGCTTTGATTCTAAGACTTACAAATCTAGATCTATCAAATATAATTCAAAATTATCATAAAGAAAACAGATCTAAGTGGTGTACCTCTTTCAAGTAGCTTGAGTCCTTGTAGTCTTCTTGATCTTGACCTTAGAGTCACAATTGTAACTCCTCTAATGGTTCAAAAACCCCACAAGCAAGAAGGTAATATGAGAGAGGATGAGAGAGGTGCTGAAATCAGCCTAAGGTTCTCTTTGAATCAAGTGGTAGCCGATTTCCATAGCCTAGGGGTCTTATTTATACTGCTGGCTGCTAGGGTTTCAGCCTAGACCCTAATGGACAGCTTAATCACCAAGCAGCCCATAGAACCTTCTAGATTAGGGACCTTGGACGAAAATATGATGGATCCCCATCATAATTTCTTTCCCCCTTAGTCCATTAGGTTCTCCAGCCCAAAACTCAACGATCATGCATTTGACAGTTTATACCCCTTTATTTAATTGATCTCTTTTAGTCACCAAATTAATTCCTAATTAATTTATGACCAATACTAATTAAATAAATATGATTTCTCCTTTAATATATTATTCTTATAATATATTAATAAACCATAATATTCTCTCTTTCTCCTTAAATTACATTGTCAAGTTGCTTTGGAGAAGGCAACCCAAAAGGACCATGCACAACCGGGTCAAGTACATACCAAATATAGTTACGGGCTTAAACACTATTCCAATAGTCTCCCACTTGGATAAGTCTAGTAACTATATCTCACATACGACTATAGAATCCGATTAGCAATCGTAGCTCTTATACTTTGCTGTCAACCCTGATTAACTTGTCCTTCAGATAAGGGATCGTATAATCCTCCGTTCTAGATATCATGCTGACAATGCTTATTGTCCAACATTTGTTCCTCGATTTCCAATTTGTTTGACATAGAATTTAGTTGAACACATCAACTTCATTCTGACCGGGCTCGACACATAAGTCAAACCAAATCATCAAGTGGCCAAGATATCACTTTTATTCTCATAGAATAAAAGGAACAGATTAACTTCGACTCATATGCATCTATTATTCACTAATTGAATCATGCACATAATGCATTTTGTAACATCAAGTTACTGATGCGTTTACACATTATCAATGCATAACCAACCAGCAAACAACAACCATATCTCTAAGTTTTAAGACTATATGATATTATCGCTTTGCGATCACTTATGGTAAAACACCACGAAGTGATACCAGCAAATACGGGTTTATTCCAATGCTCAAATCATATTCATAAGCACTCATGAACTTTGCAGCAAACCTTTGCTATGCCCAAAACCTTTTAGACAATCTACAAGCAATTCATGACAGTCTTCATTCATATCTACTTCCAAAATATGACCGATTGTTGACTGTTTGAATAATCCTATCATTAAGGAAGTCAAAACATGCAAAATGGAAACAATAGATAAATAACGAACACAAGATAGTAGCTTTACTCATAAATAACACAATTTTATTTATTCATCCAATGTCAAGTACAAACTATCTATTACACTTTTCCTATCTAATCCAAACTTATATCATCCTTCAACCCAGTGCTCCTAGCGTGCTGCGAGTGTTTGACCCTACTCAGTCCCTTCGTAAGGGGATCTGTTGGGTTTTCTTCTGATGATACCCTCTTCACAACGAGGAGTCCCTCTTCTACCCGATGTCTGATAAAATGGTATTTTCTGTCAATATGTCGAGATCTACCATGATCTCTTAGTTCCTTGGTCAAGGCAACCGCTCCTTCATTATCACATAAAATTTCCATCGACTCCTTTATGGATGGCATAACTCCAAGGTCTCTAATGAAGTTCTTCAACCATATAGCCTCCTTTGACGCTTTGCTCGCCGCAATGTACTCTGATTTGCACGTTGAATCAACTACGGTCTCCTGCTTGGAACTTTTCCAAGTCATTGCTCCTCCATTCAGGGTAAAGACCCAACCTGACTGCGATCGGAAATCATCCCGATCCATCTGAAAACTAGCGTCACTGTACCCTCGTACCCTTAATTCATCACTCCCACCGAGGACTAGAAACCATTCCTTGGTCCTTCGTAGGTACTTAAGAATATTCTTAACTGCAATCCAATGGGCTCTACCAGGGTTCCCCTGATATCTGCTGACCATGCTCAAAGCGAAGGCCACATCAGGGCGAGTACAAGTCATAGCGTACATGATAGAGCCTACTACGGAAGCGTAAGGTACTCGGCTCATATCGGCTATCTCTGCCTCTGTACTCGGGCTTTGAGTCTTACTCAGCTTGGTATTGCTTTGGATTGGTAACTCCCCTTTCTTGGAATTTTCCATACTAAAACGCTTTAGTACCTTATCCAAGTATGTATCCTGACTGAGTCTTATCAGTCTCTTTTCTCTGTTTCTTACTATCCTTATTCTCAGAATATAAGCAGCCTCTCCGAGGTCCTTCATAGCGAAACATTTCCAAGCCAGGACTTGACCTCCTGCAAGGTTGGGACATTGTTTCCTATGAGCATTATGTCGTCGACATACAATACGAGGAAGCTCACTATACTCCCACTGGCTTTGACATACACACAAGATTCATCTTCGCTCGCAGAAAGACAAACTCTTTAACCTTCTCGTCAAAACAAAGATTCCATCTGCGAGACGCTTGTTTCAATCCATAAATGGATTTCTCAAGCTTGCATACTCTATTTGGATGCTTCGCATCGACAAAACCCTCTGGCTGATTCGTAAACATCCTCAGCCAACTTTCCATTAAGGAAAGCGGTTTTCATGTCCATCTGCCATATTTCATAATCATGAAACGCAACTATTGCAAGCATTACCCTAGTAGACTTTATCTTTGCAACTGGCGAGAAGGTCTCATCATAGTCAACTCTAGGAGTTTGAGTAAAGCCCTTCGCAACCAATCGCGCTTTATAAGTATGCACGTTCCCATCCATGTCCGTCTTCTTCTTGAAGATTCACTTGCACCCGACTGTCTTACGACCCGATACATTATCAACCAAATTCCAAATTTGGTTGTCGTACATGGACTGAATCTCACTGTCCGTCGCCTCTTTCCATTTTGCAGACTCCGG
Source organism: Lactuca sativa (assembly GCF_002870075.4). NCBI lineage: Eukaryota > Viridiplantae > Streptophyta > Magnoliopsida > Asterales > Asteraceae > Lactuca > Lactuca sativa. The sequence continues at coordinate 64,326,000 of NC_056631.2, read as the reverse complement.
GCCCGTCATGGCTTCCTTATAGCTGTTAGGTTTGTCAAAATTTACTAGTATACTATCACTAGTAAATGTATCCCCTTCAGTAGTAATATGAAATCCATTCAACTGGGGTGGAACACTAGCCCTAGTGGAACGTCGAAGAGGTAAGGACTCATCAACAGGTTCAACAGGAGTTTCCTCCTCAAGTTGAGTGCCAGTTTCAGAGGTTCCTTCATCGCTTTGATCTTGAATCTCTTCAAGTTCAATTTGCCTCCCACTGTCTTCTTGGCTTATCAATTCCCTTTCTCGAAAAACTCCTCTTCTAGCAACGAAGACAACATTGTCACTCGGTCTATAGAAAAGATAGCCAAAAGACTTCTGCAAATAGCCGATGAAATAACACTTCTCACTACGAGGTTCGAGATTTTCGTGAGTCTCTCATCTTACGAAAGCCTCGCAACCCAAACCTTAATATGTGTAAACGAGGGAGCCTTCCCTGTCCACATCTCGTGAGGAGTCTTGGAAACCTTCTTGGTGGGATCTAAGTTAAGGATATGGGCGGTAGTCTCTAAGGCATACCCCCAGAAAGCTATTGGTAACGAAGTCCGACTCATCATAGAACGAACCATGTCCAACAAGTTCCGATTACGTCTCTCAGCCACACCATTCAATTATGGCATCCTCGGAGGCGTCAATTGCGAAACAATTCCGCATTCTTTTAGATAGTCGTGAAACTTAAGACTAATGTACTCTCCTCCTCGGTCTGACCGAAGCATCTTGATTTTCCTGCCCAACTGATTCTCTACTTCATTCTTAAAATCTTTGAGCTTTTCAAAGGTTTCCGACTTTTTCTTGATTAAGTAGATATATCCATATCTGCTATAATAATCTGTAAAAGTCACGTAGAAGCGGCAAGCATCCCTTGTGGTGGATCTAAAGGGCCTACACACATCGGTGTGTATGAGATCCAATAAACCCTCACCCCTTTCACAAGTGCCAGTAAAGGGTGACTTGGTTATCTTCCCAAGTAAACAAGATTCACACGTGTCATCTTCCCTAAGGTCGAATGACTCCAACACTCCATCCTTTTGGAGTTGGGCTATACGTTTCTTGTTGACATGGCCAAGGCGACAATGCCATAAGCATGTTTTGTATAGAGTAGTAGACGAATCAATATTCAAAACATTATTATCAACAACCATCACATATTCATAAATCCCATTACAAGGTAATGCATTGAAATAAAAGACACCATTCAAATAAACATTAATAGAGCCATTACTATTATCTAAAGAATATCTGAAACCTTGTCTAAACAACCCATGAAATGAAATAATGTTTCTTGCCATATCTGGCAAATAACAGCAATTGTTTAAATCTATTCCTAACCCATTACTCAACACTAAAGAATAAACACCGACTTTGGTCACTGGCGACGATCTTCTGTTTCCCATAATCAGTTTTATCTTTCCATGTTCCACCTCCCTACTTCTTTTTAGGCCCTACATATCAGAACAAATATGGTAACCAAACCCTGTATCAAGAACCCATGAAGTAGCAAATGAGTTATTAGATTTAATAGAATACATACTTGCAAAGGTGGGCTTAATCTTCCCATCCTTTATATCTTGCAGATATTGAGGGCAGCTTCGTTTCTAGTGGCCCTTTTGGTGACAATAGAAGCACTCTGCTTCCTTTGGATCGGATGAGGGTTTAGCAGGGCCTGCTTTGGTCCCACTTGAGGACGAACCATCACGGGGCTTCCCCTTATGGTGGCTCTTACATGGAGCCTTCCTGTTTTTACCCTTTCCTTGACCTATTGCCATCACAGGAGCAGCCACAGCAGGGGACGGTGCAATGGATTTGTCTTTGAGGTTGCTCTCAACAGTCCTCAAGAGTCCTTGGAGCTTGCTCAAGGAGTCCTCTTCCTTGTTCATGTGGTAGGTCATCCTAAACTGGTTGTAGCAGGAGGGCAAGGAGTGGAGGATTATGTCAATAGCCAAATCCTCATCAAACTTAACATTAAGTTTGAGAAGAGGATCAACATACCTCTGTATTTTCTGCAAATGAGAGGTTAGGGATTCTCCACTCCCCATCTTAGCAATGATCATGTTAGTAATGATCTCATAGCGCTCTTGCCTCGCGGTCTGGTGATACCTGTCCAGCAAATCCTGATGCATTTCATACGGATTCATGTCCTCATAGGACTTTTGGAGTTCAAGGTTCATGATGGCCAACATGATGCAGTGAACTTTCGTAGCATCACGCTCATGGGCCACAAAGGCGGCCAGCTCTTCAGGAGTAGCAACATCTGGGATGATATTCTCAAGCTTTTCATCGAGGACATATTGTTTGTCCTCGTAGCATGTGATCATGCGAATATACCTCATCCACTCGTTGAAGTTTGACCCATCAAATGTCACTTTCTGACACAGGTTCATTAACGAGAATGACCCAGAAGCGTTGTTGTTGTTTTTTGCAGACATCTGAAAAAGAAAGGAACAAAGTTTGATTAGAAATGAATCCCTAATCAAACACCCAAATGAGAAATTAGGGCTAGGATCCAACAACATTATTTACAACTTAGAAAGGGATGCCGTACTCTAAAAGTAAATAATTTGAAGGTAAGTGAATGACAATTCACTAATTCTCACCATGAAAAACGAAAAAGATATTTAGGTTTTAAATGTATTGAAAACTCCTAGATCTTTGAGATTCATTGAACTTTTCAATGACATGTTTAAATCTCGATATGCATTTCAAATTTGTGACTGGGATGCCGAGGATCGCAAACAAATTGTGAATAACCATGTGAATCAACATGGTGCACTCAATGTCTCTATCACCCAATCAATGTGCCGGTAAACCACACACGCTCCATTGATCTATGACAAACATCGAGTCACCCTTCGCTACCAATGTCATCCCCAAATTGATGTACCGGTTAACCACACGCCCTCCACCAACGTTTGACAAGGGTACGAAGTGTAATTCCATGGATTAGCATCATTTTCACATTGTACCCTAAAGTAACTAAGATTGAGAATTTGCAAAACATGTAGTTACTTTGTATGTTACATTATACTTTTAATGAGGAGAGGGTTGCCCTATCCTACCCGTTAGGCTAACGACCATCCACCAGTCAAGCAAGTGGTGGGTGTGAGTGTACACCCGTTAAGCGCCATTTTATAGGCAACAACCTTATACCCACCTTATAGACTGGCTTCGTGAATGAAGCCTACTAACGGTAAGACTAGCAGTTTAAGTTATACACACACACACACACGCATATATATATATATATATATATATATATATATATATATTAATTAAGCTTGTAATAATATATAATAGTATAGGGTTGAATTTTAAACTTGTAAAATTCTAAGGCTTTGAAATTTAAATTATTCAAAATTAAACTTTTAATCACAAAATTCAAATTTCAAAACTTGAGGGAAAGTTTTGAACTTTGAAAAACATAAGGGATCAAATAACAAATAATTTAAATTAAACAATTAAATTCATAATTATCTTTATTTGACCTAATCTTATTTGAGTCATTAGATAATTACCAAATAATTTTAAATAATCCATATTTATCATATAAACAACCAATATTCAAAAGATTTGAAATTATCTATTGTTTTGGCAAGGATAATCATTTAATTAAGATAAAATTCGGATTTTAACTTCAAAAAACGATTTAGGCATCAAATCCAAGTCAAAACAGCAGCTAAATCCCGAAATACCCTTTGTCTGAGGCACAAACTCGTCGAGTCAACACTGAACTCGCCGAGTCCAGATATTGACTCGCCGAGTTGAGTCGGGAAGAGGCAAAAAAACTCGATTTTCAGCAAGTAAAACAGTTAAGCATCACATACAATTGAAACCAATCAAGGCTCCGATACCAATGATGGGTTTTATGCATAAGAAACATTCCTATGTGCTCATACAAACCTAATGCTTGGATCTAGGTTTCTCTATTATACATGCTTTGATTCCAAGACTTACAAACCTAGATCTATCAAATATAATTCGAAATTATCATAAAGAAAACAGATCTAAGTGGTGTACCTCTTTCAAGTATCTTGAATCCTTGTAGTCTTCTTGATCTTGAGCTTATGTGACATCCCCATTTTCATGGCCAGAAAAGACCGATTTGTTTATGCTTTGTTTTATAAATCAGAGTGATCATTTAAAGAAAACGGTTGCAGAATTTGTTCCCAAAATAAAATATGATAACCATTTATCAAAACGTTTCTCAAAGAGAATGTATTGTCATTAAATAATAAAACCTCGGGATGTCATGTTCCGATACAGAACAAAAACATAAACAATATAAAATAGACCTTACAACAGTTATTCATAACTACTGGCCTATAATCCAAAATCTCTCGTCAAGTCCACCAACTTATACTCTTGTGCCATTACCTGTAATGCAAAGAAAACTGAGTGGGTCAGGTTTGGGAGCCTGGTGAGCATATAGGGTTTTCAACCCACAATAATATAATTATTATACTCAACCATCAAACAATCAACTCAATTACCCATCCCTATTATCTTTCTTAGGATTTTACCCTAGGAATTCAACTACCCGTCATTCATTCATTCCTAAGGATTGACCTAAGGAATTAGCACAAACTTCCATTGCGACATAAGGCGCATCTACCAATATTATCCTTTAAGCGCCTCTACCAGGATTACGTCATACACTATGAGGCGTGACTGCCAGGATTATGACATTCTCTTTTAGGCGCATCTGCCGACATTATCTTATAAGCGCATCTGCCAAGATTATCCTATAAGCGCATCTGCTATTGTTATGACAATCTCTATTTGGCGCATCTGCCAAGATCACGACATTCACTACTTGGTGCATCTACCGATATTATTCTCAAGCGCATCTGCTAGCATTATGGCATGCTCTTTTAGGTTCATCTACCAATACTATACTTAAGTGCATCTACTAGTATTATGTCACTCTCTCTTTGGTGCATCTACCAATACTATTCTTGAGCGCATCTGCTAGCATTATGACATTCTCTAATTGGTGCATCTGCCAATATCATTCTTAATCATCTTTCATACCTCATCATTTTATCACATACCAACTATCTCATCTACCCATGTCCTACCCAACATATTTGTAGATATTAAATACATATACAGTTTAACTCATTTAAAAACTATATAAAACATTTATTCCATACTCATCTCAAATACACAACAATATATAAACACATAACACGTATTTTATAACAAATATTTCATATTTATGTGTTAGAAGAAAGTAACCACACACTTTCCCAAACATATACTTAATACATTCAAACAATACTTGTATTATACCCGTGTTTATGAAAGGGACTGTACACCCACACATATAAACAACTTCATATTATACACATAGCACGTATTTTATAGAAAATACTTAATATTTATGTGTTAGAAGAAAGTAACTACACACTCACACGTATAAACCACAATATACTTAATACACTCAAACCATACTTGTATTATTATCGTGTTTATGAAAGGTAGTATACACTCACACGTATAAACAACTTTATATTATACACATAGCACGTATTTTATAAAATACTTCATATCTATGTGTAAGACAAAAGTGATTATACACTCACACGTATAAACAACTTTATATTATACACATAGCACGTATTTTATAAAATACTTCATATCTATGTGTAAGACGAAAGTGACTATACACTCACTTGATCAGAAGATGATCGGACAGCACTACAGCTTGTAGAAGTATTATTCTTCGGTAGATCTGGAAGATCTCCACAAAAACCGGACTTCTCGCGGGCAGAGCTTCGGCTCAGGAATCGCACTTCACGGGATCTCGGGAGCGTAAAACTTCCTTCTTAACTTGGATATGAGATCCGGGGTGTCGGGATGGCTTCGGGGGTTTACACGCAGAGCTTCAGCACAAAAACGAGGAGAAATGAGCAAATAAGCCCGTAACCCTCGCATCCTATTTATAGGAGGCTGGAGCTTCGGAGTACGCGGGGCGTACTGGTCCGAAATTGTCATTGCGTTCGTCATCCGAAGAACTCGAGTGCGAAGGTCGTCATGCTTCGCTGTACGCGGGGCGTATAGCAGTACGCTGGGCGTACTTCGGATATGCCCGGTGACTCCTCTTCGGATAATACCGGGTTTTATAATTAAATTTAAATATTAATTATTTAAAAAAATTCGGAAATTCATATCTTCTTCATACGAACTCCGTTTTCGACGTTCTTTATATCCACGCATAGGTGAGACTACGCTCTACAACTTTCGTTTAGACTTCGTCGACTAATTTTGAATATATTTTTAGTAGGCCCGGACAGGAAAACTTCGTTATAAATTCATAACTTCTTCGTTTGACGTCCGTTCTTGCCTAACTTTTCATCGCTTCAATACCAACAACGAGATCTTCGATTCTCGTTTAGATTGTTTCGGCTAAAAACCGCTCGATCTCAAATCGAGTATTTCGGGCTGCATACCGCTAAGTCGAAACTTAGAAAAATCATAACTTCCTCATACGAAGTCAGATTTGGGCGTTCTTTTTATGCACGCTCATGGTTTAACGTATTATACGACTTTCATTTAGATTGCTAAGGCTAAATATCACTCTAATGTGAATTCACTTTTTACGTCGCGCTGTGTGGTGCCGATTCTGTCGCGAAACTTCGACAGGTCATAACTTCTTCGTTATAACTCGGATTTCGGCGTTCTTTATATGTACGGAATCCTTGTAACATATACTAAAACTTAGTTAAGATTATTCATTCTAAATAATCTTTCATAAAAAATTCATTTTTGATGCCTATCGTTTCTAAATTGACTAGCCCTGATCTACGGGCGTTACAATTATCTCCCCCTTAGGATGATTACGTCCCGGAATCATCAACGAAAATAGAACTTGTACAATGATTCCATACACTATCTCTTCATCCTAGGTAATAACCATAAATTCTATGTTTCCTCGAAAGAGTATTTAACTCTATGGCTTTCTTGACCGCGGACGATGCCCAATCTTGCATCTGCTTATCGTACTATGTTGTACTTTCAATCGTAACCCTCGAGTTACCAAATAAGTCGTTATTATGGACTCCTTCTTCTTCTCAAGATAAATACTTTCCTTTATCTATTGTAACAAACAGATGGGTCGTGCTCTATTGACCTCTCATCGAATGATGCAATGCTTAGACTCAGGTGTCTTAGAGTTAAATTCCAAAATGGAATATACCTTACTTCATATTCTAATGTGATATAATCACATTTCGGCATGTAGCATTTCTACCGACAAACTTCTTTTAACAACGAGCGCGACACTATCAATCGCATTAACTTCAACCTTCTGACTTAAGTCAGATGTTACATCTAACTTGGACCTCTAGACCACGTAACATACTCCTCGTAGTTGAACTCAAATTTAAATATGACCACTAGGGTCGGAACAAGAACCATCTTACTAGTCATTACCGAAACAATGGTAATGACATACCAGAATAAAATGGAATCAATCACTAGCTTCTTGGTAACCTTGTGACTTTCCCTGATCCAAGTGCGAGTCCTATGCTTCCGGTAGTATATGCATCTACTACCTTTCACACCTACTCATACTCGTCCCAAGTATTGTCCCGCAGTCGACCAAGACACCATACAAGAAAATCAGACAATCATTCAACACATCAGTTAGCAAAACTAGGGTTTATATTAATTCCTTGAAACGATTACACAAAAGTCCAAGTTCACCCTATACTATGCCTCTAATAGGCTACACACATGATACTTTTCATATCGCTACTTTATAACTTAATCTTTAGATATAAGATCCTTATTCCTGATTCCTTGCATTGCCATCTGCTTCATCAAGGATCATTTGAAATGCTCTTGCCTTTAGCTTTGGCGGTGCCTCTAGCCTTGCTGCTTGATTTTTCCTTGGGCAGTCTTGCTTGAAGTGCCCCTCTTCGTTACATTCGTAACACACCTTTTTGTTGAAAATACATTCATCTGCGTAATGGCCATGCTTTCCACACTTGAAACATGTCACCTCCACGCCACATTTTCCTGAATGCTTCTTCTTGCACTTATCGCACCACCTTGCCTCATCCCTTCCTCCTCCTCCAGACTTCGAGAATTTTCTTTTCTCATTAGAACCTGAAGTTCCTTCTAACTTTCTCTTCTCGCCAACTTCAACCTTACTGTCAGTCCTCCCCTTGATCATATTCTCAACAGACTTGGCAGCCCAAATAGCTGCCTCTAGAGTAGGTGCCTGACGCACTGGCACCGCATACTCCCAAGGGAGTCCCTTTGCGTACCGGTCGACTTTTGTCAGTTCGTCTGGGACGATGCGCAAAGCAAACTCCATCTTGTCTGTGAAGGCATTAGTGTATTCATCCATTGACATGCTGCCTTTCTTCAATATCAGAAATTTGTTCTCCAACTCTAGCAGGTTTTGGGCCGAGCATAACTTGCGCTTGAATTGCACCAAGAACTCCGCCCAGGTCAGTTGCAGTGGCTCATTAGGAATTAGGATCTTCCCCAAGGTGTTCCACCAACGAACAGCCCCACCCCTGAACTGACGTACTGCGAAAGTGGTCTGCAATTTGTCTCTGCAACCACACGTCATGAAGGCTAGCTCCATTTCCGATATCCAATCCATAACTCCGATCGGATCCTCCTTTCCAGTGAAGGTCGATGGTTTGCAAGTCAGAAAATCCTTATACTTGCATCCCATTCCATCATTCCTTCCATTCTGGTTGTTTTGCCTAACTATCGGTGGGTTGGCTTGACCAACAGATCCACTGAAGTTTCCTCCTTCCGAGTGCCCTTCATTTAATTTAGGCTCTTCCACTTGAATTGACAGTTCTTCACGATTCTGTTGAAGCAACCGCCTGGTTTCATCCATCTGACGATCCAACATTGTTTGAATCATCATTTGCACACCTGCCATGGTTATTGGCTCAGGTGCTACTGCTGCGACAGGTATTTGCTCAATCACTGGTGGTTGATTCCTGTTTTCATCAGCATTTCCAACTCCACTTCTTGTTCTCACCATTTTTGATCTACACACCGAATAAGGTGAAATTAGATCCTCATTCACGATAGATATTCAAATCATCCTTGTCACTCCGAAACGTTTACATACTAGTTCTAATATCGTAGACGTACGCTTAGAATCCTACACACATAAGGTTTCTAGATCTGGTCGGCAACAGACCATAGATCCAAACAAATAATATCATATATGGCAACATATAACATTTAGCACATAAAGCATTTTAGGCAACTTTCCTAAAATAAACTAGTGCTCGTGTCTAAAACATAACAGACACACATCTCAAAATTCCACTTAGCATTCTAAGTTTAAGTCTAGAAATCCTACAAATTCCTAGTTCGCTTAAACTAATGCTCTGATACCAACTGTGACATCCCCATTTTCACGGCCAGAAAATACCGATTTGTTTATGCTTTGTTTTATAAATCAGAGTGATTGTTTAAAGAAAACGGTTGCGGAATTTGTTCCCAAAATAAAATATGATAACCATTTATCAAAACATTTCTCAAAGAGAATGTATTTTCATTAAATAATAAAACCTCGGGATGTCATGTTCCGATACAGACCAAAAGCATAAACAATATAAAATAGACCTTACAACAGTTATTCATAACTACTGGCCTATAATCCAAAATCTCTCGTCAAGTCCACCAACTTATACTATTGTGCCATTACCTGTAATGCAAAGAAAACTGAGTAGGTCAGGCTTGGGAGCCTGGTGAGCATATAGGGTTTTCAACCCACAATAATATAATTATTATATTCAACCATCAAACAATCAACTCAATTACCCATCCCTATTATCTTTCTTAGGATTTTACCCTAGGAATTCAACTACCCGTCATTCATTCATTCCTAAGGATTGACCTAAGGAATTAGCACAAACTTCCATTGCTACATAAGGCGCATCTGCCAACATTATCCTTTAAGCGCCTCTGCCAGGATTACGTCATACACTATGAGGCGCGACAGCCAGGTTTCTGACATTCTCTTTTAGGCGCATCTGCCGACATTATCTTATAAGCGCATCTGCCAAGATTATCCTATAAGCGCATCTGCTATTGTTATGACAATCTCTATTTGGCGCATCTGCCAAGATCACGACATTCACTACTTGGTGCATCTACCGATATTATTCTCAAGCGCATCTGCTAGCATTATGGCATGCTCTTTTAGGTTCATCTACCAATACTATACTTAAGTGCATCTACTAGTATTATGTCGCTCTCTCTTTTGTACATCTACCAATACTATGTGTGACCGCATCTGCTAGCATTATGACATTCTCTAATTGGTGCATCTGCCAATATCATTCTTAATCATCTTTCATACCTCATCATTTTATCACATACCAACTATCTCATCTACCCATGTCCTACCCAACATATTTGTAGATATTAAATACATATACAGTTTAACTCATTTAAAAACTATATAAAACATTTATTCCATACTCATCTCAAATACACAACAATATATAAACACATAACACGTATTTTATAACAAATATTTCATATTTATGTGTTAGAAGAAAGTAACCACACACTTTCCCAAACATATACTTAATACATTCAAACAATACTTGTATTATACCCGTGTTTATGAAAGGGACTGTACACCCACACATATAAACAACTTCATATTATACACATAGCACGTATTTTATAGAAAATACTTAATATTTATGTGTTAGAAGAAAGTAACTACACACTCACACGTATAAACCACAATATACTTAATACACTCAAACCATACTTGTATTATTATCGTGTTTATGAAAGGTAGTATACACTCACACGTATAAACAACTTTATATTATACACATAGCACGTATTTTATAAAATACTTCATATCTATGTGTAAGACGAAAGTGACTATACACTCACACGTATAAACAACTTTATATTATACACATAGCACGTATTTTATAAAATACTTCATATCTATGTGTAAGACGAAAGTGACTATACACTCACACGTATAAACAACTTTATATTATACACATAGCACGTATTTTATAAAATACTTCATATCTATGTGTAAGACGAAAGTGACTATACACTCACTTGATCAGAAGATGATTGGACAACACTACAGCTTGTAGAAGTAGTATTCTTCGGTAGATCTGGAAGATGTCCACAAAAACCGGACTTCTCGCGGGTAGAGCTTCGGCTCGGGAATCGCACTTCATGGGATCTCGGGAGCGTAAAACTTCCTTCTTAACTTGGATATGAGATCCGGGGTGTCGGGATGGCTTCGGGGGTTTACACGCAGAGCTTCGGCACAAAAACGAGGAGAAATGAGCAAATAAGCCCGGAACCCTCGCATCATATTTATAGGAGGCTGGAGCCTCGGAGTATGCGGGTCGTACGCCTGTACGCGGGGCATATTGGTTCGAAATCGTCATTGCGTTCGTCATCCGGAGAACTTGAGTGCGAAGGTGGTCATGCTTCGTTGTACGTGGGGTGTACAGCAGTACGCTGGGCGTACTTCGGATATGCCCGGTGACTCCCCCTTCGGATAATACCGGGTTTTATAATTAAATTTAAATATTAATTATTCAACAAACTTCAGAAATTCATATCTTCTTCATACGAACTCCGTTTTCGACGTTCTTTATATCCACGCGTAGGTGAGACTACGCTCTACAACTTTCGTTTAGACTTCGTCGGCTAATTTTGAATTTATTTTTATTATTTATTTTTAGTAGGCCCGGACAGGAAAACTTCGTTATAAATTAGTAACTTCTTCGTTTGACGTCCGTTCTCGCCTAACTTTTCATCGCTTCGTTACCAACAAATAGATCTTCGATTCTCGTTTAGATTGTTTCGGCTAAAAATCGCTCGATCTCAAATCGAGTATTTCAGGCCGCATACCGCTAAGTCGAAACTTAGAAAAATCATAACTTCCTCATACGAAGTCAGAATTGGCGGTTCTTTTTATGCACGCTCATGGTTTAACGTATTATACGACTTTCATTTAGATTGCTAAGGCTAAATATCACTCTAACGTAAATTCACTTTTTATGTCGCGCTGTGTCGTGCCGATTCTTTCACGAAACTTCGACAGGTTATAACTTCTTCGTTATAACTCGGATTTCGGTGTTCTTTATATGTACGAAATCCTTGTAACATATACTAAAACTTAGTTAAGATTATTCATTCTAAATAATCTTTCATCAAAAACTCATTTTTGACGCCTATCGTCTCTAAATTGACTAGCCCTGATCTACGGGCGTTACAACTTAGATTCATAATTGTAACTCCTCTAATGGTTCACAAACCCCACAAGCAAGAAGACAACATGAGAGAGGATGAGAGAGGTGCTAAAATCGGCCTAGGGTTCTCTTAGAATCAAGTGGTAGCCATTTTCCATAGCCCTAGGGGTCTTATTTATACTGCTAGCTGCTAGGGTTTCAGCCTAAACTCTAATGGACAACTTAATCACCAAGCAGCCCATAGAACCTTCTAGATTAGGGCCCTTGAACGAACATATGATGGATGCCCATCATAATTTCGTTCCTCCTTAGTCCATTAGGTTCTCCAGCCCAAAACTCAACTATCATGCATTTGACAGTTAATACCCCTGTATTTAATTAATCTCTTTTAGTCACCAAATCAATTCCTAATTAATTCATGACCAATACTAATTAAATAAATATGATTTCTCCTTTAATATATTACTCTTATAATATATTAATAAACCATAATATTCTCTCTTTCTCCTTAAATTACCTTGTCAAGTTGCTTTGGAGAAGGCAACCCAAAAGGACCATGCACAACCGGGTCAAGTACATACCAAATATAGTTACGGGCTTAGACACTATTCCAACAACTGACAGCCCAGAGTCATCAGAAGTGTTATGTAGACCAGTGACATGTAGAGCTAGAGTTCCAGGTCGGAGATTTTGTCCTCTTGAAGGTATCCCCATGGAAAGGGGTGATCTGATTCAGGAAGCGGAGAAAGCTGGGCCCTAGATACATTGGTCCTTTCAGAGTGATCGCTCGATTAGGTAAGGTAGCTTATCGGTTAGAGTTGCCTGCAGAGTAGAGCCAGATTCAAAACACCTTCCACGTGTCCCAAATGAGGAAGTGTGTAGCCGACGAGACGGCTGTAACGCCTGTGTTTCCGGGCTTGCCATTTTTAGCAATGAAATAGTCTAGGTTAACTTTTGTAACCCGTTTTGAAATAATAAGAATGTATTATTTGAGTATTATGTGTTTTGTGCTTAATTGCTTAATTTTGTGGTCTGATTAATTAAGAATAAAAAAATAAGCGTCAAAATTTAAGTGTAAAATAAACTTAATATCTTTGGATAATGTTGTAGTAGTTGAAACGAGGTTTCCGAATATATATATAGAACGCCCAAATCTGACTTCGTATGAGGAGTTATGATTTATCGAAGTTTCGACTTAGCGGTATGCAGCCTGAAATACTCGATTTGAGATCGAGCGGTTTTTTAGCCGAAGCATTCTAAACAAGGATCGAAGGTCTCGTTGTTGGTATTGAAGCGATAAAAAGTTAGGTGAGAACGGACGTCAAACGAAGAAGTTATGAATTTATAACGAAGTTTTTCTGTCGCGGCCTATTAAAAATAAATAATAAAAATAAATTCAAAATTAGCCGACGGAGTCTAAACGAAAGTTGTAGAGCGTAGTCTCACCTTCGCGTGGATATAAAGAACGTCGAAAACGGAGTTCGTATGAAGAAGATATGAATTTCCGAAGTTTATTAAATAATTTGTAATTATTTTTAATCTTTAATTCCGGTATTATCCAAAGAGGAGTCAGCGGTCCGATCCGACGTACGCCCCGCGTACTCCGAAGAGTGTCGACATTTCGGATGACGCTTGCAGTGACGACTTCGGAGGCTAGTACAGCCCGCGTACTCCGAGGCTCCAGCCTCCTATAAATAGGATCTGAAGGCAGCCGAATCTTTTGCCAATTTCTTGTCTTCTCTCTCCCGTTTTGCATCGATTTGCGTGCCAAAAATACCCCGAAGCCCTGGTATTATACTCGAGCCCCGAGGCAAGTCCCGAGATCCCGAAGATCCCGAGAGGGGCGGTTCCCGAGTCGAAGCTCTGCCTGCGAGAAGTTCGATTTTTGTGAAGATCTTCCAGATCTGCTGAGGATTACTACTTCTGCAAGTCGTAGTGCTGTCCGATTGTCTTCTGATCAAGTGAGTGTATACTACCTTTCATAAACACGATAATAATACAAGTATGGTTCGAGTGTATTAAGTATATTGTTGTTTATATGTGTGAGTGTGTAGTTACTTTCTTCTAACGCATGATTATGAAGTATTTTATACGAAATACGTGTTGTGTGTAGAATTTGTTGTTATGTGTGTGAATGTATGTTCACCCTCTTCCATCTCATAGATCTGAATTGCTTTCTATGAAATACGTGTTACGTGGGTATGCCTCATCTGTTATGTGGAATATATATTGAATGAAAATGATATACAGGTTTTAAACTATGTATGAAAATATATATTTTATCTACTAATATGTTGGGTAGAACATGGGTAGATAGTTGGTGTGTAATAAACAGATAAGAGGCCTCGATGTTGTTGTTGTTGTTGTTGTTGTTGATCTAGTTATTCAGCAGAGTATGGATAACGACCACGGACTCTTTCTAGACAGTCCAGTGGAACGCTAGCAGGTTCATAACCTGTAGGTGTTGTGAACGATGTGTTCACCGGTGTACTCTATCCCCCTCATGGTTGCCTTTAGGATATCTATTGTTGAGGAAACCCCTTCGCAGTGATGTCCGTCCCGATGAAAATCCTAGATTAGGTCCCTTGAGATAGATGTTATTTTAGGGACGTAAAGTGAGGATAACGGGAATGGGTAATCGGGATAATGATTGGTTGGTGAAATTAAATATAACTTATTTATTGTGGGTTGAAAACCCTATATGCTCACCAGGCTCCCAAGCCTGACCCACTCAGTTTTATTTGTATTACAGGAAGTGGCGCAAGGGCGTAAGATGGATGAATCATCGAGTTGTTTTGTTTACAAGTCTGTATATGTATATATTTGTTGAATGACTTGTAATGTTATCGTTTATGCTTTATGGTCTGTATCGGAACATGACATCCCGAGTTTTGATTATATAATGAAAATGCATCTCTTGATGAAATGTTTTGATAAATATTATTTTATCATGTTTTGTTTTGGGAACAAATTCCGCAACACTTTTAAATCAAAAGGATTTACTCTGAAAATATTTTAAAAAGCATAAATGAAATCGGTCTTTTCTGGCCGTGATTTTAGGGATGTCATAACGGCAGTGGTCCCTTTAGAGGACATTCAGATTGATGATCGCCTGAACTACATTGAGAAGTTGGTGGTGATTTTGGATAAGGTGAAGGTATTGAGGAATAAAGAGGTGCCCTTGGTTCAGGTTCAGTGGCAGCATCAGAAGGGATCCGAGTGGACTTGGGAGCCGGAGTCCGAGATGCGTGAGCAGTACCCAAAGTTGTTTTCGGAGGATGAATTTGAGGTCGAAGTATGATTCAAGTGGGGGAGAATTGTAACATCCTGACTCCCATGTATAATATTTAATAAAATTATATTCATTTTTTCAGGGCAATTTTACAAGTTGGAGGCACCAACTCGCTGAGTAGAGTTTGAGATGGTCGCGTGATTTTTAGAGTCTACTCGACGAGTTCGGGGACCTGACTCGACGAGTAGGAGCTGATTTTGAAACCCTAATTTTCAGGGTTTGCACACTATTTAAAGGACCTTAAGTCCTTTACCCCTCCTCTCTCATCACCTAAACACTCTGAGAAAAACCCTAATCGAGCTATTATCATCTTTGTGAGAGAGAGAGAGAGAGGCTAAAATTCTATGTTTTAGTGCATTCTTGGAAGAAGTTTGAGGAGAAAAAGGCTTGGAACGAGAAGGAGCCCTTAGATCCAGTAGTCTTTCAGCGTTAGCTGCCACTTGGAGGTAAAAAGCTATTTTACCTTGACCACTTGTGTGTTAGATCTCTCCATTAGAGAGTTTATGGCCATTTCCATCTTCTCTTTGAGTCCCTTAGTTGTTTGAGCATGCCTTGAAGTTGAGACTTCAGATCTGGACAATATGAGGTCCCATGGGCCTAAAGATTCAAGCTTTATCAAGCTATTGGCCAACTTTCATGCATTAAACCCTTTATTGAGCTTTGGGTTGGCAAACTTAGCCCTAGATGTCATGCATGGACGTGAAGCTTGTAGCTTTACGTGGTATTTCAATTTTGGATGGCTAGATCTAGAGTATGGGGCCTTAGTTCTGCTTAAAAATGTTTGGATGAGAGAATGGACTAAAGGGACTCGAAGAGTTGGTGAGCCAACTCGACGAGTTGGTTAGGGTTTTCCCCGATAGTATGGACGCGTTACAAACTCGGCGAGTTGGTGAGACAACTTAACGAGTTGAGTTAGATTTTCCTGATTTTTCAGAAGAAACGAGGGAACTCGATAAGTCGCATGGATGCACTCGATGAGTAGGGTCAACATGGACTGTTGACTCGAGTGTTGACTTCCGTTGACTTTTAGGGTTTTGTCAAGTTATGGATTATGGAGACCATGGAGGGGTAAAATGGTCTTTCACCCTTTCCAAGAGTTAGAAAACGGGTTAACTTAACATTTTTAGATTTGTAGTTATAAAGTGTTAATTAGAGATCATTATGATATGTAGGCGGTGTCTAGACCGATCGTTGAGTACGAGACCTACTTGCTTACGTACGAGGTGAGTCTTCTCACTATACTTACCTAACTGGTAATACTTTGTGATCGGAGGGTCTTATTTGAGTTACTGGTCGGAGGGTCTTATGTGCTTATACTGAGTTATGTGATATCATGCATTTTGTCTTTGTGATTTATGTTTTATATTAATATGTCCCTTATTGAGTTAGGATCGGAGGGTCCAAACCGAGCTGTGACATCGGAGGGTCCTCATTGAGATACCGGACTGGAGGGTCCAACTCGAGTTGTGATGCCGGAGGGTCCTTATCGAGCTATAGCCACGAGAGGCTAATTATTTGTGTGTGGTATTTTGGGGAACTCACTAAGCTTCGTCCTTACAATGTTGAGTGAAATGTGTTTCAGGTACCTCTCAGGACTGCAGGAAGGCGCCGGCTTGATTGTACACACCAGCTTAAGATTATGTTTTGAGGATTCTAGGATATTATCAAACATTTTGTTGTCTTTTGTTTTGAACAACTTATACATTTGGGTTTTGAGAAATGTGAGATTGTGTTTTATGTGGTTTTAAAAATGAAACTTTTGTTTGAAAATTTAGAGTGTTACATGAGGACTAGATGACATGTCGTGGGAATAGTGTCTCAACAACTTAATGGATTTAGCTGTTTTCCATCCATTCCATGAGCTCCAAACCTCAAACCTGATTTTTTCCAATGTATTGATGGATAAAGTCTCCAACTTTATGCATTAATACATCCCAATAATCCAAGATCTCAAATACTAACTCCTTGATCTCACTTAAGGCATGAAGTCACCCGTGAACACTTAATCCTTAAATTCTCCAATCCAACACTTCCAGAAGGGTTTTAGGGACCCTAATGATCCCTTAAAATGTAAAATTTATGGACATGCATGCCCCATACTTGTCCTTTCCAAAATCTAGGATAGAAGATGACATATGACCTAAAATTCATGCAAAGTCTTCAAACCACCACCAATTCATCGATCTATAAGATAAGATGCTCAAGGGGATCAGAGAAACCATAAAGTTCCAAACTTTATCTCTTCAAACCATACAAACAACATCAAAGGGACCAAAACATGACATAAAAGCTAGATCTAAAGCGGAACCCATCAAAAGATGGAAGTTTGAGGACTTACTAAGGTCCAAAATATGTACAAGAGAATGATGATGAAGTTTCCTTGCTGGATCAATAAACTAGAACCCCTTCTTCTTATTCTTCATGCTACCAAAGGCACCAAAATGATCCAAGAATCACCAAGGGGAAACAAGGTTAGGGTTTTTAAGGTTTGAGAGTGATAGGGGTTGAGGAGGATACCCTAATCCTTTGGATAAGATGCTTAAATACGAGAGAAACCCTAAAATCATGGGTTTTGGCCAGAACAGTTGCCACATCATGGCCACCTTATTGCCACATCGTGGTACTCATCAAATGAACGTGCTCCATAGTGGCTTGTCACGTCCTGAGCTCCCTATGGTCACGTCGTGACACATGATTTTTCCCAAAGATCATGCATTTCACTCCTTTATGCCATATATTGATCCAATCTGAAAAACGGGTGTTACAACTCTCCCACACATAAATTAGATTCATCCTCGAAATCATTCCTTAAAACTTATCCTACTAGACTAGTCGACCCCTTCTAAGCTTTCCTGAATGCAAAAACCAGAACTGGGAAATCATCTCACATAGACAACCACCTTCCGATACAGGTACCAAAACCCAATCTTAATGAAAATCACATGACCTGACGAAGGACGAACCTTAACACACCGCCCTTTTAACCAACAAAGAGAAAGTTCTACTACTTTGCTTGTATCTGATAACCTTATACCATGCCTGACTTCCAGCCAAACAAAATCGCTCAAACCACAACTAAAATGACTCTAATCCACAACCCAACTGACTTAATCCTTTCCAACCCTACATTATCTCAATAGAATAGGACCCCCGACCATTCAACGATGCCGGCAACCTTGCACTCGAATACAAAGGCGGCTCTCAACATGGGCCTCAACCACTAATTTTGGATCAACATATACATCACATTCTGCTGACCAAAAGTTTGTAAATCTGGTCTAACTAAGATCTTCCTGGTTGTACGACGACCCACTAAAATATTGAAATGCAGAAACCCTAACCAATTGTTGAAGATGTCCCTCTCACACATGGTTGCCCACGAGAATCCAACTAAGAGTCTAACTGACAAAGGCTATCCTAGCCTGACCATCATCATGGCTCCAATGATATACTTTGCAACACATGCACCCATTAGTCTAACTATAGAAACCATGCCCTAAAACCGAGAATCATCCCCTTGTCATACTTACCTCTAGTCCCCGACAAGGATCACTGCCGAAACATGTAGAATGAATTCTCAAAACATCCCGATCGTGGATTCCAAAAAATTTCAATACAAAATTCCTATCCAAAAAAACTTCATGTACACACTTGACTTTCTGCAAAGTCATCATTAGCCCACTGCTCCCACAAGCGTAATAATGGTCAATCCAAGAATCTCGCTCCAGCCCAAGTGTACAACCATCGGCAAATCCTTCAAGACAATTACATCGAACTTTTAGTCCAAAGTTTCAAGGCCAATACCCAACCATGCTAAATACTAACGATCTGAAACAAAAAAAGTCTCAATCATATGACTACCGGGTCCCAACCACATGATACATACACTCACTGGTTCATGATACATAGTGAAACCTCTAATCCACTAGAATGCTAAAATCACAGAACACACTGATCTTACCATCACTCCACCATTGACCTGAAGACTTACAACCAACACCACATTCCCTGATCATATCAAACCTTGTCACACCCCAAAACCGGAACGACGGAAACGTTCTGGGGTGGATGACGTCATGTCAAGTATCACAACACATGCATTATAGTAATCAAAGTACAACAACCATTGCATTAATAGTAATAGTTTTACATGGTTTACATTACAATACATCAAGGTAATACTAAGCTATCTTCATCAACAGCTTCGGGGATGTACCAGTCTAATGCTGA
Organism: Lactuca sativa; assembly: GCF_002870075.4. Classification (NCBI taxonomy): domain Eukaryota; kingdom Viridiplantae; phylum Streptophyta; class Magnoliopsida; order Asterales; family Asteraceae; genus Lactuca; species Lactuca sativa. Next base: position 64,306,215 of record NC_056631.2, on the reverse strand, counting down.
CCTGAGAATACAAGTTATTTGAAAAGAGAGTATCAGCATTTTTACAAATGCTGGTGAGTTCATAAGTATTTAGTGTCATTTCATTCAAATAACTTTAATAAAAGTGGTAGTTTTAGAGTATCTATTAAGTTATAATCCTTTCCAGAAAATCCTATATTTTCTTTAATAAAAGCAGTCTTCTACCAAGACTAGACGAAGTTATGTGGTAAAAAGTAGTTTTCCCTTAATCGCTATCGTTATCAAAATACAGAATTTGATTATTAAAGAAAGCAAGAGAAATCAGGGAATAACATATGCCTCAGCAGTGAAGACTGCTGACTAAGGCAAAAGAATCATAGACTCCAGGAGAGTATCGAACAAACGACATGCTTGGCTTAGTCTAACAAAGAGAGACACAGACCCCAGACGGTACCAAATGAAAGGTATGGCTATCAAGGTCTAAAAACAGAGGATACAGACCCCATACAGTATCAAATGAAATATACAGCTAGTAAGGTCTAAAACAGAGAATACAGACCGCAAACAGTATCAAATGAAAGATACAGCTAGCAAGGTCTAAAAACAGTGTGACTCTGAGAGTGGGTTTCCAGCATACAATGTAAATTGCTAGTGAAATACCGTTACCTTAAGGCCATGAATTATAAGGTAACATGGGATACTCGTAACCATACTAACCGACACTAGAGTACCTGACGCCCTGCAAGCGTCTATAAAATGTGACATTTGTCACCCCTCGACTTGGTAGGCCGTGGACTGTAGCTAGCAATGAGGGTGCGGGGGTGTCAATTCCATATAGATCTATACAAACAATGTCCGCTCTCCCTACAGGAGACTCTGGTTACCAACTAGACGACGGAGAAGGCCGTGTCCTGAAGATGCATCCCAAATAGTGGGTAGTGGGTTTCCAATATAAGTGTTGAACTAGAGGTAGAGACTCATAACTGAACTGATTAGAGTAAACCTATATGGCTATGCTCGTATACATAATATATAACTAATGAATCAAACGACCTTCGGACGGACATCCGATCCCACCAGACCACATCTCAACGAAGAAAAGGAAATAGGGCGGACAAACCTTCCTAAGTCCTTCAACCATTATTTATATGCATCTATGCAATCACAGGTATACATCTAACTACGTTTGAGTGTGTAACAAGTGTGAACTATAAGCGTATAGTGTGGAATAACCGAATCGTGAAATATAAGCGTACAGTGTGGAATAACCGAATCGTGAAGTATAAGTGTACCAAATATAAGTGTATCATGAAGTAGAAGCGACAACAAGTGAAGTAAGAGCATCTAATAGGCATAAGCGACTACAAGTATAAGCAAAATAGAGGCAATAACAAGTATAAATGCATCACGAAGTGAAAGCGTTATCAAGTAGGAGTTTAAACTAAGAGGGAGTATCAAAACATGGAAGAAAACCTTTATACTTGAGAAAATCACAACTTGGTGTTCTTTGGTAAATAGAGTTGAAAACCTTTAGAAATTCTTTGGAAAATTTTCATAAACCCGTTTAAAATGAACTTTGATAAAATAGTATAAGTAAGAGTTTTGAACAAGTGAAAACCTTTTTGGAAAACCATTTATAGTATCCTACTTGGTAAAACAGTTTACCGTGTGGTAAATCCTTGTGCATGCGGGTTATCAATCACATGTTATTGATATGATAACTGGCATGTTTAACTTGTATTCCCCCCTATAAAACATGTAAAAACATTTAAAAGGTTCATTCAGGGGTATGAACTCACTTGGTGTAAGTGGATCCGACGAAGGTGCCGGTTGGGTGCTCGGTGTCAAGTAAAGACTTGGACACACTTAGTGACCTATTTAACATATGATAACATATGTTCACATACAATTAGTACATTTAATACTAATTAAACAAGTATACGCACTCTAAGGAGCGGAACACACTTTGGTTAAGTGTTTGGGGTGTCCCGGGTAACATTTAAGGGTGTGAATGGCTTAGGAATGGAGTTTACTCTCCAAGAGTAAACTCTATACATAGTGTTTACGGCACTGGGACAACTCCCCATGAGTTTACGGCCGTAAACTCATGGTGAGGGGGTTCTAGGATGTTTAAAGGCCTTATATTGATCGTGGAATTTTGCTAGGTCCAAATCTAAAATGTATGAATGGGTTTAAGTCATTTAAAGGGACCAAATGGGAGTTTACGGCCCATGAACCACCCCTATGGGAGTTCACGGCCGTGAACTCCTACCCTTTGATTTTATGGAAGTTTAAGGCCCTTGTTTTAATCCTAGTGATTTATAATGAAGTATAAGGCCATTTGGGGGGATTAAAACTACCATTTGACATGGTTTGGAGGTGTTTACGGCCTAAGTATATGCTTGGGCCGTAAACTCCATTTCACCCCTCAAATCTATGTTTTTAATTGTTCTAAACCCGAAATAGCATGTCCCTAATTTATGTCTTAAGGCTAAGGGTGTTTTAGGAGTGTTTGGAACTTGTTTTAACAAGTTTAGAGGGTGTTTACGGCCTAAGCATGTGCTTGGTCCGTAAACCCTCTTTGATCCCTTAAAATTTGTTGTTTTATAGTGCAAACACTCCTAGGCTAAATCCCCAATTAGTTTCCAACCTCAAGGATGAGTTTAAAGGCAAGTTTGGCATCATTTTAGGGGTTTATGGCCCTAGAGTGTTCTTGGGCCGTAAACTCCTTACTCCTTGCCTTCTTGGACAATTTTTGACCTATAATGACATGCAATGGGTTGTAAAACAAGATAGGGTACAAGAACTTACGATTTGGAGGCGGAAACTTGCGGTTTTCAGACGAAATCGGGCTTTATGAGAGAGAGTATAGAGAGAGAGTGTAAAGGGGGTGGAATGAAGTCCATTCCCCTTTATATATGGGTTGGAGTTTGAGCTCAGTGGAAATCTACCCATTGCTACCGTTAAACGGGGCTTTTGGTCGCACCCGATTTAGTAGTCGTAATAAAATTAACTTTTTCCAAATTAATATGGAAATGTAACTTAAGTGTTTTTACTTTATTTTATTACGACGGATAACGACATAGAATATAAATAAGTAAAACGTTTATTTATTTTACGACCTCAAATTAACGGAACTTTTATAAAATGGAATATTCCGTTAACGGTAACGGGGTAATGTAACGGAATAAACTTTGGGTTGTCACATCATCCCCCGTTAGAGGGAATTTTGTCCCGAAATTCAGGTCTAGGAAAGGAAATAGGTATGAATGGTAGAGTTAAGAGGGTACTTCCTATTTGGTTTGTCCTCGCATTCCCAAGTGAACTCTGGTCTGTGTTTGTCAATCCAACAAACCTTCACCTACGGAATGCGGATTCCGTCTCGTGTAGTTAGCGAGTTCCGACTGGTGTATCTACGAGGTTAGGGTTCTCAATGGTTTCTATCAAGATGAGTGGGATACGACGAGTGACGTCGAGTAAACACTTATCAAGTCTAAGAAGTGGATCGATCTGGTGTGGAACTTGTGGAATATCCAAAAGTAGTAGTGGTCTGACGAGGGTTGGACCAAGTCTCCATGAGGATTCTCATATGGTCCTAAGCTCTCAGAAAAGTAGAGCTTTTCAGTACTTAAAACATAGTGTACTTCTATGGCAAGATCACCACTGGCGTGATTGCCATTCTGAAGTTCCTAACATTCTCTCATACTGGGAGTGTAGTCCTTCAGGTTGGTTCTCAGGAAGCTTGGGTTATCTTTGGTTTCGCATTTTCCTGTCAATTGGCTTTTAGAGGCCTTCTAAGTCATCGAATGGGTTATGTGACTACGGTTTTCTGTTTGATGTAGGGTGTCTATCTCAAGCTCGTGCAAAATGAACCTGCACAATGACTCTTGAGATATTCCCAACGGAAACCCTCAGGGTCAGGGAGATAGGGTTTCACTAGATGAGTGTTGGACTATCTCGGGAGGTGGTTCTACTATTTCTGCGTGAGATAGTATTCGTGGAACACCTAATATTCCAATGAATCTCTAAGACTTTGGTGTATTCTAGTACGGAAAGCGCATGCTCCTGCATAACCCCTCGACTAACACCAAGGTTGGTGTTAAGTCTATAATCTGTTTGGGATCTCGGTCATGAGGCTTAACGCAACTACTTTCGCACTTTGATCAAGTATTCTTGGTTGCAGAGGTTATCCTGTGGTTCTCGGTATTCTAGGGTTTACTTCGGAGAATGAAGTCTATCGTCTACAGGGCGACGACGATTTCCTCCATGCGAGAGGGTGGAGGGTTATATGCACTACTGGTCTGTAACAGGGTGGACGAAGTGCCTGAGTAGTGCGAACATCTTCTGCAACTACTTTTCTGAAGTTCCTGAGTGTTTCCCGGTCTAGGTCAAATCTAGTGAGTATAGGGTTCCATTACTTGGAACTTTAATCGCTTTACTAACTGAGGGTCTTAGCTACTATGTGGGCTTAACCGGCATGACAACAAACTTCGGATTTGTGGTCATTATAGTAGCTCAACCCGCAGTGGTTCTCTTGACTCCAACTCCTATTTTATGGAATAGGATGAAGGGATTCACTATGAGGTTCGTGGTAGAGCTTATACTCAGCTTAACCACTAATACTTGGTGTATGCAAGCCGTATATAATTGAGGTCGGCAGGATGTTCAGTTTTGCGACTCCACCCCAGACCCACAACCCAACGAGGAATAGGGAGTAGGGAGGAAGCACACATCTTAAATCTTTTTGATCTCAACTATATACCACCTTTATGCATATACCTGGTTATAGTGGTTAGTCTCATGAGTTGTATCCTCTGCGTTCATGAACCTGATGTGCGAGGTGCGAAGGGTCTTTATGGGGAATCTACGAAGTATGCTTCGGATGGTTATAGTCTTCTGGAATGCCTGAAGTGTCTTTCGCTTCGATTTCCATATGACTAAAAGAGGGGTCGGTCAACAGCGCGCGGTACCCTTCTCTTGGGTACTTCGGAAGGTTTGAGATAAGAGGGACGACTGACAGATTGAATTAGGTTTGATTATTTGTATTATGTTTAGGTTCGGAAGAACCTTTATCTGCCGAAATGGCTTACGGAGAAAGTTCTTTTTACACAACACTATGGGTTTACACATGGTTGCACTACGTCAAACCATGATCAATAGAGGCGTCGAAGTTGGCACACTTCGACAAAACATAGAATGAGGATCGGTAGAGTCATGCGCCGAACAGGCACACAAGTTTTAGGTGTCTCAGGTTTCGTCCTGTGTATCACTTCCGCGGATACTTGGACCGATAGAGTCGACGCGGAACTGTAGAGAGTCCTAAGTTTTTCTGAGTAGAGTATCTTTTCATGAATGGATTCTCACGAGGCATTTCTATAATCGCCTAACATATACTAGTCATGTATAATTAAGGTGGGGAGGACTGTTGACTGAGAGACTCCGCCCTAAATCCACAACCAAACGAGGAACAGGAAACGAGGCGGCATTCACTCACTCTAGGTCTATCATCTTAACTATACATGGTCGTAATGTATATGTTTAGCCCTTATAGTTTTTCTTAATGAATTCTAAATTTTATAACAGTGCTGCGACTTTCGCCTTACTGGGGAAGTATTTACATTTGAATTAGCCTTTTAATGTTTTGCATTAGCTATCTGAGATTGAGAGACATACCAAAAATCTACTGGGTTCCTTGGTGCTTCTCCTTAAGCTGTAGAGTTAGGCTCCTCCTGTGTCCTTGTCTTTTCCTTCAGTTGGGCAGTCCCTTTTGAATTGTCCAATCTCACCACATAGACTGCAAACTGGATTGGTCGTCACGTTGGTGATTGATGCAATACGCTCCACCGGAGTTCTGCATACGCGAGCAGTATGCCCCTTCATGTTGCACCTAGCACATAAGAGTTCCCGGCATATACCATGATGATGGTAGCTACACTTGCCGCAGTGGGGAAGGTTTCCTAGGTATAGTCTTTTTGAAGTTAGGAGGGAAGGATGGACAGGGGTATTGACTGCCTCAGCTCGTTGCCCTCCGGAAGGTCCTTGAGCCGAGGAACCTCCCTCCTCGATCTTGAGTTTTCTCTTTAGTGGATTCGATTGAGGTCTTGGGTGGCTGGGTATGCAGGTGTTGGTTGATGTTGTCCATTGCTAGGATCGGAATTCCCAACAGGGCCCTTGCTAACATTGGCGTTGTTAGCATTCAGGTTAGCCATGACAACTGCTACGGCTGCCGAGACTAAAGCTTGGAAAGTAGCTTCATTGAATAAGAGAGGAGGTTTCTTTCTTGTGGACTGGTTACACTTCTTTGGAGGCATGGCTTTCCTACACGGAAAGGAATACAAGATAATGAGAGACGATGACTAACCCTGGACATATCTGTCCTAACTGTATTAGGCATAAATTTTTCCCGTGCCTAGGGTACTGGTTGTCTGAGTGTCGACCTACATCCCTATGATGTAGTCCTGGTAATCAAGGTAGGAGTGTGAGTATCGGAAAGAGTCATAAGATGCGAGTCGTTCCTACTACGTTACCTTTATACTGGGAAAGATTCCACTTTCCGGTCTGGAAAGATTTGAGAACAATTTGGAACGAAACCGCGGAAAGAGAGGCTCATGAAGGCTTATGGGTAAATACTCTCAATAGAGGTGCGGGGATCCGCTCTAATCGTGTGACTGGCAACGGGAAACAACGATTTACCTAACATATAGTGTGAGTAGTGTAACCACTAACTCACTAAACTGTATTATTTTAAGGGTGTATTAGCGTGACGAACACGAGGGTAAGACACTTCTTTCGTTCCATGTACTAGCTCCCTCTGTCTGCCTCGTATCTTTGATTGGAATCGGTGTTGGTTTCCTTCGGGTAGTTACCTAGGGTTCTTTTCTCATGAAGACACATTGAATTTCTACTCCACCTTACTCCCGAATCCGACTCCGGGTGTCATCACTTCATGATGGATGACTGGAAATTTCGGAAGTTTAGGTGAATTTCTCACCGATGTCCCTAAAAAGATATAGGTACTTGGTGAATTCAATAGTCTCAACCCAGTTCATTTATTTCCGAACAGGAAATTTTCTCAATGAACCTCTTCTGGGTCTGCATCAACTCTTCTGTCAAGCACTGAAGTGGATAGGGTTGTCTACAGGGTTCGTGCAAGAATGGAAATGTCTAAAGAATCCTAAGAGATTATTAACATTTCACTGGACGATCCATATCGAGTCCTGCTACGATTACACAGGGTATACAAATCATATATAGCTTAGATCCGATAGGCCTTCGAATATGTGATACTACTCTATATCCACATCCCAACGAGGAAAAGGAAGTAGAGCGAAACCACACATTCTTAGCCTATGGGATCCTTATTATATATAACCTTGGGAGTACACTCTCTGTAATTGTAGGTATATCAATAAGGATCTTTTTAGTTCTTCACACAAGGTTAGTTATGGATCCTAAAATACCCCTATGGTATTTTAATTTCTTGTTTGTGTTCTTATCTTTTGAATGTGATTCTGGGATTTGTGTGAGTCTTTTAGTATTCCAAAATACTCTTATAGTATTTTAACTTTATGTTTGCCTTTAGCATTCCTAGTTGGTAAGTTTTAGACCTGTTGCACACCACTATCACTCCCAAGCACATGTTCATCGCATCTCGAAAAATTGTAGTTGATCAGGTTACATTTATTCCAGCTTACGATTACATAACTGCCCAGGTTTGACGGTAATGCTCAACATCCGAAGACTTTTATTATTTTTCTTCTTGTGATACTTTTGTTCGAGAGTTTAGATTATGGATGTTCTTATACTTTGGTAAAATATGGTTATATTTTAAAGTATAATTCTTGGTCAAAGTGTTTTATCCCTATGTATTTATAGGCTGTATATCTTTAATGAATTGATATACTTAACTCACTATAAACAATGCTCTGATACCAATCTGTCACACCCGAAAATCGGAATGGCGGAAACGTTCTGGGGTGGATGACGTTATGTCAAGTATCACAACACATGCATTATAGTAATCAAAGTACAACAACCATTGCATTAATAGTAATAGTTTTACATGGTTTACATTACAATACATCAAGGTAATACAAGTAAATATATAGGTGCATCTTGGTACTAAACTGTCTTCGTCAGAAGCTCCGGGGATGTACCTGTCTAATGCTGACCTGAGAATACAAGTTATTTGAAAAGCGAGTATCAGCATTTTTACAAATGCTGGTGAGTTCATAAGTCTTTAGTGTCATTTCATTCAAATAACTTTAATAAAAGTGGTAGTTTTAGAGTATCCATTAAGTTAGAGTCCTTTCTAGAATATCCTATATTTTCTTTAATAAAAGCAGTCTTCTACCAAGACTGGACGAAGTTATGCGGTAAAAAGTAGTTTTCCCTTAATTGTTATCGTTATCAAAATACAGAATTTGATTATTAAAGAAAGCAAGAGAAATCAGGGAATAACATATGCCTCAGCAGTGAAGACTACTGACTAAGGCATAAGAATCATAGACTCCAGGAGAGTATCGAACAAACGACACGCCTGGCTCAGTCTAACAAAGAGAGACACAGACCCCAGACGGTACCAAATGAAAGGTACGGCTAGCAAGGTCTAAAAACAGAGGATACAGACCCCAGACAATATCAAATGAAAGATACAGCTAGTAAGGTCTAAAACAGAGAATACAGACCGCAGACAGTATCAAATGAAAGATACAACTAGCAAGGTCTAAAAACAGTGTGACTCTGAGAGTGGGTTTCCAGCATATAGTGTAAATTGCTAGTGAAATACCGTTACCTTAAGGCCATGAATTATAAGGTAACCTGGGATACTCGTAACCATACTAACCGACACTAGAGTACCTGACGCCCTGCAAGCGTCTATAAAATGTGACATTTGTCACCCCTCGGCTTGGTAGGCCGTGGACTGTAGCTAGCAGTCAGGGTGTGGGGGTGTCAATCCCGTATAGATCTATACACACAATGTCCGTTCTCCCTACAGGAGACTCTGGTTACCAACTAGACGACAGAGAAGGCCGTGTCCCGAAGATGCATCCCAAATAGTGGGTAGTGGGTTTCCAATATAAGTGTTGAACTAGAGGTAGAGACTCATAACTGAACTGACTAGAGTAAACCTATATGGCTATGCTCGTATACATAATATATAACTAATGAATCAAACGACCTTCGGATGGACATCCGATCCCACCAGACCAAATCTCAACGAAGAAAAGGAAATAGGGCGGACAAACCTTCCTAAGTCCTTCAACCATTAGTTATATGCATCTATGCAAGCATAGGCATACATCTAACTACGTTTGAGTATGTAACAAGTGTGAAGTATAAGCGTATAGTGTGGAATAACCGAATCGTGAAGTATAAGCGTACAGTGTAGAATAACCGAATCGTGATGTATAAGCGTACAGTGTGGAATAACCGAATCGTGAAATATAAGCGTAAAGTGTGGAATAACCGAATCGTGAAGTATAAGTGTACCAAATATAAGTGTATCACGAAGTAGAAGCGACAACAAGTGAAGTAAGAGCATCTAATAGGCATAAGCGACTACAAGTATAATCGAAATAGAGGCAATAACAAGTATAAACGCATCACGAAGTGAAAGCGTTATCAAGTAGGAGTTTAAACTAAGAGGGAGTATCAAAACATGGAAGAAAACCTTTATACTTGAGAAAATCACAACTTCGTGTTCTTTGGTAAATAGAGTTGAAAACCTTTAGAAATTCTTTGGAAAATTTTCATAAACCAGTTTAAAATGAACTTTGATAAAACAGTATAAGTAAGAGTTTTGAACAAGTGAAAACCTTTTTGGAAAACCATTTATAGTATCCTACTTGGTAAAACAGTTTACCCTGTGGTAAATCCTTGTGCATGCGGGCTATCAATCACATGTGATTGATATGATAACTGGCATGTTTAACTTGTATTCCTCCCTATAAAACATGTAAAAACATTTAAAAGGTTCATTCAGGGGTATGAACTCACCTGGTGTAAGTGGATCCGACGAAGGTGCCGGTTGGGTGCTCGGTGTCAAGTAAAGACTTGGACACACTTAGTGACCTATTTAACATATGATAACATATGTTCACATACAATTAGTACATTTAATACTAATTAAACAAGTATACGCACTCTAAGGAGCGGAACACACTTTGGTTAAATGTTTGGGGTGTCCCGGGTAACATTTAAGGGTGTGAATGGCTTAGGAATGGAGTTTACTCTCCAAGAGTAAACTCTATACATAGTGTTTACGGCCCTGGGACAACTCCCCATGAGTTTACGGCTGTAAACTCATGGTGAGGGGGTTCTAGGATGTTTAAAGGCCTTATATTGATCGTGGAATTTTGCTAGGTCCAAATCTAAAATGTATGAATGGGTTTAAGTCATTTAAAGGGACCAAATGGGAGTTTACGGCCCATGAACCACCCCTATGGGAGTTCACGGCCGTGAACTCCTACCCCTTGATTTTATGGAAGTTTAAGGCCCTTGTTTTAATCCTACTGATTTATAATGAAGTATAAGGCCATTTGGGGGGATTAAAACTACCATTTGACATGGTTTGGAGGTGTTTACGGCCTAAGTATATGCTTGGGCCATAAACTCCATTTCACCCCTCAAATCTATGTGTTTAATTGTTCTAAACCCGAAATAGCATGTCCCTAATTTATGTCTTAAGCCTACGGGTGTTTTGGGAGTGTTTGGAACTTGTTTTAACAAGTTTAGAGGGTGTTTACGGCCTAAGCATGTGCTTGGTCCATAAACCCTCTTTTATGCCTTAAAATTTGTTGTTTTATAGTGCAAACACTCCTAGGCTAAATCCCCAATTAGTTTCCAACCTCAAGGATGAGTTTAAAGGCAAGTTTGGCATTATTTTAGGGGTTTACGGCTCTAGAGGGTTCTTGGGCCATAAACTCCTTACTCCTTGCCTTCTTGGACAATTTTTGACCTATAATGACATGCAATGGGTTGTAAAACAAGATAGGGTACAAGAACTTACGATTTGGAGGCGGAAACTTGCGGTTTTCAGACGAAATCGGGCTTTATGAGAGAGAGTATAGAGAGAGAGTGTAAAGGGGGTGGAATGAAGTCCATTCCCCCTTATATATGGGTTGGAGTTTGAGCTCAGTGGAAATCTACCCAATGCTGCCGTTAAACGGGGCTTTTGGTCGCACCCGATTTAGTGGTCGTAATAAAATTAACTTTTTCCAAATTAATATGGAAATGTAACTTAAGTGTTTTTACTTTATTTTATTACGACGAATAACGACATAGAATATAAATAAGTAAAACGTTTATTTATTTTACGGCCTCAAATTACTGGAACTTTTATAAAATGGAATATTCCGTTAACGGTAACGGGGTAATGTAACGGAATAAACTTTGGGTTGTCACAAACCTAGTACACAATAACAAAAATTAGTATCCATAAAACTCATTTTCCCCCTTTTTTTAATTTCAACATTTGATCCTCAAGATGTAGGGCGGTGGTTCTCACTTCTCAGTTATCAGTTCTTCATTAAATTTCTCATTTGGTATCATTTATAATTTGGGATGCACTTTTATATTCGTGATATGACGATCTCTTAAAGCAGACTGGGAAGCTCGCTTCCATTCTCCAAATTCTTTAGGTACTCCATCTCTCCATCATGTATGTTTTACTCTGTGTCGATCAATTTTCTATTTTCTTGAATTACTGTTTCTTTATTGCTATAAATTGGCGAGGTGTTAATAACTTTGCACATGGTAATTTGGAGGTTATTAGTCAACCTACTACTTGGGTGATTACGTTAAAATTATGTTTTTCAAAGTACTTTATTATCATTTGTTTTCATTTCAATATGCTAAAGCTAAAGAGAAGTACTTTTCATTACGTGGTATGAAACAAATAAGAATAGTTATGTATGATTAAATTTGATTTCTGATGTGTGATGTGGTTTTGAACTCTATTATTATAGGCAGGTTGAGCATGAGATGGAGACTATGGTCAAAGTACTCCAACATGGACCTTTAGGAATTATAGGGCACAATTTTTATGCTGAGGAGATTACAAAAGCCAACTCTATTGTGAAGAAAGCAGTGGAGAATTGGAAGAGGAATGAAATCATAGAAAAAAATAGGCCTCTTTTGAAAGATTATCTCAATTAAATACATATCATTTGTTCATATTTTCTGATAAGAAGAATTATTGTGGACAATAGTAAGCTCTCATCATCATTCATTCGGCATGTAGATGATTCTTGCTACCGATGATTAGTTGTATGTCTTTATTATTATGCTTTCTAATCACTATTGTTCATTGTTTATACTGATTGATTGAAAGATTATGTATGGCCTGAAATGAAATTGACATGGATACATTTATCAATGTTCTTGATACGTATAGCAATTAGGAAAACAGTACAAAGGCTTTATAAGATAACATCTACCAAAAAACCCCATACAATAGTTTCTGACATGGTAAACAAGACACTGTTACTTCATATAGCAATTAGCTTTACCATTTCAGTAGTTGAGCTAGTTCCCTCTTGAGATGGAGTGACATGATCTCATTCGAACCACGTTTCAGTTGTTGCCTACTAAACACAACTGCTATACTTAACTTACATCCTAGTGCTTTCAGTTTATCCTCCAGTTGTTGTCCATTAGGATGTCCATCTAGCTCATAAACCACAATATTTTACCCAAAGTTATTAATCAAAGTCTTAATGGTGTGACACATACAACAAGAAGTTTTACTTAATATAACCTTTGGATTTTTAGCAACCTCCCTTGTAACCATGGCCATTATCTTCAAGAAAACACTTGACACAAGCCTTAACGACAGGTCACGAATTTATATAAAGTTGTTTTTGAATGTTTGTTACATCAAATTCGATGAACATGATAGAAAGAATATGGTTCGATTAGTGTTAACGTATCCCTCTACAAATATTTCAATTATAACAGAACGGATATCCAAAGGAAGACCTAGCTAACGGTCGCTACTCAACTTAAGTACTAGGTTTGGGTCCTCGCCCTCGAGGCCTTTCACTTAGGCCCCGACATTCTAACCTCAAGATCCAAAACATGCCAAAACAGTACCAACCACTCCCTAGAGCGACAAGGGTAACGCTTAGAGCGATGCTCTTTGGTGATTCTGAATCAATAGTAGATAACCGTTGATGGTGCACGATCCGCTAATAGGACGCTTCCACATCCTAATGGTCTAGACAAGACAAAAGAAAATGTCGATTACATGCTCCCTCAATGACAGGTATAAAAGAGATCCTTCTTCTCGATAAGAAAGGAACACCTCTCTCTATCTAAAACAGAACCCTAATTCTCCCATACAACTACTGACTAGACCGTCGGAATCTCGTTTCGAGACCCCTTCTTAGACAACGACTAACGTTGGCTCTTTTTTCCTATGATTCTCAGGCTTAACCAGACGAAGCAATCCACAAACGGTGCTAAGCTCAAAGACATATCACAACATTTGGCGCCATCCGGGCGTGTACTCAGAGTTACACAACCTTAAAACGACCTTAGATAGTGACAGTGATGGGAAAGGCACCTACGACGTCCGGAGGGGGATAAACAAGGCCACTCAGATCAATGTCGTCGCTTGATGGCATACATGGACAAGCCTCTACCCACATGCCAGCAATGCAGACATCAGGCCTAATAACGAGAACCGCAACGACAACAATCGCCGCCCTATGGCAACCGTCACCCATCACAATAAAGCAGTCCATTACAACCGCGAACACAGTGCCCCAGTCAACAACAAATCACCAATCACAACCACTGACCCAACAGTGACATCTGTCGGCCTAAAAGTCACAATTGTCGACTCAGCAGTCGCAACCGGTAGTTTCTCAGCCACAAGTGCTACTGCAACAGGCGGGGATGAACACTTGGTCCCCAGGGAGTATATTGTCCTCCACACAATACCCAACGTCAAGCTATCAGTTCTCTCCAGTAGCAGGAATGTTGATGTAATAGTCTACGTTAACCTTCAACCCCAACAGGCGGGGATGAACACTTCAACCCCAATTTTCAGCAGTCACACAGATCTAACCACCAAACACCGCTGTTGTAAAGCCCGTTATTCCAGGCTAGGCATTATCGTTGATGTAATAGTCTACGTTAACCTTTATAACTCTTTCTGAAGTATTAATGATGAAATATTTGAGTATTATGAGAATTATGTGATTTACGTGTTTCTTTTCTAAATTATTATAATTTAATGAATTAAGAATAAAATAAGCGTCAAAAGTAAAGTGTGAGAAATGTCACACCCCCAAACCAGACGGCGGAAACGTCCGGGGGTGGAGGACTTCATTTGTATTATTACAACACATGTATCGTAGTAATCAAAGCACAAACAACCATTGTATTTAAAAGTATAATATTTACATGTGTTCAATCATTGTATATTGAAACCAAAATAGTTATACAAAAGAAGAAGATAAGAATCCTAATGGCTCCATCTTCTCAAAAAGCTCGGGGAGTACCTGTTATTATTTCCCTGATAATACAAGTAATTTGAAAAGAGAGTATCAACAATAAGTTGAGTGAGTACATAAGTCTTTATGTTTGAATGGGTGTCTTTGTATTTTGAATATGAAAACACTTCTAGAAAATCCCATATTTTCTGTGGTATGTGAAAAGTAGTTTTATTCCCATAAAACCGTCTTATTTGTAAACCAATGTATATGTAAAACTTGTATTTGAGAGTGTGTCTGGCTTCACCAGTTGTTATTGAAAACTATAGTATACCATTGTACTTTGCATTTTGTAAATTGGTACTTTGAAGATATACTTACGTTTAATTGTTTATACACTAACGTGTTGTTAATATCTTTTTAATGAGTTATTATAACCATACTAAGACATGAGCACATGAAACAAACGCGTGATGAGCGCTTAAACTGTTGATAACAATTGCCACTCATTGGCGTGTATGCCTGATTGTAGCTAGCAGCCTGAGTGCGGGGTTGTCAATCTCGATATAGATCTACACACAACTTGTTTCGATCCCCGGACTGGAGATTCTGGTTATAATGTCAGGGCTTTACTTTGGTTGTCTGAAATGAATTAAACAACCTGAATTGAATGTCTCATAAAAAGCATATACACGTTACATGTATATTAGTTATGAAAACCCAATCATTCTGAAATAAATGATTGACAGTATGTTTTTGACTTAGTATCCCGAACATGTGTTTGATAAGTGTAAACCCTTTATTTGTTTTGAATTAAAACCCTTGTTGCATGTAAAACAGTGTATTCATGTGAATTATTGCTCTATGTATCATAAATTATACCTATTAGAATTTATATGTACTTTATGAATTGGTAAATAACTATTTTTGCATGTAATCCTTTGTTCAACATGTTACAAAGGGTGATTAAAATGATGAAATAACTTTTATTTTTATGTACATATACAAATTTTATATATAAGTAAAATTTGAACGACCATCGGACAAATAACTGGTACTATAAGTCCACATCCAAACAAGGAAAAGGACCTAGAATGAATTATTAGTCCTAAGCCTTTTAAATCTTATTTATATTAAATTATATATACAAATATGTATATTTGGGAAAAATATAAGTTTATAAAAGAGTTCAATATTTGAAGTATTTTTGATGCTTTAAAATCATTTTATCGTGATTTGAAATCATTTATTTATAACACAAAGTTGTTGTGTTATACTTGTATTCCCCCCCTTAAAACAGTAGAAATTATGAAAATACGAGGGTATGAACTCACTTGACAGGTGGTAATTTGGACAGAGTTTCGTTTCAGGAAAATGAGTTTATTTGTCGAGAAACCGGCTCAAATCGGGCAGAGTTTTGACAGGAGAGAGGATGAATTCTCGAGAATTTCGGGGCTTCACGGCTTACTTCGGGCTCGAGTCTTGATATCGGGGCTTTAGGGGTTGTATATGAGCTTAGGGGAGTGGCGAATGTGAAAGGGGGTGAAATTTAGGGTAAAAAAGTGAAAATATTCGGAAGCCCTCGCATGCTATATATAGCCCGAAGGCTCGGACCCGAAGCTGTGCGAGGGTGACACGCGTTTGACAGACGGTGAGGCGAGGGCAGTTCTTCGGACCGGAGGCTCGCTGCTGGTTCGCTCGGATTGGACCAACCCTCGGTCCAATGGGAAGACGACACGTGCGAAGGAGCTGGTCCGAGGCGTGCGAGGGGCGTGCGAGGAGCGTGTGAGGGTTAGGTCTGGTGTGTCTCATGCGAGGCTGTCCGGTTCTAAGTGTGTAACAACGTGAATTTTCAAACAAATTTTTCATTTCAAAATAAAGTATTTTCATTCAAAACAAGGCATAAACATTCCAAGTGTCATGTCAGAATACAAATCATATGAATCCCAAGATCACAAAACATCTATCAGTGTGTACAGATCACGCCGGCGCCTTCCCACGGTCCTTGCTAGTACCTGAAACACATACACAACAACTGTAAGCATAAATGCTTAGTGAGTTCCCCAAAATACAACTTACGCACATACTCCTTTCCAGGCCCTGACCTTCCGGTCCATGTGTCTCAAGGGACTTCCGTCCCTGCTGGGTAAACCTTCCGGTCCTACCCACGCCAACCTTACGGTCCACATTACACGCCTTCCGGCCCATAACATAATGCCTTCCGGCCCACATAACATACATAGCACGTATAACAATTAACTTATCACATATAGCACATATATCACATATCATATCCGACCTTCCGGTCACACAGTCAAACCCTTCCGGGTACAGTATAGTGAGAAGACTCACCTCGTGAATATCGAAAGCTAGCAAATCCCGAAGTCACTCGTGCTAGATCCGCCGAGCTACAATCTCCCTATAACATCATACATCTCTTATTAACACTTTTATCTTCTAAGTTTGACTATCCCTAAGAAGTCAAACATAGGTCAACTCTGGTCAACGGTCAACGGTCAACTTGACCGGACTCGGCGAGTGCACAAGGGCAACTCGGCGAGTCTAGACGTATCCGCCAACTCCATAGGATTCCCTTCTTACTCGTCGAGTACTTCCCCTGACTCGACGAGTTCCACCTGGGAGAGTCGCGGGGCCACCCCGACTCAACTCGACTCAGACCACCTGTCGACCCTCTCTAACTCGTCCTGACTCA
Source organism: Lactuca sativa (assembly GCF_002870075.4). Taxonomy (NCBI): domain Eukaryota; kingdom Viridiplantae; phylum Streptophyta; class Magnoliopsida; order Asterales; family Asteraceae; genus Lactuca; species Lactuca sativa. The sequence goes on along the minus strand of NC_056631.2, from coordinate 64,289,103 downwards.
CTGAGTCAACCCGTGACTCGACTGGATCACTCATTGGCCGATCCAAGGCAATCTTCAAGCTACTCGCCGAGTCTGCTCATCGGACTCGGCGAGTCCATGCCATGCAATTACTCAAACTCGCTTCTAAGGTCAGATCTGTTCCATCAATTCATAGATCTAGCCTTTCAAGACTGATTCACCACGTAAAGTCCCTATCTTGGTGTCCATAACACACCCCATGGCTTATAATGAACATTTTGATCTAAAGCATAAGGGTTCCAACCCAAAACTTCCATTGATTCCCAAAAAGCTTGGGCAATGGGACACTCTGGACCTTTAGGGGTCCAGATCTATAGTCTAAATCTCTTAGGGGTCCAAGGGAGCACAAGATCTAGCCACAAAAGGGTTCAATAAACCCTAAATCAATGAAAACACCAACATAGAAGAGAATAGCTCGAAATATTACCCCAATAGAGATGCTCTGGACTCCAAATCCTCAGAAGATGGCTCCTCTTGCTTTCCCCTTGGCTGATTTCCTCTTTCCTTGCAAAATGACACCTCCAAGATCAATAATAGCCTCCTTCTATGCTCCAAACGCTCACACTCGATTAGGGTTTCACTCAAGGGACTGGTGAGCACAAATGACGGCCATAAGGCCCTTTAAATAGGTCCCAAACCTGAGAAATTAGGGTTTCATTAAACAGCGCAGACTCGCCGAGTCCATATCCTGGACTCGCCGAGTCCAACCGAATCCCACGTCCAGAATCGCGACCCTACTCGGCGAGTCTGAGCTCCAACTCGCCGAGTCCCCTCTCAAAACACAAAATAATCAAATCAATAAAGACACCTGGAATTCCGGGCTGTTACAAAGTGGACCTCGGACTTGATCAAATCAGGAGGTGACACGCGAGGATGCGGTCCAACCAGAAGATGCCACGTGGAGGCTCGCATGCGAGGGTGACATGGCAGTTACTGTTCATGCGAATATTCCCGGTTTTTGCTATTTTTCTTTATTTTTTTTTGCCAAAACTTGTAAAATTAATAAATTTTGCACACGAACTCCGTTTTTGACGTTCTTTATATGCATGCATAGGTAAAATTATACTCTACGACTTTCATTTAGACTTCTTCGGCTAATTTTGACTTTACTTTTAATATTATTATTTTAAACAGACCGGGACGTGAATCCATTATAAATTCATAACTTCTTCATACGACGTCCTTTTTTCTCTGTCTTTTTACCGTTGTACTACTAATGACGAGACCTTCAATTCTCTTTTAGGTTGTGTCGGCTAAAAACCACTCGATCTTTATTTCGATTTTTTAGCTGTACACTGCTATACTAAAACTTAGAAAAATCATAACTTCCTCATACGAAGTCAGATTTTGGCGTTCTTTTTATGAAAGTTCTCGGTTTAACATAAACTATAACTTTAATTTAGATTATTAAGGCTAGAAAGCCTTTTATTAAAAATTCAGTTTTTACACTGAATAGTGTTTTGCCGGTTTTGTCGCGGTTTTTCGATTGGTCATAACTTCTTCGTTATAACTCGGATTTCAGTGTTCTTTATATTTTGGAAACCTTGTTACAATCTCTATCACTTGGTTAAACCCAATTTATATTATTTAATAATTTATTTTTGAGGGTCAATTATGTAAATATACATAGTATGCCAAAATTTCTCTTTATTTAATTAAAAAGAAGTACAATTTGACCTACACTATTACATAAGTTTGAAATAACGGTTTGTTACATTATCCCCCCGTTAGAGAGAATTTCGTCCCTAAATTTACTTTACAGATAGACTAGGGAAAAAGATGTGGGTATTTTTGTTGCATTTAATCCTCCCGCTCCCATGTGAATTCAGGTCCCTGCTTTGAATTCCAGCGAACCTTCACTATCGGGATGCGGCTTTGTTTGGTTTTCTTAACTTCCCTGTCTAGTATCTCTATGGTTTCTTCCACAAAATTGAGGCTCTCGTTTAACTCGATTTCCTCGAGTGGTATCACAAGAGTCTCGTTAGAAAGACACTTTTTCAAGTTCGAAACGTGGAAGGTAGGATGAATGTTACTTAGCTCTTGGGGTAATCGAAGTTTGTAAGCTACAGGGCCGATTCGGGCAAGAATCTCGAATGGTCCTATATACCTTGGGTTCAGTTTGTCACGCTTTCCAAAGCGTATCATGCCTTTCCAGGGTGAGACCTTTAGCAAAACTTGGTCTCCAACCTGGAATTCCAAGGGTTTTCTCCTTTTGTCTGCCTAGCTTTTCTGTCTATCTCTGGAAGCTTTAAGTCGTTCCCAAATTTGTACGATCTTTTCGGTAGTTTCTCGAATAATTTCTGGACCAGTGAGAGCACTGTCAGGAGTTTGACGTCTAGTTAGCTGCGTGTCATCCACTTCAGCCCAGCACAGAGGGGATCTGCACTTGCGGCCATAGAGGGCTTCGAATGGAGCAACTTTTATTCTAGTGTGATAACTATTGTTATAAGAGAACTCAACAAGGGTTAAATGAATATCCCATGCCTTTCCAAAGTCTATCACGCAAGCTCGTAACATATCTTCTAACGTTTGAATCGTCCTTTCACTTTGTCCATCGGTTTGCGGATGGTAGGCTGTACTCATGTCTAGCCTAGTTCCCAGAGAGTTTTGTAAAGACTGCCAAAATCGAGAGGTGAATCTACTATCCCGGTCTGAAATAATAGATATTGGTACACCATGTAGTCTAACAATCTCCTTGAGGTATGTTCTGGTTAGCTTTTCCATCTTGTCAGTCTCCTTGATTGGTAAGAAGTGTGCGGATTTGGTTAATCTATCGACGATTACCCAAATAGTATAATAACCACTTGATGTCTTGGGTAACTTGGTTATGAAATCCATTGTAATCCGCTCCCACTTCCATTCAGGGATTTCAATTTGTTGTAATACGCCTGAAGGTTTCTGGTACTCTACCTTAATTTTGGCGCAAGTAAGGCACTTGCCCACAAAGGTAGCGATTTCGGCCTTCATGTTAGGCCACCAATATAGCTTCTTAAGGTCCGGATACATCTTGTCTGAACCTGGGTGCATGGAGTATCGGGTTTTGTGTGCTTCATTCATAACCACATCTTTATAACCACCAAACTTTGGTGTCGAGATCCGGTTCATGAAATAATAGACTCCATCATCCCTGACTTCGAAGTTCTTATCCATTCCTCTCAGGGTTTCACCTGCTACGTTTTCGGGTTTCAAGGCTTCAAGTTGAGCTTCCTTGATCTGTGTGGATAGATGCAAATGGATTGTCACGGTCAACGACTTTAGCCGGCGTCCCGAGTATTCTTTTCTACTAAGGGCGTCAGCTACTACGTTTGCTTTACCGGGGAGATAAAGAATTTCACACTCGTAATCGTTCAGTAGCTCCACCCATCGTCGTTGTCTCATATTCAGTTCTTTCTGATCGAAGATGTGTTGGAGACTTTTATGGTCTGTGAATATTGTGCATTTCATGTCATATAAGTAATGTCTCCAGATCTTTAGAGCAAACACCACTGCTCCTAGTTCAAGGTCATGTGTTTTATAATTGACTTCATGTGTCTTTAGCTGTCTTGAGGCATAGGATACAACCTTTCCTCTTTGCATAAGAACACATCCAAGCCCTTGATTAGAAACATCACGGTACACTACGAAATCCTCTGTCCCTTCAGGGAGAGACAGGATCGGTGCACTACACAAGGCTCGCTTCAGCATTTGAAATGCTGTTTCTTGCTTTTCTCCCCAGCTAAAAGTTACACCCTTTTGGGTTAGAGTAGTAAGAGGCTTAGCTATTCGAGAGAATTTTGAACGAATCTACGATAATAGCCAGCAAGACCTAAGAATTGATGGATTTCTGTAGGTGTTTTAGGTGCTGACCAGATTTCAATTGCCCTTATTTTGGAAGGGTCGACGTGTATTCCTTCTGAACTGACCACGTGACCTAGGAAATATAGCTTACTGATCCAAAATTCACACTTTAAAAACTTCGCATAGAGCTTCTCCGATCTAAGAGTTTGTAATATTTGACGAAGATGTTGGCCATGTTCCTCTTTGCTCTTTGAGTAGATAAGGATATCATCAATGAAGACTATAACGAATTTGTCCAAGAATGGACGACACACTCTGTTCATTAGGTCCATGAACACTGCAGGTGCATTCGTCAATCTGAATGGCATCACTATAAACTCGTAATGACCGTAACGAGTTCTGAACGCGGTTTTGGGAACGTCTTCCTCCAAAATTCGCAACTAGTGATACCCGGATCTTAAGTCTATCTTCGAGAAGCAGCTCGCTCCTTGAAGTTGGTCGAACAGATCGTCAATGCGAGGCAGAGGGTATCGATTCTTGATGGTAAGTTTATTCAGCTCGCGGTAGTCTATACACATGCGGAATGATCCATCCTTCTTCTTTACGAACAAAACCGGTGCTCCCCAAGGTGAAAAGCTTGGTCTTATGAAATCTTTGCTTAGGAGTTCGTGAAGTTGGCTGGATAATTCCTGCATTTCAGAAAGTGCAAGACGATAGGGGGATTTGGCTACAGGGGTAGCTCCAGGTATTAAGTCGATTCGGAATTCGACTTGTCACTCGGGAGGCACCCCTGGAAGATCATCGGAAAATACATCAGGAAAGTTGCAGACCTCAGGAATGCTTGCGATGTCTTTCACTTCTTGCTTTTTGTCTACCACATGACCTAGGAATGCACAATACTCCTTGCGAAGGTATTTTTGTGCCTTGATGCATGAAATGATCTGAAGGTTCGTTGCGGGTTTGTCGCCATAGATAATAAGAGTTTCATTAGTTGGCAAGTTCAAACGAATAGCTCTTTCATAGCATAGGATGTCGGCATGGTTGGGGCAAAACCAATCCATACCTATTATGATGTCAAAACTTTTGATAGAGACCGGCATAAGGTCTATTGGGAAAGACAAGTCATTTAAGGTAAGGGTACATCCTATGTATATATCATTGGTGGATTCAGATTTCCCGTTAGCCATTTCTACTGTGAAGGTTTTATTTAGTGGTTGGGAGTTCTGATTTAGTATATGTTTAAAGTTATGGCTCACGAAGCTCCTCTCGGCACCACAATCAAAAAGAATGCATGCATAAGTATTGTTGAGAAGGAACGTACCCATGACCACAGCAGGGTATGCCACCGCTTCTTCGTGACCTAGTGCTAGAATTCTCCCAACCCCACCGACATTTCCATCTTTTGGACAATCTTTCTTGAAATGCCCCACATCACCGCATTGGTAGCATGCTCGACTTACTCCAGCGGCAGGTACTTGGTTCAGGGGTTGAGGTGGTGTTCTACATAATCGGGCAGTATGCCCTTTCTTGTTGCAGTTACGGCACTGCATTTCAGGGCAATTTCAGGTGTGGTGAAAATTGCACTTGTTGCATTTAGGGAGGCTACCGACATAGGGCTTAGTTGGTGCTGAGTAGTTAGGGGCAACAGCAGGTGCAGTAGTAGGTATGGTAGCAGGCACAGTAGTAGCATGGACTGCCATTATTTGTTGCTTCTTTGAAGGTTCTAGAGGAGATTTTCCCTTCCTTTTGTTCCAACCCTTCTTCTTGCTGTTGTTGTTGTTCTCTCTAGGTTGTTCTGGGGTAGTAACCACAGAGTTTTGACAGTTTCTGTGGTCAATAAGTGACTGTGCCAGTTCCTTGGCACTGTCAAAAGTGATAGGTTTAGATGCAATGACACTTGCTTGTATTTGGGGTGACAGTCCCCAAATATACCTTTCAATCTTTTTGCTCTCTGGAGCAACCATCTCCGGACACAGAATCGCCAAGTCACAGAATCGATTCGTGTAAGTCGTTATGTCGGCACCGGCCATAGTAACACCCCAGAGTTCTTGTTCCAGTTTCTGAATTTCCCCTCGCGTGCAATATTCCCGCATCAACATGGTTTTTAGGTTCTCCCAGCTTATAGTATTAGCCACTACCAAAGTTAGTGACTTAACATGGCCATTCCACCATGTTAGGGCCCTATCTAAGAATGTAAAGGAAGCAAATTTAACTTTACTAGCCTCAGGACAGGAGCAAATTTCAAAGACTGCTTCTATCTTTTCAATCCACTGCCTTAAACCCAACACTCCTCCAGTTCCATTAAAGGTCCTGGGTTTGGCATTCGAGAAGTCTTTATAAGTGCACTTTCTCGAGTGCTCATGACCCTTGACAAGGTTAGAAGGACGTGGACCAGCTCCCGACCCACTAGCACCAGGAGTATTGATATGAGATAAGGCATCCGCTACAACTGCCGTGACTGCCGCTTGGAACATGGTAGCATCGAATTGAGGGGGTGGTGGTGGAGGTGGCGTCGGTGCTTCCGTTTCATTGTTACGTCTTGGATTCCTACGAGGAGGCATCTTTTTCTATAAAAGTCAATAGGTAAAAAGATAGTGAGATATCAAGAATGAATATGAATTTGATATCTTTGAACTTAAACACTTAATTCAATAAGAATCTTTTAAAGAATTGAAAATGGATGTCCATTGCAAGTACAACTTGCAACTGGATAGATTAAAATGAAGTGGTTATTTTTCAAAGAGTATGAAAGTACATGTCGATTGTATTGGTATATTAAGTATATGTAATTTGGATACTTAACCCAAAAGTAGGTCTATAATAAACCACAATATTGCAAAAGTATCAACATCAAACCGGCCTACCGAAAATAAAAAATTTTGCGGTCGTATTTGAAAAGTAAAGTGCTTTGGAATGGAATGGAATGTTTATGTAAATTGTAATAACTCTTGTTGAAGTAAAGTGCTTATTATTTTATTGATACTTGATTTATACATATCCTGAAAGTAGTCTATACATTCAGTATATTAAACTAGAAAGTAGTGTAACACTACTTGCGGCGGTTGCTACGACGGTTACTGGGTTCCGCTTCGTCTTGCGATTTCCAGCGCCTTTCTTGGGCAGCTTGATGCTCCCTCAGTCCTCTGATCTCTGATTCAGCAGCATTAAGTTGCCTTTGAAGGGCATTAGTATTGTGTTGGGTATCATCTTGCATCTCGTCAAGACGAAGGATATCAGCAGCGTTAGCCTGCGCAGCCGCATTCACTTCTAGGATACGATTGATTGACATCCTTGATTGATCGAATTTTCGGGCAATTCGGTTCACTATAACTAGAATCTGAGACGTTATAGAAACCCCGTGCCATTCCGTAGGGAGGACATTGGACGTCTTGTCGACTCCAATGGTTTATGTATTGGCCCCACTCGGGTATGGGTATTGCTTCCTCTTGTCTCGGGGGACGTATCCCCAGGTTGCAGACTTGTGGCTCTGTATCTGTACCGCTTGATTGTCCTCAAATGGTTCTTCATCTGAGTCTTCTTCTGGATCCTCCTCCAGATCTTCCACTATCTATCCTTAATTGCCATGATTTGGGAAATAAGGGTCCCCTCGTAGATGACGTCCTGCCATTGTGTCTGTACGAGTATAAGGTTATGAGAAATGCCTGAAAAAAAAAACTAAAGCATATCGATGTTTATAATATTCTTATAGTATTTTATGTTCTGTTCTTAGAGTTTCTTCGGTATTTGGTAAGTTTTAGACATGTCACAACACTACTATCACTCCCAAACACATGTCGGTCATGTCTGAAATCAATATATAGTTGATCAGGCTATATTAATTCTAGATATGATTACATAACTGTCCGGGTTTAACTGTAATGTTCAACATCCAAATACTTTTAAGTTCTTATGACTATGTACTTGTAGGTATGAGGGTTAGTATACTTCTTGTAAAAATACTTAGAATTCTTAAAAGTATACATGTAGTCAGAGCTCTCAACCCCAATGTATTTATAGTTTGTATATCTTTTATGGATTGATATACTGAGTTCACTATAAACAATGCTCTGATACCAATCTGTCACACCCCAAACCAGACGGCGGAAACGTCCGGGGGTGGAGGACTTCATTTGTAGTATCACAACACATGTATCATAGTAATCAAAGCACAAACAGCCATTGTATTTAAAAGTATAATATTTACATGTGTTTAATCATTGTATATTGAAACCAAAATAGTTACACAAAAGAAGAAGATAAGACTCCTAATGGCTCCATCTTCTCAAAAAGCTCGGGGAGCACCTGTTATTATTTCCCTGATAATACAAGTAATTTGAAAAGAGAGTATCAACAATAAGTTGAGTGAGTACGTAAGTCTTTATGTTTGAATGGGTGTCTTTGTATTTTGAATATGGAAACACTTCTAGAAAATCCCATATTTTCTGTGGTATGTGAAAAGTAGTTTTATTCCCATAAAACCGTCTTATTTGTAAACCAATGTATATGTAAAACTTGTATTTGAGAGTGTGTCTGGCTTCACCAGCTGTTATTGAAAACTATAGTATACCATTGTACTTTGCATTTTGTAAATTGGTACTTTGAAGATATACTTACGTTTAATTGTTTATACACTAACGTGTTGTTAATATCTTTTTAATGAGTTATTATAACCATACTAAGACATGAGCACATGAAACAAACGCGTGATGAGCGCTTAAACTGTTGATAACAATTGCCACTCATTGGCGTGTATGCCTGATTGTAGCTAGCAGCCTGAGTGCGGGGTTGTCAATCTCGATATAGATCTACACACAACTTGTTTCGATCCCCGGACTGGAGATTCTGGTTATAATGTCAGGGCTTTACTTTGGTTGTCTAAAATGAATTAAACAACCTGAATTAAATGTCTCATAAAAAGCATATACACGTTACATGTATATTAGTTATGAAAACCCAATCATTCTGAAATAAATGATTGACAGTATGTTTTTGACTTAGTATCCCGAACATGTGTTTGATAAGTGTAAACCCTTTATTTGTTTTGAATTAAAACCCTTGTTGCATGTAAAACAGTGTATTCATATGAATTATTGCTCTATGTATCATAAATTATACCTATTAGAATTTATATGTACTTTATGAATTGGTAAATAACTATTTTTGCATGTAATCCTTTGTTCAACATGTTACAAAGGGTGATTAAAATGATGAAATAACTTTTATTTTTATGTACATATACAAATTTTATATATAAGTAAAATTTGAACGACCATCGGACAAATAACTGGTACTATAAGTCCACATCCAAACAAGGAAAAGGACCTAGAATGAATTATTAGTCCAAAGCCTTTTAAATCTTATTTATATTAAATTATATATACAAATATGTATGTTTGGGAAAAATATAAGTTTATAAAAGAGTTCAATATTTGAAGTAATTTTGATGCTTTAAAATCATTTTTTCGTGATTTGAAATCATTTATTTATAACACAAAGTTGTTGTGTTATACTTGTATTTCCCCCCTTAAAACAGTAGAAATTATGAAAATACGAGGGCATGAATTCACTTGATAGGTGGTAATTCGGACATAGTTTCGTTTCACGAAAAGGAGTTTATTTGTCGAGAAACCGGCTCAAATCGGGCAGAGTTTTGACAGGAGAGAGGATGAATTCTCGAGAATTTCGGGGCTTCAAGGCTTACTTCGGGCTCGAGTCTTGATACCGAGGCTTTAGGGGTTGTATATGAGCTTAGGGGAGTGGAGAATGTGAAAGAGGGTGAAATTTAGGGTAACAAGGTGAAAATATTCGGAAGCCCTCGCATGCTATATATAGCCCGAAGGCTCGGACCCGAAGCTGTGCGAGGGTGACACGCGTTTGACAGATGGCGAGGCGAGGGCAGTTCTTTGGACCGGAGGCTCGCTGCTGGCTGGCTCGGATTGGACCAACCCTCGGTCCAATGGAAAGACGAAACGTGCGAAGGAGCTGGTCCGAGGCGTGCGAGGAGCGTGCGAGGGTTAGGTCCGGTGTGTCTCATGCGAGGATGTCCGGTTCTAAGTGGACCTCGGACTTGGTCGAATCAGGAGGTGACACGCGAGGTTGTGGTCCAACCAGAAGATGCCACGTGGAGGTTCGCATGTGATGTGCACAAAAGTACCCACTAATTTTAATATTTATAACCTAACAAACTTAGACTATCTATGCACTTATAGGCAGTGTACCTAGTCAGATTACAGTATAGCTTAGGTAAGTCGGGTGTCGATCACAGGGAACGGTGGATTAACTTAATATATTTGATTATAGGTTACAGGTTACACGAAAATAATAAAATGGTTTAATAAATCAATTAACAACTCTCGATAAACTAACAGGAAAGGCAAATCTCTTCAGGTACTTTGGTTTAGATAAATTACACCTTAAAACATAGACAATTGCATACACAAATTCATTTATTCAATGTTCACCGATTCCTAAAATGATTAGATTCGCGTTCACTATAACTAATCCTTTAGCAAACAAGTCAATTCAAACAGTGATCAGTTGATTAAACTAACATGTTTCCTAGTGTTCAGTTCGTATCAAGCAAGACTTGTAAATATAGTTAATCAATGTAGACATTTAATGAACCTCTTGTTGATGGTCATCAAACAAGGCTCACACATTAACTTACTTATTCTCAAGTTAATTCTAGTTTCACATTCGTTATTTCTAGTCTTATAATCTCGATGGTCATCAAAAATCATAAGAGACAAGCAAATCAAGCAGATGTTCAAGCAACTCAATTCACTTAACAATTAACAGAAAATAATCATCATTAACACATAAGGATCTTTAAACAAGCTTGGCAAGATAAATTAAACACAAATAAACTATTTAATATAGCAATTGGTCTAATAATCAAAGCTTCATTCAATCATAAACACAAAGTAAAAGGTTTTTACACCTAAATCAGAAACTAAATACAGAAAAATACCACAATAGAATGCTAAACATGGTCACGTCAGCAAACCATATGATAATCAACATGTATCCGCTCTCCAATCCTTCCGATCTCCGCTCCCGTTAGCTTAACGGCCTTCCGGCCGCCTTCTAGACCCTCAAAACGGCTTAACAGAAGTTAATTGTCGACTAAATTAGGTTAGAAGTCGAATCCCCTTTCCTGGTTAGCTAAAAATCGATATTTATAATCTTTGTGGCCGACCTAAGTACGCTGGGCGTACTTAGGATTACGCAGCGCGTACTCAAGATAATCACGCGATCAAGTCTATCCGGTGCAAAGGTGTACGCGGCGCGTACTATTTCCTTACGCGGGGCGTACTCACTTTTTCAGCAATTTTGATTTCTTTTAGCTTCTAAGCCCGGTTCCCGATTCAGTCTTTTCTTTTGTGCTTCATCGGCAACAAATAGCTGCAAAATATAATTCAAAGCATTATGAGTACTTTTTAGTTCTAAAATAGAATAAATAAGGCCAAAATATTAAGATAAAGTGTATAAAAATATATATAAAAATACACATATCAAAATACCCCACACTTAGCCTTTGCTTGCCCCCAAGCAAATTTACTTTTATTTTACCAATATTGCACTAAACAATCCTTTTAAAACTCAGCCATTATGCCAAGACCTCAACGCGTACATTTGTGTCTAATATTTTCCTAAAGTACCCCCCCATATTTTAAATACTTACAATCTTCATAAACACTTGCCCACTTTTTCCGAACAATGCTCATTTTATGCAACCCTCCGAATCCATCCGCAGAAAACCTCCTAACCTCAAGGTATTTTTGGTTGAGCAACCTAAACATACATATTCTAGAAAATTACAACTTTCCGATACCACTATGGAGCTTTATTTGAATTCTTCATTTCTTTGACATTTGATCTTTGATTTCTTTGAATTCAACACCTTATTTGAATTGATTTCTGGTATCTTCAACTTTTTGAATTTCTTCAGAATTTTGATCTTTTGATCTTTACTTTATTTGCTCCAAAATTCTTCAAACTTTTTTCGTAATTCTCTTTTCTCTCTTTTTTTTTTCACATGTAACTCACTTTTTTTTTCACATGTAACTCACTTTTTTTTTTCACTCAAAACCCTACATGCTTAAGCAGAGGCGCTCAACCTCAACCTTTATTGGTTAATGATAATAATTTTCCTGGATACATTTCAGGTTTAGGCTGCTAAACATATTGCATCCCTCAAACCAAGCGGGGTTGTGTTTTTGTTCCATGATTTCACTAAAATAAGGGAGGCCACAAATGCACTATAACGTGTATTGGCTCAACTAAACATTTGAGTTCTCATCGGATTATCTCATACAATATTAGCAAAAATTTAAATTATCACTAGATTTTTCTAAATTAAACTATTATTTCAAGTTTTAAAATTTTTAAATTTTCCAAATTCTAGCAATTTCATTTTTTCTCTTAATTTTAATTTACTTTTACCGATACCCTACCCCACACTTATTTCATACAATGCCCTCATTGTATGCTAAAACGAATTAAGAACATAAAAAGGGAGAAAAAGGAACAAACTCCCCTGGGTAGTTGTGGCGAGATCGAATGGGGCTGCTACAAGTTGCTTCAAATATCGCCGAAAGACTGAAAACTAGAACTGCTGCCTCTGAATTTGCCGAAAAATAGAATCAAGACCGCCATCTTCAAAAATGTGGTGCAAAATATTGCAAATAAATGCAAAGTATAGTAACCATGACGTGGGAAAGTGTCGACCACGTCGTCTCGTCGAGAATGACATCCTCTACTCGCGATGAAAAATCCCCCATAACATAGGAAAGTGTCAACCATGTCGTGGCAGCCGGGACGATACTTCTTCCTCGCGTCGAAATAAAACTCTATAGTATGGGAACTGCTCATCCATATCATAAGGGTCAAAACATCGTAACAATGCCAATCTTCAAAATGATCGCTCACGACATAAATATGCACCCCACACTTATGACAAATCGTGGGTCTCGACTATAATCTTCAACTCTCATACCGCTCTCTCTAGCAACAGTCGGACCTAGCTGCTGAACTTACTGCCAGCTTCCTAAGGGCGAAAATTCTGCAGAAATCTAAACAACCAAAGAGCATCAACATGGAAAACAAACTAAATCAAACTAAATCAAAGTTTAATTACATACCAAATACTAAAAACTAAACTAAACTAAAAATAACACAGAACAAATAAAACAAAATAAAAAGGATCACTCGTCATCTCCATCATCATGTGGCTGTGTCCCAGAAATACCGGCCCCATCAAATCGTGGTAAGTCAAAGGGTCAAGATATATTTACCTGGTCGTCGTTTTACGCGGGGCGTAACAAAAGGATACGCGGGGCGTACCTCAATCCCCCTGAAATGTTCATCCGCGATTCGGGGCTCATTACGCATGGCGTAATATAACTTACGCGGGGCGTAGTTTTGAAAATTTCCTTTTTCTTTAATTTAACTTCCTTTTCTTTTTAATTATTTAATCTAGGAGACTTAAAACTTATTTATTTTTTATTTTTTATTTTTTTAATTTCTTCAGCTAATGATGACTTCACGATGAGTGATAAAAAAATTAAAAATGTGAGACATCATAACCACTTATCTTTGTCGAGATCAAACGACAACGGTTGATCAAAAACCCTTGCATGCAAGAATTGGTTACGAAAATACCCGCTTTCGGGACCCGTTAGAATATTTCCCTTGTTTTCCTTGCACCTTTAACTAAAAGCGGAACAAGAAGTGACCTAACTAGTCAAGAACAGCAAGAGCTCGGTCTTCCACTTAACCACCACAATACGCCTTGCTATACTACGCCTCATGGATTGAGTAGGACAAATCAACAAAGTAGTAGGCTAAGCAGGTCAAGAATTCCCTAATCGCTTTCATTCTCGAAACCCATGCAAAAAGTAAAGTCAAGCAATGTGTACAATCCCAAATTCCTGCAAAATAAAAACAAGAACCTTCCCGACAAGTGAAAAGATATCATCGAAAATCAAACTAAAAATAAAAGCTAAAAATAAAAACTAACTAAAAACAAATAACGAATAATCAAATAAAATAAATTAATGACAAGCCGTTCCCCGGCAACGGCGCCAAAAACTTGATGTGCACAAAAGTACCCACTAATTTTAATATTTATAACCTAACAAACTTAGACTATCTATGCACTTATAGGCAGTGTACCTAGTCAGATTACAGTATAGCTTAGGTAAGTCGGGTGTCGATCACAGGGAACGGTGGATTAACTTAATATATTTGATTATAGGTTACAGGTTACACGAAAATAATAAAATGGTTTAATAAATCAATTAACAACTCTCGATAAACTAACAGGAAAGGCAAATCTCTTCAGGTACTTTGGTTTAGATAAATTACACCTTAAAACATAGACAATTGCATACACAAATTCATTTATTCAATGTTCACCGATTCCTAAAATGATTAGATTCGCGTTCACTATAACTAATCCTTTAGCAAACAAGTCAATTCAAACAGTGATCAGTTGATTAAACTAACATGTTTCCTAGTGTTCAGTTCGTATCAAGCAAGACTTGTAAATATAGTTAATCAATGTAGACATTTAATCAACCTCTTGTTGATGGTCATCAAACAAGGCTCACACATTAACTTACTTATTCTCAAGTTAATTCTAGTTTCACATTCGTTATTTCTAGTCTTATAATCTCGATGGTCATCAAAAATCATAAGAGACAAGCAAATCAAGCAGATGTTCAAGCAACTCAATTCACTTAACAATTAACAGAAAATAATCATCATTAACACATAAGGATCTTTAAACAAGCTTGGCAAGATAAATTAAACACAAATAAACTATTTAATATAGCAATTGGTCTAATAATCAAAGCTTCATTCAATCATAAACACAAAGTAAAAGGTTTTTACACCTAAATCAGAAACTAAATACAGAAAAATACCACAATAGAATGCTAAACATGGTCACGTCAGCAAACCATATGATAATCAACATGTATCCGCTCTCCAATCCTTCCGATCTCCGCTCCCGTTAGCTTAACGGCCTTCCGGCCGCCTTCTAGACCCTCAAAACGGCTTAACAGAAGTTAATTGTCGACTAAATTAGGTTAGAAGTCGAATCCCCTTTCCTGGTTAGCTAAAAATCGATATTTATAATCTTTGTGGCCGACCTAAGTACGCTGGGCGTACTTAGGATTACGCAGCGCGTACTCAAGATAATCACGCGATCAAGTCTATCCAGTGCAAAGGTGTACGCGGCGCGTACTATTTCCTTACGCGGGGCGTACTCACTTTTTCAGCAATTTTGATTTCTTTTAGCTTCTAAGCCCGGTTCCCGATTCAGTCTTTTCTTTTGTGCTTCATCGGCAACAAATAGCTGCAAAATATAATTCAAAGCATTATGAGTACTTTTTAGTTCTAAAATAGAATAAATAAGGCCAAAATATTAAGATAAAGTGTATAAAAATATATATAAAAATACACATATCAAAATACCCCACACTTAGCCTTTGCTTGCCCCCAAGCAAATTTACTTTTATTTTACCAATATTGCACTAAACAATCCTTTTAAAACTCAGCCATTATGCCAAGACCTCAACGCGTACATTTGTGTCTAATATTTTCCTAAAGTACCCCCCCATATTTTAAATACTTACAATCTTCATAAACACTTGCCCACTTTTTCCGAACAATGCTCATTTTATGCAACCCTCCGAATCCATCCGCAGAAAACCTCCTAACCTCAAGGTATTTTTGGTTGAGCAACCTAAACATACATATTCTAGAAAATTACAACTTTCCGATACCACTATGGAGCTTTATTTGAATTCTTCATTTCTTTGACATTTGATCTTTGATTTCTTTGAATTCAACACCTTATTTGAATTGATTTCTGGTATCTTCAACTTTTTGAATTTCTTCAGAATTTTGATCTTTTGATCTTTACTTTATTTGCTCCAAAATTCTTCAAACTTTTTTCGTAATTCTCTTTTCTCTCTTTTTTTTTTCACATGTAACTCACTTTTTTTTTCACATGTAACTCACTTTTTTTTTCACTCAAAACCCTACATGCTTAAGCAGAGGCGCTCAACCTCAACCTTTATTGGTTAATGATAATAATTTTCCTGGATACATTTCAGGTTTAGGCTGCTAAACATATTGCATCCCTCAAACCAAGCGGGGTTGTGTTTTTGTTCCATGATTTCACTAAAATAAGGGAGGCCACAAATGCACTATAACGTGTATTGGCTCAACTAAACATTTGAGTTCTCATCGGATTATCTCATACAATATTAGCAAAAATTTAAATTATCACTAGATTTTTCTAAATTAAACTATTATTTCAAGTTTTAAAATTTTTAAATTTTCCAAATTCTAGCAATTTCATTTTTTCTCTTAATTTTAATTTACTTTTACCGATACCCTACCCCACACTTATTTCATACAATGCCCTCATTGTATGCTAAAACGAATTAAGAACATAAAAAGGGAGAAAAAGGAACAAACTCCCCTGGGTAGTTGTGGCGAGATCGAATGGGGCTGCTACAAGTTGCTTCAAATATCGCCGAAAGACTGAAAACTGGAACTGCTGCCTCTGAATTTGCCGAAAAATAGAATCAAGACCGCCATCTTCAAAAATGTGGTGCAAAATATTGCAAATAAATGCAAAGTATAGTAACCATGACGTGGGAAAGTGTCGACCACGTCGTCTCGTCGAGAATGACATCCTCTACTCGCGATGAAAAATCCCCCATAACATAGGAAAGTGTCAACCATGTCGTGGCAGCCGGGACGATACTTCTTCCTCGCGTCGAAATAAAACTCTATAGTATGGGAACTGCTCATCCATATCATAAGGGTCAAAACATCGTAACAATGCCGGCTAATTTACGACTTTTGTTTAGACTTCTTCGGCTAATTTTTACTTTACTTTTAATATTATTATTTTAAACAGACCGGGACGTGAATTCGTTATAAATTCATAACTTTTTCATACGCCGTCCGTTTTTGTCTGTCTTTTTACCGTTGTACTACTAATGACGAGACCTTCAATTATCGTTTAGGTTGTGTCGGCTAAAAACCACTTGATCTTTATTTCGATTTTTTAGTTGTACACCGCTATACTAAAACTTAGAAAAATCATAACTTCCTCATACGAAGTCAGATTTTGGCGTTCTTTTTATGAAAGTTCTCGGTTTAACATAAACTATAACTTTCATTTAGATTGTTAAGGCTAGAAAGCCTTTTATTAAAAATTCAGTTTTTACACTGAATAGTGTTTTGCCGGTTTTGTCGCGGTTTTTCGATTGGTCATAACTTCTTCGTTATAACTCGGATTTCAGTGTTCTTTATATTTTTGGAAACCTTGTTACAATCTCTATCACTTGGTTCAGCCCAATTTAGATTATTGAATAATTTATTTTTGAGGGTCAATTATGTAAATATACATAATATGCCAAAATTTCTCTTTATTTAATTAAAAAGAAGTACAATTTGACGTACACTATTACATAAGTTTCAAATAACGGTTTGTTACAAGATAAGCCTGATATCTTTGCATGAAGATGTAGTGGTTGAAACAAGGATTCCGGAGATATAAAGAATGCCAAAATCCGAGTTATAACGAAGAAGTTATGACATGTCGAAGTTTCGTGACAGGACCGGCACGACGCTGAGTGACGTAAAATGTGAATTTGACATAGAGCAATATTTAGCCTTAGTGATCTAAACGAATGTTGTAGAGTTCCTTAAACTGAGAGCGTGCATAAAAAGATCGTCAAAATCTGACTTCGTATGAGGAAGTTATGATTTTCCGAAGTTTCTGCTTAGCAGTATGCAACCCGAAACTCGAATATGAGATCGTGTGATTTCTAGCCGAAACAATCTAAACAAGAATCGAAGATCTCGTCATTAGTAGTGCAACGATAAAAAGACAGACGAAAACGGACGTCAGATGAAGAAGTTATGAATTTATAACGAAGTTTTGTTGTCCCGGCCTACTAAAAATAAATTCAAAATTAGCCAACAGAGTCTAAACGAAAGTTGTAGAGCATAGTCTCACCTACGAGTGGATATAAAGAACGTTGAAAACGGAGTTCTTATGAGGAAGATATGAATCTTTGAAATTTATTAAATAATTAAAATATTAAATTTAAATACAAATACCCGATATTATCCAAGGGGGGGGGGGGGGGGGGAGTCACCAAACTTATCCAGGTTACGCCTAGCGTAACTCGGGAACTACGCCTAGCGTAGTGTGTAGGTTCAGTCCCTATAAAAGGGATGCGAGGGCATCCAAGTTCCTTGCTCAATTCCTCTTCTCTCTCTCCCGTTTTACTTCGTTTTTCATGCAAGAAATATCCCGAAGCCCCGGTATCAATTCCGAGACCCGAAGCAAGTCCCGAAGCCCAGAAGATCCCGAGAAGTAAAGTTTTCGAGCCAAAGATCTGCCCGTGAGAAGCCCGATTTTTGTGAAGATCTCCCGGTTTCACTGAAGAATTCTACTTCTACAAGCCGTAGTGCTGTCCGATCATCTTCTGATCAAGTGAGTGTGTAGTTACTTTCTTCTAATACATAAATACGAAGTATTTACTATGAAATACGTGTTATGTGTTTATATATTGTTGTTGATTTGAAGCGGGTACATAATCTCTTTCAAATGCATGATTTTATACAAGTATCGATTTAACGTACTAAGTATATGTGTTATGTGAGTGTATCGATGTTATCTTCTAATCTCATAGATATGATTTATTCTCTATGAAATATGTGTTATGTTTATGTGTCTCATCTTTGATCTGGAACATGTTTTGAATGAACATACTATACAAGTTTTAAACTATGTATAAAAATGTATATTTTATCTACTAAAATGTTGGGTAGAACATGGGTAGATAGTTGTCTTGTGATAAAAAGATGAGAGGCCTCGATGTTTTTGATTTAGTCATCTAGCAGAGTTTAGATGACGAACACAGACTTTTCTAGACATTCTTGTGGAACGCTAGCAGGCTCGCCACCTATAGGTGTTAATGAACTCGGGTGTTCATTCACTGTACTCCATCCCCCTCATGGTTTCCTTATTTGACATATATTGCTGGGAAACCCCCGAATGCATGTGTTGTCGCCCCGATGAAATATTCTTATACTAGGTCCCTTATGTTAGTTGCTTAGGGACGTAAAGTGAGAATAACTGGAATGAGTAATTGGGTTATTTTTGGTTGGTGGAATTAAATATAATTATTTATTGTGGGTTGAAAACCCTATATGCTCATCAGGCTCCCAAGCCTGACCCACTCAATTTTCTTTGTATTACAAGTAGTGGCGCCAAAGCATAAGTTGGATGAGTTGTCAAGTTATTTTTGGATGATAGACCTATTGTTTTATATAATTGTTGTAAGGTCTGTAATGTAATGTTTATGCTTTTGGTCTGTTTATCGAAACATGACATCCCAAGCTTTGATATACAATGAAAATATTTAAGAAATGCTTTGGTAAATCTTATTTTTATCATATTTCATTTTAGGGACGAATTCCGCAACTCTTTTAATCAAAGGATTACTCTGAAATTGTTTTAAAAGCATAAATTAAACTGGTCTTTTCATGCCGTAATTTTGGGGATGTCACAGTTGGTATCAGAGCATTAGTTTAAGCGAATTAGGAATTTGTAGGATTTCTAGACTTAAACTTAGAATGCTAAGTGATGATTTTGAGTTGTGTGTCTGTTGAATTATAGACACGAGCACTAGTATATATTAGGAAGGTTGCCTAATATGCTTTTATGTGCTAAATGTTATATGTTGCCATATATGATATTATTTGTTCTGATCTATGGTTTGTTGCCGACCAGATCGGGAAACCTTATGTGTTTAGGATTCTAAGCGTAGGATTACTGTATTAGAACTAGCATGTAACTGTCTCGGAGTGATAATGATGATTTGATTATCTATCGTGAATGAGGATCCAATTTCACCTTATTCGGTGTATAGATCAAGAATGGCAAGAACAAGAAGTGGAGTTGGAAATGCAAACGAAAACAGGAATCAAAGGCCTCAACCACCAGTGATTGATTAAATACCTGTAGTAGCTGCTGTACCAGAGCCAATAACGATGGCTGAAGTGCAAATGATGATTCAGACAATGTTGGACCATCAGATGGAGGAGACCAGGAGGTTGCTTCAGCAGAATCGTGAAGAACCTTCTATGCCTATTGAACAACCCGAGTTAAATGAAGGGCACTCTGAAAGAGGAAACTTCAGTGGGACTATTGGTCAAGACAACCCACCAATAGTTAGGCAAAGAAACCAAGATAGAGGAAATGATGCAATTGGATGCAAGTATAAAGATTTTCTAACATGCAAACCATCGACCTTCACTGGAAAGAAGGATCTGATCGGAGTCATGGATTGGATCTCAGAGATGGAGCTAGCCTTCATGACGTGTGGTTGCAGAGGCAAGTTGCAGACTACCTTTGCGGTGCGTCAGTTCCGAGGAGGCATTGTTGTTTGGTGGAACACTCTGGGAAGACCCTAAGTCCTAACAAACCACTACAGTTGACTTGGGCAGAGTTCTTGGTGCAATTCAAGCGCAATTTTTGCTCGGCCCAAAATATACTAGAGTTGGAGAACAAGTTTCTGACTTTGACGAAAGACAGCATGTCAGTTGATGAATACACCAATGCCTTTACAGACAAAATGGCGTTTGACTTGTGCATCGTCCCGGAAAAACTGAAAAAAGTTGATAGGTACGCAAAGGGACTCCCATGGGAGTATGTGGTGCCAGCACGTCAGGCACCTACTCTAGAGGCAACTATTTGGGTTGCCAAGTCCGTTGAGGATATGATTAAGGGGAGAACCGCCAGCAAGGTTGAAGTTGGCGAAAAGAGGAAGTTTGAAGGAACTTCAGGTTCCAATAAGAAAAGTAAATTTTCGAAGTCTAATTCGAAGAAGTTAAGAGGAAAAGGCGACAAGAAATGGTGTGAGAAGTGCAAGAAAAAACACTTTGGGAAATGTAGTGAGGAAGTAACCTGCTATAAGTGTGGAAAAACTGGACATTATGCAAATGAGTGTCCGTCCAACAAAAGGATGTTTTTTGGCTGTAATGAAGGGGGGCACATTTTGAAAGACTGTCTAAAAAAGAAGGAGGCAGCTAAGCCCAACATTCCACCAAAGTCGAAGGTGAGAGCCTTTCAGATGACACTTGAGGCTGCGAAGGATGAAGTTGATGTCGCTTCAGGTACCTTTCTCGTAAACGAATTACTTGCTCAAATTTTGTTTGATTCTGGAGCCAACTACTCCTTTATTTTGCATGAGTTTGGTAGAAAACTCGCTTTGCCTGTCGATAGACTAGATAATGCTGTATTAGTCGAAGTTGCTAGTGCCAAGTTTGTACCTGTTAGCCATCATATGAAAAACTTATTAATTGACTTGAATGGGAATAATTTTCACGAGGAATTATTGCCTATCGAACTTAACGGTTTCGACATCGTGTTGGGGATGGATTGGCTTAGCGCCAACGATGCCGATATTTTATGCAAGAAGAAGATAGTAAAAGTAAACCCACCATGGAAAGAGTCATTTATGGTGTATGGGGACAAACGCAGAGTAAATTCTAGAATCATTTCGCTAATGAAAGCCAGAAAGTGTTTGGCCAAAGGATGTACATCATATTTGGCATTCGTGATCGATGCTAAGAAGGAGAAAAAGGAAATGCAAAGCACTCCTGTCGTGCGTGATTATTTGGAAGTATTTCCTGAAGATCTTCCCGAATTACCGCCTGGTAGACAACTGGAGTTCAGAATAGACTTGTAACTAGGAACCACACCAATAGCAAAGGCACCTTACCGATTAGCACTGACGGAGATAAAGGAGCTGATGATGCAACTTCAGGAGTTATTGGACAAAGGTTTCATTAGACGTAGTTCGTCACCCTGGGGAGCTTCGGTGTTATTTGTGAAGAAGAAAGACGGAAGGATGACAATGTGCATTGATTACAGAGAGCTGAATAAGGCAACGATAAAGAATACGTATCCCTTGCCAAGGATTGATGACCTGTTCGATCGGTTGCAAGGCTCAAGTTATTTTTCAAAGATCGACCTAAGATCAGGATATCATCAGTTGAAGGTGAGGAGCAGGATATTGAGAAGACTACATTCAGAACACGATATGGACACTACGAGTTCTTGGTTATGTCGTTTGGCGTAACCAACGCTCCAGTAGCATTCATGGATTTAATGAATCGGGTTTGTAATTCATTCCTTGATAAATCTGTGATAGTGTTCATAGACGACATTCTGATTTATTCGAAAAGCCAAGAGGAGCATGGCAGACATTTGCGAGAAGTGTTAGAAGTTTTGAAGAAGGAGAAGTTGTATGCAAAGTTCTTCAAATGTAATTTTTGGATTCGAGAAGTCCAATTCTTGGGTCATGTGCTCAACCAAGAAGGGATAATGGTTGATCCAGCAAAGATCGAAGCTGTGATGAAGTGGGAACAACCGAAAAGTCCCATGGAGATCCGAAGCTTTTTAGGATTAGTCGGATATTACCAAAGGTTTATCCAAGGCTTTTCTTCGATCGCTACTCCATTAACAACTTTGACCCACAAAGGAGCTACTTATACTTGGAGTGAGAAGCGTAAGGAAGCATTTGAGAAGCTAAAGAAGAAGCTATGTGAAGCACCGATTCTTTCTTTACCCGATGGAGTCGAAGACTTCGCGGTTTATAGCGATGTGTCTGGTGTTAGATTGGGTTGTGTTTTGACCCAAAGAGAAAAGGTGATAGCATATGCATCTCGACAGCTGAAAGAGCATGAATAGAACTACCCCAGTCATGATTTGGAGTTGGCAGCAGTAGTTTTCACTTTGGAAATATGGAGGCATTACCTCTATGGCACGAAGTGCAAACTTTTCACTGATCATAAGAGTCTCCAATATCTTTTTAATCAGAAAGAATTGATTATGAGGCAACGACGCTGGCGGGAGTTACTCAAGGACTACGAATGTGAGATACCTTACCATGCTGGTAAAGCTACTGGTGTCGCTGATGCTCTTAGTCGGAAAGTCAATGTTGAGAGAAAAAGGCCAAGAGCGTTGAGAATAGAAGTTGTCTCGACAATTGGAGAGTATAAAGAAAGCTCAAGAAGAAGCTTATGAGAAGAATGACCGAAAGGGAGAACGTTTGGGCAAAAGGTTGGTTTTTGATACAAACGGTCATGGACTAAAGGTATTCCAAGATCGAATTTGGGTGCTTAAGTCAGGAGGAATAAGATATCTTCTAATGAAAGAAGCTCACAAAACCATGTACTCAATTCATCCTGGCAGCACTAAAATGTATAGGGACCTAAAACCCTACTACTGGTGGCCGACGATGAAGCTTGATATTGCAAAGTATTTGGCCGAGGGTGTGACATGTGCGAGGGTTAAGGCACAACATCAGAAAACATATGCGAGTTTAGAAACTTTACCTATACCTATGGGTAAATGGGAAGACATTGCCATTGATTTTGTCACTAAACTACCCAGAACAAGGAACGTTCACGACATGATTTGGATGGTCGTTGATCGCTTCACTAAGAGTGCGCACTTCATAGCAGCCAATGAGAAATGGTCTATGGATAAGCTTGCGAATTCTTACGTGAAGGAAATTGTGAGGCTTCACGGTGTTTTGTTAACAATTGTATCGGATCGTGATAGCTGTTTCACCTCAAGGTTTTGGAAAAGTCTACAAGAGGAGATGGGTACCAAGTTGTGTTTAAGTACAGCTTACCATCCACAGACTAATGGGCAGAGCGAACGAATGATACAAACTCTTGGAGATATGCTGAGAGCATGTACCCTGGAATTCCAAGGTAACTGGGATGAACATTTACCTTTGGTGGAATTTTCCTATAATAATAGTTTCCACTCGAGCATAAAGATGGCACCTTATCAAGCTAATGATGGGTTTTGATCAATACATCAATCCTATGGTGTACATGTAAACCCTAAAAGCATTTTGGATCTAGTTTGTCTAATGAACATGCAATTGAATATCCAAAGTTATAAACCCTAGATCTAGCATACAATTAATCAAATTAACATATGAATTAGGGTTTAGATCTTACCTTGATTGTTATGTAGCAATAACAATCAATTCCTTGGCTTCAGAAAGCTTAGTGCCTCAAGTGTTGCACCTCTAATGGAGTCACAAACACCACTAAGCAACTTGGATGAAGAGGGAAGAGAAGGGAGGCACCAGAAATGGTTGGAAACCCTAAAGGAAGTGTTAGCCCCGTTTTTGGTGCCTAAGGGCTCCTTATATACTTAGGCAATTAGGGTTATCTAACAAGGAAATCCTAATTTGACTGCTTAAGCCCTAAGCAGCCTATGGACTACTTCTTTAGAAGCCTTGGACAACTTCTAATGGGTTTCCCCCATAGAATTCGTCCACTCCACCTTCTATGGAGTCCATAAGCCCATCTATGTAATTATCTTATAATTACACAATAAGTCCCTTAAGTTTAATTAATCTCTTTTAGCCACAAAATTAATTCTTAGTTAATTCTTGACTAATATTAATTAAACATTATGATTTCTCCTTTAATATATTATTCTTATAATATAATAATAAATCATCATTAAACCTTTCTCTCCTTAATTCATCCTACATATTGTTGTGGGGAAGGCAACCCAAAAGGACCATGCTCATAATCGGGTCAAGTACATACCAAAATAGTTATGGACTTAGACACTAATCAAACAGTCTCCCACTTGGATAAGTCTAATAACTATTTTCCGTATGATTTCAAAACCTGATCAGCAATCGTAGCTTTCATAAGCCGCTGTCAACTCTGATCTTATCAGATACGCGTGTCCTTTAGATAAGGGATCATATATTCCTCCATTCTCAAGATATCGTATAGACATAAGACATGAATTTTAATCATTCTCTGTATACTATTTCCCAACTTCCGATTGATGACGACCGAGAACAGACTACAATTGAACACATTAACTTAGTCCCGGCTTGGCCAAGCGCTTTAGGTGTCATCAATAAATCATCGAGGGGCCCACATATATCGCTTTTATCCTACTTTGGGTAAAAGGAATGGATAAACTTTGACTCAAATGCTCACTTGTACTCACTCATCGAATCACACACAACAATAAGTTTTATAACACCAAGTTACTGGTGCGTTTTCTTATTATCAATGTGCAACTGACCAACAAATAACAATTCACACGTCTCAGTTTCAAGAATATACAATATTATCATCTCAGTAATCACTCGTGATAAATCCATGAAGCGATCCAAGTGAGCGTGGGTTTCATCCAATACTCTAATCTTATTAAAGCACTCATGAACTCTACAACAAACTTGTGCTATGTCTAAACTCTTCAGACAATCTACAGACAATCTACAGACTTTCCATAACTGTCTTGCTTCATACCTACTTCCAACGTATTACCGACTATGGAGGTTCGAATAACCCAATTATTCTGGAAGTCAAAACATGCAAACTGAAACACAACAATAATACTTAATCCTATATGGCCCCAAACTTGTGAGAGTAAATAAAACACTTCTATTTAAACACCATATTGATTACTCATTATTCATTCTTTACTGTTTTAGAAAATCAACTTATTACTCAAATTACAACAATAGTTGTCCCACGCACAAAGCATGCACACTGTGTTTCCTATGGTCTTTACTTTGTGAAATAGATCAATTGAATTTCCAATGATGCTCATTTCACAATTCCCAATCCTTATCATTAGTGTTAGAACACAAGGTTCTTGCCACTACTAAAATATGCTAGATTCTAACATTTTATGCAACGATCCTTTCGCAAAGTCATAGCACAAAAGTCACCAAGGCTTGACCAATGAAATTACAAAGTACTCTATCGGAAATTGTTACAAGACAATTCCATAGACGTGAAGCCTCACATTTAAAGTACATTCCTTTGAACATCCTTCTTGCATAAAATTTTCTAATCTAGACATAGACTCTCAGTATCCAACTCCCAATATAGAAACATTTCCATATTTGCCATATGACAACTCATTCTTAATAGAATCTTATCTATTCATAATAATGTCGATATGGTCCATCCAAGACCATACTTCCAACTACTCACAAGATACCAATCCGCAGCGAATCTTTGGATCGTCCTTTGATAGTTGTTTAATTATTTTAGTCAAAACCGATTCTAGTCCTTTTTTCCTCCTAATGCGCTAGACATTAGGAAAATTTTAGAATGATCAAATATTATAGCATTTGCAATCGTTCCTATACTCGAAGCGTATGGGACACGATGCATAATGTCTTACATAAATATATGATACTTTATCAATCTTCTGCCATAATATTTTATGTGTCACGTTCTCACAATTCGAAATATGAAAAGGGATGCCGTAATCATAATCGAAATTTAAGAACACACTATGTATCCTTTGACTATATTCATTAAAATTTCTCAATCTAAGCTTTAGATTTTGAAACAAAGTATAATGTTCTCTCCCTTAATTATAGCAAAACAACCTTTCAACCCTTGCGACTTTGCAAAGTGAATCTTTGTTTTCTATAATTAATATTGCTAATTTGCAATACTTGCCATAATAATCATACAAACATAACACTTATGCTCCCACTATCATGATGATTATTATCATATAAGCATAACACTTATGCTCCCACTAGCTTTGACATCTATTCAAAAAACAATTAAACTTCCAGAAAACAGTGCCTATTGAATTTCTGAAGTTCATATTTCTAATACCAGATGCTTCAATAAGCATTTATCTAAGCTTCTTAAACTTATACACCTTTGCCTTAGATAGCTCATATGTGTGTCTAAACAATTCATAACTTATATAAATAAGTCCCAAATGTTAGACTATTTGCCAAATCTCACAATTCGAACTATGGAAAGGGATGTCGTAACCATAATCGATTTTGAGAATACAATTTTCATAATTTCTATCTTCTTAAAATCTCTCTTAGTGAAAGCATTTCCTCACAGTCATTTTCATGAAGGAGGGAATCTTATGACACTTAGATTTTATGGTGTATGAGTTCCTATCCATGTGAATTTGCCAAAACCAAAGTTTGTGACAAATCCAATCTCATATGGACTGAAGTTTCTTAATCTTGCCTTATGTTAACATGAGTGCCCACCATGTCTTCCAAGTAGTTTAGTAACTTATCCTTACATATCAATGTACTTTTCATCGATTAAGGTGATTTGTCTTTATTCATTCAAATGAGAACTCATAGAACTCACATGCATAATTAACTCAATTGGAATGGCACATAAACAAAATAATGTCAACACGATAGGTTTTAAACCTCAAGTCGTGTGCTAGTGATGATCGATAAGGTTTATTCTTGATTTGTTCTTGAAACTTTTTCAAGATCATTAAAACTCCCACTGACCTCTTGACATATATGATTCTCTTTGTCAAGAAACATTTCTTGACAAACAAATATTCAAGAGTTAGTGCAATTATTATCAAGACAAAACACCTCACAAATTGGTCCTAGTTGGCCTTTGTCTTATCCAAGACATCACAACTTACCAATTTCAAATGTGCAAGAATAAGAAAACTTTTCCAAATTCTACATTTGATGAGTGTTATAAACCTACTTAAGACATGTCACTCAATTCACAATCTTTGAGTATGACTCTAAGATTCGATATTGAACGAAGTATGATTGACTTCTTGATTTAACCATTTCCACAATTCTCGATTCCTCTTCTTAGACATACAAATGTACTAAGACTCACTTAGAGGACCAATTAAGATATGGTTCTTAATCATTAAGACTTTATCATAAAACACAATAAAAGGTACTCTCCCTTCTTCTTAGAACATTTATGCCTTCTTGATACTTCTTATTCGTTCTGCCATTCATTGAAACCTTTCCAATTAAATCAGAATTACACTTAATCTTATAAGTATAATCATATTTACTAAACTTTAGTAAATCATGACGAAATATCTTTATCATTCTTGTGGTGGACTTAATCAATGCACAACTTAGTGTACTTGATCTCCTAGTCCTTCACTTGACACTTTGTCAAAGAATTAGTCTAATTTCCAAATATGAAAGTTTTTCATTCACCACACAATGCAGATTGCATGATTACAATTTTCTGTCTAATTGAAACTTGGGCGATGAGAAACTCTCCCTATTTGGTAAATTCTTGACATTTCCACAAATAACATGATTAAGAATCAAATCCATTATTGCTAATAGTAGAAACCTTCAAACATAATTTTTTTTCATACACGCCATTGCAAGGATAAATAAATAAGATAAAATCAAAATTCATTTTATTGCGGAAAAAGTTTGTCCTTACAATGCAATTCAATTGAAAAACTATGTTATTACATATTTCTTAGCAATCTATTCTAACTCCAAGTAGTAGCTCAAGAATCCAATCTTCAAGCAATGCGATCGAAATCCATTTCTTCACGACTAGATTCAACTCACTTCTTCCCTTAAGCTTCCTTGCTTTTCTTCGATCCTACAAAACATCAAAAATGTAATCTTATAATCTAGAATAGGAACTTAAAAGAGTTAGATAATGGATTTTACCTGAAGTAGAGCCATACGTCTTGACCCTCCCATCTCTTAGATCTCTCAGGTAAATAGGGCAGCTTCGTCTCAAATGCCCATTCTCTTGGCAATAAAAGCAAATGGACTCTTTTGGAATGACACAAGGAACTATCTCAGAGTTTCCCTTTTCTGGATCTCCAATGTCATCATTTTCAATGTCCATTGAAGTTTGAGAGTTTGATTCACCAGAAAAATTGTAACGCCTGTGTTTCTGGGTCTGTCATTAATGTTGATATAATAGTCTAGGTTAACCTTTGTAATCCGTTTTGAAATAATAGAAGTGTATTATTTGAGTATTATGTGTTTTGTGCTTAATTGCTTAATTATGTGGTTGGATTAATTAAGAATAAAAATAAAAGTCAAAATTTAAGTGTAAAATAAACTTGATATCTTTGGATAATGTTGTAGTAGTTGAAACGAGGTTTCCGAATATATAAAGAACGCCCAAATCTGACTTCATATGAGGAAGTTACGATTTTCTGAAGTTTCGACTTAGCGGTATGCAACCTGAAATACTCGATTTGAGATCGAGCGGTTTTTAGCCGAAACAATCTAAACGAGAATCGAAGATCTCGTTGTTGGTATCGAAGCGATGAAAAGTTAGGCGAGAACGGACGTCAAACGAAGAATTTATGAATTTATAATGAAGTTTTTCTGTCCCGACATATTAAAAATAAATAATAAAAATAAAGTCAAAATTAGCCGACGGAGTCTAAACGAAAGTTGTAGAGCGTAGTCTCACCTATGCGTGGATATAAAGAACGTCGAAACGGAGTTCGTATGAAGAAGATATGAATTTCGAAGTTTATTAAATAATTAATAATTAAATTTAATTATTAAATCCGGCATTATCCGAAGAGGAGTCATCGGACTCATCCGAAGTACGCCCAACGTACTAGTGTACGCCCCGCGTACAATGAAGCATGACACGCCTCGCACTCGAGTTCTTCGGATACGTAAGCAATGACGATTCTGAGGCAGTACGCCCCGCGTAACGCAGTACGCCCCGCGTACTCCGAGGCTCCAGCCTCCTATAAATAGGATGCAAGGGAAGCCGACTCCTTTGCTATTTTTCTCTCTTCTCTCTCCCGTTTTGCATCGATTTGCGTGCCAGAAGTGCCCCGAAGCCCCGGTAGCATTCCCGAGTCCCGAAGCAAGATCCGAAGCCCCGAGAATCCCGAAGAGCGTGATTCCCGAGTCGAAGCTCTGCCCGCGAGAAGTTCGATTTTTGTGAAGATCTTCCAGATCTGCTGAAGAATACTACTTCTACAAGCCGTAGTGTTGTTTGATCGTCTTCTGATCACGTGAGTGTATACTACCTTTCATAAACACGATAATAATACAAGTATGGTTTGAGTGTATTAAGTATATTGTTGTTTATGTGTATAATTTTGTTGTTATAAGTGTGAATGTATATTCATTCTCTTCTATTTCATAGATCTGATTTACTTTCTATGAAATACGTGTTATGTGGGTGTGCCTCATCTGTTATGTGGAATATGTATTGAATGAAAATGATGTACAGGTTTTAAACTATGTATGAAAATATATATTTTTATCTACTAATATGTTGGGTAGAACATGGGTAGATAGTTGGTGTGTAATAAACAGATGAGAGGCCTCGATGTTGTTGTTGTTGTTGATCTAGTTATTCAGCGGAGTATGGATAACGACCACAGACTCTTTCTAGATAGTCCTGTGGAACGCTAGCAGGTTCATAACCTGTAGGTGTTGTGAACGATGTGTTCACTGGTGTACTCTATCCCCCTCATGGTTGCCTTTAGGATATCTATTGTTGAGGAAACCCCTTAGCAGTAATGTCCGTCCCAATGAAAATCCTAGATTAGGTCCCTTAAAATAGATGTTGTTTTAGGAACGTAAAGTGAGGATAACGGGAATGGGTAATCGGGATAGCGATTGGTTGGTGAAATTAAATATAATTTATTTATTGTGGGTTGAAAACCCTATATGCTCACCAGGCTCCCAAGCCTGACCCACTCAGTTTTATTTGTATTACAGGAAGTGGCGCAAGGGCGTAAGATGGATGAAACATCGAGTTGTTTTGTTTACAAGTCTGTATATGTATATATTTGTTGAATGACTTGTAATGTTATCGTTTATGCTTTATGGTCTGTATCGGAACATGACATCCCGAGTTTTGATTATATAATGAAAATGCATCTCTTGATTAAATGCTTTGATAAATATTATTTTATCATGTTTTGTTTTGGGAACAAATTCCGCAACATTTTTAAATCAAAAGGATTTACTCTGAAATTAATTATTTTAAAAGCATAAATGAAAATCGGTCTTTTCTGGCCGTGATTTTGGGGATGTCACAGTTGGTATCAGAGCATTAGTTTAAGCGAACTAGGAATTTGTAGGATTTCTAGACTTAAACTTAGAATGCTAAGTGGAGATTGTGAGAAGTGTGTCTGATATATTATAGACACGAGCACTAGTTTATTTTAGGAAAGTTGCCTAAAATGCTTTTGTGTGCTAAATGTTATATGTTTCCATATATGATTTTAATTGATCGGATCTACGGTTTGTTGCCAACCGGATCTAAAGGTTTATGTGTTTAGGATTCTAAGCGTATGTTTACGATATTAGAACTAGCATGTAATCGTTTCGGAGTAATAAGGATGATTTGAAATCTATCGTGAATGAAGATCTAAATTTCACCTTATTCGGTGTGTAGATCAAAAATGGTGAGAACAAGGAGTGGCGTTGGAAACGCAGATGAAAACAGGAATCAACCGCCAGTGATTGAGGAAATACCTGTTGTAGCAGCAGCACCAGAACCAATAACAATGGCTGGGGTGCAAGCCATGATTCGGGCTATGCTAGCCGAACAAAGGGATGAGATGCGACAGATGTTGCATGATAATAGGGACGAACCTATCATACCTATTGAGGAACCCGAATTGATTCCCGAGCAATCGGAGGAAGGGAACAATAGTCGCATTATGAGTCAAGTTGGGACTCAAGGAGAACGAAGGAACGATCCGGAAAGGAGAAACAACAAGGATGGGCGAATGTACAAGAACTTCTTGGGCGCCAAGCCGCCAAGTCTTTCTGGGAGCCCATAGCCTGTTGAGATAATGGATTGGATCTCCGAAATGGAGATGGTATTTGAAAGTTGCGACTGTAGCAACAAACAAAAGACTGTCTTTGCAGTCAGACAACTAAAGACTGGAGTCTAGAGTTGGTGGAAGTTGTTGGCAGATACTATGCCACGAGGGGAAGCCCTGAAAATGTCATGGGAGGAGTTCTTGGAACAACTAAGGGTACAGTATTGTTCAGAGATAGATCTGATTGATTTGAACAATGAGTTCCAAAACTTAAAGAAGGGGAGGATAAGCATAGATGACTATGCTACTGCATTCACTGAGAAAATGAAGTTATTTCCGTACCTAGTGCCAACAGAACTCTCCAAGATTGAGAGGTTTGCTAATGGACTGCCTGCCGACTTTGGTCCGACAGTCAAGATGGCAACTACTCTGAAAACGGTTGTTCGTGCAGCTAAGAATGTGGAGGCCCAGCAGAAGGAAAAGGGTCTGGAAAGGATAGAAGTTGGTGAAAAGAGGAAGTTCGATGGAACTTCAGGGTCCAATAAGAAAAACAAGTTCTCGAAGTTTGGTTCGAGGGGAAGTGGAGGCGAAGCGAAATGGTGCGACAAATGTAAGAAGAAGCATCATGGAAAATGTGAGGTAGCGACCACATGCTACAAGTGTGGAAAGCCAGGGCACTATGCCAATGAATGTACCCTCTCTAAGAAGGTTTGCTATGGTTGTGGTGAGGAGGGACATGTCGAGGGACTGCCCGAAGAAGAAGGAGGCAGCTAGACCCAACATTCCGCCAAAGCCAAAGGCGAGAGCATTCCAGATGACACTGGAAGTTGCTAAAGATGAAGATGATGTCGCTTCAGGTACCTTTCTCGTAAACACATTGCCTGCTCAAATTTTGTTTGATTCTGGAGCCAACTACTCTTTTATATCGCATGAATTTGGTAGAAAACTAGCCTTGCCTGTTGTTAGACTAGATAATGCCTTATTAGTCGAAGTTGCTAGTGGCAAGTTTGTACCTGTTAGCCATCGTATGAAAAACATCTTAATTGATCTAAATGGGAATAAGTTCCACGAGGAATTATTGCCTATCGAACTTAATGGTTTCGACATCGTGCTTGGAATGGATTGGCTTAGCGCCAATGATGCCGAAATTTTATGCAAGAAGAAGATAGTGAAAGTGAACCCGCCTGGGAAAGATTTGTTTATGGTGTATGGGGACAAACGCAGAGTGAATTCTGGAATCATTTCCCTAATGAAAGCCATAAAATGTTTGACCAAAGGGTGTACATCATACTTAGCATTCGTGATCGATGCTAAGAAGGAAAAGAAGGTGATGCAGAATATTCCTAATGTGTGTGATTATCCGGAAGTATTTCCCAAAGATCTTCCTGGATTACCGCCTGATAGACAAGTGGAGTTTAGAATAGACTTGTTGCCAGGGACGACGCCAATAGCAAAGCACCTTACCGCTTAGCACCGACGGAGATGAAGGAGCTCATGATGCAACTTCAGGAGTTATTGGACAAAGGTTTCATTAGACCTAGTTCGTCACCCTGGGGAGCTCCAGTGTTATTTGTAAAGAAGAAAGATGGAAGTATGAGAATGTGCATTGATTACAGAGAGCTAAATAAGGCAACAATAAAGAATAGATATCCATTGCCAAGGATTGTTGACCTGTTTGATCAATTGCAAGGTTCGAGCTATTTCTCGAAGATCGATCTAAGGTCAGGATATCATCAGCTGAAAGTAAGAGAGCAGGATATAGAGAAGACTGCATTCAGAACACGATATGGGCACTACGAGTTTTTGGTTATGTCGTTTGGACTAACCAATGCTCCAGCAGCATTCATGGATTTAATGAACAGAGTTTGTAATCCGTTCCTAGATAAATCTGTGATAGTGTTCATAGATGACATTCTGATTTATTCGAAAAGCCAAGAGGAGCATGACAGACACTTGCGAGAAGTGTTAGAAGTCTTGAAGAAGGAGAAGTTGTATGCTAAGTTCTCCAAATGTGATTTTTGGATTCGAGAAGTGCAATTCTTGGGTCACGTGTTCAACCAAGAAGGTATAATGGTTGATTCGGCAAAGATTGAAGTTGTGACAAAGTGGGAGCAACCGAAAAGTCCCACGGAGATCCGAAGCTTTTTGGGATTAGCCGGATATTACCGAAGGTTTATCAAAGGCTTTTCTTCGATCACTACTCCGTTGACAGCTTTGACCCACAAAGGATCTACTTATGCTTAGAGTGATAAGCATAAAGAAGCATTCGAGAAGCTAAAGAAGAAACTATGCGAGGCACTGATACTTTCTTTACCCGATGGAGTTGAAGACTTCGCTGTTTATAGCGATGCGTCTGGGGTTGGATTGGGTTGTGTTTTGACCCAAAGAGAAAAGGTGATAGCATATGTGTCTCGACAGCTGAAGGAGCATGAAAAGAATTACCCGACTCATGATTTGGAGTTGGCAGCGGAAGTTTTCGCTCTGAAAATATGGAGGCATTACCTCTATGGCACGAAGTGCAAACTTTTTACTGATCATAAGAGTCTCCAATATCTCTTTAATCAGAAAGAATTGAATATGAGGCAACGACGCTGGCTAGAGTTACTCAAGGACTACGACTATGAGATACTTTACCATCCCGATAAAGCTAATGTTGTTGCTGATGCTCTCAGTCGGAAAGTCAATCTTGAAAGGAAAAGGCCAAGAGCATTGAGAATTGAAGTTGTCTCGACTATTTTGGAAAGTATAAAGAAAGCTCAAGAGGAAGCTTCTGAGAAGAATGACCGAAAGGAGGAACGTTTAGGCAAAACGTTGGTGTTCGGTGTAAACAGTCATGGACTGAAGGTGTTCCAAGATCGGATTTGGATACCTAAGACGGGAGGAATCAGAGATCTTCTGATGGAAGAAGCTCACAAAACCATGTACTCGATTCATCCCAGTAGCACTAAAATGTATAGGGACCTAAAACCCTACTACTGGTGGCCGACGTTGAAGCTTGACGTTGCAAAGTATGTGGCTGAGTGTGTGACTTGTGCGAGAGTAAAGACACAACATCAGAAACCGTACGGGAGTTTAGAACCATTGCATGTGCCTATGGGTAAGTGGGAAGACATTGCTATGGATTTTGTCACTAAACTGTCCAGAACAAAGAATGGTCACGACATGATTTGGGTGGTCGTTGATCGATTCACTAAGAGTGGGCATTTCATAGAAGCCAAGGAGAAATGGTCTATGGAGAAGCTTGCAAATTCTTACGTGAAGGAAATTGTGAGGCTTCATGGAGTTCCGTTAACAATTGTGTCGGATCGTGATAGCCGTTTCACCTCGAGGTTTTGGAAAAGTCTACAAGAGGAATTGGGTACCAAGTTGTGTTTAAGTACAACTTACCATCCGTAGATTGATGGTCAGAGCGAACGAACGATACAAACACTTGAAGATATGCTGAGAGCTTGTACCTTGGAATTCCTAGGTAATTGGGATGAATATTTACCTTTGGTAGAATTTTCCTATAATAATAGTTTTCACTCGAGCATTAAGATGGCACCTTACCAAGCTTTGTATGGACAGTGTCGTATGCCGTCTTGTTGGCTTGAGGTTGGGGAAAAGCAGTTTATGGGACCGGAGATGGTTCATCAAACTGCTGAAAAGTTGAAAATAATTAGGGAAAAAATGTTAGCAGCTCAGGATCGTCAAAAGAGCTATGCTGACAAAAAGCAAAGACCGATGACTTTTGAAATTGGAGATTCGGTTTTGCTTAAAGTCTCGCCGTGGAAGGGACTTATAAGATTTGGTAAAAGGGGAAAGTTGAGTCCAAGGTTTATTGGACCGTTTAAAGTTCTTCAGAGGATTGGGAACCAAGCTTACAAGCTCGAACTACCAGAAGAACTGAATGGAATTCATAACACTTTTCATGTGTGTTATTTGAGGAAGTTCACGGGGGAAGTTCCCGACATGATTCCACTTTCGGAGTTGAGAATCGATGAGAAAAAAAGGTTGATTGAAGAACCAGAGGCAATCATTGACCGAAAGACTAAGAAGTTGCGACGCAAGATGGTCGAGTTAGTGCTTGTCTGATGGAAACACACGAATGGGCCGAATCTCACCTGGGAGACGGAGAGTGACATGATGGGTCACTATCCGCAATTGTTTGTTGATGTGTGATTCCGGGGACGGAATCATTCTAAGGTGGAGAGAATTGTAACACCTGTGTTTCTGAGCCTGTCATTAATGTTGATATAATAGTCTAGGTTAACCTTTGTAACCCGTTTTGAAATAATAAAAGTGTATTATTTGAGTATTATGTGTTTTGTACTTAATTGATTAATTATGTGGTTGGATTAATTAAGAATAAAAATAATCGTCAAAATTTAAGTGTAAAATAAACTTGATATCTTTGGATAATGTTGTAGTGGTTGAAACGAGGTTTCCGAATATATAAAGAACGCCCAAATCTGACTTCATATGAGGAAGTTACGATTTTCTGAAGTTTCGACTTAGCGGTATGCAGCCTGAAATACTCGATTTGAGATCGAGCGGTTTTTAGCCGAAACAATCTAAACGAGAATCGAAGATCTCGTTGTTAGTATCGAAGCGATGAAAAGTTAGGCGAGAACGGACGTCAAACGAAGAAGTTATGAATTTATAACGAAGTTTTTCTGTCCCGACTTATTAAAAATAAATAATAAAAATAAAGTCAAAATTAGCCAACGGAATCTAAACGAAAGTTGTATAGCGTAGTCTCACCTACGCGTGGATATAAAGAACGTCGAAAACGGAGTTCGTATGAAGAAGATATGAATTTTCGAAGTTTATTAAATAATTACTAATTAAATTTAATTATTAAATCCGGCATTATCCGAAGATGAGTCATCGGACTCATCCGAAGTACGCCCAGCATACTAGCGTACGCCCCGCGTACAACGAAGCATGACACGCCTCGCACTCGAGTTCTTCGGATTCGTAAGGAATGACGATTCTGAGGCAGTACGCCCCGCGTAACGCAGTACGCCCCGCGTACTCCGAGGCTCCAGCCTCCTATAAATAGGATGCGAGGGCAGCCGACTCCTTTGCTATTTTTCTCTCTTCTCTCTCCCGTTTTGCATCGATTTGCATGCCAGAAGTACCCCGAAGCCCCGGTAGCATTCCTGAGTCCCAAAGCAAGATCCGAAGCCCCGAGAATCCCGAAGAGTGTGATTCCCGAGCCGAAGCTCTGCCCGCGAGAAGTTCGATTTTTGTGAAGATCTTCCAGATCTGCTGAAGAATACTACTTCTACAAGCCGTAGTGTTGTTTGATAGTCTTCTGATCACGTGAGTGTATACTACCTTTCATAAACACGATAATAATACAAGTATGGTTTGAGTGTATTAAGTATATTGTTGTTTATGTGTATAATTTTGTTGTTATAAGTGTGAATGTATATTCATTCTCTTCTATTTCATAGATCTGATTTACTTTCTATGAAATACGTGTTATGTAGGTGTGCCTCATCTGTTATGTGGAATATGTATTGAATGAAAATGATATACAGGTTTTAAACTATGTATGAAAGTATATATTTTTATCTACTAATATGTTGGGTAGATAGTTGGTGTGTAATAAACAGATGAGAGGCCTCGATGTTGTTGTTGTTGTTGATCTAGTTATTCAGCGGAGTATAGATAACGACCACAGACTCTTTCTAGACAGTCCTGTGGAATGTTAGCAGGTTCATAACCTGTAGGTGTTGTGAACGATGTGTTCACCGGTGTACTCTATCCCCCTCATGGTTGCCTTTAGGATATCTATTGTTGAGGAAACCCCTTAGCAGTAATGTCCGTCCCGATGAAAATCCTAGATTAGGTCCCTTGAAATAGATGTTGTTTTAGGGATGTAAAGTGAGGATAACGGGAATGGGTAATCGGGATAGTGATTGGTTGGTGAAATTAAATATAATTTATTTATTGTGGGTTGAAAACCCTATATGCTCACCAAACTCCCAAGCCTGACCCACTCAGTTTTATTTGTATTACAGGAAGTGGCGCAAGGGCGTAAGATGGATGAATCATCGAGTTGTTTTGTTTACAAGTCTGTATATGTATATATTTGTTGAATAACTTGTAATGTTATCGTTTATGCTTTATGGTCTGTATCGGAACATGACATCCCGAGTTTTGATTATATAATGAAAATGCATCTCTTGATGAAATGCTTTGATAAATATTATTTTATCATGTTTTGTTTTGGGAACAAATTCCGCAACACTTTTAAATCAAAAGGATTTACTCTGAAATTATTTTAAAAGCATAACTGAAAATCGGTCTTTTCTGGCCGTGATTTTGGGGATGTGACACAAATTTGCTTGACCAGCACGCCAAATCATTGCTGATTTTGCAACTATATGCAAATAGGTGAGATCAATGAGGGTCACGTCGTGATCCATCATATAGTACTCTCTAACGAAATCACTATATGATTCAGGAAGCAACTGAAGAACCCAGTCAACAGCCAAATCACCTAAAATATCGACACCCAGCATCCTTAACCTATCAATGTTTGAATTCATCTCTAAGACGTGTGCACACACAGATTTTCCATCTTCGTGTTTACTTGTCAAAAGGGCTTGAGTGAGCTTGAACTTTTCAAGCCTTCGAACTTGTGGGTTAGGGAGAAAAATTGGAGGAGATAGAGGAAGTGAAGCATGATTTCTTGCTCCTCGATCATATCGTGGAATATCATCTTCGTTTGGAAAGCTTGTTCCATGGGATTTGGGAAGACCATGATTGTTAGAAACTAGACATCTACAAAACGGGAGAAAATTCAAGTTAAGTTGATTGAGTCCTTAATAAAACACCCCAAATGAGTTATTAAGGTTAAGATCATACACAATACTCTACAACCTAGAAGAGGGATGTCGTAATCTAGTTGCAGAATATTTGAAGGTAGGTAATGACGATTTACCGATTTCCACCATGAAAAACGAAAAGGAAGTTTAAGTTTTAAATGAATTGAAACTCCTAGATCTTTTGAGATTCGTTGAACTTTTCAATGGCATGTTTAATTTTGATTATGCCCTTATATTTGTGACTGGGATGCCGAGGATCACGAATAAGGTGTGAATAACCATACGAATCACGTGGTGCACCCAATGCTACTATCACCTAATCAATGTGCTGGTTAGCCACACACACTCCATTGATCTATGACAAACATCGAGTCACCCTTCGCTACCAATGTCATCCCCAAATTAGTGTGCCAGTTAACCACACACACTCTACTAACGTTTGACAAGGGTACGAAGTGTAATTTCATGGATTAGCATACAATTTCACATTTTGCCTAAAGTAACTATGATTTGGGAATTTGTAAAAGCATTTAGTTACTTTTGTACTTCATTATACTTATAATGGAAGGTTTATGTCTTATCCTACCCGTTCGGCTAACGACCCTCCACTAGTCAATAGTGCGGTGGGTAAGAGTGGATACCCATTCAATCGCCATTTTATAGGGAATTTCCTTAAACACCCCTTATAGACCAGCTTCGTGAATGAGGCCTACTAATGGTAAGACTGACTCTTTACTCATATATATATATATATATATATATATATATATATATATATATATTAGACTTTTAATGTTACATATATACAGTATAGGGTGTATTTTAATCTTTTAAAATACTAGGTAGTTTTATTAACTTTCTGTTTTAATTAAACCTTTAATTAATTTAACAAAACCATGAGAGTGTAATTTGAACCCTTTCAAAATACTATGGTTTTAGAATTTATCATTTCAAAATTAAACTTTTAATCAACTTTTAAATTCCAAAACTTGAGGGCAAGTTTTGAAACATTTCAAAACATTAGGGTTTAGAATTTAAATATTTCAAAATTAAACTTTTAATCAAAAATTTTAAATTCCAAAACTTGAGGACGAGTTTCGAAACCTTTCAAAACATTTAGGTTTAACTATTTAACTTTCAAAAAAAACTTTTAAGTTCAAATTTAAACTATAAAACCTAAAGGGTGCAAATTGATACTTTTCAAACTTACTAGGTTAAATATTTTTCAAATAATAATCCTGTATTATCCATATTTAACCAAATCCATCAATTTTGACAAGGATAAACAATCCAAACATAAAAAATCGATTTTAGGCAATAAAAACGAGTTTTGGTAATGATCCCCAATAAAATCTGGCCAGAAAATCGAAAATCCCGGCAACAGAACAGGAAAATCGCCGAGTCCTCTTTGGAACTCGTCGAGTTCATGCTACTTGTCAAGTTCTTAGAGCAAATCCACGAGTTCATCAAATAGTCAGCCATAAATTTCGATTTTCAGATCAAACAAGCATCAAATTCACTAACAAACAGCCCTAGGCTCTGATACCACTGATAGGTTTTGAGCAATACAACAATCCTATGGTGTACATGCAAACCCTAATATCATTTTGGATCTAGTATGTCTAATGAACATGCAATTGAATATCCAAAGCTATAAACCCTAGATCTAGCATACAATTAATCAAATTAACATATGAATTAGGGTTTAGATCTTAACTTGATTGTTATGTAGCAATAGCAATCAATTCCTTGGCTTCAGAAAGCTTAGTGCCTCAAGTGTTGCACCTCTAATGGAGTTACAAACACCACTAAGCAACTTAGATGAAGAGGGAAGAAAAGGGAGGCACCATAAATGGTTGGAAACCCTAAAGGAAGTGTTAGCCCCGTTTTTGGTGCCTAAGGGCTCCTTATATACTTAGGCAATTAGGGTTATCTAACAAGGAATCCCTAATTTGACTGCTTAAGCCCTAAGCAGCCTATGGACTCCTTCTTTAGAAGCCTTGGACGACTTTTAATGTGTTTCCCCCATAGAATTCGTCCACTCCACCTTCTATGGAGTCCATAAGCCCATCTATGTAATTATCTTATAATTACACAATAAGTCCCTTAAGTTTAATTAATCTCTTTTAGCCACAAAATTAATTCTTAGTTAATTCTTGACTAATATTAATTAAACATTATGATTTCTCCTTTAATATATTATTCTTATAATATATTAATAAATCATAATTAAACCTTTCTCTCCTTCATTCATCCTACATATTGCTATGGTGAAGGCAACCCAAAAGGACCATGCTCATAATTAGGTCAAGTACATACCAAAATAGTTATGGACTTAGACACTAATCCAACAGCTATGTACGGACAAAAATGTCGTACGCCGTCTTGTTGGATTGAGGCTAGGGAAAAGCAGTTTATGGGACCCGAGATGGTTCATCAAACCACTGAAAACCTGAAGATAATCAGAGAAAGAATGTTAGCAGCTCAGGATCGTTAAAAGAGCTATGCTGACAACAAGCGAAGACCGATGACTTTTGAAGTTGGAGATTCGGTTTATCTTAAAGTCTCACCTTGGAAGGGACTTATACGATTTGGTAAAAGGGGAAAGTTGAGTCCAAGGTTTATTGGACCGTTTAAAGTTCTTCAGAGAATACGGAACCAAGCTTACAAGCTCGAATTACCCGAAGAACTAGATGGTATTCATAACACTTTTCATGTGTGCTAGTTGAGGAAGTTCACGGGAGAAGTTTCTGACATTATTCCAATTTCTGAATTAAGAATTGATGAGACAAAAGGTTGATTGACGAACCAGAGGCAATCGTTGACCGAATGACTAAGAAGTTGCGACGCAAGATGTTCGAGTTAGTGCTTGTCCAACGGAAACATACGAATGGGCCAAATCTCACCTGGGAGACAGAGAGTGACATGATGAGTCGCTATCCGCATTTGTTTGTTGATGTGTGATTCTGGGGACAGAATCATCCTAAGGTGGAGAGAATTTTAACGTCCGCGTTTCCAGGCTAGGCATTATCGTTGATGTAATAGTCTACGTTAACCTTTGTAACTATTTTTGAAGTATTAATGATGAAATAGTTGAGAATTATGAGAATTATGTGATTTACGTGTTTCTTTTCTTAATTATTATAATTTAACTAATTAAGAATAAAATAAACGTCAAAAGTAAAGTGTGAGATAAGCCCGATATCTTTGCATGAAGATGTAGTGGTTGAAACAAGGATTTCAGTGATATAAAGAATGCCAAAATATGAGTTATAACGAAGAAGTTATGAGTTATGACATGTCGAAGTTTCGCGACAGGACCGGCACGATGATGAATGATGTAAAATGTGAATTTGAGATAAAGCCATATTTAGCCTTAGTGATCTAAATGAATGTTGTAGAGTTTG
Source organism: Lactuca sativa (assembly GCF_002870075.4). Lineage (NCBI taxonomy): Eukaryota > Viridiplantae > Streptophyta > Magnoliopsida > Asterales > Asteraceae > Lactuca > Lactuca sativa. Next base: position 64,247,419 of record NC_056631.2, on the reverse strand, counting down.
TTAAACCGAGAGTGTGCATAAAAAGATCGTCCAAATCTGACTTCGTACGAGGAAGTTATGATTTTCCGAAGTTTCAGCTTAGCAGTATGCAACCCGAAACTCGAATATGAGATCGTGTGATTTCTAGCCGAATCAATCTAAACGAGAATCGAAGATCACTTCATTAGCAGTGCAACGATAAAAAGACAAATGAAAACGGACGTCAGATGAAGAAGTTATGAATTTATGACTGAGTTTTCCTGTCCCAACCTACAAAAAATAAATAATAAAAATAAGTTCAAAATTAGCCGACGGATTTTAAACGAAAGTTGTAGAGCGTAGTCTCACCTACTATGACAACCCGAAATTTCTATTATGTACAACCCTTCACTTCAATAGAAGTCAGAACAGTTTCTACAAACTTTCAAGCTTTTTGGAATAAGTTTGAGTATGTTAGGATTGACCCTTTTAGGAGATATCAGGAGAGAGGATGCCCTAGGGTTTATTGTGCATCATTAAAGTTCCAAAAACTTCAAGAATTTGGAGTTTACGACCCAAATGGTATTTGGACCGTAAACCCTAGTGATTATATATATGGCACTTAGCCATTTAAATCACTTTTTCACCATTTCAAAGTTAGAACTCAAATCCTCTCAAGTAGCATCCGACCTTTCCTTCTAGATCTTCAACCTAGTAAGTGTTCCTAACCCTTTTAAGTTGGTATATCACTTAATCTAGTGTTTTAACACACTTCCATCCGTAAAAATGTTCCAAAAGGTTAGATCTTCAAGTTTCACCAAGAACACCAAGAACATACACTAGTGTTTTTGGCCTTTTGGTACCATTTCAAGCCTTTATCCTATATGTACTTCTATCCTAGAGTATCTTAAGGCTTCTTCTACTTCCATATATCAAGAAAACACCCAAGAAACTGAAGATCAAAGGTGTTTACGGTCCAAGATATTCTTGGACCGTAAACCCTAAAAAGTGTGCCAAAGTGGCCCTAGTCCCTTCTCAAGCTTTGGAAACTAGTTTAGACCCCTTCCTTGATGTGTTTAGGACTTGAAAATGTTAAAAGACCTTAGATAATATGTGTTTATGACCGTAAACACATGGAATAGTGGTCCATTGGCTGTAAACTACATATAAGAGTGATTTGATGCCACAAACACTTCCATAGACTTATGCTTCAAGTAGAATTGCTTCTAAGGACTCATAAGGCTTCAAAACTCAAAGTGGTAAAAGAAGCATGAGTTTACAGCCATAAAATCATGGGTTTACGACCGTAAACTCAATGAGTTATGGTCATAAAACCGTAAACTCATGTAGAGGGTCCTCTTGAACCCTAAACTCAATAGCTAAAGTCCTACAACCTTTAGATACAATCCTTAGGACTTATAGCACTTAGATCAAGTGTTTTACATGTCTTAGGATGTCTAATCTTGGTTAATTAGTTGTTTAAATGACTAATTGAATATATATATATATATATATATATATATATGTATTATTATATGTTGATTAGGATCCTTGTGTGTGTTCAAGTCTTCACTTGACACTTAGCATCCTATACAGTCAGTTCAGCCAAACCACTCACTACAGGTGAGTTCATACCCCCTTAATCAATATTTTAAATGATTTTATGGGGGGGATACAAGTTGAATCATGCTAGTTATTATATCAATCACATGTGATTAATAAGTAGCATACAAATGGATTTACTACTCTTTTAGCTGTTTTACCAAACAGATTACTTCAAATGGCTTTCCAAAACATTTTTGCTCGTTTAAAACTCTTTGTTAAACTGTCTTACATACTGAATGTTTCTTTTCAAACCCTATTACAAATGTGTTTCAAAACAAAGGATTTCCTAATACTTTAAACTGTTCTTATCAAACCAACTGCTTTCAAATCGTTTTACAAACTGACATCAAGTCATCCTTTCTTAGTTGCTAAACGTTTCAATGGTTTTACAAAACTTCTTTTATACTTTTATATTGTCAATTGCATGCCTATATATGTATAGTTATATAAGTAATGTTTAAAGGACTTAGGAAGGCTAGTTCGCTTTATCTCCTTTTCCTCGTTGGGATCTAGCTTTAGGGCGTCGGTTATCCGTCCGAAGGTCGTCTAAATATTAGTTATATATTATGTATACATATATAGACATAAAAGTTCTATCAGTCAATTCAATACCCTTGGGTAGCAAGGGTATACGTTCACGTTCATAAGTACAAGTCATATTACTAGTAAACTACAATAGGCGTAGTTTAGGAAGTTTCTAATACTATTGCTAGAGCAATGAATCATAAAATGAGTCAGTTCATACATGAGTCAATACTTGCTAGATAGAGAGAGAACACACATCACAGCTAGTACACATAGTACATTTCAATACTTGCTAGATAGAGATAGAACACACATTACAACTAGTACACGCAGAACATTACAGTACATACAGGCTAGACAGAGGGAGAACATACAATACAGCTAACACATTCATTACATATACATTCATGCAGTTATGTGAGCCACTAAACGGGGCATGGCACTTCCTGCGTGGCCGTTTCTGTATTCAGAATCTCCTTAATTGGGGAGCATATGAGTTCGCGTATAGATCTATACTGGATTGACTATCCTACACCTTACTTCTCGCTACAATGGGACTTGCAAGTCTATGGGTTCCAAATGTCATTTTTCTCCGACATTGTACATTGTCGCGTTCTATAGTCGGTAGCTGGATACAGGCCGATCACATGGTACTTTAAATTATGATTAGTTTAAGGTAGTTAGTACAGTAGTAGTTACTTATTACGATACTACAGTACTATAATATTTTTCCCATTACATTCACTTTGTGAATATTCACACGATGCACGATAATGTAAAAGCTATGTTTTTGGTTAACGATAGTCAGATTTGGGAAAATTCACACTCTTACAAGAGACACACTCAGATACTAGATGCCTTGGTAGAAGGCTACTTTTAGTAGGAAACATAGGGTTTTCTAAGAGGTTCAAAAGTTTTACATACTTACACTTCACACACTTACAAATACTTTCTTAGAAATTCAGACACTAAAATACTTATGATCTTACCAGCTTTAAGCTGATACTCTCTTTCAAAATAACTTGTATCCTCAGGTCAACAGTAGACAGGTACTGATGCAAGGTTTTGAGAAGATGGAGCTCATTCAAGACTCATCCTTCATTTTGATTTATACTTTAGTGTCCATTAGACATATCAGAACACTTGTATTAAAATTATATTATTAATGCAATGGATGATATTGTCGCTTGTTTGCTACTATTCATTGTTGTGATACTGTACATGACGTCCTCCGCCCCAGAACGTTTCTGACGTTCTTGGTTTTGGGGTGTGACAAATTGGTATCAGAGCATTGTTTATAGTGAATTGAGTATATCAACCCATAAAAGATATACAGACTATAAAAACAATGGGATTAAAATACTCTGACCAAGAGTTTTTACTTTAAATAATAAAATATTTAATTAAGTATACGTGCCTGCATTCATACTAAAATCAGTGTCACTAGGACAGTACAAAAGAATTACGATTGTTAGGCAGCACAAGTAGACTTAGAGACATATAGTCAAAACTGGGAAGATATAGCCTGATCAACTATATTATCCGAGGGTTGACTAGCATGTGCCTAAGTGTAGTGGTGAGGTTGCAACAAGTCTAAAATCTTACCAACAATACCACAATGAGAACAATAGAACATAAACATAAAATACTATAGCAGTATTTTGTGTTACTACAAGCTACTTATGTGCTAGATTCTTATATCCCTTTTCTCGCGTAGATAATATGGCTGGATTCCGTCCCAACGACAAGTTGTACTTCCCTAACCAAGGTAATGAAGGCGGGTTTGAAGCTGATCCAGGAAATGACCACCCAATCCCTGTGGATGGTCACCAGGCTGAAGGCTTAGAAGATGGTTCCGACTCCAAGCCGGAAGTACATAATCTACCCTCGATGGCTCTTGTTCCAAATCCTAACCCCCGTCCGGCTTTTCAAGGCCCGACGCCCCCGTGGGTAGAAAGCTTGGAAACATGGAGCCAAGGACAGGATCAACCCATGCCATTTAATGGAGACCGAAGCTTTTATGACCTGAGCGATGGGGGCTCAACAGACAGAGTCTTGCGAATCCTGGTCCGCAGAGTGGCCCGAAATGAGATTCAAGGCAGGACAACCCTACATCAGATCACAAAAGTTGTCGCCAATACGAGAATGCATACCCTCCGCACCATTCTCCTGGAAGATGCTTGTGAGAGATCTGAGAGAGACCATGAAACCCTGCTTCAAGCACTGGCTAAATCACGAGCCGAAGTCATAGAACTCCGAGTATGCCAGAGGGTGTACGAAAGACACCTACTTGATGTGGAACGTCAACTGGCTGAACTAAGGGTTCACCAGAGGGATGACCGTCACCAGTAGTAGATGCCTTACTTTCTTTCCCTATTGAAAGGAAATCGTTTTTCCTATCTATGTCCTATGTGGCATTTTTCTATGAAACTATCTTGTACTGTAAGTACTTTTAGTTAGGTCTTTATGTTGTCAAGGACTTTCTACTCTGGATATGATGTAAGACCTTCTACAAGGTCAATTTTTCCTGAACTTTTGCGTCATGAATATTAACAGTCGGCTAACTTCTGTGTCATTCTTTATTCACATACTTTCATCATGCTATCATGGGAGTCTATTTGAAAACCACTCTAGTCGAGTTATGGATCTAGGGTAATTTAGCTCAGGGATCATTCCAAATTCTTTTTCAAGGGTTGGATCATATTATTTACCAACCGATGGTACCCTATTTTAAACGTCAAGCGTCTTAAGGCGATTCTACGAACTTACTTCCACTCTTTACTAGGACTGCATCATAGGGATGTCGGTTAAACCTTCACGAACATACTTCCAATCCGTACTAGGACTGCGTCATAGGGATTTAGGTCGAACCTTCGAGAACATACTCTTACTCTTTACTTGAGTGATCGTAGTACGTCTAGGGTCAACCGAAATCGCTCACAAAATCCTTACCTTTCGTGTTAACAGAATCATGTTGCCATCCGGAAACAGTCAGCTGAACAACGAAACCCCTGCTTTTCCTATGGACGCCGCTACTTTCCAAGTCGTAGTTACAGCTGCCGTGACAGCTGTCCTTGCAAATCATAGCGCTATCAACGCAAGCAATGCTGACGAAGGGGTTGAAAATCTCGATCGTAGTATCAATACAGGAAGTCATCAAATGATAACAGTTGCAGACTCGCAAAACCGAAAAACAGAGAACAAGAAACGAAAGCGCCAAGCCCAGAAAGAACGCAACCGATCCCAAAAACTTGCCATGCAACAACAACAAATAGAAACCCCTGCCATCCCAGTACCGAGCAGACCGTACGAAGGAAAACTTCTGAAGTGTGATAAGTGTAGTTTTCATCATCATGGGGCTTGCCATGAAATGCAATGTTGCAATTGCCTAAAAATAGGGCACCATGCTCGTAGCTGTGAAGCACCGACACGACCCATCACTCAAGCCCCTGACATCAGAGTCAACCGGGCTTGCGATGGTGGTGTTAAAACTAGACCCTATGAAAGAAAAGTTTCAAAGTGGATGAACAAGGAGAACACTCGTGTCCACATAACGCTAGCTCGACACATCGCTTCCACCACCAATGTTGGTGCTATCCAGATATGTCACCAATGTGGTGAGATTGGGCACCTCAAGAAGGATTGTCCGATAACGAAGAACTCCAGCACAGACGGAAAGGTACTAAGTATCACTCCCGCAGGAGAGACTACCCGGGACCCTTGTTAAAATATCTAAGGAATTCGTTGTAACATACTCATAAACTTTTTAAAACCAGTGAAACTTGAGTCTTATCTTTTGTGATATCCCATCAGTGAAGGGATGCTCGTGCTGCGTATACTTGTCTTTTGTAGTATGCCTAGTTCGCAGCAATAGTCTAGTAGTGAATCTATAGTACTGTAACTCTGTTAAAGGTTGCACTGTTGTGTTTTGTCTGTAACGCCTTATGTTCAAATCTGATGTCTTTACTTCCAAGTAAGTCTGACATTATCGTACAGCTAGTTTTAATTCGATTCGCAATACCAGTTCCGTACGTACATCTCTTTCTCCGAAATCGCCTTTCCAGCGAAGTGGTCATTTCAGAGCTCCAAAGTACTCATGCGTAGAGTACCTCATATTTCTTATCCTTTCCGATGGAACCTCAACAAACCTCCCCGAAGTACCACTCGCACAGTACGTCAAGTTCAATACAAGGACTCTTACGATTAATCTATAAATGAAGGATGTATACACAAGTGTGACATCCCCAAAATCTCGGCCAGAAAAGTCCGATTTTCATTTATGCTTTTAAATAATTTCAGAGTAAATCCTTTTGATTTGAAAGAGTTGCGGAATTTGTTCCCAAAACAAAACATGATAAAATAATATTTATCAAAGCATTTCATCAAGAGATGCATTTCATATATAATCAAACTCGGGATGTCATGTTCCGATACAGACCATAAAGCATAAACGATAAACATTACAAGTCATTCAACAAATATATACATATACAGACTTGTAAACAAAACAACAAGATGATCCATCCATCTTACGCCCTTGTGCCACTTCCTGTAATACAAATAAAACTGAGTGGGTCAGGCTTGGGAGCCTGGTGAGCATATAGGGTTTTCAACCCACAATAAATAAATTATATTTAATTTCACCAACCAATCGCTATCCCGATTACCCATTCCCGTTATCCTCACTTTACGTCCCTAAAACAACAACTATCTCAAGGGACCTAATCTAGGATTTTCATCGGTACGGACATCACTGCGAACGGGTTTCCTCAACAATAGATATCCTAAAGGCAACCATGAGGGGGATAGAGTACACCGGTGAACACATCGTTCACAACACCTACAGGTTATGAACCTGCTAGCGTTCCACTAGACTGTCTAGAAAGAGTCCGTGGTCGTTATCCATACTCCGCTGAATAACTAGATCAACAACAACAACAACATCGAGGCCTCTCATCTGTTTATTACACACCAACTATCTACCCATGTTCTACCCAACATATTAGTAGATAAAAATATATATTTTCATACGTATTTTAAAACCTGTATATCATTTTCATTCAATATATATTCCACATAACAGATGAGGCATACCACATAACACGTATTCCATAGAAAACAATTCAGATCTATGAGATAGAATAAAGTGAATATCCATTCACGCATACAATCACAAAATATACACATAACAAGTATATCATATAAAATACTTCATAGTTACTCGTTAGAAGAAAGTAACTATACCCTCACACCTATAAACCACAATTTACTTAATACACTCAAACCGCACTTGTATTCTTATCGTGTTTATCAAAGGTAGTATACACTCACTTGATCAGAAGACGATCGGACAGCACTACGACTTGCAGAAGTAGTAATCCACAGCAGATCTGGAAGATCTCCTCAAAAATCAAACTTCTCGCGGGCAGAGCTTCGACTCGGGAACCGCACTTCTCGGGATCTTCGGGATCTCGGGACTTGCCTCGGGGCTAGATTATGATACCGGGGCTTTAGGGTGGCTTCGGGGGTAAAAAAAATGCAGAGCTTCGGCACAAAGATGGAAGAAATGAGCAAATAAACCCTGAACCCTCGCATCCTATTTATAGTGAAAATATCTGATGTACTCGCCGAGTAGGGGACACCTACTCGCCGAGTTGGTCCATACTCGCCGAGTAGGGGACACCTACTCGCCGAGTTGGTCCATGTGGCGGCTTTCTGGTGGTGCCACGTGTCAAATTCTGGGTGGTGCCACGTCACCCCTATCGCGTGTTAGCCTTCGAACTTAGAAAAATCATAACTCTCGCATACGAGCTCTGTTTTTGACGTTCTTTATATCCACGCGTAGGTAAAATTAAGATCTACAACTTTCGTTTAGACTCCGCCGGCTAAATCTTGACCGATCTCAAATTTAACAGTAGGAGGCGTTTAGACTGTTAAACGATCGCGAAGAATTCGTAACTCCTTCATACGAACTCCGTTTTCGTCCATATTTTTACCGTTGAGTTCCTATTAATGAGACCTTCAACTCTCATTTAGGTCGCATAAGCCAAAAATCGCTCGAACTAAAATTCGAGTTTCGGGTCGTGCACTGCTAAGTCGAATCTTAGAAAAATCATAACTTCCTCATACGAAGTCAGATTTGGGCGTTCTTTTTATTGACGCTCTTATCTTAACATATTCTACAACTTTTTTTTAGATTGATAAGGCTAAATCTCGCTCTATCGTAAATTCACTATTTACGCTTCCCGGTGCCGTGCCAGTTTTGCCGTAAAACTTCGACAGGTCATAACTTCTTCGTTATGACTCGGATTTCGGGATTCTTTATATCTTCGGAATCCTTGTTTCGACCACTACAACTTTATCCAATGATATCAAGTTTATTTTAAACTTAAATTTCGACGCTTATTTTTATTCTTAATTAATCAAACCACATAATTAAGCAATTAAGCACAAAACACATAATACTCAAATAATACATTATTATTATTTCAAATTGGGTTACAAAGGTTAATCTAGACTATTACATTGCTAAAAATAGAAAGCCCGGAAACACAGGCGTTACAACAAGGGTGGTATATAATCAAGGTTCTACAAATTTAGAATTAATGACTCCCCTTTAACTTCTTTTCCTCGTTGGGATGTGAGATTAAAGAAGAATCATTTATTAAACTACATTTTCAATCTTAATTATATACGAATCGTATACACGAGATTGTGATCGATGAACCATGTATGAACTCTAATATGAAATTCAGGACAGAGACTGCCCAAGACTACGAGTAATCACATCGTCATGTGAACAAACTTAGAACCCAGTACGACTCCTGCAACCAGATCGCCCTACGGTCTAAACACGTACAGAGATATAAGAATAGTCCGGACAACTTAGCGAACTACTCGGCAAAAGAATAGGAAGACCAATCTCCTCAACCTGGAGAACTCCGGTCTTATTCTTCAGAAAGGTGGACTAATAGTATCATAAGTACGTTGACTATCGGAGACCTCGTCAAGATTTCAATTGGAAATCATTATCTCTGCCTCGCATGAATGTGTGGGCTAAGCAAGCGCGAGGAATGAATTACCTTAAGAAATGGACCTGAAATCCGAATATCATCGGTTACGAGTGTTAATGAAGGATGTCCCGAGGACAATCTTCCAAACTCGATGCGGACGCTATGGGACCGTAGTGACACCCCTCCGATAAGACCAATGCGCCCATAGTATTCTGCAACTTAATGAATAGGGTACGCCATTCTTACTTGGATCAGTTCGTCATCATCTTTGTTAATGACTTACTTATCTACTCTCGTAGTAAGAAGGAAATCATAAAGAGCACCTACAACAAACCATGGAAATAGTGCAATTAGGGAAACTTTGCGCGGAGTTCTCTAAATACGAGTATTGGAATTGATGAGTCAAATTCCTAAGACACACTATTAGTGATGTGGAAATTCCTGAGGACCCTTTCAATTTATCAAAACCGTTGAGAATTTGTCAGCACCAAAGGCGCCGATGGGAATTCGCCAAATTCTAAGTCTTGCAGACCTACTATCGTAGTTCATTTAGAACTCCTGGAAAATTATGGAACCTCTTACGACTTTGACCCAGAAGGGAGTGGCCCTTGACTGGGAAGAGGAGCAAGAGGGAGAAACCCTTGGAACTCCAGGTGAGAGACCAAATTCTTTTGGAAGTCTCACTCTGGGAAGGCTTAATATGCTTCATAAAGCGTGGAAAGCTAAATTCAAGATAGTTAGGACCTCCGAGATTCTTGCCATAACCGGCCTTGTATCTCACAAACTCAATCTACCCCGCGAGCTTAGAAACATACATTCTACCCTTCACGTCTCGAGCTTGCAAAAAGTATCAATCCGACGAGACTCTTGAAATCCCACTCGAAGAGATCGAGTTCCACAAGAGTCTCACCTGCGTGGAAGAACCGTAGTGACCATGGATTGAGAGGTCATGCGAACGATTCATAGCCATTTCCCTTTAGTGAAGGTTTGCTGGAATGCCAACCAAGGACCTGAATTCACTTGGGAGCGCGAGAATCAATCGATTAGGAAGTATCCCCACTTTTTGGGCTCGATTATTCATGCTTACTTCCGTTACCTAAATTCTAATTTCGGGACGAAATTCCTTCTAACGGGGGGATGATGTGACAACCCGAAATTTCTATTCTGTACAACCCTTCACTTCAATAGAAGTCAGAATAGTTTCTGCAAACTTTCAAGCTTTTTGGAATAAGTTTGAGTATGTTAGGATTAACCCTTTTAGGAGATATCAGGAGAGAGGATGCCCTAGGGTTTATTGTGCATCATTAAAGTTCCAAAAACTTCAAGAGTTTGGAGTTTACGGCCCAAATGGTATTTGGACCATAAACCCTAGTGAGTATATATATATATGGCACTTAGCCATTTAAATCACTTTTTCACCATTTCAAAGTTACAACTCAAATCCCCTCAAGTAGCATCCGACCTATCCTTCTAGATCTTCAACCTAGTAAGTGTTCCTAACCCTTTTAAGTTGGTATATCACTTAATCTAGTGTTTTAACACACTTCCATCCGTAAAAATGTTCCAAAAGGTTAGATCTTCAAGTTTCACCAAGAACACCAAGAACACACACTAGTGTTCTTGGCCTTTTGGTACCATTTCAAGCCTTTAACCTGTAAGTACTTCTATCCTAGAGTATCTCTAGGCTTCTTATACTTCCATATATCAAGAAAACACCCAAGAAACTGAAGATCAAAGGTGTTTACGGTCCAAGATGTTCTTGGACCGTAAACCCTAAAAAGTGTGCCAAAGTGGCCCTAGTCCCTTCTCAAGCTTTGGAAACCAGTTTAGACCCCTTCCTTGATGTGTTTAGGACTCGAAAACGTTAAAAGCCCTTATATCATATGTGTTTACGACCGTGAACACATGGAATAGTAGTCCATGGGCCATAAACTACATATAAGAGTGATTTGATGCCACAAACACTTCCATACACTTATGCTTCAAGTAGAATTGCTTCTAAGGACTCATAAGGCTTCAGAACTCAAAGTGGTCAAATAAGCATGAGTTTACGGCCATAAACTCATGGTTTACGACCGTAAACTCAATGAGTTATGGTCATAAAACCGTACACTCATGTAGAGGGTCCTCTTGAACCCTAAACTCAATAGCTAAAGTCCTACAACCTTTAGTTACAATCCTTAGGACTTATAGCACTTAGATCAAGTGTTTTACATGTCTTAGGATGTCTAATCTTGGTTAATTAGTTGTTTAAATGACTAATTGAATACATATATGTATTATTATATGTTGATTAGGATCCTTGTGTGTATTCAAGTCTTCACTTGACACTTAGCATGCTATACAGTCAGTTCAGCCAAACCACTCACTATAGGTGAGTTCATACCCCCTTAATCAATGTTTTAAATGTTTTTAAATGCTTTTATGGGGGGGATACAAGTTGAACCATGCTAGTTATTATATCAATGATATGTGATTAATAAGTAGCATACAAATGGATTTACTACACTTTTAGCTGTTTTACCAAACAAATTACTTCAAATGGCTTTCCAAAACATTTTTGCTTGTTTAAAACTCTTTGTTAAACTGTCTTACATACTGAATGTTTCTTTTCAAACCTTGTTACAATTGTGTTTCAAAACAAAGGTTTTCCTTATACTTTAAACTGTTCTTATCAAACCAACTGCTTTCAAATCGTTTTACAAACTGACATCAAGTCATCCTTTCTTAGTTACTAAATGTTTTAATGGCTTTACAAAACTTCTTTTATACTTTTATATTGTCAATTGCATGCCTATATATGTATAGTTATATAAGTAATGTTTAAAGGACTTAGGAAGGCTAGTTCGCTTTATCTTCTTTTCCTCGTTGGGATGTGGCTTAAGGACATCAGTTATCCGTCCGAAGGTCGTCTAAATATTAGTTATATATTATGTATACATATATAGACATAAAACTTCTATCAGTCAATTCAATACCCTTGGGTAGCAAGGGTATACGTTCACGTTCATATGTACAAGTCATATTACTAGTAAACTACAATAGGTGTAGTTTAGGAAGTTTCTAATACTATTGATAGAGCAAAGAATCATAAAATGAGTCAGTTCATACATGCGTCAATACTTGCTAGATAGAGAGAGAACACACATTACAACTAGTACACACAGTACATTTCAATACTTGCTAGATAGAGAGAGAACACACATTACAACTAGTACACGCATAACATTACAATACATACAGGCTAGACAGAGGGAGAACATACAATACAGCTAGCACATTCATTATATATACATTCATGCAGTTATGTGAGCCACTAAACAGGGCATGGCACTTCCTGCCATGGCCGTTTTTGTATTTAGAATCTCCTTAATTGGGGAGCGTATGAGTTTGTGTATAGATCTATACTGGATTGACTACCCTACACCTTGCTGCTCGCTACAATGGGACTTGCAAGTCAACGGGTGCCTAATGTCATTTTTCTCCGACATTGTACATTGTCGCGTTTTATAGTCGGTAGCAGGATACAGGCCGATCACATGGTACTTTATATTATGATTATTTTAAGGTAGTTAGTAAAGTAGTAGTTACTTATTACGATACTACAGTACTATAATATTTTTCCCATTACATTCACTTTGTGAATATTCACACGATGCACGGTAATGTAAAAGCTATGTTTTTGGTTAACATAGTCGGATTTGGGAAAATGCACACTCTTACAAGAGACACACACAGATACTAGATTCCTTGGTAGAAGGCTACTTTTAGTAGGAAACATAGGGTTTTCCAGGAGGTTGAAAACTTTTACATACTTACACTTCACATACTTACAAATACTTTCTTAGAAACTCAAACACTAAAATACTTATGATCTCACCAGCTTTAAGTTGATACTCTCTTTCAAAATAACTTGTATCCTCAGGTCAACAGTAGACAGGTACTGATGCAACGTTTAGAGAAGATGGAGCTCGTTTAAGACTCATCCTTCATTTTGATTTATACTTTAGTGTCTATTAGACATATCAGAACACTTGTATTAAAATTATATTATTAATGCAATGGATGATGTTGTTGCTTGTTTACTACTATCCATTGTTGTGATACTGTACATGACATCCTCCGCCCCAGAACGTTTCTGCTGTTCCTGCTTTTGGGGTGTGACACCTATGCGTGGATATAAATAATGTCGAAAACGGAGTTCGTATGAGGACGATATGAATTTTTGAAGTTTATTAAATAATTGTTGCCGAAAACGCATACTCGCAAGTATACGAGGTCGTGCAAGTAATAAAGTCGTAAGACCAGATATCGAACCCACATGGACTATCCTATTCTAAGGAAGAGAGAACTAGGCAATTGATTGCAAAAGTGATTGATTTTATTAAACTAAGGAAACTATTAAAATAAAAGTAAACTACATTTAGCAAGGTAAAAATGAAAACTAAAATAATCGAACAAACAAGGAAAACAATTAAACGATTTAACAATTATGAGAAAAACGGGATTTAATTGACTTATACAGGTTCAATGGTTCTTCTAATGCAACTAATTTGTCAAACCAATTATATAGAAATGAATAACTTAACACCAACAAAAGTTATCAATTACCTCTCGGTCTCATGATTCGATTTTAAAAAAACAAAACATTCACTCATATCTCTATGTAGTTCATGATTTTAAAAAGCATTAAGTCCAATGGTTTTGTTAATAATGCCCTAACACACGTCTATGTTAAGTTTAAGCGAGATAATGAAACCGCACATTCATATTCAAACGATACCACAAATAAAGCTTCTCTCGAAGTCAATATAAGCATGTAAATATTAAATTTAAACCAAGAAATTTAACCCTAACTAACATTGATCAAGTGCTAGCCAAAATCAAATTTACCCGTCAAAATTCATATTTTTAAAATAAGCACACATTTGAATATGCTATTTGATTTCAACAAAATTGGTATAAACAAAATCAACTACATCAAAATTACCATCTCACCCTAGTCAACCAAATCCACAAAAAGTTTACTCCATTAAACTAAAATCAAAAACCATAACAGTGACCAAATAAAAATTAAACATCATGGTTACTCAAATCCTAATTATTTAAATAACTTAAAATAATATCTAATTTCAAGGGTAAAGAATTAAAAGGAAAAGAAAACACCATATTGGTTTGCACCAATTGTTGTTTCTTTGCGTCACTCACGTACATGCCCTCCTTTCCTTTTAGTCATGCATCCATGAGGAATGATGGCGATGGTGGATCGGGTGCAACGAATGGCGGCAGTGTAGGTTTCTTTTCGTAGGGTTTTTTTCTTTACGACGTTTTTCACCCTTTTTTGCTCCAAAACTCGATCAAAAACTCGTTTTTATAAAAAATGCAAAGAAGTAACCCCCCCTTATTTTTGCGAGATCTATCCAAAAACGCTATTCACTTTTCAAAATAAGATCAAATAAGCTCCAGATATGAAAAAATTGATTGATACAACCAAGCTCTGATACCAATTGTAAATCCCCAAAATTGCTTGTGTATCAATCAGATCCAATTGATGGTGCGGAATCCCAATCAATTGGATGATGTCAGATCAAATAGAAGAGAAGGAGAAGAAGAATAACTTGAATCTAATGATGTATTCAATATGAATGATGCTCCTTACAATAGATTCTCTTTCACACACACTTCTTCTTCTCTCTTACTTTCTCTCTCTTCTCTTTTTCTCTTTTTTTTCAACCGTACACTCACATGCACTCCTCTATTTATATGAGACATAGGCCACCAGCAGCACACCAGTGTACAGCTACACACGCGTGTGCGGCCGCACACACATGTGCAGCCGTACACAGCCACAAAATTACATATTATATTATAGAAAAATATATTTTTCTAGAAAAGCAAAGTATAAACCATATTTTTGACCCAACACAAACCTTGGTAAAATTTCTCAAGTTTCACATCATCAGGGAGTCGATTTGTTAGACATTTTCTTAACAAATTCTTCCATCTCTCCCACACTTCCCATAACGATTCACCATCCATTTGTCGGAATCATATGATGGTGTTTCTTAGATTTGAATTTCGAGTGGGTGGGAAAAATCTTTTTAGGAATTTTTCTCTTAATTCCTCCCAAGTGGTGATGGAATCAGAAGGCAAAGACTCAAATCAGTCTCTAGCTTTCCCTTGTAGTGTGTAGGGAAATAATCTTAGACTAAATGCATCAGCCATCATGCCTCTTTGTTTGAAATTATCGGACATCTGGTTAAAGGAACACAGATGGGACAAGGGCCCATCACTAGGCATACCTCCAAAGAGACCATTGTTATTGATCATCTGAAACATCACAGGCTTGAATTCAAAATTGTCAGCATTAATTGTTGTGCTGACAATTGGGGGGTTTGTTCCTTCGAAACCTCTGTTTCCATTATTGTTTTCAATTCCGTTATCTCCCATATCTTCTTGATTCCTAAGTCTCCTCAACCCTCTCAAAGTTCTTTCAATCCCCCAATCAAGCGCAAATTCATGTGGTCTGAATCTTCGACCGGCCAGAGTAAAATATCTTCAAGATGTTTAAGAGTCTAACAACTACCTAATGTTCTAACTTAAAAATAAAAATAGTCCCCGGCAACGGCGCCAAAAACTTTTTGACGAAAACGCGTACTCACAAGTATACGAGGTCGTGCAAGTAATATAGTCGTAAGACCAGATATCGAACCCATAGGGACTATCCTATTCTAAGGAAGAGAGAACTAGGCAATTGATTGCAAAAGTGATTGATTTTATTAAACTAAGGAGACTATTAAAATAAAGTAAACTAAATTCAGCAAGGTAAAAATGAAAACTAAAATAATTGAACAAACAAGAAAAACAATTAAACGATTTAACAATTATAAGAAAAACGAGATTTAGTTGACTTATACGGGTTCAATGGTTCTTCTAATGCAACTAATTTGTCAAACCAATTATATAGAAATGAATAACTTAACACCAACAAAAGTTATCAATTACCTCTCGGTCTCATGATTCGATTTAAAAAAAAAACATTCACTCATATCTCTATGTAGTTCATGATTTTAAAAAGCATTAAGTCCAATGGTTTTGTTAATAATGCCCTAACACACGTCTATGTTAAGTTTAAGCGAGATAATGAAACCGCACATTCATATTCAAACGATACCACAAATAAAGCTTCTCTTGAAGTCAATATAAGCATGTAAATATTAAATTTAAACCAAGAAATTTAACCCTAACTAACGTTAATCAAGTGCTAGCCAAAATCAAATTTACCCGTCAAAATTCATATTTTTAAAATAAGCACACATTTGAATATGCTATTCGATTTCAACAAAATTGGTATAAACAAAATCAACTACATCAAAATTACCATCTCACCCTAGTCAACCAAATCCACAAAAAGTTTACTCCATTAAACTAAAATCAAAAACCATAACAGTGACCAAATAAAAATTAAACATCATGGTTACTCAAATCCTAATTATTTAAATAACTTAAAATAATATCTAATTTCAAGGGTAAAGAATTAAAAGGAAAAGAAAACACCAGATTGTTTTGCACCAATTGTTGTTTCTTTGCGTCACTCACGTACATGCCCTCCTTTCCTTTTAGTCATGCATCCATGAGGAATGATGGCGATGGTGGATCGGGTGCAACGAATGGCGGCAGTGTAGGTTTCTTTTCGTAGGGTTTTTTTTCTTTACCATCGTCTCTTCCGTTAAGAACTTTGGACTTCATAAGAAGAAGCCCAACTCCCCTCGTCCTGTAGAATAAGAGATGAGGAACCCATGCAAGACAGGTCAAAAACCCAACTAAATGGGTAGAAAAATACCAACCGAGCAATATTATGTCGATCACACTCATTAACAAAAATTTATCTTTTTAAGCTCAAAAAATGATGTAAATTGTAAAATCCGGAGACAAAAATAAGCTTTTTAGTTCATTTAGTGATCGAAAAACGAGCACTAAACAATAATTAAAATATAAATATCCGATATTATCCGAAGGAGGGGAGTCACCGGACTTATCCGGGTTACGCCCAGCGTAACTGGGGAACTACGCCCAGCGTAGTGCGTAGGTTCAGCCCCTATAAAAAGGATGTGAGGGCAGCCGAGTTCCTTGCTCAATTCCTCTTCTCTCTCTCTCTCCCGTTTTACCTCATTTTTCGTGCAAAAAATATCCCGAAGCCTTGATATCAATCCCGAGACCCGAAGCAAGTCTCAAAGCCCCGAAGATCCCGAGAAGTAAAGTTTCCGAGCCGAAGCTCTACCCACGAGAAGCCTGGTTTTGTGAAGATCTCCCGGTTTCACTGAAGAATACTACTTCTACAAGCCGTAGTGTTGTCCGATCATCTTCTAATCAAGTGAGTGTGTAGTTACTTTCTTCTAATACATAAATACGAAGTATTTACTATGAAATACGTGTTATTTGTATATATATTGGTGTTGGTTTGAAGGGGGTACATAACCTCTTTCAAATGCACGATTTTATACAAGTAGCGATTTAACGTACTAAGTATATGTGTTATGTGAGTGTATCGATGTTATCTTCTAATCTCATAGATATTATTTATTCTCTATGAAATATGTGTTATGTTTATGTGTCTCATCTTTGATCTATAACGTGTTTTGAATGAACATATTATACAGGTTTTAAACTATGTATACAAATGTATATTTTATCTACTAAAATGTTGGGTAGAACATGGGTAGATAGTTGTCTTGTGATAAAAAGATGAAAGGCCTCGATGTTTTTTAGTTAGTCATCTAGCGGAGTTTAGATGACGACCACAGACTTTTCTAGACAGCCTTGTGGAACGCTAGCAGGCTCGCCACCTGTAGGTGTTAATGAACTCGGGTGTTCATTCGATGTACACCATCCCCTCATGGTTGCCTTATTTGACATATACTGCTGGGAAACCCCCGAATGCATGTGTTGTCGCCCCGATGAAATATTCTTAGACTAGGTCCCTTATGTTAGTTGCCTTAGGGATGTAAAGTGAGAATAACGGGAATGGGTAATTGGGTTATTGTTGGTTGGTGGAATTAAATATAATTATTTATTGTGGGTTGAAAACCCTATATGCTCACCAGGCTCTCAAGTCTGACCCACTCAATTTTCTTTGTATTACAGGTAGTGGCGCCAGAGCATAAGTTGGATGACTTGTCAAGTTATTTTTGGATTATAGACCTGTTGTTTTATATAACTGTTGTAAGGTCTGTAATTTAATGTTTATGCTTTTGGTCTGTTTATCGAAACATGACATCCCGAGTTTTGATATACAATGAAAATACATTTCTGTAAGAAATGCTTTTGTAAATGTTATTTTTATCATATTTCGTTTTGGGAACGAATTCTGTAACTCTTTTAATCAAAGTATTAGTCTAAAATTGTTTTAAAAGCATAAATTAAACCGGTCTTTTCTAGCTGTGATTTTGGGGATGTCACAGCCGTCGTAAGAGTCTAAACCTCACTTGTTATCGGCACAACAACTCAACACCTTCGCTCAACAACCTTAGGGTTCAACTCCGAACATACCCCAACAGCCAGAACAAAGCTATCAACAGCAAAAAAGAACACAATCGAGCTCCCATCAGCAACCATACATCTTGTAAGCAATAGTGTACAATCAAGCATACGAGAACTCGTATTACACTCAACAATTTACGATGTACAGTGGTTTTCCATACTCTTGCATTGAAAACCCGGTAAGAAGCACCACTTTTAACTTTTGCTAGGAGCTCTTGCAGTATGAGATCCCACATTCGGTGATGATACCAAATATCCCCAAGTATAATGGAACAACTGACCCCGACGAGCACATAGACACACATGAGTGGACGTTGACTTCATTAAGGATGGACAAGTAGTTCATGTTTACGTATTTCCCTGTTACGTTATTTGGAAACGCTAGAAAGTGGTTCAAGGCGTTGCGACCGAGTAGCATCATGAGTTTCGAACAACTATTATACCTTTTCCTTAACAATTTCATGCAACCGAGAAAGGGGAAAGGAGATGAAAACTTCATAATGGCATGCAAGCAAAAAGAAGGAGAGTCGATACGAGTATATTACGATAGATTTATGTGGCAACACTCAACATCTCGGGCCATGAAGAGTTCCTTGTAACTGGCGCCTTCACCCAAGGTCTACTCGCCGACCCTTTGTCAAAAAAGACGTAGGGGACAGCTCAGTCGAGAGACGAGCTCAAAATTAGAGTCGAGAAATACCTCCGAAAGATCGAAGGTGACGAACAAAAGGAAGCCAACCTAAAGGTCGTCGCAAACGTGTACATCAAGAAAGAAGAAACAAACTCCCATGCAAGCCCCAATCACCGAGATCACCACGACAGAAACCATGATAGTATCCATGACAAGTACAGTCGGTACTCAAGACACCCATCTCGTAGATTTCATCCATTTGGTAATGATGAGCCCCGAGGCCACCGAGCTAAGGTGCATGCAGTTGAGAAAACACCTCCAAAGGTGGACAAAGAGAAAGGAAACCATTGTGAGTACCACAAGAGCAAAACCCACGATACTAGAAAGTGTACGGTTCTGAAGAAGGAAATGGATGAAAAACATATAACGGGCGACCTTGCGGCAATTTTAAAGGACTTGAGGTCCAAGTTCGACGTTGACCAGAGGAATACCTGAGATCGGAAGGATGCTGGAAAATGTCAAGTTAAGGAGGAGATCCTTACCATCACGAGGCCCCATAAGAGAAGTGGGTACTGCAAAGTGGATGATGATGTCGAGGTACTCCCTAAAAGCACCCTCAATATTAGTTTTTCATCAGAGGACCCGAGGATGCCAGGCTAGAACCCTAGGGATCCACTTTTGGTAATCGCTTGCATATGTCAGATACAAATTAATTGTGTCTACATAGACAACGGCAGTGGCACTTGCATCCTTTACGAGCACTGTTTCCAACAATTGCGGGCCTCCTGGAAAGAAATCTTAATACCTCCGACCTTCGGTCCCCTCATAGGGTTTACAGGGCACAACTTATGGGCGCTAGGATCGATACATCTCCCTCTTACTATAACTAGTCACGACGTGAGAGACAGTGTCACATGCACGAATAATTTTTAATAGTACGATCCCCGATAGAGCATGACATCCTACTCGGGCGGCCGGTGCTTTCCCAACTACAAGCCATACCATCCACGATCCACAACACCATGAAGTTTAGCACGAGCATCGGATCGGTCACTATCGTTACCTTTAGAACACACACACACGCCACTACTATCAGGCTCTCACTGCTCCAATGCTAACACGAATCTCAACCAACGAACAAAAGGGGGGCGCAACATGTGAGGAGAGTAAGACAAAGAAAAAACCCGAAGTCATAAGGCCAATAGGTACAAGCATCCCTCGTGAATCGAGCTCCCTTAGCGGTCTCACAAACCAAATGGCAACAAGCAAACATGGAAAGCCACAGCAAAAGCGCATCGATTACCTTGAACTGATTAAGGAAGTTCTACCCCATGACACCACGAGAAGGCATATGATGCCAAGTGTAGGCAAGTTCATTCTAAAGGGGAGGAAGAGCCAATCTTCTGATGACCAAGTAGAAATCACTCTGAATTAGAGCAAGATTCGAGAGCCCATCATAGAAAATGAAACAAAAGACAAATAAGGACTTGGGATAGGCCTATGCCAGGCACGAGAAGCTGGAGTCGAACTCTCTCCAACCCCTAGTGAGTCTTTATCTACCTCCAACAGGGTTAGAGACCAGAAGGTCCAAAAATACCAAAACACAGAGCAAGAATGGATACAATCCAGTAGGATCCCAAAGTCGAGAAGACTCCCCGAAAGAATGTTGCAAACATCGACACCCTAAACAAGATGACCTTAGCACCTTTCGACCACCAAATCAAGAAGGTACCGACTGAAGCTCTTTGGGGAAGAGACGTCGATGCAGAACAGATCACCAATGCCACGAAGATCCCCAATCGACTCAAATGTTTGCCATATTACTTCTCGTATGGCCCCTTTCCAAGTGACCCCCAGAAAATAAGAAGGCCAACAATAAAATCTTATGACTCGCGATAGAGAAGATGCAGCTAGGAAAAGAAAGATACTTTCCTATAGAAAAGAATTAAGCAAGTGATCCGCAACGAGCATGCCTGAGAGCCATTGCTAGAAGGATGTCTTGCCCGGAATTAGGGGTGCAAACGAGCCAAGCTACTCGCGAGCTAATCGGGATCGGATCGCTAAAAGCTCGAATCGAAATCGATTTTAAACGAGCCCGAGCCAAGCTCGAGCTTAATATTAAGCTCGTTTATTAAACGAGCTCAAGCTCGAGCCTATGTCATTAAGCTCGATTAGGCTCGCGAGCCTAAACGAGCCTTTACATAATATAATTTATTATTATTTATATATATTAAAATAAAAATATATTAAGA
Source organism: Lactuca sativa (assembly GCF_002870075.4). NCBI lineage: Eukaryota > Viridiplantae > Streptophyta > Magnoliopsida > Asterales > Asteraceae > Lactuca > Lactuca sativa. The sequence continues at coordinate 64,225,895 of NC_056631.2, read as the reverse complement.
GGAATTACGGATTTAGGGTATTAGTAAACGAGTTTCTTAACGAGCTCGAGCCGAGCTTAAGCTTATTTAGGTACGTTAGATAAAAAACGAGTCGAGCCCGAGCCGAGCTTGGATAATTCTTTACGAGCTCGAGCCGAGCTCAGTACAGGAAAGCTCGAATCGAGCCGAGCTCGAGCTCGAGCCTCATATAACATAAACGAGCCCGAGCCGAGCCTGGCCAGGCTCGGGCTCGGCTTGACTCGTTTGCAGCCCTACCCGGAATCACATCGACCCATCACACGCAAAGACAAGATTGGACCCTAGGAAATCGTTGTGGAGGAATGCCCAGAATACCAGGCGCTCATTCCAACACATCATGACTTTGACTAGCTACCATCGGCACCAGGTCAACAGGGCGTCGACACCATGGGGTCACCACCTATCACCCCAGGAGGAGCCAGGTTCCCTCTGGTCACCCGTGGCTGTTTCATTAAGCTGGCGAAAGGTAAGCATCCATCATAATCGAAAAAGCTTGGTCCATGGAACCACCAAAAATATCTCAGATCCATCACCAGGCCCCAAGACCAGACGTTGAAGGAATACCCTTTGATTCAATACAAGGAGTAAAAGCAATATGACCACTTGGGATTGTAAACAGGTCGTTGTGAGCACCGATGTTTGGTGAAACCATTAACAAAGTAAAGCAATGTCCAAACTTGAACATACTCAACGGGAAACTCGAGTCTATTAGACTCAGCCAGGCCAAACACAGGGGAAATGCCAAAAATCACCACACTTGGTTTATACGAGTAGAAAGCCCCGATGTAAAAGACTGGGCATTGTAAAAGGATGGGTCTAGCCACGTAAGAGCCAAGGGCTACCTAAACGTCGCCAAGGAACATACGAGCAGGACCACAAAGCACACCAAGATGGAATTGGCGTCTGATGTGTGTAAAACTCACTTAGTTTTAATCCTACTTTAATTATCAAATAACACACAAAAGGCAGTGAACCTATCTATTGTGGTATAGCTAAATAAGCAGGGTATCGAACACAGGGAACGGCAAATTAAATTAAAAACTAATTCTATCTAAATTACTTTAGCAAATAATGGTTTTTCTCTAGTTTTACAAGACTAGAAACTTATTAAACAAAACTAATGCAAGGCTAGAAAAGAACAAATCAACTAGATTCAATAATGGGAAAGAAACTTCTGTTTAGTTCAACTCGGTTAACTTTATGGTTGCTTTTAAGGTAATAGTGCAATGGATTAATTCTTTCGTTGGTTACCGATTCAAGTGATTAAGTTGTGTTCACTACCCTAATCCTTAGCAAATAAACTAATTCAAACAGTGGCCAATTGCTTAACTTAATTATATTTACTAGATTAATTGATTCGGGTTAAGTTAGACTTGCAATAGCTAATTAAATTGTTATTTTTAATTAACCTCTTGTTCAATAGTCATCTTACAAGCTTGCACATGAATTTACTCAATTTACTTATTAATCCTAGTTTCATATTCATTAATCCTAGACATATGATTTAGTGGTCACTTATCATATGAGGTCGATAATTAATAGATGTTCATGCTAATTAACTATCTTCCTATTAACAGAAAATAAATTATCATTCATACACAAGGTTCTTTAGCAAGCTAATATAACAATTAATCACCAACTTAGAATTAATCCTACCAATCAATCAAACCATATTGTCAACTTTGTATCCCCAAACAGAAGTATAAAGAAATTAGTTCATAACTAAGGTGAATAACAGCAAACAAATGAGTTCAAGTTGCTTAATCATATTGACAAAACAAGAGAATTAAATAGAATGATGAAATTACGCCTTAATTACTCCCGGAATTGGATTCTAGCTTCTTTGGTCGACTTCTAGGGTTCTTCTGGCTTCTTATTCGCAGCTTAACACCTCTGAAACTTCCCAGAATTCTCTCTTTTCGCATTAAAGAGTTATCTTTATATATGCATACCGACTCGTCGAGTCATATGGCGACTCGTCGAGTCCCTCTCACATTAGTCGTAACCTGATAACTGTCTTGACTTCCGAATGCTTATCTCTCTGAATCCGCGACCGGACTCGTCGAGTCAAGAGATAACTCGACGAGTAGAAGCCTTATTTTGGCTGTTTTCTTTCTTCTTTCCACTCTTGAGCTCTCAACCGCTTTTCTTGCTTCCTTTCGCTTCCGAGCTTCATCTTTGGACTGAAAAACACAATTTAACACTTTTAAGTACCTTTTGTCCATAATATGCAACAATTTAGCTAATATATGAATAATAAACTACACTTAATACACACTAAATATGCACATATCAAAATACCCCACACTTGTCTTTTGCTTGCCCTCAAGCAAAACTGAATTTTAACACATTAGAATCACATATAATAACTCCAATCCAACCCAGCCATTACGCCAAGACCGCAACGCATGCATTTGTGTCTAAAATTTTTCCTAAAGAACCCCCCATATTCCAAATACTCACAATCCTCATAAACATTCACCCACTCACCCCGAACTATGCTCATTTTATGCAACCCTCCGAATCCATCCTCAGAAAACCTCTTAACCTCAAGGTATTTTTAATCGAGCAACCCAAGCATACATATTCTAGAAAATTACAATTTATCCGATACCACTATGAAATTCTTTGAATTCTTCACTTCTTTGACATTTGATCTTTAATCTCTTTGAATTCACCACCTTTATTGTTTGATTTCTTTGGTATCTTCAACTTTTTGGATTTCTTCAGAATTTTCAATCTTCAAATCTTTACTTGAATTGCTCCAAAAAACTCTTATAACTTTTCTTGTAATTCTCTTCTTTCTTTTTTTTTTTTTTAACATGTAACTTACTTTTTTTTTTCACTCAAAACCCTACATGCTTAAGCAAGGGCGCTCAATCTCAACCTTTATTGGCTAATGATAAAAATTTTCCTGGATACATTTCAGGTTTAGGCTGCTAAACATATTGCATCCTTCAAACTAAGCGAGGTCGTGTTTTTGTCCCATGATTTCACTGGAATAAGGAAGCCACAAATGCACTAGAACGTATATAGGCTCAACTAAACATTTGGGTCTTCATGCAATTATTAACACAATTCTAACATGAAATCCTAATTTTTACCAAAATTTTCTAATTAAATCCTAAATAATACTTTTGGTATGCAAAATTTTTTTTTTAAAATTGACTAGTATGTAACCAACCCCCTACCCCACACTTATGTGATGCAATGCCCTCATTGCATACTATGCATAATAAAGAACAATAAAAATAAAGAAGAGAATTGGAACAAACTCCCCTGGGGTAGCAGTTGATAGGCTGATCACTTCCATGTTAAGCTCCAACTTCAATCAACTTTAGACATGGTAACATCTCATCCATGCCTTGGGTGTCAAAACTCATGTGGGTCGCTCCAAATATGCGGAAATTAGTGTAAGATCTTCAAGAAAGGAAATGGAAGAATAAGCGAGCAAGTGGGACCAGTAGCAGCATCAAATCAGCAGTCCATCGGTGTAAAAGATGATCGACTCGTCGAGTCTTATGATGGACTCGTCGAGTACCAGCGCGCCTTCTCAGAATATGTAGAAATACAAGGCGACTCGGCGAGTCTGCTTAGTGCACTCGTCGAGTAGGCCACTGAACGAAAAATCTTGGTATTTTGCAACTGTTTTAGCTCCTAAAAACTTCTTTAACCCTTCCTCACATTTGGACTCAATTGCTCATACCCCCTAGGACCGGACTCGATACTTTGACGTTAAAAACTCGCTTCCTTGACTCGCTCTCACACGAAAAACAACCATGCTTTACCTCATCCTAAGCAATCAAAATGCAATCCTGAAAATACTTAAAGCAAACAACTATTAAACAAAATAATACCTTAAAGCATACACACCAAAAATAAAACAAAATAAAAATGCAAATTGTTTAAACACAAAAACACAAAAAACTAATCCTCATCCTCCTCATCATCGTTATTGGCTCCACTTCCTCCCGCTCCGCTATGGCGTGCACTAATCCTCTCGTCCCACGATGGAATATATGGATAATTCCCACCATCAATATGTGGAATATTGAAGTGGTCAAAAAGTCGTATGTGGGATTGATTGCTAAAATTTAGCCCCCGCGCCATTTGGTCTTGCATCCGCCTCATCTCTATGTTGTACCAATCCATTGGTACATCTTCATTCTCTACCGGAATCACCGGCGGCTCATCCTCCATATCCCTTTCCCTTCTCGGTCTCACCCTCCTTCCCGGTGCATCGGGACCAACAACCGGGTCATCATTTGGGATGGCATAATGGCCACCACCATAGTCTTCAATAATTCGGGCCCTGCGAAAAAGAATAGGATTAAATGGGGGTGTCGGGATCAAAGTCATGAGGTTCCAGGCATCACAGTTCATCAACCCGAATGAATTAGCCAAACGGGTGACAAACATGCCTCCATTGATGCGCGATGTTTTGCGATCTTTGACCGCACCCGCTGAGAGGTATGAAGCAATACACCATGGAATGTTGCAAAAGACGCCGGGTGTGATAATGCTCCAAAGGTAGAAAACATCAAGGTTGGAAACCTTGTCATCGTCCTTCCTCTGGTTGATGGTGGAGGAAATAAGGCGGTGAATGAGGCGGTGGGTCGGGGATCGGATGCTCCCTTCCTGCGCGGACTTCGGGATATAAACTTTATTCCCAATAGTGTGCCACCAACCTGTGCTAGTAACCCCATCGGGAAACACCATGTGAGTGGTTGCCAAAAAGGCCCGAAAGAGGTTCGTAGAAACCAACGGTTGATCATAGATCCCTAGCCGGCAAGCAAGATCCACCACCGAGCATTGATGATACTCGCCCCCAAGACAAAATGTAAAACTTGCCGGATGATACAAATCCACTCCACCGGTAAAAGATACCGTGGAAAAGAACTCCAAGCAAAGCTCCAAATACACCGGCTCTTGCATGCGGAAGACCCGGCTCCATCCATCACATATCATTGACTCGCCGCCATGTTGAAATTCCCTTAAAAGGTATGGAGCTAATTCCTCTTCATATCGCACCGTTTGCAACCATTCCCAATCTATTCTGTTCGGCACATAAACCTCCTTCTTTTTAATATCGGCAAGCTTCTTTTTCCACTTCCGCATTGTTGAAACGGACTCGATTTGCGGGAAGTTTAACCATGGAAATTCCTCTTGGCTACCCCTTGAAGATTGTCCTCTTCTAAACATGATTCCTGCAAAACATATAAACCATACCCAGAAAACACAGAATGTTAACAAGCCGAACTGTTTCTGCATCTCGACTAGACTCGTCGAGTCCATGCCCGACTCGGCGAGTCGCGGGACCTGTACGAGTCAGTCGACGGGTTTCACCAAATTGAACCATGTAATCTCTAAATTCTTGCAAGGGTTTTGTTCAGGGACTTCCTACTAAGTAATAAGGTCAAACTAAGCATTCAAAACAACAATATTCATGAAAAATCGAAACCCTAGAATTTCATTATTTTTCAAAAACGGGTTTTTTTACATGCAATTGCAGGCATAGATGGCCTTATACTCTCATTTTCTTTAGAAATCAAGAAGAAAGTTGTTACCTTTTGAGTTTAAACCTTGAGAAATTGAAGAAGATTGGAAGATTTCTTTGAATGCTTGAGAGTGTTTGCGAATGGGGGTACCCGGCGAGTGTGATGTTGAAATTGAATTTTTAGGGTTAAAACCCTATTTACCAGATGTAAAAGTAATTTCGAAATTAATTTTTTTTTTCTGTAATTAAGCTCGACTCGTCGAGTCAGGGTCAGACTCGGCGAGTCCCAGCGAGCAGTTAAAATTTTTTCTGAGATCAGTATGTACTCGTCGAGTCAGGGTCAGACTCGGCGAGTCGTTTATAAAACATTTCTAATTTTTGAAATTTTGTTATTTATTGAAAATATTCTCACCCCACTCTTAAGCTAGGTGCTCCCTTAAGCAGACAAGTTCGATGATTTGGAAGATTAACATTAAAACACAAAACAAAAACAATAAATGAAAAAAAAAAAAAACTAAAGAGTAAAAGAAAGCAAACTCTAACGACGGGTTGCCTCCCGCCAAGCGCTTCTTTTTGAGGAGTCATTAGCTAGACTCCTTCCCATTTACGTTTTGTCGCCTTCAAGCATCGGGAATGTGCGCCGTACTTTTTGCGGTTTATACTTAGTCTTGTAGGCGTGAATCTTTTTCTTGTAGGCCCTTCTCAATTCGTCTCTTCTCTTTTTCGCTGTATCATCCTCAGCTGGTTGGGCCTCTCTTTTCCTCTTCTTCTTTTTCAACCCATGCTTTTTCACCAATTTTTGAACCTCCTTTTCTTTAAATTTGATAACTTCATACTTCATAATGGTCCGTGCTCTAGGTTTAGTGGTGAATTGGGGATCAGCTTCCGCTCCACTTCCATTTATGGCTTCATTCTCTTTTGTGCTCGACTCTTTTCCAAATGGCATCATATCAAGGCATGCCACGTTGGCGTGTTGGACCTCCATTCCTTTTACTTTTTCTGCAGATTGTTCTTCCAAAGAGCCACTCACAGTAACTGAATCCAGGGTATGTGAAGAACTGTCAACAAATAAATCAGCTTGAGTTAAGTTTTTCTCCAAATCAACTGGACTCGTCGAGTCCATTATGGCGACTCGGCGAGTCGGGTCGGGTTTCATCAATTCTGGATCGTTGTCTGAGTCGGCTCCTTCCAGTAGCTTTTCTAGCTCCTCCAATTCTTTGTCAGCATCTGAAACTTCTTCTGAGTGTAGCGTGAACTTACTTGGGTCTTCTTTTAATAAAACATCAAGCTCTTTTTGCAATATCTCATCATCTAATTGGATAAATGAGATTTCTTCTCGCTTTTCTTTTTCTTGCTTGATCCCTGGATTAGCTTTAAACATCACCGACTCATCACCCACTCTTAATGTCAAAGTAGTCTCGGATATGTCAATTAGGGCACATGCGGTGTTTAAGAATGTTCTGCCTAAAATAATTGGTATTTCGGGGTCTTCTTTCATCTCCACCACCACAAAGTCTACTGGGAAGATAAACTTGTCTACTTTGATAAGGAGATTTTCACATATGCCTTGTGGATGAATAATTGTTTTATTTGCCAAATGGATTCTCATATTTACCGGCTTTGGCGCTGGTAAATTTAGCTTCTTAAAGAATGAATAGGGCATCAAATTAATGCTTGCCCCTGAATCAGCCAAAGCTCGTGTGGAAACATCATTGCCAAATTGGCACGGGATTACTATATTACCCGGATCACCCTTCTTCTCAGGTAGCTCATTCATCAATATCTCCGCGACTTCAGCAAGATCTTTCCTGGCAGCAAACAAACCCTTAAGCAAGTTAAAGTATTTGGGAGTTTGGAGCATTGTGTCCACGAATGGCATATTGACTTGTAAGGCTTTAACATGCTCCATGAAGGTTCTATAGGCTTGAACTTTTTCTGAAGGAATGGCTCTGGATGGGTATGGCAAAGGAGGGTTGTATGTCTTCAGAAAACTTGCTTTTTTATCCTTCCCGACTGGACTCGTCGAGTCCATTTTGGTGACTCGGCGAGTCGGATCGAGTTCTTCTCGTTCTGGTTCTTCTTCCTTTTCTGCCTTCCCTTTGGAAACCCTTAGTGTTTCTGCCAATTCTTCTTCACTGCTGGAGGTTATTACGCTCACGTTCTCCTTTCTTGGATTGGGCTCGGTGTTGCTCGGAAGTTGACCCGGTCTTCTTTCGTTTACTTGATGTGCAAGTTGGCCCAGTTGTTTCTCTATGTTGAGAATAGAAGCTTGCTGATTCTTCAACATGTTTCTGGTTTCCTGCATTGCCACATCATGATCATTATGCCTTTTCTCGGACGCGCTTATGAATTTTGTAAGTATGTCTTCTAAAGTCGTCTTCTTGTCCGTCACCGGTTCCTCCTTTTGATAATAACCCCTCTCCCTCTGCTTATATTTTTCTTCCTTAGCCTTTCTGTACTCTTCGTATGGGAGCCACTCCTTCTTCGGTTTCCTCCAGTCTTCATCATATCTGTCGCCACTTGAATAAAATACTTGAGCCTTTTTATTTCCATTCTCGTCTCGATCACAATTCTTTGTAAGATGGGGGCCGCCACAATTTTCGCATCCTACCCTAATAGCATGGATCGTTTGATCCATTTTCGTCATTCTTCGGTCTAGGCTATCGAGTTTAGCTATTACTGCCGCCATGCCATCGCTCACTGAGTTTATGGTTCCACGACTCACTTCATTCCTCGGATTGTGGTATTCTCTAGAATGCTTAGAGAATTCTTCAATCAATTCCTTTATTTCCGGAGGTGGCTTTCGGGTGAGCGGGCCTTGTGAATCGAGTAGTTGCCTTGTGGTGACATTTACTCCATCATAAAAGATGGAGACCTCCTGTTGGCTATTTAGATCATGGTGTGGGCAATTTCTAAGTAGGCTCTTGTACCTTTCCCAAGCTTCATAAAGAGATTCTCCGGGTTGTTGCTCGAAGTTGGCAATGGCTTTCTTTAACTTGGCTATTTTGGAAGGTGGGCAGAAGTGATCTATGAACTCTTCTTTCATTTTCGCCCATGTAGTAACTGATCCGGGAGGGAGTGACTTCAACCAATCCTTTGCAGCTCCTTTGAACGTGACAGGAAGCATGCGTAGTAGCTGGACCTCGCGGGGCACATTAGGTACATTGAAGTAATCCGCCACGTCGTTTACTTCATCTAAGTGCTTATAGGCGTCTTCATGATCTCTCCCGTAAAATGGTATCTCCTTGAGTTGAGCGAGAATATGGCCCTTTAGTTCGAACGTAGCGGTAGCGGGGATTGCGGGTTGCACAAGTCCCGGGCCGGTGTCATCACGCATCCTTTTCTTCCACTCCCCCATGGGGATCTCGTCAATATTAGCCATTGCGGTGGCTAAGTCTTCTTCAATATCGGATGTGTGCTCGCTTTCTTCTTCGGTCTCGTATTCGGTGTCTTTCGGGATCGGATTTTCGGTTGACAACGACGCACTGGATGCTCCTGCTTTGCTGCTCCTCTTCTTGCCAAACACGGATTTGAAGTTTTTGAGTGGTGAGTTCTTTGAAGAGGTGGTTTCTCCAACGGTTTTGCCCTTGTTTCTTCTTAATGCGGTTTCCGGATCTTCAAGAGGAGGAATTAGAGGTGTAGAAGATCCTCGGGTCATGAACTAACTGCAACTTAAAACAAAACAGAACGCGTAAAAAAGAACAAAAATTTAATCTGATTCAGCGTCAGACTCGCCGAGTCGGATCGAATGCACTCGGCGAGTTCACGTGAAAATCAGTTTTTTTTTTTTTTTTACTTAAACAAAAAAAATTGAACAGAAATTAACTTTGCGTAAGATGAATCTTACACAAAGGGTCGATTGAATTAGAATTTAATGCTAATTTTAGAACCGTTCCCCGGCAACGGCGCCAAAAACTTGATGTGTGTAAAACTCACTTAGTTTTAATCCTACTTTAATTATCAAATAACACACAAAAGGCAGTGAACCTATCTATTGTGGTATAGCTAAATAAGCAGGGTATCGAACACAGGGAACGGCAAATTAAATTAAAAACTAATTCTATCTAAATTACTTTAGCAAATAATGGTTTTTCTCTAGTTTTACAAGACTAGAAACTTATTAAACAAAACTAATGCAAGGCTAGAAAAGAACAAATCAACTAGATTCAATAATGGGAAAGAAACTTCTGTTTAGTTCAACTCGGTTAACTTTATGGTTGCTTTTAAGGTAATAGTGCAATGGATTAATTCTTTCGTTGGTTACCGATTCAAGTGATTAAGTTGTGTTCACTACCCTAATCCTTAGCAAATAAACTAATTCAAACAGTGGCCAATTGCTTAACTTAATTATATTTACTAGATTAATTGATTCGGGTTAAGTTAGACTTGCAATAGCTAATTAAATTGTTATTTTTAATTAACCTCTTGTTCAATAGTCATCTTACAAGCTTGCACATGAATTTACTCAATTTACTTATTAATCCTAGTTTCATATTCATTAATCCTAGACATATGATTTAGTGGTCACTTATCATATGAGGTCGATAATTAATAGATGTTCATGCTAATTAACTATCTTCCTATTAACAGAAAATAAATTATCATTCATACACAAGGTTCTTTAGCAAGCTAATATAACAATTAATCACCAACTTAGAATTAATCCTACCAATCAATCAAACCATATTGTCAACTTTGTATCCCCAAACAGAAGTATAAAGAAATTAGTTCATAACTAAGGTGAATAACAGCAAACAAATGAGTTCAAGTTGCTTAATCATATTGACAAAACAAGAGAATTAAATAGAATGATGAAATTACGCCTTAATTACTCCCGGAATTGGATTCTAGCTTCTTTGGTCGACTTCTAGGGTTCTTCTGGCTTCTTATTCGCAGCTTAACACCTCTGAAACTTCCCAGAATTCTCTCTTTTCGCATTAAAGAGTTATCTTTATATATGCATACCGACTCGTCGAGTCATATGGCGACTCGTCGAGTCCCTCTCACATTAGTCGTAACCTGATAACTGTCTTGACTTCCGAATGCTTATCTCTCTGAATCCGCGACCGGACTCGTCGAGTCAAGAGATAACTCGACGAGTAGAAGCCTTATTTTGGCTGTTTTCTTTCTTCTTTCCACTCTTGAGCTCTCAACCGCTTTTCTTGCTTCCTTTCGCTTCCGAGCTTCATCTTTGGACTGAAAAACACAATTTAACACTTTTAAGTACCTTTTGTCCATAATATGCAACAATTTAGCTAATATATGAATAATAAACTACACTTAATACACACTAAATATGCACATATCAGCGTCCCAAGAGTTCAGGACGGAGGAGTCATCCTTTGCACCTGGAGTGCATGCAGTTCGCACCAACACCCCTAAAGCAAGGAAAAAGGTCCAGATAAGGCACATCTGAGGCAAGGGAAATGTGATCAAACTACGAATGGACAATCACACCCCAGTAAGTCGGCCCAAGAGCTAGGCCTTGGCTTATGCCATGATGTAGCCATCTCTCCCTCTCTCTCTTTACTCATCGAACAATGTAGTTATTTCTAAAAAACATTATCAATGAAGTGAAAGATGTCGACTATAAAAAAACTATTAGAACATTTTTTACTGTTCAATCTTGATAACATTTACATAAGAGGTTATGCACATTTACCAAATGATAAAAATGACTGATCATCCACATCATTTGAGTGAAACCGTTGTGAAAATGCAACCATAGGCATCAAAGGCTCATAACCTTTCCTTAAACATGTTAATTCAGCCCAAAAGGCCAACAATCTTGACCTTGACATGAATAAAAGTTTCAAAGGCTCATAACCTTTCCCTTAAAACATAAAAAAACTAAGTCCTAAAATGCCTCAAGGTGACGATCTCGACTTGATTAAGATGGTTGGGGTCGGAGTACAACTCTCCAAAGTCCAGGACTTAGAACAAAGTCGTAAAAGGGTATTTAGTAAACCTTAGCTAAAAATGGACACCTTAACAAAGCAAACTGGACAAAAATCCCTAGCATAGAAATAATGATTTATGACCCAAAGAAAGGAAAAATTAGGAGCGCTTAAGTTGAGTACCTGGGATAAATCCAAAGAACCATAATCAAATATGAGTCCTAAAGTCATAAGTTGGGCAAATCCAGTAGCACGACTACATTTCCAACCCACACACCTGCCCACCAAGCAAAGAGACCTAATTTTCTTGAGCCGACTCCCCAAGGCCAACATAAACCTGGGGAAGAATCGCCTCAGCAAGGAAAAGTAAGGGCACGTGTTCACCACTGGCCAACATAAACCACCCCGGGATAGAAACAAAAACATTACAGAAACAGAAAACGACTATATTCTCAAAAGAAAAAAAAATGTTCTGTCAAACAACTCCCGGACTTAAAAAGGCCACACAGGGCTAAACAACACTTAACAATATTGTCTTTGAGACATCGTCTCCGAACACCAAAAACTCAAACATTGTTTCATATAAACAAACCAGGAAGAATGGAAGATCACTTACCGAGAGTAGTGGAGGAAGATCCAACTTTGAGAGGGTCACCTTCAGGAGGGTTCTCCTCAACGTTAGGGTCACAACACAAATGGCGAAGGCCCCCCAAATCGAGCTCGCCCAAATAAAGGAGGAGGCAAAATCTGTTTCCATGAGCCTCTTCACAGAAGCATGCATGGCCAGAGTCAATTCCATCACAACGCTTGGCTCATGCAGATCGAATTTCTCGGATGCCACCTGTTCCTTCACCGCCTTCCTGCCTCCCTCCACACCTGTTGCGAAACACGTCGCCTTCATACGTTGAACTCTAGTTGAGAACTCAGGACTCTCAATGACCCAGTCAACCAACCGAACAATGCCCTCCTAGAGCAGCCACACCATAACCCCCTCCACAGTCTTCTTCTTGGATTCCTCGGCAGCCAGCTGTCTAGCCAGGCGCTTCACCTGCTCTTCCAAAAATCCTTTCTCCTCCACCAGAGTCTCCACTCTCTTTGACAAACGTTCCACTAACCCATCCAAACTTGCAACCTGTTCCTCCATAGATGCCTTCTCACCTCCCAAAATGTCATAACACTCTTCAAACTCGCGCTTCTCCTCCTCCAGCCCCAACGATAGCTTGATTATTTGTATATATTTTAGCAATCATTTTCTTTTACTTTTAGCATTTTTAATATTCTTTTTGCATTAAATCGTTAGATTTATTGTTTTGAATATTTTTACTCATTTAAACTATTGTGTAGATTGGAACGAGCAAGATGGTATTTTGGAGCATCGTAAAAGCTACATTGAATGCCTTGCAACCAAGATTGAAAAATCTGGGAGCGACAAGAAAACAAAGTGGTATAAATTAATTTTCGGATTTTGACAGCTTTGCGTGACTTTCTTCAAGAGATCAATTGGAGGGGAAAACGATGTCCAATTGGGCTGAAATTTTGCATGCATCTTCCCAACACGATGATCTTCGATATCAGCGAAAATCAATAGATTCCAACGAGTTTTGATGCAGCTTTCAGCCTTGTGAACAACAGCACAGATTTGCTGCCAACTTTAGTTTTGGCATCCCAATATGAAGATTTAAAATTGCAGCCCAATACAGAGAATCAAAGATGGAGCCTAAAAATGAAGGATTCAGTAGCCTATACGAATTATTGCAACCGAATTTAAGAAGTATGAACCCCACTAGTCTTTTGTGTTGGGATTTGGGAACGTGGGAATCAAACAGTAGGGCATTTTCAACAAAAAAGAGGCATTGCATTTCACATATTCGCCGACAGCATGCAGGAGGAGTGACAACGGTTTTGGTGTCTCCTCCTTTGCTTAGTTTCTTATTTTTAGAACAGTCAAACACTATTATCATTGATATATTTATTATTGATTTTATTGTCTTGTAATTTATTTTCTTTAAATTAGGTTAGGTTAATTCTTGTGTTAATATTTGGATTATGAATGAAATTTTTGAAGCAATAAGAAGTGACGATTTCAAGAAACCTCGTAATTTTCGTTTCGTAATCGGTATTGGGGTATAATTTCTATCATTTTTAATGTTATTTTTTTTCCAATATTGGGTGAATCAATAGAACAATTAATTGATTATGAGTAGTTTTATCTGGTTTTGATGGTATTCTATGAAAATAGTTTCTAGCAAAACATTTATTTATGTTCATATATCTTTAATAATGAGTTTAGATATGTAAATATTTAATTAGTTGGTAAATTTCTTGATTACGTAATAGATCTTCAAATTAACAAACAAAAATGGTTCTTGTGATTGTTTTTTCTTTCACATGACCATGAAAACATTTTCTTCAACATGGTAATGAAAGCATTTTGACTCCTCTTGGATTTAAAGACTTTTAAATCATAATGCTAGTTAATTTTCATTAATTACATGTTTCATGGAAATTGTAATTAAGTTTAACTAAGAAAATATGTTATAATCTTTTCTAACCATTATATTAACTAAGAAAAATTTAGGTGATTTCAAGCTTCTTAGATTGTTATATCCAAATTAGGATCCATCAAACTCATTGCACCATGAAAAATTATGATGATTAGTCAATTAATTGAAATTGCGATTTATCCCAATATTGAAATGTTATATTTTATAGATTTTGTAGTTTTTTCATTTTAGTTATTTTTGTAATAATCGTTTTTATTTAACATTATAAGAACCCCCCCCCCCCCCCCCCTCTCTTCATTTTATATTTTTATTTCATAAAAATTGAATACATAAATTTCATTTGAACGAGTCCTTGTGAATTCGATCCTTATTATTGCTACTACAATTTATTTTTGTATTTCATCGTATTTAATGATTTTTATATTTGGTGGTCTTGACACCACCAAATTTTTGGCGCTGTTACCGGAGATTGGTTATTTTGATCGATCTTTTTCTATGCTCAAGTTTCTATATTTATATTTTTTTATGTATTTCTTTTATTGTTGTTTTTGTTTTCATGTATTTTTAGGTTGTATATGTAATCACATTTTTAATTTGGATTGTAGATCATATTCTATTGAAAATTCCAAAAAAAAAAAAGTTTATTATTTTTAGAGTTTTCATTTTAGCATTGCATTTAGCTTAAGTTTTGCATGCATTTTTTGTTCATTTTTATCTAAAACCCAAAAAGGTTTTAGTTACTTTTTTTCAAATTTTTATAGCATAACATTTAGTTTAGGTTCATTTTTATGCATTTTTGTTGTCTTTTTATTTTTACCCCCGAACATCTTTAATTGCAAGTCTTAATATGGTAAATGTGTAAATCTTTTTGAAACAATAGAATTGCTTATAATGACCTTCATTTGTCACGTTTTCTTATAACACACATAGGATAGAATACAAACAATTTATGCAAATGGATCGACTTATTGGAAGCATGACATGACGCGTTAGACAAGTTAGCCTTAAAGTCTTAGAAATTGTATCTCATGAGTGTATTAGTTATTAAGCATACCAATCTTCCAAAGAAGAGAACAAGAACTAAAACCTTGCTATTTTGAGATCTTTCGTATCTAGCTATTACATTCCATGTCATCTTACTTCATGATATAGACACATTTTCCTATTTAATCTTAATTTAATTTTTTACTCAGCTTTTGTGCTTACATTTTTTAGTTAGTTTTGTTGGTTGTTGTTTGTATATTGTTATGCTTTGTATTTTTATTTTATGCTATATTTGTAAAACTCTTTGGTAAACCAAAAAAATGAGCTAAAAAAAATGAAAAAAAAAAAAGACGACTATCCCTTTTTATTATTGTTCATTTTTTATATAAGTGTCTTTGTAGTTATTTTTGTGTTTTGTAAATCAAAAGTTAGTTGTTTTAAAAAGTCGTTTGGAAAATTTTGTATTAATTTTCGACAAATTTTAGTAGAAGCCTAGTAATTAGCATGTGTTATGTGACGTTTCATATGTTTTTATTTTTGTTAGAAAAGTCAAGATTCGATCCTATATTTCTATGTAAAGTTTGAAATTCGTTTTTTATTTATTTTAGTCCTTAAAAGTCTTTAAAAAATGTTTAGAAAAGTCGAATATTATCGTAATTATACAATGCATATATAGTTAGATGTTTTTAGTATTTCTATCATTGTTTATCTACATATCTTATGTCAGTAGTTTAAGTCTTTATATTTGTAAATGTAATTGTGTATTTGGGGTTTTGTTGTCTAAAAAAGTAATAAAAAAAGTGAAAAAAAAGTTCGGGCCAAGGAGTTGTATCTCTTTTTTTGTTCATTAGATGTTTAGATTATTTTGGATTTCTTCTTATATATTTCATTTACGTTTTGATTTTTAGGCTAGAATTCGTCTTTTGTTGACAACTATAATAGTGTTCCATTATCATCTTGTGTTCGAGTATCTTATTTGCATGAATCTCATTTTGGTAGGAGCACTAATACCTTTAGACGATTGTAGATTTGTCAACCTTTGTTTATAGCTCGTTTATCTTTTGTCTTTTAGATTTGAGCTCTTTTTCTTAGTCTTGTTTCTTGATTTGGAAGAGAATTGTGAATGATAAGTGGTATGCAAAGGGGGGACAACCTCTTGTGATGTGAAGGCTAGATCGGATCACAAGTTGTGTCATGTGCGTCATATTAGAGAAGTATGTGTATGTAGCTTTGTATCTATTTCATATGTGTCTCTCTGATAGATGTGTAACAAAAGTTCGTCCTTTAATGTGATTCTTAAGTCTAAAATGAATGTTTTTATTTCTAAATGATATTGTTTTGATTTGCTACGGAAGATGTTCCTTCTTTTTATTTTGTTTGGTTTGTCATTTCCAATTTGTCCCGTTATTGTCTTCCTTGAGGACAAAGAAAGGTTCAAACTTGGGGGATGATGTTTTATTTTTATTTTTATTATTTTTTTCCATTTAGGGTAGTTTAGTTTTTTTATGCATTGTATTTAGTTATTTTCATGTAGAAAAAGAAAAAAAAAAAAAAAAAAAAAAAAAAAAAAAAAAAAAGGGACTATTTTAGCATTCTCATGTGGCATGAGTATGATATTTTTTTTTGATGATATTTTATATTTATTTAGCTAGTTTATGTTTGTTGAAATTTAAATATTAGGATTAGTGGTTATGTTACTTGTCCCAATTTTGTTGAAATTTCTAATTTTCGTTTTTCTTTGTTTCAACAATTGGGTATAAGTTGGATTTTTTGCATGATTATTAAGACGGTATCTTAATTGCAACTTACATAATCTTGGTCTAGTATTTTTGTGATATATTCGAAATAAAATTATTAGTCTTCATAAGTTTGCATTTGTCGTATTTTTACTTTTGTTGTTTTTCTTTGGTTTGACTTTTCTATATTGTTTTCCTTGAGGACAATAAAATGTTAAGCTTGGGGGATTTTAATAGCTTGACTATTTGTATGTATTTTAGTAATCGTTTTCTTTTACTTTTAGCATTTTTAATATTCTTTTTGCATTAAATCGTTAGATTTATTGTTTTGAATATTTTTACTCGTTTAAGCTATTTTTGTGTAGTTTGGTATGATCAAGATGACATTTTGGAGGATCGTTAAAGCCACATTGAATGTCTTGCAACCACGATTGAAAAATCCAGAAGCGACAAGAAAACAAAGTGGTATAAATTAATTTTAGGATTTTAAACAGCTTAGTGTGACTTTCTTCAAGCTATCAAATGGAATGGAAAACGATGTCCGATTGAGCTGAAATTTTACAGGCATCTTTCCAACTCAATGATCTTTGATATAAGTGAAATAAATAGATTCCAACGAGTTTTAATGCTGCTATCGGCCTTGTGAACAGCAGAACAAATTGTTGCAGGTTTTAGTTTTGGCATCCCAATAAGAAGATTTAATATTGCAGCCCAATACGTAGAGTCCAAGATGGAGCCCAAAAATGAAGAATTTAGCAGCCCATATGAAATAATTATTGCATCCTAATTTAAGAAGTATGAAACCCACTACTCTTTTGTGTTGGGAACGTGGGAATCAAACAGTAAAGCATTTTCAACAAAAAGGAGGCATTGCATTTCACATATCCGCCGACAGCAGTGGAGTGACAACGCTTTTGGTGTCTCCTACTTCGCTTTGTTTCTTATTTTTGGAACAATCAACACTATTATCATTGATATCTTTATCATTGATTTTATTGTCTTGAGATTTATTTTCTTTAAATTAAGTTAGATTAATTTTTGTATTTAATATTTGCTTAGTTTTTGGAGCAACAAGAAGTGACGATTTAAGAAGCTTTGTCATCTTTGCATCGTAATCGGTATTGGTATAATTTATATTCTTTTTTATTGTTATTATTAGTATGAGTAGTTAGCTTTTATTTCTAATATTTGGTGAGCCAATAGAACAATTAATTGATTATAAGTAGTTTTATGTGGTTTTGAAGGTATTCTATGAAAATAGTTTCTAATAAAATATTTATTTATGTTCATATATCTTTAATCATGAGTTTAGATATGTGAATATTTAATTAGTTGGTTAATTTCTTGATTACGTAATAGATCTTCAAGTTGACAAGCAACAAATGATTCTTGTGATTGTTTTTCTTTCACACAACCATGGAAATATTTTCTCCAACATGGTAGTGAAAACATTTTGACTTCTCTTGGATTTGAAGACTTTTAAATCATAATGCTAGTTAATTTTCATTAATTACATGCTTCATGGAAATTGTGACTTTAACTAAGAAAATATGTTATAATCTTCTCTACCCATTATATTAACTAAGAAAAATTTAGGTGGTTTCAAGCTTCTTAGATTGCTATAGCCGAATTAGGATCCATCAAACTCATTGCACTATAAAATTATGATGATTAGTCAATTAATTGAAATTGCGATTTATCCCAATATTGAAATGTTTTATTTTATAGATTTTGTATTTTTTCCATTTTAGTTATTTTTGTAAAATCATTTTTATCGCATTTAACATTATAAGACCCCCCCCCCCCCCCCCCCCTTCATTTTATATTTTTATTTCATAAAAATTGAATACATAAATTTCATTCGAACGAATCTCTGTGAATTCGATCCCTATTACCGCTACTACAATTTATTTTTGTATTTCGTCGTATTTAATGTTTTTTTATTTGGTGGTCTCACACCCACCACCCAACACTCCCGTCCTTAGCTCATCCCGCTTGGCCCTGATAGAGACAAGCTCTGTTAAATCTGAATTAACTTAATGGAGGCGCCGAGCGGCAGGCACTAAGTAAGAAGCAACCTGAGTTGTTACATAGTGGAGACTATTGGACATATGAGAATTGGAGAGGAGCTCAAGGCCCTCGATAGTAGTAGGAGGGAACGTGTGGTGACCACATGTGGAGGAAGTATCTCTACCAGAGGCACTTCTATGTGATGACAGCTACCTTGGAACCTGCCCCGAAGTACCATCTCTAATGGAAGGATCCTCTTGTTACCTAAAACAAATAATGAATTGCATAAATAAGGAGATCAACAAAGACCTACCCTTACCTCACTAAGAATTGGAGCATCCTCTTACGTTTCCTCCAGGCGGCACTCATATCGAAGACGGATAGCGTATAGTCCTCTTAATCCTACCCATTGAAGGAAATAGTCGTTAGTGCTTGCGGCACACTCTCGCTGCCCCCCCCCCCCCCCCCGAGTTGAGGCGTCCGATCGGTGAAAATGACTAAGTTGCGGTTCACCCATAACCATTTGTCCTGCCAGTTCTTCTTGGGGGCCTTCTGGTTTATGATAAACTCATGGACGCCCCACCGCTGAGAGATCATATGTACACCGGACTGAGTAGAGGAGTTGAATAAGTACTTGAAAACCCGAAATTGAGGGAGCACGCCTAAAGCTTCATAAGACATCTCGAAACCAACTAGTTTGTTGACAACGTTAGCAGTCAGATCGTCAACAGAGAAGCCATATTGGCGCTTGATCTCATCAAAAAAGTTGGTTGTCGGAAGCCTGAGACCCACATCGAAGATTGGGATTAGGACTCCAACATTCCCTTCCAACGGCCGAGAAGTACACGCCCCCCATCAAGGATATTGTACCTTGTGCTCAGGAAGAGAGCCAAATAGAGCCTGTAGGGACTCAAAATTCTTTGGTGTAGGTTTGATTCTGGTGATTGGCGTTGCCATTTTTTACCACTAACAGGTGCAAGACGAAAGAAAAATGAAGCAAAGAGAAGAGAAAATACATTTGAAGAGCAGTAGAGCGATGAAAAGGAAATTGTCCCTGATAAGGGAAGTCTTAAATGCAAGGCGGGAAATTCGGACAGTTGCAATGATGAAACCATCTGGGTATACGACTCCGTCATATCAGTGGATGTCAGAACTATCCCATCCGATCATGTGTTTAGGGCTAAGCTAGAACAACTCAGCTACCCCAACCTAACGCTGACGTTTACTATCCTAGGGGAATTGTTAATGTATCCCTCTAGGAATAAATCAAAGATAACGGAACGGATATCCAAAGGACGACCTAGCTAAAGGTCGCTACTCAACTTAAGTGTTAGGCTCAGGCCTTCGCTCTCGAGGCCTTCGTAGGCCCCAAAGCTCTAATGCCAAGATGCGTAATAGGCCAAAACAGTACCAACTACCAAAACAGTACCAACTACAACATTCATCAATATCAACAATATTAATAAATTTTAACATGAGTTGAGAGGTAAAAGAAGGAGAAATATGTCAAGGCTTAGTGTCTTAATAAAGTAAGGCAAACATTTTTTTGGCTTAACATGCTAACGTTTTATTTGGTGAGTTTGTTGAAAAGCTAGCTTCTAGTTTATAAGCTATTTTTGTGGTCTTACCGAACACTAAATTACAATAAATCAAAAAAAAAATTAGTTTATGCATTCCAAACATAGCTTGTGTTTGGAGTGTCATAACTATCTGATAAGCTAGTTTATATTTTGAGTTTTTTAAGTTTCATGTCTAGTTAAAAAGTAGTTTATAAACTAGTTTAAAGAAAACAACTTAAACTAGCTTTTCAGGAGCTTTTCTAAAATTTCTTGCATAAATTTTTTATTAATTACAAAAAACATATTTTTTAAATGTCTTTTAAGTCATTTTATATATTCTAGCTAACTTATAAGCTAGTTTTATCAAACATTATTTTTATCAGTTGGCTTATAAGCTACTAGCTAGCTTTTCAGCTAATACGTCAAACACAAGTCATTTAGTCTAGCTTCAATAAAAACATAAGCATACATAATTATCCGTTTTAACTATTTAACCCATTAAAACCATTAATTAAAAAAGAAACAGCCACACAAAGATAATTAGTTTCACAACCTTATCGTTTAAGGCTATTTGGTATGGAGATGATGCCAAGGACCTACAGAGACTACCACATCAATAGCTCCACTCCACCACCACTTAGAAGGGAGTGGTGTTGTCTTCCAGAACGATATATATATATATATATATATATATATATATATATATATATATATATATATATATATATATATATATATATATATAGAGAGAGAGAGAGAGAGAGAGATAGAGAGAGAGAAGGGGATGGAGAGGTTGTGTTGCCACATCATCCCCATGCCCTTGGTGTGGTGGCTATACCCGATAGTCTTGAAGCCTGAATATATATTTCTTATTTCTAGTCACTTCATGATCATCAAATGACGAACCTAATTTTTCTTTTTCTTTTTCTTCATACATGTACATAAATGAAAAATTATTGATACATGATGACATGTAAATGTTTAGGTTAGTGATGAATCCCTGTTTGGCATCTTGAAAGGTGGAGATCATGTATCCTTTTATGTTCCACGTATCAAGATTCCCAACATTTTAGTTTAGGAAACCCAAAATAAAAGAAAGTGGAAGTTTGGAATATGTAGATGCTTATTTCAACATCATAGATAAATTATATATGCATAAATTTATTCCTGTTGTTTAAAGCATCAGATGGGTGGTAATCAGTTCGGATAAGATTAGAAGTATATTTTGATTAGTTTATCTAATAAACATTCATATGTTTGCAGTGAATCGAGGATATCTTCCAAACTTCATACTAATTAAAATAGCAGAGCATTAAAAAGTATTTTAAATATCTTTAAATCCATTGTAGATTGGTCTTAGGAAGATAATGTAGATAAATAACATATATGTATAAATTGGATATAAAAATGTGATGATTTTGTTAACTTTATGTTGACTTCCTTTATAATTATGTTCTCTTGTTTATATCTTATAATTACTTTTCATCTTCTTGAGTTTAAGAGAAAGTTAGGTAACGATTTTATAATTATATCGTACATGCATAGGTTTGTTAAAAATCCTTCAAATGCCAAATTTCTTTATCAGATCCGAGTTTCTTCCAAAACATTGTACGTTCATCTTGACCGTTACTTATCCAGAAGACCCATTGGCTCATAATATAACGCCTGTTATGTCAATGTAAATTCTTAGCTATTTATTTCCCCTTTTTATTTTGACTTAAGAGCTAGTATGTTGGGCGTACATAAGGTACGTCGGGCATACTTCGGAGCATACATGATACGGGTTTAGGCCCCTGGTATGTGGGGTATACCAGTTGTACGCAGGGCGTACGTCCGTCAGGGGAAAACCATAATTTTTAGGGTTTGCACCCTATTTAAACACCTTATGTCCCCTAAGCCTTCACCTTATCAGACTCAATTGCCTCTTTGGAGCTATATCTTGAAACCCTAACCCATTTCTTAAGAGATTGACCATTGTATGTGTTTTGGTGTGTGTGTGTGTGGTGCACTTTGAAGAAGAAGAAGCCTTGTAGAGGAGCATTGATCAAGTGGAAGCTTGTAGATCCATAGGTTATTCATTATTTCCAGCTTATTGGAAGTATAAAGCTTCTATCTGGATGACTCTATGTGTTAGATCTAGTTTAGGGCTTGTTTTGAGCATATTATGGTCCCTTGAGTCATCCTTATGAGTATGAGCTACTCCAGGAGCTTAGAATGTTATATGCTAACATTTTTGATGTTGTTAGTGCATACAAGTGTCATCTTGATGGGTTTTGAGGAACCATAATGGTTAGTGTTAATTCCACATGGATAAAGTCTTTAAGTTGGGTTTTGGGACTTATTAAGTCATGCAAAAGCATAAATATTGCAACTTTATGGCTTAATACATTTTATTGGACTTAGATCTAAAGTTGGACATTGGGTCTTAAAGCATTAAGACCTTAATAGAAAGTTTTGGTCATTGACGCGTACGTAGGGCGTAAATCTAGGTACGTTGCATGTACTGCATCTTGGCCCTAGAACCTTCCCTTTGTAAATCAGTAGTATACGGAGTGTATAAAGAGTACGTCGTGTACTCTCTCTAACACCCATTTTGGGATTTTATTTTCGGACTACCTTGGACTTTAGGGTTTGGGGCCCTTGTTGGGCTACAAGTCTTTCTGAGTTGGGCCTTTATAGATATGGGCCTATATTGGGCCTTGAGTCTTTTGGACTTTGGGCTAGTTTGGGTTTGGACCGTGATATGATAGGCCCAATAAGAGAAGGGTAAAGCAAACCTTTTTACCTTAGGAGCCGAGATTTAGAATTTGGACCCTCAATTTGGGTTAATGAGCTAATTGCTAATTAGGGTTATATTATTTGTGATTTAGTGTGGGCATTTTCGATTCAGCAGCCCGATTGTGATTTGTTTATATTCATACTGAGGTGAGTCTCTTCACTGTACTTGTGGGTTGAAGGCACCAATGCCAGCCCACTAAATTATGTTTATAGCTAGGATGATATTTATCTTCGTGACTATTTCCAGCTATGTATGTATATGCTTGTTGTATTTGTGACTCGTGTTATTATGATTGTATGCTAGTTGTATGGGTGAAATACACCTGATACCAGTTAAAAGCGACCAAAATGGGTGAAGTATACCCAATATCGGTTGAAAGAGACCGAAAGGGGTGAAATAAACCCAATATCGGTTGAAAGAGATTGAAGGGAGTGAAATATACCCAGTACCTGTTGAAAGAGACCGAAGGGGTGAAATAGACCTAGTTATATTTTGACTATTATGTGTGTATTGTATGGGGAATTTTGAGGGAGCTCAGTAAGATTTGTGCTTACAGTTTTTAGTTTATGTTTCAGGTACTTCCAACTCGAAAGGGAAGGGCTCAACATGATCGTACCGCATCCGCCCAAGTTTTACGCATTATGTGATTTTGGGATTTAGTACTCTGATGATATTTTCACTATGATACAATTTGGTTGATTTGATATGAATATTGGATGTTTGAGAATGATTTAAAAACAAAATTTTTATCTGATTATTCAGGATGTTACACATAACGATTGGCCAACGTATCCTTATAAACGAGGCATCATAACTTTACTGCGATCCTTGACCGTTATTCGTCAAGTACTCATCCGTAAATTCTACTTGATAACAACTGAATAACTACACTTTACATCATTATATGTTAACAAGCAGAACACGTTTCCAAAATTTTCCCCTTTCACAATTGACACAGTATTTCTACACTAAACTAAAGAATATATGTTCCTCCTGTGTCGACTTGTTTATAATATAAATCACTGTTTTCATGAAAATCGTCAAACCATGTTTTTCCAAATTAAAATATCCAAAACAAAAAAGACTTATATTTTTTTACAAGTTTTCAATTCGTTTAGATTCTCCATTTCCCCTTAGTGTAGCCTATAATAAGATGCAAATAAACTTCAAATTTAAACAAGTTAGCGATCTTACCTTGATTTATAGTTTTTATCAATCATAAATGGCTAGGGTGAAAGATTTGGCATCCAAGAATGTTGCGGTTATTTTCACGAAAAGCTCGTGTTGTATGTGTCATAGTATCAAAGCATTGTTTTATGATCTTGGTGCAAGTCATGTGATTCATTAAGTTGATCACGATACATATATGGAATGGAACCTACAACGGGTTGGTTGTACTCTGGCCATCCCTGCAGTGTTTTTAGGCGGTAAATATATAGGTTCAGCAAGAGATGTTATTTCTCTTCATGTTGACAGGTCCCTGAAACAAAAGCATATGGTTCTAGCACATGTCTAACATGTGTTCTCAATAAGTGCTTTTACTAGGTTTAATGTTGGGTTAGAATACTGAAGACGAAATCTAGGAGCCATTCTTTGTTGTCGGCTTCGTTGACTATGTTGTATTATAGTCAAACAGCAAATGAGTTTATCTTCGTTTTTAGTTTTCTATGTATAAAATATCAGTTGTCTTATGACCTTGTGCATTGCTACTATCTTTTTTGAACTCCAAGCCAAGTGTTGTGATGCATCCAACTTAATCTAATCAATAAAATTGGTGAGAACTTAAGCATTTTGGAATGAAAAAACTACACCTTTTGTCGCTTGTTAGATTTTATGAGTGTATAGGGTTTTAGGATGTTAGGGATTCACGTGGAGGATTGTGATGAAAACTTCCGTGTTTTTTCTTGTTTGATTGGGGCATGGAGGTTTAAATAACAATCCAAAATCCTGACAGCGACTATAAGTTTCATAAGTTTGTTTTATGCCTTATGTCGGTCTGGCTTACTATGGTAGTGGTTGACGGATCAGGGTGAACCCAAGAGTCATTAGTGGTTGATGGATTGGGGTGAGCCCGATAATCATCATTGGCTGAAAAATTGGGGTTAGCTCGAGATTTATCAGTGGTTATCGAATCAGGGTGAGCTCGAGAGTCGTTTGTGGTTGGCGGATCGGGTTGTGATCAAGATTCATTAGTGGTTTTTAGATTGGGGTGATCTCGAGGTTCATTAGAGGTTGAAAGGATTGAGGTAAGCTTAAGGATCTCTAGGCGTCGTTGGACCCGAGATGTTCTTTCAAACCGGTTGATAGGTAAGTCGGGAAAAGTGATTTTCGGATTTGCAAGTATCAGTTGGATCTCGAATCGACAACCCACTAGTATTGGTGAGTCCCTCTAGGACTTGGTTGGTAATGTGGAACTTGAAGATGGGTTTCTTGGAGTTGAAGAGAATTTTTAGGTTGTAGGATCCAAAGATTTACTAAGATATGGTTAGCTATGGACTTGGGGAAACCATGTTAGATGTGTGAGTGTGTTACTGATGCATAAATAATTATGCACTAGTTTAACCGAGTAATGTAACTAATTATTACTCCTAAGGAAGTGTACCTAGTTGAAAATATAATAGCACAAATAGTCATGTATCAAACACAGGTAATAGAATGATTAGCAAATTTTATCCACTAATTACCTAAATTACTATTTAAATAAGGAAAAGGGGTTTCTCTAGTTTTTCAAGAATAGAAACTTGATTATCCAAACTAAAATAACTATAAACTAATGAAACAAAAACTAAAACTAAAAGCAAGAAACACAAAAGACGATTTTAACCTAGGTATTGTGAGACTTTCGTTTAGCTTCGATATACTTTCTATTATGGTTGATTTATGCAAGTGCAATGGAATAATGCTTCGTTGGTTACCGATTCCTAAGATGACCATGTTAATGTTCACTAACCTAATCCTTTAGCAAATAAGTTCATTCATACGGTGATCAGGCGGATAAACTGCAATGACCCAAATTTTCAAAAGAAAATTTTCATTTTTAATTAATCAAACAAATTTACATAAACAATGAAATCCCAAAACAATTGTTTTCAAATCCACATCCATTACAACTTTATTTAAAAACAACAGAGTATCCCATAAAATGTCGGTGAGAGAGTGCACGCCGCGCTATCAAGCCTTGCCCTTGCCCTTTGGCTCAGATGTACCTGAAACAAATCAACAAACTGTAAGCTAATCCTTAGTGAGTTCCCCAGAGCATACCCACACACAAACCACATACAACATATCATACTAGCTATAACAGCTACACATATCACATAAGTCATGCATACAACAGATAGGGATGTCGTGGGCTCGCCACATGGTCTTACACCTAAGTGCCATGGGCTCTCCTATGGTCTTCGATAGGAAATCCATGGGCTCCCCACATGGTCTTACATCCAAGTGTCATGGGCTCTCCCATCGTCTTCCACACATTCATATTACATATATCACTAGCATGCTTCCTAGATCAACAAACTATCATACCACATAATACAGCTACGACTAGGATGCTAAACATCATAAAATGGGTCGGCCTTGGTGCCTTAAACCCATTGGTATGGTGAGGAGACTCACCTCTGTCTGTAGAATCCGAAGGCTGCTCTCCTAACAATCCGTAGACACCCGTGCTGAACAATAATAATATTAATCAATGTTAGGATCAAACACCATCTAAGTGGGGAACCCAAATCCCCAAGTCCTTTCACAAAGCCCCAAAAGGTGTTCCTTAGTTAATGGGCCCAAAGTCCATATCTAAAGTCATTAATGGGCCTCATGGCCCAATAAATCCCAATCATAACATCCATGGTCCAAAACAGATAAATTGCCTGTCACACCCCAAAACCACGAACGGCGGAAACGTTTAGGGGTGGAGGACGTCATGTACAGTATCACAACAGTGTAATATAATAAACAAGCAACAACATCATCCATTGCATTAAAAGGTAAAGTTTTAATACATGTGATTTCTTTCATAATGTACAACAATAAAAATGAATAATCAAATTATGGCGAGTCTTGACTATGCTCCGTCTTCTCAAGGCCTGGACATCGTACCTGTCTAACTAATGACCTGAGAATACAAGTTATTTTGAAAGCGAGTATCAGCTATAAAGCTGGTGAATTCATAAGTATTTAGGTGTTATTGTCTTGTTTTGGAATGTTGTTAAGAATGTCGTATAAATCCCTACATAGAACAGTTGATATAAGTATGAAATGTGGTCTTCTACCAAGACCCGAATGTTTTGTTATGATAAAGTAAAATGATAGGTTTTCCTTTCTATTGACTAGTACTGAGAGTACTTAGTCTAACTCATCGTTTATGTGAATATATCACAAAATAAAGTAAAATGGGAAAATGATATGATAGTCTTCTACCAAGACCCTAATGTTCTATAAGTAAAATGATAGTTTTTCCTTTCTATTGACTAGTACTAAAAGTACTTAGTCTAACTCCTCGTTTATGTGAATATATCACAAAATAAAGTAAAATAGGAAAATGATAAGATAGTCTTCTACCAAGACCCTAATGTTCTGTTATGACTATGTAGTCTTCTACCAAGACCCGAATGTTCTGTTATGACTAGGTAGTCTTCTACCAAGACCCGGATGTTCTGTTATGACTATGTAGTCTTCTACCAAGACCCGAATGTTTTGTTATGCCTATGTAGTCTTCTACCAAGACCCGAATGTTTTGTAAGTAAAATGATAGTTTTTCCTTTCTATTGACTAGTACTAAAAGTGCTTAGTCTAACTCATCGTTTATGTGAATATATCACAAAATAAAGTAAAGTAGGAAAAATATAATCATGTAAGTGTTATCCCTGGATGACCAAGATTGACACAACATCGCCGAAGCGAAAGATAGACCCTATGGACATCCGAAGAGTTTCCCCTCATCCTTTGTAGCGGCAGCAGGGTGGAGGGAGGGTTAGTCCCGATATCGATCTCTTAATACAGATCGCTAACCTAATGATCCTCCGAAGATTCACGTCTCATCCACTGTTGCAACAGTGGACAGAGGGATGGTTAGTCCCGTCACTGACTACTAAGTAAGTAACAACCTTAGACATTCGTAGACGTTCATCGACCACTGGTGTTAATCAGTGGGATTTGGAATGGTAAGTCCCGCCGAATTATCCCATTGAACTGGGATAGGAAAGATAATTTACACAGTAAATACTAATAAATCATCCTCGTAGTTCTAAGTACAAGTATCCAGGTAAGTAAATACAGGATAATGCACCTAAGTAACAGTCTTCCTGTATGGTATTCATGTAAGTGTGTTCATGTAACAGGTAAGTATATGTAAACATATTCATGTATCATGTTGATGAGATTAAAACTTTAATCTATGAAGATCGATTAGATCTTAAACAGGTAAGTAAATATAAAACTGTAAGAACACGAAAATAAGAACGAGACAAGAATGAATCAAACATGTCGAATGATTAAACAAAATCCTCAGAAGAGCTCGATTAAGAACATCAACTGTAGAGGATTGGTAGGTTACAAGAACGATTAAACAAATCTGTAAAATTATCGTTATGCTCTGATCTATCGTTAAAATCGTTTTCAATCGTTAACCTAATATGCATGCAAGCATATACTTATATATTAAACATAATGGGCTCTCGGTTGGACAGGCCCAAACCGGAATACAAATAAAATAAATAAACATTCGAGCCCAACGACGCAACACTTGAGCAATTCTTCAACTCAACAATCTCCCCCTTTGCGTCAATTGGAGCGAGACCTTCATTTGTTACTTGGGCCAGCAGCGGAGCCAGGTACCTTCTTCTTTACGGTGTTAAACAGACGAGAGATTAGCGCCAGTGGTGTAGAGATGTTTATCAGCTAAAGCAAAGAGACATTTCTGTCCTTCTGCTCTAGTGAACATGACCGAATTGCGTCTCGGGTCGATCTTGCCCATCTTCATCTGATTGAGATCACTGGCCGATCCCACAGGAGCTATCTTCAGTTTCTTCTTGAAGACAGTAGCAACCTCCTGATCCATCAGGGCAACCTCCATGATATAACAAACAATCATCCTCTTGATATGGTCTATAATCGGACCATATTCAGCTTCATTTGTCAAGAGGATGTTGTGCAGAACAATCCAATCATGAGGATTTAAGTTCGGCAGATCCGCCAGGGAGATATGATGTGCAGTTCGTGCAGATCCCCGAATCACCTTGAACCGAACGTTTATGAATCGACCTTCGGTGTAAGGCTTCAGCACCCGAACGTTCACTATCTTCTGTGCGCTCCAAGTAAGATATTGAGGACGAGCAGCCGCCAGATAGAAGTCGATGAGCTCCCTGTCAAGCTCAGCGTTCAGATGAGGGACTTCAAAAATATTAGAGAAGGCATGGAAGATGAATGCCTTTCGAGTCAACGGCATGTCGAACTGCGAATCGACAAAATTAACGCAGTCGAACGAAATCACCGGCTCGAGCCACAGGATGCTGGGAGTATCTATGGCCTCTTTAATCAAGCGCTCCCGAGTCCAGGCAGGGAAGAGAGTCTTCCTGCTCTCGAGGAGATCGTGGGCTTCCTTCTGCTTGCGTTCGACTTCTTCAGCCTCTCGCGCCACACGATTTACATCTTCATCCACATTGCGACTGTTCTTTCGTTTCAACATGTCCGCAATGGTTTCATCATCTTCATCTTCATCTTCTTCCTCAGCTATATTTTTCCCTTTGTCCTTCACACCCGAACCCGAAGCTTGACCAGTCGGAGGTGGTTCGGTTGTGTGAGTAGCTTTGGAGGAAGGAGGTGGTTTCGATCCG
This sequence comes from Lactuca sativa, assembly GCF_002870075.4. NCBI lineage: Eukaryota > Viridiplantae > Streptophyta > Magnoliopsida > Asterales > Asteraceae > Lactuca > Lactuca sativa. The sequence goes on along the minus strand of NC_056631.2, from coordinate 64,196,078 downwards.
GTCTTCTTCTCTTCTCCCCCTTGTTTCGGAATGGACACGAAACTAGGAAGGCCTTCTATTTTGCTGAGAAGGTCCATGGCCGGAGAGAGCTTTTCAGCAAGGGTTCGCCTCACCGAATGATTTAGAATCGGATCATGTGCTTCTAGGATGTTGGATAAGGCAACGTGTACATCCGAAACACATGTCTTGATGACCTCCCTTTCGGATCGAAGAGTTTCCAGCTGTTGTTGAGAGATTGAAAGCTGCGTGCTCTTGACCTTGAGGGCGGTTGTTTTGCTTGCGAGAACGTCCATCAAAGAGTTTTCAGCCGCAAGATCCTCTTGTAGCTTAGCAAGGCGTTCATCGATGGAGGCACGAAGGGCCAAGTTGTCGTCGCTTATGGTTTGATGAAGGGCAGCGAACGAAGTCAACTCCGTTGAGACAAACTTTGCCAATTGCTGAACAATCGGTTCCAAATTTGTCTTGGTGGCGTCTGCGCTTTCCTGTAAGGACTTCAACAGGCTAGAGGTGTCGGAGAATAGTTTATCGACTTTTTCGGTCGCAGCCTCACAGGCTTTGGTAGAGGCTTCGATGGCGGCAGTGGCTGAGGCTACCGAATCATGCTGACCCCTGGAGAAGGCATCAACCAGCTTCTGAAGAGCAGCTTCAGATAAGGAGGACTGTTGGTTGGAAGAAGAGGCGAGAAGTAAGTCAACCTTCTCATCGAGCTCCTTAAGATGCTTCTTTGTCACTGGAGCATCATCCTCTTCGTCACTCTGAACCTGAAATGGACTATAGTAGACCGAATCGAAGGTCATGTTATCACCGCCAAGGAAAGGGTTTTCTCCATCAGAGGCATTTTCTGGAGATGGAGGAGGTGGTGAAGCTGGAGGTGTTGTTGTTTTGGTTGGTTCAGGTTGAGTATGGGGTGGAGTAGTTTCGGGTGGTGGTTGAGTGTGGGTAGGTTCGGTTGTATGGGTTTCGGTTTGTGGAGGTTCGGTTACGGGTGGGGTTTCGGTTATTGGTGGTGTTTCGGTTGCAGTTGTGAAAATGGGTGGTGGTATAGGGAAAGAGGTTGGAGGAATAGTGGTAGTGGGGATTATTGTCGGAATGGAAGTAGGAATGGTTTGAGGAGGGGAAGGAACTGGTGAATTGTGAAGTTCCATCTCTGGGGTAGGTGATCGAGGTGGTGTGTTTCCTCGTTGAGGGGTTTCGCCTCCTTGAGAGCCGTCCGAACCCGAACGCTCGTTTTCTGATTCACTCGAAGAAGAGGGAATAAAAAGCTTGTGCTTCTGTTGAGTCTTCCTCCTCTTCGGTTATGGGGACTGTGCAACTTTAGGCTGTTTCCTCTTCTTGGGAGAAGGACCCTTAGTAGCTTTGGTCGCTTGCTTCCCTTTGTCCGCCTTTTTGCCTCTGTTCACCGGTTTGTCTGCATCGTGGATGGACCTGAGCATATCCGGTGTAAGTTCCCTAGGACCAGTTGCCCTGAATTCCTTGATCGTCCGAATAAGTCCGCTGTCAGAGGGGACGACGCCATACATTGTCTCCGGAATAGAGCCAATGAAGGAGAATTTGGATGCATCCGAGATGATGATCTTCTTGGTATGAAACGTACCAATTGAAGACATCGATGCACCTTCAGGAGTGGGAATGTCGAACTTGTCCATCGCCCAATTTGTGATCAAAATCCAGAACCGGGCCAGCGACACCTCAGAGTGTCGTGATGATGAAGAAAGGCTCTGGACGAGCTGTTGCCAGAGGACAAACCCAAAGTCTAAGTTGACCCCTTTGTAGACTGCGTACATGATCGACAAGAAAAGTCGACTGGCACCGTCGGATCCTGAGCTCCGTTCTGACAAGCCCTTGAAGAGGACGGTAAACAAGCCGTTCCACTGTGGCGGCAAGCAGGACTTTTTAAACTTTGCGACGGAGGTGAGAACCTCCGTATACCCCATATTATAAAACATGTTATACAGATACCCAACCGGAATCGTCTCCGGATTTATTCTCGATGGGTCAACAGCCAACCCTAGCATTGTGCAGAAACGTTGTCGAGATATCGAGGTCTTGTGTTCAGCAATCTCGAAGAACACCCGCTCAACTGCTTTGTCGTAATAGGCAGTCGCATAAACCTGCGAGAGAGACGCCATGGGCACGGACTCGATCCTGGATAGAGCCGTAGCGATTTGTGAGTACTTCAGGCACTCGATGATCGGCGACATATAGGAGTCGTACGCCAGAGGGTTGAGATCGATCACCAGGCATTGTTGCGGACAAATAGGAAGTATTTGTGAGGTAGCATGGACTGAGGATGATTCCGCCATTGTTGAATGTAGTAGAAGAAGAAGATGAACAGGGAAGCTTTTGGGAGTTTTTGCTCTCTAGAAAATCTGGAAGCAGTAAAAAGGTAAATGAGAGTGTAGACTGCCTTTTATAGTGAGGGATTGGAGAGAGAAAAATCGTTTCAAATCTTCTATGCGATGATCACGTAGGAGAGAGAGTGTCAGATTCCTAGGATCACGCCACCCAACAAGCGTCGTTTCAGAAGAATACCGGTTCAAATCCTCACGCGCCTTTAAATGCCAGAGGGATGTCGCTTGGATTTCGCACACGCGTCCATAATGTCAGTAAAAGTATGGGCGTTTCAAATTCACACGCGCCCCCTTTTTTACCGTCGTTTGAATTTTAATCCGTTTAACTCCCGCCGAGTCAGCAACCTTTCGTCTTATCTTTGTAAATGGCATCTTTTGAAATAAATACCCACGTGGATTATTTTTGACCACAGCTTCATAATTAACCACCAAAGTAATTATACAGCCTGTAATAATTAGTAACGAAATTTTGGAAAATCAAAGATTTTCGTGCAAAGAGTGTAAAAAGAAAAGAAATAAAGCAACTCTTTTGAGGATTAACTGTGATGTCAATAATGACACGAAACTGATGATCCCGGGCATGAATCTCTTCCTTCAAGGTCAAGAGAGACCTTAAAGTGTTAGTGTGGAATCCCGTTGAATTACGATCAAACACCTTTTAAGAAATGTTGAAAGGCTTCTTTTAATTAGGCTACTTTAGGGTGGCTTTCGCTTTGATGCAACACTTCTAATCTTGAAATAAGAAATAAATGGATCAAAGTACTTGTGAGACCAGTGTAGTCTATTGAACAAGTAGATAGGAATTTATTTTAAAGTGGGTTGGAAAAATATAAAATCTCAGATAAAAAAAATTAAAAACTGGATCCCGAGGGAAGAAATGTTATGGTGTTTAACAATTTCATAGGAATCACACAAAATAAAATTTGAGATTTCATGAAGGTACATTCATCAATTCATTGGTGAAAACTTGAGCAAATTAATTGTTCACCGTCAATTCATATTTGGTGTTGAATTTTGGGTTTCACTCAGCTCGTAGTGGCACGAAACTAAGATCATAAACACAGATGTTGTGTAACCATAAACCTCAGTGGTAATTTCTGAGAGTCTCAAGGGTTATGTTGATGAAATGAATGTAATGGAGAAGTGTAATAGAGATGGTGTAAGAAGATAAAAGTACCTCTGCTGCGAAAATAAGGACTAAGCAGGAAACTCTTATCTCATGTGAGAAGGGAGTGAGGTAGCTCACGATTAGAATAAATGTGTTAGCCTTATTGGGAAGACAAGGTTTGTGTATACCAGGTCATGAAGGCTATTATTCAAAATCTTATGAGGCTTGGGACACATACAGCAGCATGCTTCTAGGGACACTTAAGTAATTCATCAATTATATCCCCATAAACGAACGAACACACAATTAAAAAATAAAAGAGAAAAATATTTTTGGTGTTTTTGAGATTTATTTCAAGGAATAAATAAAAATAAGTAAGAAAGAAAAAAATAAGACTTAAAAAAAACTTTGGGATAAAATTGAAAAACCAAACCCGAACGTTCGGTTGGTTTCGGTTCCTGAAAATTTTGAAAAACCGAACCCGAGCGTTCGGTTGGTTTCGGTTCAACAAAATTTTGAAAAACCGAACCCGAACCTTCGGTAGGTTTCGGTTTTGGAAAATTTTGAGAAACCAATGGATTTAGACATGCAATTGGAAAATACTTTTAATATTAAGAAAAACAAATTTTGTACAAGAAATATACAGCCCAGAAAAACTACCTTTGAAGTAATGAGCGAGTCAGATGTTTTAACCGAACCCGAACGTTCGGTTGGTTTCGCTTCTTACGTTTGAGGTAGAGAGGTAGTATGAGGTACTGACTCTGATTCCATCATACCTAGCCCTTGCAATATTCTGTTGAATGATGCTTCAGGAAGAGCTTTGGTAAAGACGTCAGCCAGTTGATCTGTGGTTCTTACGAAGTGAACTTCGACGTTTCCATCTTCCACGTGATCTTTGATGAAGTGATACCTCAGTGCTATGTGTTTGGTTTTAGAGTGTTGCACTGGGTTATGACAGATCCTAATTGCACTTTCAGAGTCACAATATAGTGGGATCTTCTTCATATTGAGTCCATAGTCTCGAAGTTGACTCTGGATCCAAATCACTTGGGATGTACAGGATGCAGCGACAATGTATTCCGCTTCGGCAGTAGACAACGACACACACATTTGCTTCTTGGATTGCCAGCTGACCAACTTCCCGTCAAGGAATTGACAGCCACCAGTAGTGCTTTTTCTGTCTAGTCCACATCCTCCAAGGTCAGCATCAGAATAGGCTTGAACGAAGAAGCCTGAGTTGGATGGATACCATAGACCTAAGGAGGTGGTTCGCTTGAGATAGCGTAAAATGTTCTTCACTGCAAGCATGTGAGGTTCGCGTGGGTTTGCCTGAAATCGAGCACAATAACACACAGAAAACATGATGTCAGGCCTGCTAGCAGTAAGATACATTAGTGAGCCTATCATTTGACGATAGAGCGTGATATCGACAGCCGGTTTGTCTAGGGATGGAGTTAGCTTGGTGCCGAATGCCATTGGGACTTTGAATTTTGAGTCTCCCATCATACCAAACTTTGCTAGGAGAGTCTTCGTGTAAGCTTCCTGATTGATAAAGATGCCTTCGGGTCCCTATCAGGCTCTCGGAGCTTGTTTGAGGCCGTACAAAGCTTTATCCAGAATATAGCAATGGTTTGGATACTTTTCGTTCACGAACCCAGGAGGTTGCTCCACATACACGGTTTCTTCGAGTTCTCCATTAAGGAATGCACATTTGACGTCCATTTGGAAAACTTCAAAGTTTTTGTGGGCAGCATAAGCAAGAAATATTCTTACAGATTCCAGCCTAGCTACAGGAACGAAAGTCTCTTCATAATCTATCCCTTCCTCCTGACAGTATCCCTTTACCACCAGACGAGCCTTGTTCCTTATAACATTACCTTCCTTGTCCATTTTGTTCCTAAAGACCCATTTGAGACCAACAACCGAAGCATCTGGAGGAGTTGGAATGAGGCGCCAGACTTTGTTCCTTTCAAATTCGTTCAGTTCGTCTTGCATTGCTTGAACCCAATCAGAGTGATCGAGGGCAGTGTTAACTGTCTTCGATTGAACTTTTGATACAAATGAGTTAAACATACAAAACTCAACCTTTGAAAATAAGGATGTATGTTTTGCCTTCAGTTGTGATCGTGTCAGAACCTTCTCAGAGATATCGCCAACCACTTGAGAGATAGGATGATCTCTGGTCCATTTGGTAAGAGGAGGATAATTGGGATCAAAGGTTGGGTCTAGTTCAGCATTGATCATTTCTTCTGGCTCGGATTGGCTATCGTAATCAAGCGTCATATCATCATGCTCCCCCTCGATTGATGAGCTTTGAGAAACTTGAGGTTCAGAGGTTTCTTGTGGTGCTGGACTTTCAGGCGTTGAAGCGCCTTCGGTTGGAGAAGCACCTTCGGTTGCAGTTGTAGAACTTGGCTCCCCCTCGACATGTGAACTTGGCTCCCCCTCAACATGTGAGCTTGGCTCCCCCTCAACTGAAGCATCTTTGGATGGAGGTTCATTAGAAGTCGATCTTCCTTCATTCATTCTCCTTGCAGCTTCTTCGACAATCTGCTTCATGTGGTCAACCTTGTTGTCTGCTGCACCTGCTTCTGAGAGAGAAGCTTTCTCTGGTTCATCAAAGAGCTCCAGAAATTTCTCGTATAGATTAGCGATCGAGACTGTGACTTGGCCAGTTTGAGGAAAGATTTCCCCAACGGTGTCTTCTGTGGCCTGTAGCTTTTTGACATAGCTATCGTCAAAGGTCACATAGTATGTCTCTTCAATTTTTCTCGAACGCTTGTTTAGGACCCTGTACGCCTTGGATGTGAGAGAGTAGCCCAGAAAGATTCCCTCGTCGGCTTTGACATCGAACTTGTTGCGGTGTTCTTTAGAGTTAAAGATGAAACACCGTGAGCCGAACACATGGAAAAATTTCACATTGGGCTTTCTGTTGTTTAGTATCTCATAAGGTGTGAACGTGAATCGCTTGTTGAGATAAGACCTGTTCTGTGTAAAACAAGCAGCAGAAATAGCATCAGCCCAAAAATAAAGAGGTAAGGAAGCGAAACTTAGCATAGTTCTGGCAGCTTCACACAAAGATCGGTTTCGTCTTTCGACTATTCCGTTCTGTTGAGGTGTGTAGGGAGCTGAGAAGTTGTGTCTTATTCCCTTTTCTGCTAGAAACTCTTCAAATTCCCTGTTTTTGAATTCCAAACCATTGTCGCTCCTAATGTTGCGAACGACCTTCTTGAGCTGTACTTCAATCTGCTTGATGAACATTTTCAGCTTATGAGTCGCTTCAGATTTGAGCTTTAAAAAGAACACCCATGTAAATCGTGAAAAGTCATCAACAATAACAAGAATATACTTGCTACCACCGATGCTTTCGATAGATGAAGGACCACACAAATCGATATGAAGTAATTCGAGTGGTTCAACAACTTTTGTGTTAATTACAGATGGATGACGTTGACGACTCTGCTTCTCCATTTCGCATGCAGCACACAAATGATCTCTGTCGAACTTGAGCAATGGAAGACCTCTAACATGACCTCTAGTGACAAGTCGGTTGATATCTTTAAAATTGAGATGAGAGAGTCTTCGGTGCCACAACCAGCTTTCTTCAGATTGAGCTTTTGATAACAGGCATATAGCTGGGTTTCCTTTGATGGGTTTAAGGTTTAAAGGAAACATTTCACCCTTTCGCTCCGACTTGAGAATTACCTTCTTTGACTTTTTCTCAATAATTTCAGAACCTTCATCATCGAATGAGACTTTGAGACCTGTACCTCCAACAAGCTGAGATACACTGATGAGGTTGTGTTGGAGTCCTTCCACATAAGCCACCTTCCTTATAGTAAAGTCACCATTTGTTATCATCCCGTATCCCTTTATGGTGCCGAAAGAATTATTTCCAAACTTGACATTGCCACCATTTGCAAGTGATATGTATTCCCTGAGCTCCTCTTTCCTCCCTGTCATGTGACGTGAGCAGCCACTATCGATGTACCATTCTTCGTCGAACTGCTCGTCACTTATAACCTGCAAAAATTAAGCAGATTTAGGAACCCAAAGTTTCTTGGGTCCACGTGAGCTTTTCATGGGAACAGGAACAGTAAAAGAGATGTCAACTAGATATGTTCGTTTTATAAGTGTTGTTTCATCCTTCTTTTTAATGGTAAAAACTTTTATCTTATTAGGATTGGGTGTGTTCGGTTTGGACTCTGGTTTGGATTCATTGACCTTCTGTTTGCCCTTTTGTTCAGCTGACGAATGAGGTTTTTGAGAACAAACAGAATTAGCTTTAGAGCAAGTTGGAGATGAATTGGTGGAAGTAGAAGAATTAGAAGAACTGGAAGAAGTAGGTTTAGATTGAGGTGACTTCTTGGCTGGAGACTCTAGGTGACCCTTTTGCTTTTGATCATTGGAGGGACTTACCTTAGAGTTTTGATATCTTTTGACTTCAGAACCGAACCTTTGCTTTCGGTTGGAATCGTCTTGTGAACCGAACCTTGGCTTTCGGTTGAAGTCTTTCTCCGAACCAAACCTTTGCTTTCGGTTGGTATTTTCTTGTGAACCGAACCTTGGCTTTCGGTTATTGTGACTCTCAGGTTTTCCGACAGGATTGTTTTCATACTTCAGATTCTTGTCTTGATGTGAGAAGTATGCATTCTGGGATTGCCAGAATTGTCTCCTTTCAGAGAGATTCTTCCTATATCTTTGGTTCCTTTCTCTCTTCTTATTCCTCATCTGCTTTGGTTGATGATGAACATTAGCTTTCGTTTTCGGTTTCTCCTTGGCTGGTTCCTTTTGAACTGAAGGAGTTTCACTTTGAGCTGAGGGAGTAGAGGGAATGTCTTCTTTTGCCGAACTTTCATTCTCCTGAGGAATGTCTTTCGTACCACTGGTGCTTGGCTCATCGAAATTATCTGGCTTATTCAAGGGTTCAGGAATATATCTTCCTTTACTCATCCAGGAGGTCCTTTCAGATAAGCCAACCGTTTCATTTGCATTATCTATTGGGGCTGACCAGAAGTACTCATCACAGCCATCAGCATTGTCTTCGTTTACAATAGCTGTGAGTTCAGCCGTCTGATGTTCGGTTACTCCAGTGACCTTGTATACTTGATTCGGAGTGGTCCTGACCTTTTGATACACAACTGCTTTCTCTGCTAAGATCGGGGACTTTTGTTGGGACAATCGAGCGAACTCCATTGAATTTTCAGAAATTAGATTCTTGTGGTTTTCAGGTTCGCTTTTAACAAATTCTGAGCAGTCAACCGTGTCCTCTACAGATATTTCACTCAAGTTGTCGTCCTCGTTAAGCTCAGATGCATTTTCAACATCAATTTTGTTTTCTGAGCTTACGTTGGCGTTTAAAGAGTCAAATTTTTGTATGGTTTCGGTTCTCAGTTTAAGTCTATCATTTTCATCCAAAAGATTTTTTAGCATGTTCTTGTGGTCCTTGGATTTAATGAAGGACTCAATTTTGCCCAGTCCATACATGTAGGTCGGATTGACATCATCAGACGATATCACACTCTCACAATTATAGGCTTCGGCATCGATTTCATCCTCCTTAAACTCAAGGAAGGGCAAAATCATGCGATGGATCTTTTGGCCTATTTCACAGTCCAAGTGAAGCTGAGTAATATTAGAATATAGACGTTTTGCAATTAAACAAAAAACATTCCGCTGTTTTAACAATTTTAAATTATCTCTTTGCAAATAAATGTTTTCGTCTTTAATTTTAACTAATTCAGACTCCTTCAACTCGATCCACATGCACCGCTCCTCACTCTTCGACACCACCCTGCTTAATTGATCAGTTAGGTTAGAATTGGTGACTCGAGTTTAAGTTAAGCTACTATCTAGATGAGAAATTCTTGTATTAACATTTTTTAGTTCTTTCTCATATGAGGATTGTGGTACTTTAAATGAAATGAAAACTAATTATTATCAGTTCATCAAGTTCATTGAACTGCTGGCTGAGTGGTTTGGCCCTAAAGCACATGTCCTCCTGCCCCTTCGGTTCATCGCTTCCACCATCAGTGTTGTATCCCCTCATCTGAGATACATCAGACACCATGAAGCATCTTCCTCCACTGCTCTCCTCCTTTGCCACATAATCCTTTCCATGTGTAGGCTTCCTCACTTCATCGTCTTCTGAGTCGGTAGACCAAACTTCCGTGCTACCGAACTCGTCATCAGCAACCGAACCCTGTACAATAAGAGCATTCATAGAAGGGTTAGCGGTAGACTTCTTCTTTCTCAACTCATCCAGCCTTTTCTGCAACACAGCTTCCTCATCCTTTTCATCACCCTTTTCAGCCATCTTCTTAAGGACACAATCTTTAGCATAGTGGTTTTTCCCACCACAGTAGTAACAGCTTACTCCAGAATCGCCATCCACCTTCGGTTCCTTCGTGGGCTCTTCAACCTTCGGTTCATTGTTAACTTTTTCTGAATTGTAACTCCCCTGCCAGTTTCGGTTTTTATTGCTGGGGAATCTCTTCTTTATGAACCTCTTGGGGTTAAACACCATCATAGCATAATCCTCAGACGTGAGGTCATACTCCTCCAAGTTAAGGTCTTCATCCTCCATCACAGCTTTACTTTTTGACAGGAGGGCCAACGAACCAAGGCTTGAAACAACGTTCTTCTCCTGCAGTACAATCTTCTCCTGGGACTTGAGAATACCCACCAGTTTTGCCAAAGAATATGATTTAAACTGCTCATGGGCTTTGACTGTAGACACCACTGCTCTCCATTCAGACCTCAGACCATTTAAGAAAGTAACCTTCTGCTCGATAAGCTTCCTTTCAATGTCATGTTTGATCATCTTGCTGAGAAGATGATTGAAGCGATCGAACGTCTGGGTCACCGTTTCTTCGGCTCCTTGCCTGAATTCTCCAAACTCAGATAAGAGCAAGGTTTGGATAGAATGTTCAAGATCCTCATCTGTAGAGTACAGTTCGCGAAGTCTATCCCAAACTTCCTTTGCCGTCGAGCATGAGCTGACCAACCTAAAGGTGTCGGACTAAAGGGCGAATCTGATTAACCTTAACGCCTTGATATTGCACTGGAATTTGTCCTTTTCATCTTGTGCAATATCTTTAACATCCTTCAGTAGATCATTGTACTCCTTTTGAGTTTTAATAATCCTGGACGTTGCAGAATGAGAAAAAGGTCCATTAATGATAGCTTCCCATATGAGGTATCCATTATCCTCAGATCCTATCATGTAATCTTCGAAGTGATGCGCCCAGACTTCATAGTCATGGGTATATAGGATTGGAATCTTTGTCGTCGAACCGGTGTTGTTGGAAATATTAATAGGATTTGATTGTGACTCGTCCATTATGATCGAAAAAACCTGTTAAAAGATCAGACTAGTAATAACTCAGATTAGGGCAAAACAATAAATATCAAGATACGTCAATGATGAGATGACGGCTCAATAAATATCAGTAATTGCGGAAAAACCCTAATTTAAACCTTTTCACAGAAAAGATGTGTATCGATTACACAGTCTCCTGCTCTGATACCAATTGATGAGATTAAAACTTTAATCTATGAAGATCGATTAGATCTTAAACAGGTAAGTAAATATAAAACTGTAAGAACACGAAAATAAGAACGAGACAAGAATGAATCAAACGTGTCGAATGATTAAACAAAATCCTCAGAAGAGCTCGATTAAGAACATCAGCTGTAGAGGATTGGTAGGTTACAAGAACGATTAAACAAATCTGTAAAACTATCGTTATGCTCTGATCTATCGTTAAAATCGTTTTCAATCGTTAACCTAATATGCATGCAAGCATATACTTATATATTAAACATAATGGGCTCTCGGTTGGACAGGCCCAAACCGGAATACAAATAAAATAAATAAACATTCGAGCCCAACGACGCAACACTTGAGCAATTCTTCAACTCAACACATGTAATCCTAAGTAAGTGTACTCATGTATCATGTAAGGTATTGGTATAGACTCATGAATGAACTGACTCTCGTGTGATTCTTTGTAATAGGAATAAATGTTTGTTTCTTCTAACTATCCCTATGATAACTAACTAGAAAGTAATTGGTTGTTCAAGTAGATTTATGCACCCTTGCTACCCAAGAGTATTGGAAACTAAATGAAGGGTGAAAACTATAATCTCTAACATATAAATGAACATATGCGCATAAGTATAGTTTGATTCAAGAAGGTAAAATAATGGTTTTGCAAGATATCTAGGAGTTTTGAACAATAATTAAGAGTGACTTGATGTCATTTTAATAAACATTTCAAAACTAATACTTTTTTTTATAAAGGTATTTTAAGATAGAAAACCATTTCATGTGACACCTTTTGAAAAATGTGAAATCTACTGGGTGAAAACACAGTTATAAAATACATAAGATTGATTTAATAACATACTGTTTTCTACTTGTATCCCCCCCCCATTAAAGCATTTAAAATCATTTAAAACATTGATTAAGGGGTATGAACTCACCTATTGTGGGTGATACGGATGAACTGAAGAGGTAGGACTGCTAGGTGTCAAGTGAAGTCTTGAACACACTTACGATCCTAGTTAACATATAATTTCACATATATGTAACAAATTAGTCTATAAACAACTAATAAACAAGTCACGACACCCTAGGACATGCTAAACACCTTTATCAAGTGTTATTAGTCTCTAGGATTGCATCTAAGTGTTTGTAGGGGAAGCTATTGTGTGTAGGGCTCAAGGAAAACTCCACCATGAAGTTCACGGCCCTAAAACACTACCAAATGAGTTTACAGTCGTAAAATCATGAGTTTACGGCCGTGAACTCACACCTATGTGTTTTTTTGAAGTTTGATGCTCTATAAGGCCCTAATAAGCATTTCTACTTAATGGCTTAGTCTATGGAAGAGTTTAGGGCATAATATAACTCCATTTAGGAGTTTACGGCCCTGGGACCATATTTCCTTGGAGTTTACAGCCGTAAACTCCCTTGGAATGATGTTTTTGATGCTTTCAAGTCCCATACTCACATAGGATATGTTCTAGGCAATTGTTCAAGGATTTAGGAGGAATTATGGCACCATTTGGCACCATTTATTGGAGTTCATGGCCCTAGAACCTTTTGGGCCGTGAACTCTCTTTCTCCCTTGAATATTAATTGATTTGGTGGTCTAAACATGTAATGTAGGCTTCTAGTTTTAGATCCGAGGCTTTGAGGGACTTTGGGACACCTTTAGCCCTTAAAATGGAGTTTACTCCCCAAGTGTTCTTGGGCGGTAAACTCCCGAATCTTTGGGTTTTGTTTGTTTTCTAGTCTCAAACACACTTATATACAAGCCTAAGGTAGTTACCTAACATGGGGAAAAGACTAGGTAGCATTTAAGCCACATATAGGAGTTTACCCTCCAAGAACGTTCTTGGGCAGTAAACTTCCGAATCTCACAGATTTGATATGTAATCTAAGTTATTAAGCACATAATAAGCATTATAAGACAACTAGAGAAGTGTACTCACGATTTGGGATAAAAACCCGAAGATCCGTGAGAGAGAAAATGGCTTTTCTCTAGTTGGAAATGCGAATAATGACATAATTTGGTTTAGAATTCTATTTATAGTCCTGAGATATTTTTTGCAGAAAATATTTTTATTCCCGAAATGATTTCTAATATAACCGAGTGTTGGAATAACAGTGTTGCACAAAACCCTAGTGCAACCACTCTCCTGATATCTCCTTAAGTGTAAATCCTGAAAAACTGCCAAACTTATACCCAAAGTTTGGAATTTTGCTGAAACTATTTTAACTTCTATTGGCTTGATATGGTTTGTTCAGAATGGAAATTTCGGGTTGTCACATTGCCCCCTAACCCCAAACATCACTAGGCCCAATGACTAATTGAGACCCCAAAGCTCAAAGGCCCAAAACAAATCCAAGTCCATCTGTTGTGTGTACGCTTAGCATACCACCGTGGTACGCACAGCGTACTGAGTCCCTGGGTCGTACGTGCTGCGTACGATAGGTTATGCCCAGCGTACTAACAGATTAAGCACTTTCTCCATTAAGTGATTAATACTCGCTTTTCTCATGTCCAATAGTAAGATCTAAGCTTATTAAGATGACCTAAGGCATAAAGTTGGCAACTTTATGGCTTTGCATGTCTCATATGTTCCTAACAATCCCATTAAGACCTTTTCAAGGGTCTTAATCCATGTATGAGGTCAAAACACCCATCAAGACTTCATTTTTATGTTATGAATGGAACAAAGGACCTCAGATCTAACATTTCCAGCCTCTGGAGATGCTCAAATCACAAGAGGAGATCCAAAACCAACAAAAGGGACAAAACTAGAAAACCCTAGCTATATCTAATGAATAAGATGGAATGATCAAAGCTTTATACCTCCAGAAACTCTTCAAGGTGAACTAGATGCACATTCTTGAAGCCTAATGCCACTCCAAGCTTGCTTGACAACTTCTTCTTCTTGAATGGCCACTAAAATGGCCACAAATGCACCCATTAACCTCAAAACACAATCTCAAATGGTATTATGGTTTTTAGGGATGTTTGAAGGTGAAAAGCTTGATTAGGGTGAGGCTCAAATGAGATAAGGATGCTTATAAAGGCCTCATGTCCGGAAATTAGGGTTTGGACATCCGTCACGTACGCCCAGTGTACTTTTGGTACGCCCAGCGTACGTGTTGTCCCTCTTCGATCAATCATAGATAGTATGCTAAGCGTACCCATGAGTACGCCCATCGTACTTAAGGGACTTATTATGCAATTTTTAAAATCTTCAAGGGCTTTAAGGAAATACCTGATTTGGAGTGTTACATAAACTAACAAATTTACTAATGTTCGGTTCGAGTTAAATTATACTTATAATGGATTGATCAATTTTGTTCATTAAATCAATTCAATATATGATTGGTCTTCATATATTAGCTCCTACAATTACTTACCCACTTTTCTATTTAACCCTAGGTTTTGGTCAAAACACTAGTCCTACAATTTTGCAATTAACAAAGATCATAAGATTCAAGTTCAATCAAGAGTGATAGTCATGAAAACTTAATTAAACTCATAAATAAACATAAAAGTAGTTCTCATAAGCATAGAGAGGTTCTTTAATAAGCTAAAGTAACAAATAACTAACTATTCATAATCCAAATCATAAATCAAACCATAAAAAGTCAAACATCTAATCTAAACGAAGGTAATAGGTTTTTAGCCTATGATTTCAACAGGTAAACACATAAAAACGAAGTTCAACTTAACATTCATGATTAAACACAAGAAGGAAAACGTAATGGGAAGTTGCTTTGCCTCAATTATATCAAATCCAAGCTATAATTGATCTTATGCAACTCCAAGCTTCAAAGTGTGTTCTTGGACTTTAAAAGAAGATAATAGCTCCAACAAAATTTGGGTTTTCTTAGGATTAGGTCGTCTATTTACAGTTTTCTCGAAGTCGGTCCACCACGACATGGTCTTCAGGTTTATCACGTAATTCACAAGTCTTCGAGATTCGACGGGAAACTTCAAAACACCACGTCATGGGAATGGGTCTTCTCTTTATTTTAGCCTTGATCCAAGTTCCTAGCTTCCGGAGTCCATCTTCCTGCTTCCATTTTACTATGAGCATGTCTTTTACACTACAACACAACATACAATAGATTAAGTATCTTTTTATCTATATTGGTCATAAAAATGGCTAAAAATATTAAGAAATTATGTAAAATATATGTATAGATATGCACATATCAAAATACCCCACACTTAATCTTTGTTTTCCCCCAAGCAAACTAACTTTATCTTACCAATATTTCATAAAACAATCCATTTAGAACCCAACCATTATGCCAAGACCTTAATGCATGTTATTTTGTCTATGATTCCTAAAAACTTTCCATTCCTAAATACTCACAATGCTTATAAACCTTCACCCCTTAGCTTATACGACATTCATTTTTGCAACCCTACGAATCCATCCCCAAAAATCTTTCTTAACCTCAAGGTATTTTTGGTTAAACTACGAAGCATACATAAATTCTAGAAATAATTACAACTTTGATACCACAATAGAGCTCTTTGGAATTCATCTCTTCTTTGATATTTTCTTTTCAATTTCTTTGAATTCACCACCTTCTTGTTTGATTTTTTGTATCTTCAACTTAGGGATGTCAACGGGGGAAAACGGGACGGGGAGTGCATCCCCCACCCCCGCCCCCGAAATTTCCTTGTTCCCTCGTCCCCGCCCCCGCCCCCGAAATGTTCAGCCTTCCTACCCCCGCCCCCGCCCCCGATTGATTTTGGGTTGTATTTTTTTTTTTTTGGCTAAAAGAGGTTGTTATTTACGCTAAAAAAAACTATTTTTTAGGTAACAAATAATTATGTATAGTAGAATTTTACATGTTAAAAATAAAAAAAGTTATGGCATCTTAAAAACATTATACTAACAATTTAAAAACATGTTTTTTGATGAATTTTGAAAGCTCAAAATCATGTTATAGTTTATTATATTTATATATTTAATATATGTAAATACATGTGTAATTTATTAACGGGGTCCCCATGGGGGTTTCGGGACGGGATTGTCTATCCCCGCCCCCGTCCCTGCCCCCGAAATTAACGGGGGTTAACCTTGCCCCCGCCACCGTCCCCGCCCCCGATTTTTTAAAAAAATTTCCCCCAAACGGGACGGGGCCCCCACGGGAACGGGGTCCCACGAGACTTTTTGACATCCATACTTCAACTTTTGATTCTTCAGAATTTTTGATCTTTTCATTTTCATACTTTGATAGTTCCAAAATTCTTTCAATTTGTTTTGTAATTTCTCTTTTTTTTATCTCACTTTATTTTTTTGACTCAAATCCTACATGCTTAAGCAAGGAGCTTAACTTTAACCTTTATTGGTTAGAGGTATTAGTCTAAGTGCAATGACTACATAAGCTCTCCAGGATGGATTTCAGGTACACACTGCAAAACTTATCACATCATATAAATTATCAGATTATCTTTCATATCTCATGACTTTTCACTAATAATGGGAAGCCAAAAAAATACACAATAACATGTGTTGGCTTAGGTAAACATTTGGGTTCTCATCGGATCATCCCACACAATACTAGATTTTTTTTAATTAGCTATATTTTCCTAAATTAAACTTTTATTTCAAGTTCATATGAATGCATATTGTAAAAACTAGCAATTTTATGATAATGCAAATTTTTTCAAAAATCAAATGCTTTTTTTCTAATGCAATAAACCCCATACCCACACTTATTAATTTGATGCAATGCCCTCATTGCATGCTATGCAAAGCATAAAAGTAAAGAGGGAGAAAAAAGTACAAACTCTCCTGTGATAGAAATCACAAGGCAATCGTGTTGCGTGTGTGTAGGATCGCATGCCAATATGTGGAAATATGGAAGTGGTTGACTGCAATGGAACTCATCCTGAAGACTTAGACATTTTGTACTCATAAGGTGTAACATCCCGATGATGAGGTACTTTTAAATTTGACCCTATGATTTATTTATATATCAATATGGACCTTAAGTATAGGAAAGAGCGCAATAAGTTCCCTTGTCTCATTTTCGTAATTTTTGGTTCTGAAGGAGTACGCCATGCGTACGTGTGTACGTTGAGCGTATGTAACGCCCTTAGATCCGGGCTAGTGAATTTAGAGACGATAAGCATCAAAAGTGACTTTTTAATAGAAGATTATTTAGAATAAATAATCTTAACTAAGTTTTAGTATATGTCACAAGGTTTTCGTACATATAAGGAACGCTGAAATCCGAGTTATAACGAAGAAAGTTATGACCTATCGAAGTTTTGCGACAGAACCGGCACGACACAGCGCGACGTAAATAGTGAATTTATGATAGAGCAATATGTAGCCTTAGCAATCTAAACGAAAGTTATAGAATATGTTAAACCGAGAGCATGCATAAAATGAACGTCTAACTCTGACTTCGTATGAGGAAGTTATGATTTTTCGAAGTTTCGACTTAGCGGTATGCAGCCCAAAGTTCGAATATAAGATCGAGTGGTTTCTAGCCGAAACAATCTAAATGATAATCAAATATCTCGTTGATAGTAGTGCAACGGTGAAAAGACAGTCGAAAACGGACGTCAGATAAAGGAGTTATGAATTTCTAACAGAGTTTTCCTGTCCCGACCTACTAAAAATAATATATTAATAATATATTAAAAATAAAGTCAAAATTAGCCGACAAAGTCTAAACGATAGTTGTAGAGCATAATCTCAACTACACATGGATATAAAGAACGTCGAAAACGGAGTTCGTATGCGAAAGTTATGAATTTCTGAAGTTCGGGGCGCGAAACCCCAAAACTGTCAAAGACCACAATGTGAAAACAGTGTTCATGATGTGAACTCAGTGAACGACGCGTTTCGAGCCTAGAAGACACACGGAAAGCCTAGGGGATGATCAGGATCAAAAGTCACGACATGAACAAGCCTGTTTCACGACGTGAATGTCGAATTTGCACCCTATAAATAGATGTCGTGGGCTGCCGAGTTTTAGTGCTCAAATTCTTCTCTCTCACTCGTTATTGCCTCGTTTTGCGTGCAACTTATACCCCGAAACCCCGGTATCAAATATGACACCAGAAGCAAGTCCTGAAGCCCCGAAGATCCTGAGAAGTAAAGTTTCCGAGCCGAAACTCTGCCCGCGAGAGGCCCGATTTTCAAGGAAGCATCCCGGTTTCACCGAAGAATTATACATTTAGAGCCGTAGTATTGTCCAATCATCGTCTTATCAAGTGAGTGTGTAGTTACTTTCTTCTAACACATAAATATGAAGTATTTGCTATGAAATATGTGTTATATGTTTATATATTGTTGTTTATTTGAGATGAGTGTGGAATGGATGTTTTATATAGTTTTTAAATGAATTAAATTGTATATGTATTTTATATCTACAAATATGTTGGGTAGAACATGGGTAGATGGAATAGTTGGCGTGTGATGAGAGATGGTATGAGTAAACTCTGGTGACTATGGAGTTAGCGCTTGTTAAGTGAACCTTGGTGACTATGGAGTTAGCGCCTGTTAAGTGAACCTTGGTGACTATGGAGTTAGCACCTGATAGCTATGGATTTAGTACATGATAGATAAACTTTAGCAGCAATGGACTTCGTGCCAATTCCTTAGGTAAATCCTTAGGAATGAATGAATGAAGGATAGTTGATTCTTAGGGTAAAACCTTAAGAGTAAAGAAGATAATGGGGATGGGTAATTGGGTTGTTTATTTGATGATTAAATATAATAAATATAATATTGTGGGATGAAAACCCTATATGCTCACCAGGCTCCCAAGCCTGACCCACTCAGTTTTCATTATATCACAGGTATCAATACGAACACATATTTCACTGAGGGATTATTGGAGATGTAAATCATTAGTGTAAATAAATGTAAGTTCTGTTTATGCTTGTGTCTGTATCAAAACATGACATCCCGAGATTTTGTTATATAATCAAAATGCATTTCTTTAAGAAATGCATTGATAAATTCTTATCATATTTTGTTTTAGGAACAAATTCCGCAACATTTTTCTTTAAACGATTACTCTGATTTTAAAAACAAAGCATAAACAAATCGGTCTTTTTCTGGTCGTGAAATTGGGGATGTCACAGTTGGTATCAGAGCATTAGTTTAAGCGAACTAGGAATTTGTAGGATATCTAGACTTAAACTTAGGGGTGAGCAAACCCGAACCAAGAAACCGAAAAACCGAAAAAAACCGACGAAACCGAAACCGAAAAAACCGAAACCGAATCAAAACCGACGGTTAGGGTTTTAAATTTTTAAAAACCGACTTTTCGGGTTCGGTTTCGGTTTTTACCCAGAAACCGACCCAATAAACCCGAGAAACCGACCCTCTTTAAAAACCGAGAAACCGACCCATAAACCCGCAAAACCGATGGTTTTTACTGCCCATTTTATTTTATATATATATATATATATATATATATATATATATTATATTATATTAAAAAAATAAAGATCGAATAAAATCAGCCCTTCGTCATTTCCGACTTTCCTCATTTACATTTTGCCCTACCTCGCTACTCGGCCACTCGCAATCGGCGCTCAATCGATCCCCCCATTCGGCCATTCCCGCAAACGGCGCATCTCCGAGAGACCAAGACTCCATTGAAGTGAAGAAGCTCGTCACTCCTCAGGCGCTCAATCGATCGCACACTACCCTCGAACGATCGGCAGTCGCACACAGACGAGACCTGTAACGGAGCCCCAAACCTCCGGCGCCATCAACGAGACCTGCAACTCCTCTGTATCGTCAAATACGGTAAATGCTTTTTCTAAATTCATGTTCAATTGGCAATTGCTGCTTGCTACCATCGGCAACAACCCAAACCCCAAAAACCTTACGACCCAAAATACATAGCAGATTAGCAGTAGCAGTAGGCAGTAGCACCAAAGAGTTTCTTTTTCTTTTTTTAATTTTATAATTGTTTAAGTTCTTCCTAATTTTTCTGATTTTATATAGAATCTTCAATCTTGTGTTTAACTGTTTATGTTGTGAATTTCAATTGTGTGTTGTTGTCCGGTTCATATTTTGCCTGATATGTGTTTGGATTTTATATAGAATCTTCAATCTTGTGTTTAATTTTTCTGATTTTATCAGTTTTCCTGATTTGAGTGATTTCTGATATGTGTTGCTGTGAAATGTTCATATGAGTTTCCTTTTGTTATTATTATTATTATTATTATTATTATTATTATTATTATTATTATTATTATTATTATTATTATTATTATTATTATTATTCAGTTTATTGCTGTGAAATGTTGATATCAAAATAATCAATTTGATGCATTGTATTCTGAAAGATATGAACCTTATTGTTTGCATATAGAGTGTTGAATTGAAGCTTTTTATTTCCTGAAATTTTTTGGTTTACATATGGATTGGTGATTGTTTCCTTTTACACAAGTTTATTGCTCAATAATCATTAATCAATACTAATGTTTTTTGGTTTGTAGATGAATGAGGAAGTCGTGAAGAGATTTACATGGATATGGATTGAAGATTCGTGTTTGCGTGTTTTGGACTTTTGGTTGTAATCGACTATTTAACTATTTCGGACTTTGTGTTTTAGTGATTGTGTGTTAATGTGTTTGGTTGTAATCGTCTAATTGACAATTTCGGACTTTTGTGCTTTAGTTTGATTGTATGTTTGGTTGTAATAGACAATTTGGTTGTAAAACTCATGTTTTTTGAAGTATTCAACTTCAATTAAGTGTTTTTTGAATTATTTAACTTATTGCTCCATTTCTGGAAAATGGGTTTAAACCCAAAACCCATGGGTTTAAACCCAGAAACCGTAAGTGTATGGGTTGAACCCAAGAAACCGAGAAACCGCCCAAACCGATAATAGAACCCGAGAAACCGAACCGACCAGAAACCGATGCCATTGGGTTCTGAAAACCAGAAACCGATCATTTACGGGTTGGGTTGGGTTGGGGTCCAAAACCGACCCAAACCGACTCATGCACAGCCCTACTTAAACTTACATGCTAAGTAATGATCGCGAGGAGTGTGTCTAAAATATGTTAGGTAGTACACCTAAATTGATACAAGCACTATTATATTTTAGGAATGATGCCTAAAATGCTTTTATGTGCTAAATGTTATATGTTTGCCATATATATGATGCTATTTGTTCGAATCTATGGTCTGTTGCCGACCAGATCTGGAAACCGTATGTGTTTAGGATTCTAAGCGTATGACTACGAAGTTAGAACTAGCATGTGAACGTTTCGGAGTGATAAGGAGATTTATATGTCTATCGTAAATGAAGCTTTCTTATCTTAAATTCTCGCCGGTACACCGAACGTCTGCTTGGATGTACAAAAGGTCATGGTGAAGACTCGTAGAGAATTGAGTAAATGAAGGAAATGAAAAAGGCTTATGACAGTGATTGACACTTATCGGAAGATATCGTAAGAGTGGTATCTTGCCTTTAGAATATGTTTTATAAAATAACTGTACGTTTAGAGGAGTATGGTACGTCTGAAGTACACCTTCGATTGGCAGTGTGATGGAACGATTGGTGTAATTCTTGAAGTTGTCCCATCATCTGGTATCCATCACCAATCGAGTTGAAGTAGAATTGATGATTGAAGATACACAACGAAGAAGTCCTAGTAGAGTATAGGGAAATTTTTATGATTATTTGGACACATTCGTATATGTTAAATTGGTTTGTGATTTTAGGACTTGGGGATTGCAAGACAATACTTGGAACGATTATGAGTAGGTGTGAAAGGTAGTAGATACATATACTACCGAAAGCACAGAACTCACACTTGGACCGGGGAAAGTCACAAGGTTACCAAGAAACTAGTAATTGATTTCGTTTTATTCAAGTATGTCATTACCCTTGTTTCGGTAATGACTAGTAAGATGGTTGTTATACCGACCCTAGTGGTCATATCAAATTGAGTCCGACTACGA
The DNA here is from genome assembly GCF_002870075.4 of Lactuca sativa. Lineage (NCBI taxonomy): Eukaryota > Viridiplantae > Streptophyta > Magnoliopsida > Asterales > Asteraceae > Lactuca > Lactuca sativa. The sequence goes on along the minus strand of NC_056631.2, from coordinate 64,174,121 downwards.
TGAGTTTGTTACATGGTTCAGAGGACCAAGTTCGATGTAGCATTTAACTGAAGTTAGAAGATTGAAATCAATGCAGTCATTGGTAACGCGCTCATTATTAAGAAGTTAGTAGCTAGAAATGCTACATGCTAAAAGGTGATTATATCATATTAGAATATGAAGGAAGGTTTATTCCATTCTGGAATTTAACTCTAAAAGACCTGAGTCTAAGCGTTGAGTCATATGATGAGAGGTCATTAGAGCAAAACCCATCGGTCTGTTGCAATAGATAAAGGAAAGTATTTATCCTAAGAAGAAGGAGTCCTCAATAAGGATTTATTTTGTAACTCATAGGTTACGATTGAAAGTCCAACATAGTACGAAGAGCAGGTGCAAGATTGAGCATCGCCTGCGGTCAAGAAGTCCAATAGTTAGATACTCATTCGAAGAAAAATAGAAGTTACGATGAAAAGATATAACGTATGGAATCGTTATACAAGTCATATTTTCGTTGATGATTTCGGGACGTAATCATTCTAAGTGGGAGATAATTGTAACCCCCGTAGATCCGGGCTAGTCAATTTAGAGACGATAAACGTCAAAAATGACTTTTTATAGAAGATTATTTAGAATAAATAATCTTAACTAAGTTGTAGTATATGTCACAAGGTTTCCGTACATATAAAGAACGCTGAAATCCGAGTTATAACGAAGAAGTTATGACCTATCGAAGTTTCGCGACAGAACCGGCACGACACAGTGCGACGTAAATAGTGAATTTACGATAGAGCGATATGTAACCTTAGCAATCTAAACGAAATTCATAGAATACGTTAAACCAAGAGCATGCATCAAAAGAACGTCTAAATCTGACTTCGTATGAGGAAGTTATGATTTTTCGAAGTTTTGACTTAGCGGTATGCAACCCAAAGTTCGAATATAAGATCGAGTGGTTTCTAGCCGAAACAATCTAAACAAGAATCGAATATCTCGTTGATAGTAGTGAAACAGTGAAAAGATAGTCGAAAATGGACATCAGATGAAGGAGTTATGAATTTCTAACAGAGTTTTCCTGTCCCAACCTACTAAAAATAATATATTAATAATATATTAAAAATAAAGTCAAAATGAGCCGACGAAGTCTAAACGATAGTTGTATAGCATAATCTCGACTACGCGTGGATATAAAGAATGTCGAAAATGGAGTTCGTATACGAAAGTTATGATTTTCTGAAGTTCGGGGCGCGAAACCCTAAAACTGTCAGAGACCACAACGTGAAAACAGTGTTTATGACGTGAACTCAGTGAACGACGCGTTTCGAGCCTAGAAGACACACGGCAAGCCTAGGGGATGATCAGGATAAAAATTCACGACGTGAACAAGCCTGTTTCACGACGTGAATGTCGAATTTGCACCCTATAAATAGATGTCGTGGGCTGCCGAGTTTTAGTGCTCAAATTCTTCTCTTTCACTCGTTATTGCCTCTTTTTCATGCAACTTATACCCCGAAGCCCCGGTATCAAATCCGACACCCGAAGCAAGTCCCGAAGCCCCGAAGATCCTGAGAAGTAAAGTTTCCGAGCTGAAACTCTGCCCGTGAGAGGCCCGGTTTCAAGGAAGCATCCCGGTTTCTCTGAAGAATTATACATTTAGAGCCGTTGTGTTGTCCGATCATCGTCTTATCAAGTGAGTGTGTAGTTACTTTCTTCTAACACATAAATATGAAGTATTTGCTATGAAATACGTGCTATGTGTTTATATATTGTTGTTTATTTGAGATGAGTGTGGAATGGATGTTTTATATAGCTTTTAAATGAGTTAAACTGTATATGTATTTTATATCTACAAATTGTTGGGTAGAACATGGGTAGATGGAATAGTTGGTGTGTGATGAGAGATGGTATGAGTAAACTCTGGTGACTATGGAGTTAGCGCATGTTAAGTGAACCTTGGTGACTATGGAGTTAGCGCATGTTAAGTGAACCTTGGTGACTTGGAGTTAGCGCTTGTTAAGTGAACCTTGGTGACTATGGAGTTAGCACCTGATAGCTATGGATTTAGTACCTGATAGATAAACTTTAGCAACAATGGACTTCATGCCAATTCCTTAGGTAAATCCTTAGGAATGAATGAATGAAGGATAGTTGATTCTTAGGGTAAAACCTTAAAAGTAAAGAAGATAATGGGGATGGATAATTGGGTTGTTTATTTGATGATTAAATATAATAAATATAATATTGTGGGATGAAAACCCTATATGCTCACCAGGCTCTCAAGTCTGACCCACTCAGTTTTCTTTGTATCACAGGTATCAATACGAAGACATATTTCACTAAGAGATTATAGGGGATGTAAATCATTAGTGTAAATAAATATAAGTTCTATTTATGCTTATGTATCTGTATCGGAACATGACATCCCGAGATTTTGTAATATAATGAAAATACATTTCTTTAAGAAATGCTTTGATAAATTCTTATCATATTTTGTTTTTGGAATGAATTCCGCAACATTTTTCTTTAAACGATTACTCTGATTTTAAAAACAAAGCATAAACAAATCGGTCTTTTCTGGTCGTGAAATTGGGGATGTTACAGCGTAGTAGGGCACGCCCTAGTACGTTGGATGTACATTTGTACGCAGGGCATACATGCCAGTTATGTAAACCCTAATTTTTAGGGTTTGACTCATATTTAAACCCCATTATAGCCTCATTTCCCCTCACCTCATCAGCCTCCATCCTCTTGGAACGTTCTTGCAACCCTAATCCATCTTGTGAAGCATTTCTAAGCTTGAGTGTGGGTTTTTTGCACCTTTAAATAAGAAGGAAAGGAGTGGAGACCATCTTGGAGGAGTGGAGCTCTTTAGATCCAGAATCTCACCATCTTTTGGCATCATTCAGAGGTATAAAGTCATAAACTTAGAGAAGTTTCATTTAGATCTTGTGTTGGGTTGATTTTTGGTCTTTTGTGTTCCAAATATGGAGATTCATGAACATATCATGTTAATGACCCATTAAGCTGTCCTTTCAGACCTTAGGAAGGATCTTAAGGCATAAAAATGGACTCTTAATGGTTAGTTTTGTTGCATGCATGTTTTTGGAGGACTTAATGCATTAAGATGTGGAGTTTTGGTGTTTTATGCACTTATTGAGCATGCAAGGTCATAAAGTTGGAAACTTTATGACTCATAGTGATATTTTGGCCATGGATCTACAATTGGAAGCTTTAAGTCGAAGTATTAAGAAGTTAATGGGAAAAGAGGAAAATATGGGAGTACGTCGTGCGTACCTATGTGTACACCCATCGTACTCGGTCAACCTCCCCAATCCAGTCAACAAAGGAGTACGCCCTGCGTACGTGCACTCTATCAACTTGGATTGGTTGACTCAGTTGACTTATGGATTTTTGACCAGTTTAACCTTGGAATTTGACTTTTGTGGATTCCGTTGACTTTTTGACTAGTAAAACTTGAGGGTTTGGATTGGTGATTAAGATTTATATGGTTCGGATGTTAGTCGATCCGCGGGAGCAAGTCGTGTAGCAGGGAACGGATCGCGGTATTCTCGGGTTTCTTCATTTCAGGTGAGTTTCGCCACATTATACCGTGGGTCGAAGGCAACAATTTCGGCCCACTAGTTTCCAATTATCTGTTAGTATAGGGATGCCTTAAGGACTATATATAGTCACATAGGATAGAATGATGACTCTTGATCTATGCTCTTTTACCTGTTCCTTGTTTGGTTGTGGTTCTAGGGTAGGATCATCTGTCCGGGTGTCTATCTCACCTCTAATTATATACGGTCATGCATTTCTTGGGTTATTGTCACTTTGTATGTCATTGTGCTATAGTGATTGGTTGGATCTATATTTTGGTATCGAGTATGCTGATAAGTTGTGGTGATCTGTTAGATCTGCATTTGGGTGTCGAGTATGTTGTTATGTTGTAGTGATCTGCTAGATCTATATTATGGTATTGAGTATATTACTATGTTGTAGTGATCTATTAGATCGGTATCCTGGTATGTAGAATGTTGTTATGATATAGTGCACTGTCGTATATGTATGTTATATGTACTTATTGGTTATCACTTGGTGGAGTGCCCTAGGGACTGTCTGTGGTTATGTAGGATAGTTTGAGAACTCTTTCTCTAAGATATCTTGCTTGTTCCTTGTTTGGTTTGGGCTCTAGAGCAGGATCATTTGTTCGGGTGGCTATCTCACCTCTGGCTACTTATGGTTACACATTTTATGGAGGTTAGCTGGTAGTGAGAATGTGTGTTGTGAGAGGACTAGTAGGTGGGAGTGAACTGTATGATTTTCGTTTTCCTGTTTTATATACCTGCTTGATCCTTTTTGTTATATATAGACATATAGTGATGGTGGGTTGAGGTGGTCCTGCTTTGTGTTGTAGTCCAAGATACCCTGTGTGGGTCGGCTGTAAGCCGAAGGCACGGAGGCTCGGGAGGAGCGGTTAGGTTGAGCCGGAAAACCAACAAACCCCGATATTCTGGAGAACAGCACAAATAGACTGAAGGCCCGGTTAGGCGGTCCACACATGTTAGGGGTTTTGGGAGCGGTCCAGATAGTGTCTAGGCCAGCACGATGTTCCAGTCAGGATGAAGGCTTTGTATGCATTTTTTTTTGTTATGTGTAGGTGGTGGTATTTTAGGGGAAACTCACTAAGCTTTATGCTTACCCAGTTGTTCATGGTTTTAGGTATCATCGATGATTGTAAGAAGGCGAAGGCGGGATTGTACACACTCATCAGCAACATTGAAGATTTCGTGTTTTTTATGATACTCTGATTTTTAATTTATGTAATTTGGAATTAATGGTTTTCTTAAATAATGGATTTATAAATTGGAAGTTTTACCTTAATAAAAATGAAAAATGTTGGTTGTGAAAATGGGACGTTACCTAAGGTGTAGGAAAAAGACTCGAGATAGTCACCACGTCGTGGTAGGAAAACCACGTCGTGTTAAGCTGGTGACAAATAATGTGCGTATTCTGTAACGACACCATGTCATGGCAATTGTGACCACGTCGTGGTGGGTGTAAAAATGTGAAAATATGTGCATTTCACAATAGATTTATTCAATAAGTTGGTCACTAATGATGATATGAACTTTTAGAAATGTGACTCATCAGCTTAGGTAATCAAATTAACGCTCTATATGCTCAAGTTCTTCTATCCCGCTGCATTCCTAAACCCCCCCCCCCCCCACACACACACACACACTAAAATTCATCAAAGTCTCTCACGAAAATTACTCATCCCATCAAACTCGAACTTCTGGGAAATCTAGAGACAACAAACAGTAATAATAAGGAAACACATAAAATAAAGCACTTCAATCCTAAAATTACCACCATCCTAGAAAATAGAAAATAAAACAAACCAAGCACATACATCTGTTTTTTGAGTCTTATTCTTTTGGGTTATTATTTTAAAGTCTTAGAAGATTTGGGTGTTTTCGTTGACCGTGACATGGTGAGGAAGAATCACTACGGCGCAACCACGCCATTTAAGTGACCATGGCATGGTCTAAGCGTGTCACGATATGGTGACGGTTGGGGTTCAAAACCCTATTCCCCAAGTTTTAGAGTCGTATTTGAAGGCTCTAACTCCTAAGGTTGCCTCATTTGGCAGCCTCCATCCTCTGAGAACGTTACCCTCCCAAAACCTAGCCTCCATACTTGGTTTTTGAGCTTGTTCTCTTGATCTTGTGAAGTTTGAGGTAGAAGGAACTCCATTTTTGTGCAAGGGAGCAATGAGCTAGCTTAGATCCATCATCTACTTCATATTTCCGAGTCATTGGAGGTATAAATTAAAACCTTGACCTTTGCTTTTCTAGATATAAGTTTATGCACCTTTTTGGGTGGTTTTGGGTCCCTTTCCTAGATATTGTTGGATTTGAGCAACTCCTAGACCATTTAAGTGACCCAAGTAACTTCCGACCTTGAGTTTTGAAGGAAAGGTGTGTTTGCATGCTCCCTCTTGAGTTTAAGAATGTGTCTTGGTTCACTTTGAAGCTAGGTATAGAGCTTGAGTGCATTTGAGACCTGAGAATGGATAAAGTTGGAAACTTTATCCATTAAGACCATTAGAGTCATAAGATATAAAATTTTGAGCTCTGTAGATTAAGTGTTAAGTGCTTAATCCATTTAGTTATTTTGGACGCTCACCACAGCGTGGTGGGTGGTTGTCCACAATGTAGTGACGGGTTTCGATCGCAGATATCTTGTCATGTACCTGCCACGACACAGTAATTGGTTGGCCATGGTGCGGTGGTCTGACCGTTGACCATTAACCTTAGACCAATTTGACTGTTGGTCAAACTTGAGTAGAATTGGGTATTTGATGAAGGGCTGGTTTTGGTTTGGCATTAGGTAGTTTGTGTTAGTTGTTTTGTTGTTAAGGCTATTTTTGAACTTCTGCTTCTTAGCTTAGGTGAGTTTTCTAGTTATACTATGTGTTATAATGTATATCCTTGCATGATAGGATATATGGGAATAGTGGTATGCTTGTTAGAGTATCGATAGATTTGGTGATTGTCGTAGTGAATGTCGTATGGGTTATATGTATTCATGTAAGATAATGAGAACTCTTGATCTAGACTTTCTTGCTTGTTTAGGATCTTATGTTTGATTGTAAATCTTATCTATGATTACATACAACTATTCATTCATTTGGTGATCTTCCATTTGTAGCATAGAGTGCAGTATGAGCCCTCGATATGATGTGAACATGTTGTATTGAGTTGTTAGACAGGTAGACCAGTTAGACAGTTGCATGTTTTGTGGAATTTTTTGTTTTTCTATTTGTTATATATGTAGACATATCTTGTGGTGAGTTGAGGGCGGTATTGCTTTGTGCGGTAGGCCAAGATACTTGGGCATTCAAGCTCTATGTTGAAGGTCAGGTGCGGACCAACTTTATGCTGCAGTCGAGAGAGGCGGACCAGTTAAGGACTCAAGACTAATGTTTGTATGTTTGTATATATAGTGTGATGCAATGGCAGACCTAGAAAGAAAAATCAGGGGAAACACAAATTTTTTAGGGGTTGCACTACTAGAAAAAAATTTATAATTGTAGGCAATTTCCATCACTAAATCGACGAATTTACACTAAATTCATTTTAATCAGACTTTGTGATCGATTGCCAATGGATTCTTGATAGATTTCTAATGGAATTCCAATAGATTTTTGACGAATGTTTAATGAATTTTCACTAAATTTAAATTTGACAACAAAATTTGAGGGGTGGCACGTACTAAATTCGCCCCTGTTGTAAGATGTGCTATTTTGTGGGAAATCAACAAGCTTTGTCTTACAGTTGTGGATTAAATGTTTCAAGCACTTCAGATGATTGTGGGAAGGAGAAGTCGTGACTATACATACATCAGAAACATCATATTTTTTTTATTCCGCATTTATGATCATATTCTGATTTTGGAATGTAATCTTTTGGAACAAATGGTTTTTATGATGTTGCTTTAACAAATGGGTTCTTTTATCTTAATTAAAAACTCAAAATTATGTCATGAAAATTGGGCCGTTACAAACCTATAAGTAGGGAATTGGTAAGTTATGAAGTTTGAGATCAAGAGGGCATGTGGACCAAATGTCATGATATCCAACTGATATGGGCATATTTAGTTATAAAATTCATGCATTATCTTAATACTTTATGTTGATTTTATCTCATTTAATGAGCAAAAGGTTCTTAATTAGTTTATAATTGCATTTTTCAGCAACAATTACATGCTCGGATGGAAAAGGAAGCGGAACTAGCGATTGGAAGCTTGGATCTTGGATTTTGAAGAAAGAAGGATGTTGTTGGACAGCTTGACCCCTCGTCAGTGTTTTGGCCATATCTCATGAACCGTAACTCCAATTGACGAGATTCAAAATGTTCTGAAAACTAGACACAATTTCGGACGACTTTAATGTTTTGAGAAAATGCTGATTCCAAACAGACTCGATGAGCAGGCCATCAACTCGACGAGTTAGTCAGAAGTTTCGCGATTCTTGACTTTGCCTTGCCGCACACGGGATTTTAAGTGATGGACTCAGCGAGTAGGTCACTGGACTTGCCGAGTATCCCCTGTTTTCATTATATATATATATATATATATATATATATATATATATATATATATATATATATATATATAGAAACACTTCTCATTCGAACCCTAACGAATAGGGGAAGTTTAGGACGATTTTTGGAGGCCAGAAGGGTTCTTAGAAGCTGTGGTTTTCGAGATTTCAACCTAGATATCAACTTGGAAGAAGATCAAAGGCAATAACACACTAATTTTATCTTAATCTTTTGCATAAACCATGTTTCAATCATTAGATTATGTTTTTTGTTTGTTATTTGTTGTAGATATGAGCTAAAAACTCATAACTTCTGTTTAGGATAAATGATTTTGTGATTATGGTTTGATTTATGGTAGGATTGATTTAATATTGGTGATTTTGTTGATTTTAGCTTGTTAAAGAACCTTATGTGTGAATGATAACTATTTTTCTGTTAATAGGAAGATAATTAAGTTGCATGAACATCTCTTAGTTGTTAACCTCATATGTTTATGTGACCACTTTATCATATGTCTAGGATTAATGAACATGAAACTAGAATTAATAAGAAAAATAGGTAAATTCATGTGTAAGCTTGTGTGATGACCATCAACAAGAGGTTAACTAAAGGACCAAATTAGTTAACCATTACAAGTCTAAATTAACCTGAATAAATAACCTAGTGAATTAAATTAAATTAGACAACTGGCCACTGTTTAAGTTAGTTTGTTCTCTAAGGATTAGTGCAGCGAACGTGAATCTAATCACTTGAATCGGTAGTCAATAAAAGAATTAATCCATTGCACTACTACCAAAATATCAACCATAGGATCAATTGAGTTGAACTAAACAGAAGTTCCCTTCGTTATTGAATTTAGTTGAATCTTTGTTTATCTAGTTCTTAGTTTCTTAGTTTAAATTTTAGTTATATGTTTAAGTTTCTAGTCTTGCAAAACTAGAGAAAACCCATTTTCTATTACTTGTTTTATTTAGATAATATTAGCATTTATTTTAACTGTTTACCGTTCCCTGTGTTCGATACCCTACTTGCTTGAACTATATTACTAATTGATAGGTACACTGCCTTTCGTGTGTTTATTTTGTGTCTAAGTTAGTAGGATTAAAACTAGTTTGTTTCACACACATCACCAACCCACAAGTTAAATGATCCATAATAGAAAGCAGTCGAGGGATTGGCGTAAATGTCAAAGTGGCATGCACACAATGTGGCCTCCATGTCTCTTGAGCCCAATACTCATTTTTTCCAATGTGTGGTACCTCTCTTAATGATCCTATTGCTTACTAATAGTTGGTTTTGTAAGTTTATCTCACAATGACGCATCAAGTTCTTACATATGTAATTCTCATAGTTAGTAAGTTTGGGTTTACTTCTTAGTTTGGTCACTATGAAGTTGTCCACCATATTTTTTGGTTCCTCAAGAGTATTATGTTTCATGGACTTCGCTTTTTTTTCTAACTCATCTTTAATTATGAATGCTTCTTAGATGCAGACCGGGACAGTGACTTGATCGACGTAATGTTTACTAGTGGTTACTATTTCTTTCATAGCATACTATCATATCCTTAAGGTGTAAGAAACAATCTCTAACTGCTCAAGCAATACATAAGTTGAATATCACGATGTAACATATACAACTCATGTATTAGTTTGGCTACAGTGGTTCTTAGTCAACATGGTGGCACCTCAGGCCCTTCCTATGTCATTGTGGTATGATAACAATGTTGGATATTTTAGGACCACTAACAAATTTATATAATTAGTGTTATCTTTAATTTTATATTATTATAGAAATTATATAAAACTGTTGATGGACCGATTTTATTAATAAATGAAGATATACACTTACCATGTTTATCTTGTGGGTTGAGTTCCCGATTTGACTCAAGATCTCCTAAATCCCTAATATCTATCATATTAAGTTATATCTCCATCTATATAAATACGGGATGAGAAGCAAATTGACAATATACACAAAATACATTCATAAAATTCATTTTCTTGTTGCTATAAGATTTTAAAGAGAACCTTGAGATCAATTAGAAAACCAACCCTAATCTTCATATCCGGAAAGCATAATGTATTCAGGTAAGTAATTGTTCTTCTTGTTTAAGTTTTTTTAAATCAAATTCGAGATTAAAGACCCAAAATTATGCTTCCACGTTTTATGTTTCGGTTATGAAAATACCAACAATTGGTATATGAGCCGTACTCGAATCTGCTATTAGAAGTTTTTGGTTCGTTTATGATTACTAATACAAATGTATTTTGAAAGCTTTAAGATCTCTTATTTATTTATTTACTTATTTATTTATTTATTTTGGATTATAGATCTTTAAAAAAATGGTTGATTTATGATCTTAAAAAAATGGTTGGTTAAGATCTGGAAAATTATTTTGATTTGCTTATAATTGATTCTTTCTCTATGCGTCAATATTGTTCTTCCCTTGTTTTGTTTAGTATGTGGCTATTTGTGTTAATTGACAAGAAGTGAAAGAAAGGTTTCAACTGTGGGACAATTTAAGAATCTACCCTAATAAATGAAAATGACTTTGCCACATGTCCTCTTCTCATCCATTTGGACACATGGCATTTTCTAGAAATTTTAAAATTTTCTATTTTCCACTTGTCATTTTATTGTATTTTTGATTTTATTAAATTAAAATCCACATTTAATATATAAGGTAATATATATGTAAGGTATTTATTAGAAATGGTTTATATATGTAATGTATCTTATGCATTAAAGTCTCATTAATTTTAATAATTCAAAAAATTTCTTATTTTTCTTATAAATTTAAAGTTTTCAAATTGTTAAAATTTTATATTTAATTTTTTTTAAATAAACCCATGTAATACATGGGTCTCACACCTAATATGTATAATAAAGAAAATTTCGAAGTCGTGTGTTTTTTTTTAACCCCAATAAATTCTGATAATGTTTTCCTGTGATTTTTTGATATTCTATTTTTTTCAAAATAAACTAATAGATTTTTTTATTGGTTTATTTAAGGAATTGATCGAATAGTCTTTGTGGTTTTTATCTTGAATATTTCAAATTGTGGGGATTTAATATTTGTGAGTTTCACACATACATATACATTATTTATTTTTAAAGTATTTTAATTGCCACAATATATCATCAAAGTTGTTACTTTTGTGAAAATTAATTTACATAGAAATTAAATGTTATGGGTTATATATTTATTAATGTGATATCAAACGACCCAAAGTTGATATTTTGCGACAATTATTTTTAGGTTACATATCATTAATAAGTCAATCCAAAAAAAGATTTTTAATTGACATGATTTATTGTCAATGGTTATTACTAAGTTTTATGGTTTATGTGTTAATTAATGCAGATATTAATTGACCCAAATGTAACTTAATATTTGGTCAGATAAACACATTTTAATGATAAATATGTGATAATTTTTAGGTTACATGTGATTAATAATTCAATTCAAATAAGGGCTTATTAATTGACATGATTTATTGTCAATGTCTATTATTAAATTTTATAGTTTATGTGTTTGTTAATTAGCCGACCAAAGTATTAGTTGATACTTGGTTGGATAAACACATCTGTAGTTATAAACATGTGGCAATTACTTTGGTTTCATATGATTAATAAGTCAATCCAAAGAGGGACTTGTTAATTGACATGATTTATTGTCAATGTTTTATCACTGGAACAAAGATATCTTTTGCAAGTTAATATTTTTGTCCAAAGACTTGATATTAATGTTGTGCTGATATCTAATAAGTATGTCATAAATTGAATTTATTGATTAAAGTATATGGATTAATGAGCATTAACTAAGATTACCTATGTTCTCAAAATGAATCATTTGAATTCTGGCATAATATTTTCACATTCATGTGCTCAACAAAACTAAATTTAACGAATGAAATGAGGCAATATGTTAGTTCTCAGTTGCATGGATATTGACAATGCATTCTGGATATATCAACATTATCTGAGGATGTTGAGTTTGGGGGAGAACTAAGGTTAAAAACATTGTCCTTGAGGAGGTATCAATCTTGATTACTATTATTACTTTCGATAGTATGCAAATTATGAATCAGGGACCGACAATGTTATTAAATCACCTATTCAAAATGAACAAACTTAACAACCTCAACTTAGTAATATCCCATCTGTGGTACACAAGTTTCATCAATTCATTATCTCGTTTGGTTTTGAGGTAAATATAGTAGATGATTGTGTTTATCACAAATCTAATGGGAGTATATATGTCTTTCTGGTTTTATATATTGATGACACGTCACTTGCCATCAATAGATTAAATTATTCTTAAATCAAAGATCTTGGAGAAGCCTATTTTGTATTAGGAATCTGAATTCAACGAGGCAAATCTTGTGGAATTCTAGGATTATCACATAAGAGCTACATCGATAAGATCCTTGAAAGATTTTGCATGCAAACTACAAACCAGGTGACGCCCTTGTTGCTAAAAGAGACAGATTGAGTCTCAATCAGTGCCTTTGTAATGCCCTGATTATCAGGTATTGATATAAATAAGAATTTATTTGGTTTTGAGTCCTACTCAACGAGTTGGTTGCCCTACTCGTCAAGTAGCAGCGGGGTGGGATCGCGTGTTTAGTGACCTACTCACCGAGTCCATGAAGGGACTCGACGAGTAGGAGCTGGCAGATGAAACCCTAAATCTCGGGGTTTTGCACCCTATTTAAAGAGGCTTAAGCCTCCATTGGCCTCTTTGCAGTCCTTGAGATGATGCCTATTAGCCTAGGGTTTCTTGTATATGGAATTGACATCATTACTGTAGTTTTTAGTGTAGGCATCACGGTTGTGCATAATTAAGATCTTATAGCCTAAGAATGTTTGATTCAGTCTTCGGATAGGATTGGATATTTGAAGGTCTATTGGGTCCAGTGTTATGCGCGGCTAGCATGCACTAGCTCTGCAGGAGTTGATGAAAGTTTCATGAATGTGTGAGTTGTGGGAGCAGTGAAGTCAGTTGCGAGATAGGCAATGCTCCCTTAGCAGCGACGGTTGAGCGCATATTATGTTGATGATAGTGTTAGGGTGTTGTGGTGATACTTGAGACAAATATGGGTAGGTCTGGAAGGTAGTATGGGCCCGTACTACTGAAAACACAGGACCCATACACGTAGCAAGGAAGTCACAACCCATAGGGTTTGTGAGTTTTGGTCTCTCGATATTATGTTGTTTATCTGATGTCTTGAGTGTATCTTTCAGTATGGTGGTGACGAGACGTTTTGCTGCTGGTTTCGGATCACAATCAGGATCCGGATCAGAGTCAGGGTCGAGAGACGGAGGGTCAGAGGTGCCGGTAGCACCTGAGCCCGTGGTTCAGATAGGGACAGAGGAGTTGGATGCCAGGATCCGGGAGATTCTGCACGATGAGTTCGCTGCGGCTTTTCGAACGCAACTGACGGAGATGTTTGGGTCGATTAAGACCGTGATGGTTGAGTACTTTGATGAACGATATGCTGCTCTAGCAGAGACAGCAGCCGCTGCAGCCACATCGGCTGTAACCACGGTAGGGATTGGAGGAGGAATCAGGAGGGCTTTCAAGTACCGGGACTTCAATAACACGAAGCCCCCGACGTTTGATGATACACAGGATGCGATTAGGGCTATGAGGTGGTTATCTGACGTGGAGGGCTACTTCTTCACGTGCTCATGTCCGGCTGACCAGAAGGTCAGGTGTGCCCTGAACCTGCTGAGGCTCGGGGCAAAGGACTAGTGGAGATTGACGACAAGTTCGTACACTGATGACCAGTGAGCTACTGTTACATGGGATCAGTTCAAGGATATGTTCCGCACCCGCTACGTTCCACGAGTTGAGCGGGAGCGGCTGACACAGGAGTTTTTGACATTGAGGCAGGATGGGGAGTCTGTGATGGAGATTACCCACATGTTCACAGAGAGGGCTATGTTTTGCCCAGAGTTTGCTTCAGAGCAGTCTCAGATGACTCGTTATCTGAGTATGCTCAAGAAGGATATTCGACAGTTTGTGGCTACACAGCGTTGTGATACCCTCATGGATCTTCAGGAAGTCGCGAGGCGGCGTGAGTTAGAGATTGAGCTGCGGTTTAGGGAGCAGCGTCAAGTTCCAACACAGTCTCAGTCGGCACCTAAGCAGTCTAAGACTGTTGATACTCGAACCAGGGGTCAGTAGAGTCGCGCTTGTGGGAAGTGTCTTCGAGGTCATTCTGGGGTTTGTCGAGCGGGAGGTGGTTGCCAAAATTATGGTAAGGAGGGGAATTATGCCAGGGACTATCGTCAGTCCGCCCCTCTAGCAGATATGAGGATTTGTTTCCATTGTCAAAGAGTTAGTCATGTGAAGACCAACTGTCCGCAGCTCGCCGCCAAGCCGGCACAGGGTTCCGCATCGACTACTTTGAGGATTGGGGATGGGAGGCCAGTCAAGGTGGAGCCTTCGAAGGCTCAGGGGCGCGCCTTCCAGCTTACGGCTGAGGAGGCCAAGGCAACACAGGATGTGGTTGCTGGTATGTTTCTATTTCTCTATTTCAGTTATTATATATGTGTTATGCTTATTGGTTGTACCTGTGTTTAGGTACGTTTTTAGTAAATTCTTTGCCTGCTTTGGTATTATTCGACTCGGGGGCGATTCGATCGTTTGTATCTTAGGCTTTCAGTAGAAGGTTCAGTGTGCCGGTGGATGAGCTTGAGTGTCCGTTGCGAGTGTCGATCGCCAATGAGCACAGGGTTTCTACTTCTTCAGTCTATCGGGGATGCGAGTTGGAGATTTTTGGGGTATCCTTCCTGATAGACTTGATCCCTATTCTCATGAGGGAAGTATGCGTGATAGTAGCGATGGATTGGCTCAGTCGATTTGGCCCCATGATCGACTGTGAGGGACAGCGAGTGACGGTTCGAACCCCAAGTGGGAGAGAACTGGTGGTATATGGCGAGGGCACAAGGATCGGATCAGGGTTTTGTTCCGCAGCCAGGGCTCGACAATATATTCAGCACGGGTGTGCTGGTTATTTAGCGTATGTGGTGGATATGCGGCATAGGGGGCATCCCTCAATCTCAGAGGTCCCACTGGTTAGGGAGTTTGTTTTCGTGTTTCCGGAGGAGTTGCCCGGAGTGCCTCCGGAGAGGCAGGTTGAGTTCAGGATTGATCTAGTGCCGGGTGCGGCCCCTATCGCCAAGGCATCATACCGTCTGGCACCACCTGAGATGCAGGAGCTGTCATCTCAGCTGTAGGAGCTGTTGGGTAAGCAGTTTATTCATCCGAGTAGCTCACCCTGGGGAGCACCGATCCTCTTCGTCAGGAAGAAGGATGGTTCGCACAGGATGTGCATTGACTATAGGGAGTTGAACAAGTTAACGGTGAAGAACCGTTATCCACTCCCGAGGATAGATGATCTTTTCAATCTGCTGCAGGATGCATCTTGGTTCTCCAAGATCGATTTGAGATTCGTATATCACCAGGTCAGGGTGAGGGAGGAAGATGTGGAGAAGACCGCATTCCGGACTCATTATGGTCATTACGAGTTCGTGGTGATGCCGTTTGGGCTCACCAACGCGCCGACTATATTTATGGATTTGGTGAACCGAGTCTGCAGACCGATGCTCGATCTCTCGGTCATTATGTTCATAGATGATATCTTGGTGTATTCCAAGACCCGAGAGCAACACGAAGAGCATCTCAGAGAGTTGTTGGAGGTTCTGCGGCAAGAACGGTTGTATGCCAAGTTCTTGAAGTGTGAGTTTTGGTTACGAGAGGTCCAATTCCTCAGACATCTCGTTAACTAGGAGGGGATTTTGGTCGATCCGGCCAAGGTAGAGGCAGTTATGTAGTGGGAGATTCCGAAATCTCCCTCAGAAATCAGGAGTTTCTTGGGTTTAGCAGCGTACTACCGGAGATTCATTCGAGATTTCTCCAAGATTGTAGTACTCCTCACTCGTTTAACAAGGAAGGGGGTGGATTTACGGTGGGGCCCTGAGCAGCAGAGGGCATTTGAGACCCTCCGACGGTGTTTATGCAAGGTGCCGGTGCTGACACTCCCCGAGGGAGTCGAGGATTTTGTAGTATTATGTGATGCATCCATCTTGAGCTTGGGGGCAGTCCTCATGTAGAGGGGATGAGTGGTAGCTTATGCATCGTGGCAGTTGAAGCCGCATGAGACAAGATACCCTACACACGATCTTGAGTTAGGAGCGGTGGTTTTCGCTCTCAAGATTTGGAGGCTTTATCTGTACGGGTTCCGTTACACTATATATGGATCACAAGAGTTTGAGACACATCATGGATCAGTCGAACCTGAACATGAGGCAGCGCAGGTGGCTGGGCATGGTCAAGGACTATGATTGTGAGATCCTTTACCATCCAGGTAAAGCGAATGTGGTTGCAGATGCTTTGATCCGCAAGTCAGTTGGGTCTTCTAGCCCAGCAAGGTGTATGAGGATTGCGGTGGATTCCCCGCTTGTGAGCTTGATTAGGGATACTCAGATCAAGGGTATGAGATCGGAAAACTGGAAGTTAGAGAGGATTAAGGGCGAGAGCACCTGGTTTGTTCAGGATAGCCGCAGGTTATTGACTCGATACGGTCGGATTTGGGTTCCGATGTCCGGAGGGGTCCGCCAGACCGTGATGGAAGATGCCCATAAGTCTCACTTTTCCATTCACCCAGAGGCCACCAAGATGTACCGTGATTTGAGTATGAATTATTGGTGGCCCAGTATGAAGCGAGAAATCGCTTTGTATGTGGAGAGGTGCTTGACCTGTAGGATGGTCAAGGCCGAGCATCAGAGGCCGCATGGTAAGCTACAGCATCTGGAGATTCCCATGTGGAAATGGGAGCAAATCACGATGGACTTCATTACGAAGTTGCCGAGGACAGCGAAGGGGTTCAATGCTATATGGGTCATCGTGGATCGATTGAGCAAGAGTGCCCATTTATTGGCCATACGAGATAGTTCGTCGGCTGAGAAATTCGCCGACATGTACGTCCGCGAGATTGTCTCTCGCCATGGGGTCCCAATCTCCATTTTCTCCGATCGGGATGTCATTTTTACTTCCCATTTCTGGCAAAAGTTTCATGAGGAAATGGGTACGCGGCTGCATTTTAGTACGGCATTCCATCCGCAGACCGATGGGCAGAGTGAGCGGACCATTCAGACCCTTGAGGATATGTTGAGGACGTACATCATTGACTTCGGTGGGAGTTAGGATTCCCACCTACCGCTTGCAGAGTTTGCCTACAACAACAACTATCATTCCAGTATTGGCTCCCCGCCTTTTGAGCTGTTGTATGGGCAGAAGTGTCGAACCCTAGTCTGCTGGGGTGAGATTGGGCACAGGTTAATAGTTCGGGCGGAGGTAGTTCTGCAAACTACCGAAAAGATACAACAGGTTAGACAGCGATTGCAGACCGCTCAGAGTCGGCAGAAAAGTTATGCCGACCGATGTCGATCTGAGTTGGAATTTCAGGTGGGTGACATGGTACTTCTGAAGGTCTTGCCCTGGAAGGGTGTGATCCGCTTCAGGAAGAGGGGAAAATTGGGCCCCATTATATTGGTTCGTTCGAAATCATTTCTAGGGTTGGCAAAGTGGCTTATAGTTTAGAGCTTCCGGAGGAGCTTAGTCGGATCCACAACATGTTCCATGTTTCGCAGTTACGAAAGTGTATCATGGACCAGGAGGCAGTAGTGTCGCTGGATGACATTCAGGTCGATGAGCGCTTGAATTACGTGGAGAAGCCTGTGGTCATCTTGTAGAGGAAAAAGAAGATTTTACGGAACAAGGAACTACCTTTGGTAAAGGTGCAATGGGAACATCCGAGTGGACGTGGGAGTCGGAGGCGGAGATGCGCGAGCACTACCTAGCGTTGTTTATTCTAGAGGACTTCGAGGGCGAAGTCTAGTTGATGTGCACAAAAGTACCCACTAATTTTATAATTTATAACCTAACTAACTTAACTAACTAAAATGCACCTAGGCAGTGTACCTAGTCGAATTATAGAATAGTTGGGTAAGTCGGGTTTCGATCACAGGGAACGGTGTTGACTAATTAATTTATCTACTACTAAATTAATCTAATTACTAACAAAGGAAGTGTTTTTTTTATCTAATTTTGCAAGTTTATATGAACTTAATTCTTTAACACAAACTCAATCAGTAAACAAAACACTTATGTTAGTTCGAATCCACTTTCACTCAATGGTTATACATTAGGTATGACTATTACTGTCACACCCCCAAACCTGAACGGCGGAAACGTTCGGGGGCGGATGACTTCATGTGGTAACGTAACAAATGAATACATAGTAAAGAAAGCAATACAACCATCATATATATAATTGAAAGTTTACATTTGTCAAAAGTTACATGTTCAAAACCAATTACAATATGATGTCAAAATATGAGATTAAACTGGCGTCGCAGCATCCCTTCTTCAAAAGCATATTGATACCTGAAATTACTGAATCCCTGGGACATACAAGTAATTTTGAAAGAGTAGATCAGCATTTAAGCTGGTGAGTTTCATAAGTATTAAATGACAATGTTTGTATGAAATGAAATGTTTTGTCCTTGTTTGTTTGTTTCTAGAAAATCCTATATTTTCTACAAGTATAAAAGTAGCCTTCTCTCAAGACCAATGTTTGTTTCTAAAAATGTATGTAAGTGTAAAATAACCAACGTGTTTGAAAACCTTGTAAATCAATGTATTTTTAATACCCCATGTGAGTTTTATAACCATACTATTGACTCGGAATGCCTATACACAACGTTCTCCAGGCGTTTGAATGTTATGACGTTTGTCACCCCAAATGGTGGACTGTAGCTAACAGTCAAGGCGCGGGTTGTCAAGCCCGTATAGATCTATACACAAACACCATGCTCCCCCTCCAAGGGATTCTGGTATATAATACAGGACTTGAAATGTGTACTCGAACGTACGTGAAGTTAATGTCTCACAAACCGTGGTATAAAAACAGATTTACGTGTTAAAATGTTTCGTTTGTTCTTGTATATGAAAGTGACTTCTTGAAAATCGTGTTTCTAGTATGTAAAAGTTAGCAATATCCTCATAAAACTATACCTATTATAGTTTTCTAAAAGTGTGTCTCGTTTGTTTAGAAATACCTAGAAAAGGAATCACTTGTTATGAAAGTATAGATTTTTGTAGAGCCTAAGATAGACAAATATACATATAATCTAAGAAAATGCTTAGTTTATACATGCATTACAACAATTTGTATTTCAAAAGATAGAATGCTATTGTAATATATTTTATATATGAGAGTTCCCTATAAAGTTTTATAAATCACATATGATTTAGTTAAATAAAAGCATATAATAATTCTTTATATAACACACGATGATACTCGTGTGTTTTACTTGTATTCCCCCCCCCCCCCCCCTTGAAAGCATATAAAAGCATTTATAGAACATTTAAAAGGTTAATTAAGGGGTATGAACTCACTTGAAAGTTTGAAGAAAGCGAGATGGAAACCGGGCAGAATTTCGTCTTGGGAAACGGATTTTCTCGGGAATCTCAGGAGTAAAAACGACCTTCGGGACTTGAGCAAAATGATCGGGGCTTCGGGTTAGAACGGGCACGGAAAACAAGGCAAGAACGCAAAAGAAAGGAGAGAAATGGATCCCTTTCTTCGGAACCCTCGCATCCCTTTTATAGGGGCTGGAACCGCCTCGGTATGCGGGGCGTACGAGGGTACGCGGGGTGTACGCGTACGTCATGCATGACCGAGTCCTCGACTGCCTCGGATTTCGGATGGGACAAGCTAGCTTCGCATAGACCGGGACGTGGACGATCCGAGGCCTAGGCCTTGAGTACGCGGGGCGTACGAGGGTACGCAGGGCGTACTTCGGCCCTATCTGCTGACTCCCTTCGGATAATACCAAACAATTATAATTAAATTTATATTTAATTTAATTAATAAACTTTTAAAATTCATATCTTCTTCATACGAATTCCGTTTTTGATGGTCTTTATATCCACGCGTAGGTGAGACTATGCTCTACAACTTTCGTTTAGACTCCGTCGGCAAATTTCGAAAATATTTTTATTATTTATTTAAAGTGTCGTGTTTAAGAAATTTCTCTAAAAATTCATAACTTCTTTATTTGACGTCGGTTTTTGACAAACTTTTTACCGCTAAATTACCATTGTCGATACCTTCGATTCTCGTTTAGGTCATTTCGGCCAAAAGTTGCTCGATCTCCGATTCGAGTTTTTAGCTGTCTGTTGCTATGCCGAACTTGGAAAATCATAACTTCAATATACGAGGTCGGATTTGGGCGTTCTTTTTACGTACGATCACGGTTTAATGACATTAAACATAGTAGGAATTTAAATAGAAACTTTTTGGACATTTTATTATCAAAGTTAATTTCATTAACTCAAAAGTGGTTACAATACTTGACTTTTTAGGTCATTACAAAGAGTTGAAATATCGGGTTGTCACAATTACTGTTGGTTACCAATTAATGAAGTATTAGCAATTTAGTTTTGAATCTAGTAATTATTAATCAATTCATGTAATTATATGTATGGTCACACAATAGTTAACACAGAATCAATTATTAAATGAAATTGGAGCCATGTAAGATTGATTTGATAAACACACATTATGGTCATAATCATGAATTCTCTAGCACAACTTAATTTTAATAATTTAGTTGCTTAATTAAGATTGGGTTGATCTTAGCTCTAATAAACTAGTGTTCACTGAATTATTAGGTATTTAAATTCATGCATATTTGTATTCACTAACTACACATAATCAAGAATTTTAAGCAATTAATTATCAAAACAAACATACTGGGTAAAATCAATCCAACACAAGCATATTACCAACAAGTAAAGTCAAATCTAATGCATTAAAACCATGAGTTCCAGCTTCATCTAGCTAAAAGAAGCAACTAGATTTAGCTGGACATACTGACAACTAAAAAAACAAAAACTGTAATCAAAGACATATTTAAGTGTACCAATCTATAAACCAATTTATGAACTTCTTCCTTGGTGTTAAAACCAACTTCCAGGTCTTCTCTTCCTCTGAAATTCGTCTCTAGGAACCCTTCTAATCCAGCCAAAAGTCTCTCAAATCGTAATGGAGAATGGTTTATATATTTTCTGGAAAGTCGCATTCCACGTCGTGGCAGGAAGCTCCACGTCGTGATTAAGGAGTTATCCGTATCGGGCAAGGCCTCCTTCTTCACCTAAACTTATCTTCTAGAATATTCGTGCCACGTCGTGGTTTTCTTGGCCACGTTGTGGGTTCGGTTGAATCCGTGAATTTCTTCATCTTTTGTACTCCAGGTCTCCAATGTTCCATATATTGTCACTTCTGGTCCCTCTCTTCAAAAATGTTTTATTTTGGCTGCAAATAACATTTTATCCTTATAAGTACCATAATTCTATGCAAATAACCAAAATATTAATAAAAATGTGGATCAATATTGCCTACAAATATGTATAAATATAGCAATATCACTAGTTCAAGTGGGGGGGGGAATTGTAACTCCCCGATTCTCATGTATTGATATAAATAAAAATTTCTTTGGTTTTGAGTCCTACTCGTCGAGTAGCAGCGGGGTGGGATCGCGTGTTTAGTGACCTACTCGCTGAGTCCATGAAGGGACTCGACGAGTAGGAGCTGGCAGATGAAACCCTAAATCTCGGGGTTTTGCACCCTATTTAAAGAGGCTTAAGCCTCCCTTGGCCTCTTTGCAGTCCTTGAGAGCTCATAGAAACCCTAATTCATGTGGTGCTTCATTCTTGTGTGTTTTGAGCTTTAGAAAGAAGGTTTTTGGGAAGGAAGAGCTTGGGGGCAAGTGACTAGGAGCAAGGAAGGTGTGGGAATCAGAACTCTACCTCAGTTAGCATCATTGGGAGGTATCAAGTCGTCACCTTTACCTCATTTTTCCTTCTAGACCTCATTTGGTTGCGATCTAGGGTTTTTATGGTTTAATTGTGATGATATTGTGGGGTGTGAGCTAGATCTGAAGTTGTAACTTTAGATCTGGACCCTTCTTAGGCCTTAGAGTCATAAAGCTCCGAGTTTAACCATGTATGAAGCTTTCCTTGAGTATGAAACCTCATTGTGAGCTTGGATTTGACATTTAGAGACGTTTTAGCTATGCATGCACATAAAGTTTGCAACTTTACGTGAAAAGCATGCCTTAGGAACTTGGATTTGTAATTTGGAGCCATAAGATGGCTTAAAAGAGTCTATATGGCTTAAGGACTGAAGGAACTTGGCGAGTCATATGAAGATAGGCCTGGACCCGACAAGTTGGATGAACAACTCGGCGAGTCCGATGAAGATTGCCATAGAACTCGACGAGTTGTATGAACAACTCGGCGAGTCGGAAGAAGTTTCCCCAACTTATGTATGTGTGTGTAACCGTCGAGTTGCAAGAAGGAAACTCGAAGAGTGGTCTTAGAGTTCGATCGTAAACAAAAGGAACTCGACGAGTCACTCCAGTGACTCAGCGAGTGATCAATTACTTCAAGGAACTCGACGGGTAGCCAAGGGTACTCGGCGAGTAAGGGTCAACATGGACTGTTGACCTTGACTGATAACTTTGACTTTGACCAGGGTTGATTGGTTGGTTTATGGGGCACCTTGAAAGGTTGGGAACTGATGGGTATGATTATATTATGGTAATAGGTGGTGGAGTTTTTGGCAGTGATCCGAGAGTTGGAGTTCATCTACCGAGTTGACGTCTGCAAGGTGAGTTATCCTCACTGTATCAAAAAGGGTCTAAGGCACCAAGGTCGGCCCTTTAGTTGTTATGGTTATGATATGATATGCATGAGATTATGATCTGATAGATAAAAATCAGGATAGACAGTATGTTATGTTTTTTTTATGATCCTTAGGGATTGGTATGTTAGTGGCCTGTTGGGCCGGTACTGTAGTTATGAGGGTTTGCTATGATTGATGATCAGTAAGATAGATATATGTGATGTTTATATATGCCAGTATATGTTAGTTATGCGCACATGATTATTTGCTCGTTGGTTGGGTTGAGGCGGTCCTGATTTGTGCTGAAGGCCAACATACCCTATGAGCGGTCTGGGGAGACTGTAGGCCCATGTGGCGGTCCAGTCATGCCAAAGGCTCGGTATATTTTTAGTTAGACTGTATGCCCTGTAGGGCGGTCCAGTTAGGCCGATGACCCAGTATGCATGTTGATTGATTGATTAATACGGATATGATATTATCAGTATGGTATTGGTATCTTGGGGGTAGCTTACTAAGCCATCGGGCTTACAGTTTACAGTTATTGTTTCAGGTACTTCAGGAGATCATGGCAAGGCGAAGGCGTTTGGGACGCTCTGATTGAATAATGATTTGAAAACATTTTTGTAAACAATACTATTGGGTTTTATTTATGATTGAAAAAGTTTAAATTTGGCGTAAAATTTATGGATGTTACAGCCTTCAATTTGACCTTGAAGTTAGAGAGATGTAGAAGATTCCTTACATTTTTCTTTGTTTAGAATTTGATGTATGCTAAAATATGTATAAGTGCTATATTATAGGAATGTTGGGCAAATATTTAAGCAACCCAATTACGGATCATTGAAATGCATCCAAATGGGCTTTGAGATATCTATAAAGAACAAAAGGCTATATGATCAAATATAGAAAATCAAATATTATGGAGATCATTTGTATTTGGAATCTGATTTATTGGATACGAAAATGGTTATCGGTCCACTTCAGAATACATTTACATGCTAGCATGATGAGCCATTTCATGGAGTAGACTTTGATAACTTCTTCCATAATGGCAACATAATTTGTAGCATGTTATGATGTATCACATCATGGAATATGGTTATGGAATGTTGTCACGAGGTAGCATATTATTGGTATTGAAAAATCACTAAAGTTGTGAAAATTAGATAGCAATATTATATTCCAACAACAATAAAAGTTCTACTAAGTCAAATCATATTGATATTAAGTTTCTGGTTGTTAACAAAATAGTGCAAATGGATAACTATTTATAAAGCAGATATAGACAAACTTCATATAGCGGATCCACTCACGAAGGGATTGCCTCCCAAGGTCTTTCATAAGCATACTGCATACGTTCGTGTGATATTTTGTTTTAGTGAGAGTTTGTTGGTGTTTTCTGTTTTGTTTAAGAACAATGAAGTTTTTCTTAACATAAATAAGAGTTCGGTTAATTCTATTATTAGTTGCACTTATTTAAAGTTTGATCTCACTTAAGCTAAAGAGGAACTCGTTGGAAATCTATTTTGATTTTAAAACCACACGTCATGTTTAATCTCTGTCGTTAGTTATATATCTATGTGTGACCATTGATGGGTTTAGTTACGTAAATTGCAACGAAGACTGCTTTGATCCTATACAATTATGATTAATGGATGAGATTGTTAAATGGTACCAATACTATGATAACATTTATTAAAATGCTTATACGGTTATATATACATTTATATATTAGTGGTCTAGTGGAAGGTTGTTGAATATTTTGGGACAACTAATAAATGTATATAAATAATGTTATTATGAATTTTATATTATTATGGAAATTATGTAAAATTGTTGATGGACCAATTCTATTAATAAATGAAGATATACACTTGTCGTGTTTATCTTGTGGGTTGAGTTCCCGGTTTGACTCAAGATCTCCTAATCCCTAATATCTATCACATTCGATTATATCTCCATCTATATAAATACTTGATGAATACACAAAATACATTCATAAAATTAGTTTTCTTATTGCTATAGGATTTTAAAGAGAACCTTGAGATCAACTGGAAAACAAACTCTAATCTCTAGATCCGAAAAACATAATGGATTTAGGTATGTAATTGTTCTTCTTGTTTAAGTTTTGTTTTAACCAGATTCGAGATTAAATATCTAAAATTATGTTTCCGCGTTTTATGTTTTGGTTATGAAAATACCAACAAACAATAGTTTTATTAATACTGACAAAAATGTTGTCTTCCACAAGCATACAAAACATATTGAGATCGACTGTCACTTTGTTCACCATCATGTTCTTGGAACAACAGTTCGACTCCTACCAATCTCTACTTATCACGATACATATATATTCAACCAGGAACACTTGCCTAGTTGTTTTCAATTCTTTGTCTCCAAAATTAAGTTGGATCACACAATGCCCACTTTAGTTTGGGAGGATGTGTGTGTTTTAGAATGTATTTGGTCAGTTTTTATTCGGGGTTACTTTTGTATATACTCGTATTTAGTGATAGTTTATGTATTATCCATCAAGTAACTAGGTTTTATTATTTTATTCCAAACCGTTGTAAAGCTAAGTTCTTTTTTCTACATAATAAAAAATATCGACGTCGTTCTTAATTCTTAATTGATTTGGATTCCACTCATAAAATCTAACAAGTGACAAAAGATGTAGTTTTTCCATTCCAAAATGCTTAAATTCGCACCAATTTTATCGATTAGATTAAGTTGGCTGCATCACAACACTGAGTTTGGAATTAAAAAAAATAAGATAGTAGTAATGCACAAGGTCATAAGACAACCGATGTTTTGTATATAGAAAACGAAATCGAAAATAAACTCATTTGGAGTTTGACTCTAATACAATATAGTCAACGAAGCCGACAAAAAAGAAAGGCTCATAGACTTCGTCTTCAGTATTCTAACACAACATTAAACCTAGTAAAAGCACTTATTGAGCACACATGTTACACATGTTCTAGAACCATATAGCTCGTGCTTCAATGAGCTTTTGTTTCAAAGACCCGTCAACATGAAGAGAAATAACATCTCTTGCTGAACCCATATATTTACCGCCTACAAACACTGCAGGGATTGACGGATTACAACCAAGCCTCCGTAGGGCCCACTCCATATCTGCATCGTGATCAACTTCATGAATCGCAGGACTTGCACCAAGATCATAAAACAACGCTTTGATACTATGACACATACAACACGAGCTTTTCGTGAAAATAACTACAGCATTCTTGGACGCCAAGTCTTTCACCCTATCCATTTATGATCGCTAAAAACTATCAATCAAGGTAAGATCGCTAACTTGTTTAAATTTGAAGTTTATTTGCATCTTATATAGGCTACACTAAGGGGAAAAGGAGAATCTAAACACATTGAAAACTTGTAAAAAAAAAAAGATAAGTTTTTTTTGGATATTTTAATTTGGAAAAGCATGGTTTGATGATTTGCTTGAAAACAATGATTTGTATATAAACAAGTCGACACATGAGGAGCATATATTCTTCAGTTTAGTGGAGAAATACTATGTCAATTGTCAAAGGGGAAAATTTTGGAAACGTGCTCCGCTTGCTGACATGTAATGATGTAAATTATAGTTATTCAATTGTTATCAAGTAGAATCTATGGATGAGTAGATGACGAATAATGTTCAACAATCGTAGTAAATTTATGATGCCTCGTTTATAAGGATACATTAGCCAATTGTTATGAGCCAATGAGTCTTCTGGATAAGTAACAATCAAGATGAATTTATAATGTTTTGGAAGAAACTCGGACCTGATAAAGAAATTTGGCATTTGAAGGATTTTTAACAAACCTATGCATGTACGATATAATTATAAAATCGTTACCTAACTTTCTCTCAAACTCAGGAAGATGAAAAGTAAATATAAAATATAAACAAAAGAACATAATTATAAAGGAAGTCAACAGAAACTTAACAAAATCATCACTTTTTTATATCCAAGTTATACATATATGTTCTTTATCTACGTCATCTTCTTTGGCCCAATCTACAATGGATGTAAAGATATTTAAAATACTTTTTAATCCTCTCCTATTTTAATTAGTATGAAGTTTGGAAGATATCCTCGATTAGTTGCAAACATATGGATGTTTATCAGATAAACTAATCAAAATATACTTCTAATCTTATCCGAACTCATTACCACCCATCTACCCATCTGATGCTTTAAACAACAGGAATCAATTTATGCATATATAATTTAGCTATGATGTTGAAATAAGCATCTACATATTCCAAACTTCCACTTTCTTTTATTTTGGGTTTCCTAAACTAAAACGTTAGGAATCTTGATATGGGGAACATAAAAGGCTACATGATCTCCACCTTTCAAGATGCCAAAAAGGGATTCATCACTAACCTAAACATTTACATGTCTCATGTATCAATAAATTTTCATTTATGTACATGTATGAAGAAAAAGAAAAAGAAAAATTAGGCACATCATTAATGATCATGAAGTGACTAGAAATAGGGAATATATGAAAATACTCAAAGACCATCAGGTATGGCCATCACGCCAAGGGCATGGTGCTGATGTGGCAACACAACCTCTCTCTCTCTCTCTCTCTCTCTCTCTCTCTCTCTCTCTCTCTCTCTCTCTCTCTCTCTCTCTCTCTCTCTCTCTCTCTCTCTCTCATTGTGGAAGACAAAAACACCCCTCCTAAGTGGTGATGGAGTGGAGTTATTGATGTGGCATCTCTCCAAGCCCTTGGCATTGTCTCCCTACCAAATAGCCTTAAAAGATAAGGTTGTGAAACTAATTATCTTTGTGTGGCTGCTTCTTTTTTAATTAATGGTTTTAATGGGTTAAATAGTTAAAGTGGATAATTGTGTATGGTTAGTTTTTTTTATTGAAGCTAGACTAAATAACTTATGTTTGACGTTCTAGTTGAAAAGCTAGCTAGTAGTTTATAAGCCAACTAGTAAAAAAATAACGTTTGATAAAATTAGCTCATAAGTTGGCTCCAATATATAAAATGACATAAAAGACATTTAAAAAATATTTTTTGTAATTAATTAAAAGTATATTTAAGAAATTCCAAAAAAGTTCTGGAAAAACTAGTTTAAGTTGTAAACAAAAAAAATAAAAATAAAAATAACTAGTTTATAAACTACTTTTTAACTGGACATGAAACTTAAAAATAAAAAATAAAAATAAAAATAAATAAAAAATATAAACTAGTTTATCATATAGTTATAACACTTCAAACACAAGCTATGTTTGGTCATAAACTAGCATCCTTTTTTAGTTTATTGTAATTTAATGTTCGGACCATAGAAATAACTTATAAACTAGAAGCTAGCTTTTCAACTAACTCATCAAATAAAACGATAGCATGTTAAGCCAAATAAAAAACATTTGCCTTAGTTTATCAAGACACTAACACTTTAAATATTTCTCATTTTTCCTCTCTACTCATGTTAAAATTTATTAATATTGTTGATATTGATGAATAATATTAATGAATGTTGTAGAATTTTTTCATGGATTGGAATGTATAGTAAATGATGATTTAGTTTCATTAGATGGTTTATTCTGTCCATATGTAGACAACATTTTATCCACAAAGATATCGGTACTTACTCATTCATTAAATTTACCCATACATGACTATATGGAGAAAAAGAAGCAGCCCCTCATTCTCTCGTGTGCCAATATACAATCCTCCACATTTTCACAACTTTACAAAAAGAAAAGCACCATTAACTAACGTGCCCACACTACCAAGCATCACATCTTGACAAAGCCAAGAATAATCATTAACCAACCGAACCATATTCTTTCTATCATGTTCATCAAATTCGATGTAAAAACATTTAAAAAAAATCTTTATATAAAGTTGTGACTTGTCATTAAGGCTTGTGTCAAGTGTTTTCTTGAAGATAATGGCCATGGTTACAAGGGTGGTTGCTGAAAAGCCAGTGGTTATATTCAGTAAAACTTCTTGTTGTATGTGTCACACCATTAAGACTTTGATTAATAGCTTCGGGTCAAATCCTGTGGTTTATGAGCTAGATGAACATCCTAATGGGCAACAACTGGAGGATGAGCTGAAAGCATTAGGATGTAAGCCAAGTGTACCAGTTGTGTTTATAGGGCAACAACTGTTAGGTGGTTCCAATGAGATCATGTCACTCCATCTCAAGGGAGAACTATCCCAACTACTGAAAAGGTAAAGGTAATTGCTATATGAAGTAACAGTGTCTTGTTTACAATGTTTTGGCAGATGTTAGCCTATAAAACCTCCCTACTGTTTTCCTAATTGCTATATGTATCAAGAACATTCAGAAATGTATCCATGTCAATTTCATTTCAGGCCTTACATAATCTTTCAATCAATCAATATAAACAATGAACAACAGTGATTAGAAAGCATAATAATCTGATCATTGGTAGCAAGAATCATCTACAGGCAGAATGAAGGATGATGAGAGCTTACTATTGTCATTAGAAAATATGAACAAATGATATGTCTTTAATTGATAAAATCTTTCAAAAGAGGCCTATTTCTTTCTATGATTGCATTCCTCTTCCAATTCTCTACTGCTTTCTTAACAGTAGAATTGGCTTTTGCAATCTCCTCAGCAGAAAACTTGTGCTCTGTAATTCCTAAAGGTCCAGGTTGGAGTACTTTGACCACAGTCTCCATCTCATGCTCAACCTGCCTATAATAATAGAGTTCAAAACCACATCACACATCAGCAATCATATTTAATCATACATAACTTTTCGTATCTGTTTCATTAAAACTGCATCCGATTATAGTACAATAGAATTCAAAGGACTCCCCTTTAGCTTTTGCAAATTGAAATGAAAACAAATCCTAATAAACTACTTTGAAAAACATAATATGAAGATTCATCCCCCAAGCAGTAGATCGACCGATAACCTCCAAATTAACATATGCAAAGTTATTAACACCTCGCCAATCTACAGCAATAAAGAAACGGTAATTCAAGAAAACAGAAAATTGATCGACACAGAGTAAAACATACACGTTGGAGAGACGGAGTACCTAAAGAATCTGGAAAACGGAAGCGAGCTTCCCAGTCTGCTTAAAGAGATCGGCATATCGCGAATTTAAAAGTGCAGTCCGAATTATAAACGATAGCAAATGAGAAATTTAATGAAGAATTGATAACTGAGAAGTGAGAACCACCACCTTAGATCTTGTGGATCAAATGCTGAAATTGAGAAGGGGAAAATGAGTTTTGTGGGTACTAATTTTTATTATTACGTACTACCTTCTCAAATAACCAAATTGACGATTAATGTGAGAATATTTTGAATTCTAGTCTAGAATTCTTACGATCAGCACACGCAACTCGCGATTCCCCGGCTTTGCGAATTAGCCGCCATACAATAAACGTTTTCCGATGTAGAAAGAGAGTAGAGATTAGGATAGATTGTAGATGCAAATACGGGTGCAAACGAGCCGGCTCGGTCTCGAGCTCGAGCTCTGAGCTCTCGGTTCAAGCTTCGTCTCGGGCTCGTCTCATTTGTTGACGTGCCAAAATAAGCTTAAGCTCGACTCATACTTGTTATGAAGCTCATTTACTAATACCCGAAATCCATAATTTCTCAAATATGTTTTTATTTTAATATAAGAAAATAATAATAAATTATATTATATAAAGGCTCGTTTAGGCTCGCGAGCCTAATCGAGCTTAGTGATATAGGCTCGAGCTTAATATTAAGCTTGAGCTCGGCTCGGGCTCGTTTAAAACCAGTTTCGAGTCGAGCTTTTAACGAGCCGATCCCGAGTAGCTCGCGGGTATCTTGGCTCGTTTGCATCCCTAGATGCAAAATAATAGATAAATTTACATAATTTGTCCCTATGGTTTGAAAAATATTGTATTTTTAGGACTTCTATGAAAAATGTCATGCCTTCGATCCCTATGGCTTCCAAAATTGCATTAACGATTATTTTGATGTTAACTTTAACGATTGAGTAGTTAATTTTTTTCTAGACGACAAAAATGCCCTTGAACCAAATCTAAAAATTGTATATACAAGCTCAATTATGAAAATTAGAAATATATATATATATATATATATATATATATATATATATATATATATATATATATATATATATATATATATATATATATATATATATATATATAATTCTAATAAAATAATAGGTTGATTATCCTTTTGTCATGTGTCAACTTATTAAAATTCCTAGTTAATGTGATGCTACATGTCAACCTATTATTAAAATTCATAGTTAATGTGATGTCATATGTCAACCTATTGATTCTCCATTTCAAATTTAAATTTTAAATTCTTCACTTTAATTATATTAAATTAAATAACATTAAAATAAAAAAAAATAAAAAAATTAATACAGATTATAAAGTCACGGATTTATTTAAATCAACGATTATAATTTTATATATAACTAAAAAGAAATATCTCTTAATTAATAATTTATTTAACATAATTGATTAATAATTTTGAGCTTTTACTATTAAAGTTTAATTAATTTTATAACCGTGGTTTCCATAGGTTATAAATTAGTATGTATGTATGTATATATATATATATATATATATATATATATATATATATATATATATATATATATATATATATATATATATATATAACGACCAAAAAATCAGGAGTAAAAATTTCATTATAGTCAAACACAAGTGCTACTTCATCCAATCATTCCAAAACATTGCTTAATTAAAACATTTATGAGAGTTACGTCCCAAAATCACATAATGTGGAAAACATGGGTGTGTGCACTGCGATCAAGCCAGGCTCTTCCTTTTCAAACCAGCGATACCTGAAACCATAAACAAAACTGTAAGCACGAAGTTTAGTGAGTTCCCCAGAGCATACCCCACACAACCACATAACCATATCAATCGCATAAGCCATGCATATAAACATATAAGGATGTCATGGAAACCTTCCAAAGTCTTACACCGGCTGCCATGGAAACCCTCACACGGTCTTAGCCTACTGTCATATAAATCATACATACATAATCACATAAACCATATCAACCATACAAGCCATGCATATAAACATATATGGATATCGTGGGCTCCCACCAGGGTCTTACACCTATGTATCATGGGCACCCCCATGGTCTTACTTGGAATGTCATGGGTACCCCCCGCATGGTCTTATAACCAAGTGTCATGGGCACCCCCACATGGTCTGACAACCAAGTACCATGGGCACCCTCATGGTCTTTACCTGGACTGCCATGGGCACCCCCACATGGTCTGGCAGCCAAGTGTCACGGGCTCTGTGACAACCCCAAATCTATTCCCGTTACAAATCCCATTTTCACTAACGGAATGCGTCACTATACGTTATTTTATGTAATATTTGGAATCGTCAATATCCGAATATCTAATTATATGCATGTCTTAATATCATCATAAGAAATATAACTCGTATGTGTTAACCCCGTTTAACCTAATAGAGTTGTATTACTTTTTCAACCACTTCACCCGAGTAAAAAGTTTTAACCCAGTTAACTTTAAACATCGGGTAGCCGTGTATCGGGTGCGATACCCGAGACATATGAAATGAGTGTGCACAACATTTGAATACTCTTTTACCACACACCCACTCTCTCTCTACTTTCTCTCTCTAGACTCGAAATCGACCCCGATTCCGCTAATTTCCGACTTCTAAACGTAAGTACTCATCCTCTATCTTAATCTAGACATACTTCATTGAATTTAGGGGCCAAAATCATAGAAATCAAGGACCAAAAAGGAGTTTACGGCCTAAGAAGCTCCTTAGGCCGTAAACCCCCAAAATCATGCCAAAGACCAAGTTTTTCCTTCTTTTAAGCTAGCATACTAATTAAGGCATATATCTAGAAGAGTTTGGACACTAAAACACAAGGATTTGATGCTTAAAAAGGAGTTTACGGCCCAAGCTTGTGCTTAGGCCGTAAACACCTCAAACACCCCCATAAATCTATGTTTAAAACCCCAAAAACTCTTCTAGGATGTTTGGTAAATTGGACTTGACACCAAGGAAGGCTTAAATGCATCAAACAACTTCATTTGAACACAAAAAGAGGAGTTTACGGCCAAGGCTAAGCTTGGGCCGTAAACACCCATGTTTTTGTGTCAAACAAGTCCCTAAACTACTCAAGTGCATGTAAGGAATTTAGCTAAGGCCTTTGGAGGTGTGTTGTACCATTAAACTTCACATTTGGAGGCAAAATGAAGAGTTTACGGCCAAGGATGTTCTTGGGCCGTAAACTCCCCAAATGTTCATGCCAAATTGTCCCAAAACTCATTATAGGGCCTTCTAGGATTTATCTAAGGTGTATGAGACCATGTTGTACCATTAAAACATACATCTTGAAGGACTTAATGGAGTTTACGGCCCAAGAACAAGTCTTGGCCGTAAACTCCCCAAAAAAATGTCACATATTAAGAGTTTAATCCCTCCCTCTTAGTCCAAAACACATACCATTAAATTAAGGAAGTGAAATAAGGCCCTAAACATACATTTTGGAGTGTCACATGAGTTTACGGCCAAGCCTAGGGGGCTTACGGCCGTAAACTCCCAAAGGGTGGCCTTTTAGGCCATAAACTCTAAGGGAGTGAGCTCATGGACCCTCCCGTAAATCATTCATGGCCTAGTACCACTCCCGGGAACCCTTTCTAGGCCATAAAACCCCGAAAACGATGCTAGAATGCCCAAATACTTTAATGAAAAGCATAAGATGATTAACTTCTTGTAAAATACATATTTCATATGACATTAGGGTCCTAAAAGGTGCTCAAGTGGTTATTTGGTACCAAACGCTCAGTCGACACTTTTACCCGATTTACCCGATTCACCTGATTTTCGCGATTTCAGGTGAGTTCATACCCCTTTAATGAACCTTTCAAATGTTTTAAATGTTTTAGGGGGGAGATACAAGTTGCTTATAAATGTTTATGTAAAGTTTTACAGAACGGTTTCCGCGTTATAAGGATTAATCACATGTGATTCACTACCTTTAGTTCAAATCACATGTGATTTGTCCCTATGCCTTATAAACGGGTTTTACATTTTCAACCTATTTTTAAACAGTAAGCCAGATTTTAAATGTCCTTTTGGAAAAATACTTTTATGAAATCAATTTACTTATAAAATTAACCACTCTGATATATTTATGTAAGTAAGACTTGGAGGACTTAGGACCGATATCTCGCCTTATTTCCTGTTCTTGTTTGATTGTGGGCTTAGGGTAGTAGTTATCTGTCCGACTGTCGTTGATTTCTTAGTTATATAACATGTATATCAGTATGGGATACGAATATTACTTCTCTCACTTAATACTAAAGTCACCACATATCAAGAATCGTCCACACTAAGTTAACTATAATAGGTATAGTTAATGTTGATACTACTACTACTCGCTAAAGTCACTACTCTCTACACTATAATACTCACTATTACTAGACGATACACTAGTAAGAGAATACTCTATTATCAATACTAAAATATTACTACACTATAACAATAGAGAAAACACTAAACAAACAATAATACACTAACCCACTACGAGATACTCTATTCGCTACCCACTACGCCCGGAGTTTTCCGATAGGAAGACGACACTACATGTATAGATCTATACGGGGCAGACGCTATTACATCCCGACTGTTAATTTCAGTCCGCGCCGTGCAGGCCCAGGGATGCCACTACTTCACTATACGGTGTATGAGTGGGAAGGTCATGGGATCCATTGTTATCCTCACTAATAGTTTATACAAGAAATACTCTATAACTACACTAAAATACTACACCAAATGCTAAATTACATCCCGAAGTAAGTAAGTATCTATCACTAAAGGAAGCTTGCACCTCTATCACTGATTTCAGGCTTAACCTATTCTATCACAATTATTATTTGGAGATTTCCCAATATACGTTTACAATAAACTGTTTCAAAGAAATGAAGAATGCATACTTTTCACAGATTGTCACTTACAATGTATTTTCTGGAAAATATGGGATTTTTCTAAGTTTCTACTACTTAAGAATATAAATGACACATTTTTCGTACTAATGCTTTGTATACAAAAACTCACACTAAACTCTTATGAACTCACCAGCTTTATGCTGATATTCGTTTTCAAAATAACTTGTATCTTCAGGTCAAAGATAGACAGGTACAGACGCAGCATTTTTGGAGAAGGTGGAGCACACAAGACCCATCTCTTATTTTTGATTTACTATTGGGTGATTGTTAAACATTACAAAACACACTTGTAATTAAATTCACTATGTAAATGCAATGGTTGTATGTTTCTTGTTTTTACTATTATGCAATTGTGATGATACCGTACACTACGTCATCCACCCCGAAACGTATTCCGCCGTTATCGGTTTTGGGGTGTGACAGGCTCCCCTGGGGTCTTCCATGCAAGTAACACGGTGTCAACTAGCATACCACATATCACAGAAATAACTAACATACCACTTAACACATAATATTTAGCATACCACATAACATATAATGGCTAACATACCACATAACACATAATGGGCCGACCTTGGTGCCTTCGACCCATTGGTATGGTGAGGAGACTCACCTCACACTGTTGAAGTCCCGCGGATAAAACTCCAGCTGCTGGTTGACAGATTCATGGACTATCAACATCAAAACAACACCCAATTAATAATTGGGTTCCAATACATAACCATAAGTCCATGCTTGGGGTAAAAAGACTTCTTTACCCTAACCTAGCTTGATCCAAACCCAATGCCCAAACACACACTCTGAAGGCCCAAAAACCAATCAATGAACCAAGGCCCAACATATGGCCTAATTTTCCAAAATTAGGGTTTCATGAAATTAGGGTTTTCTAAACCCTAATTAGGGTTTCCAACCCAAATACTAGCCAATTAGGTCCAAAGATTAAGATTTAGGCTGATTAGGGTTTCACCAAGTCGGGCACCACCCACAGCCACCCCGGCCGGTGGTGGTCGACGGCGGCTCACGGTGGCAGCCACCACCTCGTGGTGGTGGTGGTGGCGATTTCCTTGATTACTCCGGCCAAAAATACGATTATACAACATAATATCCCAAAATAAACACACACACAATATAACACACCCTCGGCCACCCTTGTGGCGGCAGGCGGTGGTCGTCTGATACCAATGTGATGTGATGTGCAAGATGATGGCTCGCCATGGCGGTGAGGTGTCGACTGATACTGATGGTCGATGGAACAGTGACACTCGTAATCCACCACTCCACAACGATCTTGATCTATCCCGACGTGGGGGAAGAATGAAGGTCGACGACGGCTCCCTTAGTGGCCTTGGCTGATCAGAAAGATGAGAAAGGGAAGTGGCGGCTGAAAGGTCACATATAGAAGGTGGTGGCTGGAGGATACTACTAGGGTTAGGGTTTACACGATGCTATATATGGAGGCTAAATGAGGGTGACGGGTTTGTCCCGTGTTCACCTTCAAACATATGCACATTTTACACGTTTGGTTCCTCCCCATAAGAATCTTTTCACTTTAAGCCTACAATTTACAGAACAACCCCCAACATCCAAAATTCATAACAGTTCAAGTCCAATATTTACCAAACACCCCCTGACTTCTAAAAATCTTTACAAAATAAATCATGGAGTTACACTTTAATTCCCGAAAATCCAAATCATATCATTTGGCTCCTCGAAACCAATACCCTGCTAAATATTATTGATTTTGGCTACAATAATATAAAATAATAAAAAAAAATTACATCTCGGGGTTTTATAGTTTATTATTTATTTAATTTCAAACGGAATGTTACATATATATATATATATATATATATATATATATATGTGTGTGTGTGTGTGTGTGTGTGTGTGTGTGTGGTTAGGTTATAATGTAGATGACATATATTGTGTGGATGTAGGAATGAATATAGACCAATGGTTTTTTTGGTTATTTTAAGAAATTGATTTACCAATATTATTAATTTAAAGAAAACAGAATATACATCATTTATTAAAAAAAATGGTAATATTGTACATTTGCATTATTTTCAAATTAGGAAACATAGTTTGATTAATGAAATTTTTGGAATTTAAGGGATATTTGATTCTTTTTATTTTGAATTATGATTTTTTTAATTAATTCAATTTTAATTCAAACGTTATTTTTAATTTTACCTGATTTTTTTATTCTTCCATAATGATATTCTATGAGAATGCTAGAATACAAACTTTGCAGAATAACATTGCATTTGAATAACATAGTATTTGAAAGGTAAAAGTGTTAACGTAAAAGATATATGCTTGAGAATTTGTTTACACTTTTATACGAATTAAATTAAAAATACAATTATAAAGTGAAATACATCAAATGAATTAAAAATATTTAAAAAACATTCTTGAAATTCTTGAAGAATCCCCATCTACTCTTGGTTTGTTTCTAGTATTTATGTAATGTAACACATAAAAAAGATTCATTTTTTAAATAACACTCTGTCATTGACCTGCAAACAGAATTACATAAAACACGTGTTCTTGATACCATATTCTTTTAGAATGTAAAAGAAATTCTAGGTGAAATCCAAAAGATGTTAAGTGTTTAAAGAATAAATACTATAAAATGAAATTTGATCCAATGTAATAACACCATTGACCACTTTTTGATTTGTTTTTATTATTTAAGAATAAATCACTTAACTTGTTGCTAATATAGTATGGTTATGCTTGATTCAGCTGCTTCCATCCTAAAATTATCAATCTGAATTGAATGAGATTCTAAGTTCCATTAACTAAAGACTAATAGATAATTTGGTGAAAGACCATCAAACATAAGGTCATGAACCTAAGGAAATAGGAGATATTGATGCAGATTACAACCATGATAGTTCATCATTACATGACTAAAGAATATTAAGTGTAACATCACTGAAACAGGAAAAATGAAACTTACAGCCCATTATGTCTTGTAAGTTGTTAAATAAGAGCACCTTTCTTTTCTTCAGAACTGTCATTGGTAAAGGTAATAGCAATAACTCAATAAGGCTTTTACAATTACAAATATTTACAATAGTATCATCTAAACTTATAGGGAAATGCCAAATAGTGTTGTCAAAGTTCTTGGGCAAAAGTGGGAACATAATTCTATAAGAGATAAAGAGAAGTGAAGGTTTAATGTGTTTGACAAACAATGAAATTGGTAAGAGAACATTAATGACTGCTTCTTCAATGACCTGATGAATGTAGTAAAGAACTCCACTCATGCCAGAGAAGTAAACAAGAAATTGACAAAATAGTTTGGATTTAATTATAAAACCCTAATTACAAGGTGAAAACTAGGGATAAAAGATTGATTTTGTTACCTGTCGAAGTATTTGAAGACCGACTCCAATAAACAATGTATTCTTGACTCTTGATTAAAAAATATCATACCAGTTTGCACCTTTGGTTGCAGCTTCAGTCGGGTGAAGCCTCAAGCATGGTTGATCTGACTAGGTTTTGGTCCATGAGGTATGTAGAGTAAAGTGCAGTCAGACTCACCAAGGCGGTGGCCTGAAAGGACGCACTGGCTGTCAGCGTATCAACACCTATAAGTGACGTTACATCATAATCTCGTAATTTCTTTGAAAACTCGGAGACCAAACCCACAAGAGCAAACATTCAAATTCGAAAGATAGGAGAAAAGAATCGAGCCCTAGAATCACATCACGATCTTGCAAAACGACAAGGGAAGAGTGGACAAATGGAGATGGTGGAGAAGATCGAAGGAGATTGCATAATGGAGGCAGTGGTGTAGACGTCACTCTTCAGACAACACCATAGTTGAATAGATTGTGATTTTTGTTGTCGACATAGGAAGAAAAAGGGGAAGAATTCAAGAACATAAAAAACCCTAGTATTCTATGAGGATTAGGTATGAATCATGTAATTTAAAGTCTCAATTTAAATCTGATTTTTGAAAAATAATTAATATAATATATAGTGATTCCAAAGTGGTCGGGCAAAATGCATGACGACACTAATCACGAACACTTTCATGTTCCGTCAAGTGGGACCCATGGGTGAGATTACACTCGGGGAGATAAACACTAGGAGCACCCAACAATGAAGGACTAGCGCCAGAGAAAACGTCACACTTGATGGGTGACAAACCATAATCTAAAGTCGCACCCCTCGCCCCTCTTTCTGACTGACAAGGCAGTTCAATTGTCCCTGCTTCACTCCCTCCAATGGTTGAGGAATATCATCATCAGCGATATCAATCACCAAGGGGGGTTCCACAAGCAAAGAATCGATGTTGTGTCTCTTGCGCATGCGTTTACCAATTGTATTGGCACCCACACCGTCTGCAAGCGCATAATCCACCGATGCCATTCGCCACTTGCGGGTTTCCCGCCCACTATCAACAAATGACCCCTTGGTCGCAGGGCACCCAGAAAAGCAAGATAGTAAACCAGAGCTAATAGGAGTGGAAGACCCCTCCCCCTGTCGCACCGGATGAGACGGTAGATACGGTCACCCGAGCACCGCCGACAGGAGGCGGAAGAGTTTCCACCAAGGGGTCTTCGCGATACTGAAGGTCACCCTTAAAATTCCCACACATCACCCCCTCAAGGGACAGAACCCTCTCAATACCTACAATTGAAACAACAAAAATCAAACAACTATCTTACCTCCCCCTCCCCCTCCCCCCCAAAAAAAGGGGGGGATACTCTTAAAAGAGGGAGGGAGGAGCAAGCAAGTGACACCTACTGTCCTTTTCCATATAAAACCGAGGCATCATTCCTCATGCCCGCAAAGCAACACTCATCCCCGCTGCTGCTATAATGCAATCATGTCAATCTTCCGTGTTGAAGCGGACCCCCTCAACGTTTGAGCCATGGAAAAACTGATGCCCAACAATTGAGGAGCCCGATCTGAAGCAATAGGCACATGGGGATAGCCAAGGCCAATCAA
Organism: Lactuca sativa; assembly: GCF_002870075.4. NCBI lineage: Eukaryota > Viridiplantae > Streptophyta > Magnoliopsida > Asterales > Asteraceae > Lactuca > Lactuca sativa. Next base: position 64,134,287 of record NC_056631.2, on the reverse strand, counting down.
GTCGTTGTTGACCCACAACCACCGATCCTGCCAGATCTTCTGATGTGCCTTCTGGACAACAATAAACGTGTGAGTATTACGACGCCGAGAGAAAGTATGAACGCTAGATTGGGTGTATGAACTGAAAAAATACTGGAAGGCCCGAAATTGGGGAAGCACGCCTAGGGCTCGGCAAGCCAATACGAATCTAACGATCTTGTTAACACCATTTGGTGTAAGGTCGTGAACAGAAAAATTGTACTCTTGCATGACTTCATCAAAGAAATATGATATCGGAAGAAGAAACCCTGCCTCAAAGATCGACACAGGGACCCCGACCTTCCATGTCGACGGTTGATAATTTATAGCCCCCTCCTGCAAAAACTGCACTTCGTGTTCAGGCATAAACCCAAATCAGAACTGGAGAGACTCAAACTCTTCCGGTGTTGGGTCACTCCCAAATCAGACGAAGGTCATTTCAAACTAAGAACAAAGAACGATAGGGGAAGATAAGCGAAGAAGTAAAATGAGGCAGTCAAAGTATAGGAAACACGAAGAATACAACTCTCCCTAAATAAGGGGAGTTCAAAATGCAAAGCGGTAAAATCGAACGGTTTCCATAGTAAAAACTGCCTGCATAAAACGGCTTTGTCATGTCAACAGATGTCAAAACCATCTCTACCAAACGTATGTCCAGATCAAGGCTAAAATAACTAGGCTATGTCACCCCAACGCAAATGTTTACTAGCCTAGGGGACTTGTTAACGTATCCCACTAGGAATACGTAAAAGATAACGAGATCATGACCTAAGAGCGACCTAGTCAACGGTCATTGCTCGAAAAAGGTTAAGCCCAGGTCCTTGCCTCCGCGACCTCGCATTTATGCATCAGCGCGCTATTGCCAATCCTAGACCCAGAACGAGGAGATCTGGTCTACAAAAAGACAAAATAGTACCAGACGCCTTCTTGAGCGATAGGTGTAGTGCTCAACACGTTTCCCTCTGGTATTCTGCACCAATAGCAAGCAACCGCTAATGGAGTATGATCCGCCAATAGGATGCCTCCACATCCTTCCGGCTCAGAAAGGACAAAAAAGTATTTTCAGGGGTCTCTCCCCACAATAACAGGTATCAAAAGAACCATTCCCCTCCTAAAGAAGGGATCACCTCTTTCTCCATCTAAAACTAAACCTTAATTCTCTCATCCAGATACTGACTAGACCGTCGGAGTTTCGTTCCAGGATCCCCTCCCGGACGAAAGCTAATGCCTATTCTTTCTTTGTTGTGATTCTCATGCTTAACCCAAGCAAGACATCCAACAACGGCGTTAAGTCCCGACGACATATCACAACATCTACGTACTAGCATGTATTTCTAACATTTCATATATCAGTATACATAACAAATATGGACATTTAGGGAATCGCTTTCCTTTCTAAGCTTTGGTAGAATGTACGCATCACATTCTTTTCTTTTAAATATAGATCTTTTTCTTAAAAATATTTGTTAAGATATTCAGATCCGCGATTTGAGTCTGGAATCACACAAGTGTTCATCCAATTCGCTTAAACCGGGCTCTGATACCAACTTGTAACGTCCCGATTTTCAACCCAAATTTTTCATTTTTATTTATTCAAAATATTCATTTACATCATAGTAGTTATTACATTATGCGGAAACATGATTGCGAATACGCGTATGTACAATCGAACCTTGCCCTTCTTATGAACCAATGAAGTTCCTGAAAAACATTTATAAACAACTAGATAAGCGTTAGACTTAGTGAGTTTCCCCAATATATCATATACCACAATATTTATACATGCATACAAATAATTATGGGTTCATAATGACGACTATGACTATAATTAAAATTACACGGATGTAAAGTAAGTGTAGCTCACTTACAGATTACTATTGATGAGAACCGGGATCTAAGCAGCCATAATATTGACTCGGGATCTCCTACTCAAAGACTACTACTCATATGAGTACTCAGAGGTGTCGTATGATTTCGTAGTAGGCCAAAAACGAAGGAAAAATAGGCTAGTATCGAGAGTTTATCTAGAGAGAGCGATTTAGAGAGGCGTGAGGGAGAGAATGAGGGTTGTTGCCCTTTTATAGGTCATTTTTGGGGTGCACGTCATGCATTTTAAGGCTACGTCACCCCCACCCACTTTGTGCCACATGTCGGCCTCTCCGTGGTCCGTTTTTTCACCTTCTAGAAGTGCACGTCGCGCGCCTGGTGCATTGCGTGGGATGCAAATCGCAGATTTTATAAATTCCATAACCTCTTCTTATGGACTCCATTTTCAAGGTTTTTCTTCCATGTGTAGCTCTCAACGAGTAATACAACTTTCCTTTAGGCTCCATCGACTAATTCTAACTTTATTTTTAGCCATTATTTTTATGCTTTAATGATTTTGCTAAAATCATAACTGTCTCGTACGGACTCGGTTTTTGGCATTCTTTTTACCAAAATTCTTATCTTAAAGAGCACTGCGATTTTAATTTTGGTGACTTTACCCAAAAGTCAACCATTCTCTCCGTATCTTTTGAAGTTAATAATTTTAAATTACGTGGTTGCTTTATATATATATATATATATATATATATATATATATATATATATATATATATGTGTGTGTGTGTGTGTGTGTGTGTGTGTGTTTTGACGCACTCATTTTTACGATTTACGGACAATTTGGTTTATTTTTCCTATTTTTCTTGAGCTAAAGAGTAATATATTTCTACTTCAAATAATATAAATATTTTTTTATATTGAATCATATGGAATGGTAAATGGGATGTTACATCAACTCAATGCAACGCAGACGGTGTTATAACACACCTATCGAATCAAAGATGGTCCAATCTTAGTCTATACTCTAGAACTAGCAATTAGCCAAAAGTCAACCCAATTTAACAAGTCAACGGTCAAGGTCAACTGTCCAGATTAACCTTAGAGAATCGCCACGTTGTGGCCTTCTACTGGACACATCATGGTATAATAAGACAAAATAGTCAACATGTCCCCCAGTCGCCACGTCGTGATGATTAGATGCCACATCTGATGGGTTTTGAGCACTCTAACAACCTTATGGTGCACATGCAACCCTAGATGCTTTGGATCTATGTTTTCTCTAATTATACATGCAATTTGATTTTCCAAAGCATTCATCCTAACTAGCATACAATTGAACAAAATAACTAGTTAAATAACTTACCTCTTAGTAGGACTTGTAGTTCTTGGCCTTCAAAAGCTTTAGCACCTCAAATGTGATGCCTTTAATGTGTCACAAACACCAAGTGCAAAAGGAGGCTTGAGAGAATAAGTTTCTTAGCGCAAAATCGATTCACACTCTCCAAGAATATATGTAGCAACCGATTTTAGCTCTAGGGAGTTCCTTCTATAGTGTGACAAGTACTAGGGTTACATCCATGCAAACCCTAATGGACCATGACTCTTCATATTACTTAGGCTCCATGGGTTAAACCTTCATGATCTATCCATGTTGGTTTAGCCCATCCTAAATAACCATGGATCATTGGTGAAGGCAACCCAAAAGGACCATGCTACTATCGGGTCAAGTACATACCAATTATAGTTATGGGCTTAGACACCTAATCCAACATCATGGGAATCACGTCTTAACAGCTTAATGGATTAAGTTGTTTTCCATCCATTCCATGAGCTCCAAAGCTCATATCTGATTCATCCCAAGGTCTTGATGGATAGAGTTTCCAACTTTATACATTAAGACATCCCAATAAGCCTCGTCCTTAATGGCACTTAAAGCTTGATGTCACCCATGAATCACTTCTAGGAGGGTTTTAGGGACCCTAATGATCCTTAAAAATGCAAACTTTATGGACATGCATGCTCCATGCATGTTCTTTCCCAAATCTAGGTCAAAAGATGAAATATGACCTAAAATTCCTAAAACCACCACAAATTCCTAGATCTAAAAGATAAGATGCTCAAGGGGCCAGAGAAACCATAAAGTTGCAAACTTTATCTCTTCAAACGATACAAACCATATCAAAGGGACCAAAATATGAATCAACATACTCATACACTCTTCTTCTTCAAGCTACCAAAAGCACCAAAATGAGCCAAGGGGAATTAGGGTTAGGGTTTCTAAGGTTTGAGAGTGATGGAGACCGAGGAGGATACCCTTAAATACGAGAGAAACCCTAAAATGACATGAGATGCTTATTATATTTGGCTCCATTACCGTCACGTGTCTCGGTGACTCGACTTGTGTCACACCGTGGGAATCAAATACTTTTAAATTGGATATTTGTTGTTTAGCAAAATGGAGTTGAGAAAGTTTTTATACTAAAAATATCTATTTTTAAAAGATCGTTAATCTAGAGCCCACATTAAAAATAGAAAGTAGGCTTTGCTTGCTACAACATTAAAAATAGAAAGCAACTAGACTCAAAAATTAAAAATAGAATTGAAAAGTAAATTTGCTATGGCAACATTACTTATTATGCAAGGGTTGATTGTGAACCTGTTTTCTCCTTTACCACTCAACTTGAAGTTGTTGCACAAAATTGTCATGGAAATGGAAGAAACAAGCTACAGTTTCTTTGTTGGTTAGATTGCTACATGAATTACAAGTTTGCTAAATTAAAATCTGAAAATGTTTTCTTGTACAAGTATAGAATGATAATTTCATCACACATGGTGAGAAACAAGTTATCAATCAAAATCCTTGAATGAGTTTCATATCTTCTTCAAAAGCTCGCAAGTCAAAGTCCTTGAATGAGTTTAATATCTTCTCCAAAAGCTCTAAAGTCAAAATCCTCCTTGCTGCATCATTTTATTGATGGCTGGAAATATATATCCAGAAAATCAACTTGGCCTTTATCTTTACCAAACTAATGCCACATCTCATCATCATCATGTAACCTGGCCATTTTGATTCCGGCTGTTTGTTCTTCATTCGATCCAAGCCTGATCCATATCTTTAAAAGTCCTTCAACGAGATGCATCCATTCTGATCAGGCTGTTCTTCATTCAATCCATTGCCATTACATGATTAAATATGTATCATAATGTATGTACTTATCAACGAATGCGGTTCAAGTGAGCAAACGGCTCAGGGGCAGCCTTGGGGGCAGCTTTTGCAGCCACTTCCGGGCTCCCAAAAACATTCCAAAATCTCAACGTCTCATCTCCTGCAGCAGATGCAACTGTACATCCATCCGGGCTCTGCAAAATTAACATGCCATCATCTTGTTACAAAACAAACTACTTAACTTCTTCTCTTTTTTTTTGACAACAAAATGTATGTATGTATGTATACCTGTGCCATGAAAAGAACTCTAGACGTATGTCCTGTAAGCTCCGCCATCTTAACCATCGACGGGTACTTCCAAAGAGTCAACTGGTTCTGTGTAAACCCATGAGAGCTCAACAGCTCACGTTCATTTTTGTTCCACAAAAGAGCACACACCTGCGACCCTGTGTCCACCGAGTTCAAGCAAGCGCCAGTGTGCGTGTTCCAAAACTTTATACACTTGTCACCACCTCCGCCTCCTGAAGCAAGAAGGTTACCCTGGAATGGGCACCATGCAAGAGCTTTCACTGCAGCTGTGTGATCCTCCAGTCTATGAAGCCATTGAGTTGGAGAATTACTGGAAGCCGTTGATCTGTCCCATATGTGAAGAAGGTTGTCGTTTCCACCACTGGCTAACTGCTGCCCTGAAGCAGACCATTTCAGCCCGCAGACTTCTTGGTGGTGGCCGCTGTAAGTATCGACTATATGCGATCTGATTCTAACATCGTTGTTCACAATCTGCCCATCCATTCCTCCTGTTGTCAAGATATGGTTGTTCCAATCCAGAGCTCCAACTCGAGATTGGTGGCACCCTTTCAGTGTTCTCAGCTGTACATTTTATTTAAACACAAACATTTAGAAAAACATTCCATGTTAAATCATAAACTACTTGAGAGTATTTTATTTTACCAGTCTGTTTGATGTAGAATCCCAGAGCTGGACATCGGAATTGTTTAAGCCCACAGAGATGTGGCGTCCATCGGGTGCCCATTTGACACTTGTGACAGGTCCAGCCTCATCTTCTACAGTAACGAGCTCTGAGGTATTACCATCAGTAGCATCCCATAGATACACTGTGCTCCCTAGAGCTATCGCCAAGACATTGCTGCTTCCCCAATCCAATAAATTCAAGTAGTAATCATCCACAAGATCAGGAGCATCCAATGTCCTTTCGGAAGTCTACACACCAAAAAGAAACCCATAAGATTCAATTCTTGAAGCAGAGAGATCAGACTTCTAAAACAAAAATGGATCTTGCAGAGGAAGGAAAACTGACCTGGGGAATGTATCTACGGGCTTTTGCAGGTTTTGAGTGTTGAACGGAAGTAGAGCAGTCAGAAGGAATTGCGTCCATTGGGGTTGGAGGCTTGTTCTTGAAGGCTAGAATTCTTGTTCTGTTCATGTTAAAGCTCTCCGCCAAATGCTTCCTGTACGCTTCCTTAGAAGGTGAGCTGGCCATTGGATTTTCCTTACCTTTTTTTGCTTCGGTTAGCATGTAATGAGCATAATCAAAATCCATCGCTGATCTATTTGGTATGAATCTATCCAACTACACACAATCAAACAAAAGAAAAAACCTAATTCAAAAAACTTTATTCAAGTAACAAGATTCATCAAAGATGTGAATGAGCTATATGAATATAATCAACAGAAGTCATCAAAGAATAGGGAAGCAATTACATTTTCACGAGAATTTTTTCTTTGAAGGAATTGCTCCTGAAGGGGGCATCGTGATTGTGACTTGGTAGCTGAAGAACTTACAGATCCTGCATCCATAACTTTAGTAACAACAAAGATATATATAAACAAAGATAGAGAAATTAGAAAATCCTGCAAAAAAGAGGTTAGGTAAAGAAAGCAATCAACAGAAATAGCAATTAAAGAATCAAACAACGATTGAGAAAAATTAGAGAGCGCTGTCAGATCGTGCACAGATGACGAAGGCGATTGCAAGAAAGAGACGAGGGGGGAGAGAGATCGATTAATGCTTGTGTGATTAAGCTAAGAGAGAATTTAGGGGTTTATATATAAACGAAAAACTAGGGTTGGTGATGGCGTTTTTCGGTAGTTTGCTGCGGCGATGCTTAACGGCTACTAAGTTTCCAATGTATCCGTTGCAATTTGTTGTTACCAATATACCCTTGGCACTTGGCGCCCAATTCCAAACGAGAGACACGCGGAACGGGCCATAAAATCACAACTATTATTCATTTGGGTTTTCTATCCGGCGATCTCCATTTAATTTTTGGGCTAATTTCATAAAACTCTCACTATTTTAAATTTTCTCCTATCAAAATTATAGTTTATTTTTCGTTTTGGTTTATCCCAAAATAATACTAGTTCACTTCTAAAAATAAGTAACACTTTTATCAAAATACATTATCATTATTACTTAACCAACTAAGCATTTTAATTGAACACTAAATACAAAGTAAAGACAAAACTGCCATTTTATTGTATAAAGTTAGTGATAATTAATGTTTCCTTAATCCATGTGTTTTTTGTTTGTAGAAAATAATTTTGGGACGGAGGGAGTATCTTGTTTCTAATTTACTCCGATGCCTTTTTGGGACTTATTTGACAATAAAACTTTACTAACACTTCATTAAATGCTCTTTATAAGGTTAAAAACAAGTAAAACCTTGTCGCCAGTTATAAAGACACTTGTGTTTCTTTATCTTCCTGGCGATCAAACGAGCACATACTTAGAACATCTTTTGCAAAACGTCACGCCAAGAATACAGGTGGCGGACATAATAAGAGGTGAATCTAAGGGCTTTAGAGCATTTCTCTATAAAACTCTCATCTCAAATGCAAGAAGATTATCATCATGGTCGTTGAAAGTTCAAGTGTTGGCAATAGCATCAACATCATGAAGAAAAAGGAGAAAGAACCTAAGAAAACCTACATAGCAAACAAGGAATTGGATAATGATGTGATCAATTTTCTCATTTTTGGATTTCGAACCCTAAACCTCCAAACATGCATGTATATGTTTGATGATTCATTTATAAACATGTTATGTGATGATAACATATTCAGGGGCATTGAATGATACACAAAAGATGATGGTGAAGCTGATATTAACGAACCTGAAGATCAAGGTCACTTTGAAGATGAAGATAGACTTAAAGTTAGTGTAGAATACATGGTACATGATCCTACTGTAAAAGGGAACAAGATTGAACCATACATAGGAAGGCTATAAGAGTCCCATGCACAGTTGAGGTTTACGCTTACTAACTATGATGTCGCAAAAGGATACTAGTTAAGGTTTTTGAAAGCTAATAGAGTTAGAATCATGCAAGGTGTGTGGGGAAATGAAAAAAAAATCCTTTTAGAGTGCATAAAGCCTAGATGTACAATGAAATATCCTTTCAAATAAAATCCATGGTGGAAAAAATGATAAAAGTTACAAATTTAGGTGTCTAGTTAGTTGTAGTTGGTTAGCTAAACACTATCTCAAAGATATCGTTAGGAAGCCTAAAATGACTGTAACGCATGGTTCCTAGTACGCATTTATTTATAATTTATTCACTTTTGTAGAGCTACTCAACGAGTTGGGAGCCCCAGACTCGTCGAGTAGAAATGAGATTGGTCGCGGGATCTTAAGTCGCCCACTCGACGAGTTAAGAAGACTCGACTCGACGAGTAGGGCTGCCAGAATGAAACCCTAATTTCAGGGTTTTGCACCCTATTTAAGCATCCTAATCCCCACTCGTTGGCCTCATTTCCAGCCTCCAAGTCCCAAACCCTAATCCACGAAACCCTAGAGCCTTGTATGATCTTGTGAGCCATTTTGAGTGAACTTTGTGTGATTTGAATCTTGTAGAAGAGGAAGCTAGAGGATTCCAGGAGAAGATTGTAGATCCAAAAGCAACATCTCATCCTCTTCATTTTCTGGTAAGCAAGCCTCAACCTTGCTTAATAGCTTGTTAGATCTCCTTCTTATCATTTCATGGGGGTTTTGGTTCAAGAAGCTTAGTCCTTGGGATATGGACGTCCCAAGAGATCTACCTTTCAGATCTAGGGTCTAGAAGGGGTTTCATGGCATAAAGGTGCAAACTTTATGACCATGGAAGCCCCATGCAAGCCTTAAGGTGTTATTATGGCCTTTTAAGCCCCAAAAGGCCATGCATTGAGGAAAAAGCAAGAATTTTACATGTTCATGGGGTGCTTAGAGTCTAGATCTCAGTGAATAGGACTTAGTTTGGAGTATGGATGGCTTGTGGACCAATATATAGGTCCTAAAGGTTGAGTGTGACATCCCCATTTTCACGACCAGAAAAGACCGATTTTGTTTATGCTTTGTTTGAAAATCAGAGTAACATTTTAAATAAAAGTGTTACGGAATTTGTCCCAAAACAAAATATGATAAAGATTTATCAAAAGCATTTCCATAGAAATGTATTTCATTAAAAGACTTGGGATGTCATGTTCGATACAGATCAAAAGCATAAATAGTACAATATAAGCCTTACTACATTATTTCATATCTACAGGCCTATATTCGTAATCCCTCATCCAAAACATCACATTTATGCTCGAGCGCTACTACCTGTAATACATGAAACTGAGTGGGTCAGGCTTGGGAGCCTGGTGAGCACATTGGGTTTTCAACCCAAAATAAATAAGTTTATTAATTTCATCAATCAACAATAACCCGATTACTCGTTCCCGTTATCCTCACTTTACGTCCGTGAACACCTATCATAAGGGACCTAGCCTAAGGATCATCATTGGGATGAACACTACTGCTAAGGGGATTCCTCAGCAATAAATGTCCTAAAGGCAACCATGTGGGGGATGGAGTACACCGGTGAACACATCGTTCACAAACACCTACAGATTGCGAGCCTGCTAGTGTTCCACTAGACTGTCTAGAAGAGTCCATGGTCGTCATCCATACTCCGCTAGATGAAAAAATCAACAACATCAACCTCGAGGCCTCTCATCATTTTATCACACATCACCTATTACATCTACCCATGTTTTACCCCAGCATTTTTATAGATATAAAATACATATACAATTTTAATCATTGAAAACATGTATAAAAATGTTCATCCAGCATAGATAGCAAGTAGTCAGATGATATGCACACATAGCACGTTATTTATATAAAATACTTCATATCTATGTGTAACCTGAAAGTAACTATGACCTCACCTGAAAGGTGGTGACTCAGCACTCGGACAGCGCTTCGATACTCTTAAAACAATTTTCCTTTGATAAAAACCTAGTATCAATACCACTAGGGTTTAGTCTAACGTCAACCGCGACTAATTAATAGTCTGGCTATTATTATTATTATATAAGTGTCAAATAACACTCAATATAACTCATAATAATAGCCCAAATAACTATTTTAAGGACCTAATAACATTACTATAATTATTTGAAAGCTATATTAAAAATTGCATAAACATAGCTCACTTACAGCGGATTTTAAAGAAAACCGGGCTTTGCTCGGAGCAGCCTTTCCAAAACCGAAAGACCCTTTTTCTCGGGACTCCAGGAGCCTCAGGGCTTCCTTCAGGTGCTAGGGCTTCACCTAGACTTTAGGGGACTCAAAATGGGCTAGAGAGAGAGTTCTTAGAGAGAGTGTGGGATTTGGTGCAAGAAAATCGTCTGCCCTCGCTGCCTTTTTATAGCCTGCGAGGCCTCGGAATACGTTGGGCGTAGTCCTTGGCTACGCGGGGTGTAAGGTTCGGATAAGAACAACAGGTGGCGCTCCTCGGATGGGTCATCGTGGCATGCTTCGGAGCCGTTCCACCGAAGACCGTTGGGCGTAACCTTCTTCCGACGCGGGGCGTTCCTCTCGTACGCAAGGCATAGCAAGGCCAGGTGTCTGAATCCGAAGACCACACTGTGACCAGCAAGCTACGGCCCTGATCGAGCCACATCATCACCCTCGCATCAACTTCGCAAATTCGAGTTACAACTTCAAAATTTTGTATCTTCTTCATACAAGCTCCGTTTTCAACGTTCTTTATATCCACGCGAAGGTGGAAACGTAATCTACAACTTTCGTTTAGACTCCGTCGGCTAATTTTGACTTTATTTTAAACGTTATATTATTAACAGGCCGGGACAACATTGGTCCGTTAAATTCTCATAACTTCTTCATCCAACGTCCGTTTTCGCCCATCTTTTTCTCGTTACGCTACTCTTAACGAGATCTTTGATTCTCGTTCAGGTCGTGTCGGCTAAAAACCGCTCGATCTAATATTCGAATTTCGAGTTGTACACTGCTAAGCCGAAACTTCGAAAAATCATAACTTCTTCATACGAAGTCAGATTTTGGCGTTCTTTTTATGGACACTCTCGGTTTAGTGCATTCTACGACTTTCGTTTAGATCACTAAGGCTAAATCTCGCTCTATCGTAAATTCACTATTTACGTTTCCCGATATTGTGTCGGTTCTGTCGTGAAACTTCAACGGGTCATAACTTCTTCGTTATAACTCGGATTCCGACGTTCTTTATATCCCCGGAATCCTTGTTTCGACCACTACAACTTTATATAAAGATATCGGGCTTATGTCACACTTTAATTTTGACGCTTATTTTTATTCTTTATTAATTATACATTTATAATTAAATAATAAGTACATAAATACACATAATTCACATAATACTCAAATATTTCATCTTTATTACTTCAAAAAGAGTTACAATAGTTGACCTATACTATTACATTGTCAAAAATGCTTAGCCCTAAAACCCGGGCGTTACATTGAGGGTTTGAGCTAAACCCATGAAATAAAAGTATTAACGGGTAAAGTTGGAAACCCTTAAAAGGATGTTTTCAGTATGCATGAGAGATAAGAAGCTTGGATCCGAAGAGTAGGGGATTAATCCCTTCAGATGGCCTAAACAGAATGAGGAACTCGGCGAGTCCAGAGAAGGACTCGACAAGTTGAGTCATTATGTCCTGATTCAGTTTAAGGTAGAACTTGACAAGTTTGTGAACGGACTCGACGAGTTGACTCGCTTTATCGCGACTATGAGTAGTCAGGGAACTCGGCAAGTCAGGGGATGACTCGACGAGTTGGATCGAGAGTTCAGGACTTTTGATTCATAGAACTCGGCAAGTTGATGGGTTAACTCAGCGAGTTGAGTCAACCCAGAATGTTGACTTTGACCGAGGGTAATGTAGTCATTCTACCCTAAGAAAGATTTTGGATATTGATTAAGTGTTATTGTGATGATGTTAGCTGAGGAGTCGCGGAAGCAACCAATTGAGACCCCTTACCGAGAGATTCAGCAGCCAACTTTGTGAGGTGAGTTTTCCTCTAGTAGGAACAGGTCGAAGGCACCAATGCCAGCCCATTTACGTATGTTAGCGTATGCCATACTTAGGTCCGATTTCAGGGTTAGCCCGATGTAGATTATATGTTTCCGGACTACGGTCCGATGTCGGGACAAGCCCGAGGAATGTTTGTATGCTTGATGTCTTCGTGATTTTTGCATGTGTTTGTTTATATGTTCCAGACTTCGGTCCGATGTCGGGGCAAGCCCAAGGAATGTTTAGCTTATATGTTATGTGTTATGTGTTCCGGACTTCGGTCCGATACCGGGGCAAACCCGAGGAATGTTTATATGTTTATGTTATATGTTTTTTAATATGTTATATGCATACCGGACTTCGGTCTGATGTCGGACCTCGGTCCGATGCTGGGTGGGGCCCTATGTAGTTGGCAAGGCCCAATGTATGTTATTATGTGTTTATGTGTATGGTATGTGGTAGTTTGGGGAGACTCACTAAGCTTCGTGCTTACAGTTTTCAGTTTTGGTTTCAGGTACTTTCGGTAGCAAGGGAAAGAGCTCGAGATGATTGCAGTGCACACACCAATTGTTCAGCCTGATATGTTTAGACTTTGATATTTAGACATGTGATTTTGATACAATATTTTGATATGATGTTTTGAGATACATAACTTATGATTTTTATATGATGTCTGATGACTTATGGTTTTTCTTAAATGATTTTAAGACAAAAATTTTGGACCGTATTTTTGGGATGCTTCAATGACATTGACCCAAATTAAAGAAGATGTCCTGAAAAAGTTTAGAGTAGTTGTTTCAAAGGTTTAATGCATAAGGAAATGATGAGGATTAGAGAAATTATTGGCGGTAGACTTAAAGAGCATTATGCAAAGATCTGTGATTATGCAAGTAAAACATTGAGGACAAATCCAAGAAACACATGTAAAGTTGTAGTTGTAAATCTAGATGTGAGAAACTACTTTAATAGATTATGTGTGTGTTTCTAGGGTCTAAAAGATGGTCGAAATGCTTGATGTAGGTGTTGGAACTTAAATTTTGAAAGCTTTGACTCCAATAACTCAGCTTTATCCAAAAAGTATGCCACATCATCTTGTGTAACCGGGAGAACCTATGAAACCGGATACCTACTATTAAATAAAAAGGTAGTGAAGTTTTATTGTCAAATGAGTCACAAAAATATTGGGGTAAAACAGAAACAAGGTGTAAAACAATTGGATTATAAGGCATTAGCCCTTTACTTTTAGTATAAATACAAAATCGCATTGGATTTTGTATTATAACTCCTAAAACCGGAACATTCAGATTAGAGGTGGGGAAACCAAATTTTTGTCTAGTCAGGTCCTGATTACAAATCGGTCGACTAAACGGCATCATCGCAACTATAATTACAAGAGTTTAGTGATTAATAAGCACAGTCCGCATAATAATAGAAAACAAACTCAATCTCATCAATGTAACAAAATAATAAATTATAAAATCACATTAACACACATATAAAAGGTAGTAACGAGGCTCGTCCTCCTTTATTCACAAATCTCTATATTGTTATTATTTTAATTTAATGAGTTAAATCTCCTCATTTTTCCCTTTATGGTTCGAAGAGCCCCTCTTGTGACCTTGAAACCTCATGTGTCGTTTATAGGTTTAAAGACATCACTTGCGTCTTTAGATGCCTCGTGTATCATTAAAGAATAAATATGTGCATATGTCATTAGATATCTCTTGTGTCTTTCTCGGATATAGACACCTATTGTGTCCCTTCGGAAGGTCCTTGAGCCGAGGTACCTCCCTCTTCGATCTTGAGCTTTCTCTTTAGTGGATTTGGTTGAGGTTCTTGGGTGGCTGGGTATGCAGGTGTTGGTTGTTGTTGTCCATTGCTAGGATCAGTACTCCCGATAGGGCCCTTGCTAACATTGGCGTTGTTAGCATTCAGGTGAGCCATGACAGCTGCTACGGCTACCGAGACTGCAGCTTGGAACGTAGCTTCATCGAATAGGAGAGTAGGTTTCTTGCTTGCGGATTGGTTACGCTTCCTTGGAGGCATGGTTTTTCCTACATGAAGAGGAACACAAGCTAATGAGAGACGATGGTTAACCCTGGACGTATCAATCCTTACTATATTAGGCATAAATTTTTCCCGTGCATCGGATATTGGTTGTCTGAGTGTCGACCTACATCCCTATGACGTAGTCCTGGTATTCAAGATAGAAGTATGAGTATCGGAAAATCTGTAAGATGCGAGTCGTTCCTACTAAGTTACCTTTATACTGGGAAAGGTTTCACTCTCCGGCTTGGAAAAATTTGAGAACAGTTCTGAACGAAGACCGCGGGAAGAAAGGCTTATGAAGACTTATGGCTAAATACTCTCAATAGAGGTGCGGGGATCCGCTCTAATCGTGTTACTGGCAACGGGAAATGGCAATTTACCTAACACATAGCATGAGTGGTGTAACCACAAACTCACTAAATTGTATTATTTTATGGGTGTATTAGCGTGGCGGATACGAGGAAAAGAGACTTCCCGGGTTCCATGTACTGGCTCCCACTGTCTACCTCATATCCTTGATTGGGATCGACGTTGGTTTCCTTCGGGTAGTTACCTAGGGTTCTCTTCTCTTATAGACATATTGGATTTTCTACTTCGCCATACTTCCGAATCCGACTCTAGGTGTCATCACTTCATGATGGATGACTGGAAATCTCGGAAGTTTAGGCGAATTTCTCACCGATGTCCCTAAAAAGATATAGGCACTTGGTGATTTCAATAGTCTCGACCTAGTTCATCTATTTCCGAACGGGAAATCTTCTCAATGAACCTCTTCTGGGTCTGAATCAACTCTTCTGCTGAGTACTGAAGCGGATGGGTTTTCTACAGGGTTCGTGCGAGAATGGAAATGTCTAAAGAATCCTAAGAGATTATTAACATTTCACTGGGTCATCCATATCGAGTCCTACTACGATTACACAGGGTATACAAATCACATGTAGCTTAGATCCGATAGGCCTTCGAATATGTGATACTACTCTATATCCACATCCCAACGAGGAAAAGGAAGTAGAGCGAAACCACACATTCTTAGCCTATGGGATCCTTATTATATATAACCTTGGGAGTATACCCTCTGTAGTTGTAGGTATATCAATAAGGATCTTTTTAGTTCTTCACACAAAGTTATCTATGGATCCTAAAATACCCCTATGGTATTTTAATTTCTTGTTCGTTTCTTATCTTCTGAATATGAATTTGAGGTTAGTGTGAGTCTTTTAGTATTCCAAAATACTCCTATAGTATTTTAAATTTTATGTTTGGCTCTAGCATTCTTAGTTGGTAAGTTTCAGACCTGTTGCAACACCACTATCACTCCCAAGCACATGTTCATCACATCTCGAATAAATGTAATTGATCAGGTTACATTTATTCCAGCTTACGATTACATAACTGCCCAGGTTTGACGGTAATGCTCAACATCCGAAGACTTTTATTCTTGTTCTTCTTGTGATACTTGTGTTCGAGTGTTTAGATTCTGGATGTTCTTATACTTTGGTAAAATATGGTTATATTTTAAAGTATAATTCTTGGTCAGAGTGTTTTATCCCTATGTATTTATAGGCTGTATATCTTTTATGAATTGATATACTTAGCTCACTATAAACAATGCTCTGATACCAATCTGTCACACCCCAAAACCGGAACGGCGGAAACGTTATGGGGTGGATGACGTCATGTCAAGTATCACAACATATGTAGTATAGTAATCAAAGTACAACAATCATTGCATTAATAATAATAGTTTTACATGGTTTACATTACATAGAAACATCAAGGTAATTACAAGTAATAATATAACAGTAGCTTGGTACTAAACTGTCTTCATCAAAAGCTCTGGGGATGTACCTGTCTATTGCTGACCTGAGAATACAAGTTATTTGAAAAGCGAGTATCAGCATTTTTACAAATGTTGGTGAGTTCATAAGTATTTAGTGTCATTTGTGTAAGTTCAAAATAACTTTATAAAAGTATTAGTTTTAGAG
Source organism: Lactuca sativa (assembly GCF_002870075.4). Taxonomy (NCBI): domain Eukaryota; kingdom Viridiplantae; phylum Streptophyta; class Magnoliopsida; order Asterales; family Asteraceae; genus Lactuca; species Lactuca sativa. The sequence goes on along the minus strand of NC_056631.2, from coordinate 64,117,913 downwards.
TCTATATTGTATTAGCGTCCTTTCCAGAAAATCCTATATTTTCTAATTAAAAGCAGTCTTCTACCAAGACTGGACAGAGTCATGTTGTAAAAAGTAGTTTTCCCTTAAACACTATCATTATCAAAATACGGGATTTGATTTTAAAGAAAGTAGGAGAATATCAGGGAAAATAACATATGCCTCAGCAGTGAAGACTGCTGACTAAGGCAAAAGGAATCATAGACTCCAGGAGAGTATCGACTGAACGACACGCCTGGCTCAGTCTAACAAAAGGAGACATAGACCCCAAACGGTATTAAATGAAAGATACAGCTAGTAAGGTCTAAAACAGTGAATACAGACCCTAGACAATATCAAATGAAAGATACATCTAGCACGGTCTAAAACAGTGAATACAGACCCCAGACAGTATCAAATGAAAGATACAGCTAGCACAGTCTAAAACAGTGAATATAGACCCCATACAGTATCAAATGAAAGATACAGCTAGCACGGTCTAAAACAGTGAATACAGACCCCAGACAGTATCAAATGAAAGATCCAGCTGACAAGGTCTGAAACAGTGTAATTCTAAGAGTGTGTTTCCAGTATACAGTGTTAAATACTGTTACCTTAATACCATGAATTATAAGGTAACATGGAGATACTCGTAACCATACTAATCGACACTAGAGTACTTGACGCCCTGCAAGCGTCGGTGTAAGTATGACATTTGTCACCCCTTGGCTTGGTAGGCCGTGGACTGTAGCTAGCAGTCAGGGTGCGGTAGTGTCAATCCCGTATAGATCTATACACACAATGTCCGCTCTCCCTACAAGAGACTCTAGTTACCAACTAGACGACGGAGAAGGTCGTGTCCTGAAGATGTATCCCAAACAGTGAAATCTGATGAAAGTGTTGGACTAGTAGTAGAGACTCATAACTGAACCGACCGAGGTAAACTTTCATGTCTATACATGTATATATGATATATATATATAATAAATTATTAAACGACCTTCGGACGGATATCCGATCCCACCAGACCACATCCAAACGAGGAAAAGGAAATAAGGCGACTAGCCTTCCTAAGTCCTTTAAACATTACTTATATAACCATACAAGTATAGGCATGCTTTTAATGATGTGGAAGCATTTAACTAAGTAGAAGTGTTAACAAAGTAGAAGTGTTTCAAGAAGTAGAAGCGTTTCTCGAAGTAAAAAGTGTCAATAAGGTATAAGCGTTTACGAAGTAATAGCATTAATAAAGTAGAAGTGTTTCTCGAAGTAAAAGTGTTACTAAGGTATAAGCGTTTATGAAGTAGTAGGATTAATGAAGTAGGGACAGTTCGTGAAGTAGAAGCGGTAATAAAGTAGAAACGCTTACGAAGTAGTAGTATTTCTCGAAGTAGAAGCGTTTAACAAGTATAAGTGTATTACGAAGTAAAAGCGTTAACAAAGTAGAAGTATTTAACTAAGTAGGGGTGTTAACTAAGTAAAAGTATAACAAAGCAGTGGTATCTAACAAGTAGGAGTATCAAAACATGGAAGAAAACCTTGATGAAAACTTTAGAAAACCTTTATACTTAAGAAAATCACGACTTGGTATTCTTTTGTAAAATAAGTTTGAAAACCTTTAGAAATCCTTTGGAAACCTTTCATAAACAAGTTTTAAATGAAACTTTGATAAAACAATATAAGTAAGAGATTTGTACAAGTGAAGACATTTTAGAAAACCATTTATAGTATCATACTTGGTAAAACAGTTGACAGTGTAATAAATCATTGTGCATGCGGGTTATCAATCGCATGTGATTGATATGATAATTGGCATGTTTAACTTGTATTCCCCCCCCCCCCCCCATAAAAACATGTAAAAACATTTAAAAAGGTTAATTCAGGGGTATGAACTCACCTGTTGTAAGTGGATCCGACGAAGATGTCGGGTGGGTGCTCGGTGTCAAGTAAAGACTTGAACACACTTAGTGACCTATTTACATATGATAACATATGTTTACATACAATTAGTACATATAATACTAATCAAACAAGTATACGCATCCTAAAGTGCGGAAAACACTTTGGTTAAGTGCTTGGAGTGTCCCGGGTAACATTTAAGGGTGTGTATGGCTTACATAGGGAGTTTACTCTTCAAGAGTAAACTCTTTATAGAGTTCACGGCCCTGGGACTAACTCCCCATGAGTTTACGGCCGTAAACTCATGGTGAGGGTGTTCTAGGATGCCAAAATGTCTTATATCACTTGTGGAATTATGCTAGGTCCAAATATAAAGTGTATGACTGGATTTAAGGCATCAATTGGACCATTTGAGGATTTTACGGCCCTAAACAAGGAATTTACGGCCGTAAGCTCCTATGTGCATATATTTTTGGTGTTTTAAGGACTTAAATGATAGAGAATAAAATCCTATGCATTTTTCCAAGTCAAATGGGGAGTTTAGGGCATCATTTGGGCACCTTTTAGGAGTTTACGGCCCATGGACCTTTCCTAGGGGGGTTTACAGCCGTAAACTCCTATTTCCTTGGATTAATTGAAGTTTAAAGCCTTTACTTCAATGGGGGTTGCTTCTAAATATTTTCCAAGGCCATAGGAGGTGTTTGAGGGCATTTCTAACACTTGAACTTGAGTTTACTCCCCATGAAAAGGAGTTTACGGCCCAAGCATGTTCTTGGGCAGTAAACTCAAGTTTACTCCCAAAAATTTAAGTTCAAGGTGTTCTAAGTCCGAATGTGTAAGTCTACAAGTCATATCTAAGCCTTAGGGGCAATTTGGAGGGGGTTTGGGGCTTAAAAACCCCATTTAAGGGTGTTCACGGTCCAAGAGTGTTCTTGGGCCGTAAACACATAATCCTGCCCCTATTTTATGTCTTAAACTCGAATTTGCATGCTAAATAAGCTATACAACAAGTTAAGGTAGATTACTTACTCGTTTGGGGCTCGAAACGGACGTTTTTTGGTTCAGAAACTAAGTTGTAGAGAGAGGGAATGGAGAGAGAGTGAAAAAGTCTCTAATGGACTCCACTCACCCTTGTATAGGGGTTTGATTTGGGGCTCAGTGGAAACCTACCCGATACTGCTGCTACACGGGGCTTTTTGTCGCACCCGATTTAGTGGTCATATTTTGACTTGGTTGAAACTAAAATTTTTCCAAGGGATTAATGAGGGTGTTTCTAATTTGTTTCAACCCTTAAAAAGTCATTTAAAAAGTCCCCAAATTAATAACCAGTCCAAAAGTTAACGGACGGTTAAATAAAACGAGACTTATTAACGGAAAAGGGGTTAAAAATGACGGAATAAATTTCGGGTTGTCACACTATAAATAAAAAATGGCCATTTAACCACAAATTTTCAGCAACTCGTGCAAGTTTTATTCATCTATATAACCCCTTAATCAACTCCAATATCACCTTGAACTATTCAACACTTTTTAAGGTTTATATACATAGTTATAGACTCCTTATGCTTCATTTTAGTTGTAAAATGTCACTTGATAGCAACTTTTGGATTGTATGACTTCACTTTTAAGAGCTCAAACACTCATTTTTAAATAGAAAATCACTTTCTAACTTCTAAATAAGAAATAAAGTTGACTCTTACATATTTCAGTTGGCTTGTGTGAAACACTCCACTTTTGATTTTAAATTTTAAATCCATTTAAATCACTTTTCAAAAATAAGTAAACATCTTTTGTTGAAAATGGTCCTAATATCTCAAAATTTCTCAAACCAGCTCAGATTAAAAGTGGTTTTAAAAGAGAGTCATCAATTCAAATATCATTGCATACGATGAGCTATCACAACATAAAAGTATCCTTCAATATATCATGAATCCTCTAAGACTTATTCCCCACTCGCACCTGAATACATGTCAAAATAGTAGGTTAGGCATGGTCAACGCCTAGTGAGCAATATCGGGATTTCATCACATTTGTAGCCAAGGAATCACTTATTCCTTGACTCATGATGCATTCCCAAAATCTTTTGAAATATCTTTAACATCATTTAAATCTTTTTTTAAAATCATCAGTCTTTACTCTTTTGGAAATCACTTAGAACTATTATTTTTTTTATTAAATAGTGTTCGAGTTCTAAACTCTTTTAATAAAATATTTCCATCCTTTCTCTTTAAAAACACTTTGAGCACTTATAAACTCTTTGAATAAACTCATTACTCTTTTCTATTTGAAAACATTTAAAATGTATGAAACTCTTTGGTTAAACTCTTTACTCTTTTATCTTTAAAAACTCTTAGAGTATATAAAACTCTTTCATTAATCTTTTTACTCTTTTATCTTTATAAAACTTAAGAGATATGAACAATCATATAGCACGTAAATGGAAAGAGTGCAATTAGAGACTCTTTTACTTCACTTCAGACACCACCTATTAACATCACCAAACATTTCGCACAAAATGACCAAAATACTCTTCTAAGGTTTTTAACATTTTGACTTCACTCATAAGATTATTTCCTTTCTATTAGCTTATATTTGAAATTTAGGAGAAATTAGAGACTGAATACTAGATTTTTCAAAAATAAAGTACCATCTACAGAAGGTTGGACACACCTATATCCATAGTGCATGTCACTCAAGAAGTGAAGTTTTTCTCATTTAAGCCATGCACTTTGCACTAGTCACTTCCAGTGCTCACCAAACTTTGCCTAAAGATTTTGATGGACCAAATAAGGGTTATTAACATTATATGAACACTAGTAAGTCTTATACTCATCATGACTTAATCAGCAAGACCTTTAGAGGTCATGAGGGCTTTAGGAAAGTATAAGATGATATCAAACATCCTTATTAGCTAATAAGCTATTAATAAATTAGAGTACTATCAACAAACATTCCAATCAATCATTTGAATCTTACTTCACTTTTAGAATTGATGATTCCTATGTTGAAAAACACCCAAAAGCTCGATTCCATAGTTTTGCTTCAAGAAACTCTCAGATCTTTTGATAAAATTTATCATGAATCACTACAACACTTGATTCATAGTTTTATAACTTCATTTATGATCATTATCACTCCGATTCATTCAATCATTGAAGTTTTCTTCATAACTTTCATGGATTCCTCATTAGAAACCGCATTCCCAATTCCAACACATATGGTGAATTCAACCAGTGGTACTCATTGCGTCAAGTCATGGATTCACTTGGAGATTTAATTTTAGGGTAAAGAAACCGACAAATTCCATCTTCCAATAATTCACTAACACATTTATTTATATATTTCCCCACAAGTGTAGCCTTTAAGCTTCAACATTTCAATAGTTCCATATATATCACTTAGGGATCGATTTTATGGAACGTATGAGTTCGTTAACCAAAACTAACATCAAATAAAAAATCAATCATTCATTCAAGTCATAAATAAAATCTCATGGAGTTGTTCCTCCATTAATGGAGCTTGAAGCTTAATTTCTCTACCAAATCTCATTTGGTTCGGTTCAATGAAGAATGAGAGATCAAATATCAAAACCTTATATGAATTCACCAACTAGAGTCCAATAAAACCACCATCATTAGATATGGAGCTTTAACACCAAACCCAAGTTTCGAAATCTAGAGAGAAATAGTATGAATTATACATTCAAATGCTTAGATGAAACCTTGGCTTCACAATCTTGTCCAATCTTGAAGAGTTAGCTCCACTTTTTCCTTCCAAGCTCAAAAATCGCAATTGGGAGCTCTCTCTCCCTCTTTTTTTACGTTCTTCATTTGCAAATGGAGAAGAACCCATGTAACTAGCTCACATAGTTAGTCGCTTGACACATATGGTTCTTCTAGCTTTCTATTCCCCTAAGGTACACATATCTATTTCATATTTAGTTATATATATTACAAATGTCTTTATATCTATATCCAGTACCACTTCTCTCTCATTATAACAAATTATAGTCTTATCTACATTCGACTATTTTCCATAGTCTCCTTACATAGCCAAACCATAATGACCACAATATTACCATTCGATTACTCTTGACAAGGGTTTATGCCCCTTTCAAAACACTTACATGGATAATTCTACATTTCATCTCTTCATTATGGGCGCAGTTCAAGTTAATGCCAAAAAGGTTGGACAACGTTGCTCAAAATTTCTCAATAAGAGTTACTCGTAACCCTTACATCTCATATATTATTTTTCTCAATGTGTTATCCTCTTAAATTTATCTTTCACAAGATCCTTCAAACCTCATTGACCTCTTTCAGACTCTCCTCCTAAAGCTTTCTAATTCATTTGCACATGTTTTCATCTTTACGAGTAATCGTGTAATCTAACTACGTCAACTGGCAATCCGCTTTTCATTTCACATCATGCATGGTTTATCTTTCTTAAAATCTCAAGAATTCTCTTTTCAAGATCTCTCTCTTAAGTAAAATGTTCTAGCATAGTTATTTTCGTCCAATATACATGTCTTCCTTTATTTTTAACAAACTGAATAAATTTTAAACCATAAAGACTTAAAGCACTCACGTCCTAGCTTTGTTATTCCAAAGGGTTTCGTAATTAACCCTTGGTAAGATAGGATACACAAATACCATTAGAGGGAAAGAATCATTCTGCCATTGTTCAATAAACTCCACCTATTATAAACTTACTTGTTTTACTCTTAATGTAACGCCTTGTTCCGAATTGATTCCTAATTCGAGGTTGTGGCCCGAAGAGCGGTCATCATAAGGATTAGGCCTTTAAAAAGGTAAGATTTAGGCCCATTTGGATGTAGGCAATGTAGATATGTGACCCAATAGTCTGGTTTGCGCTTTGGAGTCAAATAGTAAAATGGGAATGTAGTGTTTTCAGACTTCTTTTATGAATTATTGTGTTTTATGTTAAAAGTAATTAGATAGGATTGTAGAGATCCTCAATACCTTTTCATGGATATAAAGAACATTGAAAACAGAGTTAGAACGAAGAAGTTATGACCATTTGAAGTTTGGGTGGTTTTGGGCCAAGCTGAGTGCGTTGGGCGTACAAAAAGGTGTACGATGGGCATACTAATTTAACCATGAGTACGTTGGGCATACCAGGAGTACGTTAGGCGTACGCAATCAATGCCTAAACCCTATTTTCGTGGTTTAAGCCTTATTTAAGCTCCTTAACTCCCCCAAACCCACTCCATTCTCAGCCTCCACCCCTCCAACACCCCTTTCATGAAACCCTAACCTTAGATGAGCCTTTTTTAGTTAAAAGAAGGTGATTTTGAGTGCTTTGGAGTATGCATGGTGCACCTTGGAGAAGAAGAAACTTCTTGTAGAAGTGTTGGTTGCATTGGAGCTTGTAGATCTGGACTTTGTTCACCTTGATCTATCTTCGATGATGCATTTGTTAGATCTAGCTAGTTTTGGATGTTATGAGCTTTTGGTCATTTTAGTGCATAAAGTTTAGATCTTGAAAGGTTGTGACCTTGTTATAGATAAAGTTGAACATCATTATGATTCAGATCTGAAGGTTTGGAGACTTTGACTTAATGGATTGAGTTGAAAAAGATGCACTTTTGGTCCCATTTGATGCTTAAAGGCTAGATCTTGGTGGTTTGGACCATTCTAATGGATAAATTTGGAAACTTTATCCATTATGGACCTTTTAAGATCCATAAAAATGTAATCTTGATCCTTTTATACCTTCCATGAGAGTGTCATGATGTCATAATGGATTGATAAGTTAAAGTTTTAGCTTTTGGACCTTTTCTAGACATGGAAAGTCATAAAGGTGGAACCTTTATGACTTAGAATGATGTTGTGGGACTAGATATGAGTGTTGGATGAAAGGACTTAAGAGATTAAGCACTTAATGGAAAAGTGTCATTTGGCCGGGTACGTCGAGCTTACCTTTGAGTACGCTGCACGTACTCATATGGGGTCCCGATTCTAGTTGGTAAGTACGCCATACATACGAGCTGAGTACGTGCGTACTCAGCCTGAAGTTTGACTTGTTAACTTTGACTTCCGTTGACCGTTGACTTTTGACCAAGTTTGACCTTGGGCCAAACTTGAGGGTTTTGGCCTATTAACTAAGATTTTATCTGGTTCTGGTATTGATAGCTCGGGAAGCCGGCGGGGCAGCAGCTAAGGATTTCTTCCAGGAAGCTTCTGCAATCGAGGTGAATCTCCTCACCATACCAATGGGTTGAAGGCACCAAGGTCGGCCATGTTATTTAGTTGGGGTGTTTATTGCATGTGTGCTATCGATGTGTTAGGTATTTATGTGAAGACCATGTGGAGGTTCCCATGGCAGTTAGTCAAGACCATGTGGGGGTTCCCATGGCAATTAGTTATATATAGTATGATGGTTGTCTCCGTGACTCTTGCATGTAGCGGCTATTTGTCAATGATGTGTCAATATGTTATGTATGTGTACGAAGACCATGTGGGGGTTCCCATGGCAGTTAATTAAGACCATGTGGGGGTTCCCATGGCAGTTAGTTTATTTAGTTGTGATGTTTATTACGAATGTGTTATCCATATGTATGCATTTATGTTAAGACCATGTGGGGGTTCCCATGGTAGTTAGTTAAAACCATGTGGGGGTTCCCATGGCAATTAGTGAAGACCATGTAGGGGTTCCCATGACATTTGGTAAGACCATGAGGGGGTTCCTATGGCAATTAGTAAGACCATGTGGGAGTTCCCATGACAATGGGATAAGACCATGAGGGGGTTCCTATGGCACCCGGAGTAAGACCTTGGAGGGTTTCCACGACTTCCTTATATGTTTATATGCATGGCTTATGTGATTAATATGGATTATTTGGTTATGCGGATTATGTAGGGTAGGTTATGGGGAACTCGCTAAGCTTCGTGCTTACAATTTTGTTTATGGTTTTAGGTATCATTGGTTTTGAAAGGAATGGTTCGGCTTGATCGTAGCGCACACACCCATGTTTCTGCAACGTGTGATTTTGGGATGAACTCTGATAAATGTTTTAATTAGCAACGTTTTTGGAATACTTGGATTTAAAAGATATCTGTGTTTTGACTATAATAAAAATGAAATTTTTACCCTTGATTTTTGGGCCGTTACACTTATTGAAACCTTGGCTACACTCAATCTTCTATCTGAGGACTCATGAACATATTATGTTCATATCGACACTATATTTTCACTTCAAACATGATCTTAATTAACATCTCATGTCCCTTGACTTTCATTCTTATATCCATTATCATACTCAACTATTTATCAAGCTCGCCACAATCCACCAAATTCTCTGGAATTTTACTATGTAACACATCATATAATCATGTCCTTCATGGGCATATCTTGGGTACCACATCACATACAAGTTATACAACGATTAGCATTCTAGTATCTCAACATTCTCATATTTATTTAACCACATTATTCTTATCGTTCCACCCAACTCAAAACTTTTAATCTGCTACAATAACCATCGGATATGATCAAATTATTGTCCCAATTGCATATGTACTCCATATGAGGTGGTACTACAACCATGTCGGTCCTTCAAGACATTGATATTATATTCATGTGCTTTTCACATACTATGACATTTACATCATGCTTCACCTAGGGATGTAGATATACATTAAATGACATATTTTTAGACTCATGGATACGCAAAGCAACGGGTGGGCTTTAGCTCATCGGGTCGGCCACACCGTGAGCCAAGCATGTCAGGTTGATCTAACAAATAAGTAGGTTAGATCCATGTCTTCTTAGTCACACTATTGTGCGTCATTAGGCGGAGTAACGAACATGCGGGGCACATTAGTGCACAGGTAGAGGCCATTGTTGTGTCAGTAAGAATGATGATTAGCCCATTATAAACTTTTTTAGGTCAGATGAAGTTGATAGTGTCATGCTCAATCAGTGACATACTTGAAGCTCAAAAACTCAACTCAGGCTCCTTAAAGTAATCAACATTTTTGAGCTCGACTAGATTATTTATTAAAAATATGAAAGTATATTAAATTGTAATAGAAATACGATTAGGCTTAATTTGGCTTGAATATGTAAATATGAATCAAATAGAGAAAATGCAACTTCAACTAAGCTTGAGTATGCTCATGAGCTTCACATGCCAAGTATTTTAAAACTCGAGCTTGACTCGATAACATACTAGAGTAGCTCAAGCCATTTTGAGTATTTTTCTAGTATGTCATGAGTTGGATTGACTTAATTACACCGTTCATCCAGTTGCAACCATAAATCTAGTAATGTAGGGAGCAGACATGTATGGTGTTACAACTACATTTGTAACTAATGACGTATTATACGAGCAAGTAAAACATGAGTACACTATATTGACCCATTAATCGTACATGGATGCGTCAAAAACAAGCGAACCTATGTGATTGTGAATGTCACACTTGTTTTGTTCAACTTTGCCTTCCTTGGGCCAAACAAACCCTCCTCTTCCTTTATCAACATCTTAAGAATCCCCGGGCTTCAGCATTACAACACCCGCAGACCCTTGAACCTTGACCCAATTCTTAGCCCAAACTTGTTGGCTACCTCTATCAAGTTGGTTTTGTGTGAATCATTATTTGAAAGCCTCCTGCCTTACATATTTCCTCTTGGGAAACCGTGTCTTCTTCATACCCCCGAATCTGTTCAACTTTTCTAGCTTCTCTTTCCTCCCATCGATATCAGCCTGGATAACTTTATCTCTTTTCTCAGCCGACATCAAAGCCAACCGAGCAAACTTCTTGGGTCTAACATGCCCAAGCCTCTCATTAATCTCCTGAAAAGCAGGAACAAGCCCACACCTAATGTAACACCCTTCAACAACTTGCATCGAGTTCATTTCAGGGACACTAACACTGTTCTTCAACTCAAGATCCAAACAAAACGGTGAATCTTTCAACCACATTCTTAAAGAATGGGCTTTTGCAACAAGTAACCCACTTCGAGTCTTACATGGCAAAAATGGGGATCCCATTTCCCAAAGATAAGCTTTCAAAGTAGTGTTTAACGAGACATTGTTATACTCAGAAACCCCGGTGATTAAGACAACCGATTTGGGAGACATCGGGACACCCTCTAAAGATGCATCCTGCATCTGGTCAAGCCATAATGTAAGACCAACGAGGGCGGCACCACCAGATAGCTTCCTGAAATCAGCTCCCCAGTCCTTTTCCGCCACCCTGAACACATTATTCCGGTATATATCTTTTTTCACCGCCAGTTGAAACACCCATGAAGCTGTGGCTCGAAGCTCAAATGCCCATAACAGATCTTCAATGGCGTTTACAAAGTTAAGTGCTGCGTTATCTTCCATGGGTTTCAGTTCTTCAAACACCTGGTCTACCTCCATAACCATGGAGTCTGAGTTTTCCAAAAGCCTGTAAAACACAAAAGATTTGAGTTGCGAATTGAAATTTGAAAAACATGAAAACTTATATAGACAGATCTGACTTACTTAATTGGAAGATCAAAACCAGCATCTTTGATTGCTTTCAAGATTGTTATTGCTTCACTCTTCGTCTTGCAGAAACTAGCAGCCCTAATGAAACAGGTCCATATCCGGTGATCTGGTTTGACCCCTTCTGTCATCATCTCCGTGAGCTTTTGAACTCCAGTGACATAATCACTGTTCTTGAAATAAGAATCAATAACAGATGAATAGGTTAAAGTAGTGAGGCTCTCGCCACTGGACTTCAAATTATCAAGAACCTTTTCCGCTTCCATGGGGTTTCCCGAGCTTCCATAAGAAATCATAAGAAGATGCATCGTAGCAATCGTGGGTTCGATTCCTTCTTCTTTCATTAATTTGAAAATCTCTTCCGATTTAGAATGGTGTCCAGCACTTCTATATGTCTTCATCATTAAATGATAAAATGAACGGTCCAGATTATACCCTTCACTTTTCACCTTTTCAAAAAGCTCCTCCACGTGTCCCACCATTTGTAGCTTACCAAAGGCGGCTATCAGGCTTTTGTAGGTGGTCAACTTTGCATCTAAACCTTGTTTGACCATTTCATTAAGTAAAGACAACCCAATCTCGGGCTTATGGTCTCTGCAATACATTACGATCAAAGTATTGTATGTATCGGAATCCGGTTTAAGTCCATTTTCTTGAATCTTGTGGTAAACTTCAATTGTTTTTCTATAATCTTCGATGTTTGTATATAATTTGAGTAAAGAATTGAATATAAAAAGATCGGGTTTGAATCCGATTTCCACCATTTCATCAACCATAGCTTCAACATCACGAACATGTTTCACCTTACAAAGCAAACCGATCATTACTCTATAAAGATTCATAGTCGGAAAATATCCTGCTGCTTTCATTCCATGGTATATCTTCTTCACCTCGAACACATTCCCAGCTTCTGCAAACGCTTCAAGCATCAAAACAATGGAGTTTTTGCTGATTTTAAACCCTAGATCTTGAAGCTCTTCAACCACAACGTACAATTCGTCTAATCTCCCATCAACAATTAAAGCTTGCATAAGCCCGTTTACCGATTCTACGGTGGGACCCGGCCCATCTTTCATCATAGTATTGAAAGCTGCTCGCGCCTTTTCGTATTCACCTTTTGAAGCATAAGCTTGTATTAATGCATTCCAAACTTTTCTGTCTACAACAGGAAATCTTTCTCGAAGACTTTTGACCACAGTCTCCGCCTTTTCCAGTAGGCTTGACTTTCCATAAGCATCGATAAGATCGACATAAACTGAAATCTCATCGATTGATTCAGCTCGGTTGATCAAATCATGAGCAGTTTCTGGAAACCCTAATTTACAGTACATAAGAGCAACATTTGTGTATATAACATTAGAAGGTTGAATTCCGATGAACATCATATCTGAGAGGACCTGAGAAGCTTCTGAAAAAAGCTCAGCCTCCTTGCAGGCTTCAATCAGTGATTCATACATTGAAGAGCTCCCAGTGAACAAATTTGAATTAGAATTCCGACTCTTTCTGTATTCATCAATGGCAGCATCTAATTGATTGGAATTGCAGAGAAGCATAATCATAGCTTCAGTAACAATATGATCCGATCCGGGTGAATGTTCTTTAAGAAAATCAAGTAAATTTAAAGCTTCCACATGCCTTCCGGATGAACTGTAAGAACTTAATATGGATAACAAGCTCTCATGGTCTAAATCATTACCCTCTAAAATGGCGTTTTTCAGCATGTTAGCTGCATAATCGTAAGACCCACCTTTCACTAGAGTAGATGAAATGACTTGGGGATTCAAATTACATAACTTCTGCATATCTTTAATAATTTTTTCAACACAATCTTTGTTTTCATTAAGAGATTGGATTAGGAGCTCATAAAGAGATAAATCTGGGGTGAAACCATCACGAACCATGTTGTTATACAACATCATAGCTTTGCCTCCATCAAATCTCAAAAACACATCCAACATGACTGAATAAGCAAGAAGATCAGGCTTGATACCCGATTTCACCATGGAATCAAACGTTTTTTCAGCCTCGAGTCTCTTTCCGGCCTTCGCGTATCCACATATCAAAGCACTGAAAGTTCTCAAACTCGGTTTAATCCCGGAATCCATCATTTCTGACATCACGTTTGCAGCTTCAGAAATCTTATTACCTTTACCTAAAGAATCAATAAGAACAGTGTATGTCACAACATCAGGTTCACAACCACGTGATTTCATGTCATTATAGAGCTTCAAAGCCGATTCATGTTGCCCTAACTTCCCATACATATGAATAACAGTATTGTAGGTCATCTCATCTTCTCCAAACCCTAATTTCACCATTTCTTCACGTAGTTTAATAACTTTATCCACATTTCCTTCTTTAGCAAATGCATAGAGTAAAGAGTTATATGTGACTGCATCTGGGACGAACCCTTTTGAATCTAAGTCTTTGAACAGTGATTCGGCTTCATGAACTAATCCACATCTTGCATAAACAGATAACATCGCGTTGTAAGTCCATAAATCAGGTTGACATTTGTTTGATTCCATGTCTTTATAGACCTTGACTGCTTCTTCCAAGTTGGAATCATGAGAGCAAGCACTTAACAGAGTGTTGTAAGTGATGATATCTGGTTGGAGACCTGAACGTCTTACTTCAGTTAGCAGATCAATTCCCATGTTTGGTTCCATTGGAGTGGATTTAAATCGGGCATTGATTAATGTGTTGAAACTGACAAGATCTGGTTCGTATCCCCTTTCACGCATTAGATTGAGGATTTCTTGAACTTTTGTAAACCTTCCGTTTCTGGCATAAACACCCATCATTGCATTGTAAACTTGTACGCTACCGTCTATTCCTTCTTCTGATCGATTGAAAATCTCCATGGCTAATGCTTCTTGATTGGCTTTACCAAGAACAGCTAGTATGGTGGCGAGCATACGGGCATTTGGGGAGTACCAATTACGAAGGTTTAGCCATTCGTAAACTTCCAACGCTCTTTGCCAGTTTAATTTCCCGATTCCTTTCACTAAGAAACAGAAATCAGTAGGCGTCATCTGAACCTGTCTATCGTCCAACACATCGGCGACAAACTCGTGAGATTTCAACCCTAATATTCGATCAGTTAAAAATTGAACCCTTTGTCTCCAATCTTTTGCTCTTTTCAAAGCTAATTTCGTCATCTTCTTTGCCACTCCGCGGCTATTCCTACCCGGATATTCTAGGGTTTCGTTATTCATTTCCAACGGTTCCACTTTTCCTTCAATTTCGTTACCAGTCAAAGACTCATCTTCAAAAACATCAATTTTGGGGGTTGTGGGTGAAATTGGGAACTGGGTTTTGTCTGTGTTATAATTATCGGTTGGTTCTTTTCGGTTAGGCCATCTGACTGACGGGGATGCTCTGCTGTAGCTAAATTTCTTGGAAGGTTCATGTTGTTCGATAGTTGTAATGTCACTGGTTACGGATGAAGAAGAAGAAGAGGTTGAGCAGGAAATATGAGAAGAAGTTATGGTTTTGCGTACCTTGGATGAATCGTTGATGGCATTCAATGTTGGTGAAGGCGCTGCAAAAGCTAAGATTCCAGAGGTGAACGCCATCCTCCTGTGTTTTTTACAAAGATTTTACAGAAACGGGGAACTAATCGTCATCTAGTTACATATTTGTGTGTGTGTGTTTTATATGTACAAGCGATGGACGAGAGAAGGCGTTCAATTTTTGGCGGATTGTGAGAAGGTTTTGTAGATGATGGTCCACAGGCCGTCGATGAATGAAAGGTGGCTAAAAAGATCAAAGATTTTTGTTGCTTCTCCCTCCAAAAAGGTTGAATCTTTAGGTCAAAACCCAACCTTTCAACATTTTTAGGATAATATTGGTAATTAAGATATATGGCAGTAAATTATGTAATCAGTTTTTTTTAATTAAATAAGTTTTATTAACTCTACTTTTTTATTCCTATAAATAGATCATTCAACTAATAATATTTATAATAGAATATAAACTTTTTAAATCTATATCTATTATCTAAAAATATTTATAATAGAACATTCAACTAATAATGTTTAGTTTGTAGTTTGAATTTGGGAAAGTTGTAGTTCGCATCCTTAGACTAGGGGGAGTGGGAGTGGCATGAGTCTATGTGGCATCTGGGCACCTGATATTGCATACGTCGCCTTCTAAACATGGTATGATAAGATGATAAGTTCAAATGAACATGACATATGACAAAATGACATTGAAATATCGGATAATGACTCTCTTTATCTCTCTTGCATTTTATCTCTTTTCCTCTTTTTTTTTTTTGTCACAATGCATCACCCCCTCGCATATGGCAAGATGATATAGATTACAACAAAAATGATGTGGAAAGTCTTTGTCATTGCTATTACTCCCCCAAGCCTTATAATTTACAAATCTCATGTTTTTGAAATGACTATATCACTTTTTCTAATATTTTTTTCTTTGTTGAAAAAATCTAGGCAATTATTGCTAAAGACTCATTTTCTAGTACTTTTTAGTCTACAATGATTTTGTGAACTTTTTTTATCCATGTTTGGTCTTTTTTACATATGAGTTGGTAACCATACATGTAATACTTTATTTATTATTTTTTTTAAAAGCCTTAAGCCCATTCAATCAAGTGTTGTGTTCTATTTTAGTTGGTGTAGGTAACGATCAATATTTTAGTAGAAAACAACAAGAAGCTTCAAACCATTAAGTAATATACGGTTTGTCTAATTTTATACATGTTTTGAAAAACCATGATCTTGATAAAAGCTCGTTATTATCCTAATGTCTTCGAGTCCATCAAGGGCCCCACGTTGATTCTCCTACAACATTGACAATGGACATACATCACTCAAGCACCTTCCTTCCAAATCCCTTAAGTTACACGGATGCCCAAATTGACACTACGCTAACGAGGATTTCATCGTTATAGAGAATGGTAGCTTTGCTTTATTTATTCGTGAATTTGTTAAAGAACCAACCCATGATGTTTATTATTGTGTTTTGAGCAAACCATTTTCTAAAGGGTGATGATGTACCTTTAGTGTTTAGAGATTTCATAAATCATGGTAATAACAGTGAGGATAGGATAAGTGCATTTATTGAACATTATGGATACAAGTTGTTGGGGGCCGGTAGGGAGGAGAATAGGGTTTTTGAAATCGATGAGAACTTGGATCTTCTTGAAGAATCATGTGAACACTTTCCGAATCTGATATGCCTAGGTTACACAAAATCCAGATTATAGGGATAATCCTTCATGGAACAGTCTCGTATTAAGACCCTGATATGAGGCCACTACGGGTGATGAGAATAGGGATAACTCCGCACCTCCTAACTTGTAATAAAATCAAGAATTAAACTCCATTGGTAATCTTTAAATTTTATTATACTAAAATGACATGACACTAAAATCACCAACACAAGTTGCATGAGCAGCTTCAAGATGAAATCGATATCGAAGGAGATGACATGGGTTTAGATGATGATGATGGAATGATTGTAATTGATCATAAAGGCGAAGCAGGTGTAATAGTTGGGGATGAGGCGACAGGTGAAACAAAAGTGAAGGTTAAAAAAGTGGTCAAAATCTGGGAATGAGGTGAACAGTAATGGCAAGGTAAGGTGTTGTAGATGGGAATGTTGATAAAAAATGGTTACTGGACTGAAGTTTTTTTATGTAAAAAGGATTTTGAAAGTTTTTGCATGAAAATGGAAATGCTTGTACTGCCAAAAGCTTTGTTTGTATGAATGAGGTTTTGATGAAGTAAACGTAATATATATAGCAAAATATGGTATTGTGTACTTTGTATAGGCTGAGTATTTGTATCTATATGTTGCTAATATGCGGGTATAAGTATATGGAAATGGAAAACACAACGTGGCATTTTATAAGTAAAAGGGATACAAAATATGTTACTTGTTTGGAAGTAAATGTGTAAACATGCATGTATGTATATGTGTCTGTTTGTTTAGCAAATTCCCTGACACTGACAGTGATAATAGGGGTATGGATGGAGAAGTATAATACACCAGACAGCTATAAGCATTGGTTTTAAAAATATTAAGTGACAGAAAAGAAAATACGTGGTAACTGATTAGAGATCTGAATAAAACAAAACACCCACTCACACACACACACAGCAGTAGCAGTAATTTTTCTTCTTTACATTATGCCAATAGGGTGCCATGCGTCCATCCAAGCCTCTGATATATGTTCTGAATATACATATCATACTTAAGAAAAAGAAAGAAAGAAGAAAAAACATGGGTGATGAGAGTATTCATTCATTCATTCATGGTTTGGTTTGGTTTGGTTTTAATCAGAAAGATGATGAGGTGGTAGCCGCCTTCATATCCTTTAGGGTGCTAGCCAGCCAGTCCAGACCCTCGTATAGACCATCTCCTCTAAGAGCACACGTGCCTTGTATATGCCATTTCCTGTTTTTCAGTTCATACATCCCCAGCCCTTCACACACCTCCATAGCTGTCATTGCTCCTTTCTGTACCCAACCACAATCAACTTCAATTTAGTTTATATATAAGAATGGAATGTTTTATCATCCATCACTTATTGGAATAATCAAATTTTCAAAATCAATCACTTTAACAATTAATAAGGACGCCTTCATTTGCTATGGTGATTTCAATGGTATAAGATATTGGTCACTAACTTTGCCAAATCAATCAAGTGTATAAATAGATATTCAGCCAAGTGGAACAACATTGGTTGGACTATTTCATTATATTCAAGTTCGTAGCTGATAGGCGATAGCTCAACTATGTTGTGCACAAGTACCTTGTAGATTATATTCTTCAAAAAATGGGTTGTTGTAACATATGTTTAGAACCCCTCAACTTATGATAACTTACGCAATAGACCCATGGATTTGGAAATATCGTCATCAACAATATTTCCCTTATCCATGACTAAAAAGGAGAGGTTTGCTTATCCTATCAAGGTATCTCCTAAACTTAGAACACCATAAGGTATACTCATATAAGGAAAAAAAATGGCTTCAACAAGATGATGATGATGATTATAATATGTGACAAGAACTGTTGGCACCAAAATAATGAGTTCATCTTGTTGAAATGATTTACAACAATTTAATGAAATGAAACAATACAAGTGTAAAGCATACCATGTCCTGTTTGTTTGCAAACACCAAGATGACACAGTTGGTCATGAAAGGGTCATTGATAATAGCCTGAGAATAAAATACAAACAGATAGGATGAGGATTGAGGAACACTGCAATCTAAGAAAAATAGTTGCATGATAATATACAAAAATACAATTATAATACCTGAAACTCTGCCTTTGCTCTGCCAATCCTCTCTCGATCCAAAGAGTCAACAACATAAATCTGGAAATAACAATCTCAGTATACTACATATTTTAAAGATCATGACATCTTATCCCAACAAAAGGGGATAACTTATTGTATTTCATAAAAGATTAAAAGCACTAAACAATTTGACTTGTTAAATCAAAAACTACCTTAAACACAGGAAAAAAAAAATTATGGTTATTCTTACCAATCCATTTGTGTCATTGAAGTAATGCCTCCACAAGGGCCTTAGCTTTTCTTGCCCACCAACATCCCAAACCGTGAACATCACATTCTTGTACTGAACTTTTTCCACATTGAAACCTGCCACAAAGAGAATTTCATTTCAAATATTCACCAATTATTTGATTTATAATACATTCATTATACATAGCATGTTTTGTGGTTTAGGGCTTACCGTTAAGCAATAAATATACAGAGTACAGAGAATAGCACCATTGAGATCAGACAATTTAGCATGATTTCATGATGGCTTACCAATAGTAGGGACAGTTGATAGAACTTCTCCAATGTGCAGCTTGTACAGTATGGTTGTCTTCCCTGCTGCGTCTAACCCCAGCATCACAACCTATTTGTGCCAAAACCAATTCAAACAACTTACATAATAAAAAGCAGGTGTGATAAGCATACAGAAAACTATAAGATTCAGTTCAATTTGTGATTGTTCTCAAAGTTCACGACTGAAATATGGGAAGATTGTAGATTGGCCTAGTTCAATCCAGCTCAGTTTGCTAAATACGAGTACAAAACCCTAGATTCAAATTACAAAATGATTACCTACGACGTTTAATCAACGAGATTGACACAAACTACAACTGCATAACCGGAGATAACACAAAAATCGATTTAAATGGAAGAGTGAAACGGAAAGTGTACCCGCATCTCGCTGTTGCCGAAGAATGCATCGAAGAGCTTGCGAAAAACTTGTCCCATGGCTGCCGAAATTCAATCGACTGCTTTTTTATGTATCTTCTTCTAGTTGTTAACCTTTATGATGTATATATGAAATTGGGGCAACGATGAAACCCCTTTTTTTCTCCGTTGACAGAAAGAACAGGAGATGGTGTTGGATCGGTAGAATTAGACCAAAAACAAACGATATTGTAAAAATAAAAGACAGGGAATATGGTAGCGTTGCTTCAGAGAATCTTCCTACTGGCGCAAATTTGCTTGCATACGATTACGAAGGCCACAATTACGATCTCTTTTCTATTTACTTGTTTTTCCTACAATACATTCTGAATTTTGGATTAGGGTTCTCGTGTTTGACAGCACTTTCAATGCTCAATTGCTCATGGAGTCTATTTTGGCCTCCTAACACAATATAATTATATACTTCATCATAACAAATTGACAATAATCATATCATATTATCCTAGTTTAAATGGAAAAATGACTTATAGAATAATTACGTTTTAAAATTGTTCAAAAAAAAATCAAGTAAGCTTGGATTGTTCAAAAAATATCAAATAAGATCTTAGTATAAAAAACACAAACTAACTAAATACTTTGTTTAAATAATCAAATGTTACCCTTATGGACCGATATTTCTGGATAAAAATTAATTAAGGAAAAAAAAAACAAGGAAAAATTACTCACGATAACTATGTTTCAAATCATTCAAAAAACACCATTTAAATTTGATTTGTTTTTAAAACATCATTAAAATAAGGTTTTTGTACAAAAAATCACCAACAAACTATACATTTTATTTAAATGTTAGTAACCATGGAAATGTTGAGGGGAAAAGTAAGGAGATGCATAAGACCTAATTTTTTTGGGGCCAAATTTTATTATATATATATATATATATATATATATATATATATATATATATATATATATATATATATATATATATATATATATATATATATATATATATATATTCAAAGGAAGGAATCACATAACCAAAAAAATATATAGGAGAATAACATAATAAAGATTTTGGTTAAAGTTACTATTCGGTTGGGACAAACCCCAAAGTTTTTGTCGGGGATTAGTCTTCGTAGTTGATGTCAAAAATCGAGAAGGATGCCCACAACCACAAAGATTTGTATCATCAAATATTTTGTGTCTTTGAGATGTGTGAGCTTGAGTCGGAGATGATTGATTTAGTGGAAAAAGAAGTAATAAAAGGAGAAGAAGAAATCATTCATTCATGAAGAAGCTCTAAATCGACTCATAAATGAGGAATATGTCAATTAATGGCATATCACTAAGTATTATGACATGTCACAATAATAAGGCAAAGTCATCATTTAACCTGCAAGAGTCGGTTGCCAGTGGGTAACATCTGAAATATATATATATATATATATATATATATATATATATATATATATATAGAGAGAGAGAGAGAGAGAGAGAGAGAGAGGATCAAATGAGAACACCTAAAAGGTTAAGAACGCGAGAACAATTCTGGACCAATCAATATATAAGGGCATACTAGTAATTGTATATTTTAATTAAATTAAAATAAAATAAATTTCAATCAAATTCTTTTAAATTTAGGAACAGTTACCAAAAAAGAAATAAATATTCAATTTTTTATTTTTCTTATTAATTGAATATAAAAAACATTTTTACCAAAATTTACTTTAAAACTAAAAAAAAAATTCTTAAAAAAATCAGATTTTTTTCTTCTATTTCACTTTTTTTGTGTTAAAAAAATGAATAGAAATCGAACACCAAATTAGTATATTTGTATTCATAAATGATTTTTTTTCAAAAAACTTGATACTACTCCAATCACAAATAAATACACATCAATTTACAAGTAATCTAATTCCTTTTTTTAATCAATTGAAAATAAAAAGAGTGTAAAAATTATCATTTCTTCATAAAAAGAATACCTCTAATCATAAATAAATATACTCATTAACCCATGCTTACACTGTTATTCACAAATGAATACACTACTATTAACAAATGAGTACCCTGTTATTCAGAATTGAATAAATGAATACCTCTAATCATAAATAAATACATTCATTCATTGTAATTCACAAATGAATACACTTATATTCACACATGAATGCAATGTTATTCATTCACTGTTATTCACACATGAATGCACTCTATCCACAAATGAATAACTGTTATTCATAGATAAATACAATTTTTCATTCTTCCATTTCCTCTCACCTTCCCTTCTTTTTCTCCTATCTTCGAGGTGCAACAAAAACACCCCCACCAGAGATGTTTGTTGGTGGTTTCTGGCGAGCCAAGGGCAGCAGCCCCCTCCGTTTTCTCCCACTGTTTTACGACAGACCAAGCAACCCAAACACCCCCTGTTGTCGTTTTCTTTCTGCCTTCCTCCCCCTCTCATTGACAGTAACTGGAATAAGAAAACGAAGTGGTGAAGAGGTTGCCAGAATAGCCCCAGCCACTCCACTACTGCGATGAACCACCAAATCGATGGAGGTGCTCCCTATTCTTCTTTCTTCGCTCCTGAAATAATTTCATACTTCATCATTTCATGTTCTTGATAGAAAACCCTAAAATCGGAAAAACACAAAATTGAAAGTGAAAGAGATGGATTTGCAACTCAAAACATCGAATAAAGGTGATATATCAATGAATCGATTTTGAATAAATGAAAGATAAAGGAAGCCCTAATCATACCCTTTACCTTTCGTAACCAGGAAACCACTATCGACATAGCCTCCATCATTAACCTTTTATCTTCACAACAACATTCAAGCAAAATCGAGACCATACCTTCTAACTTGAAATCGATTGTTGGTCTAGAATCTCCAATAAAAACCGATGAACTAACATTGAGTTGTAGGAGTGCTCTTTCGCTGATTCTATGGCCTCCTCCTGCTCTATGGTCTGGGTCGGCTTCTAGTATGTTGTATGAGATGAGGCGGTGAGGTGATGCAGATGTCGATTGTATGGTCAACAAAATAGAGTGAAATAGAGTAATTATATGAGTTTACAAAATTAGGTAATGCTTATTTACCTTAATAGCCTCTATAATTTTTTTTAATTTAAAATTTAAATGTATTAATAATTAGAAAAATAACAATTAATTATAGCCACACATCTTAAGAATCAGATGGCTCATATATGTTCTCGTGTTCTCAACCTTTTAGGTGTTCTCATTTGATCCTACTCATATATATATATATATATATATATATATATATATATATATATATATATATATATATATATATATATATATATATATATATATATATATAGTTTGTTGGTGTTTTTTGTACAAATACCTTACATTGATGGTGTTTTTTGAACATGTCAAGCTTGGATAGTGTTTTTTCAACAATTTGAAACATAGTTACCCTTCTAAATCATTTTCACTTCTTTTCTTTCTCTTAACTAATTTTACCGGTAAATATCAGTTACATAAGGTAACATTTAAACAAAATATGTAATTCATTGGTATTTTTTGTATACATGTCTTACTTTGATGGTGTTTTTTGAACGGACTAAACTTGAATAGTGTTTTTTGAATGGTTTTGAAACATATTTACCTTTATAAGTCATTTTCCTAAACAAACTAACATATCCACTATTTTTAATTACTCTAAGGTGTTATTTGTTTTTTGTTTGCAGGTCTTTTTGGCCTCTTATGTCTGCGCCGTGTAGACCATGTGCAGACATTAGGTTTTGCATACTTTTGTTTTTCTAAAGACTTTAGATCTAAAAATGTTTACGTGTCCTCTTTTTGGCATAGATGTGGATCAGCGTCTTCAAACCTCTTCAGACATCATTTATCCTAAAAAAAACACATATATCTTTTTTTTAAACTTAAATTTATTCAAATTTTATTTGTGATAAACAATTAATAAAAAAATTTACAATACTTAAAGAAAAAATATTCAACGACACAATCATAACCTTTGTGACAAATCTATAAATAAAGATTTAATTACAATAATGATCATTGGAACTGTTTATATAGATATGAAAAAAAAAATCATAAAATTGTCTTATATTTTTGTGTCAAATTTTATTAAACATTATTTAATATGGTATCATTCATTCCATGGGAAAAATGATTATACCCAGTTATTTATTTATTTAACTGAAAATGTAAAATGAAAATTTTGAAAAATTTCATTTAAAATCAAAGTTTATTTATGTGTTAATTTCTTTTACCCTTAATTACAAAAGTAAATTACACAAATGGTCCCTATGATTTGGGGTAATTTGCACGTTTGGTCCCTAACTTATTTTTTTAACTTGGAAGGTCCCTAATGTTTGTTTTTGTTGCGCGCTTGGTCCCTGTCTTACCTAAAAAGATTATTTTGCCCTTGATTTTTTTAATTTATTTAAATAAAAACACTCCCAACCCCACTTCCACCTCACTTTACCTTACCTTACATACCCCATTTTATTTAAATAAATTAGAAAATCAAGAGAAAAATAGTATTTTTGGATAAAATAGGGACCAAGCGTGCAACAAAAACAAATTGCAGGGACCTTCCGAGTTACAAAAATAAGTTAAGGACCAAACCTGCAAATTACCCCAAACCATACGCACCAATCGTGTAATTTACTCTAATTACAATGTTTATGATAACTTTGCGACCAAAATTTGTTGGTTTTTATCAAATATATACGTTAATTCGTATCATATTACTTTCACTTTTTATACAATAATAAATAAAAGTTTATCTGCATTTGTTAATTATCTATAATAAAGTCATAAAATTATTGAAAAAACTCTTGTAAGTTTTTTTTTAAATCTGTTTAATTAGATTTTCGTTTATTTTAACAACATGCAGATGTTAAAAAACAAACAGTTTTCTTTTTTCAGACTACAAACGTTTGGTCCACCTCTTTTATTGCAGAGATCTACAGATGTGGTCCGCAAACTGCAGACTTTTTGTCTCAGAAAAAAACAATCATCACCTAAGAGACTTTTAATCTTATTTTAAAATGTGTTTTTCAATATCATTTGAGCAAATGATTGATTATTTGAAGTATTCATTGATTTATTATCTTTTCTGCAAACAAAAACAAACAACACCTTAGGCTTTTTGGTATGCATAATCGTTAACATGTGTGGCCATTTCATTAGGCGTAGGTTTCTCCATCTCTTGGTATACATCTGTCGGGCTAGGAGAGAGAGAGGCTCGCCACCACAGCCAGAAGGAGGCGGTGTTCGAACATAAAAACTTACGCAACATCAACCTTAATCTTATGTTCCACATAAAACTCATACCGAAAACCTTTATTTAAAACTTATTATTAGAAGCGGATACCTAATTGTTTTTTTTTTTGCCTAGTTTTTAACCTAAACAACCATATATAGACAAAACTGCCAAAATGGTCCCTGTGGTATGCATTTTTTGGGGGTTTTAGTCTAAACCACGACTTTTTTGAATTGATGGTCCCTATGGCCATGTTTGTACGTAGATTTGGTCCCTCGTAAATTTGAAATGACTATAATGCTCTTCTGTTATAATTTTTTTTCTATTTAATTTAAATGAAAAAGAAAATAAATAATTAATTTGGGCCTCTCTCTCTCTCAACGCAAAGAGTACAAAATAATCACCATTATTTGGATAAATCCATATAAATCTGGATGAACACATGAAAAAACGCAAAACTTAAACAAACACCAAAAATTCTACATATGAACAAACCCATAAATTGAAGATAATCTTGAACAAGTATGTATCAGTCCATATGAACACATTAATAAAACCATAAAATTGAATTAAGGCAGTAAATGATAAGAAAAGTCCAATCCATCTTGTCACCTTCTTCTCCAACATCAAAGAATAAGGAGAGGCAGCGGAGTTTCAGTGGTGGTTGTAGAAAAGGAGAACAGTTGCCGGAGATGCGATCGAAGATGGAGATGTAGCGATCTGAGGGATTTCTTGTGACGTTTATCTTTCCAGCAACTATAGTGATTTGAAAGAGATCGAAAAATCGATGCACATTCACCTGAATTCGTACCTTAGAATATGGTTTGTTCATGTTTCCTGCAACTATGGCGATCGATTCTTATGAGGTTTTCCTACGATAGAGCTAAACCAGTAGATGGGCTGGTGTAACAACCCATTTTTTGCATCCAAAAATTTCATTTTTGTAATTACTATAATTAAAACATTCGCAGGAAAACATTGTCAAATCATATCATTTCATAAACTGTGCATAATGTCTAAAAATCCAAATCATAAAATAGTGATAATATCAGAGTACAATCCCAAGGAAAACTCATAAAGCGGAATCTGAGGTGTGTGTATGATGTGCAGCTACAGCGCCGACTCCTTCCCCTTCGCTGAAGAGGTACCTGAAATAAAACTGAAACTTGTAAGCACGAAGCTTAGTGAGTTCCCCCACAGTACCACATACCATACAATATACTGTCAGGCAATTCTAGGGCGCCCGACTTACCCAGGTCAAACCATTCTGGGGTGTTTGACGTACCCAGGTCAAGCCATTCTGGGGTGCCTGACGTACCCGTCGGTCTATTTCACCCGACCACCGGGGACTATTTCACCCCCTACTACTACCACATAAACACATATCATAACATAATGTACTGTCAGACAATTATGGGGTGTCTGACTTACCCAGGTCAAACCATTCTGGGGTGTTTGACGTACCCGTCGGTCTATTTCATTCGACAATCGGGGACTATTTCACCCCTTACTGCTACTACCACATAAACACATATCATGATAGCACATAAACATAACATGTAACAGCAACCTAGATGAATATCACAAAGACATTCATCTAACATACAACTCCTACTAGTGGGCCGACATTGTGGCCGTAGACCCACCACTATTGGAAGGTAACTCACCTTGTAAGGCTGACTGCTGAAAAACTGCTCGGCAACTGACTAAGTGCTGCTCCGGTAACCCTCCGGCTATAATCTCACAAAACACCCAGTTAGACTCTGATATCTACTCTTAGGATAAAATGACTATTTTACCCCTAACCAAGTCCAAGTCAAAGTCAACTTCCAGTTGACCCGACTCGTCGAGTTAGGCCGCCAACTCGTCGAGTCCCTAACTCTCTACCCGTCCTTGTCCATGACTCTACTCGTCGAGTTCAGCAGCGACTCGACGAGTCCTCCTTCTTATGAACGTCGAATGAATCTTCATCCGACTCGCCGAGTCGTATGAACAACTCGTTAAGTTCACCTTCATCTGATAAATAAGTCCTGTCCTCGACTCGCCGAGTTGTATGAACAACTCGTCGAGTTCATCCTCAACTATAAGGAGATTGCCTTGGACTCGCCGAGTCCGTTCTTGCACTCGTCGATTCGGGCAAGTCCAAGTCTTATTTCTTGATTTCCAGCGTACAACTCTTGACCAAAAGGTAGATCTAAGCTCCTTCAATCGCTCTAGCACGTAAAGTTACAAACTTTACGTGCATGCATGGGACTTTGAGCTCAAAAGGTCATAAAATAAGCTATTATGATGCATGGGGCCTTAGATGGGTGCAAAAGCAACCCCTAATTGCCTTATGACTCTCTTAATGACTTGATTCTGAAGTCTCAACCCCCAACCATGCTTGCAATCATGGTTGTCACCAAAAATGGCTTATAAAAGCCCTAAATCTCCCAAAAAGGGATCTAACAAAAGAAAGAGCAAGGTTACAGCTTTATACCTCCAATGAACTGTGGAAGATGCACAAACTCGGGTTCCCTTGGTCTTTGCTTGTTTCCTCAAGCCTTTCCCTTCCTTTTTATGGTCACAACTAGCAAGATCCACCAAAAATGCCTTAGATCTTCTCAAAAACGGATAGAGTTTGCTTAAGGTGGGGGGTTCTGGAAGCATTGGGGACGAAAGGGAGGCTGAACAAGTGGTTTAAATAGGGTGCAAACCCTCATCTAGGGTTTTTTCCGGACAGCGCCTACTCGCCGAGTCAGAACGCGGACTCGTCTAGTAGGTCATTAAACTTCTGAGTCCAACACGCTCTGACTCGACGAGTTGGACTTCAACTCGTCGAGTCCAAGACCAAAATGCAAGATTCTAGAATAAAATACATACCAGGAACCAGGTGCTACAGCTGGTGGCTTCCAGTTGCTAGGGTTTGCAGTAACAAATCAAAGTCGATTTGCAGGTGAGAGGTTAGACTCTCGGCATCAAGCTGATGAATTTCAATGTGATAATTTCTTAACCTAGATAAAAAAAAAACGGAAGTAGATATAAAGGGGAGAGAAGTGTAGTGGTGGTAAGTTATTAACTGGATTCGTTTGCTGGTAGCAATTATACACAAAATACTGAATGGATTTTCCTTTTTGATTTTGGGTTGCAAGTGATCTACTGGAAGAAAGAAAAATAGAGAAGAAGGGGTGGGTGGGGAAGAAGACGATGGAGGAAAGAGAGAGAGAGAGAGAGAGAGAGAGAGAGAGAGAGATTTTGTATTTATTTATTAATTATAAAATGGTTAAGAAAGAAAGAAAAATGAAAAATAAATATGTTAAGGGTATTTTAGTCTTTTCAATTTGGAGAGGGACCAAATCCGCAACGAAACTAGCTCAAAAGGACCACTAATCCAAAAAAGTCGGGGTTTGGACTAAAACCCCAAAAAAATGCATACCACAAAGACCATTTTTGCAATATATATCACTGGCCAATGTTTTAAAAACCGGTTTGAACCGGTTGGACCGGGAACCGGGAAAGGAAATGGTTCAACTATTACCAGTTTAATATCTATTTCTGAACCAGATCGAACCGGCCAGTTTTTACAAAAATCCGGTTGAACCAGTTCAATTAAACCGGTTGAACTGGTTAAATTTACTAAAAACACATGGATATGGAACTTTTTGCATAATAAACTTTAGTATTTTTTTTCATATTTATTAAAAAAATTCTTAATAAAAACACATTATAAATGTTATGAAGTTTTTTTATGCGTTTATATTCATTTAGAACTTTATTTTCTTTTTAATGCATGTGGACTTATGTAAAACTTACGGTTATGAGTTATTTTAATGTATTTAGATTGATCTACAACTTGTTTCCATGTGTATTTTAATGTTTGCACTTGTGGACATCAAATTATTTATTTGTGTATGTATTTATGTGTAGGAAAATATGAAAATAAAAAATGAAAATTATAAAAACCGGTTTACTCAGCGGTCGAACTGGTTAAACCAATTAAACCGAAAACCGTTCATCATACCGGTTCAACTAAAAAACCGATTTTTAAAACATTATCGCTCGTTTTTCATGAAGCAAAAGGAGCAAACAAAAAATATTAAACGACTTTTCTTTAGTTTCTAAATAAGCTTGATCACACTAAAAATAGAAAACCCATGTGTAGTGTAAATATGGGGATGCACGTGCTACTGAAATTTGGATGACTTATTCACAGTGTATTAGTTGGAATTGCTTACTAAATTAAGAGGAAATCAATTATTTTTAACTTTTTGTTCCTACAAATTCTTATATCCAATTAAATCAAGATATATGTCATATTAATATATTAAAATTTCATTAAATTGACATTAAATGTTACACATGTCACTATTTAATTTGATAGGAAGATTTGTTGGAAAAAAATAAAAAAAAATATTTAATTTCTCCTAAATTAATTAAATATGTAAAAGGGTGATGTGTTTAAACTATCTTAGATTAAATTTATACGTACAAATAGACATATTCAACCATGTGTAGTTAATGTGCTATGGTTGTAATATATATATATATATATATATATATATATATATATATATATATATATATATATATATATATATATATATATATATATATATATATATATATATATATATATACTTGTTTATAACCCGTGAAAACGACGGTTATAAAATTAATTAAATTTTCATAGTAAAAAGTTAAAATTATTAATCAATTATTTCAAATAAATTATTTTAAATAAATTATTGATTAAGAGATATTTTTTAATTATATAAAATTATAATCGTTGATTTAAATAAATACATGAAATTATATCACCTTATAATATATATTAACTTTATTTTATTTTTTATTCTAGTGTTATTACTTTAATGTAATTAGAGTGTAAAATTTAAAATTTGAAATGAATAATCAATTATTAATTTACTATAATTAAAGTAGGAAATTTAAAATTTGAAATATAGAATTAATAGGTTGACATGTGATAATGATGATTTCTAATATTATGACACTTGTCAATATGAGAATAAACTTATTCATTTATTAGAATAACGATATATATATATATATATATATATATATATATATATATATATATATATATATATATATATAGGGTCGACATAGGGCGACCTGGGCCACCGCCCAAGGCATCACTACGAAGGGGGCATAAAATTTAGTTGAGCTCTTATGGCCATATTAATTTTCGGCACAAATTTTTAGCCATGAGGCATTCGACGCATTGAAGAGTAGTAGAAGGCAGCAAAACGCAGCTCAACAATCACGCTAAAAAATCAGAAAACAAGGAGTCGGCCACGCGCAATAATCAGACTTAAAATAAGAAATCGATTACCATGAGTCTTGCAATCAACAGTGATTTTTATTTTATTTCATTTTATTTTATTTTATTTTATTTTATTTTATTTTGTTTTAAGAAGCTACACTTTTATTTTTTTTTCTTTCATTATTTAAAGTATAAATCAAAATCTATAATTCCTAAACTCTAAAATCTGAAATTCTGCATTCGAAATAGTAACTACAATGTAACATCCCAAAATTCATGACCAAAAATTTCATTTTTTAATATAACTAAAACACATTTGTAACTTGGTTCACACATTGAAAAGCATTTTAAATAAAACATTTATCAGAGTTCATTCCCAGAAATCACATATTGCGGAAAAACATAGGTGTATACGTTGCGATCATGCCAATCTCCTTTATTGAAAACTGGAGGTACCTGAAACCAAAACTGGAAATCGTAAGCACGAAGCTTAGTGAGTTCGCCAAATACCACATAATTCATATTAGCTATAAAACTACATAAACCATATAAGTCATGCATACAACATATAGGGATGTCATGGGCTCACCCTATGGTCTTACACCTAAGTGTCATGGGCTCCCCCATGGTCTTGAATAGGAAAGTCATGGGCTCTCCACATGGTCTTACATCCACGTGTCATGGACTCTCCCATGGTCTTCCATACAAGCATACCACATATACAACTAGCATACCTCGTAGCACATAACCAGCTAACATACCACATAACACTACTTCATCTAGTATACCACATATCATAAAATGGGCCGGCCTTAGTGCCTTCGACCCATTGGTATGGTGAGGAGACTCACCTCTCAAGAATGTTGAACTGATAAGATAGAATCATATAAGTCCCAACGCATAGATCCAACTCAACTGCCTATAACCATCATGTGATTAACTTGTCAAAATCCCAAAATACCATAAATACCCTTAAAGCCAAACTTGGTCAACCCTGGTCAAAGTCCAAGTCAACAGTCAAGGTCAACAGTCCATGTTGACCCCAACTCGTCGAGTGCATCTAGCAACTCGTCGAGTTCCTTCAGAGTCCAGAAAACCGAGGAAAACCCTAACCAATCGTCGAGTTACTCGTCATACTGAAAACAGGGAAAACCCCAATCATGTGTGCAAATTATCCAAGGCGTTATATGGATTAAAGTTGGCACCACGTGTATGGTTTCAACACTGAAGCACATTTCTTATTTCTTATGGGTTTATATGCAGTCATACAAACACTTCGCTATTTATTTTTCTCAAAGACTCATGCATTATTTACTTACTGGTTTATGTCGATGACCTCATTCTTACGGGAAACAATGAATCTGCCATTTCCACCTTTATATCTCATCTCAATCACGAATTTACCATAAAATACCTTGGGGAACTAAATTACTTCCTTGGCCTTGAAGTTGCTTACACGGATAATGGTCTCTTCCTCACACAGACAAAATATGCTCGATAAATTATTATCCGAATCGAGCTTTTGGACTCCAAACCCGTTAGTACACCTTTGGATCCACACAAATCCCTCACAATGGATAGCTTTCCCTATTCTGATCCTACTCTCTATCTGTCGTTAGTTGGAGCCCTTCAGTACTTGACCATAACTAGACTGGACTTATCTTATGTTGTTAATCAAGTATCTTAGTTCTTTCATGCTCCAGCCATCGATCATTTCGAAGTTGTTAAGAGAATACTTCGGTATGTTAAAGGCACCATTTCCTTTGGTCTAACGTATAGTCGTCTTCACAAAGCTTCCGTCGTCGGCTACTCTGATGCTGATTGTGTTGGGTTTTTGTATACTACAACATCCTATGGTTCACATACAACCCTAAATGCCTTGGATCTATGTTTTCTCTAATTATACACGTAATGGTATTTCCAAAGCATTAAGCCTATAACTAGCATACAAATGACATTAACAATATGAAATACTAGTTAGGATGACATACCTTTTATGTAGCTTGAAACCTTGTTGTATTAGGCCTTAAGAGCTTAGCACTAAAAGTATGAATGCCTCAAATGGCTCACAACTCACCTAGGACAAAGGTGGCTCTTGAGAGAGAATTTCCATGCACCAAAAACACCTCTAAGAACTACAAGTGTTACAAGTAGGCGTTTTTAGGCTATAGAGCACATATTTATATGTAGGATTCCAAGGGTCATGGGTATAATCCAAATCCATACCCATGGGTTTTATGATCCATGGTTCATGTGGCCCGACTCTTTATGTGTCCATACATGGATCATAAGCCCAACACATATAAATATAACTAATTACCATAATTAGTCCTCAGAGATTTAATTAGTCTCTTTTGATCACTAAATTAATTCCAAATTAATTTTTGATCAATACTAATTAAAACATATGATTTCATATTAATATATTAGAACTTATAATATATTAATAAATCATATATAACCTTTTCTCAAGAGTCCATCATAACAAATTGTCCTGATGTTATGCAACTCAAATGGACCATGCTACTCTCGGGTCGAGTACATACCAATAATGGTCCTGGGCTTAGACATCTAATCCAACAGATTGGGCTCGCTGTCTTGAAACACGTTGCTCTACTTATGGCTATTCAGTGTTTCTAGGTGGAAATCTTGTTTCCTAGAGTGCCAAGAAACAACCAACGATCTCCAGGTCCAGTTGTGAATCCGAGTATAGGGCAACGGCAAACACGGCTGCAAAAATTGTTTGGATCACCCATTTACTTCGAGAATTGCATGCTTTACCACCGGACCACCCTACACTTCTCTGTGACAACAAAAGTGCTCTATTTATGACCCATAATCCAATGTCACACAAGCATGCCAAACATATTGACTTGGATTATCACTTCATTTGGGACCTTGTTAGCTCGAGTAAATTATACACAAAGTTTGTTCCAACCAATCCTCAAGTGTCAGATATCTTTACCAAAAGTCTTATGCGTGCACTCTTTGAGAAGTTTCGTACAATGCTTCGTCTTGGACCACCACCTTTTCGATTGAAGGGGGTATTATAGGATAATTTCTAGTATTTATTGTATTTATCTGTATGTTAGTTTATCTCCTTTATCATAGGAGTAATTGTTGTAATCCTCTCTGTATATTCTTATGTTAATATCAATACAAGGTTAAGGATGATTTTATCAATTGTTTACACTTATCAACATAGTTCAGGCTCTCATGCACTTGAATGTCATCTAGCGAGATAATTGCAGCCTCGTCTGCTACACACTTCCGCAACTAAGACACATGGAAGGTTTTATGGATCTGACTAAGCTCATCCAAAAGATCCAGCCGACATGCAACCCTGACAACCCGGGCAAAAATCCTATATGGACCAATGAATTGGGGGGGCTAGCTTGCCACTCTTCTGAAATCGGATGACACCATTCCGAGGTGACACCTTTAGCAACACTTTCCTACCTAGAACTCGAGGTCCAAACGACGTCAGTCAACATAAATCTTTTGGCGACTCTGTGCAACCCGCAACCTGTCGCACACATGCTGATTCAACGCAGTGGTCTAGCAACACCTTCGTGCTTCTCATGACCCAATGCCCGACCTCTCCCTAGAAAATTGGAGTCCTGCACCTCCTTCCATACAACATCTCGAATGGAGGTCGATCAACACTAGCATGATAATTGTTATCATACGAGAACTCTGCCAATGAAAGGTAAGTATCCCAACTCCCTCCAAAATCCAACACACAAGCTCTAAGCATATCCTTAAGCGTCTGGATCGACCGCTCACTTTGATAAATGGTATGGGGGTGGTACGTTGTACCAAGTGTAATTAACTGCCTAACTCCTCATGAAACTTCATCCAAAATCTGGAGGTGAAACGAACATCTCGACCCGAAACCACAGATACCGGCACCCTATGCCTGACTACCACCTCCCGAACATAGATATCCACTAACTTTTCTGCGGATATGCTCTCGGCAATCGGAATAAAATTCGCACTCTTCGTCAGTCTATCCATAATAACCCATATATAATCAACACCCTGCGTCGTCCTGCGTAACTTGGTGATGAAATCCATAGTAATCTCCTCCCATTTCCACATAGGAATAAGTAACGGTTGCACCTTGCCATGAGGTCTTTGATGTTCGTATTTGACCTTCCTACAGGGCAAACACATCTCAACAAACCAAGCAGCCTCTCTCTTCATACAGGGCCAACAATAGCTCAACCTCAAATATCGATACATCTTCATGGCCCCTGGATGGATAGAAAACTTGGACTTATGAGCCACCTCCAAAATCGTTTGTCTCGCCCTGCCTGATGTCGGAACCCAAACCCTGCCACACTGAGTCAATAATCCTCGATTGTCTCTAACAAACAACGAAATTTGCCCTCTAATCCGCTCAGTTTTCCAATTTCTTTTTTAGTCCTTCAACCTGAGCCTCCTTGATCAAATCCATCAAGGGTGAAGTAACAGTCATTCTCAAACAAGTATCTTGGATCGATGAACATACCGTCTTACGGCTCAAAGCATCAGCCACCATATTGGCCTTCCCGAGATGAAACAAAATCTCATTGTCATAGCCTTTCACCACATCTAACCATGATGCCGCATATTCAAATTCAGATGATCCATCAAATACTTCAAGCTTTTGTGATCGGTGTAGATGGTGCATCGGACCCCGTACAAGTAATGCCTCCAAAATTTAAGGGCAAACACCACCGCCCCCAATTCTGAATCATGTGTGGGGTAATTCACCTCATGAGGTTTCACGCGTAAGTAATCACGTGCCCTCTATGCATAAGTAAAGCTCCCAGACCCAAAATAGAAGCATCGCAATAGAACACAAAATCATCCAATCCCTCGGGTAACGCAAGAATCGGGGCCTCGCACAATTTTTGTCTCAAAGTCACGAAATCCAGTTGTTGATCTGAACCCCACCGAAAGGTTACATTCTTGGTCAGGCGAGTCAAAGGTACTGCAATCTTGGAGAAATCCTGAATAAATCTTTGATAATACCCCGCAAGACCCAAAAAACTCCGAATCTCGGATGTGTTTTTCGGGACCTCCCAACGCATCACAACCTCGATCTTGGCCAGGTCTACCAAGATACCACCCTGATTGATGATGCGCCCCAAAAACTACACCTCAAGCAACCAAAACTCGCATTTGGAGAATTTAGCATAAAGCCTCTCCCTCCTCAGAGTCTGCAATGCCTATTGCAGATGTTGCTCATGTTGCTCCTTGGTCTTGGAGTAGACCATAATATCATCATTGAAAACAATCACAGACCGATCCAGCATCGGCCTGCAAACCCGATTCATGAGATCTATGAACGCTGATGGTGCATTGATGAGCCCGAATGGCATCACTACGAACTCGTAATGGCTAGAACGAGTTTTGAAGGTCGTCTTCTACACATTTTCATCCATGG
Source organism: Lactuca sativa (assembly GCF_002870075.4). Taxonomy (NCBI): domain Eukaryota; kingdom Viridiplantae; phylum Streptophyta; class Magnoliopsida; order Asterales; family Asteraceae; genus Lactuca; species Lactuca sativa. The sequence continues at coordinate 64,082,354 of NC_056631.2, read as the reverse complement.
TCCTCATCTCATGGTATCCCAACCTAAGATCAATCTTGGAGAACCAAGATGCACCCTGAATCTAATCAAATAAATTGTCGATCCTCGGAAGTGGGTAACAGCTCTTCACCGTCAGCTTGTTCAGTTCCCGATAATCGATGCACATCCTGTGCAACCCATCCTTCTTTTTCACTAACAGGATCACTGCTCAAACAAATAAAACCTTTATCTAGCAGCTCCTGCAGCTGCGTAGACAACTCCTGTATCTCAGGTGGGGCTAGGCGATATGGTGCATTGGCGATAGGACCCGATCCAGGCATCAAATCAATCTGAAACTCGACTTTCCTCTCAGTAGGAACTCTCGTAAACCCCTCTGGTAAAACATCGGGGAAGTCCCACACAATAGGTACCCCGCTCAAATCTGTCATGGTCTCAACCCATGTATCCGAAAGATAAGCTAAAAACTCAGAACAACCCTGCTGAAGCAACCTCCTATCCCTCATAGATAAATAGAGAGTTGGTCGTGCACAATCAATCATGGCTCCATTAGGCCCTAACCATTCCATCCTGATAATCACCTTCAATCCCCTCAAGGGAATTGGTACCAGGTCGATCGGAAACCTCTCACTGAACATGCTCATAACACATCCTCGAAATACCCTCGCAGAGCTCATAGTATGATCATCCGCAATCTCCACCTCCGTAGGAGAATCTAAAGTCCCTGGACTGTCTCAAAACTTCTTGTTGAGTGCAAGAGATACAAAGGATCAGGTATCCCCCGAATCAAATAAAACATGAGCCGACAAACTTTTAACCAAAAAGGTCCCTATACAAGATTATAACAAACATAAGCATAACAAGAAAATCAACAAAGACAAAGATAAAACGCGTACCAGTAATGACATCCGGTGCTGCTCGAGCCTCGTTAGTGGTCAATTGAAATGCTCTGCTCTTCACCGCAGGAGCCTCCGCCTTGCCCCAGGCGGCCATTGATATATTGATAATCCTCAAGGTGGTTGGCACATGCGCCACCACTGCTCCACCAGACAACCTCAGACATTGGGCCTTTTTATGGTCGGTCTGGTTGCAGTGGACACAAATAAAGCCCTTTTTGGGACACTCCCTGCTCATGTGGCCCGATTGGCCACAACCATAACATATCAGGCCTGCTACCCGACGGGCCACACTATGCGGCTTGTCGCACTTAGCACAATGGCCCCAGCCTTACTGGCATCGGCTGGAGGTATCGGAAGTCTTGGGCTTCTTAGCCTACCCTACTGTTATATGAACCTGCTTTGGCTTCCGCTTTGTACGGAGCTCTAACTCAAGTTACGGCTCATGGGCCTTCTTAATCATGTCATCCAGGGTCTTGTACCCCAAAAACCTCATGAAATCTCGGATATCATCCCTCATCATGGCATGCTACCTCGTCTTCCTCGTCTCCTTATCTTCAGCGTACTGCGGAACCAACAATGCCCTGTCCCTGAACTTGGCGATAATCTCCGCCATAGTCTCCGTAGTCTTCTGAATGTCCTGGAACTCCCTCACCAACTGTTGCACCTCAATCACCAGTGAAAACTCCCGACCAAACCTCCACATAAAATCCTCCCAGGTCATCACTGCCACTCTCGTCGATCCTACCTCACGGGTAACCTCCTCCCACCAGTCCTGCGCTCGGTCCCTTAGCATACAGGACGCAAATCCCATATTTTCTGCCTCGGGGCAAAAGCTCGTGTGTTGAGCATTCTCCATGTCAACAATTCATCGGCGAATAGCGATGGGGTCCTTAGCCCCAAAGAACTTAGGCGCTCCGCACGCCTTAAACTACCGAAATGAGGGAGTCCGAGTCCCAATCTGACCTGCAGCAATATCGGTTCAGAAAGACGTGATCCGTTCCTCCATAATCTCCATGATCCCCTCCTTGACGGTACCGAAAATCATTGGGGTAACGTCAAGGATGCCGCGAGTAACCTCGACTGCAATAAGCTCATGTAACCTCTCATCAATCGACTCTGCACCAGAACCTAAACCCGATCCCGAACCTAAACCTCCTCGCGTAGCCATCACCATCCTCAAACTAAAAATACAACAGAGAAAACAATCGATAAGGACGTTCTAAGGGATTCTTCCTCACCGGACTCCTTAGATTTTCCAGATCTGTCCTCGTCTCGGGTATAGGTACTGTGCTTCCAGTAGTGCGGGCCTAATACTACCTTCCACACCTACATGTACCATCCACAAGGTCATACCTGATACCCCAGATGAGAGTCAGAGATAAGGATGTATAGAAGACTACTTCAGGGGGCATCTTGGTTTTCCACTCCTGAGGATTGACGATCTCTTCGACCAGCTTCAGGGGCATCTTGGTTTTCCAAGGTTGATTTGCTTTTAGGCTATCACCAGATGAGAGTCTGAGATGAGTATGTACAGAAGACTACTTTCCAGACTCGCTATGGTCACTATGAGTTTGTGGTGATGCCATTTGGGCTCACCAATGCTCCTGTCGCGTTGATGGATCTCATGAACCGCGTATGCAGACCGATGTTGCATCAGTCTATGATATTCTTTATTGATGACATCTTGGTTTATTCCAAGACGCATGAGCAACACAAGGAGCACATGTGGGAGGTGTTGGATACATTGAGGATGGAGCGACTTTTCACAAAGTTCTCCAAGTACGAGTTATGGTTGCGCGAGGTGCAGTTTCTGGGGCATCTCGTCAATCAGGACGGTATACTGGTCAATCCGAACAAGGTAGAGGTCGTGATGAGGTGGGAAGTTCCGAGGTCTCCATCCGAGATTCGGAGTTTTCTTGGTCTGGCGGGTTATTATCGGAGATTCATCCAGGATTTCTCAAAGATTGTTATTCCACAGACCCAACTGACCAAGAAGTCGGTGACTTACCATTGGGGGCCTCGGCAGCAGGCGACTATCAAGACTTTGAGGCAGAAGTTGTGCGAATCGCCGATCTTAGCCATGCCAGAGGGCATTGAGAATTTCGTAGTATACTGTGACCCGTATATCTCTGGTTTGGGCACAGTGTTGATGCCGAGAGGGAACGTCATCGCTTATGGCTCGAGGCAATTGAAGCCCCACGAGGCGAATTACCCGACGCACGACTTGGAGTTGGGGGTGGTTGTTTTTGCCCTCAAAATCTAGCGACACTACCTCTATGGTGTCCGTTGTACCATTTACAAGGATCACAAGAGTTTGAGGTACTTGATGGACCAGCCAAATTTGAACATGAGACAACGACAATGGTTGGACGTGGTGAAGGATTACAATTGCGAGATCCTCTACCACCCGGGGAAGGCCAATGTTGTAGCCGATGCACTTTGTCGCAAGGCATTCGCAGCCCTGATCAGAGACATCTGCCTGAGGATGATAGTAGTGACTACGCTTTTGGAGTGGATTCAAGAGGCTCAGCAGGAGGCTATGAAAGAGGAACACCGGAAGAGTGAGCGTATCGTGGGTCAGATTTCCTACTTTGACTATGATAGCCGAGAGTTGTTGACACTCCATCGTAGAGTGTCGTAGAGTGTGGGTTCCGTACACGAGTAGTGTGCACCAAATCCTGATAGAGGAGGTGCACAAATCTAGATTTTCCATCCATCCCGTGGCGACGAAGATGTATAGAGATCTCCATCCTGATTATTGGTGACCCTGAATGAAGCGAGATATAGCCTGGTACGTCGAGAGGTGCTTGACCGCAGGAAGGTCAAGGCCGAATACCAGAGACCTCACGGCAAGAGGCAGTCGTTGAATATCCCGTTGTGGAAATCGAAGGATATTACCATGGATTTCATTACGAAGTTGCCTCGGACGGCGCGCGGAGTTGATGTGATATAGCTCATCATGGATCGATTGACCAAGAGCGCCCATTTCATACCGATTCAAAAGAGTATCTCGACAGAGAATCTAGCATACATCTACATCAGAGAGGTAGTAGCTCGACACGGGGTGCCAGTTTTTGTGATTTCTGACAAGGATGTGCGGTTCTCTTCCAGATTCTGGAAGAAATTTCATGACGAATTGGGTACTTATATGCACTTCACCACAGCCTTTCACCCGCAGACGGAAGGTCAGAATGAGCGGACCATTCAAACTTTGGAGGATTTGTTGTGGGCATGCGTCCTAGACTTCGGTGGTAGCTGGGATACCTACCTTCCATTGGCAGAGTTCTCATATAACAATAGCTACCATGCCAGTATTGATCGGCCTCCCTTCGAGATGCTTTATGGGAGGAAGTGCGGGACCCTGATATGTTGGGGTGAGGTGGGACAGAGGGTCATGAGGAGTACCGAGGTGGTACTCAAGACGACGGAGAAGATCCAGTAGGTCCGGAGTAGACTCCAGACGGCCCAAAGTCGGTATAAGAGCTACGCCGACAGACGTCGATCGGACCTGGAGTTTCAGGTCGGGGATATGGTCCTTCTGAAGGTGTCACCTTCGAAAGGTGTAATTCACTTCAGAAAACAGGGAAAGCTGGGCCCCAGGTATATCGGACCATTCAAGGTTATAGCCCGGGTGGGCAAGGTGACATATAGGTTGGATCTTTAGGAAGAGATTATACAGATCCACAACACTTTTCATGTCTCCCAACTGCGGAAGTGCTTAGTGGATGACTCCATAATGGTGTCTTTAGGGGATATTTAGGTGGATGACAGTCTGAACTACATCGAGAGACCGATATCCATTCTCGACAAGAAAACGAAGGATCAACAAGAGGGTAGAGTTGGTGATGGAACAGTGGCAACACCGCAAGGGCACGGAACAGACGTGGGAGCCGGAGGATGAGATGAGGGAGCACTACCCAGAGCTATTTCAAGCCACAGCAGACTTCGAGGACAAAGTCTGAGATAAGTGGGGGAGATTTGTAACGCCTAGTTCCTGGTATGTATTTAATTTATAATTATTCACTGTTGTATAGAAACTCATCAAGTTGGAGGCCCCAAACTCGTCGAGTAGAGATGATGTGGACCGCGGATTCTGAAAACCTACTCGACGAGTTGGGGAGCCTCAACTCGACGAGTAGGGTGGATAAAATGAAACCCTAATTCCGGGGTTTGCACCCTATTTAAACACCTTAACCCAAGGTGTTGTCCTCATCTCCATCCTCCACTTCCCAAACCCCTAATCTTGAAACCCTAAGCCATTTTTGGTGATTGTGAGTTAATCTTATGCTTTCTTGGTGAGTTGAAGAAGGAGAAACTTGAAGGAGGAGCAAGAACTTGTGGGACGAGAATAGATCCAGAAGTTGAGCTTCATTTATGGTTCATCTTAGGCATAAAGCTTCAACCTTGTCTATGGCATGCTTAGATCTAGTTTTAGGCTTTTTTGCTTCAAGTTTTGGTCCAAAGATATTGATGGTTGGGATTTGGACGTCCCACTTGGGCTAATCCTTCAGATCTAGGGTCTTGAGGGGACTCCAAGACTTAAAGGTGCCAACTTTATGGCCATGAAATTCCCATGAAACTTCTAGACCATCTTCTTAGTCTTTTAAGCCTTAGTAAGTCATGCACGCAAGTAAAGATGGGAGCTTTACGTGATCAAATTGTCCTTAGATTCCAGATCTATGACCTCAGGGTAAAGTTTTGATGGCTTTTGGAGTTGGATCTAAGCCCTTTTGGGTTAGGGTTTGAGTTCATGTCTTGGGGAGGGGTTCTTAATGGGTAAAGTCGGAAACTTTACCCTTCTAGACGTATTTACAGCCTAGATCTAAAAGATAGGGCCTTGGTTTGAAGAATATGGACTTAATGCATTAAGAAGGCTTAACAAACTAAAGAACTCGAAGAGTTCATAAGAGAACTCGACGAGTTATTCTGAAAGTGTCCCGACCCTGTTTGGATAAAGAGGGACTCGACGAGTCGACTCGGGAAATTGCGATTCTGCGAGTCAAGGAGAAACTCAGCGGGTTGGAGAAGAACTCAACGAGTTGGATCGCGATTCCATGATTTTATGATTCTTGAGAACTCGGCGAGTTGAAGGGCAAACTCGACGATTCGAGTCAACTCGGAGCGTTGACTTTGACTTTGACCTTGACTTTGACTTGGACCAAATTGACCCTTAAGGGGTTATGAGTATGAAAGGGTAATTAAGGAAATATTTTATATTTAGGAGTTTGAGTTGGATTGATATTTGGAGCCGAGGATTTTCAGCTACTTTCCAGTATTCGATGTGAGTTACCTTCCTGTATGAGTGGGTCGAAGGCACCAATGCCGACCCACTAGTAGTTATCTGTAGTAGAGATCTGGAATTAGGGTTTTAAAGGCAGTGGAGGCTGGTAAGGAAGAGGGTCCAAGGTCATAAATAAGCTTAAATAGGGCTCAAGTCCGAAAATTATGGTTTTAGCCTTCGGCCTCGTACGCCCCGCGTACGAGCTTGTACTCCCCGCGTATGAGCCTCGACTACCTGATGCACAAACTTGTGTACGCCTAGCGTACGAAGGGCCCTCTTTTGCCAACTTTAAATACATCAAGGGCTTAAAATGAAATGCCTGAATTTGGATGTTACAGTATGCTTGTTTTATATGTTTGTGTGAAGTTGGTTTATTAAAGACTTCCAACTCATCCCCACTTAAACACTCGGCACACTAAGGGGATTCCATAAAAAAAAAATTATGTCTTGGTTTGTTGACAAATCAAACTCCCAAAACCTGTGAAACACAAATAAGGATATGTACTGCAAAATGACTAAATGAGGCCGTTGTCGAATGGGGTCACTTCTTAGCATGGAAAATAGCCACTTTGAGGTTAAAATAAAAAATACGATGTTGAAATAACACACTGAGAAGTCTCTTGCTTGTGTAATCCTCCCCGTGCCAATTGTCCATATTGGGCATCATCATTGTGATATATAAAATTGGACGTGTACTACAAACTCATATGTACATCATTGTGATATATAAAGTTGGACATGTACTACAAACTCATATGTACATATTATGTATATTATTTCCCTATGATTGAAGCAACGAAATTTACGTGTATCATACAAAATATAAACCCATATGAGTTTAGAATTAGGGTTTCCAATTTGCAATGAAAGAAAAAAAAAAAAAAAAAGAATTAGGTCAACATAAGGGACACCCATTTTGTGAAATAGCAAAAAAAATAAAAATAAAACTGTTTCGTGGATTTCGCATTACGATCAAGAATGTGGGCATTTATTAACTTTAGGCTATTTTTTAAAAAATACTTAAAATTATCACATTTATTTTTCCTCTTTAAAAATTAAAACTTGTTATAGATTTAAAGAGCTAACCATTGATTGCTTTGATTGTTACAACTTCAAAAAAAGTTCATCTGAAAACATCATTGTCTATGATTCAGCATACTACAAAAGACGATTACTTCCCTAAAACTTTTATATTTAAAAAACTTTAAATAAAATGTTAGTCCACATTTCAAAAACTCGTTAATTGAAAACAAGCTTGCAAACTGTACTCTCAATCTACTTTGCGATTAGACTTAGGGAAGTGGCATATGCACCATCACCCTCACTACCCTTGCTAGCATGTAGGTACACCCCAAGGAGCCTCACCAGCTTCCACACGCTGATTCACCAGCAAGAAGAGAGAATGGAAAACAGGGTTACTAGAAGAAAGAGAAGGAAAAATGGCTGTTGGTATGCTTTGTATGATCCTTTTGCTTTTGTTTTTGTCTTTTTATTAAAATCAAAAGGCTATGTATGATTGATATTTTTTTTCTAAAATCCAAGATGTGCAGGTGTTTATGATAGAAACTTTTGGCTACATGTAAAAATATGATACATTAAAACCCCCTCCCCAACCGTCCAGTTTGCGTTGCCAATTCAAGCATTGTAATTATTGTAGTAGTCGAAGATTTGTTTTAGAAACCAAATAACCATGTTATTTAGTATTTACGTATTTTGGAGTTAACTGCTGCTAGAGTTTCAGCAAAAAAAAACTATTTGTTGCAACTTTCAATCAACCACAAGCACATGGAAACATGAAAATAATGTTAAGACCCCAAGGAATAGTAACCAAATATTCACCAATGTATTTTAAAAATGATGATTCCCATACATTACAAGTAAGTATGTATGTATGTATCTCCCTCCAATCCAAACACAATTACGACGCACACAATTCCCCTATATTTTCCTACATAAAAATAAAAATAAAAATAAAACCCAACTACCACTGCTACCACTAACACTACCAACGCTGCTCTACACCACCAGCCACACATTAAATTTAAGATGTGCCCAAAAGCCCCTCTCTCTCTCTCTCTCTCTCTCTCTGTCTGACTCTTTGTACTCAGCTCACCTCACAATTAGAGAAAAATTTGAGCCATCTACTTTACTAGTTTTTTGGGGATTTAGCAAAGGCAGAAAACAAAGGAAGGAAAATTAGCTACATTCATATTATATTAATTAGTCGGTGTCTTCTTCTATGAGTCAACCATTTCATCTTGAATCTCATTGGGGGCAATTAGTCCAGGAATGCTAAGCATTCGCTGTCTTTCTCTTTCTTTTTGAGCAGCTGCTTCTTCTGCATATAGATCCTTGTTGTCCTGTGGTGCACAAACCAAACCAAACCAAACCATGCATCAAAAATTTTTTTAAAAAAAAAATATATATCATAATTCATAAACATATTTAGATATATATTATCACAAACATTACCTGTGCTGAAAATTCTTTAGACTGCACAAGGAAGTCCCGTATGTGGTTCTTAAATGTAGAAAGGTCGGATCTCGACTCAAACAGTCCATTCACAAATTTTGCAACCTGAAAGAATCACATTACATCCAAATCCAATCCATCAGATATCTAAATATAAAAAAAAAAAATACTAATAAATAAACATCAGTTGTTTTTTTACCTCAGATGCTGGAATATTGGGGAAAGAGGCACCAAGAAGCTTAATAGTGTACTCTCTCACAAACATCCCATTGTTTGGATACGGATATGAAACGGTTGAGGCATCCCATAAAGGCTCAGTCAATGAGCCGGATTCCACCTACAATTAATTGACATGTCAGCATATCATATTAATTTTATATACTTGAATATGATTCAAATACAAAGTAGAGATGAGATGATATTAAAAATATAGATACCAGGCAGAATAAGTGCTGTAGCACCAACACATGCAGCTTAAATCCCGGTTTATGGAATGTGTCCGTCAGCACAGCAAATATTTCTTGCACAATCAGCACAAAATAGGACCGGTAGAATTGATTACAAAACTCCGACTTCTGCAAACAAAAATCAAAAATATGAAATATGAAATAAAACAAAGTTTTTATCTAATCAACTGTATGTATGTATGTATGTAGTACCTGAAAGTTTTTAAGCATCTCCAACAAAAGATTAAGCCCAGTTTCTGCAATGTTTCTCTCAGTGTGTCGAAAAGCCCACATCACAGAATCCATTACCAGCTTTAATTGCTGATGGAGGACAAAAAGGTAAAATTACTACTTCATGAAATTATAATTGTATAAAATCAAAGGAATTGAAGACAGACCTCGGGTGACAACAAGATTAAAGCTTGAAAACAATGAGTTGCAATGGCCCGAAGTAATGAAAAGAACTTCAGTCTGTGTTCAGGGTAATCTTCAAAATTCTTGGTTATCATCTGTAATTGTTAAAGAATAAATATATATAAGTCATGGAATTTGGAACCAAATAAGTTAAAAATACATGATTGTAAGTTTGTAACCTCAAGTGTACACTGGAAAACAGCTTCAAATATACGAGGAACATCATCTATCATTGCACCCTTGTACCTACATTCAAAAAGTTACTAGACTTCTAGCTAAAACATCAAATGTTGGAAGAAAAGATTAAAGATTAAAGATATACTTGTTTATAATTGTGGCAAAGAGAGACAAAACTTCTGATTCTCTAGCATCAGGCAAGTTTCTTGCATAGTCACCAAGTACCGGATCCATCATTGGGGGTACAAATTGCTTCCCAATCTGTGGTTGATCTTCAGCCTTGTCCAGAAACGTCTCAATCAGCTTAAGGGTTTCCCTCTTCACAGACCTGTTAAGTGTTATGATTATAATAATTAAGTTGAAAAGGTCATGCACTTTGCAAGAATATTACCTCAAAAGCTTCACATAGGATGTTTTAGAAGCAAAGGGCCCCCCTTCAGCAATGCCAGATGATATAAGTTCACTGTACATTCTGTTCAATGCATTTAATCAGACAGTAAGCAAGTGTTAATTACTTTATTATTTGATGGAACATATGCATGTAATTAAGGTGAGTAACAACATACTTGTAAACATTAAGCATGTCCAAAAAGATTAGAGTTATTTGTGGTAAGAAATGTGTTCCAAGTGCAGTGGCAGCACTTGTATTTGTCTGCAAAAAAACAAAGACTTTATTAATAAAAATAAACAAGAGCTAATTAAATTAAATATATTATATTCAGTAGTATAAACACAAACCTGCAATATGTTAAGCACAGTCCTAATAACATCTTGATCTTTCAAGAAATCCACATTTCCACGTGCATGTCCTATGATTTCCACCCATTTCTGCATACAGCAAACATATGTATCATGAGACACAATATTAAGAAATATCCTTTTCTAGAAGAATCCTACCCTACCTGATTGGGAAGATCCATCAGCCTCTGCAGATACTCATCACGTTTAGTTGCCTCGGATTCTGCTTGAATCATATGACCAACCTACCATACCAACAACATCAAGTAAGTATTTTTGTAAAAATTAAATAAATAAAACTCATACTTGAGACTTACAGATTCATAAAACGTATGTATCTGGTGAGGCTCAAGGTCGACAATGGTTGTTGGAAGAGTTGTAAGAAGTTCCGAAACAAACGGCTCATTCTCTCCTACCTGAAACAAACAACAAATTTCATCATCTATCCTATCTTTTAAGCAGATAAAATAATATCAAACTTTAATTTAAAAAAAAAATAGAATATACGTTACCTGGACTATGACAAATTTGCGCTTGCATTTCTGTACAATCTTCAAAAATGTATCACAAGCCATATCCTGAGATCAAAAAAAAACAAAGTTGGAGCAAAAAAATATTTACTAGAACTAGAAAGAATTGAGTATTAAAAAAAAAAGATATATAACCTGAACTCCTGGATGTGTTTCATGCATGAACTCAAACAACTTGTTTACAACTGTTTTCAAGAACTTCCAATGGGCCCGCAAGAATCTTGGATATTGTCCAACAACATACCTGGTGGTTGCAAACAGTTCCAACCAATTAATTTCTTCACCAATGCAAATATATTACAAAATCAAGGTTTGATTTATAATTTTTTTTAAAAGTAAAAAACTGTAAACAACCATACATGATATTACTCGCAATAACAGCTTTGTTGTCCTTTCCTTTTGTTATTTCACAGAGATTCAGTAGATCACGAATGACCATAACAAGAAACCTATTCTCCTGTCAAACAAGAACACATCAGCAAAATGCAATAGTTTATTATTGTTGCACATGAGAAATATACTGAACACCAATTAGATGCATACCTGGTCTTCCATCATGGACCCTGAGATAGATCCAATTGCCCAACATAGTGTATTCAAGTTATTCCAAGTCCAATCCTCACCATTCAACTGTTTACTCAGTTTCTTCAGCATCTGGTGACACACAGGAATAAAAAATATAAAATTACAATCCTGAATGTCATTTGCACAAAATATTAATTAAATCATACCTGCTTTTCAGTATCATCATGGTCAAGATGTGACAAGTAGATAAGTGTCTCCCTCATAATCTGCAAAAAAGTTCTAGCTTATGAGCTATTCTATTTTCCTTATTCTACTTGTGCATGATTATATTTTCTCATTTAGCTTAAATAAGCAAGAAATCACCTTATACTGAACAAGGACATCATTGTCCTTCAAGGTTTCACGAACAATATTCCCATTTTCATCCTCCACAATGAGAACCTCTTCAGGCTTTGCCATGCGAGATATCATAAGTAATCTTAACTTAGACATGGGCCCCGCATAAAGTTGCCTTCTTTGCAACAATTGTGTCCCAGGCCCATCAACCATACCAAGCAGTGGCATCTGCATTGCAAACATAATTATTTTCAAAAAAGAAAACATAATATAAGTGTAAGATGTACATATATTATGCTACTAATGACATGACATACATGCAACCCCATCATGTTTGCATTTTCAAGATTGTGGTTTGCCTCAAAAAGCTCCAACACAAGTGAATTCCAGTAATCCAAGCAAACCTGTTAAACACATCAACAAAAATGAAAGTTCAAAAAAAATGTATGTTACATATTGAATTACGAAACAGAAAAACAAAATAATAATAATAATAATAATACCTTAAAAACCTCCGTGTCATCAACATATGAAATGTTTATGAGATACTCCAACCCCATTAAAAGTGAATTGATGTTTTCTTGTGTAGACTCCAGTACACGAATATGAAACTGCATGCAGAAACACCACATCAGATGTTAAATGATTCAAAATAAATAAAGCTAACATGTACCACATACACAAATAAAAAGACCAGTTAAAACAAATACTTGCCTTGTAAAATGAAGTGAAAAACAATGCCAGATTCTGAATAAATGCCTGTTCCTCACTAGAGCCATTTGCATATGCATCAGGTATATTTGTAGTTGTGGGGAGAACAGTCTAAAACAATCAAAAAATACCATATGACTAAATTCATTAAACACAAGCCCAAACAATGAAGGAAAAAATGGAACATATAAGTAAAAAATCAACCCATTAAAGAAATTTGCATATACCTGCAACTGGACCATGAATATGTTATACATGTTTACATATTGCATATTGTAGAAATCCCCAAAGTTAAGAGCTGCAACCTGTGCCAATTAATAAAAACAATATTAGTTATATCCATTACAAAAAAGTCAACAACAACCTTCACAGAAAGTAAAAATAAGCATTACCTCGGTCAAACACTGTAGGGTCAGATTCCGATATGATGGCACAGGAAAAAACTTAAGAAGTGTTTCCAGCTGTAACATGTATAATAGCATCAATTGCAATTTCCTAACAAATGTAACTAAAGTTTTATTGAGGAGATTAATAAAAAGAAATACACACCAGTGGAGACTCAAAAATATAGCCCAAAGGGATCCATGAAAGAAAAGCATGCAAAGTGGCTAAAGTAGCCCTGATCAGCTCAGTTCTTTGAGATGCTGAAAGTACATATAAGCATAGCTCATGAATGAGTTGAAATTCGCTGTTCAAAGATTGTTTCAGCTCTTTTATCTTCTGTTGGGTCATTTCACCCCTTGAAAAGTCAAACACCTCCTCACTTAAAAGCTGTGAAAAATAAAGATATATACTTAACCATATACACTAGAACAAATATAAATGAATAGAGATCGTATCTATCAAACATACTTTCAGTATAGCCATGCAGTTCTCACAAATTGTTTCACTTGTTTTTGCTGCTGTAACCAGATCAGGAATGAAGCTTCGCCACCTGGCTGGCCACTCATGCTTCAAAATCTGCATATTCATTTAAAAATCAATTATCATAGTGAAACTTAGAAAAGTATAACATATAAAAAAAGCAAAAAAGAGCTCACCTGAACTAGAATAATGTTAAGTTTATTAACATATAACCTTTCTTGGCGGAAAGAGCCCTCGTTGCTTGAAAGCTAAACAACAGGAGAAAACTTTGAATTAAAATCTTATGTGACAGAAACAAAGAAAGAAAACAGTGTCATGAAAAGTATAACTACATCACTCACACCTTTACAATAACATCAGAAATGTAGTTTTTCATCCCATCTCGTTGCTCAACAGGCAATACGTTCCACCTGTACTTGATAACACCTTCAAGAACCTGTACAAAGAATATGAAGTCGTTTTCATATGCTTGAATACATGGTATTGTTGAAAGGTAATGAATGACAGAAGTCAGAAATAATGGACCTGTAAAGAGAAGAACTTGGTGTTCAAGTTCTGTGTGTTTGATAGGATGTGAACCACTTGAAGCCACATGTCTGGATTATTTTGCAATTCGCGCAGTATATGGTCAGCAGCAGTCCTCTGCAATGTTACAGGATATATAACAAATAACTTATTTGATAGATTGAGTGTGTTTGGTGCGATTTAGTACTAACGACGTATCAGCAATTCAAATTACGACTTCAATTTTGTGACGTTTACATTTTTTTCTTAAGAACTTCCCATAGATGCCCAATAAGCATAACCAGAAAAATTAATTACTTCGCATGTATATAATGGATGCAAAAATCTCAAGGTAGTCCGTTCGGCCTAGCAATTGAATGTGTACTGATCGAATAACCCGGATACAGGCAGAAACGAAAACAAAATCTATTTTTCGGTAAGAAATTGCTACTGATATATGTATGGATAAGAAGAAATGGAAAAAAGCGTATAATGAACGGGGCAAACCTCCTCTTTAGATCCAGTGCCATAAAAGGCTGCAACGGTAGCATCAAGTAACGCAACATCAATCGGCTGACTCAAGTCCCTAAGCTTCTCCGCCGCCATCGCAGAGGGATCAAGTAAGATTATAAAGTAAAACCCTAGTTAAAACTGTTGGGGTGGGTTTCTTAAAACCCCTTGAAAGAGTACGAACGAAACCCTAGAGTGTACAAAAGCACGGAGACCGAATACCCGGATTGTAGACGGAAAAGAACAAACAAGACAGCTTCAGATTGAAGCACGAGAAAGGGTAGAGAGAAGATCGATGTGAGAGAAAGAAGTAGTGAGAGGGAGACTTTGAAATTGCTATGCTTCCCTCTCTTTTTATACTGCTACGAGTATACCCACCTGGGGTTTGTCAGTTTAGGCCTAAAACACTGCGAGGGTTTTGAATATGAGGTAAAAGAAAGGGGAACGACTGACCAGCCATGGCCCTTTTTCCTCTTTAAATACACAACGCAAAGGTCTCTCTAGAATCCCCCCAATTGGGGATGTTTCAACTTTCGACCAAGCACTCCACCCACCTCTTTTAGCAATTTACTTTTTTATGTAGATTTTAATTGATTTTGCATTTCATATTTGATATGCTCTTGATTTGGTAAAAGATTTATGATAATTTGTTCCAAACAACTATCGTAAGAGATGTGTTTATAGTATGATTATATTCGAACACGATGTCCAATGTTTTGTTTGAGTTCAACGAGTCTTCGTTTATTTGGATATAATCCATAATCAGTAAAGGATGTGATGACGACTTTGTAGAGAAAATGGTAAAGAAGTATGCGACTATTTGTATTCTCATTTTGTGACATTACAATGTCACTTCCCATTGAGGCTTATAAGTGAAGTTAGGTGTCAACCCTGAGGGAGCTAGGTGTCAGTCCTCCTCTTAGCAGTTGGTGTGTTGCGACTATACTAGCAATTTAAGCTTAGGGGAGTGGCTGTCTGGCTTTCTCAACCACATATCTTACACAGTGTGTTCATGATATTTGCATTCAAGCTTCAATTATGCCTTTGAGACACCCATTCTCGTTCAATGTGCTTCGTTCAAGACATGTTCATGTTGTAGTGAGAATCTTCTTGACTTGGCTCAACTATAAGGCATCGTTCAATGTGCTTCTTTCAAGACATGTCGATGTTATATTGATAATCTTCTTGATTTGGCTCAACTATAATAACTGGTTCTTTATCATAATAATATATTTAAAGCGATTTTTTCTAAATCATCATTATATTTTCTTATGATAACATACCTCGATCTAATTAACGCAAACAAAGTGACTTAATTAATGCAATGAAGGTGACTTAATACAATCGATTTAAAGTGTTTTCACTTAAATTTTGAATCCTCCTATTTTCCTACAGTTGATTTATTATAGTTCAATGGATTAATAAGTTGATTATCGAATATTATAACTACTAGTTCTTTTGATCTAATGAACTAATACCATTGATTATAGAGCAACTAACACAATGATCATGTAATTAGCTAACATAATAGCCTATTAAAAAAGTCTAATTATGAATGATTTGATCTAATGATTTCTTACCAATGGTCATGACTATATACATATAGGGAAAAGTGAATATACTCTTAAGGGTATATAAGCTTAGGTACATAAACTCAGTATTCTACGTCGTTTTGTGTTATATATACATTGTAATTGTCCAATGTTCTTATAATTTAACTTCTAACTTGTTTTACTTCCAATATTTTTTATAAATTTCACATTAATCTGCCTCTTACATAATTTTCAGTCTCAACTGTAATATATACATATATATAGCTTAGTAGGTGTTCGGCAAAATGATGTGATGTATGAGGAAAATAATAGTGAGATTTCAAAAAATTTGAAAGTAAATCAAGTTAGAGGTTGAAGGTTAAGAACGTTATGATGAGTATATCAAACAAAACGACATATTATGGTGGTTTTTGGTACCTAAAGTTATATACCCTTAAGGATATATTCATTTTTCCGTTATATATATATATATATATATATATATATATATATATATATATATATATATATATATATATATATATATATATATATATCATTGGCCTTTTAATGATGGTTCGTCCATTTCACAACGGTCCGACCTTTTTCTCGTGGTTCGGCCATTTAGCGATGGTTCAACCATTTCACGACGATTTAACATTTTTCCTATGATTGGGCCATATGATATGTTGTTTCCCAATAAGAAAGGTACACCAGTCAACTATCTTCTCATAAACAGTTGTTAAGTTTTCTCCCCAAGAAAAAGGTACATCTAACTAACTAACTAGCTAACTATATATATATATATATATATACACACACACACACACATACATACATACACCTCTCAACACACACAAAAACGAAGCTTTAACACTCTCTACATACTCATCACCACACGTATACCCCCAATTCCTTCTGCTCGAAGGATCCGACCCATGTTTCGTATTGATACTAACTTGATCGTCTGAGGTCGCTCCCAGGACGCAAGTCATGGGGAGACTCTGATGATTCTCGTTTATCAGTGTAACAGAACCACATTGGGGCTTACTAGCGGCATCAAAGCACCCATATGAGATCTTGACTCGATCAACCTCGTGACGGTTTTTCGGGTTACATCAAGTGGCACCATCTGCGAGACCTTGAGCAAATAGTTACTGCTCCATGGGGTTTAGTTTCAACATCACATATTGATATCTTCTTCCCCGAGGCTTCATATCCTCAGTAATTCGTAAAGATTTGTCTCCAAAGGTTTTATTTCTTAAAATCTTGATAACTCCATTTTACTCATTAATAAGCATGAGTAAACCAAGAAACCTCAAAAGTTATTGTGTTCTAAAACCTAGTATTCATAGATCTAGCACCATAATATTTCAATTATCTCACCATTTTTAAGATCTTATTTCTCTTAAAAAAACCATATCCAATTTAAGACCATGTATGAATCGATAGGTTCTTCGATTTACCCAAAGCGTAAACCTCTCAAGAGTTTAAGTGAAATCGAATCAAAGGTTTCTCATTCCGAATCATTTTCTGACATGTTTTATACACTCTTGAGTTGTACAAGTTTTATATAATGAAATAATTTGGAAGGGATTTGGTAATATTAAATCTAGAAAAAAAATATTACATTTGACATAGTACATCATCAGAGTTGGGTCCCACGGATACATCATCAAATGGCATGTGCGCTATGCTGCTTAGATTGTACTTTTTTACTTTGACTTTCAACATTTGTAACTCTTTGTTTTCGACCAAAGTTGTCATATATGGTACAAGTAGCGTGGGCTTGTAAACAATTGTGATATCATAAAGGTACATGTACCCTGTATAAAATTGGCAAATATTTTCATACTACACATAATTATGCAACAAAAAAAATAGTTTCATCTTCTGAAAAATGCCCGTACACAGATCTAAGAAGTTTTATTTCTTAAAAGCTCATTTATGATATATTTACCTTATATGCCTGAAAACTTTAAACTAATGTGGAAGATAAAAAAAAACATTGTGTATATCCTAGTCAACTTATGGGAAATCATTTATTTCGTTGCTTCTTTAGTTCTTTCCATCTGAATGAAATCCACACCGATTTTACTCACCTAGCAATCAATTACTTATACAAGTATTTTATTATATCCTCAACATACCTCAACCTTAAACCCCAACAACTTCGATGACATATACAAACTATGGTCGATGACACCCAACGAATTATAATCATATTTGATGGCATAAGTGAGATTGGAACTAGATAACACCGTGTTCTTTGTGTTGGATTATGTGTTTACGACAATAATTGATTTAGTATGATCTTGAATTATTAGCAAAGTCTTTTTGGGTTTCCATCAAACCTAGTAATTGAATAGGATGACTTTTAGAGAGAGAGATCGGTTTATTGACTTATTATATGATTAATAAATAACAATATATGAATTTATTAATATGTTATGAAAATAATATATTAATTAGAAATAATAATATTTAATTAATAATCAATCTGAAATTAATTATATTAATTTTGGGATTAATTGTATTAATTAAAAGTGTAACTTGTAAAGTGCAATTGTTCAATAGTTCAGTAAGAAAGAGTCCAGAACCTTCCTTGGAAGAAGATGGACGAAATGAGGGTATTCCAGGGCATGTGGAATATTTATTATTCATAAAATAGAAAGTTGGATAATTACTAAATTGAGTTAATATTATTTTATTCAAATTAGGGTTATATAGGGTTTCCAGGTTGCACTATAAAAGGACCCCTTAGGCTACAATTTTCGACCACTTGATCCTCAAGAGCCTTAAGCTGAAAATTAGACATCCCCTCTCATCTCTCAAAAGCTTATTGTTGCTAGTGTTGGGTGTGAACCATCAGAGGCACGACACTTGTGGTGCTAGCTTCCAAGTTATTAAAGAAAGGGTTATTGATTGTTTACTAAAACAATCAAAAGGTATGTTTTTCCTTCTATAATTTTCGAAATTACCTAGGGTTAGTGTGTTCTTGTTGTTCGATAGAATGTTACACCAATAGTGTTGTGACTTAAATCTTTAGGTTACATGTACCCTTAAGTGTTAAGGATTTGTCCGCGTTAATACATGTAAAACACATCAGTGGTATTTGAGCGTATGGTTGTCTAACAATTGAATGTATATTGCTTGAACTTGAACAAAACCCAAAGGAGGAAAACAAAATCATCATTTTGTCGCTCCACCATGATGTAGTCATCCGCAAATTTGTGTTCTTTTTCATTCGACCACGACATGGTAATTGTTTACCACGACATGGTGGACCCTCATATCAACTAAAAATCGGTTTTTGCTTGATTAAGATAATTACTTTAGATAATGTTTTTAATTATATAACACTGAATAATGATCTTAGTAATCAGGTATCTCTATCTTGAATTTGTGAATAATCCTTATGTTTTAATTTTAATTATTTGCTTAATTAAAATATAAAGATCAAAAACATAATTGGTTTGTTTAATTTCGAAATTTCAATTTAAACATTGTATTATTGAAAAGTTTTAAAATACACCTTATATATAATATATTAAAAGTTAATTACTATATGTATAAGATTAAGTCACTCAAATCGCTAGTACGCCTCATTCACGAAGTCATACTATAAGGAAAGTTTAAGGAAACGACCTATAAAATAATCGTCATTGGGTATCTATTATTACCCACCATTCTCTTGTATTGTGAGGGTCGTTAGCCGAACATATTTGATAGGACATAACTTTATTAATGTAACACTCTAAAAATTTCAAACAATTTAAACTTTTCAAAAACAACCCGATTCCATAAAGTTATTACAAAAAGGTTTTCAATACAATTATTATCAGAGTCTTCTCATAACCACATCATAAAACATAACCATGAGGAGCGGTACGATCACGCCTTTGCCTTGCCACGGTCTCCTGAAGAACCTGAAAAACATTAAACCACAACTGTAAGCCCGAAAGCTTAGTGAGATACCCCCAAAATACCAACCACAAATACCATACACGCACAACATGTCATATCATAACATAACATAGAACAACCATGCACTTCGGGTCTACTGTGTGACTGGTCCGCCGCACCGGCCTTCAGTCCACCTGGTCCACCCTCCGAGTCTAGCCATATACATCGAGTCTACAGTGTGATTAGTCTGCCCGCAACGGGCCTTCAATCCACCTGGTCCACTATCTAAATCTACAGTATGACTGGTCCGCCCGCACTGGGCCTTTAGTCGGCCTGGTCCACTCTCCGAGCCTCGGCACGTCTGGTCCGCCCTCTTGGGGCCTACAGCCTATCCGGACCGCTCGTTGGGCCTTCGGGATAACCGGTCCGCCCTGGGTATGTTGTCCTACAGCACAAAGCAGGACCCGCCTCAGCCCAACCCTAGTCCAACAACCATATGCACATAAACATTCAATCATATAACAATTCACATCCAATCAAACCGATCTAGCAGATCACATAGCATAACATCATCCTAACCAGGATACCGACCTAACCGGTCACTAGCATATACCATCCTAACTACCAGGATGTAATCATAGCAAAGCAATAACATAACAACGATACCCGGATCACAATCCGATAAAGGGCTGGCCTTGGTGTCGTAGACCCTGTCGATATAGTGAGGATAACTCACCTTGCAACTACCAACTGAAAAGATAAGACTGAGCTGCTCCGACCACTGACACGATCTCCACCACTAGCCAACACCAACACTAAACTCAAAACAAATGCCAACAATTACCAAAATGCCCCTGGAAGTCAACTGGTCAACCCTTGGTCAAAGTTAAAGTCAAAGTCAACCTCCTGACTGACTCTACTCGCCGAGTCAACCCGATGACTCGTCGAGTCCCCATGCTCAGAACTTCCCCAATCTGCGACTCAACTCACCGAGTCACCCTGAGACTCGCCGAGTCCCACAACTCTGAGTCCTCTCACACTCAACTCATCGAGTCCTCCCTTGACTCGCCGATTCACGGCTCAACCAGAAGAAGGTTAGGACCTCACGACCAAACTCGTCGAGTCCAAGGCTATCTTCAACCAACTCGCCGAGTTGTTCTTCCAACTCGTCGAGTTCCTGCCCATCTTCAAGCAACTCGTCGAGTACACCATTGTGACTCGTCGAGTACCCCTAGATCTTAATCCATACAGAAGCTTTCCAAGCCATGCAGATGATCTAAACCATAGATATACCCTTCTACAACCCATTCATCACGTAAAGTGGCAAACTTTACGTGAATCCAAAGAGATCTAAGCATATAGCACTCTAGGGTTAGGGTTTGGGACAAGATGGCTTCACCAACCACTCAAGAACAGGGACTTTAATGCACTCTAGACCTTCTCTATTCCAGATATGAGGTAGCAACCTCGGATCTAACCTCCAAACTCAAAATATCACAAGCTATTCTTTCCAAATACTACAAAATGATGAATCTAGATGAATATCAGCCCAAGCAACGAAATAATACCTCAAAAGAGACCTCCAACAGAAGAGAAATCCAAATCCTTGCAAAGCCCCTTGCTCCAAGCCTCTAACTCTCCAAGATCTCTTCCAAAATCTCTTCTCCAAGGTTCAAATGCTCTTAAAACACTCACAAAACGAGCCTTAGGGTTTTCTGGACTTCAAGAGAGGGTAAAGAGGTTGGGGAGAGGGTATAATCTCCTTTATAAAGGGCTCATCCTCCGAAATTAGGGTTTTCTCTACACAACACCAACTCACCGAGTCCAGCCGCCGACTCGCTGAGTTGGCCACTTAACACGCGACCATAATCGCGACCCTACTCGCTAAGTCCACCCATGGACTCGCCGAGTTGCCCATTCACATTTTCACTTTGAACCCTAAAGTTGCACTTCTGAACTCGAGATGTTACAATTAATAAGTATAATGACATAAAAAGTAACTAAACTTCTTTTATAAAATCTCACTATTGGTTACTTTAGGAAAATATGAAAAGTATGTTAATCCATAAAACTGCACATTATACTTTATAATAGTTAATGGAGCGCGTGTGGTTAACTGGCACATTAATAGTGACTATAAAGAGTAATAATAAGTCTCTCGAAAATTATCGTTGATTAATGGAGCGCTTGTGGTTAGCCGCCACATTAAAAATGAGATAATAAATGACACCAAGAGTGTCAAACTAATTTGTATGGTTATTCAAATCTTGTTTGTGATCCTCAGTATCACGGTCACAAACAGAAGAGCATAATCTAAGACTAAACATGCCATTGATAAACTCAATGAATCTCAAAAGATCCAGGAATTTCATAGTTTGAAATTGGTGAATTGCTTTTACCCACCTTCATAAATTTGCAATAAGATTACGACATCCCTCTTCTTAGTTGTGAATTGTTATTTTGGATTCTAGCCTTAATCATTTATTATGGGTTAAAATATCAAGGGTATTGGTCATCTAACTAAAATTGTTCTTCTTTTTCTGTATAATTTTTTGCTTCTGTTGATGCTTTTACTCCATCATCTTCTACCCACCACTTGGGTTTCTCCCTACCATCCTGTAACGTCCCAAAATTCAAGACTAAAAATTTCTTTTAATAAAACATTACTTAAAGCAAAATCATCAATCCAAAACATAATCAGAGTATTAATTTCCAAAACACATGTTCGTTATCAGAGTAAAACATTCTCAGGCTGTCTAATCTATGGTGTGTTCCATGCGATCACCCCGAGCTCTTCCCTCCGCTACCAGAAGTACCTGAAACCAAAACTGAAAACCGTAAGCACGAAGCTTAGTGAGTTCCCCAACCTACCACATACCATGCCTAACCACATACTGCACATACTGGGCCACGCCCGCTATTCTGGGCCTCGCCCGCTACAACGGCCTCGCCTGGCTTCGAGCCCCGCTCGGATACATATCTGATTCACTTAGGCCTCGCCTGTCATTGGGCCTCGCCCGCCAACAAATACGAACACATAAACATATTGCAACACATTCACACTAAACATACACTAGCGAATCCTGTTCTAAAGGCCTCGCCTATCTTGGGCCTCGCCCATGTCCTGCTACTGATGGGTCATGGAACCCCGTCCACGCTCCTACTGATAGTGAGATACGGGCCCAGCCCACGCTCACTCTTTTCCTAACTTGGACCTTGCTCCTGTTCTGCTACTAATGAGATGTGGAACACCATCCACACTCTGCTATTGGTGAGATACGGGACATCGCCCACACTCACCTCCCTACCAGGCACATACATGTATCACATATACAACAAGTATAAACTACATATAAACCATTCCTCGGGCACCCGCCCGCTATCATTGGACCTCGTTCTGAATATCATACAAGCATATTGTGCCTAGGGCTAACCATCGGGCCTTCTACTCATAACTACATGGGCCGGCATTGTAGCCTTAGACCCATTCACACAAAGGGAAACTCACATACAGTTGCTGAACTTGCTGATAGCCCCTCTAGCTGTTGCCCGGCAACTCTCTAAACTCCTGCTCCACCAGCTCCCCGAGCTACCAATATCAAATCAACACTTAGTCTAACTGTCCCCCCGAGAGTCAACTAAGTCAACTCTGGTCAAAGTCAAAGTCAACCTTCCAGGTCAACCCTACTCACCGAGTTCATTAGCTCATAATCCTTTCATCCGCAACTCGACTCGGTGAGTCAGCCCCTGACTCGCCGAGTCTACCGATTTCCGAGTCATGGCCTGTCTAACTCACTGAGTCCCCACACAACGCACTGATCCGAGTCTTAACTTGAAGAGTTTGGGGTTTCGCGACTCGACTCGCCGAGTCCAAGAACAGACTCGCCGAGTCCAAGAAAATCTTCAACAGACTCGTCGAGTTCTTGCCCAACTTCATGTGACTCGCCAAGTCTACCCATGTGACTCGCCAAGTCGCTCCAGTTCTTAATCCATATCGTGGCTTTTCGAGCCATGCAGGGGATCCAAATCATAGATCCATACTTCCAAAGCTCAAACCTCATGTAAAGTTGCAAATTTTATGTATAACTAAAGAGATCTAGGCTCAAAACACACTAAGGCTAGGTTTAAGGACAAAAGGGCTTCACCAACTACTCATCTTCTGATGCTTTATGACATATTGGACTATCCCAAGACTATATCTGAAGTGGCAACAACATATCTAAGCCCCCAAGCTCGAATTGGGTCTCAAACAACCATAAAACCCCCAAATCTCATAACAAAAATAGATCTAGATGCAAAGGAGGGAAAATGGCAGCTTATTACCTCCAAGATGAACACAAACTGAACTAGATCTCGGATCTACACCTCTCTTTTGAAGCAACCTTCTTGATCTTCAAGTTCCTTTCCAAAATTTCCTTCCTCCAAAGCTATTTCTTTCAAATGATGGAAGCTCACACGAAATCTAGGGTTTACAGGTTCTCTAGGATGATATGGAGGCTGAGGGAGGGACATAACACCCTTTATATAGGATATAACTCCCGTAATTAGGGTTTTCCTCGTCCAGACCAGATTCACCGAGTCCCCTTAGCCGACTCGCTGAGTCGGTCACTTACTCCTCGACCCGGATCCCGCTCAGACTCGTCGAGTTCCTCCTGTGACTCGACGAGTCGGCCCTTTAACTTAGAGTTTCCTTTCCTTTCTTGACCTTCCTGATTTTGGGTGTTACAACTCTCCCACACTTAAACTAAACTTCGTCCTCAACATCTCATGATATCGGGCCTTCTTCATCTCCTTATCCGCGACATACTGCGGTACTAGAAGAGCCCTCTCTCTGAACTTGGCGGTGATCTCCGCCACAGTCTCAATGGTATGCGTCAAATCCTGAAACTCCCGTGCCAACTGCTGCACCTCAATAATTGGCGAAAACTCCGCCCTGAACCTGGCCGAGAAATCACTCCATGTCATCGCGTCCAACGCGGCATCATCCCCCAAAGCATGACCGATCTCCTCCCACCAATCCCTCGCCCTGTCCTTCGGCGAGTCTGACCTTGTCCTCCTCAGGACACCGGCTCGTACAGAATGCGTTGGCAACATCAGCCAACCATCTGCTACTAGCGATGGGGTCCCTAGCCCCATGATAATCTGGTGCCCCGCAAGCCCTGAACTCTCGAAATGTCAAGGTACGTGCTCCCATAAAAGCCATCGTCTCAGTACGGAAGGCTCCCAGCCTCTCATCCAAAATCTCCGGTATACCCTCCTTGACCGTGCCAAAGATCACAAGAGTCTGATCTAGAATACTGAGCGTAACCTCCATTGATATCAACTCCCTCATTCGCTCGTCGAGCTGCTCGACTTCTGAACCTGAGCCTAATCCCTCTCCGGTGCCTGATCCGCCCACTGGCCTCTCTCGCAACGTCACCATGCTGGAAATATACCACAACCACTATCAGAATACTTATCACTGTTGTGAGACCAAACACACGCACTACCAGGTTCCCGGTCTTGTCTCGGCCTTTCCCGAATCAAGTACGGATCCTCTGCTTTTAGTAGTACGGGCCCATACTACCTTCCACATCTATGCATACTTTCCTCAAGAATTGCTTCGACTCCACTAGGTCCCTTCTCCACTACTACTGCTCCCAGCACCACCTCATCCTAGGCTTATCCTTCAAGTAAAAGACTCGTCCCTACCACGGTTGGACTCAGGCAAGAGTTGCGCAATAGGGCCAAATCCAGTACTCTGAGATTATTCAACCCTGATCACATGTGACGTGACGTATTCACCTAATGGCTAACTCCCATCACTCGGAATCCCACAATGCACAAAGCAAGCAGCATTCAGACAGGGGAAAATCTAACCATAATATACTCAAGCAATCATATCCACCTAGCAAGAATATGTACTAGCATGCAACACAAACTCATAAACTCAAGCATAACCTAACAGGCTATCCTACTACTGTCTAATCAACACTATCACGCAACTCAAGCACATATAATAGGCACATAAGGCATCATCCATAGATCCTTAGTCATAATCTAGCATGATGTTCTACTAACTGATAATCATAACATAAACTTGTATGGGTATTTTGGGGTACTTACTTGAGCTCGGCTGATTGCATGCACCACACCCCTTTTCTCTTTTCAAACTTCTTTTCTTTCTGACTTCTTTTTGCTTTCTAAAACTGTTTTTATTTCTCAACTCTATTTATAAAATTGTCTTTTCATTTTGAAAACTTCCATACCAATTCCTTAGTTTGAGTTCAGACACACCCGAGAGCACGTCCGAATCCCTCAAACCAAGGCTCTGATACCAACTTGTAACGTCCCAAAATTCAAGACTAAAAATTTCTTTTAATAAAACATTACTTAAAGCAAAATCATCAATCCAAAACATAATCAAAGTATTAATTTCCAAAACACATGTTCGTTATCAGAGTAAAACATTCCCAGACTGTCTAATCTATGGTGTGTTCCATGCGATCACCCCGAGCTCTTCCCTCCGCTACCGGAAGTACCTGAAACCAAAACTGAAAATCGTAAGCACGAAGCTTAGTGAGTTCCCCAACCTACCACATACCATGCATAACCATATACTGCACATACTAGGCCACGCCCGCTATTATGGGCCTCGCCCCCTACCTCGGGCCTCGCCCGCTACAACGGCCCCGCCGCTCCAGGCCTCGCCTGGCTTCGAGCCCCGCTCGGATACAGATCTGTTTCACTTAGGCCTCGACTGTCATTGGACCTCGCCCGCCAACAAATACTAACACATAAACATATCGCAACACATTCACACTAAACATACACTACCGAATCATGTTCTAAAGGCCTCGCCTATCTTGGGCCTCGCCCATGTCCTGCTACTGATGGGTCATGGAACCCCGTCCACGCTCCTACTGATAATGAGATACGGGCCCAGCCTACACTCACTCTTTTACTAACTTGGGCCTCACCCCTGCTATGCTGCTAATGAGATGTGGAACACCATCCACACTCTGCTATTGGTGAGATACGGGACATCGCCCACACTCACCTCCCTACCAGGCACATACATGTATCACACAGACAACAAGTATAAACTACATATAAACCATTCCTCGAGCACCCGCCCGCTATCATTGGACCTCTTCCTGAATATCATACAAGCATATTGTGCCTAGGGCTAACCCCCGGGCCTTCTACTCATAACTACATGGGCCGACATTGTGGCCTTAAACCCATTCACACAAAGGGAAACTCACATGCAGTTGTTGAACTTGCTGATAGCCCCTCTAGCTGTTGCCCGACAACTCTCTGAACTCCTGCTCCACTAGCTCCCCGAGCTACCAATATCAAAGCAACACTTAGTCTAACTGTCTCCTCGACAGTCAACTAAGTCAACTCTGGTCAAAGTCAAAGTCCTAGTCAAAGTCAACCTTTCAGGTCAACCCTACTCGCCGAGTCTGCCTACTAACGCGCCGAGTTCATTAGCTCAGAATCCTTTCATCCGCGACTCGACTCGCCGAGTCAGCCCCTGACTCGCCGAGTCTACCGATTTCCGAGTCCTAGCCTGTCCAACTCACCGTGTCCCCACACAATGCACTGATCCGAGTCTTAACTCGAAGAGTTTGGGGTTTCGCGACTCGACTCGCCGAGTCCAAGAACAGACTTGCTGAGTTCAAGACAATCTTCAACAGACTCGCCAAGTTGTTCTTCCAACTCGCCGAGTTCCTTCCCAACTTCATCCAACTCGCCGAGTCGCTCCAGTTCTTAATCCATACCATGGCTTTTCAAGCCATGCAGGGGCTCCACATCATAGATCCATACTTCCAAAGCTGAAACCTCACGTAAAGTTGCAAAATTTACATATAACTAAAGAGATCTAGGCTCAAAACACACTAGGGCTAGGTTTAAGGACAAAAAGGCTTCACCAACTACTCATCTTCTGATGCTTTATGACATATTGGACTATCCCAACACTAAATCTGAAGTGGCAACAACATATCTAAGCCCCCAAGCTTGAATTGGGTCTCAAACAACCATAAAACCCCCAAATCTCATAACAAAAATAGATCTAGATGCAAAGGAGGGAAAATGGCAGCTTATTACCTCCAAGATGAACACAAACTGAAGTAGATCTCGGATCTACACCTCTTCTTTGAAGCAACCTTCTTGATCTTCAAGTTCCTTTCTAAAATTTCCGTCCTCCAAAGCTTTTTCCCTCAAATGATGGAAGCTCACACGAAATCTAGGGTTTACAGGTTCTCTAGGATGATATGGAGGTTGAGGGAGGGACATAACACCCTTTATATAGGATACAACTCCCGGAATTAGGGTTTTCCTCATTCATACCAGACTCGCCGAGTCCCCTTAGCCGACTCGCCGAGTCGGTCACTTACTCCTCGACCCGGATCCCGCTCGGACTCGCCGAGTTCCTCCTGTGACTTGACGAGTCGGCCCTTTGACTTAGAGTTTCCTTTCCTTTCTTGACCTTCCTGATTTTGGGTGTTACACATCCATCGTCTCCACAGTAACTTTTGATGGCTCCAAGTATAATGATTGGATGCGCAACATCATAATGGCTCTTTTTTTCGAGGGCAAATAATATGTCCTTGAAGAGAAACTCGTTGAAGTCGATGAAGCTACTGCTACTCTTGAATAACTAGCCTCCTATAGAAAACACTACGACGATGCAACAAAAGTTGCTTGCATTATCATCGCCACAATGGCTCCTGGGTTATAGAGGTTTTATGAGGACTATTGCCATCTTGAGATGAATAATGACATTGTGGAAATGTACCACAAAAGAGCTCGTCAAGAGAAGTTTTAAGCGGTCAAGTTCCTCATGGCTTGCGAAATGAAAGAACGAGAGTATGTATGCAACCACGTGTAGAGAATGCAAAGATACGTAGAGCGCCTGGTTAAGCTCAATGTAGATTTTGACGAGGAGTTGACCATTGACATGGTCCTAAATTCCTTTCCAAGTTGTTATGATCCGTTTATATTAGCTTATCATTTGAACAACACAGAAACCATATCGGGCCAACTCCATAACTTGCAACAGACTACTGAGTCGGGATTAAAGGGGAAGAATTCAACCCCTCCTGTTAAGGCTCCCGTTATCGCCATTGAAAAAGGTAAAGGGGAGAAAAGGAAGGCTGCTCCCAAAGTTAACTAAAAGAACAAGACCCATGCAGGGTCATCAAGAAATGGGGCAAAGGCAAAGCCCAACTTAGACATTCCAGCTGTTAGTGACCCTAAAAGGCCATTTGTTACTATTAATGACAATGGACATTGGAAGAGGAGTTTCCCCAAATACTTGAAAGACATCAAGGATGGCAAGGTGAAGCCATCCTCGGCATGTACATACACTATTCAAACTAATAACTCACCATCTACTCATTTTTGGGTCCTTTGTACATGACGTGAATTTCACATTTTGCTCTGATTTACATAGGCTAAAAGAAAGTGATGTGATGGAGCATGGAAGGATAATTTCGACAATGGAAAATAGGCGATCTTTTATTGTTACCAAGATTGGTACTTATCAGCTCGTGCTTGTAGTGATGTTAGGATTAATTTAATTAATTGTTGCTACTCGTCATAAATGACACAAAACATTTAGACAAGGTTTTCGCTCCGCTTTTAATGATTTGAATGGTTCAATTTTAGTTTATAAATATTGTGTTTTTATATTTGAAGCTTTACCCTGTAATGGTGTATATGAAACCGTGACTTGTGTTGATAGCTTATGCAATAGTGTATCTCATATTGATTCGTCTAATGGTCTAGACAAGGAATGCTTGTGACATTGTCGTATTGGACACATTAACAAAAAATGTATCGCCTAACTCCAAAAGGATGGAGTCTTGGAATCTTTTGACCTAAGGCCAAATGATGAATGTGAATCTTGTCTTTTGGGCAAGATGACACAATCACCTTTCACTGGATCTTGTGAAAAAGGTGAGGGTTTGTTAGACCTAATATACACAAATGTGTATGAACCATTCATATCCACCACTAGAGATGCTAATCGATTTTATATAACATATTAGGTAGATATGTCCATTTCTTACCATCTCCTACTGTATATTTACTAATATGGTGTGTATCAATTATGTCAGGTAATGCAAGCATCAGGGGAGCATGAATGACTTTTTTGATATAGAATCTGTACTAGTAGGTATAGATCAACACACATCTACATGGATTATCATTTGTAAATAATTTATGCTCTTAAATACAGGCCATCTGGCATAACAAATGCTTATGTCCACATCTAAGCAAAATACCAACTTTTCTCTTAAATATTAATTACCCCCAAAATTTATAACTAATAACAAATATAAATATAATGTTTTTATTTTTTGTAACTTGCCTTCAATAAAAATAAAATTCCAATTTTTTTGTAATTTGTCTTCAATATATAAAAGAGTTAATTGCCAGAAATATCAATGTACCTTACCAAAGTTAAGGAAAGTTTGTTTTTATTTATTGCACTTTATCCTAAAAATATATAAATAAAACTAAATTCAGGATAAAGTATAATCATTATCATAGGTTTAAAGTATCTAATCATTGTCACGGGGTTAAATGGAAGTACGGTTAGTAAAGCATTACAATTGGTGATCTTATATAATTATGAAGTTATTTAGGTGGTTACATGACAAGTCAAGCACGAGTTGCGTGGAGGGAGGGACCAAAACACTCAGTTGTGGCATGATAGGTTTAATCATGAGATACAATTGTGTATTCATTGTCATTAACAAAACCCAAAGGATGAATGCTTTTAGTGGCCATAACGAATGTGCGGTGTCATCTCGATACATGGTACCTATGGTCGAGTTTTCACATTTCTTATACATGTTGGTGCTGTCTTTTGTCACCATTTCCAGTCCTTCTTAAAACTAACAGAAAATAGGAAAGAAAGAAGATTTGATGGTGATTCATAAGTGTTGGTCTTACATTTTCATGTATATTGAATTTGGAGTGTAATTTTGGAGTGTAACATGGGAGGATGATGTCTACACCTGTATGAAAGAGGTTAATGAGGAACATTAAGAGGTTGCAGTGGGATACTACTGTTAGTATCAATGGTGTATCTGGGGATAACAATATAATGCACCTATAAATTTATGTTCTGTTATCATATAGTATTTTTTTTTTCTTGATGACAATTTTATCATTTCCTTAATTTTATATTTTACTAAGAAATATGTAATATTTTATTTTCTTGTGGCCAATTTCATCATTATCATAATTTTTTGAGGGCATTTTTCTCATTATCGTATCTAACCAAATTACAATTTAAGTCATATTAATATGTTTATTTTGAGGCAATTACGTCATTAGTAAATTATGAACGAACATCTATGCGAGTTCTATTTAAGATCATTTAATGTTTTAATTTAAAAAAAAAAGTATTTATAATTAAAGTATCTAAAAGTTTTTTTTCTTTGGTTTAAAAGTTTTTTTTTTTGATATTTAAAAATGAATCATTATATAATATCTTTCACATAAACAAATTAAAATTGATGATAATAGTAAAACAAAGGTAAAACAATTTATTAGATAAATCATGTTTTGTTCTCAACTTCTCATTGATTACGATATAATATGCAAAAATTATTTGTTTTTAAATACAAGTAGAAAAAAAGGTTATATATTGTCAAATAGAAGTGAAAAAAGGTTGGTATTTATTATTCGTATTCGTCGTTTTAGCACGGATAAACGGCTAGTGTATATATAGATATATACAAACATCTCAACACACACAAAAGGGAAACTCTAAGGTCCCGTTTGATATGCATCTTTCAAGGTTCAAACAAATATTTCTGGCTGAATGGTCCGAAAAAACTGTTTGATTTGCACAAAAAAATGGTCTTTCTCGGTAAGATATGTCTTTCCCAGAAAGCCTCAAAATCATATCTTTCTGGTTGAATAGGTTGGAAAGACAATTATGCACAAAACCCGACTCTTTCTTTATTTCTTGGATTATTAATTTTTTATATAACTTTTTTTAAATTTTTTTTTTTATTGAATTATTACTTTTTTTCATCATTCAACACAGTCAATCAGATGCACAATCAAACAACATGGTTTCTTTCTCAGTCAGAAAACTTTTCCAAACAACACTTTATCAGACATCACTATCCCAAACAGAAACTATCAAACGAGACCTAACTCTCTCTACATACTCATCACAATTAAGTATTAATTAAATAAACTAATTATTATTTTATGTTATATTTGTCGTGTTGTGTTTTTTGTTTTTTAATCAGTTCGTTTTCGTGTTAATTGAAAAAATACGATATCATGTTGTGTCATGTTCGTGTTATATAAGCTCTGTCTTGTAATATTATGTCAGACAAAAATACCACACAATCGCCCCGTTTGTCTCCGCTTTTAAACACAAGATGCACAGCTACAAAGTTTTAATTTACTCTAAATAAAAAGGCTAGGGACTAAATAAGATTTTTTCCGAGACCTGAGGGGAACGTACTGCTAGTTTCTTGTCGACAAAATACAAATAACGAACTGCGGAAGCCCTTGTTCAACATTTGAAACCCTAATTTGCCTTGAGCTTCAAAGGGAGACAGAAAGCGATATATCGAAATGGCTGTTTTTAACGTGGTACAGAAGCGGCGGAGAGCCGCCATCGCAGACCGCAAAAGAGCGGTGCATGGTGATCCTTTTACTGGAAAGGTCAAGCATAAGCCCCAAAACACTGTTATCTCCGGGAAACGTAAGCGAAAGATCCTGAAAAAATGGCGTCGGGTATGTTATAGTTTTGTGTATAATAAGTTTACCTGTAGTCTTATCTTGGACAAAATTGCTTAGCTACGTGACTAATTAAAGCGGTTTACTGAACAATCTACTAAACATTGAGCAGGACCAGAAGGAGGCTGTCGAAAAGGGGCTTATTACAATGGAAGATATCGAGATGGCTGTTGCAGATGGTATGTATACCATCGTCACTTTCCATTATTTTGTTTGTAATATCAACACAAATGAATGCATCCATTAGGAGTAGACATCGGATAAGAAGAGATGAGTACCAGTTTCTGATGATATCCCACATCTTGTAAATCGAAAGTTATGATGTTGTGGTGCATAACTATGTATATGTATTTAGTCATTGACCATCAATCATATCTCTTACTGCTGTTGCATATTTACAGGATCAGGAACGTCATCTCAAGATGCCATTAAATCTCCAGTAAAGTTTCACATGAAAAAGAGTGTGAAAATCAAATCAAAGCGTGCAACCAAGAAAGAAAAGAAAGGTATGCATTCTTGATGAGAATTTCTGCTAATAAACTTGTTGTTTGTAGCTGTTGTTTTGATGTTCATGTTATTTTTGACTTAAATCTGTGCATCACATTCGCTTGTAGGTAAGAACAAAAGAAAATCAGATAAGCCAGCCATGGAGGGTTCATCAGATGTGATGATGGAGTGATGATTAGTGAATGATCCATTTGTTATTTTGAAGATGTCTTTAGATGTTTGTAGAATGTTAGCTACCCACCCAAACTTATTCTTCTTATCAAATATGTAAGAATGAAATGCTGAAACTATTCTCTACTGTTTTATAAGTTAATGATATTTACTTGAAAGCTATGAGGATTCTGTCTCAAAACATGAAAAGCTCCCATTTAAAGCTTTAATTTTTGTTCAGCTCATCATACATGATTGGTATGTATGTATAATACTTGTGTTATGGTCTTCATCAGATTCAGATGTCATGTTAATTTTGGTATTTGACAAGTAATCTCTCAATTTCTCTTCAAGTCACATAATGGTTCAACCATTCAAGTGAAAATAGCAATGACAAATTTATAAAAATATATATGTTTAAATATGGTAATTTTCATTCAGCTCACAAAACAGACAGCAAACGCTTATATCCCTCCATATTCGGACATAAAATTAACAAAAACAAAAATAAAAATGCCCTACATTGTTTTCTGTGTGTATGACATAAGATAACAGATGAAATGCCATGGCTCTATCTCCTGAATAAACCTGAATTTTGTAGTGTCTTGCAATAATCAGAAATGGTTGATGAATTCTTCACTAATTCCCATATCTTCCCAGAGTTCTTCAGCCAGTCTCTCTCAGACACAGTTCTTGAAAATGATGGACTACTCATTGATAAAACCTGAACCCACAAACAAACAAACTCCATCACACAATGGTTCACACACACACATAAAAAAAAAAAAAACAAGAAACATACCTGATCACGGAGGTTCCACAAGGAAGAATGATAACTCTCATGTTGTGTCCCCAATGAGTCAGTGTTAGTCTTGGATGCAATAAAGAATGACTTAATTGGTGCAGCAGCAGAAGCAGAAGCAGAATCACCATCATCTACATTCTGATGTTTCTGTTTGTTGAATGAAGTGGAGCTAAAATACTGATTAAGTCCTTTCTTTAGTTGAACTAGATAATGTGGTGCAACATCTTGTTCATGAAGCCTGCAAAAAATAGTAATGAGCATCATGCATACAAAAAGATCAAGAAAGGGAAAAAAAAAGATAACTCACTTTGTGTGCACAAAAACAGGAGAAGCCATGTATTCTTCTCCAACCTCTTGAATTTTATCTTTCACCTCTTTATCAGATCCTAAATTAGAGCTCTGTGGATGGGAAAGAGAAAGGGAGGATGGGTCTGGTATGCTATGCTTTAGCAAGTCCACCTGCCAATCACAAAAAGGAAACCCTAAGTTGGCTGGAATGGAATGGAATGAGTAATTACATTCCATGATCATACCGTTGCCATCAAACGCCACATGTTGTTATCATGAACTCCTTCTGAAACCACCAATATAATGTGACAAATGGATGTTAAGAGAACACCAAGCTACAAGGGTTCCTTGCAGGATTTGTCAAAAGATAACAGAGTCAATTAGAGAAAGCATATCATAAAATGGACATAATTAACACAAGATTAAATGGTAACAACATCTACTTGTTTTAAGGTACATACCTGTATGCTCATGAGTTCATGAGCCAACTCAGCAGGTAAGGGTTCACCACCCAAAACTGATATTGTGGATGAACCATCAGGTCTAATCATTTCAGCCAAAATCGATGGACTGTAAACAGGCTGCATTCATACAGCACAATTTAGCATGACGTAAAGAAACTAAGAGAGGTTTGGGAATTTAAACGTGCAAACCTGTGTATCAAGAAGTATGATCCTTTCAGAAGTGATTCTAGGTTCGATACCAACTGTACAATGCCTTGCCATGGCCTTGGTTTCCATGGATTCTATCGGAAAAGGAGGCAACATCCCTACTCCGAATGATAACAGAAAATTAATCACTATTAATTGAAGTCACAAATGCAAGTGTATATACAGATGACTAGTGAAATAGAAGAAGCATGAATGCTAGGCTACCGGGGGAAGTTGCATCAAAGCCATAAATCTCATTCATGATAGTAGACTTGCCAACTCCCGCAGGACCAATCACTCCGATCACCGTAAAATCGGTATTGTCCGTCAAAAACTGCGATCAAACGAGTTCAATATACGACAGATAGATGGGTTGAGTTGAAAAAAGGCTAGCAACCTACCGGAAGGAAGCGATCGGTGTGGAAATCCCAGGAGTCGGATAACAGATTGAGAAAGCCAACGGAGGGAAGGCGAGAGCGGAGTGACGATGAAGCGTCATCGGGGCCACCGCCGCCTCCACCGCCACCAGGTCCGCGATTATACTTGGCTGCAGTGACTAGAGCTGGCTTGGCTAATAGGATTTTGGGGGCTTGATGAGAGGAAGCAGACGATGAGGCGTTTGCATTTGAGGAACCGCTTCCTCCACCTATTGCTGCCATTGCTGGCGACTCCTCACTGTGTGGAATTGCTGAACAGAAGGGGGGTTTTCAAGCGTATAGCATCTGAAAACTAGTTGGGTTTATTTTCATTTAAGCCCCCTCAAATTCTGACGTTGCTGCTATAGAACCCTTCAGAATTACAATTCTCAATCAGAATTTTATTTTGCTAATGAAACAAGTCCAGTCATCCTTTGCGATTTGAAATAGGAAAATGATGTGTATGGGTAATAAACTTTACTCCGTATATGCATTTATTCACTTATGTTTTTGTGTATATAACTATATATGACCATAAAACTTGTTTACCATGTTCAAAAAACATACATATGATTTGTTAGCGTAGGTTTAAGATCAAACATGAATTTTTCTACCAGACATGAGTTTTTTGGTCATCTTATCCGACCAAATGAAAACGCGCACACACATACACATACTTTCTTTGTTATTATGTTCAAACCCACAAATCTTCAAATGTTCAAGAATAAACACACACACATAATGCTTAAATCCAATAATCTAAAACAAATCTGATGAAGAACTCAAGAACTCAAACCCATAAATCATTTGATTATTAAACTCATAAATCTTTTGATGCTCAAGAAGTAGATAACATCTCAAGATGATCTTCGTCTTGCATCTTGCTCTGAAACGCAAGAACATGATGAACACACATACACACACATTAGAGCTGAAAAAGGATTTCTCGTTTCAGGTGGAATTTTCAAATTATAGGGTTTGAAACGAAATCAAAATTGATTTGCCTTAAAGTCATGTTCATTCATCAACCTTAAGGTTTTTGTGGTGGCTTTCTAGAGTTCTAGTGAGTTTTTTAAAATAAAAACATATGACATATTTGAAAATTGTGTTCCACAACCATGACATATATGAACAATCGATTATTGAGTTTTTGAAAATACCATGTCTTTGAAGGTTCATCAATGGCAGATCTGATTGTTCATATATGACATATCTAGAGCAATTTTGTGGTGGGAGAAGATGACGGAAGTCTCATTGGAGCTACGAAGGATGACAAACACAGTTAAACCTATAATGTTCTTATACGACAAATATATGGATTTTTTGTTGAGCTTTTTTCCGGATAAGATCTCTGAAATCCTACCGGAGCTACCAAGCACCCCGAGAACCAATTAAACCTACAATAGCCAATCATAAGTAATATTTTTGAATATTATAAACAAGTTTAATGATTATATGTGTACAAAAATATATATATGGGACTATGTATGTACATGAGATAATGTTTATTATACCTATAAGTCATTAACCTATTTGAAATTATATAGACTACATTTTTGATTTTTTTACTTTTAGAATAGTTAGACTTACAAAATCAAGTAACTAATAATTGTTGTAGAACTAACTTTTATGGTAAACATAAGTTTCTTTAGCTATTTCTGAACTTAGTTTAAATATTAAATATTTATTAAGAAATTTCTTTTATATAGAAAATATCTTACGACGAACTGAAGCAAATTTCATAAAACAAAAAATTATTCAGATATGTTGCAAACCCTATTGTTGTAGTTTTCAAATAATCATGTATTCTCATTGATGGTTATCGTTCCATGTATTTCTAGTTGTTGTATTGGTTTGTTAAAGATTTAGAGTAACTTACTTATAAGTTGTAACCATAGTTGGAACATTGTACTTGTATTTGTTTGTTGGAAAATTCTAGTTGATTAGTAGGTAATTAATGTATTTAGTAGTATTGTTTCATGAAATTATAGTTGATTTGTTGGAAATTAGTGTACTTTAGTAGTATTTTTTTTTTTGAAATTCAAGTTGTAATTGTATTGGTTTGTTGGAAAATCCTTATGTTTACTTTGCATTACAATATTTTATTGTGTTTAGGATGATGGTTATGTCATCTTTGTTGAGAATACCTAAAACCAAGACAATGTGCAATAAACGAGTAAAAGAAAAAAGACAACCTAATGAATCAAAGAAAAGAGTTGATGTTTGATGCTTGGAGATGCTTTGACGAGGTCATGATAAAAGATGATGATGGAGTAAAATGGGAGCATGGAAAATACAAATTTTGCGTCACGATTCTCAAAGCTGATACGCGGAATAACGGTACTTATAGCTTGAGAAAACATTATCCTAACTACAAAAAAAATCGGATAGTACTAAAAATTAAAGTACACCTCAATTTTTAAGAAAATAGTGGTGATAGAAGTGTAAGTATATTGAAGCTCGACGACAAAAGGATAAAAAAAAGCTTTATTAAGTTTATCCAACTATGGGTGGACTACCCTTTAAATTTGTTGAAAATGAAGCATTTATTGAGTATACGAGCACACTTGATGAAAATCTAACTTTACCATCTCGACATAAAATTAGTAATGATGTTGCAATTTATTATTTTGATGAAAGAAAAATTGTTGGATTACTTAAGTAGTACAACAACTACAATGCATTTGATTATGAACACTTGGACTAACTTGTGTCAAATGATCAACTATATGGGTCATGACACATTTCATAGATGAAAATTGGATCATGCACAAAAACATCATTAATTTTATACCTGTCGATAGTCATAAGCGAAATGACATAGACCGTGAGTTATTAGATTACATTCATGGTTAGGGTATTAAAAATGTTATGAATATGACAGTTGATAATGTGACTTCCATCAATAAAGAAATAGACTTCTTGATTAAAAAATTTCCAAACATGTATGTCATGGGCAAACATTTCCACATAACAAGTGAGTGTATATTAGATCCATACCGAATAAGTTTGTCGACACCTATAGTAGAGGTTTTGGTTTGCACCCAATATTGGGTTAGAAAAAAAAAATTAAGGAAAACAATTGTAGACAATATTGAAGATCTTTTAAAAGACGACGGTGTAGCGGTGAGTAATAAGTTTGAACTTATGTCTTGTTTTTTATACAAAATCATTGATTACATACTAACTTTGTTTTATTTCTAGTTTTTACTTTTATACCAGGTTTGAAGAGGCGACACACAATAAAAACGGACAAGGAAAAAGGTTGACGCCAATGAACATTTTAGAGTAGATAATTGATATGTTGAATTTTTAGTATCCATTTTTAACTTGATTTGGAATGGAATTGGAATGGAAGTACTTGTATTGGTTATATTTGGTTCTCGACTTTGTAATACTAATGATAGAGACTTTGTAATACTAATGATAAAGTACCCGTTATGTAGTCTTATGCTTATATGTTTTTTCACACTTGTTTTTTTCCCAACATTTTTAGTTTATATAGAATTTTGATCATCATTGAACTGCCATGTGTCTCTCTCATATGAGCCTAGGATGAGCTAATTTTTTTTTCTTGTATATTATCTTCTATGTTGGTTAATCACCTTTATTGGATTAGTATAATATAAACACCACGAAAAATTACTGACAAAACTAAACGGATTTCGAATGACAAGTCACATGTCGTTGCTCACCTTACCCTAAAAGAATCCCAAAATTCGAATGACAAGCCACATGTCGTTGCCCGCCTTACCCTTAAAAGAAGCCCACCTCAATCCCATATATTGTAGAAGAGGGAGAACCGACACAAACATGTCATTCACGAGATTTTTTTTGGGGGAAATGACTTATTAGGGTAATTAACTATTGTCTTTATACTCAATCGGTCACTTTATTTTTTTTTTGTATCTCATTACCATTGAACTTTTTGTAGGTGTGCACAGAAACCATTGAAACCGGCTAGTGAAGGTTTCCGGCAATTTCTTATCTCCGACGACTCTCTGGTCGTCTTCTCCGGCGAGCCTCCGGCAAAAATGAGTTTTTCCGGCGGACTTTTCTTGACTGTCATCCAAGCGGCATCCACCGCCGGTGTTGCTGCTTAGCTTTCTCCACCCTCCCCTCTCTCCCTCCTGTCGATTTGCTGCCACCTCCCTTTTGCCGTCGGTAAACCACTATTACCACCTCCTGCTGCTTGCTGCTACTATAAGTCATCAAACTGAGACCCAAGGATCCATCGAAAATCTCATTTTTGCCGGAGGCTCGCCGGAGAAGACGACTGGAGAGTCGCCGGAGATAAGAAATTGCCGAAAACCTTCAATAGCCGGTTTCAATGGTTTCTGTGAACACTTACAACAAGTTCAATGGTAAATGAGATACAAAAAAAGGAAAGTGACCAATTGAGTACAAGGGCAACAATTAATTACCCTAATAAGTCATCTCCCCCCCCCCCCCCCCCCCCTTTTTTTTTTCCTTCACTCGTCGAGCTCCATGTAAAAGGTACATCCTTACTAGGGATGAGCGTAGGCGGGTACCCGCCTCATTTGGCGAGAACCGGAACCGGAACAGGAACCGGCGGTTCCTAGAAAGTTAGAATCGGAACCGGAACCGCTCTAGGCGGTTCTTAAATATTTGGAACTAGTCCCAGAACCGGCGGTTCCGGTTCCGGAAGCGGGTAACCCGGTCGCATTAATTTTGTTAACTTTTTTCGACAAAACCGCAATTTAGTTCGATCCAAATTAAATCAATTCGGACCAATGACGGACAAAATCGGACCAATATATTCTAAACCGGTCTAAGTAACACACCTTTATATGAAATTATATATATATATATATATATATATATATATATATATATATATATATATATATATATATATATATATATATATATAAACCGGTTCCGGCAAGTACCCTACGGGTAGCGGTTCCGAAAAAACGAGAACCGAAACCGGAACCGCCTTAGGCTGTTCCATAACTTTAGGAACCGGAACCGGCAGTTCCGAGGCGGTTCCAAAAGCGGATACCCGGTTTCGATGCTCATCCCTAATCCTTACCGTGTCACTCTATTTAGCAGAGGAATCAACTTTTTATGTGTCTCATTATTCATGTGAATGACAAAAAAGTTGAAGGTGCTCAAATGAAATAACTAAAAACTAGATGGGGCTACAAGTTACAATTTACAACCCGTTTCGTACTTTGGTTCAATCAAATCGGCTGCTACAAGCACAAGAGGAAGCGCAGGCCGAGAACTTCAACCCTATTACCTACGATCTTCATTTCTCCATTCAAACCATCCTTGATCTCAATTGATTCGATGGCAATGAACGGGGCGAAACGAGGATTTTCCATGACTTCCAATTTTCTGAAAGCCCTGAAAACATCTTCTTCTTCATCGTCGCTCAGACCCTTCAGCGGCGTCGTTAACAGCGAAATCACCACCAGCCACACCGCTAAATGGATGCAGGTTAGTATAACCCCTAAAAAGGTGTTCTTTTCCTTGTATTACCAGTTGGTCGATTAGGTTTTCCATGTATATGTTATTCATTTCACAATGGGGCATACACATCAAGTCATAAACAAACAATCAGACGCTAATTTCATGAAGTTAACTAGTCATTTGTTAATAAAAATCATGAATTGTTAAATCTTGTAATCTAGAATCTTAATAAAGCTCAAACCAGTAAGTGTGCGTTTGGAAAACCAAACTTCGTCTAAAACCATTGGGTGGAGGTGGAGCTGCATTTTAGAGGGTTGGACAAGTTTCATGCCCCCTAGTAATACATACTGTTATTTGACATCTGTGTTAAGATTCAACAGTTAAAGATATATGCCCCTTGTGCCCTATACTTGTTTCTTGATTTTTAATCTGATTATTTCCTCTTCTCAGACATTTTTGCCATCAATGTGTTTCCGTGTATATTATAAATGGCATTATTTGTTCTTCATTTCAATCCAATACTTTTGATTCTGATAATCATCACTTGAAATTTTATTATTGGTTTGTGAATCTAAATTGGAATGAAAAATTTCCCCCCATGTTGTGTATGGTTGATAAATCAATGCAGTTGAATTCCATCAAAATCTTTATTTGAATGATGTTATCATTCCTGATCTTTCACTAAAAAGATTAAATCAACCTTAAAAACCCTTTTATGTTAAAAAATTACCATGGCCACTACATTATACATCTTTTTAGAACAATCTAAAAAAATAGCTGCCTTCTACCTGAGACAAATTTTTTAAGTATGTAAAAGATCATGTCTTCGTCTTAGTTATATGTGCAATCCATCTTTACTAAAAAATATAGCTTAATAAATATAAGTTTTTGTTGATTGCTAATTGTAATTCTATCATTTTATAAAGGGTTTTATGCAGAAAAGTCCCATTATTTTGGGAATATTTTGATAAAGTCCTAAATCTTTTTTTTTTTTAACAGAAAAGCCCCGATTATTTAACATTTTGTCCAAATTAACGAAAAAGTTTTTTTTTATTTTTTTTATTTAAACAGGAATTGATAGATTATGTGATTTTCCCAAAATAATGAGACTTTTCTGCATAAAACCCTACTTTTATAAAATAAAAAAGTAGTCGCATTAAAAATCAACAAAGGTTATTTTTCCATTTTATACAATTTACATTCCAATTCATTCGATATATACCCCCAAAAGAATTCATTCCATTCCATGTCAACCAAACACATGATCTCATTGTTTATCCCTTGTGATTGACAGGATACAAGCAAGAAATCTCCCATGGAGTTGATCAATGAAGTCCCTCCCATCAAAGTTGAGGGCAGGATTGCAGCATGTGAAGGAGGTTGCTTTCTCTTCCCACTCTTACTTATATAATATCTTGTCTAAAATACATCATATTTAACTTAGTTTTACTGTATTTTTCTTATTGCAGACACAAATCCTGCACTTGGGCATCCCATAGAGTTCATATGCCTTGACAAGAGTGAACCAGCTGTTTGCAAGTACTGTGGCCTACGCTATGTCCAGGATCACCATCACTAGATTTTATCTTAAAACACCACTCTTCTATATTCATGCTGCATGTTTCCAGCTTGTGTTCCATTTTCTATTTTAACAATGTACTAAATCTTTATAAAGCTTCTTGGCATGTGTCCAAATAATGATATACTCATCAGACTTTATTCAATTTTCCAATAGGTGCATAAATTCTCTTTGCAAAAATGGTCATTTGATATAAATTTCATTGAAAGCAAAAAAAAAAAAAAAAAAGACAAACACAAAACTGCTGGCTAAAGAAAATTCTGATTTTATTGCAACAAATTTCTGGCTACAAACAAACAAAACATTCATCTCATCTTGTTAAAAATAAAGTCGATTCTTTGCCTTAATACAAAGCCAATTAATAATATTGTTCCTGTTTGTATATCAATAACTCTTTATCAGATGTACCAGAATCTTTCTTTCATCCCAATTTGACCGAATGGGTTGACCACCAAAGACACAAAAGCAGATAACTCACCTGCATGCCCCAAAATGCCACCCAAACAACAACAAATAACTAACTAATCACCACCATCATTCCCCGCCAGCTTTCTTCTCTGTTGATGCTCAGCCACCTTATAATCAACCACTTCACGAAACAGAAGTGGATCAAGCACACAGTTTTCACTTCCATAAACAGCAGCTTGTACACTTGCCATAAGCTTTGCAACCTCTCTTCCTGAAAATCCATCTGTTTTTGCAGCAGCTTCCCTCAGTATATCATCAGTCAAACCTTTGATCTCTATCTTCTGCTGTTCTTTCTGAAAGAATTTTGAAAAGAATCCTGGTTTTCTTGCACCAGCTTTTGCAATGTACTTGTCTAGGTATAGTTTCAAAAGCTTGAATCTTTCTTCTTCTCCAGGCAATGGAAATTCCAGGACTTCATCAATACGATCTGCTACAGCTGAATCAAGATCACCAGGGCGATTTGTTGCAAGAGCAAGGACTATGTCTTTTGATTGATCACCAGTGCGAAATAGAAGGGCATTTAGGGCACTCCTTTGAGCTTCACTCATATATGTTTTATTCCTCCTGAAATTTTTTAAAACAAAAAGATACCCGTTTCTTGTTAGTTTTACCAATTGCTATATAGTAAAGAGAGTAAGACTAATTAATGACTTACTCGCATAAAAATGCATCTGCTTCATCAATAAAAAGCAACAAACCCCGATTAGATTTCTTTGCCCAATCAAACAACTGATGTATCTTTGTTACAGCCTGTGCACCTAAAGGTGCAACATCTCCACCAGTCATCAATGCATAATCAAGCCCCTGTAAACATTTCAAATCATAAATATACACAACAAAAAGCAACAATGGAAAAAGAAAAGATTAAGATTCATACAGATTTTCGGGCAAGCTCTCGGGCAGCCATTGTTTTCCCTGTTCCTGGAGGACCATAGAAGAGCATATTCCTGAATGGTGCCTGATGAGATTTTGTATTTGCAGTTGCACCAGCCAACTGTTGAATTCTCTTTTGAAGAGATGGATTAAGAATGACTTCACCAAATGCATTCTTCCCATTTTGAGATGCAACTCCACCACCACGTGACAGGCTGCTCAGCCCACGGGAAAAAAATCCTGACCATGGATATTTTCCTCTGGAAGATTCCCTGATCAAAGATGGTTGTCCCAAGATTCTGTCCACATAGCTCCACACCACCCTAGCACCTTCTCTGTAATACAAACAATTGTTTTTCTTTATCTTTATTAAAACTATAAAGATTAAGGGCATGTTACTTTTTTGATTCTTATTAACTCCTGAATGGGTAAAGTGTTGTATGTATGGAGTTACTCCTATATACACAAAGACTACTCCTTTTTTGGACCGAATAAACTGTCTAGATACAAGTAAATGACCATCTTATCCTTCTAACTATTTAACAAACGATTTTTACAGTACCAACAGTTTTAAACATTTATACAAATGAAGACATCAATTCAAATATGTACAAAAAAGAAATCAACATGTGAGAATGAACAATCAATTCAAGCTCAACGTAAAGGGATTTTTTTAAAGAAAAAACATAGAAACCAAATCCTCAGATTCATCCATGAAAAGATGTTTGTTTTTTTTTGCATGTCCCTATATTCATCCTATTAAGTCATTTCAGTATGGATTAAGTCAAAAAGAAACAACTATATATAACTATTGACATTAAGAGATGTACACACTAAGTCCACTAACTCAAAAAGAAACAGCACCTAAGCAATTATCACTAACTAATTACACTTTGTATATCAAAGTGAAAAACTATACCTTGTTGTGTAGATCCCTGCAGCAAGAGCTGTGACACCCCCAACAGCCACAACCATCTTGTTCTGATCAGTTAATATTGCACGCAATCCCCCTACAAAACATATATGATTTAAAAGGTTTTATCCATTCAAAAAATAAGAAATAAAAACCAAGATTTTTTCACTACCTCCAATGTGCTCAAAGGTAGTGTTAATGGCAGAAACCCATTTTTCTCTTTCTGCATTTGCACGTTCTACAAGCATTCGTTTATTCACATCTTCTGCTAATTTAGCCTCATGGGCTCTTGCTTCTGCTTCAGCC
This sequence comes from Lactuca sativa, assembly GCF_002870075.4. Taxonomy (NCBI): domain Eukaryota; kingdom Viridiplantae; phylum Streptophyta; class Magnoliopsida; order Asterales; family Asteraceae; genus Lactuca; species Lactuca sativa. The sequence continues at coordinate 64,037,374 of NC_056631.2, read as the reverse complement.
ATAGCCCTAACCCTAATTGTTTCTCTTTCAATTTCAGCTTTTTCTCTTTCTGTTTGTCTACGTTGTGCTTGGATTTGCTCTTCTGTTGCTCTTCTAGCTTGTTCTTGTCTAATTGATGATTCTTCTTGCATTTTAACAAGTTCTTGGTTTCTTGTTCTGTGATGTTCATTTTCTGCCTGAAAGATTTTTTGAAGTTTATTTCATGCCTCTATGAATTAAACCATAAAAATATGAAGGGAACAAAACATGCCTGCATTCTTTTTCGTGCCAATTCATCTTCATATCGAGCCATCTGTGATTTTATTTGAGCTTGTTGTTGAGCTAGCTTTTTCTGTTCATCATATATTACTCTTTGTCTCTCCTGGCAAACATAAACAAAAATATAAAATAATAGTAAGATGCATATTCTAAATGCAACTTTAAATGAAGATTGAACACTTATATGACCAAATTAAGTTGGCATGTGCAGTAATTGGATAACTATCATTCAGGACTAACATAGAAGTGATAAGACTTTTACACAGACATATGCTTTAATATTAAACATGGAAAAAAAAAAAAAAGAGAATAATCTCAGCTTATATGAAAAAGGAAGGTGGAGGGAAAGAAGGAAAGTGAAAGGGGAAAATCTTGAGTCACTGCTTGTAGCCAAGAAATGTTATTAATGGTCATTGTTATACATGTTAGCTAGATTTTCCAGTTATTTTCATGTTGTAGAAGTAAGCACTATGTTCCATGATTAGACCCCTATGTTTATTCAGAACTTATTTCCAAATCAACTTTGTTTGCTAAATCAACAATAAAGAAACAGCATGCACAAATCATTAGATAAGCACCACAAAGCTATTAGTCAGTATCCTAGGCCTAATTAAGATCCTTGAACATCTCAGATTCTTATGAGTTACGAGAGACAAAGTTAGAAGTCATTTCAATTGATAGTGCCTATCCTGATTAAAGATCCCTGCAAGACTTTTCAATTATGTGAAATATGTGTGCACACGAGAGTATATAACATTTTAAGGGGTTGGTTGAAACAGGAATAAGACTAACCCAAACACTTGATCTAAATAAACACAAGTAATAAACTCGTCTATAATCAGAAGTTCAGAGCATGTGATTCACATGCATGAAAATATATCATAAAGTCATCTTGGAAGCAGGGGCAGTGTCAAACTTACAGTTTCAGCCTGAGCTTGCATTACTTTAAATTCAGCCGTCTTTGAAGCTAATTCTGTCTGCCTAGTCTCTTCCTGCTTCTTCATCAACTCAAAAGCCTAAAAGCGAAGAATAAGCAAATGTTAATTTAGTATAAACGAATTCAATTCGTTGCAAAGTTTACAAAACAGATCAAAACAATAAAAGAAATAAAAACTATGCCAAAGATTAGACCTTTTTGGCTTGAGAAGAGGCCGCTATTTCCCTAAGAGCCTTAGCACCTCTTTCCAATGCCTCTGGATCAAATCCAGATGATGTCGTTCTTGGGTTGTCATTACGAACCCGCGGGGTGGTGGGTTCCTCATTTTTCGGTGCAGACGATTGAGGATCAACAGACCCACCAACAGCCGGCGACGGCGAGGGTGAGGGTGAGGGTGAGGGTGAAGAAGAGAACGGAGAAAAGTTAAAAATTCCTGAAGCGGATGTCTTTGCCATTGATGTTGCCTGATGCTTCCAAGTGATATATCTGTGATTTCCTTCAAACCATCGATTCTATAGGCACTGAAGCTTGAAGAAGAAGAAAGGTGGATGGAGGCTTTATTTTGCTATTTTAAGAAACCGATGGCAGAAATTGATTCAGGGTTTATGTAGGGTTTCGGAATTTCTTGACGGCGGTTTTGGGCCCTGTATCGCATTTCGGGTGAACCGGGGGATTCTTTTGTAAAACTAGCTCGATTTCTTTTTAGAAAAGTCTTGAACTTTTAGTAAAAATTTCAATTTAATCTTTAAAATTTTTTTAAACAAAATAACCTAGGAAGCCGGATAAATTGAACAAATTGGTCAATCTCATCCGGTCACCCACGTTTAGCCGGTTGCATATGTTGATTTGGCATTAGATGGCTTATGTGGACTCGGTAAAACAAATACCCTCATTTTATTGAAAACCCTCGACATTTCACCCTCTCTTCCATCTCCATTCTCTCGTTTTCACCTACCTCAGTAAATTAGGGTTTTTACCCCGTCTTAAAGGATGAAAATGGACGACATGTATGATTTGGATAACATAGATGTGGAGCTTGATGATTATTTTAAGAGGAAACCAATTTCCCAATGCAAAGATGAATTTTTGAACATTCTTTGTGAAGAAGACAATAACGTTGATGCAGCTGATGATCCTCAAGGTCATTGTCACAATAATGCTCAAACACAAATCCATAACCAACAATTGGACACAAAGTATATGCAAAGTAGTGATGAAGAAAAGACGTATTGATGATGATTTCAAGTATTCCACCCACAACCCAAAGGTGAAATGGAACTTAATGAAACCAATGTTTGGTGAAAGATATGAATCCCCACATCTGCTGAAATTGTTTTGAACTAACTATGCTATTAGTAAGGGTTATCAAATTCGTTTCAAAAAGTGTGATAGTATTAGACTAGTCGTAATATGTGGAAGTGCTCCAGAGAAGTGCCCATTCCTGGTTAGGGGTTCTTGGATGGGTACTGAAAGGTCATTCCAAGTAAAAAATCTTGTATACAAGCATACTTGTTTTAGGAGTTTTAACAATGCAAAGCTTTTGAATCCTACTTGGTTAGCAAAGAAGTTTATGAAAGAGTTGATTAGGCAACCTAACTTAAAATGCAAGGAGATGCATGTTAAAATACAAAGTAAGTTTCATTGAAACATCACATGGTCAAAATGCTATAGATCAAGGATGAGGGAATTGTCATTAATTAATGGGAGATTGAGTGACCATTATGCAAGAGTTTGGGACTACGCGCATGAGTTTATGAGATCTAATCCAAACAGTACAGTTAGGATTTCTGTTACTGTAAACCCTGATAAAACCACAACATTTCACATAATATACATTTGCTTTAAAGTAATTAAAGAGGGTTGGAAAAGGGGATGTCGTAAGGTACTAGGGTTGGATGGTTGTTTTCTGAAGGGACAATGCAAGCGTAAGTTGTTAACTGCAATAGGTATGGATGCAAATAATTAGGTGTATATTGTAGCATGGGCAATTGTTAAAGTAGAGTGTAACGCCCTGTTCTGAATCGATTCCTAATTCGAGGTTGTGGTCCGAAGATAGGTCATCCTTAGGCTTAGGGCCTTTGAAAAGGTAAGTTCTAGACCCATTTGGGTGCGAGTAATGTAATTGAGGTGATCCGGGTGTTCGGTTCGTGTTTTGGAGCCTAGGGGTATTTCGGTAAAGTGTCAGTTCAGGCTTTTATGGAAATTGGATTTTTGATCTGTAACATCCCGACTCTCAGGTATAAGATTTATGGCTTAAAAGACAAATTATCCTTTGGAACTCGTTGAGTTGATGGCCTCAGACTTGATATGTTGGAAGCTCTCAACTCGACGAGTTGTCAAGAAAAACGCGACGAGCTGACAGCTACTTATGAAACCCTAATTTTTAGGGTTTTGCACCCAGTTTAAAGAACTTATCACTCATTGTTGGCCTCCCTTATCGTCCCCTTGGTCCATTGAAACCCTAATTTGTGCCTCGTCTTTCATTTTGAGTGTGTTTGAGCTTCGAGTGTGATTTTGGTGCTCTTTTGGAAGGAACTTGAAGCTTGAAGTGGATTGATTCAGAGGAAGGCTTTAGATCTGGGATTTTCATTGCTGTTGCAATCATTTTGAGGTATAAAGTCGATACCTTGACCATCCCTTTGCTAGATCTCTTCATTTGAAAGTTTATGGCCATTATTAACTCATTTTGGGACCATTTTGGGATTTTCAGCATGTTATGAAGCTATGACTTAGATCTGGATATCTCATGGCCTCCATAGACTTAAAGTCACCAACTTTATCAAGTTTTGGCCCTCCTTCATGCTCTAAGTCCCTTAATAAGCTTGATTTTAGTGTTTTAGCCTCTTGATGCCATGCATGGACGTAAAGTTAGCAACTTTATGTGGTATTTCAGTTCTAAGGGACCAAAGCTATGGTTTGTGGCACTAGATGCGCTTGGGAATTGGCCGAATGCTTTAAGACTAGGAAAAGCTCGACGGGTTAAATCAGGTCTTCCCGTTTTCTAGATACTGTAGAAACTCGACGAGTTGGTTTGTTTTTTTCTCATTTTCTGAAGTACTGAAGGAACTCAACGAGTCAATAGATGCACTCGACGAGTTGGGTTAACATGTGTGTTGACCTTGGCGGATGACTTTGACTTTGACCATGGTTGACCAAGTTTGACTTTGAGGACATTTTGGTTGTATGGAGGTTTTGTTAGAATGATTATATGGTGGTTGTAGGCTGTTGAATCCGGAGTTGGGTCTTGGAGTTGGATTTTACCGGTTCAACACTACTTGAGAGGTGAGTTTTCCTCACTATACTTGCGGGTCGAAGGCACCAATGCCGACCCAACGGATTGATATTTTGTTATGCATATTGCTATGTTGTTATCATCTGTTGGATCGTTATCCTGGTAGATAGGATGATGCTATGTGTATTGCTATGCTGTTAAATCTCTCAGTGTAATGTGACTTCATATCAACACCTGTGATATAAATAAACTGAGTGGGTCAGGTTGGGAAACCTGGTGAGTACATAGAGATTTCAATCCCACAATGTTATACATATATATATATATATATATATATATATATATATATATATATATATATAAATCCACACAATATACGATCTCCCCATATATATAATCAGCTCTTACCCCACCCCGTCAGTCCTCACAACGAGACTATCCATACTCACGGACCTTAAATTTTACCTCTTACTTCGGATCTAATCCATGCTCTTGAGTCCTTGATTGTACCTATTCCATACTCTCGAATGAGGGACAATTGGTCTGTGTCTAAATCCATACTCCCGGATTAATGACAAATGACTATGTCCTGTCCATACTCCCGGACTAAGGACAACTGACTATGTCTTAATCCATACTCCCGGATTAAGGACAACTAACTATGTCTTAATCCATACTCCCGGATTAACGACAGTTGACTGAGTCCAATCCATACTCTCGGAATAGGGACAAATGACTATGTCTAATCCGTGCTTCTGTATCAATGACATGTTTAAGGGTTCTATTCCACGAGGAGTTGGGCACTCAACTACATTTTAGCATAGCGTATCGCCCCCAGACTGACGGTCAGAGCGAGATGACGATACAGGCACTGGAGGATATGCTGCGGGCATGCGTGTTGGATTTTGGAGGGAGTTAGGATACATATCTCCCACTGGCTGAGTTTTCGAAATGTTATACGGTCGAAGGTGCAGGACCCCAGTTTGTTGGGATGAGGTTGGACATCGGGTCATGGGGAGCACTGAGGTAGTGCTCAAGACCTGGAATTTCAGGTGGGGGATTTTGTACTATTGAAGGTGTTACCTTGGAAGGAATCATCAGATTTCGAAAGAGGGGTAAGCTAGGACCCCGATATATTGGGTTATTCAGGATTTCAACCCAAGTGGGTAAAGTAGCCTACCTTCTGGATTTACCGGAAGAGCTTAGCTAGATTCACAACACCTTCCATGTGTCTCAGCTTCGGAATTGTGTCACTGACGAGGCCGCGGTCGTCTCGTTGGTTGACATCCAGGTGGATGAGATCCTGAACTACATTGAGAAACCCATTGCGATTTTGGATAGGAAGACCAAGGTTCTTCGGAATAAGGAAGTAAGATTGGTAAAAGTGCAATGACAGCATCGGAGGGGCTCCGAATGGACTTGGGAGCCGGAAGAAGAGATGCGAGAGCATTACCCAAATTTGTTTGGGTTAGTAGACTTCGAGGACGAAGTCTAGTTCAAGCGGGAAAGACTTGTAACGCCTGTTTCGGGTATTGGTTGAAAATTTGCCAATTGGGGAGGTTATATGCATGGACTCGGCGAGTTGGGAGTCCAACTCGTTGAGTAGGGTCGTGTATCATGGACGTAGGTCGGAAGTGATTCGGCGAGTCAGAAGACTCGACTCGGTGAGTTGGGGCTGTTTAATGAAAACCTTAATTTTAGGGTTTGCCCTTATATAAACATCATTAACAACCTCCATAGCCTCTCATTTGCAACATAGGAACTGTTCATGGCCGCAAACCCTCTTGTGAGAGAAGTGAGAGCCTTGGTGAGATAAATTGGTGAATCTTAGGAAGGATTTCAAGTTGGAGGAAGAAGGATCAAGGGAGAAACATCAGATCCAACATCTACTTCGTTTTGGGCACTTTACTGAGGTATTAATTCCTCATCTTAAGCCTTGAAGTCTTAGATCTCCATTTGCATGATTATGGTCATTATTGAGGGAAAATGGAATCAAGCTTGGATCTGTAACTATCACAACGATATGGTTCCAGATCTAGAACTTCTTAGGTCCCAAATAACATAAAGTTGCATCTTTTTATAAGCTTATCCCCTCTCCATGCATGAAAATCTTATTTGAAGGTTAGTTTTGGTGTTATGGCTATGTGAGGCCATGCATGCACGTAAAGTTTGCAACTTTACGTGACATCTCCCCTAGAAGAAGATAGATCTAAAGTTTGGGACCTTAATTCCCACTGGAAAGGACCGTAAACATGTTGGACTAGGGGAACTCGGCGAGTAGTGAAAGTGACTCGGCGAGTCGGGAATGGTTTTTTCATTCACAGTCAAGGGTTCACGGGCAAGGGTTCACAGTCATGGGTTTCCGGTTGGGAGTTCACGGCTGTGAACATCAAGGAACTCGACGAGTCAGGTTGAACATGGATTATAGACCTTGACTTTGACCAGGGTTGACCCTGGGGGTGTTTATGGGATTATGCTGAGTTATTTACTCATTGATTATAGGTAGTTTGGGAGGAGCAGCGTGGGATATATCTGACTTCAGTTTGCCAGTTCAGCCTTTGAGAGGTGAGTCTTCTCACCATACCAATGGGTCTAATGCACCAAGGTCGACCCATTTTATGATAGTTGGTATACTTGTTGTGTTGAGATGTATGATATATTTAATTGTAGCGATATGCGGTAGAGATAGCCTTCGTGGCTAATGGTAGAGATAGCCTTTATGGCTAGTGGTAAAGATAGCCTTTATGGCTAATGGTAGAGATAACCTTTATGGCTAATGGTAGAGATAACTATTATAGCTAATTGAGATGTGTTATGTGGTATTATGGCTAATGGTAGAGATAACTATTATAGCTAATTGAGATGTGTTATGTGGTAGAGGTAGCTTATATAGCTAATATGACATGTGGATGTTGTGTTGGGTATGCTCTGGGGTACTCACTAAGCTTTCAGCTTACCGTTTGTAGATTTGTTTCAGGTACATTAGAGCCCAAGGGCAAAGGCAAGGTTTGATGATGCGGCGTTCACTCTATCTCTCTTTTCCGATATGATTTGGGGACACTCCGATGTTTTAAAATTAATGTTGTAATGATGGTGGTTTTGAAAACAGTTATTTGGATTTTCATGTCTAATGAATTATGATTGACTAATTAAAAATGAAAATTTCCATTGAAAAATTTGGGTCATTACATATAATTGTTAATCTTGCGCGAGCCATAAAGATATGTATAGATCTCTATACGGGGATGACACCCCCACATGCGATTGCTAGCTACAATCCCGACATGATAACTTTCTTAAGTATTAAAATAATATTATTTGACATCCGATGAAGCATCATGTGGGGTATATATCGGTCCACAACGTCGATTATAGGGGCTCATGGTAATACTATTTGGAAAATCTTAACCTAACTGCCTAGAGAGACGCCTTCAAGTAGTTGTATAATCCTATTCGATAAAGAATATAAAGATTTTGGATAGAAAATATATCCTAAAAGAAAGAAAGGCTTATAAAATTGAAATAGTTTTCAATCAAATAAAATAATAAAAATAGAAAACTATAAAACCTATGAACTCACCAACTTTATGTTGACGTTTTCAAAATACATGTATTCTCAGGAAGATGAGTGTGGAGGGTAGCTATGGAAGGAAGGAACTCGTCAATCAAGTTGTTGGAAGTCATTTTTGTTTGTTTTATGCTATTTATGAGTAGGAAGTGTGTCTGAACTCTAATAATGTAACCGCGAAATAGTTTATAACAAATAAAAGAAATGTTTGTGCTATATTTCTATATTGTTAAAGGTACATGTCATCGTGATCCAATGTCCCTAGACGTTTCCACCGTCGACCGAGGGTGTGACATAATAATATGGGTTGGAGAAACATTAAACCTCGGTGATAGCCTTGGTGGTCATAATATCACGTGTGAATATTATTGAAATACAGTGGTAGCCTTGGTGGTCGTAATACCACATGTTGGAGACTGAAGTGTCAATGGTAGCCTTGGTGTTCGTAATACCATTTTGTCTTGTGAACATAGTTGTGTAAGTTAATTGAAATGCATGATATGAAGGATTATTGTTAATTATTATCATTGATATGATCTATGCAGTTATCGCGGTCGAAAATCAAATAGCGGTCGAGGTCCGCTATTTGAAATAGCGGTTTTTACGGTGGTAAAGCGTTGATATAGCGTTATATATATATATATATATATATATATATATATATATATATATATATATATATAATAGTTAATATTTAATTGGTATAGACCATTCGAACATTTACAATTATTAAGTTTAATGTTTAAGCACTAGTTAGTTTATTAGTATTTCTTAATAATAGCATAAAGAGATAAAAAAAAAAGTCAAACAAAAGTAAGGGATAGTCATACAAGACTCAACAAGAGGAGGGGTTTGTTTACATGCAGAAGATCATCCGGAAAAAAGGAAAAAAAAAACGGTGGAAATTTTTATGATAAAAACACACTATTGGGTTTGAGTTTTGACTGATTGGGCATACTATAACCATATATAACCAAAAAAAGTAGTGGGCTCATTCATTTAATTCTGGATCTAATAGCCTAAGTAGCCCATTATGGACGAAAATCGAAAAGCGGTAATAGCGGTGATATTGCGGTCATAAGTTTCGCGGTTAATAGCGGTAAATAGCGCCGATATTAGCGGTACCACAATTACTAAACGCTATTTTGAAAATGTAGGTCCTGGAACACCGCGAACCGCTATAGCGCCGCTATAGCACCGCTATAGCGCGTGATTGATAACATAGGATATGATATTGATTGTAAATTGTTCTATAGGTAGAATTACTCATTAAGCTTGTAACTTACCTTGTTATTTGTTAATGTGCCTATCAAGAAAATACATATGCTTATATTCCTAATATTAAGTCAATCTCAAGGCCTAAAGCTCACATTGATGGTTAGGTAAAGGCTCATACATGGTGGACCTATCTACTCAATACACTATACATGCTCATTTTAAACTAAGTGACTTATAAACCATCATAAAAGCTCCACATAAGGAATAACAAGCCTCAACTTACATATAGTGACAAATTTCTAGAAATCTAATCACTTTTGAAAAGTCAAATCTCATATGGATCATGCTTAACTTACATTTAATTACTCCCAAAGTCTTCCACCTTATATGAATGCACAAGTATGATACTCAAAACATTTCCAAATCAATAAGGTTTTTCAAACTATATAAAACTCTTTTTAAAAATATTTCTTGAAATGCACAAGTTAAATACAATAAACATGTTTCACATAGAAGAATAGTACAAGAAATCAATTCAAGCAAAGTTTTAGAGTTAGAGACATGTACTCCAAGTACAAACTTACCTATGGTATTATAAGCACTTCTAAACACTTTACTTTGCTTTCAAGTGTTGTATGTACACCTTTTAACTATCTTTTGTTCATAATTAAAACATTTATCAAGGACTTATAACATAAATCTAGTCCTAAACCTAGTTTTTAGCTCAATTCAACTCATTCTAATCATTGCATAACATTAGGGAAATACTAAGGAAGATATGTGAGCATTTTGGGCTACAATATACTTAATAAAAAATACACTCAATTCAGGAGGGCACGTGTCCCATGTGAACTATTCCTTGGCATACACATGGTCCATGTAATGTCCAAGCCATGACAATTATGATTTTTTTTCTCATTTAGGTATTGTACTTTGGTGTATTTGCTCCTAAATATTCCATAAAGCTTCTCAATGACCTTAATGGATGAAATCAACCATATCAACTAGTTTTACTGCTCACTTACATATAATATCATTAACGACTTAATGATTAAAGATCTTAATGATTCAAAAGTTTGGTGAACTTCGTAGAAGTCACCAAACTCTGAAATGAAGCCATTCGCTTTATTTAACCTCATGTACTCATCTATATTGTTTCACATTTGTCCTGATTGACTTAAATGATCTCTAAAACGTGTTAATAAGATTTTTTCAAACCTAATTACACATGGATCAACGACTTAAGAGTGATTATCTAATGATTTGAACATTTTTTAAGTTCCCTAAACATCATATCAAATTCACAAAAATCCTTTTATAAACCTAGATCATAACCAATCGCCTTTCAATGACTTAGTAAATCAAACTTATGGCATTTCAAAGAGTTTTAATAGATTAAAAGTTTGGTTAAATCATAATTAAAGCTTGAGTCATCATTGAGACTCTAAGGCAACACTAGAATCACAAATTATCTATGAATGCAATTACTAGAAATGGTGAATTCCTTAGCTTACATAAAGTTTAAAAACATCAAAATAATCTTGGAAAACATCATCCATTTGAAGCCCCCAAAAAACCTTTAAACTCCAAATTATACAATAAAAGAGAAGAATGAGAGTGTACTAGTAATCTAAGGACCAAAACTAACTTGAGATATGAGAAATATGTACCTTTTTTAGTGTTTCAGTAATGAAATTTTAGTCTTCGATTATTCTTCAAATCCACTTCCAATTACTCTCAAACTATTGCCCTGAGTTTTATATTTTCTCAATTTACCAACAAATAAAACCCTAAACAACTAGTTCTTTATATATTTACATTTTTAACCTTTCCTCCCAATATTTCTATCCATTTGATCCATAATATGTTAATTTCATTAAGTATTGGTCAAATACTAGACGTTTTCCTAATTTACGAAATTAGCCTTTAATTTATATTTCTTTTTACCAAGTTAATTATTTAATAATTTTAAATTATGGAGTTTTTCTTTCCGACTAGTAAATAAAATATATTTTAATTTAATTTAGTTTATTTTTTTTTTCAAAATTAAAATATATACAAACAAGGCAAAAATTTGATACCCAAAATAAGGATGCTAAAACTTTTACTCAAACAAGGATGCTACAACTATTTACTCGTTCTCTTCTTGGAATTACTGTAAAAAATTAAAATTTATAACTTTCTCTAACTTAAATCATGTTGAGTTATATTATATATTTAAGCTTAACACATATTTATGTTATTCATGCTTATTGATTTTACACTAAATTTTCATTCCAATTAAATTTCAATCTATGGTTAAGTAATTAAGTTCAATTATTTTATATTCTATTTCTTACATTTCACAATATGAGTAATTTATTGTTTAAACAAATTTTATGGATATCTCTTATAACTATTTTACCATGTAAAAAAAATTCCAGGCCTAATACATTATTTACTAGGTTATAACCCGTGGAAACCACGGTCGATATATTTAAAACTTTTATATAGATAAAAAATAATAAATGTCAAAAAAAAAAAACAATTGTCGATTGTAAGTAATTATGAATTAATTTGTTAAGCAAACTAAACATAATAATGTTATTAGGATATGATTTTGTATTTTCAAATTTTGAAATGAATTTGATTTGTTACCAAAAAAAAGAAAATAATAAAAATCATAGAAAAATGACACGTATCAAAAAAAAAAACATTTTAAAAAACTGACACGTGTCATTTTATCAAGTTAATTATTTAATAACTTTAAATTATGGAATTTTCCTTTCCAACTGGTAACTAATATATTTTAATTTAATTTTAGGTTTTTTTTTTTCAAAATTAAAATATATACAAAAAAGGCAAAAATTTGATACCAAAAATAAGGATGCTACAACTATTTACTCAAATAAGGATACTACAACTGTTTACTTGTTCTGTTCTTAGAATCACCGTAACTTTCTGTAACTTTAATCATGTTGAGTTGTATTATATATTTAAGCTTAACACATATTTATGTTATTCATGCTTATTGATTTTACACTAAATTTTCATTCCAATTAAATTTCAATCTATGGTTAAGTAATTAAGTTCAATTATTTTATATTCGATTTCTTACATTTCTCAATATGAGTAATTTATTGTTTAAACAAATTTTATGGATATCTCTTATAACTATTTTACCATGTAAAAAAAATCCAGGCATAATACATTATTTACTAGGTTATAACCTGTGAAAACCACGGTTGATATATTTAAAATTTTTATATAGATAAAAAAATAATAAATGTTAAAAAAAAACAATTGTCGATTGTAAGTAATTATGAAGTAATTTGTTAAACAAAATAAACATAATAATGTTATTAGGATATGATTTTGTATTTTCAAATTTTGAATTGAATTTGATTTGTTACCAAACAAAAGAAAATAATAAAAATTATAGAAAAATGACATGTGTCAAAAAGACATTCTAAAAAAATGAAACTTGTTATTTTTAGGTTTTATTTATTAGAATGGATAGATAGAATAGAATAGATTTATTTTAAAATTAGTTTATAACCCGTGAGAACCATAGTTATAAAATTAATTAAACTTTCATATTAAAAAATCAAAATTCTTAATCAATTATTTTAAATAAATTATTACTTAAGAGATATTTTTTAGTTATATAAAATTATAATAGTTGATTTACATAAATACGTAAAGTTATATCACCTTATAATCTGTATTAATTTAATTTTATTTTTTTAATCTAATGTTATTAATTTAATATAATTAGAACGAAAAAATTTAAACTTTGAAATTTAACATGAAAAGTCAATTATTAATTTAATGTAATTAGAGTGAAAATTTTTAAATTGATAATTAATAGGTTGACAAGTGACATGATAGGTGACATACAACATTAATGAGAAGTTTTAATTGTATGACAGTTGTCAATAAATGAATATACCTATTCATTTATTACAATAGGGATTAAGTTTGTACTAAGAAAGGCAAATTTCTGTACCAAAATGCAAAATAGGATGTTATATAAGTTGAGACTTGAGATACACTTAGATTGGAAGGAGTGGGAGGGATGGTTCCCTCACTTTTGGTGGGCCATACCCTTCTATCCCTCACCTAAAAGCCAAGGAGTGGGAGGGAAACCCTTCCCTCACTTTTTTTTTAATATTTTAAATAAAATTAATATTTTTATTTATAATTTTTAAATTAATATCAAACATAAAATTTAATTAAAAATAAAAAGCATTTCATTAAGTAAAATAAAAATTACATTAACCATAATATTTAAATAAGTAGAACCCCCCCCCCCCCCCCCCCCCAAAAAAAAAAAAAAAAAAATCAAACAAACTACAATATAGTAAAAATTATTAATTAAAATTCTAATTTTATTTAAACCTAGATACGTCACTCGGAATCATCGTCTTCGTCCTCGCCTAGATCATCTGCATCATTCTCCCCAACGTCACTCTCGTCGTCGGAATCTTCACTCTCGACGAACATATCAGAATCCTCGTCTAATTCGTTAAACAAATCATCATCGTAAGATAACTCTTGCGGGAGCTGAACATGAGCCCTATAATTGTGCTCCACCAAATCAACACGAAGGGCCTGATGAAGGTCGCGATTGTGTACTCTTCTGTTCACCCTATACTCTTGTGTACGAACGACTACTCCTTCGACATTTGGCAAAACTTCATTTTCGTTGTATCGGCATATCGCTCTTCCTTCATCTTCAAGAATCATATTATGCAATATGATACATGCATACATTACGTGTTGTAACCTTTTCACCTCATATGACTTTGCCTCGACCGTTAGTACTTTGCCAACGTCTCTTAAGTACACCAAATGCTCGCTCCACATCCTTCCTAGCTGACTCTTGCGCCTCTTTAAACTTTTTCCTTTTCGGGTCGTTAGGACATGTAAACGATTTCACAAAAACAGACAAATGAGGATATATACCGTCAGTAAGATAGTATCCACGCTTATATGCTACCCCATTTGCTTGAAAAGGTACATCGTGTGACTTTCCAAGGTAGATATCGTTGAATACGGGTGACTGGTCTAGCACGTTGATGTCATTGTTTGCACCAGCTAGACCAAAGAATGCATGCCATATCCAAAGATCATGTGATGCGATAGCCTCTAGAATAATCGTCGGCTCTTTGTGGTCGCCTCTCATGTACTGACCACGCCATGCATTGGGGCATAATTACCAACTCCAATGTATGCAATCGATACTACCTAGCATTCCAAGGAATCCATGTTTGCCTTCATGCACCGTATACAATTGGTGGATATCGTTGATAGTTGGTTTGTGCAAATATCGTTGCCCGTAAACCAAACAGATCGCTTTGCAGAACTTGTACACAGAGTCCCTCACGGTACGCTTTGACATTCTAAAATACTCGTCCCATTTGTCTGCGCCAATGTCGTATGCTAACTGACGAATTGAAGCCGTGCATTTTTTAATGGGAGTGAAACATTTTTTCCCCTTGCATCCATTTTCCATTGGAAATATGGAAAACGGCCTTCCAAATCGCCAACAATATGTGAAAATAGTTCCTTCCTCATCCGGAACCGACGTCGAAACTTTACAGCGTAGACGACGTCATCTGCAAAATAATCTTCTATAAGACGATCGTGTCCGACTTCGTGATTTCTACGTAACGACGACTTTCTTAGGTTAGGTCGTGCACGTGATGTTTCACCAAGTCGGTTTTGATAGTATGCAACCGTTTTCGCTATGACGGAACCGATAAACTTAGCCTCCTCTACTGCCGTCGAATCGGATGATGAAAATGATGACATTTTGAGTAATATTTTTAAGAAAGAAATATAAAGAAATATAGATTATGGTTTAAAAAATAATAGAATGTGTGAGTATTTATAGATTAAGAAAAGGAAAGGAAAAAAGAAAAAAAAAATACAGTGGCCAATAGTTGGAAGACAGAGAAAGAGAGCGGGACTCTCTCCCCCCGGTAGCTTCCCGCGGTTCCTTTCCCGCACCCACAGTGCGGTGTGCACAGGTGCGGGATCGGTTCCCGCTCCTTCCCCGCAGTCCCACTCCGTCGGGCCTTAAAAAAAAGATGGAAAATTGAGGAAAATGAAAAACTATCTATCATATGAAGGCCCATTTTGTAGTGGGCCCTTTAAAATCCATGATCATTGATAGGATCGTCCTAATTTTTGTTTTTGTTTTGGAAAAAACTCAACAAATTTAGATATATTTGTGATTTTCCCTCAAGCCAATCACAAAAGAAACGGGGTTTAAACTTTGAGACCGTTTTGTTTAAACTTATATTTGATTCTCACTTAGGAAGAAGCTACAGCAAAGCTTGATTGCATGGAACACATCTTGTGCTTGTGTAATTATCTGGAATTTTTAGCAAGTTTGAATTTTTCATAGTTTTCCAACGCAAAATCCCACTTCTATAGGCCTGTTTGTAAATATAACAAGTTTGTATCTTTGATAAAACACTAAAGAACCTCTTTTTGAGTTGAAAAGGCTACAAAACAATAGAAGAATTGAACATGTGAAAATGGTGTTTTACCATCTCTACTAAAAAGAATGTAATGAAGCAAAAGAAATAATAGTTAAGGAAACTGAAACGAGCCTCCGATCTGGTTTTGACCTTGTGGAGGATTGATCGCCACCCACAGAAGTGAAATGGTGATTGCAATCAGTCCAGACCACACAAACACAATGGTTGGCGTTCTCCCTCTTCTTCCCATCAACCCTTTTGCAAATGGATACAGATGTGCCAAAACCCAAAAACTGAAGAACACACCTCCAAGAAGACGACTCCACTGTGGGATTGTACTGTAAATTGTCCGGCTGAACCCTACAGCTATTGCAATCAAGTTCACCATCATTATAGTTATTGGCGGGATCATCAGGGATGTCCATTTCACAGTGTATAAATCTGCAAACTCATCATCTTCATCATCTGCACCGGATTTTGACGTCAATGTGAACGAGATTTCGATTCCGGCAACCACTTTCAGAAGTCCTTGAAGAACAGCAGCCAAATGAGCGCTAGTCCCTCCGATCAACCAAAACTGTTCGTTCCTCCACCATTCTTCTAACTCGATCCCTGACCATTTCACCTCAAGCACAGCAAGCATCACGATGCAGAGAGTAATCGTGAGTAGGTAGACGAGAAAAGTCACGTTCAGGGTTTGCACGATGAACTGGCCGGAAAAGAGGGAAAGTGCAGGGAGGAAGCAGTAGACGATGAGGAAGATGGAAGTGAAAGGATACATGGCTACATTAAGGTAAGCGACTCTTTGTAAGATCTTCATTCTCGAGCTTGCTAACAGAGCATTATTACGTGAGAAGAAAATCTCGACTGAACCAGTAGCCCACCGGAGCACCTGATGAAGTCGATCTGTCAAATTGATCGGAGCTGTACCACGGAAAGCATCTCGTTTTGTCACACAATACACCGATTTCCATCCCCTGTTATGCATTCTGTAACCTGTCACAACATCCTCCGTCACAGATCCGTAAATCCACCCAACGCGTTGCCCCCATTCCGTTTTATCCTCATACCAACATGAAATCACGCTGATTGCTTCTGCAACGGTGGATGCGTCAAGAAGCTCTCGTGGAATGGTTAGGGCTCCAGGTGGTCTTCCGTTTTTCACCGCCGGATGATCTGCCAGTGGACGTCCTTGGAACTCCGCCACCGGAATGGAATCAATTAAAAGAGTAGAGTTTCCGAATTTCTTGGGAGCAAGAGAGAGATTCATGTCTTCTTCATCGGAATCGCCCATTCTTAGCGCACGATTCTCTTCCAGAGTGCTAAACTTGGCTTTTTTCCGACCACTACAGCAGCAGCTACAGAAACTAGGGTGGCGTTCTTTGGATCGTGGTGGATCAAATCCATAAAGCGCGATTCTACGAAACAGGCATCCAGTTCCCACGTAAACCGGCCCTTGAAGCCCATCAAGTGCCCTCATGTTTCCATCGAAGAAGACAGTGTTGTGATTTGCATAACGATCGGAAGGATCAATACCTTCGAATCGTTGAGGAAATTGGACGTAGCAAAGACGATCTCCACCTCTATCCATCATGAAACACATGCCTTCTCTCATGGCTTGTGAGTTGTAGATGTAATGATCGCAGTCAAGATTGAGAATGAAAGGACCATTTGACATGATTGCAGAGGCTCGAACCAGTGCGTTCATGGCTCCGGCTTTCTTGTTGTGATCGTAACCTGGACGCTTTTCACGGGACACGTATACAAGCATGGGAAGACGAATGTCAACATCAGTAAAATCAAGCATTCCAGCATCATCTTCTGTGCCCTGTAGAGGCTCATCACTCGGAGGTTTCAACATCACCTGTAAGACACCACTACAATCAAGCAATTTTTTCGATTAACACCAACTGGATCATCAAGAAGAACAAGGATTACCTGAATGATTCCAGAATGATCGCCTTTGGAGTGTTCTGGAGCAGGATTCAACCAAGTTCCAGGCCAATGAGTTCCATCTGCCATCCATGTAGCTTTCTGAACCTTGATAATCTCGATAGCTTCATCATCTCTCTTTTGTCTCTGTTGCTTCATCGCCTTTATCTCCTCACGTGCATGATAAGCATCAGATCGACGGCGTATAGAGTCTGGAAGACCATTGATACGAACTTTAAATTCATCAAATTCCCGCTTCACCCTTCTACGATCCTTGACAAAATCTGATTTAACCTTATTTTTATAAGGATCCTTCTTCAAACCAAAATACGAATCCGGATTCCTAGGCTCAATATTATGCTTCCGGCAAAAAGGCACCCACATGTTAGCAAAACTTGCAGCTTCCGCCATAGCCTCAAAGGTCAAAAGTGCACCACCATCATCAGAAACGTAACACGCAAGCTTCTCGACAGGGTAATCAGCAGCTAGAATTGATAAAATTGTGTTTGCAGTAACAAGTGGAGGTTCCTTCTCTGGATCTGCAGTCGATACAAAGATATCAATGCCTGGTAGATCCGATTTCCCAGTAGGGTTGTTTAGGGTTGGTACTTCGAATTTCTCCTTCAAAACAGCAAGATCAGTTGCACGATTTACAGGGTTGATTTTAGGCAATTGGTCAAGGACCCACGATAAAGCGAACCATAGTTCACAAACAACTGACATTCCCCATAACCAGATTGCATCATTGTTTGGATGGTTGATCCTCCAAGCTAAGAAGAGTACAAGAACAACCATTCGAACAACTATAAGAAGCCTGCAAAGAAACGATAACTTACTGTGAACCAGGGCTCCATAGTGGAAACATAAGAACAGAGATGATGGGGACATGAGAAGAGATGCAGTACCTATATGGGCTGATAATAGCAGCGGGAATTCTTAACTTGCGAGTGAGAGGTCTCCATGGTTTGTTCATCAATTCCAAAGACTCGGCATGATCGTTATCTTTGCCATTCTCCATGACTCCTTCCTTCGGCCATATAGCATTGCCATAACCATAAGTCCCACTGGTTTCAAACAGCCACCGGTTGTGGTCAAACTCGCCTGTTTGACTTCTCATCAGCACCGATTTGGTTGATTTCATCAACGACAACCTCCTCTCGTTTTTGGACATTCCGGAAGGCGCTGGGAGTGGTAGCGGCCTGGCACCATTGTCGACCAGTTCATCCAAATCGGTGGTTTTATACTGCTCCTTGCAACCTGGGCAGATTCCATCTCCGGTCTTGATGGCATCCAGGTAACAGTCCCTACATATCTTAAAATCACATTCGCATGGAAGGATATCTGCTCCCCGTTCATCGCTCATGACCTTGGCATCACATCCAGGAACAGAGCAGGAAGATCCTTTCGCACCCGCCATTTGAGGGTGGTTGATTTCAGAGTCGATTACCTTGTCCATGAGATGGGCGCGAGTAACAGCGTTGAATCCGCCGGTGAAAAGCGAACTGGAAACATACTGTTCTTCAACCTTCTGCGAAATCGCATCCATCGGCTGGTTGTCGGGAGTCGGCGGCAGGTGGACTGTGTAGTTCATGAAATCTTGACTTCCGAGTTCACTGTCGAGATCGTCCCTTGAATAATTTACATATCTCCCTGACGAAGTCCGGCGGGCGAATGTGACTTGTGGTGGCAACGGCGGTTTGCTAGGCTGTGAATCCGTAGCATCGGAGCTGATGGATAGATTGGAGCGAGTAGCTTTGAATGACTTGGACGCCATATTTCAGTAAATTCACTGGATCCTGAAACACCCAAAAGCAGAGTTATTTGCTTTTTCGAAAAGGGTAATTGAAAGAGTTGAAATGCGATTGAAGTTGAAAAGAGTAAAGTTGAAAGAAGTGATACACACCTTTTAGAAAGACATGGTTGAAGGATGCAATGCAGACGGATGAAGAGTGGTGAAATTTTAGGGCTTTAATGGAATTGGAATGGGAATGGAGAGCATGAAATGGCAATTATAGTAGAGGAGTAGGATTAGATTATTTAGATCTAAATCAGCTGAGATCAAAGCTGTCATCCATGCCTTCCTTCCGACATCACATGTGAACGTGAAGCCATGTATGTACGCGTCATTTCAAAACTACCCTTTTCTTTCTTCTTTCCTTCAAAACCGGTGACCATTATCGATCTTCTATCATCCCACGATCACCGCCATATTATTTTTTAAATTAAGCTCATGGGCCCACTCAACACTAATTTACTTCGACATGAATTATATTTCTGGTCAAACAAAGTTTTTGACACGAACATGACCACGTAGTAGTATTTCATTTGAGTAGATCTAACAATATTCCTAACGGGACCCACTACAACACTAAAATGTTTGTTAGTTGTCACTGCCAAACCAATCAAACAAAATTAAGTTGTTGACATGACGCATTATAATGAAAAAACGTTTTGTTTTAGTTAAACGAAGATGATATTGAAATATACATATATATTTTTTGTAGTAGCTAATTAAATATTGGGAAGGACATTGGTTATGTTTTTATGGAATTTATTTATGGAAGAGATCGTATAAAATCATATGTTGTAATATAATGATTATAATAAAAGGGAAGCATGAAAGTGTGATTCAATCATGGAATGCATATGACGAATGTGGGTTGCACGTCCCCATGATGCTTCTTCACATCCCTTTAGTATATTATGATTACTTATACTTATTAGATTCTCTCACGTCCATCATCACCGTTTTTATGAATCTTGATTCTCAAATCTCTTTTAGAAACAATTATGGATACAAACCATCTTACCAAACAATGTTGAATCTTTTACATACATGTCTCCTATAGTTTCTATGCTTAAAGAAAAAAAGAAAACAATATGGGAAATGACTCCGTTTTGTATTTAGAAATGGGAAAAACAATGGAAGACAAGTCCATCAGGGGGGCAGTGGGGTAGTAACAGTAACGTTTGGACGCTTGCAATCACACATGCAGATGCTTCTTGAGTCTTTAACAAGGCGTTGTGATCTCCTTGTGTGAAGCTTGATGTTTGCTAATTTACCAGCCATCTGTTAACAGTTAACACACACAGACACCAAATAAACAACATATCAGTAGTAGGTAAAGAAAGAATTATAATGTCTAGAATTAGGATAAGAGGCATACCATTCTCCAAACCAAGTCCTCTGGTCCCAAAGGTTGAGCAGGATGGGAGTATAAGAAATGTCTCGTATACTGTCATATCATATGTTACAAAAATATCAACATTAAATTCAGGAACAAAAGGAACATTGCTTCTACATCATTTTTTTTCTAAACCGACTGTAATTATTTATTTTGCATTTACAAGATGGATTCAAGCAACAGTTGTGATGAACTATAAATTTAACTGAGAAATGGGGTTTCAGAAAGATAGGGATAACTAGGCAACCGGTTTATTAAAATAAACAACCACAAAACAAAATTATAATCTTGTAGCATACACAGCATGTCTGGTTGATGTGAGAAAAGGGCATATAAAAAATAATTTAAGTTTCATATTTGGTTAAACTGGGATCAAGTTGAGCCAAGTGAACAATTTATATATTAAAACACCTGCTCTACTTTACTGCCATCGAGAGTATTGGCGAAAATAACTTTAAAAAAAATCATTGATTCCTCCCCATTTGGGTATAGTCCAGCCCAATTTCTAGAAACATGTCCCTTTGTTAATTTCCCACTGCCGATTTGTTTCTTTGGATAAAGCTCAAGTAAGTACATAAAGGCCTCTTCCCCTCATTTGTAAAACATATATTATAGTTGATTGATACCCTCTAACGTCCTCACAGCAGGGCTTTGTTGTTCTGGATTCGGCCCCTCAGCCTAATGTCTTAAATTACCATTATAACCTTATTTTTCTATTTTATCATTTATATATAATTATTGCCCCGTATCCATCATGAGCCAGATTATTCAAGAATTCTTCTTCAATTGCCTCAGATCCAAGGGCTTCATCAGTAGATTCTTCTTCCCCGCTTCACCATTTTTGGAGCAAAAGAAGAAGCTGAACAGCATTTTTGGAGAATGTGTGAGAAAATGAATCAGAAGGTGCAAAAAAAAAGAAGTTGAAGAGCATTTGCGAAGCAGAATCATCTTCTCCAAGTAGCAAAAAATAAGCAGCAAAATGACTGATTGTCTTGCACATGGAGAGGTCAAATTTGGGAGGGGAGATTACAATGATGGAATCCGACAATGTTCAAGGATCTAAACTTCAGCCTCAGGAATGGTGGGTGTTTGCAGAAAGAAAAATCAAATTGTGTGATAGATTTTAGTATTTTGTAAAGCTGAAGATTAACAAAACCTAAATAGACCTCTCCAATAGCTGCTCTGAGAAACCAATGCCCTTGAGGAAGACAGAGTAGGAAGGGTGGGGTAAGAGTCACTGGCGTTTGTGGTGTGGGAATCATCTCTGCCAGGTGGTTGTGAGGTTCACCTTTTGACCAAGGCAGGTGTGCACTTGTTTCTTAGTCGCCGGAGAAGACCACCGGAAATTATGGCAGAACACAAGGGATCGGATTTTGGAGTGGGGAATATTAAAAATATATAAATAACAACAAAAATTATTAGAAAATATAAAGGGTAAATTTGTCATTTTATAAGAATTTAACGGTGTCAATTCCACAACAAAACCTTGTAAAAAAGGTTAAAGTAACATTAAGAATAGGATGCAATTTTGGTAAACCACAGGGACAATTTATGCAATTTACTCTTTGTCAAAACATTCCTATGCTCTGTGTAACTGTTGACTAATCCTCTTCCAGATCTTTGGCTTTCTTTTGATAGCAAGGATGGGTTATATATATGATTTCAGGTTTTGTGTTGATATAAAATAAAACAATCCAAGTTACTATTAACCTTAATTTGAAAATAAGTTGATGGTGTTTGACACATAACATGCTTCTAAACTAGCATTTACAACAGTCACATACCTTAGCCAAGTTATCTTGCATTTCTTTTATCTGAGTAGGTTTAATACTTCTCAGGTAAGCCAAAAGCCAGCCTGGCTGCACAGCATCACTTGAAGAAACAAATATAGACATCTGCAACAACACAGTCAATTCAACAACTCACAAACCCATAAACACTCTTTCTCATTACTACTTACTAGTTTACTACACTGTTCATTGATTAGCAAAATGGCATGCTTACCTTACGATAATCAAGTATTCCTTCAAAAGGAAGCTCTAATTCATCACTAACTATAACAGGTATGCACCCACTCACAATCGCATCAAACAATCTAGCAGATGATGGAGTATCACCAGCTGGACTCAAACAGAACACAGACCTGCATACCAAACAAAAAAAAAAAAAAAAAAAACTCATCATTTTTACTAAAAAAAACACAGCCCAAGTGAAAAACACATGATTCAGAAACATAAGTTTACTTGCGCATGCCACTCTGTGCTGCTATTTTCCCTGCTTCCCCAGCACTTCCCTCTTCAATAATAACATCATCAGCACCACCAAGTTCTGACCCAAGTTTTGACCTTATTTTCCCTCCCTAAAATCAAGATATTAGAATGAAATCTGATTTTCCCACCATGATAACAAAATTAAAACATACAGCATTTCTTTTAAGCCTCCCACGAAAATATAGCAGTGTGGTTCTTCTTGGTGCACTTTCTGATAAGCATTTGGCATCACATAAATCAAGATTGGGAACATATGGCAGTATCAAATCTTTCTCAAGTGAAACTTGGCCAGGCTTGTACCTGAAATTGTTGGTATAATTAGTTAAATTAAAGGTCACAAAATGGGATTCATAAATTCCATGAATGTATAGTTATAAGAGTAAAAAAGATACCAGTTCCCTGTGGAATCCATATCTGGTAAAAGCCATATTGCATTCTTCACAAATTTGCGAACAGATTTGAAGGACCATGGATGATGAATCGGAAATATGTGATCTCTTCCTTCTGATCGTTTCCATGCAGGCTGATCAGTAACCCACTTCAAAGCTTCCTGAAATCATATGTTACAGCAAATTTAGCAAAAAAATGGAGGTCGGTTATAGAAAGAACATATGAAAGAAATAGCTATGAAAGCTTGAATACACACTCACACCCTGTAAAGCGTCTTGCATTGTTGTTTCTCCAACAAGAAGAAGCTGATAGTTGTGAAAAATGGAACATAGAAAAGATCAGCATCCTCCTTCCGATGAACTCTTACAACGCTTTTCAAAAGCCTTTCGGATTCTGGAGCAATCAAATCCGCCCACAGCCAGTAGTCAATTGAGTGCTGCAGAGATCGACAATCAAGATAAAACAGGTTGATACGGATAATAAGATTGCATTTTTTGGGAAAATAAAGAACCTACCTGTTCGATAAGCCGGTGAACAGGGCTTCCGTTAGAGGTGAGATTGAAGGTTTCTTTGTAAGTACTTTGGAATAACTGAAGCATATCATAAGTGAATTTGGCTGGCATCTCGTAAACATAAACCCTAACAGGCGGAGAAAAGAATGAACTTTGTTCATCATCGTAAAGCCTAGCAGTCTCTGTTTTCCAGATGAGATCATCTAGTTTCCTCACTTGCTGCTGTTCTTCAGTCTCCGGATCACTGACTGTATCTTCGGGAAGATGACGAGATCTCGAAATGCTCCACTTTTTCAAGAATATTTCAAGTGAATCGACGAAAGAATAATGAACATTAGGGTTAAGATGCGGTTGATTTGTATAGGAAGTACGTAAGAAGTTGGGTTTAGTGGGGGAAGAGGGAGAAGTGGTGAAGATGTAAAAAAGGAGGAAGAAACAGGTGAGGGAGACGATGACTAGAAGGAATGGAGATCTTGTTATTCTGGTGATAGGGTTCATGGAGGAAGAAGAGTAGTGCCTACCACCAACCATTTTGCCCATCAAAGAAGAAACACATAAAGGAATTGAAGAATTAATCGATGCTAAAATCTTGAATCTTGAGGACTAACCCCATGAAACTGAAGACTGAAGTAGCAGAGATCAAGAAATCTTGAACCTGTTTACAAATAAGCAAGACTGGTGTTCTCGAGTGTAGACCACTAAATTTACACGAGCTCAAGTATTGCTGGTGATGCTAAACTTAAAAGGGGGCAGCAAAAATTTTATGAAGTCAGATCAATTTTTTTAATTTTTAGTTTTTTTTTTTTTTTTACTGTGCAGCAAAAATTTTACGAAGTCGATCAATTTTTTTTTGTTTGTTTCTAGGGTATGGGTAAGCATTTGGATCTCTCGGATCGGAGCCTCAACAGATCCGATCCAATATACCACTTTATGCAAAATCGGTCTGATTTAAGAGTCGATCCAGTCCGATTTGATCAAAATACTCACCCTTGCTATCGTAATAGATAAACTAACTTTCAATAGGCTTTAAAGAGTTGCACAATATGCACCTCATTCCTTATGACATGTTTCTTCAAATGTTGCTCATGTGATATCCTACATGATACAATAATTAATGAGGTATTCTCATACGTTGCTTGTCGGGGCAGTGAAATCATATGTCATTTGTCTTGGTTTTGGTTTGGGAGTGGACCATATAATACCATTTAATAGAAACAAATTAATAGCATTGTACTTTTAATATCATTACAGAAGTTTTCAAGTTATTTTAACCCTATGATTATATGAATTGCTCTTCACGTCATTAACATTTTACTTAATAAACCTCCTCTTTAACAACTGCAAGTTCATCTTCAAAATCCGGGTTCAATTTGACATGTTCTTCATCAACCCATTCACAAAACTTGTACTTTTTAAGTAATTGATTTCTTTGATAACAAAAAAAAAATCTAAGCAGGTAAGGTAAGAAGGAATGTCAATTTAAAAAGAACCACAATCCCATTTGTAGAAAAATGGTCAAAATTGACATACCAAATAATTAAGGAAGTCTTTAAACTTTTTGTTAGGACGTTTTTTTGTCTTGGAAGTGCAACTTTGAGGTGGGATGAATCAATCACAAAGAATCTCGTTATCTGTTTTGAGATATGTGAACCGAAGCCAAAGACATCTTCTTGGAGAACATTAGGGCACCATTATTATTTGACTGATTCATGAATTAGGTTATCGATATAAGTGATGGACGAGCCACATATGAGAACATCTCATTGTCGATTGTCTCATGTGTTAGCAAAACTTGAAGAAAGCAGTCATAATGACTAAATGCATACAAAAACAACAATGACTTATTTTGGAAAAAAAATGGCTAAATGTATACAAACTAAGAACTATATTACCATATCAAGTCATTTTTCTTTTCTTAACCTCGAGTAACCGGTTATAAAGATTGAATGTGTACATGAATAAGTTCAATGACTTATTTTGAAAAAAGAACAATAATTACTAAACATGTACAAACAAAAAACTATATTACCATATTAAGTCTTTTTCCTTTTTAATTGATTTATTCTTATACCTCCAAGTCAATATAACCGATTATAATGTATATTACTTTTACTAATTATTTTTTGTCTGAATGAATTTTGTCAAAATTGACATCTTTGACATTTATCTATCATTTTAGTTATACATTCTAATTTCTTAAAATCATTATTACATTTGAAATATACCAATTTTACTTGTTATCAACCATCTAACGGATTTTTTTATTAGAGATTGCATCTTTATGGCCAAGATCATTGAGGTATGCAATGTATAATTCATCACATTTAGATGGTATGGTAACCTTAATAGGAGTCTCCAAATATATATAGCAAAAATGAGCTCAAACTATCAATATAAGACTTGTGAATTAAAACGATATATATGTATGTGTTGTCCAATATATCGTTAAACTCACCGAAGATGCCAACTCATACCCAAAACTGGCTACATAGATGATAAAATGTTATATTTAAATCAATTTTATAGCTTCAAGGTGATATTGTTTAAATTAAAATGACATTGGCCAATCGTATATATTAGACATAGCTTTATTCTTTTTCAGTTCCTTTCAAGCAAATCCTAATTCAACTTTACATAACTCAGAAAGGGATCAGGATACCATTCCCATTTGTGTTCGAGTTCGAGTGTTATAAAACGGACAATATCTTAATACGTGCATCTCATATATTACAAGTGGTATCTTTGGTATCAAAGATATGGTAGGAGTACAAAACTAGTGTCATGTCGGTTTGACAACGAAATGAACATTACTCATGAAGGTGTGCATGACTCTCCTTTCGAGACAATATTTTAAAATTGTGTAGCAGAGAGATCCCATCAAAACTCCACTAGTTAAGCATGCTCATGCAAAAGAAGTACCATAATGGTTGAACATGTTGCTTATAACGGACTATCTTGGTATGTGAACGATGTTACAAATAACACAAATTCACAAGTAGATAACTAGTTTTCATCATGGCACATTACAAGGGTAATAACCGAACATTTATGCAACAAACAAGAACTTTAGGAAACTTGGGGCTCTAACTTGAAAAACAAGGTGAGAATATGCCAACAGATTGTTACATAACTTCTTTTGTTTCTATAGAGTAAAAATCTAGCAACCGTTCAAACCACAACCAAGTTGTTTTAACACAAAATGCTTGTAGAAATAGTGGTAAAGCTACACATATAATCTTTCCCAAACCAAAAATTAAAAATAAAAGAAGACACAAAATAAGAAACCAAATTCATGTTCATAAAGACCCGAGCGACAAAGTGATGTGCTATATAACCCTAAAAACTAATAAGATCATCTTTGGGCTTTTGATCCTTTCTTGGTGAAGCAGATGTACCAGATTTCTTCCCAAAGATCATCTCATCAAGATCATCCATCATATCATCATTGTTGTTGTTGTTGCTGCTGTTGTTCCCACGAGACCCTGCAGGCTTTCTAATCAAAGATTCTTCTTTCCCCACATGAGATGGCTCATCAGGCTCTGCAGCAACAGCAATCATAGCAGGTTCTGGTTCCCGTTGCACCTCACTAGGTTTCTTCATTTCTTCATACTTTGACAAAACCTTCTGGATCTCATCATTCACACTCAAAGCCTCAAACAACAAGGCCTCATCATCTCCACCTGTCTCCACCATTCTTTGAACGGTAAGTTGTGATTGGCGACATTGCAGCACGAGTGTCGAGGTCAAGTCATCCTGTAATTCACAACATGTTAGAAAATCCCATACCAACTTAAACTCTCTGTATCATACTTATAATACCTGCAAAGCATCCTGTTGAGGTGATGAGGATAGAACAGTAGACAGAAGCTCAAGACTGTTTCTTGCAACATCAAAGGCTTCTTTTGTTTGTTCTGCTGACATGCTTTGAATCGGAATCTCTTGAGGAATCTGTTGTGGAGGATGAGGAATGGGATATGATTCCGAAGGTGGAATGGAACGAGGGGGTGTGAATATAGGAGCCAAGCTCTCGGAATCACGTCCAGGGAATCGTATTCCTCTTGATTTCAAACTCTGTTGTTACATAATCAATGAATAGATAAATATGTATAGTAATATAACCAAAATCATTAAGAACATATAGATGCTAAAAGGGTTTAATAATACCTTGTATGTTTCTTCATAAACAGGAAGATACCGGAGCTCTTCAGTAGACTCTCCCCATGCTTCAATTAAAATTAGAGCTTTGTTTCGGTTATTGACAACAGTTTGGGGATCATCAATCATCTTCACCATTTCATCAAGCACTCTTTCTGCAGCAACTTCAGAAAATGCCTTCTCGCAGTTCTTGACTACAGTCTCGAGTAACACTAGAGTTAAGTACTGAATCCTAGCGTTCTTCAGCATGATTCTTTTCTTTATGGCTCGAATCATGTCGATACTGCTGATTTTTTCATGGTTAATCATGTCACAGAGTTCAAGATTTGTAGCCCAATCAGGTTCATCTAGAGACTCGGCTGTTGCTTCCTCAACAAGATTATCAGCTTGGTTAGGACCTTGAAAGAACTCCTTCATCTTGAAACTCATGGAGCTCATGCCTGCAGTAATCTTCTGGCTGACCTCAGATCCACCAATTTTGAGGCGCTCACCGAGAGCATTAACTTTGTCCATTATGTTATCACTCATGGCTCCAACTTCCAAAACCAGAATTAAATCAGATCTCTTCAAAACCCTCAACCCTAGTTTTCAACTGTCCGCTAAATCTCAAGAAACCTACAGTAAAGTCCGATGATTTTGTTTTAAGTTGAAAGGGGAAATATCAAAGAAGGATGTAAATTGGACTACTGAAATAAGCAACTGTAAGAATCCGAGTATAAATAAAACAAACGCAGCAAAGGATCGGACTTCTCAAATGAATAAACGACGATCAGTGATCAAGAAATTCAAGGACGGTTACACGATTACAAGCATGGGCACTAGTATCTCAATTTCGACAGATGTGAAACAGCAATGAATGATCACACAAGATATTGTAAACAAATTCAAGAACTATGAGAACATAAAAATCAGAAAATTAAACAGTACCTTGTGAGGTAAAATCGAAGGAAGATGGAATTGTTAGGTTGTGAATGCGTATAAAGTGGATTCGGTACTTGGTCGCAGAGAAGACTTGCAGGTGGGTCTGGTGTTTCCTTGAAGTTGCCGCAAGTCTTCTTATACCCTTGACCTTTGATGGATGAATATATTCTTCAAAGTTCCCCAAACAGATGTATGACAAACACTTTTTCACCTCTAATATCTTTTTTGATACTTATAGTCCCTAATAATCATTCTTCACCGTAATCAGTCCCTTACTTTGAAAAAAAAAAGTATATTATTACAAAATCCTTAGAAAAGTATTTATATTAAATTATTAAGAAAATCCTCTTTACACAAGTCTTTATGCTTGTGTCTTAGATTCTCTTCGTAACAAGCTTCCGGACACTGACCTTAACGGTTTTACTACTAGGACACCATCCCCCCTAAATCTCATAATATGTTGGCGAGTGCCCTTTTTAGTAAAATTATCCAAGATATGGAAGTGAATTTCAATATGACGGCTCGACAGAAAACAGTTTTCTAGTGTTTACATGTAACACATGCTCAAGATTTTCTTCTAGCTATCCCTATAGATGAGTTTGGCCAACATATGTCTTCGGTAGAGTATCGTACCATCCTCAAATATCGACTCATGATTCCTATTTTCCCAGCCGATGGGATATGTCCGGTATGCCGCAAGGCATGCTTGGACTCTTTCGACGAGCATGCAGTTCATTGCAAAGAACTCCTAGGATTCAAATATAGACACGATATGGTTAGGGATGTTTTGGTCGACATATGTAAGCGTGCCGGGGTTTCCGCCAAGAAAGTGGCTCCTGTGAATTTCCTGACTGACCTGACAGAAGGAAGGTCAACCCTTAGACCGACTGACGTTTTGATTTTTGGATGAGTTGGAGGGAAACACACATGTGTAGACCTTACAGGGGTATCCCCTTTCGTAAGCTTGAGTGTCGGGGGTTTCACGGCGAGACAGACTACATTAAAAGCTGTTGCATGCAATGCGACCAAACATGAGAAACCGTGCATGGAAAATCAACACACGTGCATACCATTTTCATTTGATACGTTTGGTTTCCTTGCGTCGGATGCGATGAAACTTCTTAGTAGACTACAACGGATCATGCATATCAATGTTATATCCCCTAGATCTATGAATGTAGTCTTCAAAAGAATTGATTTTACCATACAAAAAGGCTTAGCGGCGCAACTTGTTGCCCGTTTGGTTTCTCATTCGTTGTATGATAATAACTAAAATCGTATATATTAATTTAATTTATTAAAAAGAAAAATAAAAAAAAAACTATCTTCAACAAATATTTACAAAAAAAGTAAAAAAAAAAAAACTAACAATCATTTACACAATTAAGATTTTAGTTAGTAATCTTGGAATTTTTTTGGTAATATTCATAAAAAAAAATCCATTTTCGTAGCTTCGATAAAATCATGATTTTTTTGATTGGAAAAAAACAACGATTATAATCATATTGTATTATGTGAGTATGATATAGATATTATCTTACTACAATTATATTGTATTTTTGTTGTTTGATACTTAGTCTTACTATAGGATTAAAACATTTGATATATTTGGACATCATAAAATAAAGTAATTGATGTTAACAAAAATAAGTACAAATCAAAGAGAATCATATCACAATCACGGCGTTCATAATCATGCTTCCCTAAACTATGACCGCCATAAAACCTTCATATCTTATGCTATTGTTGAGATCTTATTATGGCATGTTTTCCATTTATAAAGTAACATATTACATCAATATTAGGTTGAATGATAAATAACCTGATAATGGTAGATGGTGAGATTATAAGATAAAAGAAAAAAAAAATGATGTAAAAAGTGATGATGATTTCTACCAAATCTAACAATAAAAGTTTCATGCATTTAGTGAATGCCATAGCGTTTAAGTCGTCAACCAAATGATTTAAAATTAAATGAAAAAATAATTAAAAATGGATTAAGTTTGATTACAAATGTTCATGTCCCTCAACATATAGGTGATACATTATGCATGTATAACTTTTAGAATTCTATAAGGTAGTTTATTTTTAACAAAACTATAAAATGGTCTCTGTAGTATGTATTTTTTTCGAGGTTTAGTTCAAACCTTGATTTTTTGGCTTCGTGATCTTTTTGAGCTAGTTTCGTTGTATTTTTGGTCTCTCAAAAAATTGAAAAGACTATCATACCTTTATTATATTTATTTTTCATTTTTTTTCTTTTTCTTAAATATTTTATAATTAATGTATTAAATATACAAATGGTCTCTCTCACTCACTCACTCACTCTCACACACACCGTTGATGAAGTAGACATGAAATCACCATATCCATATTTTGAGAACAACGTGTAGGATTTAGCAAGAACATGTAAAACCCACTTGGCAAATACAAAAAGGGTATTAAAATAGTATTATTTTTTTAAGAAAAAATGTCTGGCATTTAGATCTAGCACTTGGAGCTGCATAAACCTTGGTTGTAGGTTAATCCTAAAACTTCCAAAACATAAAAAGGATGAATAAGAATTGTAAAAAAAATATTGAATGAGTGATCAAATCATATATCGTAAACACACACAAATACATATACATTCAGGAACATATAGACACACACGCTTATAAACACATACATATTAAGGAATGAGATATCACGTATCTTTCATATCTGTACTGTGATTCATATTGTAAATAATTGGTTATATACAGTTGTATTTTACCTGTATCCTTTCATAGTTTAGTACCTACAACTGTGATTATATTCTAGATATAAGAGGCTCTCATTTGTAATGTTACACAAGCAATTTTATATACAGAGATTCATATTTCCATACCTTTATATGGTATCAGAGCGCTCCTAGCTCTCATGAGTCTTTCGATCCAATCACTCTTTTTCGTCCCAATTAGGGTTCTTCAATGGCCAGCAAACTGACACAAATCACTGTTGCCACTCACTTAACCACAAAACTTACCCCTAACAATTACCCAGTGTGGCGCAAACAAGTCAAATCAACACTCGTCAGTCTTGAGCTTGAAGACCATATCATTGGTGAATCCAACAAACCCTCGGAAACAATCAAGGACTAATAAGGCAAACCCATTCCCAATCCAGAATACCGTCCCTAGTATCGTCAAGATCAAATGATCTTTAGTGCAATCTTAGGAAGCTGCTCCGATTCCATTCAACCCCTCGTCTCCTCTGCATCTACAGCACGCCAAGCATGGGAACGACTTCACTCAAATTTTGCCTCCGCCTCAAGGTCTCGCATCATATCTCTGTGTAACAACGTAAATTTTCAAAACAATTTTTCATTTTTAAATCATGTTTTTAATCATCCAAAAACAATATCATAACAAATTGTATCCAATGTCATCATAACAACAATTCCCAGAATCTCAAAACAAAATCTCTATGAGTGTGTACAGATCATGCTGGCGCCTTCCCGCGATCCTCGCTAGTGCCTGAAACACATAACACAACAACTGTAAGCATAAATGCTTAGTGAGTTCCCCAAAATACCACATACAACACATACGCCTTTCCAGGCCATAACTCTGTGGGACCTTCCGGTCCAAGTGTCTCAGGGGACTTTCGTCCTGAATCCCGATAGACCTTCCGGTCCTACCCGTATCGACCTTCCGGTCCGTAACCTCCTGACCTTCCGGTCCATGTCATCTTGACCTTCCGATCCATACCATCTTGACCTTCCGGTCCTTATCATACATAACATACATAACACATGCATATCACATAACAACATATAGAACATACATCTCATAGCATACAAGACCTTCCGGTCACACATAGGTACCCTTCCAGGTACAGTATAGTGAGAAGACTCACCTCGGGTATCTCGGATAATCTGTCACACGAGAACACTGATCTAGCCCCCGCCTAATCACATAAACAATACTAATAAATAATGGCTCTCAAAGGCTAGATTAAATCCATTCCTACAATCCCACAGAAGGGTAAAAGACCATTTAACCCCTCCCAGACCCAAAAGTCCAAATGTTCACCAAAACCCTAAAAGTCAACAGGAGGCAGTACGCGGCACGTACCTTCTCTGTACGCGGGGCGTACGCCGGCAATCCATAATTGGGGTCTCAACCCCTTACGCTGCGTGTACTGAGAGTTACGCCCAACGTAAGTCTCAGTTTCAGCCTTTTCTTGGATTTTGGTCTTAAACGGTTAAGACACTCATTCAACTTTCAGATCTGACTTTCCCTAAGCCTCTTATTCCATAAAGTCGGAACCTTTAAGCCTTTTCATGGCTGTAAAGGTCCCTAATCACTCTAACACCTTTTCCTTCTTCCTCATAAGGTCTAGATCTCATGCATGGCTCAATATACACGTCCAAGATTGGATTTTTATGTACATACAACTCATATAACCCTTAAATATGGCAGATCTAGGCCAATGGAGACCATTTGCGCATAAAGTCTCCACCTTGGGACCAAAAACCCTAAAAATTGGTCCAAGAAGCACATATCACAAATGACAAGGAAAGTTTTGAGCTTTTTACCTCATAAAGAAGCTCCAACCTCTTTAGAACTCGGATCTACTCTTGTCCACCAATTTCTAGCTCCTAAAATGGCCTCCTCTTCTCTTTCACCACCTTGAAATGGCACTTTGAAGCTTAGAACACAAACACACAAGCTAGGAACGAAGGATAACTCTCTATTAGGGTTTCACTCTCTGAAATGGTGGTTGAGGATAAGGCCTTAGCATTCCTTTTATAGTACACAAGCCACAAATTAGGGTTTGCATCTAGGCCCGCTACGCCCAGCGTACGTAGGCGAATTCACGTCCAACTTAAGCGCATGAGTACGCGTAACGTACTCTTCAATACGCCCAGCATACTCATTTGCCACAATAATTATTTTAAGGGTTAAACTTGGCAACTTGGAAAAGAAGAAGGATCTAAGAGACGCACCTGAATTCGGGATGTTATAATTCTCCCCCACTAGAACTAGACTTCGCCCCCAAAGTCTCATGCCGCAAACAACTATGGATGTTGCTCCCGCATTTCTGACTCCGGCTCCAAGTCAGTCCGGACCCTCTCCGATGTTGCCACTAGACCTGAACTAGAGGCACCTCCTTGTTCCTCAGAACCTTGATCTTCTGATCCAAGATCACGATCGGTCTATCAACATAATTTAGGCTCGCAGCCACCTGAATATCCTCCAGCGGCACCACTGCCGGCTCGTCGGCTATACACTTCCTTAGCTGAGACACGTGGAAGGTATCATGTATCTGACTCAACCCTGCACGTAGCTCCAAACGGTACACTACCCTGCCCACCCTCGCAGTCACCCTGAATGGACCGATGTATCGGGGTCCCAACTTGCCCCTCCTCCTGAATCGGATCACTCCTTTCCATGGAGACACCTTTAGGAGTACAAAATCTCCGACCTAAAACTCGAGCTCAGATCGTCGCCTATCCGCGTAACTCTTATGGCGACTCTAAGCTGTCAACAACCTCTGCCTGACCTGTTGTACCTGCTTTGTCGTCTGAAGCACTATCTCAGTGTTGCTCATCACTCGCTGCCCTACCTCTCCCTAACAGATGGGAGTCCGACACCTCCTCCCATACAACAACTCGAAGGGAGGCATACCAATGCTCGAATGGTGACTGTTGTTGTAGGAAAACTCAGCTAACGGAAAATACGTGTCCCAACTCCCTTCGAAGTCCAACACACATGCCCGTAGCATGTCCTCGAGCGTCTGAATCGTCCGCTCACTCTGTCCGTCCGTATGTGGGTGGTATGCGGTACTGAATGCAGCCTCGTGCCCAACTCCTTGTGGAACTTCTTCCACAACCTGGAAGTGAAACGTACATCTCGATCTGACACAGTCGAGATCGGCACTCCATGCCGCGATACCACCTTCTCACATACAACTTTGCCAGCCTCTCAGCAGAAGAGCTCTCACTGATAGCAAGAAAGTGAGCGCTCTTCGTTAGCTGGTCGACGATCACCCAAATTGCATCGACACCCCTCGCGGTCCTCGGCAATTTGGTGATGAAATCCATAGAAACTGTTCCCACTTCCATTGGGGAACCTCAAGTGGCTACAACTTGCCATGCGGACGCTGGTGCTCGACCTTAACCTCGCGACAGGTCAAGCACCTCTCAACGAACCACACAACATCCCTCTTCATACAGGGCCACCAATACTCTCTTTTCAGGTCCAAATACATCTTAGTGGCCCCGGGATGGATCGAGAATCTCGATCTATGCGCCTCCTCCATCAAAGTGGCACGTGTCCCGCCTGTATACACCACCCAGATCTGACCCTGAAAAGTCATAAGCCCACGGCTATCGCTAACAAACTCAGACATCTGCCCGATCACCCGCTCTCTCTTACGGTTCTCCGGTCTCACAGCCTCTGCTGGGCCTCCCGAATGGTGTCCAACACCGGAGTCATCACTGTCAATCGCATACAAATGTCTTGGAGCGGGGCACTCTCCGCCCTATGGCTCAGGGAATCAGCTACAACATTAGTTTTGTCCGGGTGGTACAGGATCTCACAATCGTAATCCTTTACCACGTCCATCCATCTCCTCTGGCGCATATTCATATTGGGCTGATCCATCAAATACTTCAAGCTGTTGAGGCCTGTGTATATGGTACACCGACCCCCCATACAAATAGTGACGCCAGATCTTGAGGGCGAACACCACTGCCCCCAACTCCAGATTGTGGGTGGGATACCTCATCTCATGAGGCTTCAGTTGCCTCGGTTTATACGCTATCACATGCCCCCTCTGCATAAGTACTGCACCCAACCCCGATATGATGCGTCACAATACACCATAAAATCCTCCATCCCTTCCGGGAGGGCTAACATCGAGACTTCGCATAATCTCTGGCGAAGTGTCTCAAACGAGGTCTGCTGCTCCGGACCCCATGAAAAAGCGACACCCTTCCGAGTCAAACTGGTGAGAGGCACGACGATCTTGGAGAAATCCCTAATAAATCTCCGATAACAGCCGGCCAATCCTAGAAAACTCCTGATCTCGGTGGGTGATCTCGGCACCTCCCACCTCATAATCGCCTCAATCTTGGCCGGATCGACCAAAATCCCATTCTGGTTGACGAGATGCCCCAAGAACTGGACCTCCCGTAACCAGAACTTGCACTTGGAGAATTTATCATAAAGCCTTTCCGACCTCAATACCCCGAGAATCTCTCTAAGATGCTCCTCATGTTGCTCTCTAGATCTCGAATACACCAAAATATCATCAATGAACATGATCACCGAACGATCCAACATCCGCCAGCACACCCTGTTCATGAGATCCATGAACACCGCCGGTGCGTTGGTGAGCCTGAAAGGCATCACCATGAACTCGTAATGCTCATAACGAGTCCTGAACATCGTCTTCTGGATATCCTCATCACGCACTCTCATCTGATGATATCCAGACCTGAGATCAATCTTGGAGAACCAAGACGCTCCCTGCAACTGATCGAACAAATCGTTGATCCTCGGTAATGGGTAACGGTTCTTGACCGTCAACTTGTTCAACTCTCGGTAATCAATGCACATCTGGTGTGAACCATCCTTTTTTCTTGACAAAAAGGATCGGCGCTCCCCAAGGTGAGCTACTTGTCTAATAAACCCCTTCCCCAGCATCTCTTGAAGCTGCGAGGACAACTCATGCATCTCTGGTGGCGCAAGGCGATAAGGCGCCTTGGTGATAGGTGCTGCCCCCGGTACCAAATCAATGCAGAACTCTACCTGCCTCTCGGGAGGCACACCCGGAAACTCCTCGGGAAAAACATCCGAGAACTCGCGCACTATCGAGACATCATCAATCGAACTTGGCGTCCCAGCGGCCACTCGCGTATCCATCACATAGGCTACGAACCCGCTGCAACCCTACTATTAACTATGTCTCACTCTGGCAGCCGAACAAAACGCTGACCCATATCGGGTACCCTCGCCGTACACCGTAAGTACTCCCCCATTAGGGTCTCGTATCATCACCAACTGTCTCTCACAGTCTATAACAACCCCAAATTGACTCAACCAATCCATGCCCACTATGACACATACGTCCCCCATTGCAATCGGGACTAGATCTATCGGGAACTCAACACTGAAGATCTTGAGTACACATCCTCGAATCACATCCGTAGCATACACCGCTCACTCGTCAGCTATTGAAACTCGCAGAGGTCGAATCAACGCCTCTCGTCGGATACTGATGGGCGGGCTAACTGCTAAGGAAACAAATGACCGACTCGCACCCGAGTCAAATAACACCAAAGCAGGAACAAAATTCACAAGAAAAGTACCTACGCATATCATAATATAAGCACAACACCTCAAAATCAGCGTAAATAAATGAAAGAATACATACCAGCCACGACATTGGGCGTTGCGCAGACCTCCTCCGCTGTCAACTGTAAGGCTCTCCCGCGAGCCTTCGGTGCCTCGGCCTTCACCGGCCGAACCTCAGTAGCTCGCACGGCGGCAGAGGCAGATCCCTGCAGTGCTCCTGTGTTGTCCCCCGCAGCTGCGGACACTCGGCCTTCCGATGGCCCGTCTGGTTGCAATGAAAGCAAACCATGAACCCCTTGGGGCAATCCTTGGCTATATGCCCTTCCTTGCCACATTTGTAGCAAGCACCCGATCGACAAACCTCGTCATGTCCCTTGCCGTACTTCCTTAAAGTGCAGCCCTTCTGGCCTCCAGATCTTGAATCGGCGGGCTTTGCCCGCTTGGCTGCCGGCTGAGACTGTGTCGGCCGCCGATCCATCCCCTAAGACTCGGCCTCCTCCCTGGCCTGAGTCTCCAACTCAATCTCCCTCTTCCGGGCATTTTCATGGAGCTCAGCAAATGTCCGGTAAGTCGAGTTCGATACGAAATCACGAATAACCCTCCTCAGAATGCTCAAATACCGACTCATGCGTGCCTGCTCGGTAGACACCTGCTTAGGGTAGAACATCGCCCTCTCATGAAACTTCCTGGTGATCACAGTAACAGAATCAGTACCCTGCTTGAGGGTCAATAACTCCTTAGCCAACCGTTCCCTCTCCACTGGGGGAACATACTCATCTCTGAACATGGTGATGAACCTCTCCCAGGTCACCTTTGAAATCTTTGCAAGAGTGAAGCTCGCCATCACGAACTTCCACCAGTCCTTCGCTCCCAAGCGAAGCTGGTTCAGCGCGAATCGTACCCTCAGATGCTCCGGACATGAGCACGTGTAGAAGCATCCCTCGATATCAGAAATCCATCTCACCGCAGCGATCGGATCCTGCGTCCCATCAAACTCTGGTGGCTTCGTGTTGCTGAACTCTCGAAACAACAACGAGTCACCTCCCTGAGGTCTAGTAGCAGCCACAGCTGCAGTAGCTGCAGCAGCCGCAGCCTCAGTCACCACTGTGTACCGCTCATCAAAAGTCTCAATCAATGTGGTCTTAATAGAACCAAACATCTCCGGAATCTCGGCTCGGATGGCAGCGACCACCTCCTCATTAATCAACCTGCGGATCTCCTCATCACTAACATCACTGCTCTCAGGTGTGTGGCGTGTCCCAACCATGTTGTCTCTCTGAAATACAACATAAAATATTAGAGATCCGCTCGAGCATCGATAACTCAACCCTACTTGTTCCCTAGTACCCTAAGGATTCTTACTTGGACTGCGTACTGATACGGTGTCTTCGGTAGTACATGCCCTGATGCTACCGTCCACACCGCATCAATATTCACCCCAAGTCCTCCTCCTTGGATCTCATATCACAAGTACTCTACATCTCGCTAGCATAGGCTACCCTTCGAGAGACCTCTCATAAGCTCCTCACTGCTACCTACTCACTCTCAAACATCTAATAGCAGCAGAAATCTTCCAATGCTAAGTCATCACAAATCAGGCAACTCTAGTCCTAATATGAATACCCAACCTACTCTAGCATGCATATCATATCACAACATATCTCATAACACATAATGTAAGGGTATTTTGGGAAATCACCGTTCGAGCACTGGCTGATCGTACACACTGCTCCGTTCTGCCTTTCTCAAAATCTTTTACTCTCTTAGAAAATTTGTTTATTTTATGAAAAACTTTCTCAAATCCTCAGTTTGAGTTCAGATACATCCGAAGTTGCACCCGAATCCCTCAAACCAAGGCTTTGATACCAATTTGTAACAACGTAAATTTTCAAAACAATTTTTCATTTTTAAATCATGTTTTTAATCATCCAAAAACAATATCATAACAAATTGTATCCAATGTCATCATAACAACAATTCCCAGAATCTCAAAACAAAATCTCTATGAGTGTGTACAGATCATGCCGGCGCCTTCCCGCGATCCTCGCTAGTGCCTGAAACACATAACACAACAACTGTAAGCATAAATGCTTAGTGAGTTCCCCAAAATACCACATACAACACATACGCCTTTCCAGGCCATAACTCTGTGGGACCTTCCGGTCCAAGTGTCTCAGGGGACTTTCGTCCTGAATCCCGATAGACCTTCCGGTCCTACCCGTATCGACCTTCCGGTCCGTAACCTCCTGACCTTCCGGTCCATGTCATCTTGACCTTCCGGTCCATACCATCTTGACCTTCCGGTCCTTATCATACATAACATACATAACACATACATATCACATAACAACATATAGAACATACATCTCATAGCATACAAGACCTTCCGGTCACACATAGGTACCCTTCCAGGTACAGTATAGTGAGAAGACTCGCCTCGGGTATCTCCGATAATCTCTCACACGAGAACACCGATCTAGCCCCCGCCTAATCACATAAACAATACTAATAAATAATGGCTCTCAAAGGCTAGATTAAATCCATTCCTACAATCCCACAGAAGGGTAAAAGACCATTTTACCCCTCCCAGACCCCAAAGTCCAAATGTTCACCAAAACCCTAAAAGTCAACAGGAGGCAGTACGCGGCGCGTACCTTCTCTGTACGCGGGGCGTACTATCACGATCGAGATTCTAGACTCTTCCGGAGTACTCAAGAAAATGGGAGAACTTACAAGTATAGCACATTAGACCCTGGAACGTCCTAGATTTCTCTAGGACATCAAAGAATGATTTAGAACGTTTCATGAAGACTTGTAAATATATGTAACTTGGTAGAATATTCTAGATTAGTCAAGAATATAGGACTAATGTAGTAATATCTAGAAACTTCCCAAGAGGGAGAAGGACAAGTATAAATAAGGAGGAGCTCATTTGCTCCAAACCATTGGAAAGTCTCTTGTATTCTCTCGAGCTCTCTAATAGAAGTTCTCTTTCATTTGTAGAAACTTCAAAGCCTTTATTCTCTTGCTTACTTAGTTGTTTATACATCCAAAAAAAGTGTCATAGCCTGACTTAGTCGAAGTTACACTAAGTGGCACATGGTGATTGTGTTGTCCCGTGACAGTACGCCGACAATCCATAATTGGGGTCTCAACCCCTTACGCTGCGTGTACTGAGAGTTACGCCCAACGTAAGTCTCAGTTTCAGCCTTCTCTTGGATTTTGGTCTCAAACGGTTAAGACACTCATTCAACTTTCAGATCTGACTTTCCATAAGCCTCTTATTCCATAAAGTCGGAACCTTTAAGCCTTTACATGGCTGTAAAGGTCCCTAATCACTCTAACACCTTTTCCTTCTTCCTCATAAGGTCTAGAACTCATGCATGGCTCAATATACACGTCCAGGATTGGATTGTTATGAACATACTGATGGGTTTTGGCCATATGAACATTCTTATGTGCACATACAAACCCTAATGCTTGGATCTAGGTTTCTCTAATTAAACATGCATTGGATCCAAGACTTCTAATGACTAATGGAGTATAAGAACAATACAAAATCAGAATTAGAAGCATACCTTGAAACACTTGTGTGATCTTCTAGTTCTTGGACCTTTAGAGTCATAAATGTCACTCCTCTAATGGCTTACAAACACCAACTAGGAAAAGGATGATTTGAGAGAGAGGAGAGGGAATAGAAATCAGCCAGGGTTTCTTTGCTTTAGCATAGGTGCCGATTTCCCTTGCCCCAAGGGTCTATTTATACTTGTAAGGCTCCTAGGGTTTCACCTTTAAACCATAGTTGGATAATCTTTACTCAAAGCAATCCAAATCCTTTCCCAGATAAGCCCTTGGACGATTTGTGGCTTATCCCAAGCCCTAGAAATCGTCCAACCCTATCCAAGAAGGATTTACAGCCCAAAGTGTAACTATCAAACAATTGACAGTTTATACCCTCTTATTTAATTAATCTCTTTAAGTCACCAAATTAATACTAATTAATTTATGACTTATATTAATCAAATAACAATATTATTATTCCTTATATTATTCTTATAATATATTAATAATATTTATTCTCTCATAATAAATCATCCTGTCAAGTTGCTATGGTGAAGGCAACCCAAAAGAACCATGCACAATCGGGTCAAATACTTGCCTAATATAGTTGCAGCCTTAGACACTATTCCAACAGTCTCCCACTTGGATAAGTCTAGTAACTATATGCACAAGTACAATTCGATTTGCAATCGTAGCTCTCAAAGACGCTATCAAACTCTGATCAATCTTGTCATTTAGATAAGGGATCGTACAGTCCTCTGTTAGATATCATGCTGACAATTCTATGGAATAATTAGTCTAGCACTTGGTTTCTCGATTTCCGATTCATTTGACATAGAACTTAATCGAACACATCAATTTAGTTCTGACCGGGCCCGGGACATAAGTCAAATCAAATCATCGAGCGGCCGAGATATCGCTTTTACCCTCTTGGAATAAAAGTAACCGATAAACTTCGACTTATATGCATTTACTTATTCATTAATCAACTATACACAACAATGCGTTTTATAACACCGAGTTACTGATGCGTTTTCGTATTATCAATGTACAACCAATTAACAAATAACAAACCATATATCTAGGTTTTAAGACTATATGATATTATCGTCTTGCGATCACCCTTTTATATCATATTCCATAAGGTGATTCCAGCAAGCGCGGGTTTGTTCCAATGCTCAAAACCAGTTCATAAGCACTCACGAACGTTGCATCAACCCTTTGATATGTCTAAAACCATTTAGACAATCTACACACCGATTCATGACAATCTTCATTCATATCTACTTCCAACATATGAACGATTGTGGACAATTTATGAATAATTCGATTATTCTTAATAAACTCAATTATTCTGGAAGTCAAAACATGCAAAATGAAACAATAGTTAAACAATTAACACAAGACAGTAACATTACTCATAAATAATACTCCTTTATTTAATCATCAAATGTTAATTACATTTATCTATTACATGTTTCTACTACAATCTAATCTATGCTAATATCATCCTTCAGCCCAATACTCTTAGCATGCTGCAAGTGCTTAACCCTACTCAGTCCCTTCGTAAGCGGATCTGCTGGGTTATCTTATGATGATATCCTCTTCACTACGAGTTGTCCTTCTTCTACACGATGTCTAATAAAGTGATATTTTCTGTCGATATGTCGAGATCTACCATGATCCCTTGGTTCCTTGGTCAAGGCAACCGCTCCTTCATTATCGCAGAAAATTTCCATGGGCTCCTTTATGGCAGGTACAACTCCAAGATCACCGATGAAGTTCTTCAACCATATTGCCTCCTTTGACGCTTCGCTCGCTGCAATGTACTCTGATTCGTACGTTGAATCAGCTACAATTTCCTGCTTGGAACTTTTCCAAGTTACTGCTCCTCCGTTTAGGGTAAAGACCCAGCCCGACTGCGAACGGTAGTTGTCCCTGTCGGTCTGAAAGCTGTCGTCACTATACCCTCGCACCTTCAAGTCATCACTCCCTCCGAGGACTAAGAACCATTCCTTCGTCCTCCGAAGGTA
Source organism: Lactuca sativa (assembly GCF_002870075.4). Lineage (NCBI taxonomy): Eukaryota > Viridiplantae > Streptophyta > Magnoliopsida > Asterales > Asteraceae > Lactuca > Lactuca sativa. The sequence goes on along the minus strand of NC_056631.2, from coordinate 63,994,405 downwards.
CTTAAGGATATTCTTAACCGTAATCCAATGGGCTCTGCCAGGATTCCCTTGATATCTGCTAACCATGCTCAAAGCAAAGGCTACATTAGGGCGAGTACAAATCATAACATACATGATTGAGCCAACTGCGGAAGCGTATAGTACTCGGCTCATTTCTGCTATTTCAGCTTCGGTACTTGGACTTTGAGTCTTACTCAACTTGGCATTACTTTGTATCAGTAGTTCTCCCTTCTTTGAGTTTTCCATACTAAAACGTTTTAGTACCTTCTCTAAGTAAGTGTTTTGACTAAGTCTTATTAGTCTTTGACTTCTTTCTCTTACTATCCTTATTCCCAAAATATAAGAAGCCTCTCCGAGGTCCTTCATAGCGAAGCACTTCCCGAGCTAGGACTTAACCTCCTACAGAGTCGGACGTCGTTTCCTATGAGTAATATGTCATCGACATATAGAATGAGGAAGCTTACTATACTCCCACTGGCTTTGACATATACACACGATTCATCTTCGCTTCGTACAAATCCAAACTCTTTGACTTTCTCATCGAAGCAAAGATTCCATCTGCGAGATGCTTGCTTAAGTCCATAAATGGACTTCTCAAGCTTACACACTCTATTCGGATGCTTCGGATCCACAAACCCCTCTGGCTGAGCCATGTAAACATCCTCAGCCAACTTTCCGTTAAGGAAAGCGGTCTTGACATCCATTTGCCAAATCTCATAATCATGAAATGCGGCAATAGCTAGCATCACTCTAATAGACTTAATCTTCGCAACTGGTGAGAAGGTCTCATCATAGTCAACTCCTGGAGTTTGAGTAAAGCCCTTCGCAACCAATCGCGCCTTATACGTGTGTACTTTTCCATCCACGTCGGTCTTCTTCTTGAAGATCCATTTGCACCCAACGGTCTTACGTCCGGGCACATTATCATCCAAATTCCAAACTTGGTTATCATACATGGATTGGATCTCACTATCCATCGCCTCTTTCCATTTCGCAGACTTCGGGCCTGCCATGGCTTCCTTATAGCTATTGGGTTCATCAAGGTTTATTAGTGTACCATCACTAATATACGTGTCCCCTTCGGTAGTAGTATGAAAACCATAAAACTGGGGTTGAACTCTAACTCTTTCGGAACGTCTAAGAGGTAAGGATTCGTCAATCGGTTCAACCGGAGTTTCCTCCTTGGGTTGAGTGCCAGCGGTAGAGGTTCCTTCATCTATCGATTCTTGAATCTCTTCAAGCTCGATTTGCCTCCCACTGTCTCCTTGGATTATGAGTTCTCGCTCTCGGAAAACTCCTCTCCTCGCAACGAAGACAACATTGTCCTTCGGTCTATAGAAGAGATATCCAAAGGGTTTCTGCGGGCAGCCGATGAAAATACATCGCTCACTACGAGGTTCGATCTTGTCGTGAGTATCTCGTCTTACGAAAGCCTTGCAACCCCAAACCTTGATATGTGCCAACGAGGGAGCTTTCCCTGTCCACATCTCGTGAGGTGTTTTGGCAACCTTCTTAGTAGGGACTCGGTTAAGGATATGGGCGGCAGTCTCTAAGGCATACCCCTAAAAAGAGATTGATAGTGAAGCACGACTCATCATAGAGCGAACCATGTCCAACAAGGTTCAATTACGCCTTTCTGCCACACCATTCAATTGTGGTGTCCTAGGTGGCGTCAATTGTGAAACTATTCCACACTCCTTGAGATAATCGTGGAATTCAAGACTTATGTACTCTCCTCCTCGATTGGATCGAAGCATCTTGATTTTCCTGCCCAATTGATTCTCCACTTCATTCTTGAACTCTTTGAACTTTTCAAAAGTTTCTGACTTTTGCTTGATTAAGTAGATATACCCATATCTACTATAGTCATCGGTAAAAGTTACATAGAAGTGGTTCCCATCCTTCGTGGTTGATCTAAACAGTCCACATACATCGGTATGTATTAGGTCCAATAGACCCCCACCCCTTTCACACGTACTTGTGAAGGGTTACTTAGTCATATTTCCAAGTAAACAAGACTCGCATGTGTCATCTTCCCTAAGGTCGAATGACTCCAACACTCCATCCTTTTAGAGTTGGGCTATGCGCTTCTTGTTGACATGTCCAAGACGACAATGCCACAAGGATGCTCTATCCATACTATTGGAAGAATCCATGCATAAAACATCATTTCCTAAGTTATCTACAATCATAACGGTTTCATAAATTCCATTACATGGTATAGCTTCAAAATAAAAGACACCATTTAGACAAGCCAAAATAGAACCATTCTCATTATTAAAAGAAAATCTAAAACCTTGTCTACAGAAACCATGAAATGAAATGATGTTTCTAGCCATTTCTAGCGAATTGCAACAATTGTTCAAATCTAAAGATAAACCATTCCTAAGCACTAAAGAATACACTCCAATCTTGGTCACAGGCGACGATCTTCTGTTCCCCATGATTAGATTTATTCTTCCATGCTCCACGTCTCTATTTCTTCTTAGTCCCTGCACATTAGAACAAATGTGGTAACTACAACTGGTATCAAGAACCCAAGAAATAGCATGAGATGAATCGTTAGATTTAATTGTGTATATACGTGCGAAAGACGGCTTGATCTTTCCTTCCTTGATGGCTTGTAGGTACTCTGGGCAGCTTCTCTTCCAATGTCCTATCTTGTGGCAGTGGTGGTACTCTGCCTCCTTTGGGTTAGGGCAGGGTTTAGCAGGATCAACTTTGGTCCCACTAGAAGAGGCACCATCTCAGGACTTAACCTTGCGATGGTTCTTAGATGAAGCCTTCCTCTTCTTTCCCCTTCCTTGTCCAATAGCCAAAACAGGAGCAGCGGGTGGATTGGGAGTTGGTGCAACAGACTTGTCCTTGAAGTTGCTCTTAGCGACCCTCAAGAGACCTTGGAGCTTGCTTAGGGTGACCTCTTCTTTTTTCATGTGGTAGTTCATCCTAAATTGATTGTAACTTGGAGGCAAAGAGTGAAGCACCATGTCGATTGCCAAGTCTTCCCCAAAGTCAACATTCAACTTGCGAAGACGGTCGACATACCTTTGCATCTTTTGTAGGTGCACGGTAAGAGACTCTCCATGACCCATTTTCGCGGAAATCATGTTAGTGAAAATCTCATAACGCTCTTGTCTCGCGTTTTGGTGGTATCTCTCCAATAAGTCTTGGTGCATCTCGTACGGGTACATGTCCTCATAGGACTTTTGGAATTCGGAGTTCATAGTGGCTATCATGATGCAATGTACCTTCGTTGCATCACGCTCGTGAGTTTCAAAAGCGGTCATTTCAGCCGGAGTAGCGATTTCAGGGTTGATTTTCTCGAGCTTCTCATCGAGGACATACTCCTTGTCCTCATAGCGAGCAATAGTGCAAATGTATCTTATCCATTCGCTAAAGTTTGTTCCATCGAAAGTGACCTTTTGACAAAGGCTCATCAATGTGAATGAACTAGCAGCAGCGTCGTTTGCGTTCGACATCTACAAATAGAAAGGACAAAGATAGATTAGAATATGAATCCCTAATTATCACCTAATAAGAAAATTAGGGCTAGGATCCAACAACAATATTTACATATTAGAAAAGGGATGCCGTAATCTAACATGTAAACAATTTGAAGGTAAGTGAATGACGATTCACTAATTCTCCACCACAAAACATAACTTTAAGTTCTAAATGTATTGAGAATACCTAGGTTTAGATGAGATTCATTGAAACCTTTCAATGGCATGTTTAAATCTCGATATGTCATCTTGTTTGTGACTGGGATACCGAGGATCACAAAGCGGGTGTGAATTACCATGCAAATTTACATGGTGCCTTCATTATAACGATCACCTATTCGATGTGCTGGTAAACCACACACGCTCCATCGAACTATGATAAACAATGAATCACCCTTTGCCACCTTTGCTTAGAACCAATTAGTGTGCCGGTAAACCACACACGCTCCATTAACTTCTTAGCAAGCGTGCAAAGTGTAATTTCATGGGATTGCATCAATTCACTTTTCCTAAAGTAACTAAGATTGAGAAATTTTTGAAAAACATGTAGTTACTTTGTATTTCATATTATACTTTTAATGAGAGATGAGGTTGCCCTATCCTACCCGTTCGGCTAACGACCCTCCACCAATCATGCAAGCGGTGGTTGTGAGTGTACACCCATTAAGCGCCATTTTATAGGCCGCAACCTTATACCCACCTTATAGACCGACTTCGTGAATGAGGCCTACTAACGGTAAGACTAGCATTTTAATTATACATATATATATATATATATATATATATATATATATATATATATATATATATATATATATATATATTATTCTTGTAATATTATATTAGTATAGGGTTGGATTTTAAACTTGTAAAATTCTAGGGTTTGAAATTTAAATTGTCTAAATTAAACTTTTAATCATAAAACATAAATTTCAAAACTTGAGGGCAAGTTTTAAACATTTAAAACATGGAGGATCAAATAACAAATAATCTTAATTAACAATTAATTCCATAATTATCCATATTTGATTTATTTAATGATTTCTTGCAAAATAATTTACCAATTTAATCAAAATAATTAATTAATTATCACATAAGGAAATTAAATATTTTATTAATTGACAAGTATCTTTAATTAGATCAATATTATAGTCATATATATCATAAAATCGGATTATGGTTGATCTAATATGATAAAGGCAGGTTTCCATAAGATAAATATCAAAAAATCCCGATTTTTGGCCCTTCCTGACACTCGGACTCGCCGAGTTCCCAACTGGACTCGTCGAGTCAGGCCAACTCGCCGGATCCACCATGGGACTCGTCGAGTTCATGACACAGAACCACAAAATTCGAATTTTGCAAGTAAGAAACAAACAATCATGCATCAATTTAATAGAAACCAATCTAGGCTCTGATACCACTGATGGGTTTTGGCCATATGAACATTCCTATGTGCACATACAAACCCTAATGCTTGGATCTAGGTTTCTCTAATTAAACATGCATTGGATCCAAGACTTCTAATGACTAATGGAGTATAAGAACAATACAAAATCAGAATTAGAAGCATACCTTGAAACACTTGTGTGATCTTCTAGTTCTTGGACCTTTAGAGTCATAAATGTCACTCCTCTAATGGCTTACAAACACCAACTAGCAAGAGGATGATTTGAGAGAGAGGAGAGGGAATAGAAATCAGCCAGGGTTTCTTTGCTTTAGCATAGGTGCCGATTTCCCTTGCCCCAAGGGTCTATTTATACTTGTAAGGCTCCTAGGGTTTCACCTTTAAACCATAGTTGGATAATCTTTACTCAAAGCAATCCAAATCCTTTCCCAGATAAGCCCTTGGACGATTTGTGGCTTATCCCAAGCCCTAGAAATCGTCCAACCCTATCCAAGAAGGATTTACAGCCCAAAGTGTAACTATCAAACAATTGACAGTTTATACCCTCTTATTTAATTAATCTCTTTAAGTCACCAAATTAATACTAATTAATTTATGACTTATATTAATCAAATAACAATATTATTATTCCTTATATTATTCTTATAATATATTAATAATATTTATTCTCTCATAATAAATCATCCTGTCAAGTTGCTATGGTGAAGGCAACCCAAAAGGACCATGCACAATCGGGTCAAATACTTGCCTAATATAGTTGCAGCCTTAGACACTATTCCAACACATACAACTCATATAACCCTTAAATATGGCAGATCTAGGCCAATGGAGACCATTTGCTCATAAAGTCTCCACCTTGGGACCAAAAACCCTAAAAATTGGTCCAAGAAGCACATATCACAAATGACAAGGAAATCTTTGAGCTTTTTACCTCATAAAGAAGGTCCAACCTCTGTAGAACTCATATATACTCTTGTCCACCAACTTCTAGCTCCTAAAATGGCCTCTTCTTCTCTTTCACCACCTTGAAATGGCACTTTGAAGCTTAGAACACAAACACACAAGTTAGGAACGAAGGATAACTCTCTATTAGGGTTTCACTCTATGAAATGGTGGTTGAGGATAAGGCCTTAGCATTCCATTTATAGTGCACAAGCCACAAATTAGGGTTTGCATCTGGGCCCGCTACGCCTAACGTAACCCTGGGTACCCCCAGCGTACCTAGGCGAATCCGCGTCCAACTTAAGTGCATGAGTACGCGCAACGTACTCTTCAGTACGCCCAATGTACTCATTTGCCACAATAATTCTTTTAAGGGATGAACTTGACAACTTGGAAAAGAAGAAGGATCTAAGAGACGTACCTGAATTCGGGATGTTACACTCTGAAATCAAAACTCACTACAAACCCTAAAGGTTCTCGATATGTCACTGAATTTCTACATGAAATGCGATCTATTGTTGATTCGCTAGCCCTTGCTCAAAGTCCAATCTCAGAAGAAGATCTTATGATTCACATTCTCTCTCAACTGGGAGATGATTATAACACTATTACCACAGCTCTCAAGGTGCGAGAAAATCCCATCTCTTACCCTGAACTATTTGACAATCTCACAGACTATGAATGAACCATTAAAGAAATATCACCCACTCTTGAATCCATCCCCACAATTGTGAACTTCACAACTCGCCAACAGGGGTCCACCAATCGCAACCCAAACTCCTTCACCAGAAACAACAACAGACCCTATCAATCAGGGACCCACAAAGGTGCTCACCGAAACCAATCCCAATGGTCAAACACTAACCACAACCGCACCAACAGAACTAATGAATTCTGCCAATACTGCAACATACCGGGTCATCTAGCACGTGACTGTCGCAAGCTAGCTCGCTTCCTAAAAGAAAACAATGTCCATCAAGAAAAAAACTCCACACCAATAGCAAACGTGACCACCACCTCTCCAACATCACCATCTTGGTTATTTGACACAAGGGCCTCTAATCATGTCACATCCGATCGCCACAATCTTCACAATGTATCCGAATACGGTGGCCCAAATGAAATTGTTCTTGGGGATGGTACATGACTACCCATCTCTAACATTGGTAACACATATATCAACACTACTCACAAACAACTGTTACTATCTAATGTTTTACATGTCCCACGATTACATCGAAATCTTGTTTCAGTTGGCCACTTATGTGATACTAACCATGTTTTGGTGGAATTCTTTCCATATCACTTTTTTGTGAAGGTTCTATGCACGGGGGCGCGTCTAATGCGAGGAGAGAGAACTGAAGGGGTATACCACACTCGTTCGTCTCCTAGACTTCAAGTTCATGCCACCTTCAAGCACACTCATCTTAGTCTCCACCACAAACTTGGTCATACATCTGCTAAAGTTTTCAAGTCTATTGTTTCAAAGTTAGGTCTAGGTTCAAAAATTGCACCAAATGTTCATTGTCCATCTTGTTCTATTAATAAAAGCCATAAATTACCCTTTGGTCCAAACTCCTTTAGTGCCACTCATCCGATTCAACTTATTTACTCTGATGTTTGGGGACCAGTTCAAAAATCAATTGATGGTTTCACTTATTATGTTATTTTTGTTGACTATTTCACGAAATATGTTTGGATATACCCCATGAAACGCAAAAGTGATGTAGTCCAATTATTCCCTCAATTCAAACTTCTTGTCGAAAAATACTTCCAACAACCTATAGTTTCTCTGTTTTGTGACAATGGTGGTGAATATCTAGGTCTTCTCCCCATTCTTCAAGCTCATGGCATATCACACTACACCACCCCACCACATACCCCATACCAAAATGGTATAGCTGAACGGTGACATAGACATATTTTTGAGACTGGCCTAGCTCTCCTTCATTATGCCAATCTACCTCTCACCTACTGGTCTCATGCATTTCAAACTGCAGTCTACCTTATCAATCGCTTTCCTACTCACTTACTCAATGAAAAATCCCCCTATGAATGCCTATTCCATCAGCCATCAAACTACACCAAGTTAAAACCCTTTGGATGTCTCTGCTATCCATGGTTGAAGCCCTACACCACATCCAAACTCCAACCCAAGTCTACACCATGCCTCTTTCTTGGTTACTCATCTTCAAAGTCGGCATTCAAATTCTATGACCTCGAAACAAAGCGCATGTATCACTCTCGTCATGTGGAGTTTATTCCAAACCAATTTCCCTCTCGTCAACTACAATCCGAAAATCCCCTACCCACACCAGACATATTCCTTACCCCATCACCACTAACTCTGGTTGTCACAAACACTCCACCTCCATCAACCACCTTCAACACATCAGCTATGCCACCTCCACCAATTATCCCGCAACCACAACCCGCCGAACCACTGTACACATCGTCCCATGACACCCAACACTCATTACCCTCCGCACAATGTCCACAATCTACCACCTCTTCAACTACACCATCGCCTTCTACCCCCCACAATCTCCATAATCACCGCAAGTTACACCCTCACCACCACCACCACCATCGCCTCCACTCCCTCCAACTCGCCTACGTAAACAAAACCCCAAATACTACAACTCCTCATTTGTAAACACAACCACACTACACCCATTACCTCCCACCATTAAACCAACAACTCACCATCAGGCTCTCAAAGACCCTCATTGGCATCAAGCAATGGACCAAGAATTAAATGCATTACTCACTAATGGCACTTGGGAACTCGTTCCTAAGGCTACTCACTCACCCATTGGATGTAAATGGATCTTTCGCATCAAACGAAACCCTGATGGTACCATTGCCAAATATAAAGCTCGCCTGGTTGCAAAAGGCTTTCACCAACAATATGGAAAAGATTACTTCGATACCTTTAGCCCTGTCACCAAGCCAATCACCATTCGTGAAATATTAAGCATTTTTCTCTCTCAAAATTGGACACTCCGTCAACTGGACGTCAACAATGCATTTCTCCATGGCACTCTTCATGAAGAAGTCTTTATGTCACAACCCCGGGCTTTATCTATCTGCAATTCCCTAATCATATCTGCAAATCAAAAAATCATTGTATGGACTCAAACAAGCGCCAAGAGCCTGGTACAATGAACTCACCACCTTTCTACTCTCTGTTGGCTATCTAAAATCTCAAGCAGACCTGTCCCTTTTTATCCACAATCACAATAAGATCCTCAACTACCTTCTTGTGTATGTTGATGACTTTGTTCTTACGGGCAATAACTCCTCCTTTCTAGATACCTTTGTTACCAACCTAGCCAACCGGTTCTCTCTCAAAGACCTTGGTCCCCTCCACCATTTTCTTGGAGTCGAAGTCATACCTACTAACACCAACCTTTTCTTGTCTCAACATCGCCATATCCAGGACCTCTTAACTCTATTTCACATGGATGGAGCAAAAGAAGTAGCCACCCCGCTCAACCCTTTAGTCTCTCTCAAGCTGCAAGACGGCTCTGTTGGTGTTGATCCCACACCATATCAAAGGTTAGTTGGTTCTCTGTAATACTTAGCGTTTACACGACCGAATATTTCCTTTGCGGTCAACAAATTGTCCCAATTCATGTATTCACCTTCTGAGATTCATTGGCAATCCCTAAAACATGTTCTAAGGTACTTGAAAGGTACGATACACCATGGTTTGTTTCTCAAACGCAGGTCATCTATGGATCTCATTGCATTCTCTGACTCTGACTGGGGAGGTATTGAATGTGGAGGTCGATCAACTACTGCCTATCTTCTCTACCTCGGTTCCAACATTATTTCGTGGAGATCCGCTCGTCAAAAATCTGTCTCTCGCTCCTCCACCGAAGCAGAATACAAAGCTCTTGCTAATGCAGCCTCTAAGATTGCCTGGGTTCAAAATCTGCTATCCGAATTGGGTATTCAGTCTAAGTGTTAGCCCACTCTATACTGTGATAATACTGGCGCTACCTATTCCTGTGCCAACCCGATTTATCACTCCCGTATGAAGCACGTAGCACTTGACTATCATTTTGTTCGAGAAAGAGTCACAGATGGATCCCTGCTTGTTCGCCACATCAACACATTTAACCAACTGGCTGATGCTCTAACGAAACCACTCACTCGTGCTCCCTTTCTAAGACTTCGTTCCAAGATTGGAGTCTCCGATGGATCCTCCATCTTGCGGGGGCGTATTAAGGAATGAGATATCACGCATCTTTCATATCTATACTGTGATTCATATTGTAAATAATTGGTAATATACAGTTGTATTTTACCTGTATCCTTTCCTAGTTTAGTACCTACAACTGTGATTATATTCTGGATATAAGAGGCTCTCATTTGTAATGTTACACAAGCAATTTTATATACAGAGATTCATATTTCCATACCTTTATAATACACACCAAGAATACTCCCTGAAATCATTCCGGAAATGAAAACCACACACGAAATATGGTTTTGTTTTTGAGTTTGTCCCGAGATATTTGGGTTTGCTCTTAAGTTCCAGAAACAAAAATCAAAATAGACCTCGTTGTCGGAATCCGAGACGGAACATACAACCACACACACACACACACACTCAAATTAATGATGGTTGCCACCATCATCCACCTCTCAATACTCATATTCTTCCATGACTTAGGTGTCTCAGGCGTGCTTCGTCGACCGAAAAATCTCTGCTACACTGACGGAATATTATGTGAACAAAGGATTTCTTCCAATAAATTCGCCGATAACTTGGGTTTCTTAAAATATTACCCACACCTCGAAAAACTCTCCCTTGATGATATCATGTTCACCGAAACAGTATCAATTTTATTACGTTCATTCTAAAAACCTCGAGTTCTTCAACATCTTCGGCAATAGTTTTTTAAAAGGCCCGTTACCAACGTTTAACCAGGTGGAATCTCCATCGACGAATCTGAAGAAGACTAACTGCAATGTGTTCCAAAACGTTATATCTTTGACGAATCAACAAACTCAACCAGAAAATAGAAGGTCTGATTCAAACAATGTCCAAGCTCCGGCTCCGACGCCATCTCCGATGCAAACATCAAGTAAACATAACAAGAACATAAAGAAAACAATTGGTGTGATCCTTGGGTTTTTTTGGATCAGTTGCTAAGTTGCAGTACTCATTTATGTGATTATCTTCTCACTAAAAATAAGATGAAGGGTATGTGTGTTTTGTTTTTTTAATTAAAGAAACCCAACTGTATGAGAGAGAGAGAGAGAGAGAGAGAGAGAGAGATATGGACCATCTATATATTTAATAATTATAAAATATTTAAGAAAAAAAATGAAAAATGAAAAATAAATATAATAAGGGTATAATAGCCTTTTCAATTTGTGAAAGACTAAAAACACAACGAAACTAGCTCAAAATGACCACGAAACTAAAAAAATCGAAGTTTGGACTATATCTCGAAAAAAATACATACCACAGAAACTATTCTTGCAGTTTTGTCTTTATTTTTATATGAAAATATGTACCTATTTTTATATGAAAATATGTACCTAATAAGTGATATATGGTAATTTATTTTAATATGAAAATGGGGACGTTAAAATTTAAAAGTTTAATTTGGTTAATTGATTAATGTTGTTAAATATATTATTTTGAGGCTCATGTTTGTCTAAATGAAAGTAAATATATTATTTTGAGGCCCATGTTTGTCTAAATGAAAGTTGGAGTTTAATTGCTAATAATACAAGTGTAAGGGCAAGTGTGCCAACACACTATATTTGAAAGAGAAATTAAATTACCTCCTACCTTTTATTCCTACAATTATTACTATCCATTAAAATTATGACAACTCATCATTCAATTTAATTTTATTTGATACATTCCTAATATAGTCTTGATGAGTTTGTTAAAAAATATGGAATGATGACATTTGTCATAATTTTATTAGGTAGGAATATTTGTAGCATGAAGCAATTTAATTTCTCCACTTGAAAGAGTCGTTGTTAACTATAAATGAAAGCAAAATGCAGATTTTCAACCATTTCGCCATTTTATGGAAAGTTGAAGAAAACCATGCATAGAGAGAAAGACAAATTAAAAGCATGGCATGTTCATACCTTTAACTTTGTATTAATATGTATTATTGTGTGAATGTTGCTAATCATATCATGTTTATAAGATTATTTAACACCATATTATGAGATATTTTGCAAGTAAAATAATAACGTATTTAAGGCAATTTAATTCGAGCATGGACAATTCCTTGCAAGAAAAACTAGTGTTATTTGTTGGAACAGACTCATTCTATTTCTATTTTAGCATCAAACAGACGGTGTTTTATTTAAAAAAAAGTAGAAAAAAACTGGAAATTAGTTACCAATATGATCAAGAACGACTTATTATTGGATTAGAATATCAAATATATAATATTATAAAAATGAATTGTTTTGAATGTAAGCAACAATAATACATATCAAATCAAGCATATATATATATATATATATATATATATATATATATATATATATATATATATATATATATATATATATATATATATATATATATATATATATATATATATATATATATATATATTCACACTAGCCGTTTACCCGCGCAAGCGACAGGTACCAATAATTTTTCAGAAATTAATTTCTACTAACAATTAACTCTTTTATGCAAATAGTTAATTACATTTAATCATTTATCAATAAGAGTCATGCTATTAGAAACAAAATCATTAAAAATTAAAAATAAAAACTTTGGGATTCTCTACAGACATGAATTATTAATCATGCAATACTTTTTTATACATTATATATTATGTATATATTTCACTTTTATTAAATTGCTTGTTAGACTTCACTAATATTTTTGTATTTACATATGATATCCTTGTGGATGATGCCTCAATGTGAAGTCGAAAATCACTTTCCTCTCGGCGGATAAGTAAGTTTCTTTTGGCATACTATTTTGGAATAAAACTAAAAGTTCATTGAATGAGAGGGAAAAGTTTTACTTTAACAAAAGAAAAAAATTAAATAGCAATGGTCTTTTTTGTGTCGTAGGAAATAGTTTAGTTTTGATAGGTTCACATTTTCAATAACATGTTAATTGGAACGATTTTCAATGTAAAATTTTGTAATTGACCAAAATAAAAGTGGATATTGTAATAACCAAATTATTATTATTTTATGTTTAAAGTAGGCTAAAAATAATATTGTCCCGTCTAAATTATGTAACAAAATTGAAACTTGCTATTTAATAATTATCTCATCCATAAATTGTTCGAGTTTGTCGTATAATTTAAATAAACCAATAACTTATATAAGAGAATTTGGTCGAAACTAAATAAAACTAAATCTTTGATATGATTAAAAAAACATAATATATTTGTTAAATGCATAATAGATATTATAATGGTCTACCATAAATAAAATGAAGATATCTGAAATTTATATTTTTTTGTTCAACCAATCAAACTATAAAAAATTAAAGAATCAATAACTACATTAGGTCAATCAAATGCAGGCCTAAGTAAAAAATGTATACACTGGGATTAAAACGTGGAACATTAGGTTAAAAAAAAACAAAATTTAAATACTATTACCACCTGACAAAGTATTTTGATGATACCTTTGAAATTAACTCTTATGCATAAAGGTGTGCATAAATGTAATTAGAGCAAAAAATTAAATAAATGAACAAATCCATACACTTTTGAGGGTTAAAAGAAAATTTATGGTATAAAAAAAGTTGCAAAATTGCTTCCATCAGAAAGAAGACAAACATTTCTCATTCACATAACATATACATTCAAAACAAATAATAATTAATTTCAAAAACAGGTTCTGACCTTTATAAATGAACAACCCAAATCCCGAATTATATTTAAAATAGATTTTACCTTTGTTATTAAATTTGAAATCTTTGTCAAGGTAGTGATGGACACCCCTGGTTCACAAAACATAGGTAAGTTAACGTTAAAAGGCAAAAAAAATTAAAATGGTGTGGCTTATATATAATCACACAACTGTTCTTAATTTTTCCACTTTTGACCTTACACCTGATTCTATGCAGTCTACCATTTTTTTTTATGAAATTCTGACAATGTCCATAGTCGCCAACCTGACAGCCCTCCTTGTTGAATAAACTCCATGTCATCATAACTAAAAAAAGCACAAGTGTTGAATCTTTCACGAAAACAAATGTTCTTTCAAGTAGTAATCAAGATTTTTAATTTTTAGTACATAATTAGAACAAAATGCATAAGAAACTAAATTACCTTTTTATAGATCCACTCGATGTTGTATTCTTACCCAATCAATTACATTCAATATCACCATCCAAAATCCAAATATGCACAAAAGATGAAAATGGTAAGAAATATTCATAAAATTTAATTACCATACTTGTCCAATTCAAAGTCCATACAAATATGAACATGAGTTAACTAAATCCAAAATATTAGAAACAAAAATACAAAATGAATGATGAACAATAATTTTGCATTTTATTAGAATAATACCCCTATGTAGCAGCCATGTCTTGTGATAAAGCTCTTCAATGGGTCAAAAGCCTGCCATTTAAATAACAACTTTTAAAAGCATGAATTAAGCTCTCAGTTTATAAAAACAAAATGGATGATGTAATCATCTTTCTCAATGAAGAACAAAAAGGATTTCACAACCTCCTATTCCAGTAATTTGAGACCTACATCAACAGAAAACATCAAAAAATACATGAACAATGAAAGCTATCTACTTTTTGTCGGGTAAAGCAAATAACCTCAAGTAAAAGAAGATTAATAAAAATAACTAAATAATAACTAATTTTGGTGATATGCCTAATCTTGTTCCTCTATACCAAATCCTTGAAACTACTTATAGACACTTCCTTTTTGCAAATTCTTTTCTTTGTCTCGGCTACCTTGCTTCCTTCTTTTATTCTGTTGACTCGTTTTTGCACAGCAAATGATCTACACCTAGTGTTCAAGCAGTGCCATACACATTCAATTCATAATAATATACACATAACCACACACAAAGGCTATCTACTTTTTGTCGGGTAAAGCAAATAACCTCAAGTAAAAGAAGATTAATAAAAATAACTAAATAATAACTAATTTTGGTGATATGCCTAATCTTGTTCCTCTATACCAAATCCTTGAAACTACTTATAGACACTTCCTTTTTGCAAATTCTTTTCTTTGTCTCGACTACCTTGCTTCCTTCTTTTATTCTGTTGACTCGTTTTTGCACAGCAAATGATCTACACCTAGTGTTCAAGCAGTGCCATACACATTCAATTCATAATAATATACACATAACCACACACAAAGGCTTTATATCCCAATAACCAATTTGTGTTCACCTATCAGGTCAAGTGCTGATATTAATTTGAAAAACCATTAGAAACTATTGGTGAATGTGTGATCTGAATTCATAACCATTTAATATTAAAAGTCTGGAAAGATACAAAGCTACCCTTGAGCTTCAAAACTGATGTATAATGAGCTAAAGGTTCAAATGGCCAGAATCAGAATATGCTTCCCTGCTCTAATTCTGAGTTTTGTCAAAAAGAATAATATAAGATTAAAAAAAATACACAAACAAAAGACTAACAAACACATTAAGGGCATAATAACACACACAGACACACACATATATCTAAAATATACATAAAAAGATACCAAAGATCTTACCAGAATAGGGGTGCATGGTGTTTGTGGTCAGATAAAATGATCTGGTGAGTTTTTTTTAATCTCTGATTCCAGATCTGGTGAAACTAAGAAAAACACACACACACACACACACACACACACACATATATATATATATATATATATTGTAGATCTTGTTTAAAGATATTATAAAATGAAATAAATACAATAGGTTAATCTTTACAAATCTTTGCTTCCAGATCTGCTATATGAGTTTCAGTTCCCAACCCAAGAGCCACTCCAAAGTTGAAGAAAAACTCCTTCAGCCTCTCTGTTCACTGTGAAATCTCAAACCAAGTAACTACGTTCCCTTAACTAAGGCCAATACAATCTCCAAAATTTAGAACTACTAAAATAAATTTAAAACAACCAAACTAGTTCAGAAAGCTAATACAAAATGGGAAATATAAACTATAACAAGGTCAACAGATGAGTGTAGTAAACTTGGGTCATAGTTTCAATGAGACATTTCGTCAAACACTTGGAGTGCTTGTTCTACAACCCATCTATTTGTATCAACCTGTGAGTGCAACAAATGTCGCAATAAAAAAAGCAACATGCCACAGTCGAACACATTCACTCATGCCACTACATAGCCACCTGTCGTAGAAAGGAGAATCGATGGTGGTGGTGGTGTTGTCGGGGATTGACGCCGGTAAAGGTTGTCAATCTTCCGATCGAATTTTAAGGTGGATCTTCTGGGTGGGTGGCTGATGGAGGAGATGATGACGACTGTTCTCAGAGAGAAGAGGGATGGAGAGGAAGGAATCATGGCTTGTTGCAGTGTTTGACAAAAGCAAGAAGCAAGAACCCAACAGGTTCTATTTTTAAGAGAGTGTGTGTAAGGTTTATTGGGATGGATATGGGGAAAAGAGAATTGGTGGTACATATAACAAAATAAGGGAATGTATGCTAGAATCGATGGATATCAACAGAAATATCAGGATTCAACATTGACTCCGTTAGGGATTAAAGGGGCTAAGTCAAAAGCAGAAGAGATAAGAACGGAGACCTATCTAAACGTGCTTGATTCAATAACCTATTTGACCAGATGAGATTCACTATTTTATAATGCATAAATTGATTGTACATAACACAATTAGGTTTGTACGACTTAAAATTCAACATTTGATTAAAAATGCTTTATAAGGTAATATATATATATATATATATATATATATATATATATATATATATATATATATATATATATATATATATATATAACAAATTCATGACAAATACAAATCCTCTTAATAAATGAAAGTTTTTTTTTGCCACATGTCAATCTCTCATGAGTTTTGAAACTTGCCATTTTGTGGTATTTTTGAAATAAATATTATTCACTTGTCAATTTTTGATATGTTTCAATTTTTAAACTTAAAATCATATACTTATATATGTAAAGTATTAAATATCATATATATGATATTAAATTGCAATAAATATATTTTTTCTTTCTTATTTTAAAGTTATACATTAAAAAATATTTTCTATGTATATTTTAATTTAATGTTTAATTTTTTTTAAATCAACCCGTGTAGTACACGGGTCTCACACCTAGTAGATTATAATTGTTAAGAAATGATTTGTAAACGTTTTAAGAATACATGGATGCATATACAAATGGAAAACACCAATAATACATACCTAATCAAACAAATAACACAAATATATACCAATGAAATCAATTCATCACACATAAAGTATGAACGATATGTACACATACAATCTCTATGTATCACAAGTAATCCAACCCATCAAAATCTCATCAAAAATCATTTTCTTATAGCTTCTAAATCTCATTCAAGGCACACAGAATCACCAATCACTTAACCGACAGCCAAAATTAGATGAAACTTATACACTACTCAACTATTGTACAACTTCTTCTAACCTTCAGCTTATATAAAACCACACTCAATACAATGATAAAAAGAATACTCAAACTACTCCATATTTCTTCTTTCTGTATGCTTCTTCGTATCCAACCAAGATCAAACCCAAACATCCTTTCCCTATATCGATTTCTGTCAAGACAAACAAAAAGGAAAAAAAATGAAATGAATTAAGAAGATCACCTATCACCGATCGGATCAACATCCCGTTCACCCACCTGTTTTCATCACCGACGACCAGCCAACGGGACATCAAGTCCGTTTTTCCCCATCAACACCACCGAAGCCTCGCACTCCTCTTCATCTTCTGTCGAGCAAACTCAACCTACGACTTAGTCTTCATCATTGCTGCTGCTCGCGTCGCCTCGGAAACAAACCCCCTTTCCCCCTTCGCACCCTACTGCGGAAGAGGAAGGACACAACCCCACTGCTCCTTCGCATCCCCTTCATCGGCCTAGTCGAACCTCGGAATCGGAGACAATCACAGATGCAAATCGACTAACGAAGCCCTATGCTCCGTTCTGCCATCGTCATTGATTGTATCTATGGCGATTCCATCCAGTTCGACTTCCTTTCGTTTGAACGATCGAACCTTCGCTATTCCTTCATTCACGTCTTCGATGCTCCGGCCTCGTCAAGCCCCGGAGACGGCGATGCTCCTCCCGGTGTATTGATCAGTCTCTGCCTTCGTGCCTTTTCCCTCCCATCGTTCGTCTGCCTTCATCGTTCCCTTTCCTCTTTTTTCCCGATTAAATCAGAAAAGAGACGTAAAAGCCCTAAATTAGATTAAGTTTGGGCCATTAATAAAAAATGGTCCCTACATGAGATTTCCTTTTATAAAAGCCCTCAAATCATTTATATTTGTAAAATGAGCAACATAAACCCTCGCTTGAACCATTTCAGCAAAAACGAGTCTATTCCCCAAACTTTGGTCTATTTTATTCAAAACGGTCTCTCCCATGGGGATTTCTTAATAATATCAGCCCAAGACTCAAACATTAAACCCATTTAAACCATTTCTGTCCCTCCCTTGAATTACTTTAACCAAAACAGTCCTATGTTGGTTAAACTAAATTATCAAACAGCCCCCAATAGTTATATTTGTTACGAAACGGTCCTAAGAGTATTTCAAAGTTCAAGAATGGTGGATTTGCAGTTTCTCACGACAATTTTCTCATAAGAATCCGAATTCGAACAACTCGAACTCACGCTTCAAAAGTGAGTGCTTATGGCCCTTTTTTATATTTTAATTATTTCCGCGGGGGGGGGGGGGGGGGGGGTAATAATGTGCCTAAATATTTTGTTTATACAAATCAATAACCTTTTTATACGAAAATACAATAAAACTAGTTTATAAAAATATTATTATTTAGTAATTTACCATATTGTTACGAACACTACTAGAAAAACAGCCTTTTACGACGCTCATTGCGCGTCGTAAAAGGCTCAGACGATACGCAAATGCGCGTCAAGGAAGGCCCTGTCATAAAGAGAGACGACGACGACGCGCATTTACGACGCGCAGTTACGACGCGCGTTTACGACACGCAATGCGTATCAAGGAAGGCCCTGTCATAAAGGAAGACGACACGCATTCGCGTGTCGTAACCTTACGACGCGCGTGTTAATGACACGCAATGCGTATCAAGAAAGCCCCTGTCAAGAAAGGCCATGTCATAAATGAAGATGACACACATTGTAACAACTCAAATTTCCAAACAAATTTTTCTTTTTATAAATAAGTTAATTTCATTCAAAACAAGGCATAATTAATTTAAGTGTCATGTCAAATATAAACTGTCTAAATCCCAAGATCATAAAAACATTCTTCAGTGTGTATCGATCACGCCGGCGCCTTCCCACGGTCCTCGCTAGTACCTGAAACACATACATAACCACTGTAAGCATAAATGCTTAGTGAGTCCCCCAATATACACTTACGCACATATGCCTTTCCAGGCCCTGACCTTTCGGTCCTCAACACAACGCCTTCCGGCCCATAACATAATCGCCTTCCGGCCCATCACATATTGCCTTCCGGCCCACATAACATACATAGCACACATATAACAAATACTTATCACATATAGCATACATATCACATATCATATCTGACCTTCCGGTCTCAAGTCAAACCCTTCCGGGTACAGTGTAGTGAGAAGACTCACCTCGTAAATGCTGAAAGTTAGCAAGTCCTGAAATCACTCGTGCACAATCCGACGAGCTACAACCTCCCTATAACATCACATATCTCTCATTAACACTTATATCTTCTAAGTGTGACTATCCCTAAGAAGTCAGACTTAGGTCAACTCTGGTCAACGGTCAACGGTCAACTCGACCGGACTCGGCGAGTGCCATGGCGACTCGGCGAGTCTATACGTTCTCCAACTCTCTGAGAGTCCCTATCTACTCGTCGAGTATCTTCCTTGAACCGACGAGTCACTCCTGGAAGAATCGCGGGGCCACCCCGACTCCACTCGCCGAGTGTGAAGAACAACTCGACGAGTTCCAGTCAACCTCCAAGCTACTCGCCGAGTCTGTTCATCGGACTCGGAGAGTCCACACCATGCAGTCGATCAACTGCTTCCTGAGATAAGTTTCGTCTCGAAATACACAAGCATGGGACCTTCTGGACCTCTAAAGGTCCTAATACAGGGTTATAGTCGTTGGGTAACAAGGTACTAGTTCATTTAATCACCAAATGGGTTCCATAAACCCTAAATCCATGCACACATCAATATAACAGAAGGAATCCGAATTATTACCTGAAATATGCACTCTCTGTGTCCCCAAACCGCAGAACTCGAATCCCTTGCTGTTCCTTTAGCCCAAAGCTCTTCTCCTCTTTTTACAACAATTCTTCAAAGCCCTAATATCCTTCAATCTTGCTCTAGATGCCCACAGCCGATTAGGGTTCTTCTCAGTCGACTAAAGACGGACAATGACGGCCTATAAGTGCATTATATACGACCCAAACCTGAACGGTTAGGGTTTTTCGCTAAATAGCGTAGACTCGCCGAGTCCATATCGGACTCGTCGAGTCCAGTCGTGGACCCGCGACCAAGTCTGCGATCCTACTCGGCGAGTCTAGGCTCCAACTCGCCGAGTCCCCTCTTAACTCACCCCAAAAACATAATTAAACAATACCTGAGATTTCGGGCTGTTACACACATTTTTGCGTATCATAATTTTAAATGTTTAAAAAAAATATTATTTATAGATTTACTTATTTTCAAATTAAATTTGTATTTAATGTTTCATAATAGAAAATAAAATATCATATACAAAAAATAGAATCCATTGCATAAAATTTATTGTCATACAAATAATCATTCCATGGAAAGATAAAATAAATTAATAAAAGTTGTAACAGAAAGTTACAAACTAATAATTCTAATAACCTAATGTGTGCCTCACTATAAACAAGATTTGTGCTGATGAACCCATCCCTGCTCACAGTATCTACATCTGTAGATGAACCCATCCCTACTCACAGTATCTCCACTCTTCCTTAGTAACACCACTCAATTAAGGACTCTAAATCTATGAACTTGCTCACAGTATCTACATCTGCAGATGAACCCATCCCTGCAAGCATGAGGGCAACCTGGTCAAAATAACCAAAGGCAGAGTCAGCAATATCATTATTATATAACTACAAAGAAAAAAAATAGAATTAAGATATATCAATAAGTCATAGATACATTTCCAGTTACAAATTTATATGAAATTCAGATTGATAAAAATGAGGATGTAATATAAATCTTTTAAACAGTGTTCCTTACATTAACTCTTTCTACCCTCTGCATTTCATCTTCAAGCAAAGATACTTGTGCAACAGAAGTCCAATGAATCCAAATTTGATGTTAACCTGTTGTGTGAGTGTTCATGGCTCCTTCATCACTAATATTGTCTGATGTCAACACTGTTGACATTGTCAAACTTCTATCTGTTGATCATAATTACATGTGTCATATGATATTATCTTTAATGTTTGTGACCTTAAGATTTTCAAATTTGAACAAAACATTCAAAGAGTTAACCTGCATGTTTTGCATTGGAGAAAAACAGCCTAGAAGGATTGTATAAGAAATCAAGAAATGGGAAAGATTACTATCAGGGTAGTCTTCGAGCTTCCTCACAAGACTGGCATGAACAGGAGCTCTTCCTTTTGCAAGCCTAAGCTCTTCTAGACATTCTGATTTCCTTATGCTCTGTTAAAGAAAATTAGAGAACACATCATGTAACGGTAAAAAGGGAATTGGGAAAAAGGAAAAGAAGTTATTAACTTAATATGGTACCTCCAAGAAAGATGCATTTTGGGGATCATCAAGTCTTCTCAAAGGACCATCGTTAACAGTGAAACCATTGGTCCAGAAAGTGATGGTGTGTGTGTGAACATCAGGTTCAGAGACTTGAGGAGTAGCTGATGTCTCTCCAGATAGTAATCTTCCACTTCCAGAAAAGCTTCTAGTAGTGAATTATAATACTTTAAGGTTCTGGCAAATTAAAACCATAGTGTAACCGACTTAGACTAAAATGGGAATAAGAAATATTATAATAACAGCAAATAAAGTTATAAGAATAGCCGACTTACATACCTATTGGAATTAAATAGCAAAGAACAAACATACACAAATAAATAAAGATTGCTGAAGATCAAAAAGAGTACTGATTAAGAATGAGAAATCGGCGATTAGGAGCAACGCTATTGACATATATGATGCAGGTTATATACATAGCATTATAACAAATTTTGCCTTTTTGCCCATAATCCAAATGACAATTTTACCCTTTTTGATATCTCATTTTTTTTGGTTTCTGTTCATTGAATCAGAATGCAACTAAATGTCTTGCTGCTCTTGTCTCTGGTGGACAACAACAATTGCTCTCTGACATCATCATCTTCATGTGGGACCAATTGATTTCTCTTGAGGTGTTCAGGGGCAACTCCATGCCAAAACATCCTCTTTGCGTAATAAAATTGATCCAGCATAAATGGACACACTACCTGTGTATGTAGGTATGTATGCCATTGCCATCCCTCAATAATTCCTAAACTGCCCTTCCTTTTTCTATTAATGTAACTAATACTAATCAAGGGTAAAGTTTTCCAAACACACCTGTGGAGTTCCCGCATGCAAGGCTGCTGAAGTTGATCCACTAGTCAAACCAGATTATACACAAAAAAGAACATTGGTACAGACAAGGGTAAAATTGTCTTAAAAGTATAATTGAATAAAATGTAATGATACGAAGAAATTGACAAGCCTGCAAAAGTTAAAAGCCATAAAGAACTAGAAAAACTAAAAAAAAAAGGGTATTTTAGACATAAAAAGCCACCAGTTCTTAGGGGCCATAAAGAACTAAAAAAAATCCCGGTATTTTAGACATAAAAAGCCACCAGTTCTCTCTCCTAAAAATTACTTGATTAGTTGCATTTTGGGTTGGTAATGTAGAACTTTCTTGAGTCCAGTCCAATATAGATTTAGGAGGACCTACCAATGCTAGATAAAGGAGCTATAGAAAGGTAGAAAATCAAGCAAAAGACTGATTAATATTATATCAAACAAATAAATGGGAGACAAAATCAATGAATCCTTGATCACCCATTGGTAATCTGATGTCTTTTTTTGGATTAGATACTCCAATCTGTTTGTGTCCTGAACAATAAAAACTTAAATAAATTATTACATGTACATATTAATACAAGAATTATTATAATCATAGTACCTGATTATGCTCATAAAGCATATGGTTTTTGGTGAAGTATTTGTGTGTATCTTTTCCTTTTACAAGCATTTCTTGATCAATTTGACTTATAATTCCAATCACACGTGCAAGCAGAGTAGTAGGAGAATCATTCTGGAAAAAAAAACCTACAACAAACAAACAAACAAACAAACTCATACACCTCATTTTATTTATATGCATATTATTTTGTTTAAAGATTAAAATTTTAAAAGAGAAAAAGAAAAGGGATACGTACATTTCCAGTACAAAGTTCAGCTAAAATGCAGCCAAGTGACCAAACATCAATCTTTTTATCATAAGGAAGCCCTAAAAGAACCTCTGGTGCATGATAAGACCTTGATTGGACATAGGAACAAAGATGATCTGTTTCAAAACAACTGCTTCCAACATCAATCATTTTCACTTCACTTCTGCTGTAACTCTTCACCAACATATTCTCAGGCTTTAAATCACAATGTATAAGCCCTAATCCATGAAAAAACTCAAGTGCCTCCAAACACTAAATCGTTATTGACTACATAAACATAACAAAAATGTCACAAATCCCTCAAATAAGGACCAATATTCTAAACTTAAAATAAATATTGTAAGGGTTAAATGTGAGAAATAACAAGCGAGTTTCATATATTGATTTACTATTCCAGCATTGTAGTTTGAAAAATCTACCCAATTATATCAATGACATCCAAATTATAATGTTATAATTGAGTAGATAACTGAAAAGTAGAATGCTATGATAGAAGGCAGTGAGAGTAGTAGGAATAAAGAGATTGTAAAAACAAAAAACAAAGCAATGCAATGGGAATAGGTAACCTTGTCCTCGATACCCTATATGGGTAAAACTAAGTCACCAGAGCCACACCAGCTGAGGGTCCATCTTTTGGAACTGCTCCTGCTGGGAAATGTATATAGATGTCCCGCCCTTCAAGCAGATTCCCTTCTCCTTCTCCACAACCCAGATTAAGCTTTGCTTCCTTGCTCTTACCTAATAATAAAATTAAGTAAATAAACAAACACACACTTATATAGATAGCAATCGAAGAGGAGATACCCAAGTCAATGCAAAAGAAACAGTGTAACAGATTGCCCCAAAACAACAAAAACCACATTGCTTACCAATTTTAAAAAATAATGTGTATAGAAATAGAAAACAGGAGATATTGAAGGAGCTCGTGCTGCATTTCAGCTTTGTGATACTTCTGAATCTGATTCATCTTTCATTGAAACCCCAATAAAAGAGGCCAATATGTTACAGCCTCAGTTATCGAACTTGATAGATAAATTTCAACTTGCTGAAATTTGTTCAGAGATTAAATACTTCACAATGGAGGACGAGAAAAAAATGGATTATAATATTCACGTATATATAATTAGAAGATATATAGAAAATTCGAATAAGCATCAATCGAACCTGTAGTTGCTGTCGGGACAATAGGAGAAGATGAAATTGAGATCACTTAGTCTTCTACGAAGAAGGACTAGCGCTTCCTCTGCTATTCCCCGACCCATTGGGCTCATCCGTACACTTTCCTCTCCGAGTCTCCGGTAGACTTCAACTATGAATCCGGTGTGAGAATACAGGGTTCTTGATTCCTAGGGTTATAAGAACTCGTAGAACCAAAATCCCCTATTTCCCAAAAATACATCTTCTCACATACCAAGGCGCTTTCCCTTTATCGTTTCTGAGCGTCAAAAACGGGGCGAGCATGTATTTGGGCTTTCTGCAAAAGATTGAAACAAAGGAATTTGAGGTCAGGTGAGCATGAGATCATCAATGAGGAGAAGTGAGCAAGGGGTTGCAGAAGGTGAGGCCAGGTCGCCGGATCGATGCTATAGAGCACTGAGTGAGCGAGTGTTTTGAGTCTTAAAAAAGCCCTAAAATTAATATCAATATCGGTTCGTGTGATTTTGTTATTCGACCCTTTTATGTTCGCCATCTCCCTCTTCCTTCTGCTCTGTTAGATGAAGAAAGGTGAAGTGAGATAGCAGTTGATGGTTTGCAGGGAAGATGGTTTGAGGTGTAATGGCACGATCTGATGCTTCTGGATATATTGATGGTGGTTGTTGTTACGGTAGAGATATCAACAGTATCATTCTCTGAAGCGGCGGCCATGAAGACGAAGGCCCTAGGGCTTTTTCTTGCTAGTTGGAAGAGGCGGGGGGTTTAATTTTTGGGATTCAATAGGTGGGTGAAATCCCGCCTTAAAAACGCGTGTTTCATTAAAATTATAAAGCAACATATTTAGAGGATGCACATTTTATGAAAGGCGCCCTCCGCATTTCTTTTTTTTTTTCTTTTCTGACACTAATTGTAGGGCACGCACATATGCGTGTCTATTATCCTTCAAATTTTACAAAATTGACATTATTTTTTAGGGCACACACAAATGCGCGTCCTCTATCAGCGAGTGTCATTGTTTGCGCGTCATTAAAGGGCTATTTTCTAGTAGTGATTACTGGCCGTACGAGATGAACAAGGACCTAATGGAGAAATACCATAAACGAGCTCGTCAAGAAAAGTATGAGGCGGTAATTTCCCTCATTGATAGCAAGATGAGGGAGGGTGAGTCTGTTAGTACTTAGTAGCCACATCCAGAGAATGCAACGATACATGGACAGGCTGATCAAGCTCAACGCGAATTTTGATGATGAGTTGTCAATCGACATAGTGTTGAACTCTCTGCAAAGTTGTTATGATCAGTTCATTTTGACAAATCATTTGAACAACAACGAAACTACTTTGTCTCAATTACACAACCTCCTGCGAACAGCTGAAGCAGGAATGAAGGGAAAGGGTATTGCATCCACTCCTACTAGTGCTCCTATTATGCCCATAGGGCAAGTTAGAAATTCATATTGACGCTTTGGTAATGGAACATGGGACTATCACAGACTTAACCTTTCTCTTTACCATTTGGTCAACTGAGTTGACTATGGCCGATCCCTTTCCATTGGGAAGAGAGATATTTACTGGATATCCAATGTCATCATTGTCAATGTCCATAAAGTTTTGGAAGTTGATCTTAGCAAATAGATAAGATCATTATGGGTCTTGTCATAGTTTGTTTCATATGAGTCCCAAGGGAGCTCACTATGTGACTTAGAAAGTAGTTGAGCCACCAACTTTCTCAAGACTTTGACACCCAACTCTCCCGGCTTGTCAATATGTGACTACATCTCCAAGATGTGATCACACATAGACCTTTGCTTGCCAATAGGGATTGAGTGACCTTAAACTTTTCAGGAACTTGTGGGTTAGGGAGAATAATTAGAGGAGGTGGAAGAAGTATGATTTCCATGGGACATCATCTTCATTTAGGAAAGCTTGTTTCAAGAGATTCGGGAAGATCATAAATGTCTAAACCAGACATCTTTTGGGAGATATTCAAGATAGTTGATTTAAAGTCCTTAATATAACACCCAATATGAAATATTAAGGCTAGGACCCAACACAATACTTTTATAACTTGGAAGAGGGATGTCGTAATCCAAGCTATAAAATATTTGAAGGTAGTTGAATGACGATTCACCAATTTCCACCAAGATAAACGAAACGTATTATTAGGTTTTAATTGGATTTGAAGCTCCTAGATCTTTTGAGATTCATTGAACTTTTCAATGGCATGTTTTAATCTCGAGTGTGCCCTTCAGGTTTTGTGACTGGGATGCCGAGGATCACAAAACAAGGTGTGAAGTAACCATGCAAATATACTTGGTACCCTTAATATTTACCCCTTAATCAATGTGTCGGTTAACCACACACGCTCCACCGATACTATGATAAATATTAAGTTACCCTTTGTCTACCTTGTTAAGTCCAGGTTAGTGTGTCGGTTAACCACACACGCTCTACTAACCGACTTAAACAAAGTGCAAAGTGTAATTTCATAAATTAGCACCTTATTCATTTTTTCCTAAGATTGGGTATTTATAAAAGGTTTAGTTACTTAGTATTTATCATTAATACTTTTAATGAAGGGAGAATTCTAGTCCTTGTCCTACCCGTTCGGCTAACGACCCTCCACCGGTCAAGGAAGCGGTGGGTGAGAGTGGACACCCATTAAACTGCCATTTTATAGGCAATAACCTTATACACCCCTTATAGATCGGCTTCGTGAATGAGGCCTACTAACGGCAAGACTGAACTTACTCTTATACATATATATAAATATTATTAACTTATAATATTATAAAGTATAAGGGTTGAATTTTAACTTTTAAAATTCTAAGGGCTAACTTGGAATTAAAGTATTCATAAGTGAAACTTTTCAAATTCCAAAACTTGAGGGAAAGTTTTTGAAACTATTCAAAACTAATTAATTTCCATAACTTATGTGTTTAAAGTAGTTTTAATCCAAAAACTCTTCAAGTTCCATAACTTGAGGACAAGTTATGGAAGACTTTAAACTAATAAAAGAATGTAACTTTTCTTTATTTTGTAATTTATGGAATTAATTAAGGTTACACATTTTATTACTTAATGAAGTGACTCTTGAACCTCCATAACTTGAGGACAAGACTCTTTATTTTTGTAACCATTGCCAACTTTTATGAGTTTTATGAAACTTAAATGTGACTTTTCAAATAACTTGAGGGCAAGTTACAAAAACACATTTTAGAATCAACTCTTAGATTAAAATGGATTGAAAACACATAATCAATTAACTTATCTATTAATCTAAGCAACTCATATGAACAAAGATAATTCACATCAAACTTTTTCATGTAATTAGCATAACTTTTAAACTAATACAAAACCTGAATCTATTGACAATTATCTTTGAAATTGGATTAGCATGAACATTGCCACATCAAAAACAGTTTATAAGGTCAAAAACAGCTTAGGGTAATGTTCCTAGTCCAATTCCAGCCAAAACAGCAAACAGCAAGCTGTCAGCATCCAAAACTCGTCGAGTTCATGCCCAAAATGATGAACTCGTCGAGTTTTTTGCATTGCACTCGTCAAGTGTTATGGTCTGGACAGATTCAACTTTGAAAAAACACATTTGCATCAAGTATAAGAGAAAGAAAGCCTAGGATCTGATACCACTGTTGGGTTTTAAGCATTCTAACACTCCTAAGTGTACATGCAACCCTAAATACCTTGGATCTATGTTTTCTCTATTATACATGCAAATATGAACTTTGCAAGGTATTCATCCTAACTAGCATAATAACATTGATTCATATGAACATATCAAGTTAGAATTACATACCTCTTTGATGTAGAATGTCTTCATAAAGCTTGAGTGCCTAGTGCCCCAAGTGTGACACCTCAAATGGTTCACACAACACCAAATACACTTGGAATGACTTGAGAGAAATTGGAACACTTCATAAAATCGGCTAGCCCTTTATCTCTCACATAGTGGCCGATTTCTTGAGCCATGTGATTCTTTTATATGGTGGCTATTAGGGTTACACCATGTAACTCATAACTTTACCCATTCCTTATACTCCATGGATTTTAACCTCTATGGATTATCCATGGGTCACCCCATGGACTTAGTCCAACATAAGGAATCTTGGATCACAAGCCCACATATAAAAGAATGAATGATTTACACAATCAACCCATATATTTAATTAGTCTCCTTTTGATCACTTAATTAATTCCAAATTAATTCTTGATCAATACTAATTAAATAACCTTATTAATATATTCGAACTTATAATATATTAATAAACCTTAAGTGTTATTTCTCTCATTATAGTCTATCCAAATGCATGACGCCATGCAACCCAAATGGACCATGTCGGATCGGGTCAAGTCTTACCAATTATAGTTATGGACTTAGACATCAATCCTAAACAGAGGAATGCACTCCGACAATTTTTTCCATCTATCCCAAGGCACAAATTGATCCTCCTTTAGACTCATGACCACCACAACGATAGTCTACCTCAAACTAGTGAATGCTACGATCCTATCACAGACTTACAACACTTCGATACTATCTGCCACTCCAGTGAATACTACAACCATCTCGTAGTCTTACGACACGTCTAACCCACTATGGTTACCACCCATGGTCTTACCACACCTATACCATCTCAACCCCAATCTTCCAAAGTCGAACTTGCATCCAACTGAATTCCAATCATGTGTTCAGGTCATGCTTTGAACCCCAAAGCCTTCATCAAACAAGAATAGGCAACGAGGCCCTAACACAACCCTCAATTGGGATCCATCCACAAGCCTGCTATACGTTACAGAGAAGACGTCGACCAGCTGTTGGAAATTTCCTGAACTCCCAACTTACACAACTTCAATCCAGACGGCCACTTGAATCGTCTCCCCTCCTAACTGGGATGTGAAACATACCCTGGTTTCACACCTGATCCAGCTCCTGAAATTTTGAATGATTCTCCCCCACTTGGATTCGTTGAAGCTCTCTTACCCCCAAAATTTGATGGATTCCCAACCCATCTTACCTTCATATAATATTAACCGATGACGACCTGCGCTTAACAATACTAACATTCCATTACTAGCTAATCCCGATGATCGCCCAACTCTTGAAGTCCAAATGAATACCCCCGAACTCTTAGCAAGTCCAATAACCTAAATCACTTCCCATGATACCGCACCAAATCCATAAGTCATTTATGTTAGTGACAAAGTCTATGACCCTTGACCTGAACTAGCAAATCTTCACTCCAAATTCCCATCCTCAGAAGGATCCCTAAATTCTAACCATATTTAACCCTTATGATTATAAAATTCCCTTGGCACTTCCAGTGACCAAACAAACTCATGCGGCTGCCATCCACATCTTCTTGCTATTGTTCCTTCCCTAGCAACGGTAGTGATTGAATCCAAGGGTCCTGCCATAGACGATTGCCAATCCTACTTGAATAAATGTCATCACGTCCGAACTCCGACTTCGCTAATGAACTATTCCTGATGATCCAACCATATATATTCCAATCAATACCCCTGAACTGATCCCAACAAGAGACCCGAAACAATCAACCGAATAATTGAATCCCGCTTCGCAAGATATAACCCACTAATGACTCTTGCATGCAAAATGGCCCATAATAATTCTTGATGATATAACCCAGGAAATAATGGAGAATTAACCCAAAGATAATGCTTACTCATCCCTAATAATATTCCAAAGCAATATAAATACTGATAATAATCAAAAGGAAAGCAAAAAATAATATACCCGCAATAGCATCCGATGAAACCCTAACCTCCTCTTTCTGCTGAAGCACCTGCACAGGTACCTTTAAACTCCGATGAAGTCCTGATCACGTCTATTTGACACCTGGACCAATAAAAAAAGAGTTTGATTATTCTATTTTACACAAAATAATAGCGACAAATACATGTTGTAGATGATACTTTTGTTGATATCATAGTCCTGTATTGTTTGCTGAATTCGAATCAATTGCATCTGCATATGTCACAAAATCATGAAATGTATGAGTAATCTTCTTCATACTACTCATTTTAATCAATTATTACAAGAGTAAATCTAGATATCAGAATCTGTTATGAAGAAATCGAATTTAGCGACTTAACTTCTCAATTTACTGATAGGAAAAAAGGTATCGCTCTAAAACGAACCCTAGGAACAAAAACATGAAACTCAACAAATCATGGAAACTGTAAAAAAAATTAAAAAATAGAAATCACCATAGCGACAATCGCAGAGAGGCTACAGAGAAGAGCGAGAAGGTAGAGTATTCAATCTTGCCAAATAAGAGAGACATGTAATATACTCCACCACTTAGAAGCATCTTTAATGGTGAACATCATTATCAGCACAGAATCTGACAGGCCTACCAAGGCCCTATACATTTTCGGAGATCCAATTAGTGGTGTTGTTGAGGAGTGTCGAGATCATGATAGAGTAGGGCTTGTAAACCAAGATTTACATTAATCTAACATAGGGCTTGTAAACTTGAGCAATCGTTGCAGTCTCTAGTGAGGTGAAGTGAGCCCAAGGTCGCCGGTAGAAAGAGATGAGCCGAGGTCAGAGTGAGTTGAGGTAGAGTACTCCTTGAAAAATCCCTAGATAATGATACTTTAATGTCAGCGAGCATGTGAACCTGAAGCGGGCCCTCAATTCTTAAATCCACACTGGAGTACTTGATCTGAGATACGAGCTTGGTTGCGTTATTCCTTTAGGATAAACATAAGGGATTCAGTAGTGGTGTAGGCGTACTAGGGTTTACAGAGAAAAGGAGAAGGAGGGGGTGAAGGTTGCCGGCTGGTGGCGTGCCTACTGTTGCCTTGATTGACATCGACGACCGAGAATGGCAAGTAACGATGGTCGAAGTGCGAGGGAAGAAGTAGGCGGCAGTCAATGTCGGGAGGGGGAAGGAAGGAGCGTCAATAATTAGGGCAAGAGGGAAAGGAAGAAAAAGGAAGGCGGGGGTTTTAACTTTTTAGGATTTCATTTTTCCCCTGGTTATTAAAGGATGGAACGCGCGTTTCCATTAAAATTTATAAAGCGACATCCTCAGACGACACACATTTTATTATAGGCGCCTTCCGTGTGTTTTTTATTTTTTGTTTAGACACTAATTTAAGGGCACGCAAAAATGTCCGTCCTAAATCCTTAAAATTTATAAAGATATGACATTATTTTTAGGTCACACACTTTTGCGTATCGTAAATCAACGCGTATCATAAATTGCACGTCGTAAAAGGCTGTTTTTCTAGTAGTGTGCGATGGAACCTGAGCTACCCCAACCACTAAGCATGGGTAATTTTCCCTGATATGACCAGGCTGATGACAACGGTGACACAATTCTACCTCCATGGTGCATTCTTGGCGTAGGTGGCCCTTCCATCCGAACCTGCCGCACTTAGACTTTTCGCGCACATGCTCATGTGCCCCTTCATCCTTCGTGCAAACATCATTGCTCCTCGGGTCTCTAACACTAGCCATAGCAACGTCCAACTATTTAAATCGTCGAGTCAGACCATGAGTACGTTTCCTCTTCCCCAGTCGCCTATCCGAACCAATCTCCTCCTCCTGAGTTACCCCGGCCATCCTATCAACTGTCTGAGTAGCCATGGTCTGACCCTCGAACCTGGTGACCAATCTATCAGTGACACGACCAATGATGTCGGGTAACTCCTCGCGTAAAGCTCACGAAACATTAGTGGCAATCCAATCATGGGATTGATCCTCCTGAAAACATGATGCATAACCCACTTCTGATCCTATATGACAAGAGCTAGCAACAGGATCCTCCTTCCCGAAGGATTTTAGAGCTCCACAAGCTTTAGGCTCCAGATGGGCCCCCAACTTACAATCTTGTTCTGAAAATCCCCGAGACGACCATCCAAAAGCTCTAGAATCCCCTCCTTGATCGAACCAAAGATCACTGAGTCCACTCCAACATACCGCGGGTAATCTCCGACGAGATGAACTCCCGCATCCATTCATCGATCATCTTAGTACCTACACTAGAGCCTGGACCCAAACCCGAACTCCTTCTTGAGTGCTCATCGCCATTCTAAAAAACAACCATGCAAATGATCAGAACATATCCAAAAATATTCATCCCATAGACTCCATAGATTCTCCAAGACTCTCCGAGATTCAAGTATGAATCTTGTGCTTTCATTAGTACGGGCCCAATACTACCTTCCACACCTATCCATACTTTCCTCGAGAACCATCCTGAATCCTCTAAGTCACATTCTCAATTGATACTTCAAATTCGCTCTAAACAGTGCAACTAAACCCTCTTAAGCACTTCCTAGGTTTCCGAACTCACCCTGTCATCAGCTGCTGAAGAAATCCCCATAGTGTCACTTAACCTCCTCATGAATAAAATCACATGCAATAAAGCTTAGATAATCCTTAGAGTAAAAGACTCGTCCCTACAACGGTTAGACTCAAACAAGAGCTGTGCAATAGGGTCAAATCTGTCACTCTAAGATTATCCAACCCTCGTCACATGTGACTTGATGTATTCACTTAGTAGCTAACTCACATCACTTAAGAGTTCCACAAAGCAAAAAACAAGCAGCATTCGAATAGTAGCACTCTAATCCATAGAATAACCAAGAAAATCCAAGTCACATACTACAACTGATGCTAGGAACTTCCACTTTCGTTTTCGGTTGCCTTACGCATGCAAATTATACACAATACATGATTAAATAGACTATCAAATAAAAGATTCTACCCTGGGACCACAACCAAAAGAGGAACAGGAAATAAGGTCAAATCAATCATTCTAGGGTTATATGATCCTAATCGTATACAATTTTTAAAGCATACACTTAGTAATACCTGATACCAATACATATTCCTAATCTAGCATCCCATGCTTCCTAGGCTACAAGGCATCACATATCCGTTCATTCTATCACTGAATGATTAGTACTAGCATGCAAGTCTACAAGCTCATATAATAGGCATACAAAGGCATCTCTCCTAGCATTCTATTATGCAAACACTAAGAAGATACTTAGCCCTAACTAGCATGTGGTTCATAGATTCACAATACAATTCATAACAAATAACATGTATGGGTAATTTGGGAAAACTTACTTGAGCTTGGTCGATTTCATGCACCACACCCTTTCTTGTATTAGAAAAAACTTCTCTTTAAGAACATTTCTTTATGAAAAACTTTACCAAATCCTCAGTTTCAGTTCAGACACACTCGAGAGTATGTTCGAATCCCTCAAACTAAGGCATTGATACCAACTTGTAACGTGCCAAAAATTTCGTTTTAAAAAATCAATAAAACAGTAATCTAAACATTGTCATACAACCAAGATAGACCAAAGTATGACACTACATCATATCATATCATAGTAAAACAAAAAATGTGGAATAAGTTGGTGTGGGCTCTGCAATCATTCCAGGATCTTCCCCTTCCAACCAGAAGTACCTGAAATATAAATTGAAAACCGTAAGCACAAGCTTAGTGAGTTAACCAAAATAACACATACCATACATAATAAACACATACTGGGCCCCCTCCTCACATCGAGCCTTGCCCCACATCGAGTCTCACCCGGCCTCATGCCCCGCTGGACATCGATCCCCGCTCGGATTACATATTTGTCATTCATTAGGCCCCGCCTGACATCGGGCCCGACCTGATACACATAATAGACATATAAACATATAATCATGCTAACACATGCGATAATCACAAAAACAATAGCACACAATACAGTCGGCAGGCCTCTCCCGACATCGAGCCTCCTTTGGTATTCATACCAGCACATAACACATGCAAGATTCACGCTGACATCTAACATCCTATCACAATAATCATAGGCCAACTTTGGTGCCTTCGACCTACTAAACACAATGAGGAAACTCACCTCAGACTGTTGAATCTCACAGATAAATCTTTGACTGCTAGCCCGCTAAAATCCCGTCGCTATAATCACAAAATAACATCCAATTAATAATTGGATTCCGACTCACACTAAGAGTCCAAACTAGGTTAAAAGACCTTTTTACCCTTTCCTTAACTTGTCCCGAGGCCAAGGCCTAAACCAACTGTCCAAAAGGCCCAATACTGTAACGCCCTATTTCAGATCGTTTCCTATTTCGGCGTGGAGATCAAGGATTCGGTATTAGCATACTTAGGAACCTTGAAGAATTGAGATTTGGACTCATTTGGGGGGTGGAAAATGTAATTTGGATGATCTGGGTATTCGGTTTGTGTTTTGGAGCCAAAGGGTATTTTGGTAATATGTCAGCACAGGCTTTTATGGAAATTAGATGTTTGTTCGGGAAATTGCAAGGCAGTTATGATTTGGTTAAAGCGTAGAGCTTCTGGTTAACTTTTCATGGATATAAGTATCATCAGAATCGGATTTATAACGAAGAAGTTATGGCCTTCAGAGTGCTTTAGGGTTTAAGAGAAAACCCTAGTACGTGGGGCATACCCAGGGAGTACACGGGGCATACTGGTGCGAAGAGTAGTATGTGAGGTGTAATTTGGCATACGCTTAGCGTAACGCGAAGAAAGAATCGAAAGTGGGGGGCCTCGTACGCTGGGCGTACGAGGTATATATGAAAACCCTAATTTATGATCTTGTACCATATATAAGCACTATAAGACTTTAGGGTTGGCCTCTCTACCACCCTCCAAGCCTCCAAACCCCTAGAAATCATCCCTTAGCCTCGATAGTGGTGTTTTTGAGCTCAATGTGTGCATCCTGATGTGTTTTGGTTCATATTCAAGAAGATGGAGTTTGATGCAAGGTTGTGGATCAAGGAAGAGCTTGTGGATCTTAATTCTCTACTTCATTTCTAGCTTGTTTGAGGTAAAAAGCTATGAATTGGTTCATGTATGGCTTAGATCTATTATATATGAGTTTTGGTTCCTTTTTTCCCCAAAAATGAGATCTAGTGGTTTGATACCACTCCAGAAGCTATGAGTTGCCACTCTTGGTGTTTCTGAGATTCTAGATTCATAAAGTTGTCTCTTTAGGGTTTAAAATCTCCCATTTGGTGAAATTATAATGCTATATCTTGAAGTTGGGTTCTTTTAGGGCATGCAAAGTCACAAAGTCAGTGACTTTATGGTTCTAGACACTTATTAGTACTCAGATCCATGGTTTGGACTTTTGGACTTAAGAATTAAGAGCTTGATGAAGATTTTAGCTTAGTGGATGAGTATGTTTGGCATACAAGTCTGTTCACACAGCGTACAATCCAAATAGCGTGTACGCTTAGCGTATAGCTGAGTACGCCCCATGTACCCAGTCAGGTGGGATTTTGCATATTGGGCTTCAAGTTTGGGCTTTCTTTTGGGCTTAGGTGTTTGAGTTCTTAATGAGCCATCTGACTACATGTGTTTTGGACTAGGAAAAATGGTTGGTCTTTAGGGTAAGGCCCGTGTAAGGAGTTTGGGCCCAATTTGGAAAATTAGGCCATATTTAGGCCTTGGTTGATTATTTATCTATTTGGCCTTAGTCTTGGACCAAGTTGGGTTA
Source organism: Lactuca sativa (assembly GCF_002870075.4). Lineage (NCBI taxonomy): Eukaryota > Viridiplantae > Streptophyta > Magnoliopsida > Asterales > Asteraceae > Lactuca > Lactuca sativa. Next base: position 63,958,220 of record NC_056631.2, on the reverse strand, counting down.
AGGGTAAAATGATCTTTTTACCCCAAGTATGGATTTATGGTTATGGATTGGAACCCAAATGTTACTTCGGTGTTGTTTTGATATTGATAGTTCAGGGATCTGTTAGCCAGCAGCCAAGGATTATCTATGTGATTATGTAGTGCGAGGTGAGTTTTCTCACAGGGTTTAGCGGGTCGAAGGCACCAACATTGGGGATTGGTGATTGACAAATCTATAATCCGAGAGGGGTTCAATGTCGGGCCGGGCCCGAGGCCGAGTGTGACTCGAGACCGGACAAGGTCCAATGGAGGGCGGGGGCCTAGTATGGGATTTATGTATGTGTGGTATGTGGTATCTTGGGGAACTCACTAAGCTTTGTACTTACGGTTTTCAGTTTATGTTTCAGGTACTTCGGTTTTCAAATGGAAGAGCTCGGGATTATTGCAAAGCACACACCACATGTTTTCGCATTCTGTGATTTATTCTGATTTGATGATGTTTTGAGAATTTTGGATTACCTTGGTTTTATGGAAATGATATGTATTAACAATTTATTAATCTAAAAACAAAAATTTAATGTCTTTATGATTGGGACATTACAAGTTGGTATCAGAGACTTAGTTTGAGGGATTCGGACATACTCTCGGGTATGTCTGAACTCAAACTGAGGATTTGGTAAAGTTTTTCAAAATGAAAGAAAATTGATTTAAAAAGGGAAAAACAAGTTTTCTAATACAAGAAAGGGTGTGGCGCATGCAATCGACTGAGCTCAAGTAAGTTTCTCCCAAAATACCCATACATGTTATCAATTATGATTCATGTATGAATCTGTGAATCGCATGCTAGTTAGGGCTAAGGATCTGCTTAGTTTTTGCATGATAGAATGCTAGGAGAGATGCCTTGTATGCCTATAATATGAGATTGTAGACTTGCATGCTAGTTCTGATTAGCCAGTGATAGGTTGGCCTGATATATGATGCCTTGTAGCCTAGGAAGCATGTGATGCTAGATTGGGTATTATTTGTATGTGTAAGACAATCAGTAGTGGGAGTGGGAGCTCCTAGTATGACTTGTAGTATGTGGGACTGGATGCTTGTGATTATACTATGGATTGGAGTGCTACCGCACGAATGTTTCTTGCTTTGTGCTTTGTGGAACTCTCAGGTGATGGGAGTTAGCTACTAAGTGAATATGTCAAGTCACATGTGACAAAGGTTGAACAATCTCAAAGTGATGGATTTGACCCTATTGAGCAGCTCTTGTCTAAGTCCAATAATTGTAGGGATGAGTTTGTTACTCGAAGGATTATCTAAGCTTCGTTGCATGTGATTATATTCATGAGGTGGGTGACTGGCGTTATGGGGAGTTCTTCAGTAGCTGATGGCAGGGTGAGATCGAGAACCTAGGAAATCCTAGGGATTTCTTTATTGGGTTTTGTTGCGTTAGGTAGCGAGTGTTTGGTGTATGAACTTGAGAATGTGAATTAGAGGATTCGGGAGGATTCTTGAGGAAAGTATGGATAGGTGTGGAAGGTAGTATTGGGCCTGTACTTCTAAAAGCACATGATCCATACTCGAATTAGTGAGTCTTGGAGAATCTAGGAAGCGTGTGGGATGAGGATTCTTGGATATGTTTGGATCTCCTGCATGTTGTTTTTGGTATGGTATTGAGCACTTAGGAATGGGGTTTAGGTTCTGTTTTCGGCTCGGGTGTAGGTACTGAGTCGATCAATGCACATATGCGGGGGTTCATCTCATCGGAGATTACTCGTGGTATTTTGGAATGGACCCCGATGGTCTTTGGTTCAGTCAATGAAGGGATTTTGGAGCTCTTGTATGGTCATCTCATCTTGAGGCCTTCGGGCCGAGGTTGTAGTAGGTTAGCTAGGGGGCTCATGTGGAGCCCAAAGCTTGTGGATCCCTACAATCCTTCGGGAAGGAGGATCCTATTGTTAGTACTTGTTATTAGGACGGAGGGGTGTTTTACACCATGTCCTCAGGATGATCGGGGTAACTCAAGAGGAGAAGGTTAGGATTCGTTCAAATGCTTTTGTGGGTATGTTATCTTCTGTTTTCTTCTGGGTTGTTATCAGGAATTTGTATTGCGTTGGAATTTTGCTTAGGTTTGGGTAAGAAATATATCGGGTGATTTTATGCTATTGTCTGGGTTATATTATCAAGGATTGTGATATGCCATTATGCATGCCGAGAGTCTTCAATGAATCTTTAGAAGGTCGTATCTTGTTGATCAGGTTTCAGAGTGTTCATTTGTTGATCCAGATTTTTGTCGAGATCAATTCAGGGGTATTGTTTGGAGGATCTTTGGTCAGGGTTAGCGGGTTAGTTCTCTAGTGAAGTCAGGGTTTAGTGGTTTTACCATCTGATTTGGTATGATCGACGGTTGTCTATGGAAGAACTTTTGGGTTCAAACACTACCTTTGCTAGGAGAGGAGTGGTAGTAGGAAGATGGAGGTGTCAGTTGCATGAGTTGTTTGGTTATTGGAAATGTTATGGGAGTTTCAGATGTGCATGGTTTGTAGACGGTTAGAATTTAATGATTCTTTGAGAATGGAAGTTGGGGTGAAGATTCGTTAGTTCAGGGCAAGGGTTATGGTTTTTAGTCGCCATCATAAGAACTCAAGGAATTGGTAAGGTATCATGGGAAGTGATTTGGATTATCAGATTGGTTAAGATTTCCAGAGTATTATTCAGGATTTCAGAAGTTGGGCGATCATTGAATTTAGCTCATAATGGAACGCTAATATTGATTAGCGTAGGTCATAGGCGGTTCATGTTATATGAGGTTGATGGGATGGGAAGCCATCGAATATAAGAGATGAGAGAACTTCATCGAATCCAAGTGGGGGAGAATCGATCAGGCTTTCCGGAAGTTAGGAAGGGTGTGGAACTAGGGCAAGTTTCACATCCTGGCTAGGGGGAGAGATGACCCAAGTGGATGTTTAGATTGAGGTTGTGTAAGTGGGAGTTTGGGAAACTTCCAACCCCTGTTCGGCGTCTTCTTTGTTATGCATAGCAGGCTTGTGATTGAGTCAAGGTTGAGGGATTTGAATTTGAAGTATGACCCAAACACTTGATTAGATGCAGGTTTTGGCTTAGGATGTGTGGGGTTGTGATGGTTAGGGTGTGGTAAGGTCATGGGTGGTAGCCATGGTTGGTTGGGAGTGTTGTAAGACTGTGATGGGATCGTAGCATTCACCAGTTCGAGGTAGACTATAGTTGGAGGTGGTCATGAGCGTGAAGGGGGGAATTAGTTCGTTCCTTGGTCACGCCGGTCAGGATTGTCAAGTAATATTTCTTTTTTTTAGGTTGAGGACCATTAGGGTTTGAGGCAGAGTCGGTCTCGTGTAGCTCTCGATTAGTGGGACCCTTGGGCGAGGTCGCTCCGTGGTATAGTTAGATGGAACCCATGGGCGAGGCCCGTGTGATTATGGCAATACAGGTGGGACCTTGTAGAGACCGTTGGGTTAAGATTTTGGATCCTGAGTTGCAGGATTAAGCGGGTGGTCAGTGTGTGACGCAACAAGGTTATAGGTTGGGTAGTCTTATTATTTGCACTCTTGGGAACTTGGTGGTTGGACCAGGTTCGAGACTGGTAGTCTCAGCAATGGTTTTGGAACCTTTATATCCTGTTCTAGTGAGGGTTTCTCGTGAATCAAAAGGTTTTGGGTGACATGCTAGTGCAGATCCATGGATCCCGGGTTATGAGTTGAGTATCAGGTTGGTTTTTGGGTGAGATCTCGAGGTGGGAATCACGAGTGTTTATGTGTAAGATTTTCTTTTCAATGGGATAAGAATTAAGGTATCTCTATGTCGAGGGCATAAATCGAAGGGTTCAGGGGTAAGAAGTGGATTTAGTTTTGATGATAAATCAAGCCCTTGTGATTGTGTCTTGGATCGGTTCTATTTGTGAAGGGCATCAAGATAAGTCAAGGCGGTATTATTGATTTGGAACTCGCATGTGGATTCGCTTGTTATTCATAGAATTGTTAGGTCACTTGCAGTTTGGGTTAAATAATCTCAGAGTAAATGATTTGACCCTATTGCACAGCTCTTGTGTGAGTCTAACGGTTACAGGGATGAGTCTTCTAACCGAAGGATTATATAAGCCTTCTGTCAAGTATAAGTGTTCTACAACAATAATTGGTCTGTGATTTTGTTTTCTAGTAGGAACCTCAAGTTATTAGAAGTTGAGTAGCCAGTTCGGAGATAACTGGAATGGATTTAGCAATGGTTCAGTATGGGTGGTCTTTCAGGGAGTCAGACCACCTTGAGACTTCAGATTTCAGGTTGAGTAGATGTGGTTATTTTTCCAAGGGATTATTTTCATGTGGAGAAAGGATTCATTCACCTTCGGGTTGGAGAGCCCAACTAGGGTTGGTTTCGGTTGCCTTGGGAAGGTTGTGGTATGCTCGGGGTTGTGTTCGTGTTGCTCAGGTTGTCTGGCATGTCGGGGATGGTAATGAATGATTTCGAGGACGAAATCTAATTTAAGTGTGGGAGAGTTGTAACACCCTGTTTCAGATCGATTCCCATTTTAGGGTAGAGATCAAAGATTGGGTATTAGTAGATTTAGGACCCTTGAAAATTTGAGATTTGGACTAATTTGATGGTAGATGATGTAATTTGGATGATTCGGGTATTCGGTTTGTGTTTTGGAGCCAAAGGGTATTTTGGTAATATGTCAGCATGGGCTTTTATGGAAATTAGATGTTTGTTCGGGAAATTGCAAGGCATGTATGAGTTGATTAAAGCGTAGAGCTTTTGGTTAACTTTTCATGGATATAAGTATCGTCATAATCGGATTTATAACCAAGAAGTTATGGCCTTCGAAGTGCTTTAGGGTTTAAGAGGAAACCCTAGTACGCGGGGCATACTGGTGCGAAGAGTAGTACACGAGGTGTAATTTGGCATACGCTTAGCGTAATGCGGAGGAAGAATCGGGAGTGCGAGGCCTCGTACGTTGGGCGTACGAGGAGTACGCGGGGCGTACGAGGTATATATGAAAACCCTAATTTATGATCTTGTACCCTATATAAGCACTATAATACTTTAGTGTTAGCCTCTCTACTAGCCTCCAAGCCTCCAAACCCCTAGAAATCGTGACTTAGCCTCGATGGTGGTGTTTTTGAGCTCAATGTGTGCATCCTGGTGTGTTTTGGTTCATATTCAAGAAGATGGAGTTTGATGCAAGGTTGTTGATCAAGGAAGAGCTTGTGGATCCTGATTCTCTACTTTATTCCCAACTTGTTTGAGGTAAAAAGCTATAAACTTGTTCATGTATGGATTAGATCTATTATATATGAGTTTTGGTGTCTTTTTGCCACAAGAATTAGATCTAGTGGTTTGATACCACTCCAGGAGCTATGAGTTGCCACTCTTGGTGTTTCTGAGGTTCTAGATTCATAAAGTTGTCTCCTTTAGGGTTTAAAATCCCCCATGCATGAGATTGTATCCATTTGGTGAACGTATAATGTTATATCTTGAAGTTGGGTTCTTTTGGGGCATGCAAAGTCACCAAGTCAGTGACTTTATGGTTCTAGACACTTATTAGTACTCAGATCTGTGGTTTGGACTTCTGAACTTAAGCATTAAGAGCTTAATGAAGATTTTGGCTTAATAGATGAGTACGTTGGGCGTACAAGTCTGTATGTGCAACGTACAAGCCAAATAGCGTGTACGCTTAGCGTACAACTGAGTATGCCCCGCGTACTCAGTCAGGTGGGATTTTGCATATTGGTCTTCAAGTTTGGGCTTTCTTTTGGGCTTGGGTGTTTGAGTTCTTAATGGGCCATCTGAGTAAAAGCGTTTTGGACTAGGAAAAATGGTTGGGCTTTAGGGTAAGGCCCGTGTAAGGGGTTTGGGCCTAATTTGGAAAATTAGGCCATATTTGGGCCTTTGTTAACTAATAGGATTTTGGGCCTTTTAGATTGTGAGTTTGGGCCTTAGTCTTGGACCAAGCAGGGTTTGGGGTAAAATGGTCTTTTTACCCCAAGTATGGATTTATGGCTATGGATTGGAACCCAAATATTAATTGGGTGTTGTTTTGATATTGATAGTCGGGGGATCTGTTAGCCAGTAGCCAGGGATTATCTGTGTGATTCGGCAGTGCGAGGTGAGTTTCCTCACTGGGTTTAGTGGGTCGAAGGCACCAATGCCGCCCCATGGTTTATATGTTAGGATGATGCCTGACCGATATCAGGCGGGGCCTGATGATTAAATTGTATGCTAGTCATTAGTATCTGTTTTAATGCTTACCGGGCGAGGCCCGATGTCGAGCGGGGCTCAATAACTATATGGTATGCTATAGTCTTTCTTATTATTTCATGTTCTAGTAAGGTTATATGTTTATATGATTATATTGTTATATGATTATGCGTGTATCGGGCGGGGCCCAATGTCATGCGGGGCCTGGTGATTGACAGATCTGTAATCCGAGCGGGGCCCGAGGCCGAGTGGGACTCGAGACCGGGCGAGGCCCGATGGAGGGCGGGGGCCGAGTATGTAATTTATGTATGTGTGGTATGCAGTATATTGGGGAACTCACTAAGCTTTGTGCTTACAGTTTTTAGTTTATGTTTCAGGTACTTCGGTTTTCAAATGGAAGAGCTCGGTATGATTGCAGAGTACACACTATATGTTTCCGCATTCTGTTATTTACTCTAATTTGATGATGTTTTGATAAATTCAGATTACCTTGGTTTTATGGAAATGATATGTATTAACGATTTATTAATCTAAAAACGAAAATGTTATGTCTTTATGAGTGGGACGTTACAAATACCATAAGGCCCAAAAGTCCAAAGCCCATTGTTGAGTATGCAGGGTGTACTCAGCTCGTACGCTTAGCGTACATGCTCGGGGGCTAGTACACGCAGCGTGCCAGGTTGTACGTCCAACGTACTCCTCAGTTAGCCAACACTCATCATTAAGCTCTTATTCGGTTAAGACTTCAACCCAACTCTCATATCCGACTTCCTTAAGGTGACTTATCATGTAAAGTTGGCAACTTTACGTGCATACAAGGCTTAATGAGGCTCTAAAGCTCAAAAGAGCTTAATAAAAGGTCTTAACACATGCATGAGTCCATAAACACCTCAAAGCTTGCATTTTTATGGAAAAAGGGACCAAAAGAACCCTAGATCTACCATCAATCACTTCTAGAGTGAATCAAGAGACTCAACAATCATTCCAAGGACTCAAAAAAGCACAAAATGGCACCAAAACTAGATCTAGCATCATAGATTAGCAAGATGGGAGCTTTTTACCTCACACGGATAACAAATGATGAACTAATCACAGATCCTTAATCTCCAGGCACAACTCCAAATGGTTCACTACTTCTTCTTCTTCACAAAGCACCAACAATCACATTTTATGGCTCAAATCTCTCAAGAAATCACTAGGGTTTTGATTTTTAGACAGGGGAAGGTAGAGGCTAGCTAAACATGACCAAAAGTGGCTATCACAAGGTTTAAATAGGGTGCAAACCCTAAAAATTAGGGTTTCATTAACCTTCACATACGCCCAGCGTACGTGGATTGAACCCCCGATCCAACATGCACTAGTACGCCCAACATACAAGGAGTACGGCCATTAAACTCCAACTTTCCTGAAGTTGGCAAATATACCCCCTGGGGACCAATTCTGCAAAACATTACACACTAAGGGTCTAAACTGAAAAGTACAGAGACAAAATAGATGAAGTTTTGAGCGATTGAAGTAAAGTTGACCATCTTAATCATTGTGGAAGGATGAGGAAGACAGAAATGGAGGAATCGAGGTTGAAAAAACATCAAGCGGTGATTCTAGACACGTGGTTTAAAGGGAGAAAGACAACTTGTTTCTAGACACATGGTTTGAAGGTAGCAAGACAACACATCAGCTGAATAGAAGCCAGGTTTGAAACCAGCTGGCCAAATAAAACTGGTTTGGCTTGGCTTAAAACTTGACACTCTAGCTAAGAGAGTTATGATTTAATTGTATGTATAATATAATAAAATATATAGTTTATTTATTTTGCTTAATAAAATAAATAAACCTTTTACTTATTTTATTTGTTTTAATTACAAAATAATATTTAATATGTGTAAATATTATTTATTTGATGTTTTATTGCTCTTTGTATAATCTTATAGGTCTGTATATTAATAACAATATAGTTTTTTTTTTGTATATAGATCCAACAATCTTGTTTTCTTCAATCTGAAGCAGATATAAGAACATAAAATCATAAGTGATGGTTAAAGTCCATATCTAAGCTAACATAAAATCATAAGTGATGGTTAAAGTCCATATCCAAGCTCATTTTCGATGTATTTTATTCCTTACTACCATGTGTATAATTATAATGTACTAACGATACACTAAATGTTGTAGGTTCTTAAAACACCAATGTACATACATGATCACATAATTTAGATCTCCATGAACACATATAAATATCGAATGCATACACATACATAACTAGAGAAATAGTAATGCACACACATACATAACTACTGCAACATAAAAGGGAACCGAATGATATTTTACTTTCATATGCATCATCTTCATACGCATATGTTCATATACATAGATACCGATAAAATCAAATGTTAATTCAGTTGTAAACAACTTTGTTCGATTTACTTTTTAGTTTGTTACTCAAATTTTCAAATGGAAAAAAATCAATTTACATTCGTTAATCAATATAAGACTTACATGCATATGATCCACTATATTATATACTAGTTGTGAGACTCATCTATTATATGGGTTAATTTTTTAAAAAAAAAAGGTTATATAAAAAGGTCTAAATATTTGAAAACTTTGAATTTATAATAAAATAAAAAAATAATGAATTATTATAATGAAAATGTTTTTTATCTTTTAAATTTAAATAAATAAACAAAAGAAACTAATAAACTTTAATTTGGGGATTTTGAAATTAAAAGGTAAGTTCATTAATGAAATTGATATCCATTTATTACTATCTTTATTGCAATTATTACATTAAAATATTATATAAATTTTTATAAAATATAAAAAATCATAAAATGACATGTGGAAATAAATTATTTAAAATAATCATAAAATGACATTTTACAAATTAAATGAAAGTGTGACAAATGACAAAAAAAACTTTCATTTATTAGAATAGATGTCTTGTTCTTTCATCAAACTCAAAAGTAAAACCCAACCATTTTCTTACATTTAATTACAACCATTTTGAAAAGAAGAGGCTTACATTCACTTTTGCTATTATTTATCACTATATTATATACTAGTTGTGGCCAAAGTTCTAAATTAAAAAATTAGTATATTTTTTGTAAGTTCCCTATAAATAGGGACTGAGGCTTGAAGTAGAGAGAGGACAGCGAAACACGAAATCTCTCTTCAGCTTATTCTGTAATCAGTCTTAATCAATATGAGATCTGATTATTATTTACTTTTCGTGTTCATCATATTTCATTGTTCAAATCTATATTTTCTTTTCTAAATTCTCGATAACAATTCTCATCAATTGGTATCAAAGCAGGATTCAAACTGCTTAGATCTGACTTTCGTATAAGAATCATTTGCTTTTTGAGTTGCAAAATTTACTCAAAATTTTCCGCGCATTTTTGGTTTTGAAAATCACTTTTGATCTTCAGATTTGAATCGATTCTGTATTTGAATTGTTAAGTTGAGTAATCGATTAGTGATTTTTGATCAATTCATTTGATCGAATTCTAAAATTCATCAAGTTTTCAAGTTTTCAGATATTTTATGTGTTCATCAATGGCGAACTTCAACATGAATACAATGACTTCTTTCTCTCACTTGCTTGGTTCCTCAACCAAAATTCCGATGTTGATTCCAGAATACTATGATCAGTGGGCTGATAGAATGGAAGATTACTTAAATGGAATTGATGAAGAACTTTGGAATTGTATCGATGGAACAGTACAAGCTCCTGCTAATGTTCAACAACTTGGATCATCCACTGCATCTCCTGATGTTGAAGAACAACGAAAACGACTGAAGAATAATGAAAAGAGGTGCATGAGGGAACTAAGAGGTGCTCTACCTCCTGTAGTTTACAATTACATTCGTAGTTGTAAAACGGCCAAAGACATCTGGAATACTTTAAAAGAAAAGTATCAAGGGAGCGAAAAGATGAAGATCAATTCTGTGAAGCAATGTCTGGTTGAACTGAAGGAATTCAGACAAAAGGATGCAGAAACTCTCGAAAGTTACTATGATCGTCTGAATGAGCTTATGTTTTGATGCAATAGGTATGGTATCACTAGATCTATCATGGAATTCAATTTAACTTTCATTATGGGACTTCGCAAGGAATGGCGAAGTGTGAGCATGATGATTAAGAATCAACAAAGTTTTGATACAACTAAATTGAATGATCTCTATAATCAACTGAAAACACATGAATGTGAGGTCTCAGAAATGTATGAAGAATCAAAACTAGCTATTGGTGGTCCTTTGGCTCTTGTTTCAAAGGTATCAGAAACTGATGAAAAAGATGGTTCAGATGAAGAAGGATTTTTGATAAACTCCGATGATGAAGCTGTAGCATTCTATTCAAACAACAGAGTTAAAAAGTTTTTCAAAAAGCCTTTTAATCCAAAAGGAAAGAATAGTGATGCGAAAAATGTTGTTACAAGAACTGGAGGGGGGAGAGGAAGAAAATGGAGAAAATTGATGAAAAACAGAAAAATGCGAAGGAAGAGAAAAAGTTGAAAGGTGATTCAGGAATCTACTGTCATTATTGCAATGGTGCAAATCATTTCGCAGCTGATTGCATGTTGCGAAAGAAAGAAGAGAAGAAAGAAAAAGTTAAAGATGAAGCATACTACTCCGAAAAGATTGAATAATTACGTGCTAAGACCAAAGGAATGTCATTAGTTGCTAAGGGGGAAGCTGCTGAAGAAGAAAGTGGAACTTATCAGATCTGGTCTTCAGGATCTGATGATGAGGAAATGAGGCATCCCACACATGGAGCAATGTTCGCAAGTTTTGAGGATTGCGAAGAGAACATTTCAGGGAGATGTTTTGTGTCTAAATCCACTGACAAGTCACCCATGACAACCAAGGTACGTGTAATTCTTGAATCTTTTAATATTCCTTTATCTGCTTATGATGCTGAAATTGTTTCATTTGATGATATTGTGACTTATTTTGATTCTGTTATTGTGTCTGCTAGTAATGAAGCTAACAAATTAAATGTACAACTTAGTGAGACACGAAGAGATTTAGAAATAAAGAAGAGCAGAGTTGAAAAATTGGAAATGCAAGTCAAAAATATAGATTGTGATAGGAATAATCTTACTAACGATATTAGGTTATTACTAGCACAAAGAAACATATATTGTAATTCTGCAAAACGACTGTATGCAAATTAACAGCTTTACATCATTCTTCTGATATTAGCAAAGAACAACATAGGAAACTTTTACCTTTTCTTGAGTATGAACGTGAAAAAGTTGATGTTGTTTCTTATGATTGCGAAAGCACAATTGCTCAATTTGACAAAATACCTGATAATAGATATTCTTATGGTATTGTCAAAATTGATGAATTTCTGAATGTTGATGAGTTGGTTAACATTGTCAATGAAAGTTTGACAAAGAGTGAACAAGTGAAAATCATAAAGAAAACTGAAAATTCAACTCTTGCCTCACAATTCAATTATGTTGATATCGATGAAAATTCTGATAATGGGAGTGAAATCAGTGAGATAGAAGAGGAAGAAGAGGTTGATTGTTCTCAATTGTCAATCATTAATATCACATCTAAGATCAAAGGTAAAGAAATAATAGTTGATTCAATAGTAGAGGATAAAATTGATAAACCTTCAACTTCGCAACCTTGTAAATTTGATAATGTGGAAGTTGAAAGCTGGAAATCTGATGACACAGATGTAAATAAAGAAGAAAAGAAAGTTTCAACAGAAACACCTCAAAAGGTTGTGGTTGATCAAGTGTTTGAAGATACAAAAGAATTTGACAAAATTTTAAATGATAAAGGCGCACATTATTTGGAAACTAACACTGTGGTATTTCCAAATTTTGTATGTACTGATAAAACCATTTTTCCAAATCAAGTTTTTGTTACTACTGGAAATCCTGAGAAAGTTCATCCTGAGTTTAATAAAATGATTGAAAAAGATAATCAAAAGTCCGCAAGTGAAGGTTTTTTCGCAAATCAAAGCACAGAAGAAAACAATTTAACCCAAAATTCTTATGTGTTTCAAAAACAAAAATCAACACAAAAATGGGTGGTTAAAGGTGAAAAATCAAACAAAATTTTTGAAAAAGATGAAAACCCAAAGGTTGAAGTGAAACTAAATTCTCATGAATTCAAATTGATGGTTGGAAATTATTCAACAGAAAATAATGTTTCAAAAAGAAAAGCAAGAAAAGCAATATTCTGGCAAGTTGTGTCTAATGAAAAATCAAGAGATGAAAAAGAACAAATTTCAAAAACATCATCAAAATTTCAAAATAAAAACACAAAAACATATTCAAGTTATCATAAACAAATAAACTCTGTTGACAAGGTTCCATATATTCGCAAATATGACAACAATCGAAAATTTGAGAATTCGCAAAAATTTGCAAATAATCAAAAGTTTCAAAATGTTGGCAAATTCACGAATACTTCATCAAGTTTGAAGAACTCAACTCAAGCCAAAATGAAATTTCACCAAAACAACCAAATTTTCCAAATCCTTCGATATCAAAACCAACCAAAGTTTCATACACAAAAGGAAAATCTGATATAAGTACGATCAATCATTGGTTTGAAGGAAAAGGAAAGAAATATCAAAGTGGGAAGTTTTCAGAAGAACAAATCAAAAGTGCATTTGATAAGTTCACAAATAATTCTTCAATTGCTAGTACATCATCTCATACTTCGCAAGTTCCAGTTCAAAAATGGAAACCAGTTATCAAAAATGCGAATGTTGTGAAGGATAAGATTACAATCAATGAAAATCCAAAATTATTGAATGATTATATTTCGATATCTAGAACTGATGATGTTGATATAATGAATTCTGTTACAAACAAAGTGAAAATATGGTTTTTAAATTCCAAAACTTTGTTTCATTCTACTAATGATGGACCCAATAAGTCTTGGGTTCCCAAAATTTTCCAATAAATGCAGGTGATATGTGACGAGCAATATGATATGAAATGGTACATTGATAGTGGTTGCTCTCGTCATATGACTGGTAGAAAGGAAAATTTGCGAGATTACAAAAGCTTGGAAAATGCTGGAGTAGTCAAATTTGGAAATAATCACAAGTGTAAAGTGAAAGGATATGGGAAAGTCACAAATGGAAACTTCACAGTAAACAGAGTTGCATATGTTGAAGGACTTCAACATAATTTGATAAGTGTATCACAACTTGTTGTGGGTACTGGAAATCAAGTTGTATTTAATGAAGAAGGAAGTATCATTTCAAATGAAAAGACAAATGAAATACTTCTCAAATCCAAAAGGTATGGTGATATGTTTACACTGGACATCAAACCGATTGTGGGAAAACCAGCTGTGTGTTTATTATCAAAAGCATCCAATGATCTCAGCTGGCTTTGGCATAGAAGATTGTCACATTTGAACTTTCGAAATATAAATAAACTTGTAACTGAAGATTTAGTTCGAGGGTTACCAGTACTAAAATTTGACAATGATTCTTTGTGTGCAGCTTGCGAACAAGGAAAACAACATCGAAAGGGTCATTCGATTGTGATAGATTCAAAAATAGTTGATCCATTGGAACTTCTTCACATTGATCTATGTGGACCATCAAATGTTGCAACAATAAACAAAAAGCGGTATATTTTAGTTGTTGTAGATGATTTTTCAAGATTTACGTGGGTGTTTTTTCTCAGGTTGAAATCTGAAGTTGCTCAGACGATGATTGATTTTATCAAAAAGATTGAAGTTAGTCTGAAGAAGAATGTACGAAAAATTAAAAGTGATAATGGTTCTGAGTTTAAAAATCAAACTCTTGACGTTTTTCTCACAAGCAAAGGCATTTCGCATAATTTTTCATCACCATATACGCCACAACAAAATGGTGTAGTTGAAAGAAGAAATCGATCTCTATGCGAAGCTGCCAGAACCATGTTAACATATGCGAATCTTCCTCAATATCTTTGGGCAGAAACTGTGTCCACAGCATGTTTTACTCAGAATCGATCATACATTCATCGAAGATTTAATGTTACTCCATATGAAATCATAAATAATCGGAAACCTAATGTAAAATTCTTTCATGTTTTTGGTTACAGGTGCTTTATCATGAATCTCAAAGATAATTTGTCCAAGTTTCAAGCTAAAGCTGATGAAGGCGTCTTCTTAGGATATTCGCAGAATTCAGTTGCATACAGAGTGCTAAATAAACGAACAAGAAAAATTGAAGAAACTTTCAATTTAACATTTGATGATTATTATCTTAAACAAATTGATAGTAAATTCGATAATAAACCAATACTTGTGGATTCAAATACTTCAATTGATAATTCTGAAATCAATGATTTTGATTATGATTTAATTTTTGGAATTCCTGACAGGGCAATTGATGCAGAAAATAATGCTCCCGATAATCAAACATCAGAATCCTCAAAACATACTAAAGAATCAACGATAACTTGTGAAAGCACACCAGATGTTTGTAGGGAGGAAGAACATCAAGTTGAGGGGGAGCATTCGCAAAATCAACAAGAACATCAAGTTGAGGGGGAGCATTCGCAAAATCAACAAGAACATCAAGTTGAGGGGGAGCATTCGCAAAATCAACAAGAATATCATTTTGAGGGGGATTATCAAGATGCAGATCATGTTGAGGGGGAGCATGATGAAACAGAGACAATTAATCTTGATACAAATGAAGAATTTCATGCAGTTAATGATAACTTTTCTGTTGCAGGATCTGAAAGTGAAGATATGTATGAAGATGCACCATTAGCATTTGATCCAAATTTTCCACCACTTGAGAAATGGACAAGAAATCATCCAAAAGAACAGGTAATTGGTAATCCACAAGAAGGTGTGTTGACTAGAGCTCAAATTCGTGCGAAAAATGAGGTACTGAATGAAAACCAAAAACTTTGTATGTTTAATGTTTTTATTTCGAAAATAGAGCCAAAAACTGTAAAGAATGCTATGGAACACTCAGATTGGGTTGTTGCTATGCAATCTGAATTGGCAGAATTTGAACGAAACAAGGTTTGGAGATTAGTTTCTAAACCCTCTGATGTTTCAATTGTTGGATTAAAATGGATTTTTAAAAACAAACAAAGATGGCAATATTATTCGAAATAAAGCAAGACTAATGGTTAAAGGTTATTCACAACAAGAAGGCATTGACTATGAAGAAACATTTGCACCTGTTGCAAGACTTGAAGCAGTTCGCATATTTTTAGCCTATGCAGCTCACAAAGACTTTGATGTTTATCAAATGGATGTTAAATGTGCATTCTTAAATGGAAAACTCGAAGAAACAGTGTATGTTGAACAACCACTAGGATTTGTAAACAATGAGCATCCTGATCATGTGTATGTCCTTGACAAAGCTGTATATGGGTTAAAACAAGCACCAAGGGCCTGGTACGCAACACTTACAAATTTTTTAAAACAATCTAAATTTAAACAAGGATCAGTTGACCCCACATTATTTCGCAAGAAAGTTGTGTGTCATCTAATGCTTGTTCAAATTTATGTTGATGATATTATCTTTGGTTCAACTGATCCAGCATTGTCAATTGAATTTGAAAATTTAATGAAAAGTCAGTTTGAAATGAGCATGATGAGAAAAATTAATAATTTTCTTGGGTTAAATATAAGACAAAACAGGGATGGAATCTTAATCAATCAAGAAAAATATACGAAGAACTTGCTTGAAAAGTTTGGAATGTTGAATAGTACAAAGCTCAGAGTACCTATGGCAGTAGGAACAAGACTAACTCCTTCGTTAGATGCTCCTGCTGTTGATCTGACACTGTATCGTAGCATGATAGGGTCTTTATTGTATTTAACTGCAAGTAGACCTAATATTATGTTTTTGTTTGTTGTTGTGCTAGATACCAAGCTAATCCAAGAGAACCTCATTTGACTGCAGTGAAAAATATTTTTCGATATCTAAAGGGAACCGTTTCTTTAGGACTTTGGTATCCTGCAAAAACAGGATTTTTCATTCAAGCTTTTTCAGATTCCGATCTAGGAGGATGTACTTTGGATAGAAAAAGTATGACTAGTGGATGTCAACTATTGGATGGAAAGTTAGTGAGTTGGCAATCAAAGAAACAGACTTGTGTGGCTATATCAACTGCTGAGGCAGAATACATATCTACGGCTGCCTGCACTTCGCAAATTATTTGGATTCAGAGTCAACTTCATGATTATGCAATAAACATGAAAAAGATTCCTTTGTATTGTGATTCACAAAGTGCAATTCGCATTTGTCATAATCCAGTGCAACATTCAAAGACAAAACACATTGCTCTTCGATATCATTTTATTAAAGATCATGTGGAATGTGGGAATATTGAAATTCATTTTGTCAAAACAACTGAACAACTTGCTGATATTTTTACAAAACCTCTTGATGAAAAATCATTTGTTCGAATTTTAGCAGGTTTGGGGATGATTAATGCGAATTCAATTTCATCAACACAAGAATAACAGTTTTGTTCAGCAGATAAGCGTCAACATCATTCAGAGGTTACTGTTCATTCAGAGGCTTCGCATGGCTTCGCAACCACATCTTTTCGCATTTGAGCTCATAATCACTACGGTAAGGTTTACGCATAATTTTTTTTTTTTTAATTTTGAAAAATCAAAAATCCAAAAAGATTTTATTTTTGTTCTTTAATTTTGAAAAATCAAAAATACAAAAAGATTTTATTTTGTTTGTTTTTTTTTAATTTTGAAAAATTCAAAAATCACAAAAATATTTTTGTTTTCTTTGTTCTTTAACCTGTGTGTGTTGAGAATTTAATACAGGGCTAAAATGCGAAGAGGTCATATATTTGTGTTTCTGTGGGAAGGTATTAAATTTCTTTTACAAACTAGTTAGGATGTCCCTAGAAGCATGCTGTTGTATGTAGACCAAAAGCCTCAACATGACTCTATGTGTGACAAGAAAGCCTTAATGAAATTCTCTCAAGAAAATTTCTTCCCAAAAAGGCTTATATTCGCATAAGTCAAAATGAGCTACCTTACTCTTCTCAAATGAGCTAAGAGTTTTCTGTCTTGGTCATTATAACAGAGGTACACTTCGTTTCTTATCCAATCTTTTTAAACCAAACAGTTCTTACACTCCAAAAAAAATTTCGAAGAGATTTGTCCTTGAGGTCTTTGATCAAACCAATCATAACCTAGACAAATCACAACTCTGTGTTTAAGATCTAACATCATGAGTCCGTGATGAAAGTGAAACTCAAAAATCATACACCTTAAGGAATTGACGGGGAACTTTGTTCCAGATTTTTACGAAACCTTTGTTTCAGTATCAAAAATTTCGAAACTTCAAATCATATTCAATTCACATGTGTGGTCTTGATCAAATATTTACAACCAAGAATATTTGTTACCCAACAAGATCCAAAACAAATTTTCTTTTGAATATGATTTCAGTGTAAGTTTCATTCGCAAATTCTTGTCATGATAAATATTTTCACAAGCCAACTTGTCACTGACTATACTGGTTAAACAAGTAATTTCATTTACAATTTCTCACCTTATGTTAAGGCTGATATGTAATGAAATTTCAAACCAACCCAAAATGACTTTAAAGAAGCCCTTTGATACTTCTTTACAAGTATTCGATTGTAATTCACGGGAAACTACACAAGCTGTTGATTATCTTTCTTGATGATTAACGAAGCAATCTTTGCCTGGGGTTTTACTGCATTCATGTCAAATTAACTTTTTGACATCACAACATTCCAAAGTTTCTTGATTCTTATCCTATTCCGTTGGCACAATGCACACACGAAATCCTTGAGGTTCTGAGTAAAACCAACTCAGACTGATGATTTCGCAAGTCTGGCATATGACTTCACTTTAAATCCCAAAAGTGAAAGAGCCTTGCTTCCATGCAAAGGGTTTTACCGGTTCGGATTCTATAACGGATACTTGACAGGCTGTATACTCAAAATGGTTGGTATTCTATCCGGTTTTCGAGGTGCCACATCGGATAACATTAAATGTATCCCGCTTTAATTTCAAATCAATTTTGAGTAACCTATAAAAGGGGGATCAAGAACACTATGTACGGTTACGCAAACAAGAAATCTCACAAAACTTCAAAGCTTACACCTTGATCCAAACTTCAAATTTCTTTCAAACCCTAACAATGGTAGCCACAAATTCCAACACTGATGAGGTTCTTTCTCAATCACTAATGAAGATTCAAAGCACCAATTACCAAGTTGATCCCACCGTTTCTGCGTATCCAGAAGACCTGAATATGCTTATTATGGCTTTGAAATGATCCCCGTTATCAACTGTCATGTTCAGATCATTCCCCGTTCCAATGGTGTGGTTATCTCGTGCTGCTTCCACGGCTTCATACAATCACACGGTGGATGTGATTACTTTTAATCTTATCAACAACAAAAGGGTTAAACTGTCAAAGAATTTGTTCGTGGAGTTCTTGCAGATTCCAAACAACCCTCCCTTTGTTAAACCTGTAAACTCCCAGATCATTCATATGTTTAATGAGATGGGACATCAACCAGAGTTGGAGAAGATCAGTGACTTTAGGAAGTCGGGATTGCCATGCATCTGGAATTTTCTTTTTGGCATTTTTCTACGGTGCCTTACCGGAAGATTAGTCGGCTTGGATAGAGGAAGAGTCGAAGTCTATGCCATGGTAATGGGTATCTACTATGACATCAATGTCGATTACGCAACTCAGCTGTGGAGAGAATTTGTGAAAAGCCTGGAAAACACAAATTCGGAGAAGGGGATATCTTGTGCAAGATACTGGAGTTTAATTCTGGAGAAAGTCTACGAGAAAGAAGCTATTCCAATAATGCAAGATGTAGAAGTTGCTGAATTTTCCTTCTACCAATTTCCCAAAGTTGTTGAAGATGATGAAGCCATTTTTACGCGTGTGGCTCGTATTCCAGATGCGATGCTTCGCAAAGTTTCTCCCACACACAAAGTTTTGGTGAGATATTTGCGAAACATCGATACAGCTGATCAGACCGGCGTGTTACCAGATGTTGCTACACCATCGAAGAAGAAGAAGGTGAACAAGAAAAGTACGAAGGGTTCACCAATTGTACAAGATGAAGTTGTTCCAACCGAGGAAACTTTGTCCAAATCGAAGAAGGAAATTTTACCTTCCAAGTTTGGGGTTCTAAAACAAATTCGCAAAGCAGAAGTGAGTAGTAAAGGAGTTACTATTCGCAGTATTCCTACACCAGTGTCTCCAGGAAAGAAACGCCAACGGGCTGAAGATGTTGCGAAAAACATGCAACGCAAGCTGGTTAAGAGGAGAAAGATGGTGATTCGCAATGAATCATCAGATGAAGAAGTTGTCCCAGAAACTCCACCTGTCACAACTATGGTAAATGTCTCTTTACCAATACTTTCAACTTCGCAAATTTCCACTACTATTTCACAAAACCAACCACTCGAAATAGTTCTTACCAAATCAGTTACTGAGGAGGTACCTATTTCAGATATGGTTGTCAACGTATCTGATACGGGGGCACCTATCCCGAGTGTTGCATCCACAATACAAACATCCTTACCTATTACCACATTATCCACCACTTCATCCATTTTTGATCATGCCCTTCAAAACCCATTTACCACACTTTTTCCATCCCAATCACCTGAAAATCCTCCACCTTCGCAACAAATGTCTGATCCTGAAGTCGAAGGAGGTGCTTTGGGAGGAATTCTAGATGACATTCCTTTTGATTCAGACGAAGAAGACATTCCTGATCATATGCTGATGACAGGAAAGCAGTTTAAAATACTGAATCAAAAGTTAAAGGCTATTATCCAATCGCAAGCCGATTCTGGGAGAATGTCTTCGATATCAGCAATGGAGGTTGATGTCATGATTAAAGGTGCTGAGAAAAGAATCATGGAGAAAGTAGATCAAACCGATAAAAATAACGAACTCAGAGTGAAAGCACAAGGGAACAATTTTACGTCTGCAGTTCAAGATCTTAAAGCTGTTACAAAAGAACGACACATTCTTTTTGTACAAGACGTCAAGAAAGTTCGTGAGGATGTCAACTTCAAAATTCAGGAATTGAAGTCTGAACTTGCGAAGGATCTTCAAGATGTGCATACGAGACAAGAAGATCTTCAAAAGCAAATTGTGGAAATTTCTTCTCAACTCCACAAACTCAATAATATTCCTGTTGTTGAAGATCAGAAAGCTGCCACAATGGAGAAGTTTGATCACTTGATCAAATTGGTCACTGAGCTTCAATCAGCCGTTTCGCATTCTTCCTCATCGCAAATTATTACTCCTGAATTCTTGTCTCTAAAGATTAATACTTTAGAACAAGCTATTCAAAAAGCTCTTGCTCCGCTTACAAATTTCACTTCTTTACTTCCGAAGAGTGCTCCACCTGTTTTCACAGGGGTGCAAGGGGGAGAGAAAAGTCGAAGCAAAGAAGACGAGGCTAAAACAGTGGGAAAAGTGATTTCGACTCAACTGGTAGCTACTCTTCCTATTCCTACAAAACCGATTTCTTCTACAACAATCACTACAAAAACAATTTCCAAGGGAATTGTTATTGGAGAAAACGAAGGAGGTTCAAGCTCAAAACCTCAGAAAGATGTAACAGGAAAAGGAAAAGGCATCTTGTATGAAAAGTCGAAGGAGGAGTTAAAAGCTGATGCTGAGGCTGAATTGGAGAGGATGAGACAAGTTCAGAGCATCATGAGACAAAGGGCAAGTGATCCTCCCTCCATGAACAAAGGAGATCCTGCGAAACTTTACTCTTACGAAACTATAGAGTCGAAAGTTGTAGGAAGGGAGATGTATGAGTTCGAGAAGAAGCCTAAAAGAAGTTACGATATTGCGAACTCAGATCATTGTCAGTTGGACTTCCCAATTAACGAAATGTTGTTCATCACAGCTCAATACAAGATCAGTGAGAAATTTGATAATCCAGATGACTACACTCATATGAAAATCAGATTTCATGCTGTTCTTGGGAAGAATCCAGATGAAGTTTGGTCCCTGATGAAGATCAAGAAGGTGCTTACAATAAAGAAGGATGTTCTGTTTGAAGACATGCTTCAAAATTTTCGGTATTTTGTCATCAGAGCTGACAACAATCAATATGACTTCACAGTTGCTGATTTTCCGTTGATGAACTGCAACGATCTTATTCAAGTAGCTCTGATCCTGAAGCATATGGAAGAAAACAAACTCAAAGACTCTGAGACAGATGTGCTCAAAGTTGGATTCGCACACGTAAAGACATACATCGATAACTATTTCGATTGTCTTGCTCTTACTGATGAAGAATTAGCGAATGTGCTAGGAAGAGAAGTTAAAGTTCCTTGGGAGGATACTTTGACACAATCTGCTCTGTCGAAGTATGTTGTGGGTGAGATATGCCTGAAACCTTTTGGCATGGTATTTTCGGGAAGAGATACTAAAGGAAAACCGAAGAAGTTTCTATTCAAAGCTTCAGAGATTGAAAGATACAATTCTTCGCAATATACGCACTTCATTGTACGTATGAACAATTGCAAGAAAAATAACGAAGGAGATAAGAAAGACTTGAAGAAGGTGATCTCCTGGTATGGAGAAGTGCAAAGAACAATTCACTCTGCAATTCAAAAGCTTTTAAGTTGAATTGTATCGACTGTTTACAAAGGGGGAGAATGTAGATGTATATTGTAAAAAGTCGAATTGTGTGTATTGTAATGTTTCGCATTTTGTATGTTATTTTACTAAGTCATTTTATATGAGAAGTTAAAGTGTCTAGACTTAATATATTTTTTGTAAGTTCCCTATAAATAGGGACTGAGGCTTGAAGTAGAGAGAGGACAGCGAAACACGAAATCTCTCTTCAGCTTATTCTGTAATCAGTCTTAATCAATATGAGATCTGATTATTATTTACTTTTCGTGTTCATCATATTTCATTGTTCAAATCTATATTTTCTTTTCTAAATTCTCGATAACAATTCTCATCAGAACATTAATGAGTCATGCCGTTTTTCAAGAAGTGATAGTTTATATATATTAAAAAAGATAAATCATATAATTATTGAGTTATATCAAATATATTAAGTTTTTAAAGTGTTATATTAACACTTAATAAAAAAAACTAACAAAAACAAGAACTCAATTGTTTTAGGGCCGAATAAAAGAAAAAAAAACACATGCACCTCGAAAAGAATTCACATCATAACCACCAATTTGACACATTATTTAGGTGTCACGAAAAAGATGACTGGGACACAAAGTAGGGGTGTTCAAAACCGGATTCGGATATCCGAATTTCGGATAGTGGATTTTTGATATCTGTATCGGTGTCCGAAATTTCGGATACGGATACGGATATTAAATCGGATATTTGAAAATCAAGGTTTGCAAAAAATGAAAGTTTACGCAATTTATGTTTTGTGTTTACTTGGGCACTTGGCAAAAAAATTAACAAAACAATTAACTTGGTAACGAAACTAATAAACAAAAAACTAGAGAAACATTTTATTTTCGTATCAATTCATCCTCGTTGTGCCATTATGTTATGTGAGTGTTTTTCAAACATATATTTTCTTATTGCAAATTGCTTATACATACAGTGCTACTAGCCTACTAATTTCTAGCATATACTTTTCAAACAAACTACAATCACAATAACAAATTCAAATATATATAAAAGAGAAAGACAAACTACCCGATTATTTGATGACAACTTCTCAAGTCATTATTAACTTTATAAATAAATTTAACTTAACACCACATTTAACTATGGAGATACCTATGACGAAGATGAACATATTTCATCAAAAAATCTCCATAGTTTTGGCATAAGAAAACATAAAACAAAATATTAGTGAAAATAAGTTACTAAATTCATCAGCATAACACTTTCGATCGAATGTTAACAATCAAACTCGAGACTATATATTACTACTTTCCACTTTTGCATATTAAAATAGTAAATATAATAAGAAAAAAAAAAGATTTGGTATATCGGATATCGGATATCCGAAATATCCCAAAAGTTACAAAATCACTATCCGTATCCGAATCCGAAAACACGGATATCCGAAATTTTGGATATTTGGATACGGATTTTGGATATTTCGGATCACAATTTCGGATACGGATACTTATGAACACCCCTTACACAAAGTATTGCTTAGGTACTACAGGGACCATTTTTGTAATTCAATGTATATTTTCTTATACAAATAGAAAGTTCAACTATGTTAAGATTGAAAAGACCAAAAAAAAACCCAAAAAGAGGCAGCGAACTAGAGGCGTCGAGGGGCGCCGCCGGCATGCCCAACTGAGCTCATCGTCCCGATCGATCACTTTGCCAATGCTGTTTTGTGTAGTATCAAGTTACTGGTACTTCTTTCCATCCTTATTAATTACGCATTAATCTCCTTTCAACAGTTTCTAGTAAATTTAAACAATAATCCATTTTTTTTTTCGATTTGATTCGGAAGCCCTTCAATACGCTTGATTTCAAGCTATCAAGTATTATTTCGGTTTCATTTTCAAATTGTTTAGAAATTAGTAGAAATCCTGTTACATGATTGAGGTGGATAGATTTTGGGCAGATGCCATTGATACATGCGGTATTTGTATTTTGTAACTGCCTTTCAAGCTATCAAGTATTATTTCGATTTCATTGTCATGTGTAGAAAACATTAAGCAGAAACCACATCTGTTTATCGATCTGCACATTCAAGTAAACTCACCAATGCTCCTTGTAGGTTCTCATATAATTGGGTGTCAGAATTTGGCTTTCATCAATTGGGATTTGAGTGAAAGGTGTTGATTTGGATTCGAATATGATGGCTGTAACATGGATCAGCGCTATCTTGGTTGGAGCAGGCTGCCTTGCTTTGGGATTCTTCATTGGTGCACGAAAACCTGGTCGCAAATTTCTTTTATCCAAGGCAGCTGAAATTTTAGATGGAAGCATAAAAGGCCAGACTAAAGGCAAAGGCAAAGGCAAACCACCCCTTGAGATTGAAAAGCTGGCTGAGATTATTGAAGATTTTAAGATGGTAAGCTTCTTTATGTAACATGTTAACAATATATACTTATGTTACAAGCTATAATGTGGAAATTTCTTGTTTTGTACAGGTGTTGGTTGTAAGAAATGACCTAAAGATGGGTAAAGGGAAGATTGCTGCTCAGTGCAGGTATCTATTACTTCAATGGTGGAACTATAAAGCCTCTGTAAAATGATATATTATATGGTTGTTATCTTTCTTGAGATATAATTATGGTGGTTTGCAGCCATGCAACTTTGGGACTCTACAAGAAGATTCTTCATCGGGCACCTAAAGCTTTAAACAGGTACTTCTGTAAACCTTTTCTGAAAGTGTTCTTGAGTGTCGATTATGGTAGGTTTACTTTATGCAAATATGCAGGTGGGAGATGTGTGGGCAGGTTAAAGTAGTGGTGAAAATCGAAAGTGAAGATGATATGCTGGTTTTACAGGTTAAGTTTTATTGCTATGAGTCAAGATCTTGTTTGTATGTTGATTTCTAGGCATCATCTTCTTATATGTATATATGGAACTCTTTTGTTTTGCAGGAAAAAGCAAAATCAATGGCTATACCAACTCATATCGTCATTGATGCAGGGCGAACACAGATAGCACCAAGTCAGCTTCCTCGTCTTTTAGTAGTATATAACATTTCCTGCATTTTCTTTCTAGATAGAATTCTGATTTCCTTCATTTTTTTTCCAGATTCAAGGACAGTGATGGCTGTTCTTGGTAAGTTCATCTTCCTTTCATGTTTGTTCTTATTTCCTTAGCAATTCATTTAAAAAAAAACTGATCTTCAAGTGTGCATAATATACACATGCAGGACCAGCAGATATGGTTGATGATGTAACCGGTGGATTGAAGCTTCTGTAAGCAAGATAATGTAAACAAACAAGTGGGCTGAAGCTTCAATGCCAACTTACTTTTGAAGAAAATGATTTGCAAATCTGTTAACTTTTTTTACCTTTTCTATCCTTTAAAAGCATGTCATACTAATGAAGATGATGATGATGATGATGATAAGGAAAACCTCCATTTAGCACAATTTGTTGTCATATCATGTTTAGCATGAATTAATTATCTTACAATTTTGAATGCATTATTTTACACTTGAAAGTAGAATTGATTGCTAGAATGGTGGAGGATTATTTATACAACATATATTGCTAAAATATAAAAATGTAAACAAATTATACGATTAAACATATCAAGCAACTACTTGTGTTTTTTTCCATATACCAACTCCTAAACCAATAAAACCATGAAAAAAAAAAACAGAAAATTCATAATAATAAAATCCATAAATCCTGCATAATCTACAGCCTAACACTTGACTGAAGCAACAAGACCTGATCATGTGGTGCTCTTGTTCAACTAGTAGCAGGGTGTGTAGAAGTAGGCGGTGGTTCTTGATGAGTAGTCCTGGTGGTTCCCATTCCAGCCGCCTGTTCTTCCACCGCCACCTTCTCCATGGTCTTCTGTCCCACTTCTCCGGCGGCTTTCGTCACCCTGCTGAAAGCTCCGGTGACCCAGGCGGTCCCAGTCAGCACATACCGGTTCTTCATAAGGGCAGATCCCGCAACACTTACAGTCTGCTCTGCAGTCGCAAAGGCCGTTTTTGTCTTTTCAGACACCTGAAACTTCTGATCCATCTCTTTCACTTTCTCATTCACTAATGTTGTCCCCAGGTTGATTTTCTCAGTTAGACCAATCTTCTGATCTATTGTAGCTGCTTTTGCTGCAGCTGTTGATGTAAACTGGACTTTCTCATCAAACAATTTGGCTTTGTTTACTGCATCTTTTCCTAGTATGAAACCTTTTGCCAACATACTGCTCACAACATCTTCTGCTTTTTGAACAGCAGATTCAGCAGCTCCCACACCTTGCCCCCCTGTTGCCTAAATTATGAACCACATTATATCAATATCAGATAATATAACAAAGCATTTACACGCATTCTTGATGATAAAATAACAAAAAGAACATACGGTGTTTTGTTGATCTGAAAGTGTAGTTGTAAAAGGAGGGAGAGTGTACTCTGGTGCAAGAACAATGGTAACAGATTGGTCAACTATAGTTGCTCCCTGAAATCATCAAAACCAGAAGGTGGAAGAGTGTACTCTTATAAATTGTGAAGAATTGTGTACAAGATAATCAAGATTTGTATATACCGAGAGTAGAACTGCAGTCTCTGCACCTTGAGGCTCCTTGAAAGTGACGAATGCATTTTGAGCTCGCTCATTCTCACTGAAATGGTGTTTATGACATGGATTTTCTTTAGAATAATTTATAGAAAAAGAAAAACCTACGTTTAAAAACCCTAAGAAAGTGGGAAATAACCTTTTCATCTCAATATATTCAATATCACCAGAAAACGAAAAGAATTCCTTGATGTCTTGCTCGGAAGCACTTAAGGAAACATTGATAACCTTCACAGTTCTTACCTATCAAGATAACAATAGACTCCAATCGACATGATGCAAAAATAAAATAAAGAATAGAACTGTTTACATGGCTGATGCAATATACTCAAATTGACATAGTTGTTTTATGCATAGGCATGTATAGAAGCTTTTCCACTGATCTAAATAGAAAATGAAGATCAACAGAGCAATGAATCAATGATACATGAGCATTCAAATAGCATCAGTATGTTTGGTTCCATATGAAACTAAGGCCATGTGGCATCAAATTCCTACAGTTGATTACAGTTTTGTTAAAGCACTGAAGGGAACCCTACTTGTAAAAGCACATAAACTATGATAAAAATGGCTATCTGGATATTGGTTTTTTGTATGGTATTTATGAAGTTATAGCCATGAACAACATAAACTCTGTACTCTTGAAAACTATCATCTATTACTCGTCCAACAAGAGCACTTTCATTCGAGTACAGAAAAGACCCTCTGCTTAATAAAATGGATGAATCCCAGAACATGAAGAGGGGATATGAAAATATGACACGGAAACGGGAGAATAAGCGTGGCGAAGATAAGATTCTTGTGATTACATACGATCCAGGCTGAATAGCTACGATACAGTGAAACAAAACCACTTGATTAAGAAACAAATATAAACAAAACCACTTGATTCATAGAACAAGAAATTGAATCAATTATCAAATAAAGACATGAATTTGTGTGGAAATGAATGAAAGAGAAGAAAGATTAGGAAAGCACTAACCGACATGGATTCAGCGGCCATGTGACGACGGTGATGATGATAGAGGTGTGGTTTATTGGGGGAAAAGAGGTTATCGGAAGGAGGTTGATGTCAGTGTCAGTAATAGCAATCAGATTTTGTAGACTAGGTTCCGGGTCGAGTAGATCTATTTGTAACATAATAACGGGTTGGATGGATCCGTTTGTAATCTGATAACGGGTTGGGTGAATCCGTTTGTAATCTGATAACGGGTTGGATAGACCTGTTTATAACTAACGTCTTATGGAAAAAGGCTAATTTTATTTATTATTTTTATAAATTAAAGAGTTTATCAAAATAGTAATTAATTTTTGTAAATATCACCTGCGATATTATTATATATATTAAATCTAGCAAATAGTAAATACATAGGGGGCGTTGGAAGCAAAGTGGACAGCTGCATATGGCCTAATTTTTTTATTATATATTTTCATTTAAAAATAAAAAATTATAATAACAATAAGGATCTTTTTTTTCTTGTTCGTCCTAAGCCGTTGAGAAAATTAACATTCTCAGGACTAGCCCCCGAGTAAATATTTGGATTTGATAGAATTAGTCTTTTACTTTTTCAAAATTGATAAATGTGAAGCCCTTTTTGGTTTTCTCTATAGAATTGTTATTTGGAGTTGGGTCTTGTATTTGCATTGCCATAACGTTTGCTTACCAGTTACTCACACATGTTATGTTCCTTGCACTGATTTCTGGCCTTCACCGCTTAATTGATTTGATCCTAAGGTGATTTTTCGTTCGCCTTTTTCCATACCTCTTTCTCTCTAGCACTCTTCTGCTCTACCACCACATCTGTTAGATTTAATAAACCTTCCGATAATCCAAAAGGTCTCAACATCATAGATTTCGGGCATCACTATAAATCGAAAGTGTTCAATTTAATTGTTTATCGTCTTTTGTGGCTTATGATTAGATTACATAGTTTGATATCATCAGCTCAAGTATGCTTTTTCACTCACACCCCGATAAAGTACCAACTATCGTTTTAGGTTTTGATTTTTATTAGGTTCTTCCTTTGACTTCACTCGCCGAATTCCAACTCCAGGTGAAAAGGTTCACTTTTTTTTCCCCGATGTATCGTTTCCATGTAATGGTAAATCTGAGCTTGAACAGATTTTTTATTCGCCTTATTGCGGATGGTTCCAGTTCAATAAAGTTAGATTATTTGATATTTGTTCATACTAGTTCTATATGGAACCGATTTTAGGGCTTTTGATTTTTACTTTGGAATAACTCTAGCATTTTATGGAGTATGAGAATTTCGATTAGTGCCTTGAATATATCGAAGATTTAATGATTAAACATCAGGTCAATAAGGTTAGATTATCGACGAGCTTGTTGTCTGATGACTTTCAAAATTGGGAGCCCAAGGGGGATCTTCCTCAACTTTAAGCCAACTTGTGAGACCTATTGCCTCAATATCGAAATAAGGGGAACCTCTTGAACCTCGAATACAAGGACTGACATTTTCTTTCGGCTCTCCTAATAAGGGATCAAATATGTTATGCCTAGGTAAACTTCCTTCAGATCTTCCACTTGATGTCGCGATTAGATAAAGCCTGAAAACGACCATATTCTCAAATGAAATCTCAGGCCTGGGGTATAAGGGACGCTTAGTGGTTTTCCCTAATGTCATGGGAAACGGAAAGACTGATAAATCCACGAAGAAGAACTCATGTTTCTAATATTTGATGGAATCAGATAAACCGTGACAGATGTCCATGACCACCTGTCTACTAGAAAAGGTTATCCAGTCTCTAATTAAAGTAGTACAAGAAATATAGTGAAAATTTTTGACATCTGGTTCAAACCCTAAAGATTTGCTCAACAGAAGAAAACACATAAGCTTTCGAAATCCGTTAGGGCTAATCTGAGAAAGGTGCACGTTGCAAACACGACACATGTCTCCGATGAAAAGAGTAGGCGGGGAAACGTAACATCAAAAGAAGGAATTGCAGTGTAATATCCTGTTTTGAGAAGTTTCTTATTTTGTGATTGTGGACAATAAATGGATAAAGTAAAGGTCTTGGGCTTCAATGGAATAGGGTTTAGACCCTATTAGATGTTGATAATATTGGTTATATGATCCAAGCCCTTGTTTTATGTTTTTGGAGTCAAAGGGTAAAATGGGTGTTTCAGACTTCTTTCTTGGAATAAGGAATTTAGTTCGGTATGTTTTAAGTTAAAAGTAATTAAATAGGATTGTGGGGTTCCTTCCTATCATGAGCCTCCACCCTGTTGAGCCTCTAACTCGAAACTCTCTCCTCCTATGAATTATTTTGAGCACTGACATCATTTATGAGCTTATTTCTCCATTAGAAGGTGGGATCTTGAAGAACAAGGTGGTGGAAAAGTGTATGGAAGAAGGATTCAAGCATAGATCCAACAAAATTACATCATTTCTGGACCTTTGTGAGTAAAAGCTTCAAACTTGCTCATTAGTTTCATAGATCTTGCTAATTTTCATATATGTCACTTTTTGGTCACTTTCGTGCATAAAGTTTAGATCTTTAAAGTTTGTGACCTTGTTATGGATAAAGTTGGAAACTTTATCCATCTACACATCATATTGATTCAGATCTGAAGGTTGGAGACTTGGACTTAATGGATTAAGTTGAGAAAGATGTATTTTTAGTCCCTTTGAGACTTAAAGACTAGATCTTAGTTATTTAGACCATCGTAATGGATAAAGTTGGAAACTTTATCCATTATGGAGCTATGAGTGTAACACCCTGTTACGGATCGTTCCATAATTCGGGGTCGTGGCCCGAGAATCAAGTATCATAAGGCTCCAGGCTTTGGGAAGGAGAGGTTTAGGCCTATTTGGATGGTGGATAATGAAGGTTATAGGTAGCGAGTATCCAATTCGCGTTTTGAAGCCTAAAGGTATAACGGTAAAGTGATAGTTCGAGCCTTTTATGAATTTTGGATTTAAGCTCGGGAAGTTGTAAGACAAAGGAAAGTTGATAGAATTGTAGAGTTCATCATTACCTTTTTTCGTGGATATAAAGAACGTTGAAATCGGACTTAGAACGAAGAAGTTATGGCCTTCGGAAGATTGGTGGTTTTAGACCCTAGCCGAGTACGTTGGGCGTACGCTATGAGTACGTCGAGCGTACTAGCCTTCGGAATAAGTTAATGCCCCTTTAGACACTCTTATTTCACTGTCCGAACGGAAGGAGACGAGAACGAGACAATATATATTTTTAACTTAGGTAACACCTAAGTTAAAACTAAGGATGCTTAATGACATATATCTTCGCTGACTCGTGTCCAAGACCTGTCACAATGGTCTTCTACCGAAACGGACCAAGACAACAACCCCTTGTCTTCAAGATTCGGCACTTTGATTGGCAGACATGAGAATCAAAGGAAAAGACACATCAATAAATGCATATCAACTTGTATTGATGTACTTTCTCGTCTGAAAACCAACTAAGATCCCCCCAAAAATTTCATAGATAAACCGAGGTCTAATGAGCAAACTAGGTGAAAAATAATCATTACTTCCTTATAGATTATACTTAAGATTTTACCTTCCGTTCTCGTATGTATCTCACAAAAATACTTACTTAAGCTTTGGAGAGGTTTCAGGTCACGTTGGGAATTGCTCTAATATCTTTTCTATTGTAGCCTAAAACCAAGCATCAGACTAGACTCTACATACTACTAAAGTGACGCGAAGCCACGAGAACTTGGAGAACTTGGACGCAACACATGAGATATATGTGACAACAAAAATTAAAGACATAACACCATTCCCTTTAGCTTAAAACCATATTATCCTTTACACTATATTACAATATTATGAAATACTATTACATATACATTGTAATATAATGAAATACTATTACATTGACGATGGTTATTAAATGATTATTTGGGTATTTATTACTTATTTAATGAGTTGCACGTATCAAAAACAAGAAATATAATTATATAAACGGATTCTCTTGCCACTCAACAATGAAAAATTGGGTCTTGGGATTCCCTTCTTAATTTTTATAAAAACCGAGTCATTGACCCGACCGAACTCTCTCCTGTTCCTGTTCCTGTTCATGTTCTTGTTTCTGTTCCTCACATTCGAGATTCCTTTCTTCCAACTTTTCCAATTTCCCATCTTCTCCGATCCCTCCCTTCCTCCTTCCTTCTCCTTTCTACTTATAAACAAGACGACACCATCTTTAATTCGACCTAATCTCGCCGCTTAACGATGTGGTAAGTCGCCTTACACTTTCAATTCGATCTTGATCATTGTTACTTTCAGTTTTAGTTTTTTGATCATTTGATTGGGTTTCTTTCTTAAAGATTTGATTTTTAATCTTTCCATTTCGATTTCCCCTTCACCCATCAATAATCTCCGCCAACCGCCATCAACACTTGCCAATTGGGGCAAACTTTTACTCATTTATGTCCAACAATAACCACTAACTAATCTCAAGGATCACAGCTCATTGTGTTTGGTATTTGTTACTTTTTGAATCATTTTCTTGTTATATGCATACTTTCTTGTTTATATATCATTTAGGATTGATGGAAGAGTGCTTTGTTTGTTAGCTGTGCTTGCTTGGGGGCATGATCAGCTATTCAGCTTAATTAATTTCATGGATTTTTCAACTAGATTGATATCATATGATTCCGCTTACAAGTCCAGTTACTTCTTGTATGCAACTAATTCCCATTTTAACGCTTAGTGGTTCACCGTTTTGTCTTTGAATATGCATGATTTTGCAAAATTGCTAACATGGAAAGTTATCTACTAGTTTCAATGACTGCTGCATGGCCCCTTTTGGTTGAGTGACATAAATGGTGTCACACATCAAACTTTTATTGGGTATTTTCAATGATGAACTTGAGAGCACCCCGCCATCCATCCATATCTTACAGGCCTATACAACCCACTGATCTAGATGTTCTTGTAAAAATCCATGGCGATCTGTTTCCCATCAGGTTAGAAGATCCCTTTCTTTTTTTAAACGACATATACTGACAACAAACTATTTGAAATTTACTCATTCAATCATGAAACTTGTAATTGGGTTCTGCCAATATTAATTGACCCAATCAGAACTTTGGCGACTGAATGAGTTAATGTTTGTTGTCAGTATTTGTGATTAACCCTTTTACATAAAGGGTTGTATTAAAGATAATAAATACTTTCTCAACAAGATCAGTTCTTTGTGACTATCTATCCTTAGGTATGAAATTGAATTCTTCCACAATGTTGTTCATGGTCACGATATAGTTTCTTGGGGAGCAGTTGACCGAAATCGTCCTAATGGTGAAAGTGATGAACTTATTGGATTTGTCACTGCAAGAATCATTATGGCAAAAGAAAGTGAGGTGATTTTCTCATTCTACCTAAAATACCTTTTATCTTCTTAATGCAATCAATAATGCCAAGTTCTTTGTTATATAAACAATGAAACTAATCTCATTCTATGCATTGTAGATAGAAGATATGCTGAGATATGACAAATCAAGATCAGATCAGGCTCTAGTTTATATTCTGACTCTAGGAGTGGTAGAGTCCTATAGAAATTTTGGTATAGGTAAAAAAAAACAGGCTTTTCATTTTTCTTTGACAAATTTTCTTGAATGATTATTCTGGTTGAAAGTAGATTGCTATTTCAAAACATTTCAGCCACTTCACTGATTCGAGAGGTGATCAAGTATGGTTCAAGTATGCCAAATTGCAGAGCAGTTTACCTTCATGTAATTTCTTACAACAATTCTGCAATCCATTTGTATCAGAAAATGTCCTTCCTTTGTGTAAGGAGGCTGAATTCCTTTTATTTTATCAATGGCCAACATTATGATGCATACTTGTTCATTTATTATGTGAATGGTGGCCGATCTCCATGTTCACCCTTGTAAGTAAAATTTCTTCATGTGAAAAAGGGTATTTTAGTCAAATCAGTGAGGATGATAAAGATAAAGATTAGTTTATTTGTTGACTCTGCAGAGAGCTTGTTACGCTTCTAGTAACATACATGAGGAGAGGATTGAAGTTGGTGTCTTCAAGAGTATGGAAAAAGGGTGAAAAGAATGTTGGCCCAAAGAGAGTCAAATATAGAGACAAAGGTACCCTTTTACCAATGACACAACAAAACAAGAGAAACATATCAATAGAGGGTCCTGAAAATGATCATGTATAAACTTAATTGTAGAACACATGAGTTTGACCCCTTTGTCCTTTTTATAGTGTTGTTTCATTTTCATCATCTTAATTTGGTTTGAAGCGGAACAATAAGACTTGAATGTTAGGGCCTCTGATTCTGAACATTGGGGATTGAGTTTGTAAAATTTGGTTTGAGGTGTTTTCTAGCTACTGTTAAGTGTAAAGAGATAGAAGAGAATATGTGATTTCACCATGGTTTTATATGTTTGTTTCA
Source organism: Lactuca sativa (assembly GCF_002870075.4). Classification (NCBI taxonomy): domain Eukaryota; kingdom Viridiplantae; phylum Streptophyta; class Magnoliopsida; order Asterales; family Asteraceae; genus Lactuca; species Lactuca sativa. Next base: position 63,924,396 of record NC_056631.2, on the reverse strand, counting down.
TGGATTTGATGAGGAATATGAAAGAATACATAAGTATATTGATAAAACATCTTTTTTGGAGGTCTTGTTGCTTGTATATTACACAAATTCTTGTTAACATAAGCTTGGTTAAGCTGGATTATTACATATGATTCAACTTTTTTGACTGGTTTTATTCTGCTCATTGTGTACACTTCAGCTGTGTACATATTTGCTTCTTTATTATGAAGGAATACGAGGACAAACATATAAGGGCTAATCACAAAAGCGACCAAAAAGAGAAGGTATATCACCAACTAAGAGTGTATCCATGAAATATATTAAACCCTCTCACTCATCTTCATGACTTCATCTATGTTCTTATCATATTATTTGAGGATCAATACTCCGGTAATTATGAGCCGCTTAATCATCACTAGAAAATCACTAGCCTTGATAAGAATCATATTTGGTATGATATTATCAATATTTAGTGTATTTTTGTTTCCAATGAGACTTGAACCCTCAACCTTTGAATGAATGACATCTTTTTACCAACATTTGATACCACTATGCTACAAACCCTTTGGTAATTCATCATTGTTTAATCGTTCTTTGACTGCAAAGCTTTTCCATGTCCTCGTGTTCCACTTAGTTTTCCTTTAAATCTTGGACTCAATTTTATTCTTTGCATCAAAAATTTTATAAGTCGGGGCTTTCACTTGTTAATTTCTAATACCAAGTGTTGCTTACCATTAAGATTCTTCTTAAACAAGGTGATTTCCTTTTCATGATCATTCAACTTTGTTCATGATGAATGCTAAGTTTTTAAGCTATTTGTTGGTCTTCTTTTGGATCACTTTAACATTTAACACAAGAAGCAATGCTAAGAATCAAATTATATAATTACCGTTTTGTGAAAAATTAATAGATCTTTCGCGAAATACTCTTGGTTCATGAACTTTTGTAAATATGAAAATAATCAAAGCATATGACTGAAAACGTGTGTAAACCATTTCGTGAGATGTGCCTATCTTTGCAAAGCCCATAAAAGTATATTGTCATGTGTCGGTTTATCCATTAGCATACTTGATGAAATCTCAAAATAAATCTTCATGTTATATTTGAAATTCCCCCCATCATTCTCCCCTCTTGAAAAAAGACTTGTCCACAAGCCCTCGTCATGAATACCTCTCATCCAAGGTTTCTAAAAAGCATGAAACTTCCACACTTTAGAACAAACATAAATAAACCCAACAGAAAAGCACTTACTAGATGTTTCACATATGATTTGTTTTGTATCATGTTTATAAAATATATGAAACCCATAAAATATTGATTTTCAACACCAACAAAATATTGTTTATAAAATGTAAATTTTCGTAGACGGGTTCTGCATCATAGATGAAATCAATGTCACAAAATTGAATGTTCTCGTTTTCATCCCCCTCTCCCAAAAGATTCGTTTAGATTCAGACAAAATCGAGAGGTATACTTCTAACCCTATGCATTTGGGATTCTCTACCTTCAAATCAATGTTTCTCAACAGACCATCGTGATATCCTCCTTCGCGAAGATCTCGTCTTGGTACGGAAAAACGATTAACCTTCTAGTAGTTGTTCTGATTCAGTCTCTTCTTCTCTTGGCAATTCTTGATTCAACAGCTCGATTTCTTGCACTCGTGGTTGTAAGTATTAAATCACAATGTTTTTTTTTTGCTCTATCTACATATCTTGTGGGTCTCTAGCATAAGTTGCTCCATCTTCATGCCTGACATTGTGATGGTTTGTAGCCACGCGGGATCTTCCTCAACCGATCATCTCAGTTGGGTTCTGATACCAAATGATGCTAAAATAAATCGAAAATGATCGGACCCAACACTAACAAAGAACAACAAGAACAATTTATGTTCATAATTTTTGCAAATTCTTTCATAAAATTTATTAAATCTCAAAAAGTGTTTAAAAATCCAAAACGACTAAGCTATTTATAATAATCTAGAAATCATAAAATAACTCCTAATTAGTATAGAAATCATAGAATTTAAAAGAACAATATAAATCCTAAAGGTTTTATCTAATTAAGAAATAATTCCAAATCAATATAAATCTTAACTAAAAAAATCTTTAAAAAAAATAACACTAACAAAAATAAATCTTTGAAATTCCGATCATGTAAATAATCATAACATATCAAACACCAACTCTTTCACGAACGTGTCTACACTCTACAACCTACGCAAAACACATGAAAACAAGATTTATGTCAAAACCAACCGTCATTTGTCGGTTTTTGCTGTGTAGGCCGACTAGCATATTAGATCTAACATGTAAATATCAAAGCGTATTATACAAAGAGTATTCAAAACCAATTTGCAAAATATGCCGATCTTCACGAAACAAATACACGAACAAGATTTAAGAGATAAATCATTTGAGAAGCATGCTGGATGATCTTACGAAGTTATGTATGGTGGGACCATTAGGCGAACCCTTTGCAAAATACATGGTCATTTTGTGATAAAAGTTGGTTATTAACTAACTTATTTTATTTTATAATATTGCATATACATTTTTGGTCATTTTTGTTTTATCCCAATATAATAACATATAAATAATTGAAGACAATATGATTTTTCTAGGTTTTTAACTATTTACTATTTGATGACCTTCCACTCTGACAAGTGACAAGTAGAAGCTTTTAATGGAGTGTACAAAGCAAGCATTCACAACAAATTCTCATTAAAACTTTCCAACGAGCATCAGAGCATACTCCCTCCCTTTCCTTTTTAATGCCCAACTCACATGTGATGTGCTCCACCACATGCTCTAAATAATATCTGACTTGTCATGCTGGCTGTTTGTGTACTTGTTATATTAATTATTACATTTATTAAACAGACACAGTTGCTGCATGTGCATTTACTGTTAACAGATCATATCAATCAATATTAAATATAACAGGAAGTCAGGAACAAGATACGTAGATGACATCTCAGTTGTTTTTATTTTTTTCTTCATCTTCATGTGCAACAAAAATCTTAAACCTTTCCAAATTAAATTTCTAGGCAACATACAAGACAGACTGGGAATAATACCAATATACCATACACAAAATAATAATAATAATAATAATAATAACAAACAGATCTCCAAAGATGATACGTAATCGTTTCAAATCATGAAACAACAAAAAACATTGTATCAAACAAAAAAAAAAAAAAAAACAAGGACACAGATATACCTGTTTCACTACTTGGCCCCACACCCTATTTCTGGCTGCTGTTGTTGCTTGAGCCTTTCTTCTTCAACAAGCTTCCAAATTTCCGAATGAAAGGCTTCTTCTTCTTCACTTGCTGTTGATCCTTTGATGGTGACGTGGCACCATTTTCTGTACCATTTGCCTGATCATACCCTTCTCCACTTTCCAATTTTGAATCCACTTCATCCTCAAAAGATTCCTCATGAGTTGTTTCTCTTTCAGGCGACAAATCCTTTCCTTCAATCTTGCAACTTTCCCACATCTTGAATTCGACTTCAACGGAATCATCGTTTCCATTCCTGTCTCCTTTCTCACTCAGACTCTCTTTATGATGTTCTCCATTCACAATCGCCACATCATCTTGAGGTATTTCTTTTACTAAAGGTTGCTCAGATTGTTCAATTTTTGGGACTTTATCTCTTGCATCACCATTGTGTTCAGAAAACTCCACAACTTTTGGAAGCATGTCGTACTCTTTCTCACTGTCACTGACATCATCGTGTTCTTCAATCTTGGAAGACGTATTATTTGCCTTTGAGTTTGACTCCTCAAGCAGCCTAGTCAACTCCTCTACCTTCTTCAGAGATGCAGCTTCTTGTGTTTTAAGCTCATTGATTTCATGATCAAGACTCTGCAACTCGTTTTCTTTATCCATTAAGCTCTCTTTTAAGTTCATGCTTTCAGCTTTTGCTTCACCAAGAACCTCCTTCAAATACACAACTTCAGATTCAGCTTCCTTCAAAAGATTCTTCAACTGGGATCTTTCTTCTTGGGATCCATAAGCTTCTTCTTCAGTTTCCTTGAGCAAAGTAGCTAACCTCTTTATCTCCTTTTCAAGTGAAACATTCTCTTGTTTATTTTGTTCAACACATTCCATCAATTTCACCTCTTTTTCTTTCCATTCCGACTCTACACTTTCATGGTTATCTTTAGATTGTTGGATTGTATTCATGAGCATGTCAATCTCATGTTTTGCATCATCAAGCATGTTCTGATACTTCTCATTGGTCGATTGAAGTGCATGTTTCAGATCTTCTATTTGTCTCTCATAGTTTTCATGTTCAGACTCATTCAAAAGCACCTTTTCTTTAGCTTCTCTTGCTTCTGCAGAAACTTCATGTAAAGCTGAAGCTAGACTTTCAAGAGCTTTCTTGCTCTTTTCCTCTTCGTCTTTTGAAGATTCCAACTCACTTATGAGTTTATTCTTTTCTTCTAAAAGTGACTGAACACTGCTAGCTGCAAGTTTCTCATTGTTCAAGGCCTGTGTTCTTTCCTCTTTTAAATTCTCAAGCTCTGATTTCAGAATTTCAGCTTTCTTCACCATTTCAGAAGCTTCTTCCCTTGCTTTATGAAGATTCCTTTCCGATTCTTCAAGATCACCTCGTTGTCTCACGTTTGACATTTCCAACAACCCCACTTTCTCTTTGAGAGAAGCAAGTTCGGATTCAGAGTTACGCAAAAGACTATTACGCCCTTCGAGTTCTTTCACTACTGACTCGAGAGATGAAGATGCGGATCTTTCTAATCTTTTGGCTTCTTCTGCTTGAAGATCTAGTTCTTCAACTTTACTCTTCCATTCTTCCATTAAGCTACGCGCATATGATTCAGACATTTTTGCAGCTTCTAATTCAATGTTTAGTTCCTCCAATGACACTTCTCTATCGAGTAACTTCTCCTTGTATACCTTAGCTTTCTTGAGTTCTTCATTTAGAGAATCAATCTCTAATTTTAGCTCGTCTTCCTCTGATTTTAGATATTCAACCTCTGATTTCAACTCAGAAACCAATTTGTCATTTTCATGACCTTTTGACTTGAGTGTTTCGATCTCTGATTTCATCTCCAACACCAGCTTATTACTCTGTTCTGCTTCTGATTTCAGAGTTTCAATCTCCAAATTTAGCTCAGACACCATTTTGTTACTTTGATCTGCTTCTGATTCGAATTTGGAATTGAGCATTCCCTTCAATCGTGTAATCTCAGCAGACAGTGTCTCTACTTTTTCTACCTGGTTTTCAGCAATCTTGGTTGCATCATCTGCATGTGTAAGTGCTTGATCTTTCGCATCGCATGTCATCGCCAATTCCTGCTTCACTTTTTCAAGTTCTTGAGTGGCAGAAAGAAGTGCAGCCAAATCTGCAGCATGCTGGTTCTTTACAGATTCCAATTCCTTTTCCCACTGTTCTTCCTTCTTGTGAGCAGCATCAATTCCTGCTTGTTCCATTTCAACAGAACGAAACTTTTCTATTTCAATACTCTCTTCGGCATTCTTTTGAGCCACAAGAGCCTCCCTGAGCTTTTCGTTTGTTTCCTCAGATAATCTCTGGGCTTCTTTCAGTTCGTTTATGGCTTTTGCTTTCTCTTTCTCAACAGAAACCAACTTTTCTTCGGCTTTCTTGAGATCATCTTGAAGTGCATTCAATTGAGCTTGTAATTCTGATCCCTTTGGCACCACCACCCTTGGAGCTGGTTTCTGGAAACCCACATACCAAACAAAAGTACATCAACAACAGGGTCCACCACAGATTAGATCAAAGGCATTGTATATTGTTTGGTTTCCAAACAAGTGCTAGAGCAGAAAGAATGCAACGATTGCCATGGGAATATAACAATGATAGAAGTATGTCATTATGTCAACAGTGAAACAAAGAACTGGAGGCTGAGTTTTCGAACTTACTTCTGCAAGGGTGCTGGTCTTTGGAGACCGACGATCTAGGGCAGGCTTTACAGGAACAGATCGCGGGGAACGTTCCACGGAAGCTCTGGTGGTTTGGAGGGGAGATGGTGAATCAGTCTCCGATTTGGCAACTCCCCTGCTAAGTTTACTCACTCTCGGTGTTGCCGGTGATGTTTTGCTAATCGGGATTTTGGTGGCGGGAGGCGTTTCAGAAGAAGAAGATCTGTCAGAATTTCAACATTATCAGCCACATTAATGAATATACCAAGAAGATAACAGTAGGATCCATTCATTCAACCAGGTTGCCAGGCAATGCACGATCTATTAAGTGAACAAAACCATAAGCAGAAAAAAAAAGACAAAACTTTAAACAAATGCAGAAGAAAAAATCAAATTACTAAATTAGAGCTAGAAAGTGACAAAACACAGCAGCATCTCCACTCCTAAGTTGTGGGATCTTTAAATTTCGTAGACATTAAGACGGAAGTTGGATGAGGATAAGCGTCGTAGAAGAAATATTTAAGAAAACGGGCAGATCTGATGAGTGAAGTCGAAGATTACAAAAAAAGAAGTAAAGTGGAAGGGGGATCGGGAAGTAAATCCAAAATGGAAACAAGCAATTAAGCCCAGATTTGATAATAAACAACAATAAATACAATTTGAGAAATAAGAAACGGAAGTTACTTGGATTTAGCAGACATGATGGAACTAGAATTGGTAGAAAGAATGGCGACACCGACACTTGCTATTGCTTTGGTGCAGATATGGTTATGTTAATTGGAGCAAATATTGGTATAATTAACAGCTCCAACCAGAGCAGCAGTGAGAGAGAAAGATTGATACTGGTAGTTAAGGAGTATATGAATATGATGATGAGTAGAGCATTATTTTCTAGAGACGAAGAGGAGGGGGAGGAGGAAGCTTAATCATTCATTAGGGTCGGTGCGATGGTCTTTTCGTCATGGGGTTGTACGTTGTGCATTAGTGGTTGTACCATGAGCCAAACATCCATACCCAGTCGCTCGCGTGCTGCCTCTCTGTCTTGTCTGAAAATATTTCTTTATCTTTTGCCAGACCTATTATCACCTACGACCCCTTTACAATTCTACCTTTTTATTTTTATTTATTTTATTTTATAAAAATTAAGGCTTCATTTTGTATTTCTTGACTTTCTTAAAGAGACACGCTTAAAATGCATAAATATTTCTTCAATAACATATGATATGACAAGAAACAAAAAATAAAGTTGATTGATTCATTAGGATGCGTATAAAAAATATAACTTGAAACATTAATAATTTTGGTATCGAAAAGACTTACGAACCTACAATCAATTCACAGAAAAAAAAAAGTGTTGACTTGCAACATGCTTTGCCAAAATGATTATCGAGACTTTAGGGACCAATTCTGTCATATGTCCCCTTGATTTTTGTGGTTTTCTGTTAATTGGTATGAAGACTATAATATTTTCTTTGATTAGGTGAGTTCTTTTTCAAAAAAGTAAAAAAAAAAAAAAAAATTAAGCTTTTTAGACATAATTTTGGATTTTAAAGGGAGGAAACCTACCAAAATTAATAAAGCCTCCTAAACAAATCATCACTCGTATAAATATTATATTATTTTTGGGTTAAGAAATATATGTTGTGTTTAAACTAATCAATAATTGGTTGAGTTTAATAAATACCAAGCATTGTTATTAAATTACTACACAAGTGTGGTTGTACAGCAGTAAGGAAGGAAGGGGGGAGGGTGGTGGTGATGGTGGGCCACCCCATTTATCTCTTCTTCTATCAAATCAAAATACCACACTTTTTTTTTCCTTTTGCCTCCTTCGTTCTTGAACAATATTTTCGTCTTACACATCAAGCCTTGATTATATTTTCCAACTTGGTTGAGTGATTTAAATGACACCCTAGATGGATTAAGTGGGATTTAGAGTGAGAGTGTAGTTTCGTTTTGGCCCCAACAGAGTGTATATATGTATATGAAGTGATGCTCGACTTTAGACGAGAGAAGATGGTCCATGGAGATAAGGCAAGGCGTAAGGGTAGTGGGTAGTGGGTAGTGGGTGCACCCACCAAACCAATTTGATTGGTTTGTACGTTATGGGTTAATGGCAACTGCATGTAAGAAGCTGGAGTAGAAGATAAAAATAAAATGTTGTTCATATTGTCCCCACACAACCAAAAAAGGAATTGTCCACTTTCACTTGGTTTGACTGATGCACATTCCTACAGTTCTTTTATTCTATTCCAAAATGGAAAATAACTAGTGATAAGTCCGTTCTTATATTCTCTGTTGATGAATATGTAATTTGATTGTGGAAACCCACATCAAGTTCACAGCTTCTATGATTGCTTTGCCTTGGATGTTCAAGGAAAGTAGTGGTCGACCCCATCATTTGGGCCGATCCCAATTTTGCACCCCGCTTCTAAATAGTCGGGGACATTCATAAAAGTTGGTGTTTAGAAACTGACAACACTTTTTTCCCGTGAACACCTCCAACCAACATTGGATTGTGTTGGGGCCACTTCTCGACATGTACCATTAGCATGCGACTACGTTCAACCTTGATAGTGACACATTAGTATGATCACATCCCACATAAATTTCAAACGCAAAACCACACTTAGTAAGATCATTCTGAACCCTACACTTCATCTCTATTGTATTGGCCACCTCGACCAACAAATTAACTTAAGCGTTGGAATGTAATTTTGAATTCAAACCCCAAGGTAAGGTACGATTAAGTTTCTTACTTTCAGTGATACTAGGTTTGAATGAGTTAATTGGACCAACGTAATTAACATAATTTGGTACTATCCATGGGACCTGCAACGAGAATGTCACACCCCAAAACCGGAACGGCGGAAACGTTCTGGGGTGGATGACGTCATGTCAAGTATCACAATACATGCATTATAGTAATCAAAGTACAACAAAACATTGCATTAATAGTAATAGTTTTACATGGTTACATTAAAATACATCGGAGATTACAAGTAAATATAAGTAAGTACAGCAAGGCACTAAGCCATCTTCATCAACAGCTTCGGGGGTGTACCTGTCTAATGCTGACCTGAGAACACAAGTTATTTGAAAAGCGAGTATCAGCATTTTTACAAATGCTGGTGAGTTCATAAGCATTTAGTGACGTTTTTATTCAAATAACTTTAATAAAAGTAGTAGTTTAAGTGTTTACTGTGTATTAGAGTCCTTTCCAGAAAATCCTATATTTTCTTTAATAAAGCAGCCTTCTACCAAACTGGTCAGTGTTATGTGGTAAAAAGTGGTTTTCCCTAAATTGCTATCATTATCAAAATACTGAATTTGATTATTGAGGAAAGCAAACGACATCAGGGAATAACATATGCCTCAGCAGTGAGGACTGCTGTCTAAGGCAAGGAATCATAGACTCCAGGAGAGTATCGAACAAACGACACGCCTGGTTCAGTCTAACAAATAGAGACTCAGACCCCAGAAGGTACCAAATGAAAGGTACAACTGGTAAGGTCTAAAATAGTGAAAGACAGACCCCAGACAGTATCAAATGAAAGGTACGTCTTGTAAGGTCAAAACAGTGTGACTCTGAAAATGAATTACCAACATACATTGTAAATTGCCGGTGAAATACCGTTACCTTAAGGCCAAAGAATTATAAGGTAACCCGGGATACTCGTAACCATACTGACTAGAGTACCAGACGCCCTACAAGCGTCTAAAATGTGACATTTGTCACCCGTTGGCTTGGTAGGACGGGACTGTAGCTAGCAGTCTGGGTGCGGGGTTGTCAATCCCGTATAGATCTATACACACAATGTCCGCTCTCCCTACAGGAGACTCTGGTTACCAACTAGACGACGGAGAAAGGCCGTGTCCTGAAGATGCATCCCAAATAGTGGGTAGAGACTTCCAAATAGTGGGTTTCTAATGTAAGTGTTGAACTAGATGTAGAGACTCATAACTGAAATGATTGAAGTGAACCCGTATGTCTATGCTGGTGTACATAATATATAACTAATGAATCAACGACCTTCGGATGGACATCTGATCCCACCAGACCACATCTCAACGAAGAAAAGGAAATAGGGCGGACAAGCCTTCCTAAGTCCTTCAATCATTATTTATATGCATCTATACAAGCACAGACATACATCTAACTACGCTTGAGTGTGTATCAAGTGGAATCATATCGTGAAGTATAAGTGTACAGCGTGGAATGATCGACTTGTGAAGTATAAGTGTACAGTGAGACATCCGAATCGTGAAGTATAAGCGTACAGAGGAACATCCGAGTCGTGAAGTATAAGCGTACAGTGGAACATCCGAGTCGTGAAGTATAAGCGTACAGAGTGGGATAATCGAATCGTGAAGTATAATTGTACCAAGTGTAAGTGTATCACGAAGTGGAGACGACGATAAGTGAAGTAAGAGTGTCTATCAAGTATAAGAGGCTACAAGTATAAGCGATATAGAGACAAAAATCCGGTATAAGCGTATCACGAAGGAAATGCGTTATCAAGTAGGAGTTTTAAATAAGTAAAAGCGAAGCAGCAGTAACAAACAAGTAAAAGTATACGTTGTGAAAGAGAACTTTGATTAAAATCTTGTAAAACCTTTATAAACTAGTTTAAAGTGAGTTTTAAATCAAGCAATATAAAGAAGAGTCTTGAAACAACCGAAAAACCTTTTTGAAAACCATTATAGTGTCCTACTCGGTAAAACAGTGTACAGTGTGGTAAAATCTTGAGCATGCGGGTTATCAATCACATGTGATTGATATGATAACTGGCATGTTTAACTTGTATTCCCCCCCCCCTATAAAACATGTAAAAGCATTTAAAAGGTTCATTCAGGGGTATGAACTCACCTGGTGTAAGTAGGTCCGACAAAGGTGTCGTTTGGGCGTTCGGTGTCACGCAAGGACTCGAACACACACAATGACCTATTTAACATATGATAACATATGTTCACATACAATTAGTATATTTAATACTAATTAAACAAATATACGCGCTCAAAGGAGCGGAAAACACTTTGGACAAGTGTTTGGGTGTCCCGGGTAGCGTCTAAAGGTGTGTATGGCTAAGGAATGGAGTTTACTCTCCAAGAGTAAACCCTTATTATATAGTTTACGGCCCAGGGACTACTCACCATGAGTTTACGGCCGTAAACTCATGGTGAGGGGTTCTAGTGTGTTTCAAGGCTCTATCTTGTTCATGGGATTTTTCTAAGTACTTTTCCAAAAAGGCATGAGTGGGTTTAAGGCTTCTAAGGGCACCTTATAGGACTTTACGACCTAGGGACAACTCCTAAGGGAGTTTACGGCTGTAAACTCTCATTCTTTGAGTTAAGTGAAGTTTTAAGCCCCTAATACCTTCCTAGCAATTTATAATGGAGTGTGATGCCATTTTGGGGTATTAAAACTATCATTTGGGTGTGTTTTGGGGAGTTTACGGCCTAGGTACTTGCTTGGGCCGTAAACTCCAAGTCACCCCATATTTCCTTGTGTTTAAATGTTCCAAACCCTAAATAGCATGTCCTTATTTTATGTCTTAAGCCTATGGGTGGTTTGGGAGTGTTTGGAACTTGATTTAACAAATTTAGAGGGTGTTTACAGCCTAAGCATGTGCTTGGGCCGTAAACCCTCTTTTATGCCACAAATCTTGTTGTTTTGGGGTTCAAACACTCCTAGGCTAAATCCCCTAATAGTTTCTAAGCTTAAGGATGAGTTTAAAGGCATGTTTGGCACCATATTAGGGGTTTACGGCCCTAGAGTGTTCCTGGGCCGTAAACTCCTTATTCCATGCCTTCTTGGACGATTTTTGGGCAATAAACACAAATCATAATGTTTAGAATAAGCTAGGGTAAGCGGACTTACGATTTGGAAGCGTTTGGTTGCGGATTTGGGGCGAAAACGGGTCTAGAGAGAGAGAGAGTATAGAGGGAGAGTGTAAAAAGTCTCCAATGGACTCCACTCACCTTTATATAGGGTTCCGAGTCGGGGCTCAGTGGAATTTTACCCGATACTGCCGTTAAACGGGGCTTTTGGTCGTACCCGATTTAGTGGTCGTAATAATAAACTTAACATTTTCCAACTAAATGGAAATGTGTGTTATGTGTTTTTATTTCCTTTTATCACGACTTAGCGGCATATTAAATATAAACAAACTGAAATGTTTATTTAATTGACGACCTCTAATTAACGGAACTTTTATAAACTGGAATATTCCGTTAATGGTAACGGGGAAATGTAACGGAACAACTTGGGTTGTCACAGAGAACTGCAGTCACACATAAGTAAAGCTTTAGAAATGGCATGTATGCAACACCCTGATCCTCAGGTATTAATAATGATATTTTGGTTTGGATTTTTAAGAATCTACTCGGCGAGTTGGCCTTCCTACTCGTCGCGTAGTAGCGGGTTTGTCCGCGAAGTTTAATGACCTACTCACCGAGTTCAATATGGGACTCGACGAGTAGATGCTGGAAGATGAAACCGTAGATTTCAGGGCCTTGCACCCTATTTAAAGGGTCATTAGCCTCCCTTTACAACTCTTTACCTCCCAAAAACCCTGATTCGAGTGTGAGTGTGTTTCTTGGTGATTTTAAGCTTGAAGGAAGGATTTGGTGAAGGAAACACTTGAGGAAGCAAGCTAGAGGAAGCAAAGGACTCGTGGGGATTCAAGATATGCTTCTGTGGAGCACTTTATGAAGGTATTAAGCTGTTCCTTGGCTCATTTCCACCCAAAACCCGCTTGTGCATGGATTCTAAGAAAGGGCTTTTGTGTTTAAGCCAATATTTCAAGTTGTAACTTCATATATGGACTCCTTTTGGCCTTTAGATGCATAAAGTTATCAGTTGTGCCTAGCTTGTGCCTCCCCTCTAGTGTATGACTCCATTCCAAGCTTATATTTGCTATTTTAGGGCCTTAGAGCCTTGCATGCACGTAAAGTTTGCAACTTTACGTGGAAAGCATGCCTCAGAAACTTAGAGATCTAATTTGGAAGCATTTCATGGCTCAAATGAGTCTATATGGCTTAAGATCTAATAGGAATCGGCGAGTCGCAGGGGGTGACTCGGCGAGTCATATGAAGGCAGGCATGGACTCGGTGAGTTGGATGAACGACTCGGCGAGCCCGATGAATATTGTCTTAGACTTGACGAGTTGGATGAACAACTCGGCGAGCCGGATGAAGATTTCCTAGAACTTGACGAGTTGAAGGAACAACTCGGCGAGTCGAGTAAGATTCCCCTAGCTATTGGATGTTCGTAGACGTGTCGATTGGCAAGCAAGGAAACTTGACGAATGACCTTAGATTATCTATCAAGACTGTGTGAACTCGACAAGTCACCTCGATGAATCGACGAGTAGATGTTATCCCAGGAAACTCGGCGAGTCACTAGTTGTACTCGGCGAGTTAGGGTCAACTTGGACTGTTGACTTGATCTTGGCTGTAGTTGACCAGGATTGACTTTGGGGAAATGACTGGATATTGTGTGGCACCTTTTAGGCAGTTAAGTGGAGCAGCTCGTGGGGTATATTTGGTCGCAAAGTGTCAGTTCAACATTCGTGACAGGTGAGTCTTCTCACCATACCTATGGGTCTAAGGCACCAAGGCCGGCCCATTATGTGATTATGATATATGTGATAGACATTTTGTGTTTTGTTATGTGATTGCATGTTTTGTGTGAAGACCCCGAGGGAAGCCCGTGGCATTGGATGTAATACCATGTGGGGTAGCCCATGGCAGTCCTAGGTGAAGACCATGTGGGGTAGCCCATGGCATTGGATGTAAGGCCATGTGGGGGAGCCCATGGCAGTCCTAGGTAAAGACCATGTGGGGTAGCCCATGGCATTCTCTTGTGTTTCATGTATGCATGGCTTACGTGATATATGTGTAGCTTTTATAGCTAACAGGATATGTGATATGTGGTTTGTGTGTGTGTGTGGTATGCTCTGAGAAACTCACTAAGCATTTCGCTTACAGGTTGTTGATTGTTTCAGGTACTTCAGAGCCTAAAGGCAAGGGCAAGGCGTGATGACGTGGTGCGCACCCTACCTCTCTTTTGTGTGATGGGGACTCTCTGATGTTTTCAAAAGTACAACGAAATTGTAATAATTGTGAATTGGAAAACAAATGGTTTGGAAATCTATGGATTATGGGATTTGTTTGACTAATTAAAAATGAAAATTTTCTTGGTAAAATTTGGGTCGTTACAAGTTGGTATCAGAGCCTTGTTTGAGGGATTCGGACACATTCTCGGGTGTGTCGGGACTCAAACTAAGGAAGTGGTAAAATGTTTTCAAAAGTAACTTATAAAGGATTTTTTTAAGCCAAAAAGAGGAGAGTGCAACGCGTGTGATCAGCCGAGCCAAGTAAGTAGTTTCCCAAGTTGAATAGCCATGTTATGTGATAGTGAGCTTTGTCGATTATATGGAATTGCTAGGTGTATGTTTTAAAATTATATACGGTTAGGAGCTGATAGCCTCAGAATTATGGATTTAGCCTTATTTCTTGTTGGACGCGGTCTTAGGGTAGAATCCTTTATTCAAAAGTCTATTTGATCCTTTCTGTGTATAATTTGCATGCCTAAAAGCAACCTGTAGTGATTGATTTGATTGTTATGAGTAGGACAACCATAGGGTGTCCGGGTTTGACTCATGCGAGAGTTGTGAGTCACGGTTTGTGTGGGGATAGATTTGGAGGTACCAGGTAAAACAGCAGGGAAGGGCACAAGTAGGTGTGAAGGGTAGTATTGGGCCCGTACTACTGGAAGCACAGGACCCGTACCCAAACACATGTTCTATCTAGGAAATTCCAAAGGAAAATAGTATGAAAGTAACCTCGTTATGGGTATCCTGATCATTATGTTTTGTGAAATGACAGTCCAGCATGGTGGTTACGCGATTTGGAGCAGGGGGATCAGGATCGGGATTCGGGGCTGGGTCGGGCGGCCCTGCTGATGGTATCGATGAGAGGCTGCGTGAGTTAATTGCGGCCGAGGTTACGAGGGGCATCCTTGACGCTACCCCAGTCATCTTTGGGACGGTCAAGGAGGGCATGATGGAGATCATGGAGGAGAGACTTAGAGCATTCAGGGTCGATAGTTCTGCGGGCCAGGGTGGAGCTCGAACCCCCTCGTTTAGGGAGTTCAAGGCATGCGGAGCTTCGGAGTTTTCTAGGGTCAGGGATCCCATTGTGAGCAGACGTTGGGTGGCGGACATTGAGAATGCCCAGTGCACGAGTTCTTGCTCGGAGGAGGAAAAGGTTGGATTTGCTTCCTGTATGCTGAGGGACAGGGCCCGAGATTGGTGGGGTGAGATTACTAGTCAGGTGGGAGCAGCCGGTGTGGCTGACATATCATAGGCCGAGTTTGTATGACGATTCGATCAGGAGTTTGCACCACCTATTGAGGTGCAACAGATGGTGATGGAGTTCCATGATTTACAGCAGACTACTGAGACTGTGGCGGAGATCACCACTAAGTTTCGAGAGCGAGCTTTGTTGATCCCTCAGTATGCGACAGATGAGGACATGAGGAGGTCCCGATATCACTCCATGCTGAGAGAGGACATTCGGGAATTTGTGAGCTTTACAGGGTGCAAAACCCTGAATGAGATGGTTGATAAGGCCCGTGAGAGGGAGATGGAGTTGGAGTCCCGCACGAAGCAGAAGACTGAGCAGGTGCAGGCAGCGGGGACACAGGCTAAGAAGCCTAAGACCTCTGATTCTCTGAGTAAGGGCCAATAGGGTCGGGGCCGGTGTGCCAAGTGCGGGAGGTTTCATAGTGGGGCTTGTCGGACAGTCGGGATGTCAGGATGCTACTCATGTGGCCAGCAAGGCCACTTGAGTAAGGATTGCCCAAGAAGGGCTTGATATGCTTTCACTGCAACCAGGTAAGCCATAAAAAGGCCAATTGTCCGAGGTTGCAAGGAGGAGGAGGAGGAGGAGGATCTGTGGCAGCACCCGCGCCCGCCACTATGAGGATTACTGATGGCCGCCCTAAGGCGGAAGCTCCAGCGGTGAAGAGCCGCGCATTCCAGCTGACTACCGAGGAGGCTCGGGCCGCGCCAGACGTTGTGGCTGGTATGTGTTCATTATCCTCTATCTCTTTTATGTTAATGTTTGTATGTATGCTTATTATGATTTGTATAGGGACCTTTCTGTTCAATGGTATGACGGCCCGTGTCTTATTCGATTCGGGGGCTACCCGATCTTTTGTGTCTCTTGCGCTTAGCAAGAAATTCTGAGACGCACCGAGGACTCTGGATACCCCGCTCGAGGTGGAGATTGCAGATGATCGCACCGTGAGTGCTGCGAGGGTGTGTCAGGATTGTGTCCTAAATGTGCATGGTGAAAGGTTTCACGTTGATTTGGTTCCCATACCATTGCGAGGGTTGAAGGTGATTATTGGGATGGACTGGCTGGGGGCCAATGGAGCCATGATTGATTGTGAGCGGCAGTTAGTCCGGGTTCGAACCCCAAGGGGGGGAGAACTGGTTATCCACGGCAAGAGGACCTCGCAGGGCCCGACCCTCTGTTTAGCAGCGAGGGCAAGGAGGTTTCTGCAGCAGGGCTGCATGGGATTTTTGGCCTATGTTTCAGATACGCGGATGGAGGTAGTGACGGATATCGATAGTGTGCCAGTGGTGCGGGACTTTCGGGACGTTTTTCCCGAAGAATTACCCGGAGTGCCTCCAGAAAGGCAGGTGGAGTTTCGTATTGATTTGGTACCAGGTGCCGCCCCGATAGCAAGGGCACCATATCGGTTGGCGCCACCCGAGATGCAGGAATTATTTGCACAGCTTCAATAGCTACTAGACCGAGGGTTCATCCGTCCGAGTAATTCTCCGTGGGGAGCTCCGATCCTTTTCGTGAAAAAGAAGGATGGGTCGCACAGGATGTGCATCGATTACAGAGAGCTGAATAAGTTGACGGTGAATAACCGCTATCCTTTGCCTAGGATTCACGATCTGTTTGATCAACTCCAGGGAGCATCGTGGTTCTCTAAGATTGATCTCCGGTCAGGGTATCATCAGATGAAGATTCGGGATGAGGATATACCGAAGACAGCTTTCAGGACTCGTTATGGGCATTACGAGTTCGTGGTGATGCCATTCGGGCTCACCAATGCTCCGGCTGCGTTCATGGACCTCAAGAACCGGGTGTGCAGGCTGATGTTGGATCAGTCGGTGATCGTTTTTATTGAAGATATCCTGGTCTACTCATGGACCAGGGAACAACACGAGCAACATTTGAGAGAGGTGCTGGAGACCTTGAGGACGGAGAAGATGTATACGAAGTTCTCCAAGTGTGACTTTTGGTTGCGGGAAGTGCAGTTTTTGGGTCATGTCATCAATCAAGAGGGTATTTCAGTTGACCCAGAGTGTAACATCCCGAAATATCAAGAGTAGAGTTGAAGGGCTAAAAGAGTAAATTGGGAAAGAGCGACTCGGCGAGTCCATGGGTGGACTCGGCGAGTAGAGTCGCGACTTGGTCGCGTGTTAAGTAGTCGACTCGACGAGTCAGTAAGATGGACTCGGCGACTAGGCGCTGAGTGGAGAAAACCCTAATTCTCGGGGTTGAGCCCTATATAAAGAACATAACATCCATTCCCCCAGCCTCTTTACTCATCCTCAAGTCCAGAAACCCTAACCTTCGTATGTGAGTGGATCAAGTTGCATTTGGGAGCTTGGAGAACCAATTGTTGAGGAAATCTTGAAGAGTAAGAGGCTTGGAGCAAGGGGCTTTGCTTGGATTCGAGTTCCATTGCAGTTGGGGCGTTCTTTTGAGGTAATATCTTGTCCTTGGGCTGTTACTCTTATGGATTCATCATTTTGGGGTTTGTGGGGAGCTTATCTTGGTATGTTTTGGAGTTTAGAAGTAGATCTGAGGTTGCTACCTCAGATCTGGAGTGGTGATGGTCCAAATGTTCATTAAGTCCCTGTGTTGAGTGTTGGGTGAAGCTATCATGTCCCAAACCCTAGCCCTAATGTGCAAAATGCATAGATCTCTTTGGATTCACGTAAAGTTTGCCACTTTACGTGATGGATGGGTTTTAGGAGGCTAGATCTATGTTTTGGATCAATTGCATGGCCTGGGATGCTTTTGTATGGATTCAAACCGGTGGTACTTGGCGAGTCACATGGGTGGACTCGACGAGTTGCTTGAAGATGGGATGAAACTCGACGAGTTGGAAGAACAACTCGGCGAGTTGGATGAAGATGGCCTGGAACTCGACGAGTTGTATGAACAACTCGGCGAGTAGGTTGAAGATAGCCTTAGACTCGGCGAGTCTGTTCTTGGACTCGGCGAGTCTTGTTGAAGAGTCCCAATATTTTCTGGTTGAGTCGAGAATCGGCGAGTCAAGGGATGACTCGGTGAATTGTAGGCGAGTGGACTCAGAGTTGTTGGACTCGGCGAGTCTCGGGGTGACTCGGCGAGTTAGGTCGCGGATTGAGGGAAGTTCTGAGCTTGGGGACTCGGCGAGTCATCGGGTTGAATCGGCGAGTAGAGTCAGTCAGGGGTTGACTTTGACCTTGTCTTTGACCAAGGGTTGACCAGTGGTTTCCAGGGGCATTTTGGTAATTGTTGGTTATTGTTTTGAGTTCAGTGCTTTGTTGTTGTTCAGTGGAGGAGTTCGTGTCGGAGTTTGGAGTAGCGGGATCTTATCCTTTCAACCGGCAGTTTCGAGGTGAGTTATCCTCACTATATCAACAGGGTCTACGGCACCAAGGCCGGCCCTTATCGGATTGAGATCCGGGTAGTTGTTGTTATGTTACCGCTTTGATATGTTTGCATCCTGAGAGCTAGGATGGTATATGTTAGAGATTGAGATCGGTATCTTGAGAGATAGGGAGATGCTATGCTAGTGACCTGTTAGGTCGGTATCCTAGTTAGGATGATGATATGTTATGTGATCTGTTTGATCTGCTTGTTGACTGTGACTTGCTATATGATTGTATGTATATGTGCACATGGTTGTTTGGACTGGAGTTGGGTTGAGGCGGGTCCTGCTTTGTGCTGTAGGCCAAGATACCCAGGGCGGACCGGTTGTTCCGAAGGCCCAGCGAGCGGTCCGGATAGGCTGTAGGCCCCAAGAGGGCGGACCAGACGTGCCGAGGCTCGGAGAGTGGACCAGGCCGACTGTATGGTATATGTGGTTGGTATTTTGGGGATATCTCACTAAGCTTTCGGGCTTACAGTTGTGGTTTTATGTTTTTCAGGTTCTTCAGGAGACCGTGGCAAGGCGAAGGCGTGACTGTACCGCTCCTCATGATTTTGTAGTGATGTGATTCTGGGAATACTTAAATGTTTTGTATTGAAAACCTTTTTGTAAAGATTTAATGGAATCGAGTTGTTTTTGAAAAATTTAAAATTGGTTGTATTTTTCGGTCGTTACAAGTTGGTATCAGAGCCTTGGTTTGAGTGAATTGGAGAAACACTCGTGTGACTCCAGTCTCAAATCGAGGAGAGTTTTCAAAAGAGAGTTTAAAATGGTTTTCAAAATGAGTAAAGGAGGACGCGGAGGTACGATCAGCCGGAGCCAGTAAGTAACCCAAAAATACCATGCATGTTATTTGTTTTTGAGCTTTGATAGAACAGCATGCTAGTGGTAGGCTAGGGATCTTCAGGATTTCATGATAATGTTGCCTGATTTGTGATGCCTGTAGCCTAGGGTTTCCTTGTGGGAGATTTTCAAAGTTCCTCTAGTGGTGAGGGTTGAGAGTTATTATGCATGTTTTCACTAGGGTGTTGTGGTAGTACTTCATACAAATATGGGTAGGTGTGGAACGTAGTATGGGCCCGTACTACTGAAAGCACAGGACCCATACGCATATCAGGGAAACCATGACCTCTAGGGTTGGGGTGAGAGAGTTGGATCCCAGGATAATGGGAAGAGTCTGAGATTTTGTGTGGTGTTTTTCAGTATGGAGATTCCGAGGCATGATGAGAGTGGATCCGGATCAGGATCGGGAGCAGGAGAGGGAGTTCCGGGCGAGTCAGTACCGCCCGAGGTTATCGGTCAGATGAGCACGTGTGAGTTGGATGCGAGGATTCATGAGATCCTGCGTGATGAGATTGTTGAGTTGTTCCGGGCTGAGTTGCCGGAGCTGTTTGGGTCGATCAAGACCGCCATGGTTGAGTATTTTGATGAGCGCTATGCAGCTCTCACAGAGACGGTTGCCGCGGCGGCTACATCAGCTGTAGCAGTGGCAGGGGGAGGAGCTGGTCGGGGCTTTCAGTATCGGGACTTCGACAATACGAAGCCTCCCACCTTTGATGGAGTTCAGGACCCGATTGTTGCTATGAGGTGGTTATCGGACGTGGAGGGGTGTTTCTTCACGTGTTCATGCCCTGCTGATCAGAGGTTGAGGTGTGCTCTGAACCTGTTGAGGCTCGGGGCGAAGGATTGGTGGAGATTGACCACGGGGTCATATTCGGATGCGCAGAGGGTTGCGGTTTCATGGGATCAGTTCAGGGAGATGTTCAGTACTCGTTATGTTCCACAAGTTGAGAGGGAGAGATTGGCTCAGGAGTTCCTTGAGCTGAAGTAGGGTTCGGAGTCGGTGACTGAGATCACCAGGATGTTCACTGAGAGGGCGATGTTTTGCCCAGAGTTCGCTTCGGAGCAGGCTCAGATGTCTCGATATCTGAGCATGCTCAAGAGGGATATCAGACAGTTTGTGTCTACCCAGAGGTGCAATACCTTATTGGAGTTGCAGGAGGCCGCTAGGCGGCGAGAGTTAGAGATTGAGTTGCAGTTGCATGAGCTGAGGCAGGCTCCGGTGCAGTCGCAGCCGGCGTCGAAACGGTCCAAGACCGTTGATGTTAGAGTAGGGGATCCGAGCAGCCACACTTGTGGGAAGTGTGGGAGGGGTCACACCGGAATTTGTAGGTCCGGTGGTGCATGCCGCAAGTGCGGAAAGGAGGGGCACTATGCAAGGGATTTTCGGCTGTCAGCGCCGGTTCGGTTTGAGGATTTGTTATCATTTCCATTAGGTTGGACATTTGAGGGTCAACTATCCACAACTTGCTGCAGGACGGATGCAGGTTCCAGCACCGGCCACTTTGAGGATCACGGGTGGAGGTCAGGGTGGAGCGGAGCCCCCAAGGGCTCAGGGTCGTGCTTATCAGCTTGCGGCAGAGGAGGTCAGAACAGTGCCAGATGCAACTGCGGGTATGTTTCTTTCTTGATATCTTGTTATCTTGTGGTTATTGTGGTGTTTTGTTTATGTGCTGGTATCTTTGTGTGGTTTACGATGCGGTATTCGTCGTTTTGAGAGTTTTGGGTTGGTTATGGGTTTTTGTTTTGGAAATTTCATTGGTTATCATCCATGAGGGTTATTAGTGGAAACCTGGCATTCGGTTGAAGGCCGGGTAGCATCTGCTTTCTGAGGAGTGGTTAGATGCAGGTTGAATTTCTTTCGAGCGGGTTATCAGTGTTGATGTGGGATCTTGTCAAGGTTGTTTATGCCTGTGTAAATCAGACCGTGTGTACGTGTTGGTTTTGTGCAGAGTTGTTCTGGGAGGTCGGTGATGGCAACCGGTGGTTGTTAATCAGTGCTACAAGTGGGGGAGGATTGGAAAATTCTCCGGAAGATCGATGAGTATTTGAGGGTGCTTAGCTGCTGGTTTCAGCAGTGGTTCTGTCAGTCAAAAGTATAGGCTGGTACGAGTAAGTGGCAGGCATGCGGGGCGGGATACAGACCTAGGGCATTCGATTGTGGAGGGCCTGGGAGCAGGCCGAGATCGAGCATGTGCGATTGAGACAGAGTTCGAAACCCTTAAAGGGCTAGAACAGTATGCATGGGAGGATTTACGGGAGAGATAGCTCGGAATGATGAATGCTAGTTGAGCGGTCCGGATAGACTGAAGGCCGGTAGGCGTACCAGTCAGGCCGAAGGCTCGGAGAACGGTCCAGCCAAACTGAAGGCACTGAGAGCGGTCCAGATTGGCTGAAGGTTCTGAGAGTGGTCCAGATTGTTTAAAGGCCCGGTGAGGCGGTCCAGTCATGCTGAAGACTCTGCAGGTATTTCTAGTCCAGTTGAGGAGATGGATTGAGTATGTTGCGATATGTTAGCATCAGGAGGTCTGGCCCTGGGTATTGATCTTGATTAGTGGAGATGGTGCATGGACTCGAGAGTCCTTGCGAGCAGATTCAGAGCATGTGTGTTGCATGGATAGCGGTTATGTTATAAAGGGGTGGTGCAGCGTTGGGTGAGCACCGTGGCACTTGTTGTGGTGACAAGGCAGCCAAGTGGATTTCCTTGGTAAGGAATGAGAGAGGAGTGTAACTCCGAGAGGGAGTGCAAGTTCACAGAAGTGAAAGCGGCAGAGCAAAGTTATGATTAGAGTAATTCGAGTATGGTTATTGAGCAGAGTGTTTGCGGCAGTGGAACAGAAGCACATCCGGTTTGGGATGTCTGCTGAGGTCACGGAGGGAATTCCGCAGGTGTAGAGCCAAGAGGCTAGGAAGGGATGCAGGGAGAGAGTCTTGGGCTCTCAGTGTGAATCTGATCAGGGAATTGGGTATGTATTATTGGTTCATCCCGGGGGATGTTTGAGGATATCATCAGTGTATCGGGTTTTCCCAACCTGAGGGTGTTAGAGCTAGTTCAGCATGTGTATGTGATTGCAAGAGGAGAACTCGTGGGAGTTGCTCTGAGATTGAAGAATGGGTCTTTCCGCCAGCATGAAATGGATAGAGTGGGATTCAGATCGGGGATCCGATGGTTCATGGTTTTCTAGCTCATATGGGTCAAGTGATGGTTGTGATTTGGTGCAGTGATGCATCTTGGGTAATTCTCGATTGTTGAGTGTGATTATCAGAGGGTATAGCCGGTGCCCGGTTTGAGACGGTGGTCAGGACACCGCAAGGAAAGAGGAAATGAGTTCGAGTTTCGATGGTTATGCCTTGAGGAACCTGGTCCGGTTAGGGCCAGGTGGCGCATCGTGGGAGTATTTTGGAGTTGAGTTGCCGTAGGCTTCGAGGACGAAGCCTAATTTAAGTGGGGGAGAATTGTAACATCCCGAAATATCAAGAGTAGAGTTGAAGGGCTAAAAGAGTAAATTGGGAAAGAGCGACTCGGCGAGTCCATGGGTGGACACGGCGAGTAGAGTCGCGACTTGGTCGCGTGTTAAGTAGCCGACTCGGCGAGTCAGTAAGATGGACTCGGCGAGTAGGCGCTGAGTGGAGAAAACCCTAATTCTCGGGGTTGAGCCCTATATAAAGAACATAACATCCATTCCCCCAACCTCTTTACTCATCCTCAAGTCCAGAAACCCTAACCTTCGTATGTGAGTGGATCAAGTTGCATTCGGGAGCTTGGAGAAGCAATTGTTGAGGAAATCTTGAAGAGTAAGAGGCTTGGACCAAGGGGCTTTGCTTGGATTCGAGTTCCATTGCAGTTGGGGCGTTCTTTTGAGTTAATATCTCGTCCTTGGGCTGTTACTCTTATGGATTCATCATTTTGGGGTTTGTGGGGAGCTTATCTTGGTATGTTTTGGAGTTTGGAAGTAGATCTGAGGTTGCTACCTCAGATCTGGAGTGGTGATGGTCCAAATGTGCATTAAGTCCCTGTGTTGAGTGTTGGGTGAAGCTATCATGTCCCAAACCCTAGCCCTAATGTGCAAAATGCATAGATCTCTTTGGATTCACGTAAAGTTTGCCACTTTACGTGATGGATGGGTTGTAGGAGGCTAGATCTATGTTTTGGATCAATTGCATGGCCTGGGATGCTTCTGTATGGATTCAAACCGGTGGTACTCGGCGAGTCACATGGGTGGACTCGACGAGTTGCTTGAAGATGGGATGAAACTCGACGAGTTGGAAGAACAACTCGGCGAGTTGGATGAAGATGGCCTGGAACTTGACGAGTTGTATGAACAACTCGGCGAGTAGGTTGAAGATAGCCTTAGACTCGGCGAGTCTGTTCTTGGACTCGGCGAGTCTTGTCGAAGAGTCCCAATATTTTCTGGTTGAGTCGAGAATCGGCGAGTCAAGGGATGACTCGGTGAGTTGTAGGCGAGTGGACTCAGAGTTGTTGGACTCGGCGAGTCTCTGGGTGACTCAGCGAGTTATGTCGCGGATTGAGGGAAGTTCTGAGCTTGGGGACTCGGCGAGTCATCGGGTTGAATCGGCGAGTAGAGTCAGTCATGGGTTGACTTTGACCTTGTCTTTGACCAAGAGTTGACCAGTGGTTTCCAGGGGCATTTTGGTAATTGTTGGTAATTGTTGGTTATTGTTTTGAGTTCAGTGCTTTGTTGTTGTTCAGTGGAGGAGTTCGTGTCGGAGTTTGGAGTAGCGGGATCTTATCCTTTCAACCGGCAGTTTCGAGGTGAGTTATCCTCACTATATCAACAAGGTCTACGGCACCAAGGCCGACCCTTATCGGATTGAGATCCGGGTAGTTGTTGTGATGTTACTGCTTTGATATGTTTGCATCCTGAGAGCTAGGATGGTATATGTTAGAGATTGAGATCGGTATCTTGAGAGATAGGGAGATGCTATGCTAGTGACCTGTTAGGTCGGTATCCTAGTTAGGATGATGATATGTTATGTGATCTGTTTGATCTGCTTGTTGACTGTGAATTGCTATATGATTGTATGTATATGTGCACATGGTTGTTTGGACTGGAGTTGGGTTGAGGCGGGTCCTGCTTTGTGCTGTAGGCCAACATACCCAGGGCGGATCGGTTGTTCCGAAGGCCCAGCGAGCGGTCCGGATAGGCTGTAGGCCCCAAGAGGGCAGACCAGACGTGCCGAGGCTCGGAGAGTGGACCAGGCCGACTGAAGGCCCGATGTGGGCGGACCAGTCATACTGTAGACTCAGAGAGTGGACCAGGTGGATTGAAGGCCCGGCGCGGGCGGACCAATCACACTGCAGACTCGATGTATGTGGTTAGATTCGGAGAGTGGACCAGGTGGATTGAAGGCCCGGTGCGGGCGGACCAATCACACTGTAGACTCGAGGTGCATGGCTGTTCTGTGATCAGATATGTTGTGGCATGTTATGCGTGTATGGTATATGTGGTTGGTATTTTGGGGATATCTCACTAAGCTTTCGGGCTTACAGTTGTGGTTTTATGTTTTTCAGGTTCTTCAGGAGACCGTGGCAAGGCGAAGGCGTGATCGTACCGCTCCTCATGATTTTGTAGTAATGTGATTCTGGGAATACTTAAATGTTGTGTATTGAAAACCTTTTTGTAAAGATTTAATGGAATCGAGTTGTTTTTGAAAAATTTAAAATTGGTTGTATTTTTCGGTCGTTACACAGAGAAGGCGGAGACTGTTATGCGATGGGAAGTACCGAGGAATGCCTCAGAGATTCATAGCTTCTTGGTCTTAGCAGTTTATTATTGGAGATTTATCCAAGATTTCTCCAAGACTGCTGTGCCATTGACCCATTTGACCAAGAAGAATGAGGCTTTTCGATGGGGTGAGGATCAGCAGAGGGCTTTTGAGACCCTCAGGCAGAGGTTATGTGAGGCTCCGATCCTAGTACTGCCCAAGGGATTGGACGATTTCGTCTTATATTGTGATGCATCGATCTCAGGGTTGGGTGCGGTACTGATGCAGAGGGGGCACGTGATCGCATATGCCTCGAGGCAGTTGAAGCCTTACGAGGCAAATTACCCCGCGCATGACCTAGAGTTGGGGGCAGTGGTGTTCGCCCTCAAGATTTGGAGGCACTATTTGTATGGGGTGAAATTCGTTGTGTATACCGATCACAAGAGTCTGAAGTATTTGATGGACCAGTAGAACCTGAATATGCGATAGTGGAGATGGTTGGACATGCTAAAGGACTATGACTGCGAGATCCTATACCATCCAGGGAAGGCCAATGTGGTGGCCGATGCATTGAGTCGCAAGGCGACGGGGTCACCAATCAGGGGTATTTGTATGAGGGTAACGGTAAGTCCACCCTTGATAGACATGATTCGAGAGGCTCAGGTCGAGGGGGTGAAGAAAGAGAACTGGAAATTGGAAAGAATTTGGGGGCAATATCCTTTGTTTGTTAAGGATAGTCGTGGCTTGTTGACGCAGTGTGGCCGAGTATGGGTGCCAATGTTAGGGGGAGTGAGGCAGAGATTGTTAGAGGAGGCGCATAAGTCCAAATTTTATATACACCCAGGTGAAACAAAAATGTATAGGGATTTGAGGCTGAGTTATTGGTGGCCCTGCATGAAGCGGGAGATCGTCGGGTATGTGGAGCAATGCTTGACCTGCAGGAAGGTCAAGGCCGAGCACCAGCGACCTCATGGTAAGGTTCATACATTACCCATTCCCATATGGAAGTGGGAAGAGATCACTATGGACTTCATCACGAAGCTACCACGGACAACGAGGGGAGTAGATGCCATATGGGTGATCGTGGATAGACTGACGAAGAGTGCTCACTTCATTCCGATCTCCGAGAGTATATCTGCAGAGAAGTTGGTGGACATTTATGTTTGAGTGGCGGTGGCTAGGCACGGAGTGCCGGTATCAGTCGTTTCAGATAGGGATGTTCGGTTTACATCCAGGTTTTGGAAGAGGTTCCACGAGGAACTGGGTACCCAGCTGCATTTTAGTACGACATATCACCCCAGACCGACGTCCAAAGTGAGAGGACGATCCAGACACTGTAGGATATGTTGCAGGCATGTGTGCTGGATTTCGGAGGGAGTTGGGATACGTACCTCCCATTGGCAGAGTTTTCGTACAATAACAGTTATCATGCCAGTATTGACCAAGCACCATTTGAGATGTTATATGGACGGAGGTGCAGGACCCCAGTGTGCTGGGATGAGGTTGGGCATCGAGTTTTGGGGAGCACGGAGGTGGTACTCGAGACTACTGGACTGATTCAGCAGGTGCGTAACCGATTGCGAGTCGCGCAAAGTCGTCAGAAGAGTTATGCGGACCGAAGACGATTAGACCTTGAATTTCAAGAAGGAGACTTTGTCTTACTGAAGGTGTCACTTTGGAAAGGGATTATCCGGTTCCGTCAGAGGGGCAAATTGGGGCCTCGGTTCATAGGTCCGTTCAGGATCATAGCCCAGGTGGGCAAGGTGGCATATCGTTTAGATCTCCCAGAGGAGCTTAGTCGGATTCACAACACCTTCCATGTGTCTCAGCTCTGGAAGTGTGTTGCCGATGAGTCTTCAGGCATAGCCTTGGACGACATTCAGTTGGATGGGGGCCTGAATTATGTCGAGAGACTAGTTGCGATCCTAGACAGGAAGACAAAGAAGCTCCGTAATAAAGAAGTGAAGTTGGTAAAGGTGCAATGGCGGCACCGGAAGAGTTCCGAATGGACCTGGGAATCGGAAGATGAATTGCGAGGTTTCTATCCGGAGTTGTTTGGACCAGCAGGCTTCGAGGGCGAAGCCTAATTCAAGTGGGGGAGAGTTGTAACACCCTGATCCTCAGGTATTAATAATGATATTTTGGTTTGGATTTTTAAGAACCTACTCGGCGAGTTGGCCTCCCTACTCGTCGAGTAGTAGCGGGTTTGTTCGCGAAGTTTAATGACCTACTCGCTGAGTTCAATATGGGACTCGACGAGTAGATGCTGGAAGATGAAACCCTAGATTTCGGGGCCTTGCACCCTATTTAAGGGGTCATTAGCCTCCCCTTTACATCTCTTTACCTCCCAAAAACCCTGATTCGAGTGTGAGTGTGTTTCTTGGTGATTTTAAGCTTGAAGGAAGGATTTGGTGAAGGAAACACTTGAGGAAGCAAGCTAGAGGAAGCAAAGGACTCGTGGGGATTCAAGATATACTTCTGTGGAGCACTTTATGAAGGTATTAAGATGTTCCTTGGCTCATTTCCACCCAAAACCCGCTTGTGCATGGATTCTAAGAAAGGGATTTTGTGTCTAAGCCAAGATTTGAAGTTGTAACTTCATATCTGGACTCCTTTTGGCCTTTAGATGCATAAAGTTATCAGTTGTGCCTAGCTTGTGCTCCCCTCTAGTGTATGACTCCATTCCAAGCTTATATTTGCTATTTTAGGGCCTTAGAGCCTTGCATGCACGTAAAGTTTGCAACTTTACGTGGAAAGCATGCCTCAGAAGCTTAGATCTGTAATTTGGAAGCATTTCATGGCTCAAATGAGTCTGTATGGTTTAAGATCTGATAGGACTCGACGAGTCGCAGGGGGTTACTCGGCGAGTCATATGAAGGCAGACATGGACTCGGCGAGTTGGATGAACGACTCGGCGAGCCCGATGAATATTGTCTTAGACTCGACGAGTTGGATGAACAACTCGGCGAGTCGGATGAAGATTTCCTAGAACTTGACGAGTTGAAGGAACAACTCGGCGAGTCGAGTAAGATTCCCCCAGCTATTGGATGTACGTAGATGTGTCGAGTGGCAAGCAAGGAAACTCGACGAATGACCTTAGATTATCAATCAAGACCGTGTGAACTCGACGAGTCACCTCGATGACTCGGCGAGTAGATGTTATCCCAGGAAACTCAGCGAGTCACTAGTTGTACTCGGCGAGTTAGGGTCAACATGGAATGTTGACTTGATCTTGGTTGTAGTTGACCAGGATTGAATTTGGGGAAATGACTGGATATTGTGTGGCACTTTTTAGGCAGTTGAGTGGAGCAGCTCGTGGGGTATATTTGGTCGCAAAGTGTCAGTTCAGCATTCGTGACAGGTGAGTCTTCTCACCATACTTATGGGTCTAAGGCACAAAGGCCGAACCATTATGTGATTATGATATATGTGATAAACATTCTATGTTTTGTTATGTGATTGCATGTTTTATATGAAGACCCCGGGGGAAGCCCGTGGTATTGGATGTAAGACCTTGTGGGGTAGCCCATGGCAGTCCTAGGTGAAGACCATGTGGGGTAGCCCATGGCATTGGATGTAAGGCCATGTGGGGGAGACCATGGCAGTCCTAGGTAAAGACCATGTGGGGTAGCCCATGGCATTCTCTTAGGTTTCACGTATGCATGGCTTACGTGATATATGTGTAGCTTTTATAACTAACATGATATGTGATATGTAGTTTGTGTGTGTGTGGTATGCTCTGGGAAACACACTAAGCATTTCGCTTACAGGTTGTTGATTGTTTCAGGTACTTCAAAGCCTAAGGGCAAGGACAAGGCGTGATGACGTGGCGCGCACTTTGCCTCTCTTTTGTGTGATGGGGACTCTCTGATGTTTTCAAAAGTACAACGAAATTGTAATAATTGTGAATTGGAAAACAAATGGTTTGGAAATCTATGGATTATGGGATTTGTTTGACCAATTAAAAATGAAAATTTTCTTGGTAAAATTTGGGTCGTTACAATGTAATGTTGAAAGGAGTAACAAGTCTAGGCATATTCACTCCGTGCCCTATTTTGGTACGCTCTCACATATGGCGACCTCCAGAGTGACCATTCTAACAATATATCCTTCAACTTTTGAATCATAGTGGCTACTGTGGCAACCCGTTCAATGGGATTGCCCTTCCCAATAGTAGAGGACCCAAAGTGGACGAGTTCTAGACTTATATCAATTATCATGTGTTTAAAAATAATATATAACAAAAAAACAATAATGAAATAGTGGTGTTCCAAGCTGAACAACTGATAGGTTTAACTTAGACCATAATATCGAATATACACCCCAAAACCAAGGGAACATATGCCGCACCCTTCAAACACCGATGTCGAAACAATCTGGCGGGGTGTTTACGGGAATACTTGTGCTTAATGATCCACCCCTTATCATAATACCAACAAAATTGTTATCTCCCTTCATCAATTAGCCGGAGGATTATAGTCTACCCTTATCAACAAGACACCCAAACCTTAAGATATATGATATCGAGCCTTTTATGTGGCATATAAAGTTACTCTGACTCGACCTTTAGTTATGGTGTTATTCAGTTGTGGAGCCTAATATTTTTCTATGACCTTATCGTCGCTACGGAAACTAAATATGGTTCCCGCTTATATATCAGTTTTGGCATCAAGTTCTAGAGTTACGGAGTATAACCACAACTACACGGGTTGTGGAGTCGTCGCAAGGGTAGACTGCAAGGGAAAAGTTCAAGGTCATGCTTGTTACGGTATATCGTGCTTTGTATCTCTCATTTAGGAAGGTTGTATGGTCTCGACACTGCAATTTTGGTGTCTCGACAAAGCCACTATAATGTATGGTTGCAGTATGTGGTTGTAGTGTGTGGATAAAATGTATGGTTACAGTATATAAATTTGGTGTATGGTTATGGTGTAAGGTTGCAGTACTCGAGCAAACAGGCCAGCTATTAAACATTGCTCTCTTAGTCCTGATTCACACCGGTTTTTAGATCAACTTTTTTTATATATAAATAGAGCTCTTATAAAAATGTAAACCTAATGTATAAAAGAAATTTGAGATTCTCTCAACAATTTAAGGCCCAACCATAGAGCATCATACTTATACACGAAAAATTCAAATCATCGGAGCACCCATAAGTGAAAAGGGGTTTTCAATGTCTTGGGTCCATCTGAGGGGAACAAATAGATCGAAGCAGTCAACAAATTTTGATGTTTAGAAAAAATGTCTTAAATAACAAAAAAAGTCACTTTTTTGGTTGTTCCTTTGATATCACCATCATATCACCCATTCCATGTTCTATAAACTAGAAATTGTTTTCATGGTGAATGTGGCCTAGATTGGATCCATATCTTTCTTAGATTAAATCCAAATTTGCTCATGTTAAGTACAAGATTGTCCAATCAGAAGCTGAATTAAATGGGGTACTTTGTCTATAAAGTTTTTATTAGTGTAGAGTTTATTATTTACAAAGTTATTTTCAGTGTTCGTTTTCTTAGTTTTGGCCATACTATTTATATATAGATTGTCAACACAATGTTTATTCCACTTTGCATATTGTTGTGGGTACAATTTTTGAATTACCGTTTACATCTTGAACTTGAACATATATCCTGGGAAAGCCTGATCTTGGATTTATTCAGTATCTTGGTCTGTCACCATATTTCTTGTGATATTTTATGCAGGCAATTAAGGCGCAATTGTCACAACTAGGAATTTTGATACTTTGTAACAAAAACAATGATAACAATTGTGAACCAAAAATGTGGAAGCATGTATGATGCTTATTCAATAACAACAAAATCCCCATCAAACACTCTATACAAGCACTTCAAATAGTCAACAAATAATTGGAAACCCTAGAAATCCCGGTTTAAGTCCATTATGGACTAGGATTTCCTTATTGGGCCTAATGGACCAATAAGCTCCTAATTTGACTATTTTGGGCTTAGATCTTATATGGGATCTAATTGGACCTACTTCCATGAAACTTAACCTTTTGGGCCTTATAAGCCTAAAATGGACTAGTTTATCTTTAATGGGCCTTGTTGGGCCACAACAAGTCCAATTAGCTTTAATGGACTCAAATCCATTCCTTTATGCTAGATTTGGGCCCTAAACACCTCTAAGGTCCCAATCGGCCGAAAACCATCAAAATGGGCCTCCTATTATTGGAACAAAGCATTAAAGGCCTACTCCATCTCTCTTCTCTCTCTTTCTCGGCCCAAGAGGAAAACAAAAAAAAGAGAATAATAAGGGTTGACTTTTATGTGCCACCTTCCTATTATACACCAAATAAACATGCATGGTCCAACATACATCCAAGACCAATCTCATGTTCCCATGCACTCATCTCTCTCTTCCCCTCTCTCCTCTTATTTCGGCCGAGACCATCACACACACACCCACACTCTTCCAAATTCTCTCAAACACTCACAAGAACACTCTACATTTCCTCTCTAATTTTCGAGAATTTGCACATCTTCAAGAAGAGTTTCATTATCAAAAATCATCAATTCTTGGTAAGTCCTACCACACTTAAGTTGTATAACTTCATTTTCATGTAGATCACTCATTCTAATTAAGTTTTTCATGATCTACTCCTTAGAAGCTTCTTAAGTTCGAAATCAACCCAAGAAAGCTTGCTAGGGCCGAAAATAGCATCAAACTTCTTTCATTTCTTCTTTAAAACCGAGATCCACAAGAAAAGGTGAGTTCATACCCCTCTATTTTCGGTTTTCATATGTTTTATGGGGGAGAATACAAGTAAAATGTGTAGATCTATGTGTATGTGTATGTTATGTGTGATTTCATGTGTTTATGTGGTAAATGTGTAACAAAAAGAATAGAAATTCGAGATCTATGGCTCTAAGAGGAAGATAAACATGATCTAAGATGTATTACACTAAAACAAGTCAAGAAAAATTACCCTCTAAGATTAAAGTATACATATTGCAACATAAAACTCACTTTTGGGCTAAAATTGTCAAACAAACAAAAGTTGGGTTGAAAAATTGCTCTTCACGGTTTTCTCAAGGATTAAAAGAGTCAAAACAGTAAAAAAATAAGTGTTTTTATGAATATCATACTCTTTTAAAGGTTAGAAATGAAATTTATGGCTTAATGGGCCAAATTTTGGGCTTTTCGGCCCAATGAGCAAAAACTTGCAAAAATTACAACTTTAAGGGGTTGAAATGATAAACTTCTCAAAACAGGGGGTAAAAGGGGTGAATAAAACTAATTCAAGGATTAAAATGATGTATTTTCCAAACAAGGACCAAAATCGTAAACTTTTTGGATTTTGGGCAAAAATTGTAAAAGTTGCAAAAAGTTTGGGCTTTAACCGAAGAACACTTTTCTGGAAGGGATGAAACTGCCAAAGAATAATTTTTGAGCTAAAAATATAACTTGAACAAGTCTATGGGTCAAAAGTGTCAAGAAAAATGGTTTAAGGGCTTAAAATGTCTTTTTTTTGTATAAAGGACTAAAATTGTCAATTTTACTAACGAATGGCTGAAAGGGTTCAAACCAATATTTTTGAATCAATTATTTTGTTTTTAAGATATTTGAGTTAAAATAAAAATACCAAACTACAATTCATGAAAATGGAAAGATGGAAATATGTATAATTTCTAACATCGTTATAAATAACCGACCGACCTCGTTCTGGTGCGAAATTAACAATTACCCAATCAAACTTTCCAACAATTATATTATACCTAAAACAAGTAAACATCCAAATCTTTGGGCTTGAAAGTTCCAATCATGCTTGTTGGTCCTTTGTGACCCATTAACATGATTTTTGGGCCCAAAGGATAATAATAAATGTTTTTGGGCCTTCTATGACCCAAATTCATATTTAAGGGACCCTCAATGGCTTTTAAGTGCTATTGGGCCTTAGTGGCCCATTAGTATTGCTAGCAAGGTCCAAGTAAATCAAATGTGAAATGGGTCAACGTGCCCTTCGTATACCCAATAGCCATAAATAATATGTGAGATTAGTAGGACCTTGTAATCCTCTTCTCCTCGTTTATTAGGCCTACCTTCAATTCAGTAAACATATACAAGTCGTTAATCAATGGTAATCAAATTCATGTTAGATTTAGTGAGTAATAGAGGATGACACCTGTATGGGTCGTCTGTAGTCTGTAGTTATAATCAAAGTCTCCTGGAGGGAGAGCGAGAGTTTGTGTATAGATCTATACGGGGGTGACTCCCCCACACCTCAGTTGTTCGCTACAGTTAGACTCGGCCGGTATAGGGTGACAAAATCTTAAGATCAATTCAGGCGTACGTTAGAATACCAAGACAGACGAACCAGTCATTATCATATATGGTTATAACGACTCACAATTAAACAAATCTAACACTATTCGAGTAATCAGGGAAAAATCATAATCATTCGTCGTGACGGTATAACAATTTGAAACAATTATATTTTTCTTTATCAGAAAACATCGGGTTTTTTCGAGGAAATAAACACCATTCATTTGTATTTTTTCAATAACTATAATGCAAAACTTTTCATTTATACACGCTTTGAAATTATTCATGCATAAACCGATGGATCTTCACACTTTGGTATGAACAATTGTCTTTTTCATAAAATATCGGATTTTCTGGGTTTTATAAACTATACAAACATTTTCAAAACAACCATTCTTATGAACTCACCAACATTTCATATGTTGACGTTTTTCAAAATAACTTGTATTCTCAGGTAACAGGTAAGTCGAGGAGTAACATCGAGTATGTTAGGGTATTAT
This sequence comes from Lactuca sativa, assembly GCF_002870075.4. Lineage (NCBI taxonomy): Eukaryota > Viridiplantae > Streptophyta > Magnoliopsida > Asterales > Asteraceae > Lactuca > Lactuca sativa. The sequence goes on along the minus strand of NC_056631.2, from coordinate 63,890,420 downwards.
GCTTTTGGAAAAACTATCAAACAATTTATATTATGGATATGTAATGATTAAACAATGTACTTGATGTGAACAATGTCAGTTGTAATGTATTGATGCATGGTGATGTTTATGTTATGATTCATGTATATTCATTGTGATGATATTCAATATAAGTCACGCAAGCCCTCAGACGTTTCCGCCGTCTGGTTTGGGGGTGTGACAGCAATGAAAAAAGAATAAGACCAAGTCAACTGCAAGTGGTCAATGCCTCATGAACGTTTAAGACTCTTGTAAAATCCAAGTCAAGCAAAGATCAAAGAGAATCCCAGGAATGTCGGAGTTTTAGTTATTCTTGTTATGTATAAAAGACTAGTTGATCGATGCACACACGGACACTTCCACTTCTTCTTCTTCTTTGATTCTTTCGACGTTTGAGCATAATAACATTCTTTCTAAGATCATATAACACCTGTAAGTTTTATTCTTGATTTAATATAAGTTGTAAGGCATGTGAATTCATCACCTACAGAGGTTTTGTAACACCCCAAAATTCAAGACCAAGAATTTGATTTTTAATTAAATAATTATAAAAACCGATAGTATGAAAACATCAATAATGTCATCCAATATCATGATCAAAATTTCAATAATCAAAACATGTCATAAAACAATATCAGAGTATAACTACCAAGGATCTTAAGTGCGGAAATCATGGTGTGATGCGCTGCAATCATGCCGGTTCCTTTCCTTTTGAGGAAGACGTGCCTGAAACCAAAACTGTAAATTGTAAGCACAAAGCTTAGTGAGTTCCCTCATCATACCACATAATATCATAGCAAGCATATACGGGTGGTGGACCTACCCTGTCAAGCATATTTGGGTGCCCGACCTACCCTCCGGTGTATCTCAACCGGTTACGAGGTCTATTTCACCCCTACCACTACCACATAATATCATAGCAAATAAGAACATAAAGCACAAGAGATAGTTTCATATCAGACAATTATCACAAAGACAATCATCTCTACTACAAACAACTACTAGTGGGCCGACATTGGTGCCTTCGACCCACTCATACAGGAAGGTAACCCACCTCGAATGTTGTAACGTGGCTGAAAATTTTCCGGCTCTGAAATCAACCCAATTCATTGCCTACACATAAAATATTTCCTTAATTTCCCTTTTCATACTCATAACCGCTTAAGGGTCAACTTTAGTCAAAGTCAAAGTCAACATTTTGGTCAAAGTCAACATTCCGAGTTGACTCAACTCGCCGAGTTGGCCCTTCAACTTTCCGAGTTCCACAAATCATAAAACCCTGAAATCGCGATCCAAGTCATCAAGTTCTTTCATGATCTCGTCGAGTTCCTCCCTATCAGCAGAATCGGGACTTCTCAAATCAACCCGTTGAGTCCATCCTTGAACTTGCCGAGTTCTTCCTTTTAACAGAATAGGGACACTTCGAACCAACTCGTTAAGTTCCTCTATGAACTCGTCGAGTTCTTCAGTCTGTTAAGCTTCTTAATGTATTAAGCCATCATTCTTCGAATCTAAGTCCCATACTCCAGATCTGGGTCGAAAACACACCTAGGATCCAACTTTACCCATTAAAACCCATCCTAGAAGAAATGAGCTCTAACCCTAACTCAAAATGGCTTAGATCCAACTCCAAAAGCCATCAAAACTTCAAGATAGACCATGAGGTCATAGATCTAGACTCTAGGGACGATTTGGTCACGTAAAGTTCCTATCTTTACTTCCATGCATGACCTACTTGGCTCAAAAGACCAAAAATATGGTCTAAAAGTTGCATGGGACTTCGATGGCCATAAAGTTGGCACCTTTATGCCATGAAATCCCCTTAAGACCCTAGATCTGAAGGGTTTGCCCATATGGGACGTCCAAATCCTAAAGGCCAACATACTTAGACCAACTTCTGGATCTACTCTCCTCCTATACGTCCTTGCTCCTTCTTCAAGTACCTCCTTCTTCAAAATCACAAAAAAATGCACAAAAGTTGGCTCAAAACTCTCAAAAGTATGTGCCGCAAATGCAGCAAGGATGGGAACTGTAACATCCCAAAATTCAAGACTAAAAATTTCTTTTAATAAAATATTACTTAAAGTAAAATCATCGATTCAAAGCAAAATCAAAGTAATAGTTTTCAAAACACATGTTCGTTATCAGAGTAAAACATTCCCAGGCTGACTAATCTTTGGTGTGTGCCATGTGATCATCCCGAGCTCCATCATCCGCTACCGGAAGTACCTGAAACCAAAACTGAAAACCATAAGCACGACGCTTAGTGAGTTCCCCCATCATACCTCATAACATACAATCACCTAACATACACATATTGTCAGGCGTATCTGGGTGCCCGACCTACCCCTTCGGTCCTCTCGACCGGATACTGGCTAGCATATCTGGGTGCTGGCCTCCCCTTCGGCCCTCTCGACTGGATACTGACTAGTATATCGGGGAGCTTGCCTCCCCCTTCGGTCCTCTCGACCGGACACTGGCTAGCATATCTGGGTGCTGGCCTCCCCTTCAGTCCTCTCGACCGGATACTGACTAGCATATCTGGGTGCTGGTCTCCCCTTCGGTCCTCTCAACCGGATACTGGGGACTATTTCACCCCTACTACTACCACATAACACATATATCACATAATCTATCTAGCATGGCTGGGCATGACCGCCCCTTCGGCCCTATCGACCGGTAGTCTAGGGGGGGCTGTCTCCCCCTACTGCCTCTAACTCATATAACAGATCATGCTAGCATGTAAACATAATATCACATACTGTCAGACGTATCTGGGGTGTCTGACTACCCTTCGGTCCTAACAACCGATCTCTACTGATGAGTCATGAAACCCCGTCCATGCTCCCACTGATAGTGAGATACGGGCCCAACCCACACCCACTCTTTCCCTAACTTGGGCCTCGCCCCTGATCTGCTGCTAATGAGATGTGGAACACCATCCACACTCTGCTATTGGTGAGATACGGGACCTCGCCCATACTCACCTCCCTACCAGGCACATACAAGTATCACGCAGACAACAAGTATAAACTATCACATAAACCATTCCTTGGGCACCCGCCTGCTCTCCCTAGACCTCGTCCTGAATATCATACTAGCATACTGTGTCTAGGGCTAACCCCCGGGTCTTCTACTCATAACGACATGGGCCGGCATTGTGGCCATAGAAACATTCATACAAAAGGGAAACTCACCTGCACTGGCTGAACTCCCTGATGAACCCACTGGCTGCTGCCCGACAACTCACTGAACTCCTGCTCCACTAGCTCCCCGAGCCATCAATATCAATGCAACACTTAGTCTAACTGACCCCCGACAGTCAACCAAGTCAATTCTGGTCTAAGTCAAGGTCCTGGTACTCGCCGAGTCCACTTACTGACTTGCCGAGTTCATATGGTCAGGGTCCTTCCATTCGCGACTCGACTCGCCGAGTCAGTCCATGACGCCGAGTCCAATGATTTCCGAGTCCTGGCCTATCCAACTCGCTGAGTCTCCACCCGACTCACTGATTCGAGTCATAACTTGAAGGGTTTGGGGTTTCGCGACCTGACTCGCCGAGTCCAAGAGCAGACTCGTCGAGTGCAAGGCAATGTTCATCCAACTCGCCGAGTTGTTCTTCCAACTCGCCGAGTTCATGCCCAGCTTCATCCGACTCGACGAGTTGTTCATCCCACTCGTCGAGTTCCTCCTCATCTTCATGCTACTCGCCGAGTCCACTCGAAGGACTCGCCGAGTCCATTCAGATCTACATACATGCAAAGGACTTTTGAGTCATGCATGGACTCCAAACTATAGATCCACCCTTCTCATGCCTATTCCTCACGTAAAGTTGCAAACTTTATGTGTAGAGATGGAGATCTAGGCAAAATACACCATAAACTAGGGTTTAAGGCCAAGGGGCTTCAAAATTGACTCAAGGGCTGATACTTTATGCTTCTCTAGTCCATAACACACTTGGATCTGAAGTAGCAACTCCAGATCCGACTTCTAACTCAAATGGGTGACAAACCATAGCTTAAAAGCCCCAAATCTCACAACCATAGAAGATCTAAAGGAGAGAAACGACTTATTACCTTCAATATCTCAGAAAGGTTCCCCAATCTTCAGATCCAAGATCCATCCTTGAAGCTTCAATGATTCCCCTTCTTCTTCTTCCTTCAAATTACTCAAAATGACTTGGGTGCTTGAATGGACAACAATGGGGGTTGGGATTCGATGTTCTTGGTGAAAGAGGCAGTAAAGGAACCCTAGGGGAGAGAATGAGACGTTTAAATAGGCTCCAAGTCCCGAATTTAGGGTTTTCCTCGCACAGACCAGACTCGCTGAGTCTCCTTGGCCGACTCGCCGAGTCGGTCACTTACCCCTCGACCCGGATCCCGCTCGGACTCGCCGAGTTCCTCCTTGGACTCGCCGAGTCGCCCCTTAAAATTAGGGTTTTCTTTCCTTTCTTGGCCTTCCAAACTTTGGGTGTTACAGGAACTTTGTGAGGGATTGTCGCCAGCTAGCCCTAGTTCAGGATATGAGGATTTCCTACCACTGTCATCAGGTTGGTCACGTGAAGACTAATTGTCCACAGCTCGCTGCTAGGCCGGCACAGGCTCCAACACCGGCTACATTGAGGATTACTGACGGGGGTTAGGGTAGAGAAGAGCCTCTGAAGGCTCGGGGACGCGCCTTCCAACTTACAGCCGAGGAGGCCAGGACAGTACCAAATGCGGTTGCTGGTATGTTTCTACCTCTTATCTTACTATTTATGATTATATTGTGAACTTTCATTTGCCTTCTGCATAAGATGTTAGGACATAGGCGGGTTAGGGTAATTTTAGTATCGAAGGGTTGTGGATGGTTAGGATCATGGGATGCATTTGAGGATGAGAAGTTAGGATAGAGAATCACCATTCCAGGGTCAAGTAGTTGTAATTTGGAGATTTAGAAGTAATCAACTAGGATTCAGGTTTCTCTTGAAGTTCGTTTGCTCCGTGTCGGGAGGGTTGTTCTGCGTAGGTTATTCATTCCAGGCTTAATCATTCCATGGTTAAGTATGGTAATACCTGGTAGGGACGGTTAAGTCGTGTTTTATTTTTGACACCAGTAGGTAGTGGTTAATTTCCCAAGTGGGGAAGAATTGGGAATTCTCAAATGGAGCATCAGCCATTGAGGGTTTTGTCTAATGTTGTCCGGGTAACGACAGGGTTTTGTCTGATGTTGTCCGGGTAACGGCTTCCCGAGAGGGCGGGCAAGCAACATGAGGTATAGAGTTAAGTCGGGATTATAGTATACGGATTGGATCAAGAGTTCGAACCCTGAGTGGAGGAGAGCTGGTTATCTATAAACATGGCACTAGGATGGGTTTATGGTTTTTCTCAATAGACCTAGGGCAGACCGGATAGGCTGAAGGCCAACGGGGCATACTAGTCAAGCCGAAGGCCCAAAGAACGGTCTAGATAGGCTGAAGGCCCGAAGAGGATGGTTTTGCTCAATAGACCTAGGGCGGCCCAGATAGGCTGAAGGCCAATGGGGCGTACTAGTCAAGCCGAAGGCCCATAGAATGGTCTAGATAGGCTGAAGGTCCGAAGAGGCGGTCCATACATGTTGAAGGTTCTGAGAGTGGTCCAGATAGGCTGAAGGCCCGGTGAGGTGTTCCAGTCATGCTGAAGACTCTGTATGTATTTTGTTAAATCTACGTTCTGCTATTGAGCATGATGCTTTGTGATAATAACATGTGGAATTGTTTGTTCAGTGCTGCGGGTTATCACTTATGGAGTGCCCTTAGGGACTGTTTGTGGTCATGTAGAGAACTTGGAAACTCTTGAGTAACAACTAGTTCCAAGAGGTAATCATCCGTGGTAGAGTTCCAGTATTGCGATGCATGTTTGGTGATGTGAGGAACGTTGATTAGGCCTTTTGGGCAGCGGAGGAAGGTGGGTACCTTTTAAGCCCTGAGGAATGGGCCACTGACGAGAAGACGACAACGTCGATAGGTTATCGGAAGCGTTCTGGTCATAATTTGTGGGCCTAATGATCGTAAAGGTTCATTTTTTCTGCTTGTGGTGTTCTCGGGATTGACGCGTTGATGGAGGCTTGGCGAGTCGTAAGTCCATTGGTAGGATAAAGGAAGCAGTAAGGACTGAGGAGAGTATCAGTCAGGTATCAGACTAAATCTGGGGAAACGTTCACCCCGTATTCCTGCATGTTTGCAAGTTGTTGTTAGGGATCGAATGTAATGTGGAAGTTCTTGGTTGATCATCTTCTTTCATCGCCCCAGAAATTGGTAATGGCATGGTAAAGAGTCAAAGGTCATACTAAGGTTTTTGTGTATCATATGGATTCGGATTGTGAAAGGTTTACTATCGACCTGTTTGAGGATCTTCTCTGCATGATTTGTGGTAGCTTCAGTCAGAAACTTGGGGTGGATTCATAGGCGGCCATTTCGGGATCAACAAGTTCTAATTGTTTTCAAAATGTTTTCATATCAGAGTTCCCAGAAATCCAGAATCATAAAAACGGGGATGTGTACGTCACGCCTTCGCCTTGCCATGGTCAACTGATGTACCTGAAACAATAAACGATAAAATGTAAGCTCGAAGGCTTAGTGAGTTACCCCCAAAATACCTACCTCTAGCATCCAGTACAAAAAGAATAATAATTAACAGCATGCATAATGAGCCTTCAGCCTGACTGGACCGCCTCCTACGGGCCTACAACCTATCTGGACCACTCTCGAGCCTTCGGCATGACTGGACCGCCTCCTACGGGCCTACAGCCTATCCGGACCGCTCCGGGTATGTTGGCCTCAACCGCACAAAGCAGGACATTGCCTCAACCCAACCCATCAATATATGTCGACATATAAATAGCACATAATCATACAATAAACACAGATCATACTAACTGCTAACATAGTAGCATTCTATCCATCAAGATACCAATCCAACTGATCATGAATATGGAACACATACTAACACCGGGAATAAATCCCAAGGGACCGACCTAGTGTCGTAGACCCTGTTGGTATAGTGAGGAGAACTCACCTAGCAATAGTGCAGAACTAAACTGAGAGTCTTCAATTGCTATACCCGACACCCTCGACTGAGAGATAAAAGAATACGAATTACTCAACTAGACCCAAATTGTACAAATTTATTAAACTAGCCCCATCACTCTATTGGGCCTACATGAAACCTAAAAATCTAACCTAGCCCAGTAGCATTGCATCCATAGCCCATTAAGGGATTAACCCAATTGACCCATAACCGGCCCAAAGCATAAAACCCACAAGTCAAAAGTCCAACAGGGAGCATACACGGGGCGTATCTCCCAGTTACGCTGGGCGTAGCGTAGTTCATCGTTGACCATCATCGGGACGGCTGACCACGTACGATGGGCGTACATATATTACGCGGGGCGTACACGCAGGTTTACCAAAGTCTTATTAAGTGCTTAATGGGTTGAGCTCTTGAACCCATATTCCAGATCCATCGACCAAATGTGCCATAGAATCATAAAGTTTCAGACTTTATCACATTGGACGTCCAAAAAGTCCTTAACTCATAGTCTTAATCCATTAAGACCTTCTTATCACATGCATGGATCAAGTTTAGCTAAAAAGGACTGATTTTTTATCACTCAAGGCCTCTTAAAACATCTGGAAGGACAACTTATTTCGTCTATAACTTCACATACATCAACTTGGGAAATCTAGGGACCAAAAGACCTTCATAAAGCTAAAAAGTCTAGATCTAAGGTAAATAAGCATAAAGGTTCAATCTTTTTACCTTCTGGACCTCTAATGGTGTAACCCAACTTCAGATCCAAGGCCTTGCTTTCCTCCTCTAGCTTCTTGGTGCAATAACTCCACTCTCCAAGGCTCAAGATGCACACTAACTCACTCTTCACACACAAACTAGGGTTTTGGGGTGTTCTATGAGGTATGAAGGCTGAGGTGAGGGTAAGGAATGAGCCATATGGGTGCTTATATAGTCCCAACTCCGAATATTAGGGTTTTTAGCTGAAGCGAGTATGCCCAATGTACATAGGCTTACGCCCAGCGTACTAGGGCGCGCCTAGTACGCCCAACGTACTCTTATGTACGCTTAGCGTACCCTCCCCCCTTTGGCCCATAGTTTCAACTTTAGGTCCCTAAACTTCCTGGGACTCAACATAACTTCTCTGAGGGCTATAAAAGACAATAATCAAAAGAAGGCGGGTTTTGAAATATACCTGCTCGGTTCGGGGCGTTACAACTCTCCCGCACTTGATCTAGACTTCGTCCTCGAAGTTGGATGCTGCGAAAAGATCTGGGTAGTGCTCCCTCATCTCGGACTCTGGCTCCCAAGTCCACTCGGATCCCTTACGGTGCCACCACTGCACCTTGACCAGCGGTATTTCCTTGCTATGCAAAATTTTCATTTTCCTTTCCAAAATAGCCATTGGCTGCTCCACGTAGTTCAGGTGCTCGTCTACCTGAACATCATCCAAAGATACCATTGCATCCTCATCCAAAATGCACTTCCGTAACTGGGAAACGTGAAAAGTGTTGTGTATCTGACTGAGCTCTTCTGGAAGGTCCAGCCTATAGGCTACCTTGCCAACTCTGGCTAACACCCGAAAGGGTCCATTAAACTGGGGACCCAATTTTCCCCTCTTCCTGAAACGGATCACACCCTTCCAGGGTGAGACTTTTAGGATCACCATGTCTCCGACCTGGAACTCCAGCTCCGATCGACGTCGGTCAGCGTAACTCTTTTGCCGACTTTGAGCAGTCTGAAGTCTTTGTCTGATCTGCTGAATCCTCTCGGTAGTTTCCAGAACTACCTCGGTCCGAACCATAACCTTATGACTCACTTCACCCCAACAGACCGGGGTGCGACATCTCCTTCCATACAAGATCTCATAAGGCGGGGCATCTATACTGGAATTAAAGCTGTTATTGTATGAGAATTCCGCGAGAGGTAGGTAGGAGTCCTAGCTCCCACCAAAATCGATAACACAGGCCCTCAGCATGTCCTCAAGTGTCTGAATGGTCCGCTCACTCTGGCCGTCTGTCTGCGGATGATAAGATGTACTGAGATGCAGTCGTGTGCCCAGTTCCTCGTGGAACTTCTGCCAAAATCGAGAGGTGAAGCGAACATCACGATCCGAGATAATAGAGACCGGAACTCCATGTCGCGTGACAATCTCGCGGACGTATATCTCAGCTAACTCCTCGGTTGAGGATCCCTCCCGAATGGCGAGAAAGTGAGCACTCTTGGTCAATCGGTCTACGATGACCCATATAGTGTCGAAACCCCTTGCAGTCCTCGACAGCTTGGTGATGAAATCCATCGCGATCTGCTCCCATTTCCACATAGGAACCTCAAGAGGCTGCGAATTCCCGTGGGGCCTCTGATGCTCAGCCTTGACCATCCTAGAGTTCAGGCATCTCTCTACGTACTCAACGATTTCTCGCTTCATGCACGGCCACCAATAGCTCAAACATAAATCCCGGTACATCTTGGTTGCTCCCAGGTGAATGGAGAACCGAGACTTATGAGCCTCCTCCAATATATTCTGCCTGACTCCACCAGTCATCGGAACCCAGACCCGACCATAATGGGTCATCAATCCCCGACTATCCTGCTCAAACCAGGCGTTTTCACCCTTTATCCTCTCTAGTTTCCAGTTCTCTCTACGCATACCCTCTGACTGTGCTCCTTGGAGCAAGCTAAAGAGTGTGGAATCCACTGATATCCTCATGCATGATACTGGGACAGATGGTCCGACCACCTTGCGGCTTAAGGCGTCTGCAACCACATTCGCTTTACCAGGATGGTAAAGGATCTCATGGTCGTAATCCTTGACTACATCCAGCCACCTGCGTTGCCGCATATTCAGGTTTGGCTGATCCATGATATACCTCAAGCTCTTGTGATCCGTGTAGATGGTACAACGGACCCAATAAAGGTAGTGTCTCCAAATATTAAGAGCGAACACCACCTCTCCTAATTCCAGATCATGTGTGGGGTATCTCGACTCATGCGACTTCAATTGTCGCGATGCGTAGGCGATAACCCTACCCCTATGCATGAGAACCGCTCCCAATCCTGTGATGGATGCATCACAGTACACCACAAAATCCTCCACCTCTTCGGGGAGGGTCAAGACTAGGGCTTCACACAACCATTGCCTGAGAGTCTCAAATGCCCTTTGCTGCTCAGGGCCCCACTGGAAATCCACCCCCTTCCTCGTCAGACGAGTGAGGGGTACTGTAATCTTAGAGAAATCCTGAATGAATCTCCAGTAGTACCCTGCCAAACCCAAAAAGCTCCTGATGTCTGAGGGGGATCTTGGGACCTCCCACCGCATAACGGCCTCGATCTTGGCCGGATCTACCAAAATCCCATCCTGGTTAACGAGATGCCCTAGGAATTGAACCTCTCGTAACCAAAACTCGCACTTCGAGAACTTAGCATAAAGTCGTTCTTTCCTCAGAACCCCCGATAACTCTCGTAGATGCTCCTCGTGTTGCTCTCGGGTCTTGGAATATACCAAGATGTCGTAAATGAACACTATGACCGAGCGATCCAGCATCGGTCTACAAACCCGATTCATCAGGTCCATGAAAATTGTTGGCGTATTAGTGAGCCCAAATGGCATCACCACAAACTCGTAATGCCCATATCTAGTTCTGAACGTCGTCTTCTCCACATCCTCCTACCGTACTATGACCTGATGGTACCCGGACCTCAAATCAATCTTGGAAAACCAAGATGCCCTCTACAACTGATCAAACAGGTCGTCTATCCTTGGGAGTGGGTAACGGTTCTTCACCGTTAACTTGTTCAACTCCCTATAGTCTATGCACATCTGATGACATCCATCCTTCTTCTTTACGAAGAGTATCAGGGCTCCCCATGGAGAACTGCTTGGATCGATGAACTGCTTCCCTAGCAGCTCCTGCAACTGTGACGACAGCTCCTGCATCTCTGGTGGTGCAATTCGGTACGAGGCCTTAGCCACAGGGGCCGCACCCGGCACCAGGTCGATCCTGAACTTGACCTGCCTCTCCGGAGGTATTCCGGGTAACTCCTCGGGAAACACGTCGACAAACTCCTTGGCTACTGAGACATCTGAAACCGGAGAGGGGTTTCCGACCCGCGTATCCTCCACGTACGCAAGATAACCCGCACACCCGTGTTGAATATATTGTCGAGCCCTTGTAGCTGAACAAAATACGAAACCCGATCTGGTGCCCTCACCATAAACCACCAGTTCCCCCCCCCCCCCCCACTTAGGGTTCGAACTGTAACCCGCTGACCTTCGCAGTCAATCATGGCACTGAACTGACTCAACCAATCCATCCTCATAATCACGCAGACATCCCTCATGGGGATGGGAATCAGGTCAATCGAAAAAGGTATCCCAAATATTTCCAATGTGCAATCCCGATAAACTGAAGAAGCAAAATCCCCAAGCTCACTGGCAATAGAGACTAATAACGAACGCTCGAGCTCTCCTAAAGGCAGACCAAGTCTGCTACCGAGAGTCGGGGAAACGAACGAACGACTCGCACCCGAGTCGAAAAATACCAAGGCAGGCAAGGAATTCACTAAAAACATACCTAATACAGGTACCCACAATAATTTAGAATAAAAAATCATATATATATTTAGCAAGAAAGAGTATAGAAACATACCGACCACCACATCTGGTGCTGCTCTGGCCTCCTCGACAGTGAGTTGAAAAGCGCGTCCACGAGCCTTCGGAGGCTCTGTACCACCCTGCTTCCCATCTGTGATCCTCAATGTAGCCGGCGCAGGAGCCTGCACTGGTCTAGAGGCTAACTGCGGACAGTGGGTCTTCACATGACCCACCTGATGACAATGATAGCAAATCCTCATATCAGGAGTAGGGGCGGGCTGGCGGCACTCCCGTGCGTAATGTCCCTCCTTGCCACATTTGTGGCATCCAGTACTCAGTCGACATACTCCCGAATGAACCTTCCCGCACTTCACCGTTACCTTGTTCAACTCCCGGTAGTCGATACACATCCGATTCGATCCTTCCTTCTTCTTCACAAACAGGATCGGGGCTCCCCAAAGTGAACTGCTCGGTCTGATGAATCCTTTGTCTAACAGCTCCTGCAGATATGTAGACAACTCCTACATCTCGGGAGGAGCCAACCGATACAATGCCTTAGCTATCGGAGCCGCACCCGGGACTAGGTCGATCCTAAACTCCACCTGCCTCTCTGGAGGTATTCCAGGTAAAACCCCTGGAAATACATCTGGGTACTCTCGCACCACTAGCACATCAATCACGTTCGCCTTACCCTCCTCTCGGATATCCACGAGGTAGGCGACATATTCGGTGCAACCGTGCCGAAGGTAGCGCCTAGCCCTCGTCGCTGAACATAAAGTTGGTCCACACTGTGGCCTCTCGCCCTGAATTACCATCTCTCCCCCACTTGGGGTCCTGGCCCAAACCAAATGTTGCGCGCAGTCGATCATTTCCCCATTAGGGCTTGACCACTCCATACCGATGATTATCTTGTTCCCACACAATGGTATGGGAACCAAATCTACCATGTAGCGCTCCTCGAACAGCCTCAAAACATAATCCGGAAAACCTCTGATGCTTGAACTGATCGTTCATCCGCAATCTCGACCTTTAGAGGGCAATCCAGCATGCCTGAAGACTCGTGGAACCTCTTGTTAAGGGCAAAAGTGACAAACGATCGGGTAGCCCCCAAATCGAACAACACTTGAACTGGGATATTTTTCACATGGAACAATCATAAACAACATATAAAACATATACATGAATATCATAACCGACTTAAAATAAGAGCTAGGGAGAAGAAATCATACCCGTCACCACAACGGGTGCGACGCGTGCCTCCTCGGTAATCAACTGGAAGGCTCGGCTCCTCACCACTGGAGCCTTTACCTTTCCCAGTCGACCATCAGTAATTTGCAGGGTCGCTAGAGCTGCCGCCGCCACCGGCACTACTGTTGCTGCTGTCAATCTCGGGCAATTGGCTTTTTATGGCCTCGTTAGTTGCAGTGGAAACACAACAAATCTGATGTTTGAATAGTGGGGGTAGAGGCGGTACAATCCCTACTGAAATGCCCAGTCTTGCCGCATTTGTAGCAGCCTGATCCCCCTGCCTTGCAGGGGCCCTCATACGACTTGCCGCATTTCCCATAGTGGTCCTAACCTTGCTGGCCCTTCGACCTAGCGTCGAATCCTTTGGGTTTCTTCCCTGAAACCCATGTAACCTGCTCAGTCTCCGCCTTCCTCTTCCGGAGGTTCTCAATGTCAATCTCCCTCTCCCTCACCCTAGCAATCATATCATCCAATGTCAGACATGCCGAGTAGCTGACATGTTTCTGGATGTCAGCCCTCAACATGTCATGATAGCGGGTATTCCGCATCTCCTCATCTCTTGCATACTGAGGCACCAGTAAGGCCCTCTCCATGAACTTGGCGGTAATCTCCGCCACCGGCTCAGTCGTCTGTCTCATATCCAATAACTCTCTGGCCAACTGCTGGAGCTCCACAACCGGCACGAACTCAACCCTAAACCTGGCCACAAAGTCAGACCAGGTCATAGCCTCAATGGTTGTGGCTCCTAACGAATCACTGACCGACTCCCACCAATCTCGAGCTCGGTCTCTCAAATACCATGCAACATATTGAACCTTCAACCCCTCAGGGCAAAAGCTCGTCAACTGCACAGAATCGATGTCTACAATCCACCTCCTGGCGACAATGGGTTCCTTCACCCCGTGAAAGTCCGACGCACCACAACCCCGGAAGTCCATGAATGATAGTGTGCACTATCCTGACTGGATAGATGCCATGTCACCCCTAAACGCCCTGAGGCGATCCTTCATCAGCTCCATAATCCCTTCCTTGATCGACCCGAAAATCATCAGGGTCGACTCAAGGATGCCTCTAGTGATCTCAGAAGCAATGAACTCACATATTCCCTCATCAACCGATTCGACACCTGATCCCGAACCGGATCCTGATCTTGAACCTCCTCCTCCGTGTCGCGTAATCATCACCATTCTGAAACAAAACATATAATCATCAGGGTAATACACAATCTCGAGAGGTCTCACATACTCTACAAGTTCCCTGGTTCCATCTCGGCCCTCCTCGACTCGAGTACGGATCCTCTGCTTTCAGTAGTACGGGCCCATACTACCTTCCACATCTATCCGTACTTTCCTAAAGGATTGCCTTGCTTTACCAAGTCCCTTCTACCGCTACTACTGCACTCTTGTGCTAATCTCATCCTAGGCTCACCCTAGGGTAACTCTCCAACCCACTCTCCGCCATCAACTGCATAAGAAGTCCCTGTCATCTCTCCATAACTAGCTCGCGAATACCATTACATATTACTAAGACCAAATAATTCTTCGAATGAGAGGTCTTTCCATATAACGGTTGGACTCAAACAAGAGCTGCGAAATTGGGCTAGACCTAACCTTCTGAAATTATTTTGTCCTCATAATATGTAACTTAACGTATTTGTCTAATAGTTAATTAAAGACAACTAGGACTCCTAATATCACAAAGCAAGCATCATTCAGACATTGAGTAACCCAAACCAAGCATATCATATCCAGGCTATCATATCACTGACTACTCAGTATTACCATGCAGCTCAATAAGCACATACAACAGGCATATCAAACATCCTCCTAAATCCTTAGCCCTATTCTAGCATGCAGTTCACATACACATATAACAGGCATAACATGCATCCTTCCTAGATCCTTAGACCTAATCTAGCATGCAGTTCTCATAGTCATAAGATAACATAAATGTATGGGTATCTTGGGGAAAACTTACTTGAGCTTGGCCGGTCGCATGCATCACACACCTTGTTCTTTTCAAAGTTCTTTTCTCTTTTTAATTTCTTTTCAACTCCTTTTTAAAAGATCTTTCTTTTGAAAAAATTTCATACCAAGTCCTTAGTTTGAGTTTAGACACACCTAACAGTGTGCCCGAATCCCTCAAACCAAGGCTCTGATACCCACTTGTAACATCTTAATTTTCAAGACCAAAAATAATGTTATTTATAAAAATGATTACTGAAAAACATCATCAATATCATATAAAACCATACACCCATAATCTCATGTCTCAAAATCATATCATTAATAGTAATAATATCAGAGTACAATCCCATGGATCTCAAAATGCGGAAATCATGTGTGTGTGTGATGCGCTGCTACCGTGCCAACTCCTTCCCCTTCGTCGAAGGGGTACCAGGAACCAAAACTGTAAACCTTAAGCACAAAGCTTAGTGAGTTCCCCCATCATACCACATACCATACATAACACATACTGTCAGGCATATCTGGGTGCCGGCCTCCCCTTCGGTCTATTTCGACCGGATAACTGCCTAGCATATATGGGTGTTGGCCTCCCTTTCGGTCTATTCCAACCGGATAACTACCTAGCATATCTGGGTGCTGACCTCCCCTTTGGTCTATTCCAACCGAATATCAAGGACTATTTCACCCCTACCACTACCACATAGAACCATAGCATACATGCATATAGAACATAACAAATAGTGGCATACCAGACAATTATCACACAGAAAATCATCCAACTACAAGCTCTTACTAGTGGGCCGACATTGTGGCCTTAGACCCACTTCTACTGGAAGGTAACTCACCTTAGTGTCGTGAAGTCTGTACTGTACTCGATGTCGGGATCAACTCCTCTCAACTCCTACACATAACAAACTTCCTTAATTTACCATTACACATTCTTAACCCCTATAAGGGTTACTCAGGTCAAAGCCAAAGTCAAGGTCAACACCTTGGTTAAAGTCAACTATGGGTCAAAGTCAACGTCTGGTTGACTCGAATTGACTCGCTGAGTTGACCCCACAACTCGCCGAGTCCCCTATTCCTAGAAACACTAAGACTTCGATCCTACTCACTGAGTCTTGCATGTACTTGTCGAGTTCTACTTCTTACACAGCGGGGACCTTCTTCAATTGACTCGCCGAGTTCATCCTTGAACTCGTTGAGTCCTTCTTCATGCAAGAAGACATATTCAAACCTGGACTCGGCGAGTTCCGTGTGAACTCGTGGAGTACGCCTTCATGCAGTTGGGACTTGCCTTGAACTCGTCGAGTTTTGTTCTTAAACTCGTCGAGTTCCATGATTTCCAGGTCCAGATTCACATCTATCCTATTAAGTCCTCTTCTAGACTCAACCAGCTCGATTAAAACAGAAAAGGGTTGGGGAATCGTACCCCGACTCGTCGAGTCCCCCAAAATCCAAGTCCAAACTATTGATTTTAGTCGAGTTCAACGCATCCAAAACATAGATCTAGCCTCCTATGGTCCATAATGCACGTAAAGTTACAAACTTTACGTTCATGCATGGGGTATTTGGCTCAAATGGTCCTAAAATGGAGTCCACAAGGTGCATGGGGTTCTTATGGCCACAAAGTTGGCACCTTCATGCCATGGGAACTCTCAATGGTTCCAGATCTGAAGTCATACCCCTTTTAACCACAAAATCCCGAATATGGCACTTCTAAGGCTTAGAAAAGGTAGAAATGAGCCCTAACTAGAGATCTATGAGATGGATGGTCAAGGTTGAAGCTTTTTACCTTGAATGAACTAGAAATGAAGTAAAACCTATGGATCTACTTGCTTCTTCTGGAACCCCCAAGCTTCTACTTCCTTCTTCAAGCTTGAAATAACCAAAAACACACAAAAATGGCTCAAGAATACTCAAAATGCTTTAGGGTTTCGAGTTAGGGCGTTTATGGACTAAGGTGGAAACCCTAAATA
Organism: Lactuca sativa; assembly: GCF_002870075.4. NCBI lineage: Eukaryota > Viridiplantae > Streptophyta > Magnoliopsida > Asterales > Asteraceae > Lactuca > Lactuca sativa. The sequence continues at coordinate 63,873,586 of NC_056631.2, read as the reverse complement.
TTAGTGTTTCATCCAAACAATTCTACTCGCCGAGTCGGGCTCTCCGACTTGTCGAGTAGGTTACTAAAACCCGTGTCCAAGAGTCTAGTCTACTCGCCGAGTTGGGCCTCCAACTTGCCGAGTCCTAGGGTAAAATCATACAATTTATTAAATTAAAATACGTACCGGGAATCGGGTGTTACACTTCACCTTAGCAACTGATAGGATGAATTTTGGAGAAAGAGGATTAATTGTGATTTATTAATATATTATGTGAATAATATATTAAACGATAAATCATATGGTTTAATTAATATTGATCAAGAATTAATTTAGAATTAGTTTTGTGGTCAAAAGAGATTAATTAAATCAAGGGGACTGATATTGTAATTATAAGATAGTTATAAAGTTGGGCTTAGGATCCATAAGGAAGATATGGACGAATTATATATGGGAGTCCATATAGAAATCATCCAAGGGGCCTTCTGGAAGGATCCTTTGGGCTGTTTAAGGACTAAGCAACCGAATTAGGGTTTTGACTGAAACCTTAATTGGTCAGCTATATAAGGAACCCTTGGGCATGCCAAAATCGGCTACAAGAAACCCTATAAGGATTCCATAGCCGATTTTGAGCCTTTCCTATCTCTCTTGTTTCTTCCTTGTTGCTAGTGGTGTTTATGACTCCATTAGAGGTGCAACATTTGAGGCATTAAGATTTCAAAGGCCAAGGAGATCTTGTTATTACTACATAACAAGTTGATGTAATCATTCTAACTAGTTTATGTGTCAATTTCGATTGTTATATGCTAGTCATAGGGTTTACTGCTTTGGTATTCAATGTTGTATGTTTAAATTAGAAAAACCTAGATCAAAGCAATTAGGGTTGCATGTACACCATAGGAATGATGGTATGCTCATAACTTATCACCTCTCACTTCTCTTCTAGTTTTCCTAGTTGCTAGGGTTTGGGTGTGAACCATCAGAGACATGAGATTTTTGGTGCTAGCTTCCAAGTGTTTTTCAAGAAGGATTGTTTGATTGTTTACTACAACAATAAAAAGGGTATGTAATCTTCTATTAATTTCAAAATTACATAGGGTTATATGGTTCTTGTTGTTCAATAGAATGTCACTTCAACAGTGTTATGACTAGATCTAACTGGTTACAGGTACCCTTAAGTGTATAAGGATTTATCCGCGTTATTGCATGTAAAACCCATCAATAAGTATAAGGGTATACATTTTGCATTACAAAGTACTTCACTATTTCATTACTTTGTTTCACCATGATACATATTTAAGGTTCATAAAGAGTTTTTGGTTGCTGATAAATAGAGAGATGATGTTTGGATTTGGAGTTGGATAGAGAGATTAGAGGTGATGGAGTTACAACCGAGCATTTCTTGGTTTTGAGAAGGATACTTAGTGAAGTTCAACTTGTTAATTGAATGTATAGATTGGAGTGGGAGTTATTCCATATCGGTTCTTTCTTGTTTAGTAGTAATAGACACCATATTGATAGTGTTATGCTTCAAGAAGGTGTTAATGGTACTAGATGGCACCGACTTGTTCCGATCAAGTTAAATGTTCTTCTTTGGTGTGTTGTTTTAGATAAGCTCCTTACTTGAATGAATTTGGTAGACAAAGTTATTGATGGTTACATGGTGTTATTCCCTTCATGTTCCTTACATATGGAAGATTGCAGTCACATGTTTGTTAAATGTGAGGTTGTTCGGTTAAATATGGGCAAAGTTTGTGAAATGGTTGGACCTTCCTTTTCCTCTTCTTGCTACCATTGTAGAAATCTTTATCTTGGGTGGATTCAATATCTTTGGGAGCGAAAAAAAGGAAAGCTCTGGAGTAGGGATGAGCAGTTTGTACCAAATCTCGATCCTGTATCGGAACCGGTACTGAACCGTACTGAATTTAAAAATATAGGACGATACTCGGTACTACAAAATCACGAAATTCGAGATTCGGTACCCTTTGTACCGGTACTAGTACCAAAAACCGGTACCATTCCCCGTATCGGTACCGATAACGTTAATTCATTATGGTACTCGGGATTGACTTTCCGTCAAATTCGGTTCGGAAAATAAATGATATCGGTTGGTACCGGTTCCATTCGAAGCTCATCCCTACTTTGGAGGTAATAGTCTTGATCACGATATGAATGATTTGGCAGTATAAGGACAATGTTGTTTTTTAGATGTGGAGCATAAAAAGAAATTTTATTTTTGAAAGCATTGTTATTCCTTTTTTTTAATCGATTCTCAACTAGACTTGGTAGAAATAGCATCATTTGGACTTTGTAATTACAAAACCCAATGTTTAAGGAATCTTTGTAGTTGTTTTCTGTTTGCTGGCTTAAACTGATAAATTGTTGCTGATATAAATATTATTTTAATTTAACCGAAGAAATTGATTGAATATGAATAAATACTATTTTACCCTTCTATTTTAAAATAATAAATTATCATTTAGTATTTAATAATTGTTATAAAATAAAAGTATACAATATCATTATATCATATTAACTAATTAAAACTATTGATAATATTGACACAAAGTTAATTAACACCATATATGAATTGATTGACTAGAAAAATAATTTTTTTTAAGAAGCATGATTAAATGCAATTTTTAACTTTTTTTTATATTATTAAACTAATTGCAAGAGAAAATAAATTAAATGGGTATTGATGGTTAGCAATTGGCACAATTGTCATAATATTATCGTTGCCTTTTTTTTCCAAATCAAATGAAAAGATATTGATGATTAGCATAATAAACCTAACTTTAAGAATTAATATGAGACAATTGTGAAAACAAAAGGAGAATGACATGGTATCGTCATATCCATTTGAAAAAATAGGAGGACAATTATGGAAAAAGACACGTCTGAATTCATAGACCATTTTCTTTTCCATTTTTCCTGTTAAGTTTTTATTTAGTAGTTAAGTAAAAAAGAAACATCTAAATACTAAATATATCTGAATATATTAAATGTTGTTAATATTAAGTTCATTAAGTTAAAAAGAAGAGAAATAAAAAGACACATCCCTTTAGCCGTTAAAAAAAAAAGCTGTATAATTGAGGCTTCGTAATAGGTTAGTATGTGAACCCTTGTAACCGATTTAATTAATAGAACTGTTAGTAAGCAACTCTATATTTATTTATTTAATTTTAAATATAGAAAAAAAAATATGAAGCTCGCCTCGTAACCTTATGATCATTTACGTGGAACCAGATTTTGATATCCCAAAAATTCATCAGGCTACAGTTCGACTTTAGAATAATTAGAAATATAATATGCAATAATTGTATTATTACACAATTTAACTTTAAAAGACGAATGTCTGTTGACAAAAACGATCTTCATTTTCAACAGAATTTGTATATACATATGTACGAACTCGCTCAATGATTTATTTCAATGGCTTTCTTAATACATTAACTAAAAAACTCCTTCTATCTCAAGTTTCTATCATTATATCTGTATCATCTTTCTATAGATGCTTTTACAGCCTAGCACTCTTAACATAATAATTGCATCATGATTGAGATTGACTAGGGTTTCTTCAGGATGTTTGTTGCCTATTATTTTTAGCAAGGTTTTAAAATACGGAATCGGGCCTCAAGGCGTTTACCCCTCGCCTCACGAGGCGTAAGCCTCGAGGCGAAACGAGGCGTAAGCCTCGAGGCGGAATAAAATAATAATAATAATATATTATATTAATCATAAAAAACATACTAAAGTCCAATTTCAAACATAAAAGTCTTACTTAATGTCATCATCCCAAAAATAAAAAGATACTAAAATTCATAATAGTCTTCAAATCATGCCAAATTAGTAAAACCAAACGCATAATAGTCTTCAAATCAAGCCAAATCAACAATAACGAAAAATAAGGAGTGACGAGAAGAGAAAAGAAAGAAGAAATGAGAGAATAAGGAGTGACGGCTGGAGAAAAATTAGGTCAAGTAAAGATATCACGTGATTTCTAAGGTCAAAAAGTCCAAAAAAAAAAAAAAAACCCAGAACGCCTCTTACGCCTCGCCTCGGAACGCCCCGCCTCGGACCGCTTTTCACCGCCTCACAAGACTGAGGCGTGCGCCTCATTCTCCCCCTAAGAAGCGTAGCCTCAGAATCGTTTTTCGTCCGCCTCGCCTCAAGGCGCGCCTCGAGGCGTACGCCTCGAACGATTTTTAAAACCTTGATTTTTAGTTAATAATCTTCTTAATCTAACTATCAATAATTCAGTATCATATTATCACTTTCAATACACACATCTAAACACCCTGCAGAAAAAAAAAAAGTATCTCATTCATTCAAGAGAATCTATAAGCAGAGACAGACAGTTGAGGGTAATTGGTGTTATCAAGCAAATACACAACTCTTTAGGTAAAATGATTAAAACTAAAACCAAAATATCAACAAATCCTTCCTTGCAAATTCAAGTAACAGCAGATACATGATTTTTTTTCTCACATGGTGGCTTCTTCAGGATCAGTTTCAATTGGCACCTGAGGCATGTTATTCCCACCTCTCAGCCGTGAGGACACGTTGTCAATTGCAGAATTAAGCTGGCTTATTTTAGCATTCAGAGTCTGCCTTGTTTTCTGCAATTTTATTTTAGAATAAAATAAAACAATAAGTATAAGGAAACAAGGTTGATACACAATTCAAGCATTAAAGGAAACTAAACACACCTCTAGACCTTCATCATAGTATATTGGCCGTTTTGCCCTCCTGAATCCATATTCATCTTCATTCAACAGAGATCTTCTTATCTAGTAAGTCGTTAAACAAAATTACCAAAAAAAATTAAGACCTCAAATATTTATTATTATTATTAGGCATGAGTTTAGTTGACTGTTTGACCTGTGGAGCAAATATGTATGCAAGAGTCCCGCATAATGCACCCCCCAAAAGGAAACCAGCAACAAAGTCACCACCACCTCCACCACTACGATCACTGAAGGATAAAACCCAAAATATAAAAATATAAAAAAGAAATTATAAAGAGATAAAGTTGCAGAAGTTTTTACTAAGTATTCAAAGCGTATTTGTATTTTTGTCTTTTACGAAAAGGGGAAGGAATGGAATTGAAATCCCTCAACAAAGTGATGGAAAGTTAAAAATCCTCATATGAGGTAATCTTTCAATTTCAATGGAATCAATTCATATCCAATGACAAATAAAGACGATCCATATGTGGTTATATATTTTGTTATTAGCAAACGCACAGGGTGACAAGTTTTGTCGTGTTTGGACATAGATATTATTAAGTGAAATTTAATACAAATACCATAAGAGGGACAAAAAGTTATCTTACTTGTATTCTGCAGAAATCGCCAAATTTCGCCGAATTTTTTGTTGATTAGACTTCCTTTGATGTGTGAGAGTAATTGTGTTACCATAAAAGGAGGAATTCCCAGACCAATTTTTATGTCCCTTCAGATTCCCTCGAACTGCATGGTGACAATATATCCTCACATCATCATCAGTAAAAAGTAAAAACACAAAATACCAAATTCCATTGACTTCCAACCTTCCACTCTATAATCTTCCACAAAACTCACTGATTCTTACAATTTGATTAGTGAAGAAGGATCGATGATGAGGAGCACCAATTAGATTAGAAACTCATTAAGACAAGTGAGCTTGAAGAAACTCATTGAATCAACCAAATCAAAAGACAAGTTATTGGAATTGAATGAAGAAAATCTTTATGATGTGTTTGTTAGTAGGCTGATCAAAAGAAGAAAGGGGATATACAGAGAGGGAACGCAATTTGGCTAATGCTCATGAAGAAACGAAAGAAGGTTCTTCACATCTCTCCATGGCTATTGGACTTGAAGAGAGAAAATCAAGCTTTAAAAGGTCATTCTTTTTCAAATTCACCTCTAGTACAACACAGTTTTCTAAACAGCGCCCAAAAACAGGTTAATCCAGCTCCCCGATCTTTTAATTTAACAAAGAATTATAATTTTACTGATTTTATGAACTAGATATTCATTTATCGATCACACAAACAAAATAGGTGATAAACTAGGAATTCGAACAAAAACAAATAGGAATTGATTCGCTTATACAGATATCTATCTTTCTTGATCTTGAACTGGAGCAGAAAATCAATAACCCGAGAGAGAGAGAGAGAGAGAGAGAGAGAGAGGGCTATATCAATTAGGGCATGAAATTGTTGGGAACAAGAAAAAAATCTTTACCCGTGGATATCAAAAGCAATTATTACAAAAATCATATCATGCTCATCGTCTAAAAGAAAAAGATTCAGCAAGAAAGTGGTCCTCCGCTCTCTAGAACATAAAACCCTGGAAATCTTGCAGGTAATGATAGATAAAAGATTGTAGAAATGAGTCAAATTACCATTGATTGAAGCAGGTGCGACGATGCTGCTTGTAGCCATGAGTAGATGGATCGATACCGATGAACAATTGAGATTTGGGTGATCAAGAAAAAAACAAATGGGGTTAAGAAACAGCCAGCCAAGCGGAGGTTTTTTTGGCAGTGAGAAGTGAGCAAGAGCCAAGAGATAACCCAATTAATGGTTTGGTGGAGAAGGGTAAAAGAGGGAATTCAGAACAAAATGGGGTTCCTTGGTAACTCCGCTACCATTTACTGCCAAAAAAATAAAACCTTGGTTCTATCGGAAAAAAGATAATCTCCCTCTCTTCTTTAAAAAAAAAAAAAAAAAAAAAAAAAAAAAAAAATTGGTATTTTGGTTCAGGCCTATAATATTTTATAATTCCGTCCATTTTATGATTGTTATAAAATTCTATTTTTTTCCCATATGTTATACTACGTAAATATGAAATCATGCGGATATTCGATCCATGGCAATTTAATAAATTGTATGTATGGGAATTTAATAAATTGTATGTCATTTCCCACTAAATTCGATACTCTATAAATGTCATCCGATTTCGAAACTAATTACACAATTGTAAACATTTTCAGGGGTTTCGACTTTCGATTGCATTGCTCGGGCCACGAGGCAGCTAGACTAGTTGCCAACAAACAAATTATTCACATGTTATGTTCAATGATCTTGACTTTTTTTGGTGTATTCATATATCTTCATTCCCAAAAGAAGGGATTCTAGGGTTGTGATTCTTAGAAGATGCCAACACATGAACCATGTGATAGTGAAACCTTTAAAACGTCTCAACCTTTAAAACGTCTCCATCTTTATTAAATGCATTTTTAAACTTGAACGGTTGAACCATATTTGCATCTTTACAAATTTAGATCTTTTTTTCCATTTGCTTTATGCATGCTTTCGATATGTTCATCATCGTCTTCATAGGTTTCATTTTTGGATTTTGGTTTGCTGCGACTGAGAGTTTGGTGGTGAAGGAAGTAGAGTTGAGGGTGAAGCTGCAGAGAAAAAGACAACAATAACACTCATGACCAAAAAAACAAAAGTCGTGATGAAGAACATCATTCATAACATATTCGATCCTCCAAAAATGGATAAAATCTATAATTATAAAAAAAATATCACGGTCATAAGCCAAATCACTAAACCAATGATATGAAAAATGATCCAAAAATAAAAATAAAAGTCACTCAAAGGGCATGTTCGGTACAGAGCGTTTGAGAGCTTCTAGTTTTAGTATTTGACAAAACGCTTCGTTTTTGAACAGAAAGTCTCGTTTGACACTACAAGCTTCTAGCGTTTAGTTTAAACAAAACGTTTTAAATCTAAATGCTACTTCATGTAGCGTTTAACAAAACGCTACAAACTACAAACTATTCGTTGTCAGCTAATTTTGCCGAATACATCCAAAGTGTTTTAGCCTAATAAGTCATAGTAATCAATTTGATAATTTCTTATGGTTTAATTTAGAACAAAAATAAGGTATTAATAACTAACCGCAAAAAGCCTAAAAAATATGATAGTTTTATATTAGTTAACATGTATACAACATTTATACCCAATTTCCATATTGTCATATATATATATATATATATATATATATATATATATATATATATATATTCAGGTTCATTTGAGACCATTTTAATTTTGTGAGACCGTGAGACCAAATCTAAAAATAATTTTAAAATGCAAAATAAATGGAAAAATCCAAAAATTATTTTTTTAAATATTATTTTCGGAACTTGAATTAACTAAAAAAAATAAAAAATAATCCCGTTTTTTTTTTTTGAAAAATACGTGAAATATTTTAATAGAATATTACACTGCATATTCTAAAAAATAATTTTAAAATGCAAAATAAATGGAAAAATCTAAAAATTCTTTTTTTAAATATTATTTTCAGAACTTGAATTAACTAAATAATAATAATAATAATAATAATAATAATAATAATAATAATAATAATAATAAAATCTCTTTTTTTTTTAGAAATACGTGAAATATTTTAATAGAATATTACACTGTATATATTCTAAAAAATAATTTTAAAATGCAAAATAAATGTAAAAATCCAAAAATTCTTTTTTTAAATATTATTTTCGGAACTTGAATTAACTAAAAAAAATAAAAAGAACTAAAAAAATGCGTCTCACGGTCTCACAAAATTAGGCCGTCTCACATGAACCTAACCCTATATATATATATATATATATATATATATATATATATATATATATATATATATATATATATATATATATATATATATATATATATATATGGAAAAGTTCAATAGAGAACCATAATTATTAGTTCTTCAAGTAACCAAATCTTTTATAAATTTCTAGAGCTTATTCTTTATCGAAAAAAAAATCTAAAAATATCTAAATTCATATATTAACATTGTGAATGTGAAAAATATTTTCGGATTCACCGTGTGAATCCGGATTCACGTTGTGAATTTTCAAAAATTCACATTGTGAAATTGACGTAAAAAAATCGAATTTGATATCATTGGAAAAAGGATAAAAAGTTATGAATTTCTGTATTTTTAGTTTTTTTTAATAAAAACTAAGTTTTAAAAGTTGAAAAAAATTAAAGATTGGTTCCTTGGTTAATTATGGTTTTCTATATATATATATATATATATATATATATATATATATATATATATATATATATATATATATATATATATATATATATATATATATATATATATATAGGGAGTGGTTTAAATGAGAGCCTAAAAAATGTTAAAAACCCTAAAAACCATTTTTAAAAAAAAAATCATTATGGACATTTTGGACAAATCAAACAGTAATATTATATTAAGCAAACTTTTTTATTCCCTAGTTTACAGCTAGTTTTCATTGTTGTTAGACCGTCGCCGGACCACCATTAGACCGTCGCCGGACCACCATTAGACCGTCGCCGGACCACCCGCTGGACTAACATCAAATTCAATGACATTTTCTAGTTGTATTTACTGCTTAATAAAACAAACATTGTAAGTTTCAGTTCCTTGGTAATATTTTTTAATACATACCATTTTATTTTTGCAGCCAAACATACAATAGTTTAATAAAAAAAAATAGATTTATGCCTTTACAAATCCTATTTTTCTCTTTTTGCTAAATTGTAGATTTCTTTAAAAAGAATATACCATATATATAATACATATTTACAGTTTAAAATATCATATTCACAGTTTAATAAACATATTAATTCACTAATAGTTTAATTTTTTCATTCATATATTCATTCATATTTTAACACAAAATTTATATAATATACAACTTAATACAATCCATTTTTAGTTTAATACATAAATTCACAACATAATACAATACATTATACACAAATTCATAAATTCAAATAAGTCAAACCCAAACTCTACCACCGCCACCAACTACCAGACACCGCCATCAACTACATGTGCCACTTTCGCAGCTATCATTCCTTCCAAATCAGATCTTATATAAAATAATGAATTCATAGCTTAAATATTATATTCATGGTTTAATAAACCAATTAATTTACTAATTAAGAGTTTAATGCAAAATAATTATAAAAACTAATATATTTTTGCATATTTGTACAACACAAAAAAAATATATACTCACAAAAATAAATACAAGCATTCATACATTAGTCATAGTTTAACATAAAATTCATTAAAAATTCACATATTAATACAATCAATTCATAGTTCGGTATATAAAATTTACAACTTAATATAAAAAATTCATAATTTAATGCACAAAAATGATACATTCACAATCATATTCTCAACTTAAAGCTTACATATATACCTTTAGATTTATATGTTAGTGCTTCTTTCAAAGTTTATTTACACAAATCTTCACAATTTAAATTTTATATACTTTATTCAAAATTAGATTAAATCAGATATGTATATAATGTTATTTTCATCTCATATGTCAAAAGCAAACAATGGATTCATAATAAATTCACAGCTTAATACAATCAATTCACACTTTAATATAGTCATCACAACTTAATACAATCAATTCATAACTTAATATAGTCAATTCACAGTTTAATACAGAAAATTCACAACTTAATACTATAAGTTCACAGTTTAATATACAAAAATTATACATTTACAACAATATTCTCAACTTTAAAGTTACATTTTAAGACTTTAATTTGTATTTTAATAAAGCAGTTTAAACTCTCATTCACATTATTCATAGCTTAAAAACACATCTGATTTTAATAAAACAGTTTATGCAACCTTTTTAAAACATTTTTATAACCTTTTAAATTTTTTATATAATAAATTAAAAAAATAATGATATTTTTAGAACAATATAATATTCACAGGGTGCAAAAGCACAAAGCGTCAGGACCTTGCCACTACATTTATTATAAAAAAGTTTATAATTAATTTTAAAATGATAAAAAAAAAGTTTAAACCTTATAGTATTGACAAAACTGCAAAAATGGTCCCTGTGGTATGCATTTTTTTGGGGTTTTAGTCCAAACAGTGACTTTTTTGGTTTCGTAGTCCTTTTGGAGTGGTTTGTATGTGAAAATGGTCCCTCTGAAAATTGAAATGACTATAATACCCATGGGGTATTTATTTTTCATTTTTCTTTCATTATTCTTAAAATTTAATATTTATTTATTTATTTTAACAATTAAAAAAATAAAAAAGGTCCCACCTCTCTCTCTCTTTCTCTCTCTCTCTCTCTCTCTCTCTAAGAACCAACTTTTGTGTTTGTATCCATTTTATATTTTGCTTCAAACACATTAAATTGAAGAACTTCCCCAAATCGTTTCTTTAAGTCGTAGATTTTTTGCCTTTTCAAGCTTCAACAATGGTAGCCATGGGAGAAACTTCTCCTTTATGTGGGTATATGTATCAGAAAAGAACTCTGTATATTCTCCCTTTTCTGTTCAAAGCTTCAACCATGGAAGAAACAAAAAAAAATGCAGCTCCTACACCCACTCCTTTTTCTGTCAAAATCACACCAAATGAACTCAAGAAAATCGAGACCCACTACTCCCCTTTCTTGAGATCTAAAACTTACAACCCTTGGTGACGGAGATGCAAACGACTCTTGGTGGCGGAGATGAAGATGGTGGTTTTTCAAGGGATTTTCTGTAGGTGTCAAAATCGCAAAAGGGTTTTTGATGTTGGTGTCTCTTGGTGACGGAGATGATATGTTGCTTATGGTATCATCAAAATCGAGACCCAGTACTTCGACTCACTCACTCTTTTATCAAAATCGCACTAGATCACCCCAAGAAAATCGAGACATACCCTTATGTGCGACTATCATTGATTTGAGTGTGTGGTTTTCATTTCTAGAACGATTTCAAGAGTATTCTTGAGTGTGTATGTGTTTATAAGAGTGTGTTTATGTGTTCTTAAGTGTGTGTGTGTGTTTTGAAGAACAAATCCATGAAAGTTAAATTGTATGTTTATAACTGTGTTTGTGTTCTTGAGTTTTGAAGAATAAGACGAGAGAGAGAGAGAGAGAGAGAGAGAGAATGTGGGTCCCTTTTTTTGATTTGATTTAACATTTATATTTAAATAAAAGAAAAAAATATTTAAGTAAATGGAAAAAACAAATTAAAAGGGCAAAGTAGTCTTTTCAAGTTTACCGAGGACCAATTCTACCATGAAACTAGCCTAAAAGGACCATGAAACCAAAAAAGTCAAGGTTTGGACTAAACCTCAGAAAAAATGCATACCATAGGGACCATTTTTGCAATTTTGTCTATAGTATTTATTTAGATGATATAAATAAGACAAAATTGCAAAAATGGTCCCCGTGGTATGCAAATTTTTGGGGTTTTAGTCCAAACAGTGACTTTTTTGGTTTCGTAGTCCTTTTGGAATGGTTTGTATGTGAAAGTGGTCCCTCCGAAAATTGAAATGACTATAATACCCTTGGGGTATTTATTTTTCATTTTTCTTTCATTATTCTTAAAATTTAATATTTATTTATTTATTTTAACAATTAAAAAAATAAAAAAGGTCCCACCTCTCTCTCTCTCTCTCTCTCTCTCTCTGTGTGTGCAAATACAAACTCAAGAACACATATTCATATTCATGAACACACACTCAAGAACACATACACACTTCAACTACCGTCCGCCACTACCACCGTGTCCTTCGCTTCCTTTTTCTGTAAATTGAATTTTCTGTTAACCTTCACCATCTCCTTCTTCTCCACACACACGAAATCAAATCTGATGAAGGATTTTTCAGATGAACACCTTCAAGAAGAAAAAATCAGATCGAGTGTGTGGATCTCCGATCTCCTCCTCAGATGACAAGCTCCTCCTGTTAAAGCAAGCCCTAACGTCGCCGCCGCCTGGTAGGTCTTCTCTTTTAGCGAAGACAAGCTCAAGGAGATGATGATTTTCAGATCTGAGGACCTCGTTTTCAGATCCAAATATCTCGTTTGCAGATCTGGTAGCGGTGACGAGCTTAAGTTTTTTTCTTCTCGGGTGGTGGTGGCAATGACGATGATGGAGCTGAAGATCTGGTTCGTCTTCTCCGGTATTTTTATGAAGATGGTGGCGATAATCAGAATCTTTACATGAGAAAGGGGGTAGGGGAAACCGAGATCAAGATCAAAGTTCCGGTAAGCTTGATAATCAGAATCTTTTCCTGGTTGTCTTCACATCAAACTCACTCACACACACATACTTGAGTCGCAGGATTTGGTTGTACCCTATGAGTTTGAGAAATTTGGTTTAAATTGTTGATGCAGAATCGATTTTCCTGGTGGGTTCATCCCAATGACATGATTTTGAAGTGTATGAGTTAATCTATGTTGTATGAATCGAGTGTTTGAGAAGGGAGAAATCAGATTTATGATGCTAGTAACGATTATTTTCAAAAAAGAAATCAGATGCTTGTTGTTGATGGATATGATTCTAGACATCTTCTTAGTTTTTGGTTTGATTGTTTCTTGAAGACCGGAAGATAAAAAGGGTGAATACTTCTTGATTTTTAATTTCTTGTTTTGTGAAAAGGACGAGAGAGAGAGAGAGAGAGCCCTTTCATTTTTTAATTATTAAAATAAATAAATAATTATTTGAACTTAAAAAAAATGATTTTAGAAATAGAAAATAAATACCCAAGGGTATTAAAGTCATTTCAGTTTACCGAGGGACCAAATCCGCAACCAAACTAGCTCAAAATGACCACGAAACCAAAAAAGTCAGGGTTTGGACTAAAACCCCAAAAAAATGCATACCACAGGGACCATTTTTGCAATTTTGTCTATAAATAATAGAAAGTATAGGACTAAAAAGGTTAAAAAAAACCCCTCCCATTCATATCTCCATCTAACTCTAAATTTTGATGCACTTAGAAATTTCGTTTGTCGGGTTGATATTTTGTTTTTATAGTATCGTATAAAAAAATTCATTTACATTGTTATTAAAAAGGTTTGTTATTAGATAAGTAAATCAAATGATAAAAAAGGTAACGAGAATTAAATATGGAGTAAAGTTTTCAATGTAAAAACAGTTAATTCTAAATAAATGCGTTTACGAAGGGAGTTTATTAGATAAGTAGTCTTTAGCCCTACTTCGACAACCCTATTGTCCTATTAATTTTTCATTGCTAGTTAATGCTTTGTGTGCTACTTTACACCACCATCAACATCATATTTACTAGGCGAATGCCCGCGCGTTGCGCAGAAACATCTGTATTGTATAGTTGAAGTCTTTACAAAATATGATTTTTTAAATATAACAATAACGTTGTTGTTAAATTTGATATAATAATTTGTATATACTAAATTGATATAATATATAGATTATTTTGAATTATTTGATAATATATACATTTATTATAACTTCATAATCTCAATCGTTTGAATAACTTCTACCTGCGAGTTACACATGAATAAAATTAAATATAATATATGATTTGATGTTATTTATAGTTGTTTTTATTGTTAATTAATTTTTTAAAATTTATTTGCTTAATATTTTAATTTCTATCATTATAATTATTTAAAACATCAAACATTGTTTTTTTTTTATTTTAAAGCTAATAATATAATCATTTATATAGAGTTGTTTTTAACTATTGTTATTGTAAGTATTTTAAACTACTTATTTGGAAACTTTTAACGATTATAAAAATATATTTAAGAAATATTTTAGTTAAATTGAAATTACAATTTAGTTTTTGCTTTTATCACTACAATTTATCACTTTTAACTATTTACAAAATATTCTTTAGTTTTTTTAAATGGAACTGAAATTTATATTTGAGTTGACATTGTAATGCGTAAAAACACCTATATAGTTGAAGTCTTTACAAATATATATTTTTTAAAATATAACACTAACGTCGTTGTTAAATTTGATATAATAATTCGTATATTAATTTGATATAATATATTGACTATTTTGAATTATATGAGAATATATAAATATATTATAACGTCATAATCTTAATCGTTTGAATGACTTCTACTCGCGAGTTACATATCAATAAAGCTAAATATTATATATGGTTTAATATTATTTATAGTTGTAATTTTTAACTAATTTTTTTAAAAATTATTTGCTTAATGTTTTAATTTCTATCATTATAATTATTATATAGAGTTATTTTTTAACTATTGTTATTATAAGTTATTTTAAGCTACTTATTTGAATTTTTTTAAAGATTATATAAATATATTTAGGAAATATTTTAGTTAAACTGATATTACAATTTAGTTTTTGTATTTATCACTTTTAACTATTTACAAAATATTATTTGGTTTTTTTAGTGGAACTGAAATTTATATTTGAGTTGACACTGTATTGTTATATTTAAATTAAAAATTTAAGTATTTTGTCCAAACTGTTCAAAAATTTTAGTTTTAAACTGACAATGGTTTACATGCACCAACATTTTAAATCTAATAAATTAAGTATAATATGTTAAAATTTAAAGACATAACTTTATAAATAGAAGTAAAAATATTATTTTAAAATTGAAATTTAGTCTATTTATGATTACACTTTATGTTTGATATTTATTTAACCTTATTAACAAACTTACAATCATTATTAGAAAGACAAAACAATTTATCACTTCTAACTATTTATAAAATAATCTTTGGGTTGTTTAAGTTAAATAAAATTTATATTTAAGTTGAGCCTATAATGTTATATTTTAATTAATAATTTAAGTATTTTATACAAATTGTTCAAAAATTATACCTTTAAAACGATAATGGTTTACATCCAACAATATATTAAAACTAATAAATTAAGTATAATATGTTAAAAGTTAAAAAAAAATAATAATTTTATAAGTAGAATTAGAATACACTTTAGATTTGATATTTATTTAACCTAATTACCAAATTATAATTATTATTATAAAGAACTTGAAAAGTCATGGGAGTTTCAAATGAATGTGGTGAAAGGAAAAAAGAATGTGGTGAAAGGAAAAAATAATGGGGGTTTCAAATGCATGAGATTCAAGAAAAAATGCTAGCTTTATAACTATATATATATATATATATATATATATATATATATATATATATATATATATATATATATATATATATATATATACCATACATACTTATAACCAAGGTTGTCAAGATCGGGATCCTAAATAGGATCGTTTTTGGGTTTGCAAGATCGGGATCGAGATCCTAAGATCCCACAAAATAAAATAGAATTTTAATTTATAATTTTTAATCATAAAAAATATTTCAAACAATCAATTTTTTGTTCAAAAGTTATAAAAACTTTAAAATATTAGTCATAAGTCACAATACAAATGATAAATGATAAATTGGTAAAGGGTAAAAGACATAAAGTGGTAAAAAAATTTCATTTGCAAAAAATAAAAAATAAAAAATAAAGGAAGGTAGGATCGGATCGGATCTCGATCCTACGATCCTACCTACGATCTTACGATCCTACCTGCGATCCTACCCCAAATACGATCCTTTTACGATCCGGATCGTTTTTCATACCTAGGATCGTAGGATCGTACGATCCTACGATCAGGATCGCGATTTTGACAACCATGCTTATAACGCTAACATTTTTTCTTGAATCTCATGCATTTGAAACCCTCATTCTTTTTTTTTCTTTCACCACATTCATTTGAAACTCCCATGACTTTTCAATTTCTTTATAATAATAATTAAATTGGTAATTAGGTTAAATAAATATCAAATCTAAAGTGTATTCATATATAAATTAAATTTTAATATTAAAATAATATCTTTAATTCTACTTATAAAATTATGTTTTTTAACTTTTAACATATTATATTCAATTTATTAGTTTTAATATATTGTTGAATGTAAACCATTATCATTTTAAAGGTATAATTTTTGAACAATTTGTATAAAATACTTAAATTATTAATTAAAATATAACATTATAGGCTCAACTTAAATATATATTTTATTTAACTTAAACAACCCAAAGATTATTTTATAAATAATTAAAAGTGATAAATTGTAGTGACTTTTTAATAATGATTGTAAGTTGGTTAATAAGGTTAAATAAATATCAAACCTAAAGTGTAATCATAAATAGACTAAATTTCAATTTTAAAATAATATATTTACTTGTATTTATAAAGTTATGTCTTTAAATTTTAACATATTATACTTAATTTATTAGATTTAAAATGTTGTTGCATGTAAACCATCATTAGTTTAAAGCTACAATTTTTGAACAGTTTGGACAAAATACTTAAATTGTTAATTTAAATATAACATTACAGTGTCAACTTAAATATAAATTTCAGTTCTACTAAAAAAACAAATAATATTTTGTAAGTAGTTAAAAGTGATAAATTATAGTGATAAATGCAAAAACTAAATTGTAATATCAGTTTAACTAAAATATTTCCTAAATATATTTATATAATCGTTAAAAATTTTCAAATAAGTAGCTTAAAATAAATTATAATAACAATAGTTAAAAATAACTCTATATAAATAATTATATTGTTACCTTTAAAATCAAAAAATAATGTTTGATATTTTAAATAATTATAATGATGGAAATTAAAACATTAAGCAAATATATTTTAAAAAATTAGTTAAAAATAACAACTATAAATAATATTAAACCATATATAATATTTAATTTTTTTGATGTTTAACTCGCGAGTAGAAGTCATTCAAACGAATGAGATTATGACGTTATAATAGATTTTTATATTATCATATAATTCAAAATAGTCAATATATTATATCAAATTAATATACGACTTATTATATCAAATTTAACAACAACGTTAGTGTTATATTTTACAAAATATATATTTGTAAAGACTTCAACTATATAGGTGTTTCTGCGCATTACAATGTCAACTCAAATATAAATTTCAGTTCCATTTAAAACAACTAAAGAATATTTTATAAATAGTTAAAAGTGATAAATTGTAGTGATAAAAGCAAAAACTAAATTGTAATTTCAATTTAACTAAAATATTTCTTAAATATATTTTTATAATCGTTAAAAGTTTTCAAATAAGTAGCTTAAAATAACTTACAATAACAATAGTTAAAAACAACTCTATATAAATGATTATATTGTTAGCTTTAAAATGAAAAAAACAATGTTTGATGTTTTAAATAATTATAATGGTAGAAATTAAAATATTAAGCAAATAAATTTTAAAAAATTAATTAACAATAAAAACAACTATAAATAACATCAAATCATATATTATATTTAATTTTATTCATGTGTAACTCGCGGGTAGAAGTCATTCAAACGATTGAGATTAAGAAGTTATAATAAATTTATATATTATCATATAATTCAAAATAATCAATATATTATATCAATTTAGTATATACAAATTATTATATTAAATTTAACAACAACGTTATTGTTATATTTAAAAAATCATATATTTGTAAAGACTTCAACTATATAGGTGTTTCTGCGCAACGCGCGGACATTCGCTTAGTATATATATATATATATATATATATATATATATATATATATATATATATATATATATATATATATATATATATATATATATATATAAGTAGGTTTAAATGTGGATGAACAATTATTGTGTGGATGTAGGGATTAGTATGGACTAATCATTTCAAAGATTTAGATAGGGATAAAATTGTATTCTTAACTATTAATTAATTTTTGGTAAATTTAAATTTATTAATTCATCTTTAAATAAGAAAATCAGTTTCATATCTGTAGCTTACATCCGTTCGGCCACAACTGTCGATCACCTTCTTTGCCATAAACCCCGAAACCCTAAATCGATGCCATTACCGATCCAATATCGTTTTTTCTACATGTGTTCTTACTTCTTAATTTGATGTTCTCTTGATCTTTTTTCTTGGATTCTCTGAAGTCTGCAAAAATAGGTTTGTGTTACGATCATAATTTTAGTTTTGTTATGTGAGTTGTCAAATTTCGTTATTTAATTTATACAAATCTGATTAACGGTGTTTGGTTGTTGTTTGTCATTAGTGATTATGTTCGTTGATGATTTACTAGAAATAAATATTCATATCGTATTGAATTTGACTATTGAAAACATTTCCTTCAGTGATAGCAAGTGGAAAATCACTTTTTTTTCTCTTACTATATTGCCACCGAATTTTATTAGTTTGATCTTTGAATTATCATCATAAATTGATAAATGATGCAGTTCACTAGGTAATCAAATTTTTATACCCATTTTTGGTTTGTTTGATTTTGGAAGTTATTGAATACTTTGTTACTAATAAAACTTTCATTTCATATAAAATCTTCAAAATTAAGGATAAGTGTGATTTCATGTTCAAAATTATAGTTTCCCAACAACAAATCAAAGCCGAAATTATTTTGGTTATGTTCTTACTTATTTGAATGTTAGTTGTCTATCACATTCTATCAGATTGATTGTATTTTATTTAAAGTTAATTACAATTCTTTAACATATTCAATGAAAATATGAGAATGCACTGAATCTAAAATGGCCATGAAGAATATATAAATTGATTATTTTACTATTTGTGTTTTTCTTATTTACAATGTAAAAAAGAACTATACACCATTCTTAACAGAATGTCTCTTATTTTCTTGATAGATGACATAAGCAAAGCTTCAAAGACAATTAGCTTGAAGGAAGACATTTTTATTTGATTTTTAACCATTTTTAATTTTACTCTTTAAAAATAAATGTAATTATTAACCATTATTAGTCGTATTCTTTTGGAATGAATGTAATTTATGTTTATAGATGTATTCTTTAATAATGAATGTAATTTCTTATTCTAAAATATTAAATTTTGTTTCATATAAAATTTGTATTCATTCAAACTTATTAATCTTGATAATATATTTTTATTGTATTCTATCAGAATATAATGTTTTTTTTTCTCAAGATAATTATAAACACATTTTTTTAGAATAAATTAATAGAATTATTATCCAGAAAAATTAGAATTTTAAAGTTAAGAGAATTAATTATTCCATAAGATCCATAATTTTTCTTTTTTAAATTTATATTAATTAACTAAAATACCCTTTCAATGAAATTAGATAATATTTTTCAATTATCTTTAATTCAATAATAGTTTATAATGACTTTTTAAAGATAACTAAAATGATTGGTCTACAATCAACGTTACATCCACACAATTTAACATCCATATAATAACCTAGCCATATATATATATATATATATATATATATATATATATATATATATATATATATATATATATATATATATATATATATATATATATATATATATATATATATGGAAAAGTTCAATAGAGAACCATCTAAAATATCTAAATTCATAAAATTATTTTTCGGATTCACCGTGAGAATCCGGATTCACGTTGTGAATTTTCAAAAATTCACATTGTGAATTTTACGTAAAAAAATCGAATTTGATATCATTGGAAAATTGATAAAAAAGTTATGAATTTTTGTATTTTTTTTTTGATAAAACATAAGTTCTAAAAGTTGAAAAAAAGGTTGGTTCCTTTTTTCCTTGGTTAATTATGGTTCTCTATTGAACCTAACCCTAAATATATATATATATATATATATATATATATATATATATATATATATATATATATATATATATATATATATATATATATATATATATATATATATATATAGGAATGAGTTCTGTGGAAAACAAATAACTAGGGCAACATCTACCGGAACCAATAATCAAATGACACGTGTCCATTTCTTTCTTCACAAGTAATCTATTGTGGAATTTATTGTGGAAGTGATGTGTTGTCATGTTTTCATTGGTTCAAATATGTGTTGCCCTAATTATTCATTTTCCATATAACTCTTCCCTATATATATATATATATATATATATATATATATATATATATATATATATATATAGTTTTTTTACTAATTAAAGCTTTAGGTCTAGACATTTAGGTTATATATATATATATATATATATATATATATATATATATATATATATATATATATATATATATATATATATATATATATATATATATATATATATATATATATATATATAGTTTTTTTAGTAATTAAAGCTTTAGGTCTAGACATTTAGGTTAAATTAACACGTTTGTTGTTGTAAAAAACCACTTTAATCTTTAATGGTGATTGTAATTTAACTATTTAAATTTATTGAATTTCATGGATAATATTACAAATATATTTAATATACAATGGTATAAATGTGGTAAAATAAATTTAGTCATTTCATCATTATGTATTAAACTTACGTAACTAATAAAGTAATAAATATTTTTCGATAGTCTATTTTTATTTGCCCCCATCTAGAAAAGTTGGAGGTCACCTCGTGTGTACCACACAAAATTTATAGTTTAATATAGCATTTTAGGACTCGTTCACAGCTTAATAAAACAAATGTGGATACTAATGCTTTTTTAATTCAAAATTTATTTAAAGTAAATTTGGCAGTGCTTACTGATTTTTTTCAAGAAGAAAATATAAGTTTTAAGATATGAAGATCATTCAAAAAGTTACATGTCAAAAGGAAGATTATCCATATCTGAATGTAGAGCACATATGGTAGAGACACGGCGGGGTGGTGACCGAAGACAAAGAAGATGGCTGGAGGTGGTCGTAGATGAAGCAAATCTAGAGGAATCGAAGATGAAATGGATATGGATGGAAGCGGTTGTGGTGGGTCCTCGCAACTCACCGAAGTTGCTAGATATGGTTTCACTGACCATTAGTAAAAGACGATTTTCATCACATCTCATCAGACATTGAGGAATATCCAAAAAGGCATTTCGGGAATCGGTTTGATTCTATCTCTGTTCCTTCCGTTTGAAGAAAGGAGGGATCCCAAAGAATCAATCTTTCTTTTAGTTGTTGAATCTCTCTTTGATTGATCAATGTGTGATATTCCGAAGCCTCATTACTAATGGAATCAAAATGATCTCTGGATGGATCAGAAGATCCTTTCAATTGGCTAGAATCCCTTACTTGAACGAAACTAGATCTTGTGGAATCATATTGAATATTTGACGATACATTCAGTACCTTGCGAAAAAACCAATCCTTGTTTACCAACCACACATTGTCTAACCAAATCAAATTCTCTCTCGATACGTTCCTCAAAAGATCCGATTCGGGCGGATTCTTCCCCAACTAACGAAGAGATCTTGGCGGAATTGCCACATATGAAATTGAGCACAATTTTGCAAAGAAATAGCCGACTTGTTTCTCGAGAAGAGATGGGAAACATGCTCAATATCATTTGATTTAATAGTTGACCCAGCCCCTTGTTGTTTGAAAAAACCCTCCACTTCAATTGGTATTTTTTCACGAAAAGCAGACATGAGATAACAAATCCAGTGTTTCACTAAGATTTCGAATAGTGGTCCCGAATTCAAGAGAATTGGGTCCTACGTTAATTCCATATATGGATTGATCACTACATATATTGAAGATAGAAGCTAATATAGTATACCAACTTTATTAGAAAGTAAAGTACAACTTTATACACTACTATAACACTAATAGAGAGTATGGTAAGAAATTTCTTACCATACTCTCGGATCTCATAGAATACCGCTCATTATAGCCTGTTGATTTCATTTAAAACACAAAAAAATAATTCTTTTGATTTGATTTCTTCAACTATTGATAAGAACTCAGAAGTCAAGTTTCATTTCAAGTAATAAAGAATCCATGGATGAAGATACAAAAGTAGATTTCTAATTTCTAATCGTAACTAAATCTTCAATTTTTGTTTGCATTTGTAGTGAATAAATTGAAGCAAAATAGCTATTAAAGAATATCTTTAGTTTACTAGAGACATTGACATATTATTTTAGCTCGGTGGAAATAAAATCCTTTTCCTTAGGACCCTCTCAAATAGAAATAAAGAACGAAGTAACTAGAAAGATTGTTAGAATTGCCTTCTTCTAGAGGGATCATCTATAAAGCGAGTCGTTTTGAATTGAATATATTCAAACAAAAAGCTGACATAGATGTTATGGGTATCATTTTTTTTTGTAAGTTGGTTCACATCTGAAATCTAGCAATTTATCCATTTTCCATAAAGGAGCCGAATGAAACCAAAGTTTCATGTTCGGTTTTGAATTAGAGACGTTAAAAATGATGAATCGACATCGACTATAACCCCTAGCCTTCCAAGCTAACGATGTGGGTTTGATTCCCGTTACCCGCTCTATAGCCTCTACTTATAGATTTATTCTATTATCTTACTATATTTATATATTATTAAATACTCTAATAGACTCTAATTAATACATCATTCATCATTGAATTGTAAATATTCCGAAAGAGGCTATACTGACTGAAAAAAATGCATCTTTACTAAATTCATACCAATCTATCGAATTATTTGAATTTTGATGTAAAAGATTTATAGACGGGTTTAACCATTTGGATAATATATCAACGTCTTGATTGAAAAGAATTCCTAAGAATCCAACGAACAAAGTAAATAGAATCAATATAAGTATTGGGAATAACATAGTATTATCCGATTCATAAGGATACGAATACGTCTTGGTATTGCCAAAATGCGGAATAGAAAGAAAGGGTTGTATCATATTTCTTACATTCTCATCAATTTTATATACTTTATTATTTGAAAAAAAGAAGGACGTGGATTCTTCTTCATTTTTAATAAAGTTACCAAACTAAAGTTTTTGTTACTTATCTTCGAACCTTCTTTACCCCATAGAGATATTGAATAGAAGGGGGTATTCCTTTTTCCACTATAATTTTGAAAACGAACGTTTAAATCTCCTTCAAAAGTAAGTAAATAGATCCGACACATATAAAATGCGGTTAATCCCGCCGTAGACCAAGCTATTATTCCAAAAAATTTCTCGAATAAATCATGAATTTTCTAAGATAATATTCAAGATCTTATCGAAAACTTACAGCAGCTTGCCAAACAAAGGCTAAAAGAAAAAAGAACAGGGGTATGACTGGCATAACATCTACGATTGGATTCAAAAAAGCATAGGCTTCGGGCAATTTGGCGAAGAAAAGACTACTCGGATAAAGGGCAGAATTAAGACAGATCAAACTAAAGATATTAAGCATAACAGACATTTTGTTCGTCGAGATAATTGCATTTTGATTGAGTTATTTATATAAGGAAAAATGAAGAAAGTAAGGTAGACAAAAAGCTCCTTCTTTTTCCGCTCAATCAAAAATCCTCCAATTCTCAAAGGAGAATAGAAGAAATCATACTTTCATACAATATCTTAATTGAATTGTATGTAATGATCAATAAATTCAGTTGAATTCTAGAGATACACATGTCAAAATCCTAGCACGAATCTATAATATATTCTATAAAGAAGAAAGATTTTCTATAGATAGTTGGGCTAGAATTGACGAACACTTAATACCAATATTATTCTTTATTAGTATTAGTGTCCAATAACAATATAAATGGGGCGTAGCCAAGTGGTAAGGCAACGGGTTTTGGTCCCGCTATTCGGAGGTTCGAATCCTTCCGTCCCAGAGCATATCCATTGTATCCGAATACATCTTTTTTGCTCAACAAGGTTCTGTTTCAAGGTCTAATATTGGATAGAATCTTATTCTTCTTTCTTTTTTGATTTTTAATGATTCTTTTCGGAATCATATCTCAGTTTTTCACAAAATGAACTAAATCGAGTTCAAATGACATGCAAATGTAACTGACTCCTTTTGTGATCCAGATAAAGATAAGATGGGGCATAGATCACAGTTGCAGAAAGATTACTTAACCTCAGGTTAAACAAAATATGAAAATACATATAAAACGAGGAAGTGCTTAGCCTATGGGTATGTATTGTTATCCTATTTCAATGACAATAGTCTTTCTATTTTTGTGAAAAATAATTTGCATCCCTAAAATATTCAAATTTAAATATTTAACAATGATATTTCTTTTTATTGTTCGATCTTTTTAGCTTATTTGCTTTAAATCATTGACAATTCTATCAGACCACAAAAAAATAGATCAGTGATGGTTGTTGACAGTGGAAGCAGTGGTGGTAGTTATGGTGGTGGTTCACGATAGATCTGGAGGAGATGAGTGGTTGAGATAGTTTAGATTTCAAATCTAATGGGGGAAAGTGGCAACGAACCAGATCTGAGTGAATCTAGAGGTTTTTGTGGATCTTTGTCGGAGCATATTTGAAGCAACAGTGGTGATATGGTAATGTCTGACAATATTATTTTATGAGAGGAGAGAAAACAACAAAAATGAAGCAGATCCACCATGGACGAAGGAGGACACTATAATGGAGGTAGTAGAGTCGGCGACGACAGAGTCGCCGAAGGAACAAGGCATCAGACATTGCTAGAGTTTTTTGCTTTAAAAGAGAAAAAAAATAGTTAGGTTTCTTAATCAAATAGAGAAGGAGAAAGTTGTAAGGTTATAACTTTAGATCTAAAACTCAGATAATGTAATATGTTTCAAAAAATAGGTTAAAATTTTCATTTATTTACGATGATGCCATTCATTTTCTTTAACAATTAATGGACAAATATGTCATTTATAAAGTTTGCAAACATATATTTGACAAAATAACATATTTATCTTTAAGTATATAAACTAAAAATAATGGTTTTTAGGGTTCTTAAATCTTTTTTTTATTCTCATTTAATCTTATATATATATATATATATATATATATATATATATATATATATATATATATCTTTACTATCTTATAAATGAAATCGTACTGTTTCTAAAAATAGATTCAATATAATAATAATAATTTTTAAGACGTTCAAGTACTTAAGCTTAAAGTACAACAAACCATTAATATAATAATATTATAATATAAATCTTACAAATAATAATGCCATAGGTACAAATATTTGATTAGGATAATATTTTTGAATTAGTATCCCTTCATTTCAGGGATTGAATTGAAACTCCTCATTTTTAGCAATTGAATTGCCATTTTCAACAACCAAATCAATCAAAAACACATCATAACACACAAGAGACGCGTTATATAAATGCATCTCCTCTCCCAACCAATTAAAACCCTAAAAGCGTTGAATCCCCGCCCACTGATAATCTTAGTTCTATGTAATTGTCGTCCTCTATCTATAAACTCCATGTCTTTGTTTTTTGTTATAACTTCATCCATTGTAACCAACCCTATATCATGTATCTCACCACCACACACCAACGACTTTTCTCTTCCTCTACCTTCGTCCCTCTAAAAAACCCAAAACGACGACACCACGTGACATGCGCAACGTCCTCACCGTCATCACCTCTCCTTTCACTCACTTGATCAACATAACAGGTTCGTTTTCCGATTTCAAATTTTAGTTTTTGACATTTTATTTTCCCAAGTTTGATTTTGATTTCTACGATATGGATCTTTTTCTCATCCATGCATTATATTTGTCCATGAAACTGAAATGTGACTATTTTACCCTTTGATATTTTGGTTCAAAATTAACCCTCTTTTTAACTATGTTTGTGCATTTAACAGATGATCATCATCCTTGAAATTGAAATCGGTGGATTGAAGATCATGTTATCTCTCCCACCCTCAGAAGGAGGATATAGGTGGATGACCTACTTCTCGTTGCTCCATAAGTCCTCCTGTTACATGATGCCATCTTCACATCCCCTATTCGTGAACCCTAAAAGTTTGAAAGAATGCTTTGTCTTTCAGGGTTGTACATAAAATTAAACGGAAAAAAATGTCTTTTTTTCATATGATTACACAAAAATTGGCTTAATCGATTTCTTATTTCTTCCATTTTTTTAACTTTGTTCCTTATAGTAGATTGTTTACTTTGTAATTGTTGGATTTTGATTTTCAGATACAGCTGGAGAAAGAACTGCTACACCCAATTGCTTGTTGTGAGGTGAGTACCACTAAATTCAGGAATTACTCATATGTCTAGCTTGTAAAGTGTGTAATTGTTGACCCAATCATACAAGATTTAAGCTTATTACTTTTAGATTGACAAATCTGATTCTTTTTGTTAGTCTTTGAAGTTAGACGATTTTTGGAACATGTGTGTTTTGATTTTTGGAACGACCTAGTTTCCGTCTCACCACTCAATAATCCTAAAACAGGGGAACTATGATTTTATGTTTAATTTTAAATTTCGATCTTATAAAGAGGAGTATGATGATGATAGATGATATTTTGTGTTTTTTATCCACAGTATTTTGTCCGTCTTTTAAGTTAGACGATGGTGTTTCCTTTCTTTGTTAGTCCTTTACCATAATGGATATTATTCATAAATCTAGAGTGTCGTGACATTTGGATAGTGCTTTAAGATTTCCAGAGCACACTTCCAAATGAATATTAGGTCAACATAATTGTTGATGAAATAAAGCAGGTGATGAGTTGTATGTAGAGGATGAATGGCTACTTAAAGCAGGTGATGAGTTGTATGTACAGGATGGATGGCTACTTAATTAAACAGGAAAATGAAAAAGAAGAACATTAACAATTTAATTCTTTAATAGCCATTTTAGGTTATCCCTTCTACATTTTCTTGATTTTGACGAATCAAGTTTATGAAAAAGAAACTTGAATTTCTCTCTATCTCTACTGTAGAAGCATGGAGTCATCTCCATTTTAGTTTTGCGTTTTTTTATATTGAGTTACTCATAATCTGAGGTGAAACTACTTCTGTTGGCTCATTTGTTCAAGCGTTTTATTGTTTTTGTTTTTCTTCTGATTTCACAATGATTTTTCTTTTTGATTTAATAGGTTGGAACATATTGGTCAGAGATAACGAGGAGTTAAACCCTTACCATTATTTTATCTTTGGGCCTCCAACAACGATGAGGTAAACCCCTTAGTGTTTGTGGTATTTGACTGTCACATTTACTTTTATCTTTTTTCAAGGTTCATGAATCCTTCTTTGCTTTGTTGAATGTGGATACCCAGAACCTAGATTGATAAATAGTCTTATCTTTAACATATATTGCTAAGTGACAATAAGTAAGTATCCTCTCAACAAATTCAAACATTCCTTTGTTTCAACTCATGCTATTAAAAAAATCAAACAAAAACTTTGTTTTGTAAGCTCAAACATTCCTTTGTTTCAACTCATGCTATTAAAAAAATCAAACAAAAACTTTGTTTTGTAAGTAAACACGATACGAAAACAACTATTAAAAAAACTTTCTAAATATGTCGGCACGAAATCATTACTATCTATATCAATTATCATCCTTATTTTGAAAAGTGTTTTGGATTAGGTTTTAAAAATACTTAGGTTGCGTTTATTTCGCAGAATGTTTTTGAAAGGAAAAGAATCTGTCAAAGGAATTGGAATTAGAATGTATTAGAAACTTAAATGCGTTTGATTGACATGTAATGAAGACAAAATTACATAAATGGTCCTCATGGTTGACAAAATCGACCAATTATGGTCCTTATGACGAATTCTTTACACATATGGTCCCTGTGGTTTCAAAATCTTGCAAAGACGGTCCTTTTGACTAACAGCGTTAACTTTTTCAGTTAAGTCCTATGTAAAATGACATATTTGCCCTTCATGCATAAGGACGCTTTATGTAATATGTTTCTACCATAGGGACCATTTATGTAATTTTCTCTATTATTTATTATTTTTTTATGTATTTTAATTATATATTTATGGATT
The DNA here is from genome assembly GCF_002870075.4 of Lactuca sativa. Taxonomy (NCBI): domain Eukaryota; kingdom Viridiplantae; phylum Streptophyta; class Magnoliopsida; order Asterales; family Asteraceae; genus Lactuca; species Lactuca sativa. Next base: position 63,845,064 of record NC_056631.2, on the reverse strand, counting down.
TAGATTTGTTTATATATATATATATATATATATATATATATATATATATATATATATATATATATATATATATATATATATATATATATGCTAACATTTTTTAACGTTTTGCTCAAATTATTTTTTCTAATCTTTTTGACATTTTCTTCAAGTAAATTTATTAATGTTTTTTATTTTGATGTTTTATTCGAATATTATTTATTTATTTTTTTGACGTTATGTTCGAATACATTTTTCAACATATAGTATGTTTATATTTGTTAAAGGATTTCACGGCTATTGTAATTATAATTCGTAATTTAATTCACTTTCAATTATGTTTTCATTTTTTTTTTCTTTTATCAGGTTATATAATTATTATTTTTTAATTCAAATATTTAATTATCTAAAGTTGTATATTTATCATTTTTGTAAACTAATTTATTAACATTTTTTCTAAAAAAAGTGTAAAATGTTTGTTAAACGTGAAAATGATTAATATAGATTAGGTAGATTAATCTCAGATTTTTTAAAAAGTGTAAAATGTTTGTTAAATGTGAATATGATTAATGTTTGTTAAACGTGAATATTATTTTGAGTTTTTTTTAGCAGTGTTGTAAAAAATCACAACTAGGTCCCGATTAATCACTAAACGCTACCTGACCGATTAGAGGCCCTTGTGTTGTGATTTTTTACAACACTGCTAAAAACAAAAAAAATAACTCGAAATAATTACATTTAAATCCAATGTGAAATGACTTGGTCGTTCTCGGCAACATTGTGAGTCGATCTCAGCTTAGCCTAAGTCTACCTAATCTATATTAATCATATTCACGTTTAACAAACATTTTACACATTTTTATAAAAAATGTTAATAAATTAGTTTACAAAAATAATAATTATACAACCTTATATAGTTGAAAAATGTATTCGAACATAACGCAAATAAATAAATAAATAATATTCGAATAAAACATCAAAATAAAAAACATTAATAAATTTACTTGAAGAAAATGTCAAAAAGATTAGAAAAAATAATTTGAGCAAAACATTAAAAAATGTTAGCATGTGTGTGTATATATATATATATATATATATATATATATATATATATATATATATATATATATATATATATATCTTTACTATCTTATAAAAGAAATTCCACTATTTCTAAAAATAAATTGAATAAAATAATAATATTTTTGTAAGACGTTCAAATCATTAAACTAATTCTACAACTAATCACTAATAAAATAATATTAAAATTTAAACAAACTCCTATAAATCTTCTCTTCCAAAGTTTTGACAAGATCTTTTTTCATCCAAATAAATACTCAACACCCTATAATTTGGTCATTTCATGAATTTTCTTTATTTTTAATATGACATGTTTCCAAAAAAAACTAATGATTGAATTGAAAATAATCATTCTCCATCGAAAAAAATTAATTGTCGAAACAAACTATTTGTCGCCCGCCGGTTTGCGCGGGTAAACGGCTAGTGTGTGTATATATATATATATATATATATATATATATATATATATATATATATATATTTAAACAAATCTAAATCCATAAATATATAATTAAAATAAATAAAAAAATAATAAATAATAGAGAAAATTACATAAATGGTCCCTATGGTAGAAACATATTACATAAAGCGTCCTTATGCATGAAGGGCAAATATGTCATTTCACATAGGACTTAACTGAAAAAGTTAACGCCGTTAGTCAAAAGGACCGTCTTTGCAAGATTTTGAAACCACAGGGACCATCTGTGTAAAGAATTCGTCATAAGGACCATAATTGGTCGATATTGTCAACCATGAGGACCATTTATGTAATTTTGTCTGTAATGAAATATGTTTTCTGTTTGGTTTGCTGATTTCTCAAAAGAATTGAAAAATGATTTTTGTAATTTGACAAAAAAAATACCATTTTTAGTGATTTTTTTACGTTACATATATACTTTTAATAAACATAACGAAGTTTTATATAATTACAACATTTTTTATTGAACTCTTTTATAAAACATAAATTAAAAAATAACTAACATGTATTTCGTCGAACACATAAAAATCATAAAAATAATTTTAAATAGAAATAAAACGATTATATATAATAATATAAATCAACAAATGTCATTTATTATTTCCAATCTAAAATTAAAAAAAAAGGTTAACCAACCACTATGTAAAATAATGTCTAGATATCTAGTTCTTAATCATATCACTCTTCCAACATGAACCTCACAAAATCCTCCCGGTCTTCTCCTTTCAGATTTCAAAAACTTAACACAGTTTCCGTACCACGCATTATTTTCCTACATGATTTATCTAAAACACTCAATGACTGCATTTTTGTAATTTCAGGAATCATCATCGAAGTTTTTATATTTTTTTATTTATGTTTCTCCTAGTATTGCTTGATTCGTGCTATTAGCTGCTTTTTCAAGTTTTTCTCCAAAGGCGTTTGTTGCAATAGTTATTTCCTTAATAACAACATCAACTCTTTTTCTCTTCTTTGAGCCTATGTATGGAGATTCTTCATTTTATGTGGGTTGTTCTTCAAAATCATATTCTATTTGTTCAGATTGTTCTTCATTGTTTGCACCTCCTTCAATTTAGGCAAAATCTTTGGCTTTATTCTCTTAGAGCTATATCCTTTCAAAAATTGATACATAAATCATCTTAATGAGAAAATATCTTATTTCTCCGTTTCTCTGTCTCTTTATGAACATATTTTGCATCAGAAAAGGTTAGCACATAAAATTATAATATAGATAATTAAGAAGTAACAAAATATATAAAAGTTTTCATATTGTACATGTATGTAAGAATCCCAAACTGTTGGTTCAGCTGTTACAAAATGAGTAGATCTATCATAACCAAAACCATTTGTGTTCATATCATTCACCGTATCATAAACGGCTTGCCAATCTTTTTTCATGGTTTTGATCACTAACTCAATGTGGGGTTTACCCAAGCTAGGAATTTTTTCCTTCACCGTGTTTTATAGATGTTGTAAGTATCTAGATTTAAAACCATTATCTACTTTAAATCCTCTCATGTTCACCATATTTATCAATGTTTCCACGAGCTTTGCATCTTCGGTTATTGTCCAGTTGCGATACTTTCTGCTTTTTTCCATCACACCTACTGTTATAAACATAAAAATTAGATGAAACAATGCATGCAATAAAAAAATACTCAACCATATATATATATCTATATATATATATATATATATATATATATATATATATATATATATATATATATATATATATATATATATATATATATACTAGCCGTCTACCCGCGCAATGCGACGGACACCAACTAATTTATTTCGGAAATTAGTTGTATTTGAAAACATGTTATATTTTAAGAAACACAAAACAAATACATATTATTCTCGATTGGACTTTTAATAAGGATGTGGTGGATATATTTATTTTGGTGAGCGGTTTCAGTTTGACAATTAGTATGTTGATGTTTTGGATTAAAAAAAGTATTTTCTTGTTTTGGGACAAAGTAAGTTGTTATTTTCGGGTTAACAAAAGTAAGTTGCCATTGTTATAGGTTTAACAAAAGTACGTTGCCATCTTTTGAAATCTAATTTGGCCCAATGACGATAAATTGATTTCAATTATTTAACTTTCCAAATTTCAAATAGAAAGACCCTTCAAATTTAAGATGCATATTTTAGCTTAACTTAAATGACATGGATTTTAAAATTAAAAATTAACCCTCCATTTGCTTTTGTATTACAACTACGATCCATAAAAGACGTTCATATATATATATATATATATATATATATATATATATATATATATATATATATATATATATATATATATATATATATATATATATATATATGTTCATGATATCGTTTCAAATTTTCCACACATTTTGAACCAAAGCAAATCATCCAAAGTACAATTTTGTCCTTTTTTCTATCAAACATAGTTATCTTTTCTTTTCTTGTTTGACTTTAGAAGATATGTGCAAACACGTGACATTCAAAAACCAAACAAAACACTAAGGAAAACATAACAAATAAAAAATAAAAATCATTCAGCAACACCATTCGAGTGGTTTCCCCCAATGCTTATCAAAGACTTCGTCAAAAATAAGTCATGCTTGTAAAGCCAACTGCATAAAAAAAAACAAAAAACAAAAAAACTTATAAAGTCCAATATTTGGTTAAAATTATACTTTTAGTGTTTTTTTAATACTTTACATTTCCCTCTCACTCTATTGTGGTGTTGTCAAGTTAAAGCATGAACATTCTTTGCATGGATCTTTTGAGCAATTTTCATACAAATGTACAAGCCATTAAACATCATCCTTTGGAGCCAAAAGTGAGGAAAATTATCCTTTCTTTTTATATGCTCTATAATGATCAGGCTGCAATAAAAAAAAAGTTACCTTTATTTTTCAGTATTCTTAGATTACCATCCATTAGCATCATAATCACTTATTAAGAACAAAAATACAGGTACATGGCTAATCATTTATTTATGCAGTGAAGTTATGATTTCATGCCACTTTTTGCAAACACGTTTCACTTTTATACCAATTCCTTCAATTACAAAATGCAAAAAATCAAGTTGAAGAGCTTTTGAATCTTCAAACGTGACATTTTCCACCAATTTCTACAATTTACCAACAACACTTGTTTTTCGCTGACTATGCTAAGGCCTTCCACTGCGTTTAAAGTAGTGAAAAGTAAAATATCAAAGGTTCATACTTGACAACATGATTGACTTGTTTAATTATCTGATATATGCAGTTGACATAAAATTGAATAGAAAAGAAGCTTATTCTAGCAAAAGATCCAGGTTAGATGTACAAATCATGCAAGTCATTCTAGTACAGTCAAAATATCTTCGTATATATAAAATAAATATGTAATATTTTACACCAAATAAATATAAGCACATGTACTCTGATACAGGTTTGATAGAAAATCAAGAAAGAAAAAAATGAATTCCCATACTTGAGAGATAGGTCTCCCCACTACTTCCTAACAAGATTATTTTATTCATACAACTCTCTTAACTGAATTTTCCCACCTAAAAAACAATTATAAGGACTAAACTACCCTCCCAAGCCTCATAATCATCGTCTCCTTAAAAACATGGTTTACAGTTTTACATACATATTGGTAACTATGTTGCACATATACATACATAACTAAACAAGTTTTGGCAGTATTACGCCTACAATCTCTTGGTTGACTTGCCCCAACGATTCATGTATGAAGCTTTAATTAGAAAACAAAAAATTTGAAGCACTAATCAAAGAACTACAACTACAGATTAAGGACTAAATCAGTTATTTAAAAAAAAACAAAATCAAGAACCATGTTAAGTTAACATGGTTATTTTTATAGATCAGACCATACCTCTTCATGATTCCCCCGCTTGTTGTAAGCAACCAGATTTCCGTTTAGTTTAGTGTAAAAGCCTCAAGTTGTGGTATCATACCTGCATATTCTACTAAATCAAGCATAAATATAAATTAGAGACAAAATATGGTGGAAAAGGAAAAGAAAACATATATTTGTATAATGACTTAAGTACCATTCAACAATGCACAAATTAATGAGCGAATAATCTAGAGAGAAAACAATATTTTAAAACACCTTAAGGAAGAGTACTTTATGTTCATCTAGGTTCTGGGTATCCACATTCAACAAAGCAAAGAAGGATTCATGAACCTTGAAAAAAGATAAAAGTAAATGTGACAGTCAAATACCACAAACACTAAGGGGTTTACCTCATCGTTGTTGGAGGCCCAAAGATAAAATAATGGTAAGGGTTTAACCCTCGTTATCTCTGACCAATATGTTCCAACCTATTAAATCAAAAAGAAAAATCATTGTGAAATCAGAAGAAAAACAAAAACAATAAAATGCTTGAACAAATGAGCCAACAGAAGTGGTTTCACCTCAGATTATGAGTAACTCAATATAAAAAAACGCAAAACTAAAATGGAGATGACTCCATGCTTCTACAGTAGAGATAGAGAGAAATTCAAGTTTCTTTTTCATAAACTTGATTCGTCAAAATCAAGAAAATGTAGAAGGGATAACCTAAAATGGCTATTAAAGAATTAAAGTGTTAATGTTCTTCTTTTTCATTTTCCTGTTTAATTAAGTAGCCATCCATCCTCTACGTACAACTCATCACCTGCTTTAAGTAGCCATCTATCCTCTACATACAACTCATCACCTGCTTTATTTCATCAACAATTATGTTGACCTAATATTCATTTGGAAGTGTGCTCTGGAAATCTTAAAGCACTATCCAAATGTCACGACACACTAGATTTATGAATAATATCCACTATGGTAAAGGACTAACAAAGAAAGGAAACACCATTGTCTAACTTAAAAGACAGACAAAATACTGTGGATAAAAAACACAAAATATCATCTATCATCATCATACTCCTCTTTATAAGATCGAAATTTAAAATTAAAAATAAAATCATAGTTCCCCTGTTTTAGGATTATTGATTGGTGAGACGGAAACCAGGTCGTTCCAAAAATCAAAACACACATGTTCCAAAAATCGTCTAACTTCAAAGACTAACAAAAAGAATCAGATTTGTCAATCTAAAAGTAATAAGCTTAAATCTTGTATGATTGGGTCAACAATTACACAGTTTACAAGCTAGACATATGAGTAATTCCTGAATTTTGTGGTACTTACCTCACAACAAGCAATTGGGTGTAGCCGTTCTTTCTCCAGCTATATCTGAAAATCGAAATCCAACAATTACAAAGTAAACAATCTACTATAAGGAACAAAGTTAAAAAATGGAAGAAATAAGAAATCGATTAAGCCAATTTTTGTGTAATCATATGAAAAAAGACATTTTTTTCGTTTAGTTTTATGTACAACCCTGAAAGACAAAGCATTCTTTCAAACTTTTAGGGTTCACGAATAGGGGATGTGAAGATGGCATCATGTAACAGGAGGACTTATGGAGCAACGAGAAGTAGGTTATCCACCTATCTCCTCCTTCTCAGGGTGGGAGAGATAACATGATCTTCAATCCACCAATTTCAATTTCAAGGATGACGATCATCTGTTAAATGCACAAACATAGTTAAAAAGAGGGTTAATTTCGAACCAGAATATCAAAGGGTAAAATAGTCACATTTCAGTTTCATGGACAAATATAATGCATGGATGAGAAAAAGATCCATATCGTAGAAATCAAAATCAAACTTGGGAAAATAAAATGTCAAGAACTAAAATTTGTGAAATCGGAAAACGAACCTGTTATGTTGATCAAGTGAGTGAAAGGAGAGGTGACGACGGTGAGGACCTTGCGCATGTCACGTGATGTCGTCGTTTTGGGTTTTTTAGAGGGACGGAGGTGGAGGAAGAGAAAAGTCGTTGGTGTGTGGTGGTGAGATACATGATATAGGGTTGGTTACAATGGATGAAGTTATAACAAAAAACAAAGACATGAAGTTTATAGATAGAGGACGACAATTACATAAAACTGTAAGTCCCTAATTTGCCCGTGTATCAGTCAGATCCGTTTGATGGTGCGGAATCCCAATCAAACGGATGATGTCAGATCAAATAAGAAGAGAAGGAGAAGAAGAATAAGTTGAATCTTGAATATATTGATGATATAAATTAAGTTCCTTATACAAAAGATTCACACACACAAAAAAGCTCATGTTTCTCTCTGGCCATAAACTCTTTCTAGTTCATCAATCTTTACTCCTCACCCTAACACCTCTATTTATACTTGAATATGGGCCGGACACACATGGGCCGTAAATGAGTTTACGGCCGTAAGGTGTTTACGGCCGTAAAGTAGGCCATAAATTCATAAAATTTTACACGAAAATATAACTACCCAGAAAAGTAAAGTATAAACCATATTTTGACCCAATAAGAACTAAGATTATCAGTGGGTGGGGATTCAACGCTTTTAGGGTTTTAATTGGCTAGGAGAGGAGATGCATTTATTTAACGCGTCTCTTGTGTGTTATGATGTGTTTTTGATTGATTTGGTTGTTGAAAATGGCAATTCAATTGCTAAAAATAAGGAGTTTCAATTCAATCCCTGAAATGAAGGGATACTAATTCAAAAATATTATCCTGATGAATCAAATATTTGTACCTATGGAATTATTATTTGTAAGATTTATATTATAATATTATTATATTAATGGTATGTTGTACTTTAAGCTTAAGTACTTGAACGTTTTAAAAAATTATTATTATTATATTGAATCTATTTTTAGAAATAGTACGATTTCTTTTATAAGATATATATAGGAATAGGATCAAATGAGAACACCAAAAAGGTTGAAAACGCGAGAACATAGTATATTTATTTGTGATTCCATGTATTCATTTGTGGAGAAATGATAAATTTTTACATCTTTAATTTCAATTGAAGAGAAAAAGCATATTCATGTTGATTGTGCGTAAAAATTAATCATTTCTCCACAAATGAATACATGAAATCACAAATGAATATACCTGTTCTCGCGTTCTCAACCTTTTAGGTGTTCTCATTTGATCATTTCCCTATATATATATATATATATATATATATATATATATATATATATATATATATATATATATATATATATATATATATATATATGTATATATATATATATATATATATATATATATATATAACTAGAAAAAATAAATTAAACTTCATTATTAAAAATAACAAACGTCGCACAAATTCCCTCATAGTAAATGATAAACATAATAAAGGAAGAAATGATTAATGTGTAGTATTCCAAGAATCAAACATAATTTATATTAAGTTGTTTCTTAATGTAGTTCACTCGGTTGATACACCAACAAAAGTGATATGATCATTATCTGCACTGCCGACATCTGCGGTTCCCTCGTCTAGTTCAAATCCCCCAATATATATTTTTAGTAACTTGCATACCGTGACAAAAAAGAGTTTTGTACCAAGGGATTATACTTTTGAAAAGTATTTACCAATTAACCGTACTTTGAAATTTAATTACCAAAATATTATCGTTTAATATTAAAAGGCTTTTTATCTCCTACTATTAGGACCCATTCTAGATTTGCATACCACACCCCATCACAACCCACACTCATCACATCTTTCCGTTATACGAACATTCAAATCCAGGGGAAAATTAACCATGATCTTAAAAATGAAGAACTGCACAATGTATGTACAAAAAGCATGTTTGTATGCCGGCAATATATATGAAAAAATAGGGTAGAATATGGATCAAGGTGTTGGTGTTGTTGGCTGAAGAACGATACACTGAATCAACCATGTTCTTAATTATATAAAGATGAAGAATTGTTAATTAGGCTCCTTCAATCTAATATTAGCTTACATAATGTCATGTGGATGAACAAAAGTAATGATTCCATTGCTTGCACCAACAATCACACTTACATGGACTAACGACTAACAGATTAAGGTTTGTAGTTAGTAGATTTAGAAAACAAAGACGACGTTGAATATAAAAACTTGATTAAACAACTTCAAGAAGTAAAAACATCAGTGGATTAAAGGTGTCGTTGGTAAAACCAACAAGTTCTTGGTTCATAATATTTTTCCATGCTACAAGAACTTAACATCAAAATTTCCATAAATTTTGATGCTAAATCAGAGTTCTGAAGAGATTTGAATGTGTCAAAGCTTCACATATGATACCGAGCAACTTGCTAGACACAAGGCTTCAACTGAAGTTGAATAGCCAAGAAAATATCAACTAGGAAGATGTTTAGATGAGATATCGAGAATACAAATAGCTTTTGAGAAATCGGTGTGAATTAGTGAAAGAGGCGGTAAGTGACAGATCGATGGAGAGGGATATGATGCAGAAAAACACGACGAGCGGGTATGACCGAGAAAAGAGGGAGAAACCGATGAGTATTTTAATTTTCAGAAACCAAAGAGGTAAAATCTTTTGTGTGAGGAAGACGACGTGAAGAGACCGGAGGAGAAAGCACGTGGGGGGAAGAGGGTAATTAGGCTTTTTATTTTTTTATTTTTTTAATAACCACAATTATTAAGTAAATAAAAACTAAAATACCATTAGTTGGTAAATATTTATTGGAGATACAACCTTTTGGTAAGAAACTCGATAAAAAAAAACCATGTAACAGTTGTCATAACTTCACTCCAAAATGTAACGACTATTTGACTTATATTTTTTCTATGTTTGTTTCTAGTTAGACTAAGTTGTGTCATTTCCTGCTCATCTCCCACAAAAAGAAAATTATTCACTTCGAAGTCATAATATTATTACTTTAATCGTCAATTAATTGTCATATTATACAAAACAAATGGTGTTAACCTGTATTTCAAATATGTAAATAATGAATTTATATTGTCCATTGGCAAAAAGCATTTGGCATTTTCTTAGTAACATTGTTCTTTAGGGGCTGTTTGGTAGGATCTGAATTTTTAAGAGATCTAAATTTCTAAGAGAATCTGAAATTTTAAAAGCTGAATGTTTAACATGCTGTTTGGTTGGGACCTCTGAATTGTTGTGTTGAATTAGTAATATGACCATTTTACCCTTCTGTTTTATTTTTTTTTATTGAACTCAAGTGTTTACTTATAAAATAACCTAATCAATTTCTTAAATAAGTATAAAAAATATAAACACCATATAAAATCCAAATTTAGCATAAATCAAAATTAAACACAAATCCAAAGAATATCCCTTCTCCTAAACATTGAAAGTTTGTACATTTCTTTTTTCAAGATTATATTTGAACTCACTCAACAAAACCATCTTCTTTGAATTGGGATGCAGCCATCCAAAGGCTTTATAGTTCTTTCGAGCCATAGATCCGTCCTATGCCACATTCTGTTCATAAACACCATAAAATGCACAAATTATTGATGTAACTAGTCAAGGTCATATGGGTAATTCCACTCACTTAGAATTCAATTCAAACAATTGGACACAAAACATTAAACACAATTAGGCAAACAAGAAACGAAATTAACCCATTAATCGGGAATGACAACCAAAGAACAAGTTAAGAGAGCAAACCTTTGCATCATGTTCAAGAGTGATAGCCTCTACGATGATGTCCTGCCTCAACTTGATCTCACCATGCTTTTCTATTGCCCTTTCAATAACAGAAATATGATTTCATCAAATCATATCAATTATTTACAAATATCATATCCACTGAACAAATAATAATCAAGCATAAAATATAGAAAACAGATGTGAGCATAAAAAAATCGAAAAAATCAGAAAAAAATCTGATTTGAACATAAAAAGAGATAAACTATCGATTGGAACTCGAGTTTGAAGAGAAATCGATTTCCAGATGTCGAGTTTTGGGGAAAGAAGGAAGAAACGAACTTGGTTTGTCGGAGATGGAAGCGGAAGCGTCGTTCTAGACGGCAGCGGCGACGACATTAGGGTGCATCGGTGGCGTTGCAGGCAGCGTCGTCGGCTAGCAGCATCGTCGGCGAATCTGTTGGTGAATGGAAGAAGAACGCATAGAGGGAAGAGAAGAGGAGGCGTTTTGGTGAAGGGACGATTGTTTAGGGCATAATAGGAACGCGTGTGTTTTTTTAAAATTCAGATGTTGTTTAATATCTGAAAAATTAAGAGGTATTTACAATTTTAAGAGGTAAGAAATAAGATGCAAACAAACAATCTTTAAGACATTGCCTCTTAATTTTGCAATCACTACTAGAAAAACAACCTTTTACGACGCTCATTGCGCGTCGTAAAACGCTCAGACGACGCGCAAATGCGCGTCAAGGAAGGCCATGTCATAACGAGAGACGACGCGCTTTTGCGCGTCCTCTATAAACGACGCGCATTTACGACGCACATTTATGACACGCATTTACGACGCCCAGTTACGACACGCAATGCGTATCAAGGAAGGCCTTGTCATAAAGGAAGACGACACGCATTTGCGTGTCGTAACCTTACGATGCACGTGTTTATGACACGCAATGCGTATCAAGGAAGCCCCTGTCAAGAAAGGCCATGTCATAAATGAAGATGACACACATTTTTGCGTATCATAATTTTAAATGTTCTAAAAAAATATTTATATATTTATTAATTTTTATTTTTAAATTAAATTGTCATTTAATGTATCATAATAGAAATAAAATATCATATACAAAAAATACAATCCATTGCATAAAATTTAATGTCATACAATTCTATTTCTTACAATATCTAAATTTGCATCTAATCTACTCTATACATCAAATTCCAACTAAGTAAAGTTGCATCTTGCCTTTCATAATTCTGTAAGACTATATGGATAAGCAGTTGCACATTGGCCCATCTCACTCAAGAATGACTTAGACAAATTCAACTCCAAGTCTTTGTTGCATCTTGTTGATAATGCTGCAAGATTTGAATCAAGTGGCTTCATATTCCTTTCTTCCATCAACTTTACCTAATGCACAAAATACACGAAACAAACTACAAGGTCTTTATCCACTAAAATCAACAAAACATACAAATTGCAAACAAGAAATAAAACCTCATCAAATTTTGTTGCATCAAAGTTCAAACACATACCCACAAAGAACACTAGTTGTCCATGGAAAAACCTTGCGATATTCTACCCACACCTCTTTGTATTTCTGTGCACATCTGGATTCATTTCTTCTCTCTCGCCAGATCAGCAGAATCAGAAGATAAATCGGATAAAAATATGGAACTGGAGAACTGTAATCACATGCTTCATATTATAACATCATATACAATAGTTGACTTTTCAAGTCAAAACAAATAAATTTAAATTTAAGTAGAATGGTATAATAAATAAATAGATTTAAATTGTTGCAAAATTACCTAATCCCACAGGGTAAGCTGAAGGATAGTGCCAATAACAGATCTCCCAGGTAATTGCAGTGCCTTGCTATTCCCCTTCATAAATAATAATTATAAAAAATATATTATTGTGCATTTAAAAAGGTAGTAGGAATGAAACAAATAATGATTAGAAACTAAAATACTGATGAAATGTATGTATATCATGCATAAGAAATGATATTATTATTATTATTGTAAAAATAAAAAAGGAAAGGAAAGGAAAGGTGACTGCTGACCTTAACATGTGTGCTAGGAAACGCAGAAGTGTGCAATGTTTCATGTGTCTCATCTGCAGGCTTTCTTCTTGGGACACTAAGAACAAAAGTAGCTTGTGCCACGTTGCAGCAGTTGATGTTATCCTATATCCACCATCCCATCTTCTATGAATACCTTCACTTGGATACAAAAAGTCTAGCTCCACAACCTAAATCAATTCACATCAATCACTTATTAAATATGCATAAAAATACCAATCAACCCACCAACACTTTTGTTAAATCAACACAATAACACTATTATTAAAAAAGTATGACTCAAATTTTGTAAAGGAGCTGTGTTTTAAATCTAAAAAAAAACTTGATCAGAAAATCCAGCACCACGGGACATAACAATTGCCCATTTACTTCCTGCAGTTGTCATAGCAGTGACATGAAACCCTTCTCTCCATTTTTTATTTATCCACTTTAATGGAAATGCTTCACTCATTTTATACGACTGTTGAATGTATTGAGTACCTACTTACATAAAAAGAAATTTAGAATACAAACAATTATGACTTTAAAAAAGATATATATAACAATTTTGCCCTTACCCCTCGACAAAAACCTCAATAAGTACCAAAATTGCAGAAAAAATGAAGGTTTAGGGACCAAAACTGTAATGTACTCTTATAAGAAAAAAAAGTAAATAAATACATACCTGTAACTTTGAAGAACAGGTTCACTAAGAAATTCTCGTCCAAGCACGAATGGTAAGGTATCCAACTATACTTCTGGCTCCAATTTCAATTCGCACTATGGCCCACATGATTTGACCGAGCAGTTAATTAGGCCTAATTCACAGACCACTCAAGCACTCCTACCCAATACTGTGTATCTTCAATTCCCACTAAAACCCTACAAATCGCCAAAATTGATTGTCATCCCTATTTGTAATGTCATTACTACGAGCCTGTTTAACCAAGAAGGGGAAGACGAGGATTCAAATTTGAAATGTAACTATTCAACTTTCTTGAAATCTATGACTTCGAATTCTGAGTCAGAAACCAAAACACAACACAATGATCTTCACGATGAGGACTCTTGTCTCATCATGAATTTAAAAGACAAATTATTTGTACCTGCAATCTCCCTGCGGTCTATTGATCGCTTAACCAATTTTATAAATCCACGTGTAAGATAAAAGCATCAGATATATACCAAGAATTGGCTACCAGTAGTATTGAAAACTCTGGTTTGAACAACAGACTTCATGGAATTCTCTCTGAAAATCGATACAATCAATCCCTCAAAATGGTTGAGACACTATTATTCAAATGGGCATGTGTTACTGGTTATTCAAATCTTGTTTTCATGAAGGATGATACAACCAAACTTATGGAGACCTTGAAGCCAAGAGTTGGACCCATCAGAAGATCTTATTGTTGCGAGAAGCTATGTTAATGAGATCAGAGGCAGCCTGTTTGACTTCTTGTGTTGTTATATGATTAGGCTTATAAGAATCTAGGGAGGAAATAATAGAAATGACCGACAAACTCTGTTGAAATCCAACTTTTAGTGATTTAGATCTCTCCATAAAACAAGTTACCTAAAGTGCATGACTAATAGAGACTTGGACAAGTTACAGTGATTTGAAAATGTCATGATGAATGCATCACTCACAGGTGAACCACAAAGTGCATGACTAAGGCTTCTAGATTACTAAAGCATGGTCAAGCACTTTTGCAAAGGAATATTCTTCAAGCTACAAAATCTAATCATTGTCTCATATATGTCAGAATGATGCTCCATGTAGCCCTGTAATAAAGGAACATAACAAACAGTGAGGCACCATAACAATAACATTCAAATAAAAATCTAAAGACAACAAGAAGAGAACCTTAAGTGATAGCATATCAACAATATAGTACAACAAGGTAATAATATTATGAGTCTGCTCGGATTGCTATTGGCTCAACCATAGCTTTAAAGCATTGCCAACATCTTGAATAAAATGTTGTTTTCACAAGAAGTAAGTAGGAGACACAAGATCTAATAATAGTCACTCCATACGTTTCAGCTAAGAAATGACAAACTAGACCAATGCTATCTTTACTTTTATAGTGACTCCATACGTTTCACTGCTAATATTAATCCATCATTAAATTGAGCTTTGTATACACTACCAAATCCTCCTTGTCCAATAAGGGTACGAAAATTATTAGTTTCCCTTTTAGTGTCATTATAGCCAAACTTTTTGATGATGATAGATCAGGCAAACAAGGGACAGATTGCATAAAAAAAATAAACATAAAATCAAGGCCACTGACCGATCTATCTTCTTGGCACAATCTACAACAAATTAAATAGCGGGGGCAGCATAAAACATACCTCCTGAAACAGTAACAAACATATTTTATAAACAAAAAAGTATAAAGTTTTATGAAATTAAAGTAAATAAAAAAACATAGCTTTTTACATACCTTGTAAAAAGTATTGAAAAAGTTGCATAACAACTCAAACATGACCTGTAGTGCAGTTCAGGTCTCGAGTTAGATGTTAAATCAGACAATCCAGCCAACATTGGGACAAAAAATAATCAAAGAAACATAAGGGAAACGTGAACTCAATTAGAAATTCCTAGAAATGGTAGTTTATATTATGAAATATAAGATGGGATACTTCAGATTAATGAATGAGAAACATGAACTCAAATAGGATAGAAATACTGCACCTCATACTGGTAATTCATGAATCATGCCCAAAATGGTTAACGAGATTTGATAACAAAACAAATGAAGACGAATATGACAGAAAGAGTGATGAACACGAAGATAAAAAGGAAGAATCAGCAAATACAGAAGAAAGTTTGATCATCTCACGATAAAGTAAATAAAAAGTGTAGAAAATTTTACATACATCTGGTTGGGATTGAAGATGGATTTGGTTATTTCTCCGTTTCTTTTTCCTGATTCTCTATGCATTGTTCTTTTCTTTTCTCCCTTTTTCCCTCTGAAAGTTGCTTAAAATTTTAGGGCTTCTGCACTTGGAGTTGCTGAAATTTGTTAATCAGTCACACAAACACACCCTTATTTCTCCATTACCGAACAATCACCAGCCATCATCTCCTCACTACCCCTTGACAACCTTCGAACGCCACCTCACACCCTCACCTGCAAATCGATAAAAAAAGAAATAATAAGAAGGGAGAAGAAGGGTTGTGATCGAACTAGAGGAAGAAAAGGGGAAGAAAGAGGAAGAAAAGGCACATCTTTTCTTTCTTCTTTTTTCTTTTCGCTCTCAAACTCTAGCTGTAAATAGGAAATCACGAGAGATATTGAGAGAATAGATATAAGAGAGACAGAGATATCCATTCAGGTATGGTTGAGAGGTGAGAACATGTAATCATTTGAAGAAGAAGGAATTTGGATGGGTGAGGGTGGGGACGAGGAAAAATTGTTTCCTGTGAGATCCAGCGCACAAAAGCCCTAGTTCTTCCAAATTTGGGATGGCGTGTATTTAATATCTCAGAGGGAGAAAATGGTAGATTAAAGAGGATAGTCGACATCGTTGACCACTATATGGCTACCAAACTCCAAAAATACGAAAGGGAGGAAGAGTTATAGCCGCATAATGAGGTCTAGGGTTTACAGAGAAAAAGAGAAGCAGAGAGTGAAGGTTGTCGGCTGATGGAGAGGATGAAGTCGTTATTTCTTCCCGAACAGCAACAACTTGATCACAGAACGAAAGCTGCAAATGAGGTCTAGGGTTTACATGGAAACCCTAAAAGATGGAAGAAAAGCAGGGTTTTTAATTTTTTAGGATTTCAGTTCCCCCTGCTATTAAAGGATGGAACACGCGTTCCATTAAAATTTATAAAGCGACATCCTTAGATGACACACATGTGCCCTCCGTGTTTTTTTTCTTTCTTTTTTTTTTGTTTAGACACTAATTTAAGGGCACGCAATAATGCGTGACCTAAATCCTTAAATTTTATGAAGAGACGACACTCTTTTAATGTCACTCTCTTTTGCGTAACACAAATCAATGTGTGTCGTGGTTTGTGCGTCGTAAAAGGGTCTTTTTCTTGTAGTGAATTAAGAGGTAAACAAACAGGACCTTAATCATACAATCATATATGGATAATCAATAATGACATTTGATGTTGTTAACGTGTATTTCAAATATATAAATAATAAATTTATATTTATGTTAAATTACACATCTATTGAGTATTGTATTTATAAATGCAAATTTGTTGTATGAAAACACATATTATATGTAAAAATGAATGTATCTTAAGTTATATATATATATATATATATATATATATATATATATATATATATATATATATATATATATATATTCTCAAAATCAAGGTTAAAGTGACATAATGTTTTGGCTACCAAAAGTTTTTGTGTTGAAATCTAAAGAAGAGTTATCTCTTTCAACCCTACCAAAACAAAATGATGTTCATGCTTCTTCCAATTTAGCAAACCTATATGACAAATGGATCTCACATGCTAAAAAAAGATCAAACAATTATATAATTGGTTCCAGTGGTACATGAGCTTTAGAACCAATGATCTGATTTCACAGAGGCAAATAAAAAAATTATCTATAATACCCGTTTATTTATTAAGTTAAATAAATAAATTAATGAATGAATGATAGCCTAAGATCAATAATTATATAGAAAGGTGTAAGTTTCGGGATTTACTTTGTAAAGATTTTTAGAAGACAGGGGTTGTTTGGTATAATTTGGGCATAATATGAAAGGATTTATGGAAGAAGGGGTTAAATAGTAAATTCTGGACTCCATTGGAGAACAATTTGTAGAGGAGGGGCTGTTTGGTAACGGTTGGAACTAATATGTGAGAAATTATAGAAGTCGGGGTTTAAAGGGTAAATATGGTAGTAAATTCGAAATTGTTCCTAGAGGGAGGGACCATTTATGCCATTATGGAATAACGTTTGTAAGGGGTGTCAGGTATAAGAACGTCCCATAACCCTAACCCTAGAAGTTGGATACAACCGCCACCTTCCCTCTTTCGTCACTTCCGGTAGCCGCCGCTCTCACCCCTTCAATCTCCGACACCACACCACCAACTCCATTGAGGTCACCAGTCGCCGGGTGCCGCCACAAAGCTATTGTCGGAAGTTTTGAGCCGCCGAGATCGAACCTCCAAACTGTGATTGGAGTCCGCTGCCACTACTCTCCCTTCTCGCCATCGTTGGTGTCAAATCTGACCGCCACTCCAACACTTGCATCCTCCGACCGAAGATGTTAAGCACGACTGAGGAAGCCTCTAAGGCTTGACAACCGGTCGCTGATATCATTTCTCGCTGCCCTATCTTCTTCTACTCCCAACTCTTGACGCTGGCGTTGTGTGGAGCCGACGGACCACCGAAATCGCCACTGCGAGCCTCCGCTACCGGCATGAAGGAATCACCATTCACCAACGACTTGTTAAGCGGGACTGTTGAGAGGCACCGTCAAGATCAAGGGGAGGCACTGCCTAACCCTAGCCGACGCTATATCTCCCGACTTCCGTGCGCCATGATCGCCGCCATGTTGCTGCTGCTGTAGAACCTCCGTGTGCCATCGTGAGGTGGGTGGTTATGTGCATTCCCGAGCAAGAGTGTGTTGTGAGTTTTGATGGCCGGAAAATGGAGAAGAAAACCACCATGGCCGCTAGCCATGGTGGCTGCCACCATGTACCACCACCGACCACCACAAGGGTGGTTGTGGGTGTGTGTTTATTTAGTATAGGTGTGTGTTTGTCGTGAGTTCGCTATAAATTGTAATAATTGGAATGATAGAAATCTCAAACCACCACCGTAGGGTGGTGGCTGCCGCCTCCTGCTACCATCGGCCGCCGTGTCGGGTGGCGGTGTGCTTGTCTTGTGAGTTGACTCGATTGGGGATGCTTGAAACCCTAATGGGCTCAAAGGAGCTCTAATGGGCCCAATGAAGCTTAATGGACTCTAATGGACCCAATAAAACCCTAATGAGCTTATTAAGATTTTAGTGGGCTTAATAGGCCCAATAAAGCCCTAATTGACATAAAAGGCCAACAAATTGATAAGTGGGCTAATATTTGAATTGGAAAACCCTAATGCCAATGAAAACCTAACTTTAAGAATTAATCGGGTCACACACACGAGAATTATTGAATAACTTGAGATATTAAATAATAATCATTGGCGGGAATTAATGTAAGCAATATTGGACTTAATGAATTAAGTCCTTAATGGATTAAGTCCTTAATGGGTTAAGTAGGAAAGTTAACCCTAATCATCATTTTATGTGAAACCCTAATTTTACTTGGGTATATTATTGGGCCTTTATGTTGGGCCTAAATGACTGAGATAATAATGGACCATCCAAGAGTAAGCAATTGAACTAGATTAATTTAATGGGCCTAGGGTAAGGCCCATGTAAGGGGTTTAGGCCCAATTTGGAAAATTGGGCCATAGTTTGGGCCTTAGAATGAGACCATGTATAGGCCTAGGCTTAATTTGGAAAATTAGGCCATGTGTTGGGCTTTGATTCCTAATTGACTTTGGGCCTACGGATTGGGCCTTGGGCTTGAATAAGCCAAGCTAGGGGTAATGTAGTAATTACCCAAAGAATATACGTATGGTTATGTATTGGGACCCAATTATTAATTGGGTGTTATTTTGGTGTTGACAGTTTGGGAATCTGTCAGCCAGCAACTGGGGTCGAGTCTGCGGGACTTCAGCCAGTGGGGGATTGTGCCTTCGGGACTTCAGCAGTGTGAGGTGAGTTACCTTCCAGTAGCGGTGGGTCTACGACCACAATGCCGGCCCACCAGTAGGAGTTGTATGTTAGATGATTGTCTTTGTGATATCATCTAGGTTTGCTACTATCTGATATGTTATATGCTGGCATGATATGTTATGTGTGATAGTAGTAGAGTTCGGTTGTTAGGACCGAAGGGTAGGTCAGACACCCCAGATATGTCTGACAGTATGTGATGATATGTTTATATGCTGGCATGATATGTTATATGTGATAGTGGTAGTAGGAGGGGAATAATCCCCAAGTTCGGTTGTTAGGACCGAAGGGTAGTTCAGACACCCCAGATATGTCTGATAATCTGTTACGTTATGATATGTGATAGTAGTAGTAGTAGGGGTGAAATAGTCCCCGAGGTTCGTCCGTTAGGACCGAAGGGTAGTCAGCACCCCAGAATGGCTTGACATGGGTAGTCAGCACCCCAGAATGGCTTGACACGGGTAGGTCGGCGCCCCAGAATGGCCGTACCGGGTAGGTCGGGCACCCCAGAAATGCCTGACAGTATGTATGCTATGTGATTGTATGGTATGTGGTATGATGGGGGAAATCACTAAGCTTGGTGCTTACGGTTTTCAGTTTTGGTTTCAGGTACTTCGTGTTTAAAGGAAAGGAGTCGGCTTGATCGCAGCGCATCACACTATGGTTTTCCGCACATGAGATCTTTGGGATTACACTCTGATATGGTTTTATGATAATATGTTTTGAGTACCGACACTTTGGTTTGACACGAGATGTTATTATGAATGTTTTACACTGATGGTTTTATGTAATAACTTTTTTAAAAATGAAATTTTTGGCCTTGAAAATTGGGATGTTACAAGTTGGTATCAGAGCCTTGGTTTGAGGGATTCAGAGATACTCTCAGGTGTGTCTGAGCTCAAACTAAGGGCTTGGTATGAAAAGTTTCAAAAGAAAAACCATTTTATAAAAAGGAGTTTGAAAAGAATCTGAAAAGAGAAAAAGAACTTTGAGAAGAACAAAGTGTGTGATGCGTGCAATCAGCCGAGCTCAAGTAAGTTTTCCCCAAGATACACATACATGTTATGATATGTTATGTTACGATATGATTATGAGAACTGCATGCTAGAATAGGGCTAAGGATCTAGGAGGATGCCTTATATGCCTATTGTATGTGCTTGTAGACTTGCATGCTAGTACTGATCAGTCAGTAATAGGATAGCCTGTTTAGGTTATGCCTGATTATATGAGCCTTTGAATTGCATCTATAGATTCTCGATTAGAGGATAGAATGATTTGAATGGATTATGATGGTTAGATTTTCCATTGTCTGAATGTTGTTTGCTTTGTGCTTTGTGGGACTCTTTGTGATGTGAGTTAGCTACTACGTGAATATGCTAAGTCACATGGGACACATGCCGAATAATCTCAGAGTGATGGACTTGACCCTATTGCGCAGCTCTTGTCTGAGTCCAACCGTTCTAGGGATGGGTGTCTCACTCGAAGGATTATCTGATCTCTGTTGCATGTGGCTATATTCATAAGGTAGCTAGTTGACATTACCTGGAATCTTTCAGCAGCTGAGGACTAGGTGAGTTCGGGAACCTAGGAAAGCCTAGGATATGTTTCAGTGGGTTAGTAGTGAGGCTCAGTTAGACTTGGGTTTACCAGTTGAGGAAGTGACTTGGAGGATCCGGGAGGATTGCTGAGGAAAGTATGGATAGGTGTGGAAGGTAGTATTGGGCCGTACTACTGAAAGCACAAGATCCATACTCGAATCAGTGAGAGTCTTGGAGAATCTAAGAAACTTTAGGGGAGAGTTCGTGACCTAGTTTAGGGACAGAGGATGTCCCAATTATTGCAGCTTAGTCATTGGCAAGAGAGCTAGCGAGCGTGACAGGGTGTCAGACCCTGAAGGATATGATTTCCAAGAAGTTGCTGATGCGAGATTGATTTGGAGCACCCTGGAAAAAGAGGTGCGTGCCAAGTGCGTATAGTAGAGGTCCCGGGAAGAGACCCATGACTTCTGAACATCAGGTGAAAGGACAGCAGGGTCTGAGTCAGTGCAGCGCGTACGAGAAAGTACACATGGGAGTTTGTCACTCCAAGGGTTTAGGCTGCTACAAGGTAGCAGGATTGGTCATATCAACAGAAGGTGACCAGTATTTCCCCATACGTTGCGAGTATCTCATCTTCTATTGCTATTAGATGGAGGTTGGGGATACGTATCGCGTTGGAATTATGAGTGAGTTTGGATAAGTCAGACCTCGGGTCAGTTTTTCTGCTAGTGTTTGGGTTACCAAGGATCATATATGCCATCCTGCATGCCGAAAGGTCCTTGATGAACCCAAAGAGAGACGCATCTTGGGAAGTGGGTTCCGCGCATACCGTTATCATTTCGCATCCTTGTCGGGATGTATGCAGGAGTATTATTTAGAGGATACTTGATCAGGGTTGGAGTGATTGTTCTCCAATGAAGTCAGCGTTCAGAGGTTCTATCATTGTTCAGGTATGGTCGGAAATTGTTTATGGATGAACTTTGGAGTTCAAGGCACTACCGTTGCTAGGACGGAACTGGTGACAGGAAGAGGGTAGTGTCAGTCGCGGATGTTAGATGCATAAGTGGTTGGTCACTGGATGATCAAGAGAATTGTATTTTCGCATGAGTTGTGTTCGGTTAGAGTTCAGTCATACTGCAAGATTGGGAGTGGGAATGAGGATTCGTCAGCTAGAGTGAAGATTAAGGTCTTCAATTGATAGCATGTTAGATGGATTGAGGTGTCAGACTAGATCAAATTTCAAGAGTACTCATCAAGATTTCCGAGGATGGGAGATCTCAAGGTTTAATCGACGATTAAACGCTAGCATTGGCAGGCACAGGTTGTCATCAGTGGGATAGTAAAAAGCGAGAAGGATTGAGAGTCCTTCAATTTTCATGTAATGTGAAGACTTAGTCGAATCTAAGTGGGGGAGAGACTTTTTATAAAGTTCTCCAACTGTGAGTTCTGGTTGCGCAAGGTGCAATCTCTTGGCCGCCTTGTCAACCAGAAGGGTATTCTAGTTGATTCGGCCAAGATAGAGGCCGTAATGCAATGGGAGATTCCGAGGTCTCCATCTGAGATTTAGAATTCCCTGGGTATAGCGGGTTATTAACGGAGATTTATGTAGGACTTCTCTGAGATTGTGGGTCCTTTGACCTGAATGACCTAGAATTCGATGGAGTTTCATTAGGGGTTGAGCAACAGGCAGTCTTTGATACTCTCAGACAACAGTTGTACGAGGCACCAATTCTCACCTTTCCAGAGGGTGTAGATGATTTCGTGGTTTACTGTGACGCTTTGATCACAGGCATGGATATGATACTGATATAGTGGGGTCACATGATAGCAGGTTTCGGGAACCAGGTTGGAGTTCCAGTTAGGATTCAAGTTCAGTTGTGTGATAGGTCGAGTGCATGTTCGACCAGGTGTGGAAAGTATTGTAAGACTACGGGAGTATCCGTATCATTCACTAGCAGCAGATAGTGTTAGGGTGTTGTAAGTCTGCGGGTGTAGCCGTAGCATTCACCAGGTTGGCAGATAGTGTTAGGGTGTTGTAAGTCTGCAGGTGTAGCCGTAGCATTCACCAGGTTAGAAGATAGTGTTAGAGTGTTGTAAGTTTGTGGGTGTAGCCGTAGCATTCACTAACTGCCAGATAATATTAGAGTGTTGTAAGTCTGCGAGTGTAGCCGTAGCATTCACTAGCAGCTAGATAGTGATAGAGTGTTGTAAGTCTGCGGGTGTAGCCGTAGCATTCACTAGGTTGGTAGATAGCGTGAGTGCGTTGTTTGGACACAGAAGGAACAGTAGTACCCACCAGTTCGTGTGTAGCAGTGGGGATATGGGAATCCACGGATTGGATTTCGGAATTACTCAGAAGGATTAGATCGGGTTGAGCAAGTGATAGGACTGTAGGAGTGCCACTACAGTTATGGGATCTAGGAAGCAACGGAACGTATAAGGTTGCTTGTGATATAAGGCTACCATCGGTTAGGTAGCAATCACTTTTAGTCTTGGATTTGATGGTGACAGGATTTGACGCATGGACCCGATCGGTTAGATCATAAAGTTGTTAGAACCTCAGTGACATGATAACTAGTGGCAACTAGTTTCAGAGAAGGATTTCGTTCAGAAGTCATGTAAGGCGACTAAGTAGGGAGTCCTTTAGCTCTGCAGCCAGGTCGGGACCCGGTAAATTCAGATGACCGACGGATAAATTGAGACCAGGAAGGTCTTGATAGATTTTGGAAAGCAGCCACGTGGCAACATACTACTTCAGGCAGATCAGTGTTCGAGCAGTTTCAGCGTCTGGGCAGTATTAGCATTTATGTTTCAGGTTGCAAGGACGGACGAAATAGCTGGTTGATCTGGGAAGTGACAAGTCACTCACAGCAGGATCAGCTGAGCCTTGGCCAAATATAAGTGATCTGCAGGGATAGTTGGGTTTGTAAACCTGTTTTATAGTGAGAACCTAAAGCTATCAGAAGTTGAGTAGCCCGTTGAGGGATGAACAGACTAGATTCAACAATAATGATCCATTATGAGTAGTCTGTCAGGGAATCAGACTATCTCACGATAGCAGATTCAGATCAAGTAAATGTTACCTTGTTGCGAGAAATTCGTTCATCTACGAATTGTAGGGCCTTACGAGGATTGGTCATGGCTACCCTGGGAAGGCTAGGGTGTGCCCAAGATGATGACCATGTTACTAGAGTGGTTGGGTGTGTAAGGAAGGATAAGGAATGATTTCGAGGACGAAATCTAATTTAAGTGGGGGAGAGTTGTAATACACGTTTATTTATTAAGTTAAATAAATAAATTAATGAATGAATGATAGCCTAAGATCAATAATTATATAAAAAGGTGTAAGTTTCGGGATTTACTTTGTAAAGATTTTTAGAAGACAGGGGTTGTTTGGTTTAATTTGGGCATAGTATGAAAGGATTTATGGAAGAAGGGGCTAAATAGTAAATTCTGGACTCCATTGGAGAACAATTTGAAGAGGAGGGGCTGTTTGGTAACGGTTGGACCTAATATGTGAGAAATTATAGAAGTCGGGGTTTAAAGGGTAAATATGGGAGTAAATTCGAAATTGTTCCTAGAGGGAGGGACCATTTATGCCATTATGGAATAACGTTTGTAAGGGGTGTCGGGTATAAGAACGTCCCATAACCATAACCCTAGAAGTTGGATACAACCGCCACCTTCCCTCTTTCATCACTTCCGGTAGCCGCCGCTCTCACCCCTTCAATCTCCGGCACCGCACCACCAACTCCATTGAGGTCACCAGTCGCCGGGAGCCGCCACAACGTTGTTGTCGGAAGTTTTGAGCTGCCGAGATCGAACCTCCAAACTGTGATTGGAGTCCGCTGCCACTACTCTCCCTTCTCGCCATCGTTGGTGTCAAATCTGACCGCCACTCCAACACTTGCATTCTCTAACCGACGATGTTAGGCATGGCTGAGGAAGCCTCTAAGGCTTGGACGGCGACAACCGGTCGCTGATATCATTTCTCGCTGCCCTATCTTCTTCTACTCCCAACTCTTGAAGTTGGCGTTGTGTGGAGCCGGCAAACCACCGAAATCACCACTGCGAGCCTCCGCTACCGGCGTGAAGGAATCACCATTCACCAACGACTTGTTAAGCGGGACTGTTGAAAGGCACCGTCAAGATTAAGGGGAGGCACTGCCAAACCCTAGCCGCCGCCATATCTCACGACTTCCGTGCACCATGATCGCCGCCATGTTGTTGCTGCTGTAGAACCTCCGTGTGCCACCGTGAGGTGGGTGGTTATGTGTATTCTCGAGCAAGAGTGTGTTGTGTGTTTTGATGGCCGAAAAATGGAGAAGAAAACCACCATGGCCGCTAGCCATGGTGGCTGCCACCATGTACCACCATTTACCTTCCACGTATCGAACTTGAAAAACTGTCTGTCCGACGAGACTCTTGTTATTCCACTCGACGAGATGGAGATCAACGAGAGCCTCAAATTCATGGAGGAACCAGTAGAGATCATGGACCGAGAGGTCAAGCAAACGAAACAAAGTCGTAGCCTGATAGTGAAGGTTCGCTGGAACGCCAAGCGAGGACCGGAATTCACTTGGGAGCGTGAGGATCAGACGAAACTGAAATATCCCCGTCTGTTTACTTAGTTATTTGTAACTACTTATTTTCTTAAATTCTAATTTTGGGACGAAATTCCTTCTAAGGAAGGGATGATGTGATAACCCGAAATTCTACTTTGTACAAACAATATCATTTCATTAGAAGTCAGAACAGTTGCAGTAAGTTTTCAGACTTTTTAGTATAAGATGGAGTAATTCAGGATTTACACATAAAGAGATATCAGGAGAGAGGATGCACTAGGGTTTTGTGCAGCTCTGTTATTTCAGAACTCTATGATATTAGAGTTCATTTCTGGGATAAAAATATTTTCTGCCAAAAATCTCAGGACTATATATATAATTCTTAACCAAATTATTTCATTAGTTACATTTCCAACTAGAGAAAAACCATTTTCTCTCTCACGGATCTTCGGGTTTTCATCCCAAATCGTGATTACCTCTCTCTAGTTGTATTATATGGCTTATAATATGCTTATTAACCTAGATTTCATATCAAAACAGCAAGATTTGAGAGTTTACCGTCCAAGAACATCTTGGGGAGTAAACTCTTTTATAAGGGTAAAATGATGCCTAGCCCTTTTCCCTTGTTTAGTAACTACCTTAGACTTGTATATAGGTGTATTTAAGACTAGAAATCATCCATGAACACCAAGATTTAGGTTTTCACGGCCCAAGAAGTTCTTGGACCGTGAACTCCAAACTCAAGGGCCAAAAAGATGCCTAAATCACTCCTAAAGCCTTGGATAATTGCCTTGATTTTTCCTAGCTAATTTGGGGACTTTAATCCATCAAAAGACCATCCTAAAGAGAGATTACGGCCGTAATCTCTATTGGTTTTGGTTCATGGGCCGTGAACATCAAGGAAGGGTACCAAAGTGTGCCTAAGGCCTTCATTATCCTTAGATAAATGTCTAGAACCTATCCTACATGAGCATGGGACTTGAAAGCATAAAAACACCCCTTTCCATATGAGTTTACGGCAGTAAACTCAAAAGGAATTGGCCTTGGGGTCGTAAACTCCTCAAAGGAGTGTATTAGTGCCCTAAACCCTTCCAAGAATTAATCCACCAAGTAGGAATGCTTCTAGGGATCATTTAGAACTTCAAAAAAGTAAATGACATTAAGATTAGGAGTTGACGGCTGTAAACTCAAGAGTTTACGACCATAAACTCCTTGTGTGAGGTTTATTGGAGAGTAAACTCGTGTATGGGGTCCTTTGGAACCCTAAACTCATTAGCCGGGTCCTACAACAACTTAGATAAAGTCCTTAAGGCTTATAACACTTTTATAAAGTGTTGATTATGTTCTAGAGTGTCTAAACATTTTCAATTAATTGTTTAGAGCTAATTGGGTACCTATATGTGTGATTATATGTTACCTAGGATCATAGCGTGTGTTCGAGACTTCACTTGACACCTATCAATCCTACATCTTCATTACATCCGTACCACTCACTATAGGTGAGTTCATACCCCTTAATCAATGATTTAAATGTTTTTAAATGCTTTATGGAGGGGGGGGGGAATACAAGTTAAATACTTATAGTTATTACATCAACCACATGTGATTAATAACTACAAAGCTAGAGGTTTTTCTTTACTGTTCAAACTGTATTACTTCAAACCGTTTTACAAAATCTTTTACTCATCAAATACTTGTACTTAAACTCTTTTATACTTATTATCAATTGCATGTTTATGTGTGTAGACCTCAAATCGATCTTGGAGAACCAAGATGCTCCCTGTAACTGATCGAACAAATCGTCGATCCTCGTCAACGGGTAACGGTTCTTGACCGTCAGCTTGTTCAACTCCCGGTAATCAATGCACATCCGGTGTGAACCATCCTTCTTCTTGACAAAAAGGATAGGCGTTCCCCACGGCGAGCTGCTCGGCTGAATAAACCCCTTTCCCAGCAGCTCCTGAAGCTGCGAGGATAACTCTTGCATCTCTGGAGGTGCAAGGCGATAAGGCACCTTGGCGATAGGCGCAGCCCCCGGAACCAAATCGATACTGAACTCCACTTGCCTCACGGGAGGCACACCCGGCAACTCCTCTGGAAATAAATCTGGGAACTCACGCACTATCGGAACCTCCTCAACTGACCTCGGCCTCTTGGAATCAACCCGTGTATCCATCACATACGCCACAAAACCCTTACAGCCCTGCTGTAGACACTGCCTCACCCTAGCGGCCGAACAAAACGCTGACCCAGAACGTGTACCCTCGCCGTACACCGTAAGAACTCCCTCACTAGGGTCTCGTATGGTCACCAGCTGTCGCTCGCAGTCGATAACCGCACCGAATCTGCTCAACCAGTCCATGCCCACAATGACACAGACATCACCCATCGCAATAGGAATCAAATCAATCGGGAACTCAACACCAAAAATCTCGAATACGCACCCGCGGATCACCTTCGTGGCATATATCACCCTCTCGTCAGCTATGAAAACTCTCAAAGGCCGACTCAGCGCCTCACGACTAACACTGATATGCTGACTAAAAGCCAAAGATACAAAAGACCGACTCGCACCCGAGTCAAATAACACCAAGGCAGGTACATAATTCACAAGAAAAGTAGCTACGCATAACATAATATAAGCATAGTATCTCAACATCAAAATAAATACACGAAAGAATACATACTAGCCACGACATCGGGCGCTGCGCGGACCTCCTCCGCGGTCAACTAAAAAGCTCTCCCTCGTGCCCTCGGCGCCTTGGCCTTCACTGGCCGACTCTCGGTAGCTCTGATGGCGGCAGGGGCAGATCCCTGAGGTGCTCCCTGAGCTGATCCTCGCAACTGCGGACACTCCGCCTTCCGGTGTCTGGTCTGGTTGCAGTGAAAACACACTGCAAACCCCTTGGGGCAGTCCTTGGCCATATGCCCCTCCTTGCCACACTTGTAGCAAGATCCAGATCTACAAACTCCATCATGACCCTTGCCGCACTTTCCACAAGTGCGGCCCTTCTGGCTCCCAGATTTGGGATCAGCGGGCTTGGCCCGCTTGGCTGCCGGCTGGGACTGTGCCGGTCGCCGATCCCTCCCCTAAGACTCAGCCTCCTCCCTGGCCTTAGTCTCTAGCTCAATCTCCCTCTTCCGGGTATTTGCCTGAAGCTTGGCAAATGTCCGGTACGAGGAGTTCGCCACGAACTCCCGAATGTCTCGCCTCAAGATACTCAAATATCGGCTCATACGCGCCTGCTCAGTGGACACGTGCTCAGGGCAGAACATCGCCCTCTCGTGGAACATCCTGGTAATCACCGTAACAGACTCAGTACCCTGCTTGAGGGTCAGAAACTCCTGGGCCAAACACTACCTCTCCACCTGGGGAACGTACTCATCTCGGAACATGGCAGTGAACCTCTCCCAGGTCACTGCTGCAAGCTCAGCAGGCGTAAAGTGCACTGTCACAAACTTCCACCAGTCCTTCGCTCCCAAGCGAAGTTGGTTCAGCGCGAACTGAACTCTCAAATGCTCAGGAGATGAGCAAGTGAAGAAACACCCCTCTATGTCTGAAATTCATCTTATAGCCGCCACCGGGTCCTGGGTCCCATCAAACTCCGACGGTTTTGTGTTGCTGAACTCTCGGAACAGCAACGCATCACCACCCTACGGCCTCGCGGCAGCAATAGCTGCGGTGGCCGCTGTAACAGCAGCCTCAGAAAGAGCAGCATAACACTCGTCGAAGGTCTCAATCAACGTGGTCTTAATAGACCCGAACATCTCTGGTATCTCTGCCCTGATGGCCGCAGCCACCTCCTCGTGGATGATCCGGCGGATCTCCTCATCACTGGCCCCACTGCATTAGAATCCATTCGAGCTACTCACACTCGATAACTCATTCCTCCTTGATCCTTGGCATTCCAAAGATTCTTACTTGGGTTGTACACCGCCCCGGTGCCT
This sequence comes from Lactuca sativa, assembly GCF_002870075.4. Taxonomy (NCBI): domain Eukaryota; kingdom Viridiplantae; phylum Streptophyta; class Magnoliopsida; order Asterales; family Asteraceae; genus Lactuca; species Lactuca sativa. Next base: position 63,815,143 of record NC_056631.2, on the reverse strand, counting down.
TCAGTAGTACGGGCCCAATACTACTATCCGCACCGTATCAGAATACACCCCAAGTCCTCCTCTTCGGATCCTAAGTTCCAAGTACTCTATTATGCATAACCCACTCTCTAATAGATCTCTCATAAGCTCCTCGCCGCTACTTACTCACTCTCAAGCATCTCATAGCAGCCCACCTCTCCCTAGGCTAAGGCATCACAAATCAGGCCACTCTAGTCCTAATAGGAACACCTAGCCTACTCTAGCATGAGAATACATCATATCAATATCATAACACATAACATGAGGGTATCTTGGGAAATCACCGTTCGGGCGCGAACTGATCGTACACACAACTCTGCTCTGCGTTTTTCCAAAACTCTTTTACTTTTTTTTGAAAATATTTCTCAAATCCTCAGTTTGAGTTCAAATACGCCCGAAGTGTACTCGAATCCCTCAAACCAAGGCTCTGATACCAACTTGTAACACCGTAAATTTCAAAACAATTTTTCGCATTTTATAAAAACATAATTCATTTAATATTCATAAAAACATCAATGTTTGAAACTCAATCCATGCCATACAAAAATCCCAAGATCTCATAACATAAAAATCCCGCGTGTGTGTACTGATCAAGCCGGCGCCTTCCCACGGTCATCACTAGTACCTGAAACAAATAACACTAAACACTGTAAGCACAAAGCTTATTGAGTTCCCTAAAATACCACACATGGCACATATTAGCCACTCGAGGCTATAACTCTGTGGGTCCGTGGACCCTACTCTGTGAACCCTCTGGTTCTAACTCTGTGAACCTTCCGGTTCCAACTCTATAAACATGCACAACATAAATCACATAGAAATAATGCAGTACAACACATAACATACATATAGCATACATTACTCATTCACATAACTCTGATTACCTACTAAAGGTAAAGTATAGTAAGAAGACTCACCTCGCGTATCTCGATAACTCGCAAATCCCTGAAATCACTCGTGCTCGATCCCTCGAGCTATAATCCTCCTATAATACAATATATCTCTAATTAACACTTTCACAACTAAGGTTGACTAACCCTATCAAGTCAACACTGGTAAAATCTGGTCATTGGTCAACGGTTAACTTTGACTGAACTCAGCGAGTGCACCAGAGCGACTCGGCGAGTCTATACGTGTTTACTGACTCCCTCGGATCCTCTCTTTGACACGTCGAGTACTTCCCTAACTCGACGAGTTCCACCTGGCATGAATCGCGGGGCCACCACGAATCAACTCGCCGAGTCTCAAGAACAACTCGGCGAGTTTCAGTTTGACTCAGTCCCCCCTTTGACTCTCCCTGACTCACTGGGTCATCCCCCGACTCGGCGAGTCTACTCGCTGAACAATTTACGCGAAACCCAAATCCTACTCGCCGAGTCTCAAGAACAACTCGGCGAGTTCATGCCATGCACAAACTCTATTGACCTCCTGAGGTCAGATATGTTTCCCCAAACCATAGATCTAGCCTTCCCAAGCATGAATGTCACGTAAAGTTCGAAACTTGATGCTTGTATAACCACAACAAGGCATCAAAAGGAGATTTGGTCCCAAAAATGACAACCTAAGTCCAATGACTCCATACTAACCCAAAAAGCTCCAAGGGTTAAGGTCTCTGGACCTCATTGAGTCTAGGTCCAAGGCACAAACTCGAAGAGGGACCATTTGCTTCACATAATCACTCTCCAAAGGGGTTAGAAAACCCTAACTCTAAAGATCAACCCTAAAAGTGAAGGAGATTCAAACTATTACCTCAAAATGAAGCCTCTGGACTTTGGATCTACTTGAATCTCACCTCCTCCTTGCTCTTGTCACCCTCTTCTTGCTAAACAAAGGATACAAAGATCCAAAAGTGACTTCTTCTCTCTCAAATCGATTTAGCTCTCTTAGGGTTCTCTCAAGGGACTGTTAGCCGCAATGGGAGGCTATAAGTGCCCTTAAATAGGCTCCAAACCAGGGGAATTAGGGTTTCATTAAACAACGTGGACTCGCCGAGTCCAGACGCGAACCCGTGCCCAAACCACGATCCTACTCGGCGAGTTTGGGCTCCAACTCGCCGAGTCTCCTCACAAACCACCAAAAATACAAGAATAAATAATACCTGAGAATCCGGGGTTTTACATTTCTGGGGATGGATTCGGAGGGATGCATAAAATGATCATTGTTCGGAAAAAGTGGGCGAATGTTTATGAGGATTGTGAGTATTTGGAGTATGGGGGTTATTAGGAAAATTTTAGACACAAATGCATGCGTTGCGGTCTTGGCATAATGGTTGGGTTCGATTGGAGTTGTCCTATGTGATTCTAATGTGCTAAAATTCAGTTTTGCTTGGGGGCAAGCAAAAGTCAAGTGTGGGGTATTTTGATATTTGCATAATTAGCCATATGTTTAGCATATATTTTTATTCATTTTTAGCTAATTATATGCATAAATGGACAAAAGGTACTTAATGATGCTTAAATTGTGTTTTCAGTCCAAGAGATTGCTTCGGAGCAAAAAGGAGTAAGGAGGAGCAATTAGAGACCAAAGAATGAAGAAAAAGGGAGAATCATACATCTACTTGGCGAGTCCACGCACCAACTCGGAGAGTTCGTAAGAATGTTCCCAAAGAAAAGTAAAAAATCCTTGCTGTACACGAATTCCATGCACCTACTCGGCGAGTCCACGACCTACTCGCCGAGTAGCCCCTGTTTTGTAATAACTATAAATATGGAGTCTTAATCCAAATTAAAGACTTTTCTAGCTTCCTTGGAGAGAGAGCTACGATTGGAGAAACCCTTGAAGACCTGAAGAACCCTAATCTTTGATCTTTTGAAGTTTGGAAGCGAATTAGGTTATATTTTCCACTTAATCTTAGGATTGCATTATGTTTAGTTTAATCAAATTCGTTTTTGAGCCTGCTTTCCTTGTAATCATGAGCTAAAACTCGGATGGTTTCTGTTTAGGAAGAACCAAATTACTCCTATGGTTTAATTAATACTTTTGTTGATTGTTTTTTGGTGATTTCATTAAATTAAGTTTGTTAAAGAACCTTATGCATTGATTACAACTATTTTCTGTTAATTGGAAGACAATTAAGTTGCATGAACATCTCTTAGTTGTTAACCTCATATGTTTATGTGACTACTTTATCATATGACTAGAATAATGAACATGAAACTAGAATTAATAAGATAATGGGTAAATTAATGTGTGAGCTTGTTTGAGAAACCAACAAACAAGGGTTAATTGAATCACCCACTTGATTAACCAATTACAAATCTTATTTAATCCAAATAATTGAACTAGGGAATTAATTAGTTTAAACAATTGGCCACTGCTTGAATTAATTAATTATCTAAGGGTTAGTATTAGTGAATATGAACCTAACCACTATAGTTCGTAATCAATAACAATTAATATCACATTACTATAAAAATAACCATAGGAGTGAATTGGTTGGACCTAAACAGAAACTCTTTATCAAAATTTGGTGAATTTTTACTTGTTAGCTTTTAGTTAAATCCCGTGTTAGGTGTTTTGTTTAAGTTTTTAGTCTTGTAAAACTAGAGAAAAACCTTTACTTTTATTACTTGCTTAGTTAAAATTAGCTATTAGTTTAATTTTCGTTCCCTGAGTTCGACACTCTACTTATCCATCTATACCACTAAAAGACACGTTCACTGCCTTTGTGTGCTAAATTTATAACTTCAAAGTAGGATTAAAACCAGTGCATTTTACACATATTAGTAGTTGCCATTTTGACTGTTGGGCCAAAGTCTGTGGGCAGTCCGTTAGCAAACCTATCGATCTTGGAGAGTTCAGTAGGCACCAAGTAGGGGAATAGCTTCATCCTCTCGGTGAACGCTGTGACATCCCCAAAATCACGGCCAAAAAAGACCAATTTCATTTATGCTTTTTGAAATAATTTCAGAGAAAATCCTTTTGATTTAAAAGAGTTGCGGAATTTGTTCTCAAAACAAAATATGATAAAATAATATTTATCAAAGCATTTCATCAAGAGATGCATTTTCATTATATAATCAAAACTCGGGATGTCATGTTCTGATACAGACCATAAAGCATAAATGATAACATTACAAGTCATTCAACAAATATATACATATACAGACTAGTAAACAAAACAACTTGATGATTCATCCATCTTATGCCCTCGCGCCACTTCCTGTAATGCAAATAAGACTGAGTGGGTCAGGCTTGGGAGCCTGGTGAGCATATAGGGTTTTCAACCCACAATAAATAAATTATATTTAATTTCACCAACCAACAATAACCCGATTACCCATTCCCATTGTCCTTACTTTACGTCCCTAAAACAACATCTATCTCAAGGGACCTAATCTAGGATTTTCATCGGGATGGACATTACTGCTAAGGGGTTTCCTCAACAATAGATATCCTAAAGGCAACCATGAGGGGGATACAGTACACCGGTGAACACATCGTTCACAACACCTATAGGTTATGAACCTGCTAGCGTTCCACAAGACTGTCTAGAAAGAGTCTGTGGTCGTTATCCATACTCCGCTGAATAACTAGATCAACAATAACAACATCGAGGCTTCTCATTTGTTTATAACACATCAACTATCTACCCATGTTCTACCCAACATATTAGTAGATAAAAATATATATTTTTATACATAGTTTAAAACCTGTATAGCATGTTCAATCAATACATATTCCACATAACAGACGAGGCACACACACATAACACACATTTCATAAGGAATAAATCAGATCTATGAGATAGAAGAAAGTGAATATACATTCACACATATAACAACTAAATATACACATAACACGTATATTGTATAAAATACTTCATAGTTATGCGTTATAAGAAAGTAACTACACACTCACTTGATCAGAAGATGATCGGACAGCACTACAACATGCATAAGTAGTATTCTTTAGTTGATCTGGAAGATCTTCACTAAAACCGGGCTCCTCGCGGGCAGAGCTTCGGCTCGGGAATTGCACTTCTCGGGATCTTCGGGGCTTCGGGACTTGCTTTGGGACTCAGGAATGATACCGGGACTTCGGGGGTACTTCTTTGCACGTAAATCGATGCAATACAGGTTAGAGATGATAGAATGAGCAACCAAACTCGGCTGGCCCTTCAAATCTATTTATAAGGCAAAACTGGCCCTTGCCACGTTGTGGCACCTTTTTCCACGTCGTGGGATTGGTCGTCACTGCATGCGTCATCGCAAGTTGCATCTAGGGGACTCCCGGAGGTGTCAGAATACTGGCCACGTCGTGGCACTGCTTGCCACGTCGTGGTATCTGACAGTTTTGGGGTTTCGCGCCCCGAACTTCAGAAATTCATAACTTTCGTATATGAACTCCGTTTTCGACGTTCTTTATATCGACGCGAAGGTGAGATTATGCTCTAAAACTCTCGTTTAGAATCCATTGGCTAATTTTGACTTGATTTTTAATATATTATAAGTATATTACTTATATATTATTTTTAGTAGGCCGGGACAGGAAAACTCTGTTCGAAATTCATAACTCCTTCATCTGAACTCCGTTTTCGTCTGTCTTTTTATCATTGGACTATTATAGATGAGATCTTCAATTCTCATTTAGAAATTTTTGGCTAAATATCACTCGATCTCTATTTCGAGTATTCGGGCTGCATACCGCTAAGTCGAAACTTCGAAAAATCATAACTTCCTCATACGAAGTCAGATTTGGGCGTTCTTTTCATGCACGCTTTCGGTTTAACGAACTCTATGACTTTAGTTTAGATCGCTAAGGCTAAATATCTAACGTAAATTTCAATTTTTACGTCATTCAGCGTTGCCGGTTCTATCGCGAAACTTCGACAGGTCAAAACTTCTTCGTTATAACTCGGATTTCGGCATTCTTTATATATTCAGAAACCTCGTTTCAACTACTACAACATTATCCATAGATATGGCTTTATCTAACATTTCATTTTGACGCTTATTTTTATTCTTAATTAAATTAAGATACACAATTAAGCACATAACACATAATACTAAAATAATACACTTCTATTATTTCAAAACGTGTTACAAAGGTTAACCTAGACTATTATATCAACATTAATGACAAGCCCAGAAACACAGGCGTTACAAACGTGGTGGCATACTCATCCACACTCATCTTTCCTTTCTTCAGGTTCTAAAATTCGTTGTTTAGGTCTATTAGATCTATCTCCGAGCAGTACTGCATTTTCAAATGCTCCACGAATGCTTCCCAAGACATTCGCATGGCTTCTCCTCATTGCATCGTATCTGCCAACAACTTCCACCAACTTAGCACTCCAGTCTTTAGTTGTTTGACTGCAAAGACGGTCTTTTGTCTGTCGCTACAGTCACAGCTCTCAAACACCATCTCCATTTCGGAGATCCAATCCATAATCTCAACCAGCTTCAGGCTTCCGGAAAGGCTTGGTGGCTTGGCACCCAAGAAGTTCTTATACATTCGTTCATCCTTGTCGTTTACCCTCTCCGGGCCATTCCTTCGATCTACTTGAGTCCCAACTTGACTCATAGGGCGGCTATAGTTCCCTTCCTCCGATTGCTCGGGAATCAGCTCAGGTTGCTCAATGGGCATGGTAGGTTCGTCCCTATTTTCATGCAACATCCTCCTCATTTCTTCCCTTTGTTCAGCTAACATAGCCCGAATCATGGCTTGTACTCTAGCCATGGTGATTGGTTAAGGTGCAGCTTTTGCTACAACATGTATTTGTTCAATCACTAGGGGCTATTGATTCCTATTTCCATTTGCGTTCCCGACTCCACTTTGGGTTCTTGTCATTTCGATCTATACACCAATTCAGACGTTCGGTGTGTAATGACGAGAATTAAGATAGAAAAGATTTTATTTACGATCGACGTCTAAATCTCCCTATTACTCCGAAAAGTTACATGCCAGTTCTAATACCGTAATTAAACATTTAGAAGTCTGAACACGTAAAGTTTCCAGATCCGGTCGGCAACATACCATAGATCCGATCATACATTTAGCATCATAAATCATTTAGCACATACAAGCATGTTAGGCATTTTCCCTAAATAAGCTAGTGCTTGTGTCTATTCAGGTGTATTACCTAAGACACACTCCTCACAATCATTGCTTAGCATTCTAAGTTTAAGCCTAGAAATAAATTCATATTCCTTGTTCGCTTAAACTAATACTCTGATACCAACTGTGACATCCCCATTTTCACGGCCATAAAAGACCGATTTTGTTTATGCTTTATAAAAATCAGAGTATCTTTTTTTTTTAATAAATATGTTGCAGAATTTGTTCCCAGAAAAACATGATAATTTCATTATCAAAGCATTTCCGATAAACAGAACTTACATTCATTATCACTAGTGATTTATATCTCCTTTAATCTCTCAGTGTAATGTGACTTCATATCAACACCTGTGATATAAATAAATTGAGTGGGTCAGGTTGGGAAACCTGGTGACTACATAGGGTTTTCAACCCACAATAATATAAGTATTATGTTTAATCATCAAACAGTTAACCCAATTACCCATCCCCATTATCTTCTTTACTCTTAAGGATCTACCCTAAGAATAAGTTATTCTTCGTTCATTTATTCCTAAGGAATAAGTACGAAGTCGATCATTACCAACGTTTATAGATTACAACTGGTGAACACGTAGTCCAAAACATCTAGTGAACACTTAGTTCAAAAATAACTAGTGAACACACTTAGTTCAAAAATACCTAGTGAACACACTCAGTTCAAAATACCTAGTGAACACACTCAGTTCAAAAATACATGGTGAACACACTCAGTTCAAAAATACCTAGTGAACACACTCAGTTCAAAAATACTTAATGAGCACCTAGTTCAAAAACACCTATAGGTTATGAGCCTGCTAGCGTTCCACTGGACTGTCTAGTATAGTCCGTGGTCGACATCTATACTCCACTAGACGACTGGATCACTGTCAACATTGATGTCTTTCATCGTGTTATCACACAACAACTATTTCATCTACCCATGTTTTACCCAACACATTTTGTAGCTATTTAATACACATATAGTTTAAATTATTTAAAACATGTATAAAAATCTTTCACCCAGCATAGACAGTAAGTATTCAGACAATACGCACACATAGCACGTAATTTATATTAAAATACTTCATATCTATGTGTAAGATGAAAGGGACTATGCATTCACTTGAAAATGTGGTGATTCCGAACTCAGACAGCGCTTCGCTTCTTAAAAATAATTTCCTTCGACGAAACCTAGTATTATTACCACTAGAGTTTAGTCTATTATTCGACGAGACTAATTAATAGTCCAACTATTATTACTATTATATAAGCGTTAAACAATACTTATATAACCCATAATAATAGCCCAAGTACTTATTATAGGCTCCTAATAACGTTACTATAATTAAATAAAAGCTATATTAAAAATAGCATAAGCGTAGCTCACTTACAACGAGTTTTATAGAAGACCAGGCTTTGCTTGGAGCAGTGTTCCCGAGCCGAAAAGCTCTTCTTCTCGGAGCCGTCGAGCACTCCGGGTCTTCCGCCTTGTGCTAGGGAGGTTCCCTAGGCTTTCCGGGGGGTTTCGAGGCTAGAGAGAGGTTCTAGAGAGAGAGAGAGTAAAGAGAAGAAAGAATGGGAAAGGTGTGAAGAAAATGAGGGTGGGAGAGGTTCTATTTATAGGGTCAAAATGGCTGAACTTGGTGCCACATGTCACCATCTAGTGGCAAGACTTGGGGAGAAAGCAATGGCCAAGATTGTGTCACATCACCCATTTTCGCACAACACACTTCCGACTTCTAAAATCCGTAACTTTCACATATGACCTCTGCTTTTGACGTTCTTTATATCCACGCGTAGGTAAAAATAAGATCTACAACTTTCATTTTGACTCCGTTGGCTAACTCTTGATCGACCTTAAATTTAACAGTAGGAGAAGATTATACTGTTAAATGTCCGCGTAAAATTCATAACTTCTACATACAGACTCTGTTTTCATCTGTCTTTTTACTGTTGAGTTCCTATTAATGAGATCCTCAATTCTCATTTAGGTCGTGTAGGCCAAAAACTGCTCGATCTAAAATTCAAGTTTCGGGTTGTGCACTGCTAAGCCAAATCTTAGAAAATTCATAACTTCCTGATACGAAGTCAGATTTGGGCGTTCTTTTTTTGTATGTTCTCGAGTTAACGTATAATAAAACTTTTGTTTAGATTTCTAAGGCTAAAAAGTCCTCCATCATAAATTCACTATTTAGGTCTCCCGGTGTCGTGTCGGTTTTGCTGTAAAACTTCGACGGTCCATAACTTCTTCGTTATAACTCGGATTTCAACGTTCTTTATATGTACGAAACCCTTGAGACGTATTCTACAACTTGGTTAATATTATTTATTCTAAATAATCTTTTGTCAAAAAGTCGTTTTCGACCCCTATTATCTCTAAATTGACTAGCCCGGATCTACGGGCGTTACAAGAGAGTCACCAGCAAGGCTGGTAAGGGAACGCTAGGCAGGGCTGGTAGGAGCGCGCCCAGCCAGGTTGGCGTGCTAGAGCAGTCTAGGCCATGGTAGTGGACCATATATCATAATCTCCCTTTGCTTTTTGGCATTATAAAAGGGAAGGCATGGAAGTGTTTTTTGTATAAGTGATTGCATCATTTCCTTCTTGTTTTGGCTATGAAAAACAGAGAGCAAAAGCTCCCACGATGACTGCCAATTTTCGGAAATTGCAAGCTCTCTTCCCTCTTCATTTTTCTTACATTTCATGCTTAAAGAATGTCCCTTTGTTGCTTCACCTTTGAACATATATTTGCTATATATTTCAAAGGCTTATGAGCAACAAATTACTAGTGAATACTAGAATGTTTTGATGGTTCTACTCTTGCTTGGTGGATACTTGTAGAGAACTCTTGCTTTAGAGTTTTATGCTACACTTCATTAACTTCTAACCTCCCATGAGGATCAAAGTCTTCAAAGATTGTTATACTTTCCCTTCTATGGTTTTTTTAATCTTTTTAACTCTTGCAAAATGATCATTGATAGATAAAATAGTTTTAGTTTTATTCATCATTTTTGAATAAAAACCCAACAGTTAATGCATAATTAAACAAAATTAAACAAAATTTCATAGTTAAATAATCATAATTTTGAATCAATTATTTTCAATAAATTATAAAGTAAGATAGAAACACAGTCATTTCTAAAATGACCAAAATGAGAAATATTGTATTAACAAAAGACCGTAATTTGATAGAAATCCACAAAATTACCAAACTTCACTAAATAGAATTCGCCAAACTACTTTTATGGAATAACCTACCCGATTATATAAATCCATAACATCAACTCCTCAACATAAAAACCATAAAGCGCCCCACCAAAAAAAAAGTAATGTAAAAATCTAATTGGTTTAAAAGTCTATGACTAACAGGGATCATTACTTTTCCTGTTTCACAACCAAAAGTGGTTTTGGTAGTACACAAATGGTCCCTGTTAGTCGAAAGTAACAAAAATGATACGTAACATTTCAAAGTTAACATGTGCTTTTAATAGTTAACTAAAATAGGACATGTTTGTCAAATTTTACATAAATAGTCCCTATTTTTAAAGATGCTCTAAAAAATAAGACAAATAATATTTATGAACAAAAGATAATGTACATTGCCATTATAAACTATTTTTCTTAAAAAAAACCACAAAAAAAAAACAGGTCTCTATTTTACATTAACAAATGATGGAATCCCAACTTATAGCATTGTAATTTGATAAATTACGAAATTGGTCCTTGTTTTAAATTTTTTATAGAAAGTGTCCCTCTTTCAAAGTATATTGTTATTTCATTTAAAGGAATGATCCATGTTTTTGAACAAAAATTACATGAGTCGTCCCTTTTAAAATTTTAGACATGAGATTGGTAATATAAAAAATAACCTATTATTCCACCTTTATATGTAATTTTGTTATGAAATACAGAAATTGATAACATGCTTACATCCATAGGCAATGTCATTGCCTTTCTGTTAGTCTCCATATGAACCTGATACAAATACGAGAATTAAAAACCAAAGTATAATACTTGAAAGTAATTCAGTTTCATTACTTCTATTATTTGTTAAAACACCAAAATACCCCATTGGATTAAGGTACATTTTTTATATATTTTTTCTTGCGCATAAATTAACATTATACTTATTCATTTTAATAAAAAAAACTACTTATTTATCCGTAGTTGTAATCATCAAAGGGAGAGCTTTCCTTTCCTTGCTTGACCTTTTTTTCTTCTTTTTCTCAAACTGAAGTTGTTTTGTTTTAATAATGGAATGTGAACTTCTAAATTGTTGGAATGCTGCTCTCTTGACAAACAAAAAAATTTATCTTCAACCCTCTCTGATAAAATGTATATTTTGACTGTTTAGTTTTTATTGTTGTTAATTATTATCATGTTGTAGATGAATGATATTTTAGACATTACCATTGATGATGTTTAAAAAGTGTATATATAATATTTTGATATTTAAGAAAGACATATATGATATTTTGATTAATGTTTAAAAAAGACATAAATGATATTTTAAAATTTTATAAAGGATAAATATGATATTTAGAAATTAAGTTGGATAAATATAATATAATATTTTAATATTTAAAAATGATATATATATATTAAATCCTCTCTACTTTATATGGGCCAAATAACGGGTCTTCCTCGTGGGCTAAACGCCTAAACCCTTATAAAACATAACAAACGCCTCTCCCCCCGCTTCCATCGTTCGAAGGCTCTTGCATCTCTCTCTCTCTCTCTCTCTCTCTCTCTCTCTCTCTCTCTCTCTCTCTCGATTCAGGTTATGTTCTCTCCATGCATGTTCAGACGACGATATATTTGTTCTGTCTCGTACGATTTATGATATTGATTTCTCTGCATTATTTTCTTCTCTGTCGTCTGATATGTGCACGAGTTTAGAATTAAGCATCTGCTAATCAAAATTTTGGGGGCAAGTTGAAGATTTTGACCGGCAGATGATTACACATAATTCTTTTTATGTTTCTTTGATCAACATCACTAACATCTTTTTCAAAAAAAGTAAACCATGAAAAACCATGCACTTTCATCGCTTTCTTGAGAAAAAGACAATCTAACTGAAGAAGTATTCCTTTGTCTGGAAAAAGGAAGAGGAAGACAAGTGATACTTAGTTTTTGTGTAATTAATTATACTATAGATGATGTATTTTAGACAAGTTGGGTTAAAACTTGCGTTAAATTCAGACTTATTTTTCAGTATAAGAAACTATTTTTGTTTATCTATTTCTAAACAACTTGTGTTAATAAACTTTTGTTATGTTGTACTAATAATTTTAACATTGGTTTTATTCTAACTTTAACCAAACCAAATGCAAACAGCTTGTCCAGCAAGAAGTTTCAAGTAAACGGGATGAGGTCATTGATGGATATTAGGGATCGGGTATTTTAGTTCTCTTTATATGTGTATTAAGTTTGCTTGATATTTTTAATCTGGTTTTTATTGTTGTAGTTAATTATTTTCATGGGCATCTGTTTTATACATTCATCAAATCAAATAACTGTTCTGTTTCAATTGCCGACTAATACTTCATTTTGGCTGTTAAGGCATAACATCTGATGGGTAATAGCATAAAATTTGAATTTGTTTCTAATCATAATATTAGGATTCTACCAGCTAAATGCCTTAGGGAATCCTAATTAAGAATTAGTATTAAAATTATGGAATACATGGAATGAACTCCTGATAAGTATTTTTAAATCTGCAAGTATAAGAATAGCTACGCTATAAACATGAAATTCGAACTTGATAATATTTTGCTTAGCTTTATTAGAAAGTTTCTATGTCTTGCTACTAGCAACCATTCTTTTCTTAAAACCAAAAGAGCTTCAAGGTTGCTGAGTAATTGTAAATTTGTAATAGTGTATGGGTTAGTATTTGAAGTGTTGAGGCCTGACTATAATGTAACCACCTGCTGTTATGATATTAAGTGAAGTGAGTAGGTTGTTTTTCTAGATATCTATAATTATTGTTGGTCAACTTGTTAGGATTTCTCCATGCGACAAAAAACATGGGATGTGTAAGAATTAATTTTTCTGATCAAGATCAGGGATATGTAAGTTAGAAAAGCTAATATTTCATTCTTATTGTATTTGATGGATTATATAATATGTTGGAGGATGTATTATTTACTAGTCCTATTGTCTTCTCTGCTGATCACGTCATTGTAGCTTTGAATATTTTGTTTTAGTATTCTTTATATCTATCTGATTATTTATTGTTTATCTAGACCAATGAAAGAGTTGCGACGCTGAATGAGACAATCAAGAATTTTGATGAAAAAATTGCTGAATATAAGACGCAATTACAAGGAGCAGGTTTTCCTGTGGAAACCTTTGCTATTAAAGGTCGGCAAATTAAGTTAATACAAGAGAAAAAATGGTATGTTTCTTCATACAACATGAATAAAACTTTCTGTTGCAAAGATACTTGTTAGGCTTGATTTATGTTGTTAGGCATTAATTAACAACCTTCACTTGTTCTTGTCAGGTATCAAAAAGAGTGTGACAAGCTAAACAGCCAAGTTCTTGATATAAACCGCCTCATATTTGCTTCAGAGGCTTTCCAGCATGCTCAACAAATGGCAAGTTTCACAAATTTAAAATAATTACGTTTATTGCACTTGAATTTTAATTCTGCATGAAATAGTGGTTTCTAGGGACAGATTTTTCATAAACTTGTTTTTAGTCAAATGCCCTTGTTTTTTATTTAAAGACAACATCTTTCTGCTGTCAAATATCCCTGTTTTTTTTTTGTTTTCCAGGTATCAGATCTGGAAGCTGCACGTACAGAGTTGAATGCAATGACAAACAATTTGCCACATAACATGAAGGGATTGGTTGATGCTAGCAATGTGTTAATAGAGTCTCTTATTCAAGGTCACACCGTGCCTGATGCTAGCAATGAGATACTGGAGTCTTTAATTCAAGGTCACGGCCACCCCCCCATCCTGCCTGATGACTGTATGGGCAGGCTTGGCACCTTCAAATCTCAAACAAAAAAATGAAACCTGATTTCATTTGAATGAGCTATATTATCCTACATTCTACATGTTTCATGAAATGGCATGCTACACTCTAAGTATGAATATCTTATCTCCGATGATGATGATGATGTGTGTGTGTGTTTTTTTTTTGTTTGATGCGTTACAACAAGGGCTCAAAAACTTTCATTAAATGTTGCTTTATATTTCTAATTATTATCGTTATGCTATGTCGATAACAGAATCCTTATATTGCTTATGAAAATAAAGGAACAAAATACCTATCTTTTTGAAGGGACAATTATTTGTGAAGAAGATTGCAGGAAAATGATCCATGAACACACAATCATTTCGATTATCAACCAATTGAATTTAAGCTGCTTACATCATTGTCTTCCAACTTCTCCTTCCTCTTCTTCCTATTTTTCTTCATTTTTTTGACAATTTCTTCAGGCTTTGAAGAAGATGCTGAAGGATTAGTATTGGTTTCATTACTTAACATTGCTTTGTCAAAGACTTTGAAGCTTAGGTCATTATCAGCATCATCATTGGTGCTGGGAAAGATTGGGGTAGAATCAGGCATCATCATTGAGGCCACCACCATGCAGCTGATTTTTGTGAACAAACAAAAACTTTCAACTATGCCATCGACACTTGCCCAATAACTCCAGAGTAAATAACTAATTATTACTCAAAAAAGATATTTCCTACTATTAATAATCTTTAAGGCAGTGTCTAGAGACATCAATTCGTGTAAGCTTTCATTTGGAATCAGGCAAAGGTTTGATCGAAACAAACCCATCATTCAAATCACTTCGCTTCCTAAAAGTAAACAAATAAAATGGATCCCAAATGACCGAAATGAAGGAACTCCGTCATTAAATTTATGCATAATAACATGAACATCGTTCCCTTTTCGAAATTTTATGGATGCTTTGACACAATTAGACGGCGAAAAGAAAATGGAAAAATAGCGAACACAGAAAAGGATAAATTTTCAATTGAATTCGAACTGCTTACAGCATTGTCTCGCGCCCCCATCTTCTCTTTCCTCTTCCTTATTATTTTCTTCACTTGTACGGTAATTTCTTCAGGCTTTGAAGAAGATGAAGGATTAGTATTGGTTTCATTACCACAGGCTCAATATTAGGTCATCAGGCGGGATCAGACTTTGGTTATTCATCGCCATTAGGGTTTGCTTTTGGCAGTCTTGGCTTCTTCCTTGGTGATTTACCCATGGTTTAGAAGCCGAGTTAGAAGGTATGATGCGATTGGAATATTAGAGAAACCTTAACCCTCATTCTCATATTCGTAGATTTTGAACGTTCCAACCGACTTTCTATTCTATTTAAATGCTAAAAAGCCCTCGATTTTCAGCTGAGAGGAAGAGTCGGCCAGATTGGAGCAGGAGCAAGATGAGAGCAAGAAGAAACAATTTATGAAATCTTGCTAAAGTAGAATTTTAAAGGGTCAAAATGGTCATTACATAGCAGATTTCTTTGGCTCCTTTGGTGCTTCAAAGTCATCTATGGAGTTTGTGGCTGCGGGTGGAGCCTCTGTTTTAGTAGGAGTCGTAGAAACCTAATTTTGATGTCGTCTCCAGATACAACCAACACACATGAAGAAACCGCACTGGGAAGAAAAAAGCATGGAGCCATAATCGATTACAGAAAGAAAGGGTTACGATTTCTGGAAAAGAAATAGATAGAAGAACTGATAAAGT
Source organism: Lactuca sativa (assembly GCF_002870075.4). NCBI lineage: Eukaryota > Viridiplantae > Streptophyta > Magnoliopsida > Asterales > Asteraceae > Lactuca > Lactuca sativa. The sequence goes on along the minus strand of NC_056631.2, from coordinate 63,799,347 downwards.
GGGAGAGAGAGAGAGAGAGAGAGAGAGAGAGAGAGAGAGAATCGCCTAATGTCTGGGCAGAGATAGAACGAAGGACGAAGAAAAGAGGAACGGTGGAAGAAGAAGAGAGATAGAGAGCATAGATGACAGGGTAGTATTTTTGGGATGGGTAGGTGACATGTGGACAGAACACGTATCACTCCCTGAAAGCGGTGCATTACACCCGGTAACCTTTGCGGACAACCAACCTGATAAAGAGCACGTGTGCACCAACATATTAGGCAAAGAAAAAGATGGATTTTAACATATAGAAATAGATAGAGGACTAATTTTGCCAAATCTTTAGCAATTTTATGTAGCTAACATAGGAGGATATATATATATATATATATATATATATATATATATATATATATATATATATATATTACTTATAAAAAAACTAACCACTCTTTAGCGCTATGTAGTTCAGCCGGTTATTAACCAATCAATTTGAGTCTTAAGACTAAAAATGTAGTCATCATAGAGAATCAAATGTTGGAAATAGATATCAGGAAGGTTGGAATATGGTCCTTTAAATGGCATGTATCTTAGGATCGGAAACAAAAACTCAAAAAAGATGTTGTATTTAAAAGATGACCTTTTTGGAAGACTAGATTGGGACTTAGCTTTTGTTGCTATAGTTACTACTATGGTTATATCTGATACGAAGTTTGAAAATCCTAATGATGAAATTTTTTTCAAAGCAAATATTTTTGGTGGACCGAAATTTTGTAAATCATGACTTTGAGTCATAAACTTTTGTAAAACCATAGTTGTTTATATAAGAAATTTGGGGTTTTATAGCCTAGGGATTAGGCGGTTGCTTACTGTCCCGTAATCAGATATTAGTCAGGATTTTTACAGCAATGGTTGATGGTTGTGGATCATCATCTCAGGCAACTACTTATTTTAAGAAATTGACTCGCATCACACGTTTGGTTGACAAGGGAACGTAATTCATTTCCATTCCCTTGTATATTCCTCTTTAGTTTGTAATGTATCAAAGTATTTAAAATGTAAATAATGACATAAGTCGTGTATTAGGTTTTAACTCATAAAATTCTTTTAAATACTTATACAAGTTACTTTCTTTTTTATTAATATCATGTGAAGTAGAAAACCTTTTAAAACTATTTGTATTGTTGAATATATATCCACAAACATAAATTTTTCCAAATACATCAGCATCATATCAATTCAACCGGCAAAAGAATCAAGTAATTTGTTGATACACCAACTCAAGAAACTACAAAGAATTTTATATATATATATATATATATATATATATATATATATATATATATATATATATATATATATATATATATATATATAGTATCAGGTGGTGTCCTCCCTCTTTGAGGTCGAGCGTTCAAGTCTTGTCGTGAATATAGGTGGAATAGGTATTGTTAGCTTAGGAGTAGATTAGATTTGCCGGTTCAAAAAAAATGATATAAATTTGTCTCAATCTTACATATATCATAAAAGACGTATTTCTTGTTTCAAAACCCATTTCCTTTATACTGTTATAAAGTATGCTTTCTTTTTTCTTTATATCATTATAAAGTGTGTTTTAACTATATTACGTATTATATAATACTCAAATTTGAATATATCGTTGATAACGTCTCATTTTTTTATCTACATGACATGAATTTGTTTTAATCTGACACATCATGCTTAACATATTTCGGTCTAAATATTGTTTTTTATATAATTATAAAGCACGTTTTATTTTTCTTTGTGCGTATCATTCAAGTTGATTAGTTTGATTTTCTATCACAACTTTCATAATGTAATACTGGGTATCAATCAAAATCTATCATGAGACGGTTTCATTTTAATCTATATAATACATAAATTTGTCTCAAACAATTTTGCATGCATGAGCAGTAACAATATTCATTTTTCATTATTTTTTTCTCAATAATTAATTTAAGATGTTCCGTACGTTTTTCTATTATAACTTGTATTAGGTAATACTCAAGATATATCATTCAAATTGTATCATTTTTATCTATATAAATTTATCCAATCTAACATATTTCAATTCTCAAAATTCGTTTCGTTTATATCATTATAAAGTGTGTTCTTTTATTTATACCGTTAAAAGTATGTTGTGCGTATTGCATATACTTTGTATAAATCAAAATATATCATTGAAATTGTTTCATTTTTATCTACATAATGATATAAATGTTTTGATCCGACGTGTAGCAGAGCTTATATAATTTCAGTCTAAAAACATTTTCTATATAGTTATAAGTTATAGGGTTTTTTTTATGCGTATTCTTTTTACCAGTACATAAATAATTTAAGTTGCATCGCACAGAGTGGTTGGACAAATACCAATACCCCCTCCCTCCAAGTTCAAATTTTCATTTGTTTCACTTCACCTCATGCTGTAAAAAATCAAACAAAAATTTTTGTTTCGCAAGTAAACACAATACGAAAACAAGTATTAAAAGATATTTTGGGAATATGCTGGCTCGAAACCATTATTCACAACGCCTGTATGTATATCATCATCATCATCATCATCATCATCATCTATTATATCAATTATCATATCCTTACTTGTCTACTATGTCCCTAAAAAGAAGCATGGAAGGAGGTGTTGTAGAATGACGGTTGTTACCCTCATCCTTTGAAATCTTTCCAGGTGAAAACGCAAGAGAAAGTGATAAAGAAGACGACATGTCATCATCCATATCATCATCGTCCTTTTTCGTCATTATATCTTCATTCAAATCCAAACCAAGCCCAACCCTATCCGTATCCGTATCCGGAGAAAATGCTGAATTAATATCTACAGGGAAGAAGAACCTTTCACCATTACTTGTCTTTTCAACCTCACTTTTTTGGTTACTGAAAATGTTTGCTGAATTAGAATTACTATTTTGCATCTCATATGTATCAGCAGCATCATCGCTCTTTTGTTTCTTGCTTGCGCTCCCCTCTTCTTCTGTCACGGTGATTCGAGTGGTTGCATCACGCCACGTGTTTGTTTGATTTTGATTGGTGGTGGTGGTGGTGATGTCATCATCATCTTCTGAGAGGTCGATAAACGCACGTTTTTTGGATTCGATTAGCTCCTGGGTTGGAACTTGTGGCAGAAATGATGATTGTATTTGTTCCACCTTTGGATTTCTAGTGTACTTGACTACTGGATGTTGACCATCATCAGTTTTATTTGACGACACTGACATGGATAGAGTTTCATTGATGTCGGGTTTGAAAGTGATAATCTCTGCTGGAACTACATTAACAGTGCTATCAATGGTCGCCTTTTCCTTTTCCTGTGAAGATGAAAAAGAGGTTGGCAGCTTTAAGTTGACCTTTGACTCCAAATCAACATGTTTATCCTGTAAGTGCAACCAAAAACAAGTCTCATTAATGACACACATGAATAATAATAATAATAATAAAAACACGCAGTGGCCAGTGACAACTTACTTCAAAACATTGCATACTCAAAAGGAATCAATGCAAAAATTCATATTAACATTCATTCTCAAACGAGAGGATAAAGCAGCTACCCATATGTAGTAGTAGTACTAACAGAGAATGAAATTGGGTTGGGTTTTCATGCTGTTTGGCCTAATTTCACACATCCCCACCCCGCTAATCAGGTATTAAATGGGGAGGATACAACACCATACCCGTCCCCACTCTTTTAGTGTTTCAACTCGACACATAACAAACGAGTTTAGGACTTCATACCTCAATGTTTACGCTAAACCAAAAATCATTGATAGGATGATATGAGCAGTCAACAACTCCTCCAAAATAAGATATAAGATAATAATATCCTAACCACTTGGAAGTTGGAAGTTGGAAGTTTTGAGACATTTTATCCAACGCCCACACTTAACTCATGTTGAAATGAAAGGGGGAATTCAAGTGATGGAGGACCAATTTTTTGATAATGGGAAACCATACTTGTCTAAATTATCATATAATTTCTTTTATCATAGTTTAGTTTCTTTCCCTATTTAGGAGATTTAAATCCCTTACGGATATCAAAACAAGCACAACTACACATAGACATCAACAAAAAAACAAAGACAACTACACATAGAGTCAAATATGTGCATGAGTGTTTGTGTCTAAAAACCTAACTAACATGAGGATGATCTATCAATGAATTTGATTTCTTGGCATCGCTCACAAATCACAATACTTGCTTGCCTAAAACATTGGCCCTACTAGGCAACTGAAGAGACAGTGATATCTATCAATTATCAAATCAAGACCTCATGTAACATCAAGTTTTATACTATACATGTTCAAGGGAAGATAAATACCTTGTCCATAGACCCAGGCAAAGGCAAAGGCACATCCTCTACCATTGAGATTTTATCAGCTGGGATAGAAGAAGCAACTTGAGGAATACCATTTTTTGCAGGATCAACAGGTTTCTTCTTCTTTCCTCTAAACACACCCCAAAGGAAGAATAACATATTCCAACCTGTAAATGGTTTATAAGAAATCCAAGTTATATCAAGGTACCAACATTATTAAAAATCTTGAAAGCCAAATCGAAGCTAGTCTTACGATGGCTTTTCTCTGGAAGCTGATTGGATGGGAATATCAGGAGCTCCACCCCATTGATACTTCCAATTAGAGCTAAATCACCCCTGATCATATCATCCAGCAAAACCTGGTAGCTCTTCTCATAGCTGTATCATAATAATAGTATACAGGAAGGTCATCACTCAACATTAAACAGAATAATGATGGAACAAATGGAGAATAAAATAAAAATTAAATGTTACCTCTCCACATCTTTAGCAAAGAAATAGAGTGCAATGTTGTCCTCCTTTACACCACTATTTTCAAATTGCTCTGGCCAAGCACTAATGCGAGACACTCCATTTAGATGAATTTTGTGGGGAAGGTTGTTCACAGCTTCAAACACTTTAGGCGATGCACAGGTTGACAAATGAGCTTGTAACCCATCCCAAAATTCAGCTGTTTTACCACTTCTATTAATCTCAAAACTACCCCTGCAAATTAACATTAACAATGTTTATCAACTAAAGACAAGATCATAGATGAAGAATAAAAAAAAAAAGCACTCCATATAAAAGAAACCATACTGCCAGATGTATTCGTGATCAGGAATAGCTGGAACTTTCAAAAGTGAAGAAGACATTGACACAGGATCATAGCTAGATAGCTCCATTGTTGAATGCTTTCCTTCAAAATGCTTTAAATTGTTACCGTTTGACTGTTTAGAATGGTCAACATTGGAACTTCGTGAAAGTTGACCTTGACAATCAGTCAACACCTCTGCAGATGATTCATCAGACTGATCAGAAACTCTATTCTTTCTAACTAATCCGGGCTTCTTAAGCAATGCTGCTTCAATTGCATCCTTTAACTTGTTATCTCTGTTTTTCACCTCTTTTGTATTCCTAACACCCGATGCATTAGAAACTTGTACTTTATCAGCTGTGTGAGTTTGTGCAGAATGACCCGTATGTTTATAACCAGATGTCCCAGGGGTCAAACCCGTACTATTACTACTTTCCTTCACACCATCAGCAAGATTTGTTGATTCCTTATTTACTACTTGTTTTGATGTATTTTCATCCTTCAAAACAACAGGCTTTGGTTCCATAGAATTGGTGATTCCATTCCCACTAGATGCAGTTCCAACCCCAGGGGAAGATACTTGTGATTTATCAACTTTTGGAGTTAAACCAGAAGAACTGGAAGTACTTAAATTACTCACGGATGGTAATTTAATTGAATTGCTCCTTTCAAAACTCCTTTCTTTTTTGTTTTTTAAACTCTTAAGATCTGGAACATGAGACGGATTTGGAGATAACATTTTAACTTTAGAACCACTCGTACCAAAACGCCCTGTGTTTGTAGATCTAAAAGATGTTGATTTTCCCATCTCTCTGGAATCATGAGAGTCACGTTCTTTGATAGATTTCTGCCTTTGAAGAACAATTTCATCCACAAGTCTTGTCTTGGATTTTGCATTGGAGAAATTGAATGAATTTGACTTGAAGAAAGCACCTGAAAGAAACTTATGGCATAAGACACAGACATTCAGTACCTTAGGGTTTTGGGTTTAGGGTTTAGTACATACCTTTTGAAGATTGTAACCGTGGACTATCAGTAACTGCATGTAGTCTACTGGGACTGGATGTTCTTGGTGAACCTGTGATCATTTCAAGAGCCTGTTTTTTAACAGATGTAAAAGACTCTGATTCTTCTAAACGCCTTTTTCCAGATACTTTGATTTGATCTTTACTAGCCCTAGATTCTTCGCCAGCTGGACGTTTTGATCCTGGTTTGATAAAAGTGGAAGCAGGTTCTGTATCTGTTTGACCAGAAGAGTTTGTGCGTTTATTTTCTTCACTCAATTTGCACTCTTCACATAACCAATCACCTTCGGGAACTTGATCTATCATTTTCTTCATGCAATAGCTGACATAACAAAAGAAATTAACAAATTTAACATCTTTAGTAACACAAAAAGATTCAGCAGGAGGTAATAATCTTACGTGTGTTCAGCACCATCAATGCATCTACAACATATAGCAAGTAAATCCTCTCGGCCTGCATCTCCACATATATCACACACTTTGACATCATGTTCCACAACATCTGATTCATCACTGTCATCTGCAGATGAATCCTTTACATTAACCGCAGCAGGGGCATTTTCGACCTTTTCTTCTTCAACCCCTTGTTCTTTTATAGGATCTTCAGGTAAATTACCATCATCATTGTTAGTTCCCACTTCTTTCTTTTGGGTTTGAGTCACTATATCCTTTTGATTGCCTACACTAACCTTAACATTCTCATGTTCATCAGAACTGTGTGAAGATTTTTCTACATCAACGGAAGTTGATGAAGAAGGCACTGTGTTCTGAATAACAGAGCCAGACAACGTGTTTGGTTCATCACGATGTTCTAAGCCATTAGGATAGTTGAACTTGTTTGTATCACTAATCTTCATATTAACTTTACTTTCAGCATTTTCAGTGCTATAACTTGAACTCACACTCTCTAAGTTGCTTGTTTCACTAGTTGTATGCTGTTTGTTCTCGGAAGTTCTATTCTTACCAGTTGTAACATCATTAATTGGTTCCCGATCATGTTTATCAGATATTTCATCAGCCTTTTCCATCAGATCTCACTTAACATGCAACACACTCCGCTTTCAAATTAAGCTTTTGATACAGAAATGCCTCCTAACTCCTTTATCAACTTGAAAAACACCTACACAGACATCAGGAACAACAACAAACAAGAATTAGTTATGCTGTTATCACAAAGAATTGCAATGAGAGAATCATTTCATGAAACAGCTAGCCAATGACATAAAATCAGTACTATCATATGCCAACACAATTCAAAGGCCTAGGATTGGTTCATTTCTTTATGATTTCAAAAGGTTTTCATTTCTCAGCCTACCACAACTAGTTTGGGATAAAGGTTTGATGGTCTTATGTCTATGGATTCAGACAAACACTTAAGACTCTTTAAGCAAACTAGTCAGAAACGTCCAGGATGATGGAAAATTCGAGCCACCAAAAGCAGCAGGAACCAATGAACATCATTATCAAATTAAAAGAATAAAACATCCCCATAGTTATATTACAATGACGAATTTTGAACCTAATAATAAAGAGAAAGGTTATATGAAGTAATTAACTAAAAATGGATCAATAATATAACCCTAGAAGCAAATGATAAATGCAACATGGATGAAATTAGGCAAAAGGCTTTAAGGAACATGCCTTGGGAATCAAATGATCTCAGTGGCATTATAAACCTCTTTAAAGAATCGTTCCTTCTTAGGTTTCACCATCAGCAAACGACCGATCAAACATAAACCCCTTCTAACATACAAGATTTCGATTCATCCGCACACAACAAATTAAGAACCCTAGGATGTATATTATTCCTTATCTATTCTCACACACAGACGCAGACCCTCTTTGGTATCTGGTGGGGAGGCGGAGGAGGGGAAGGAAATAAAAGATGAGAGGTTGTAAAGAGTCAAAAAAAGTGCACGAAATTGGTCAAGGTCCTGGATGGCTATGGAGATTTAGAAGAAACTATCAGGATTTACAGATTTACGAAGGAAGATAAGTCTAGGGCTAGGGCACCAAATCAGCAACTGAACATTAGAGTCTCCTTGCTTTCTAAACAATCGTTTCCCAATAGTACCGAATTAAATCAAGATGGGTATTCAATGAAATATTGAAATTGAAATCAAATAATAAGTTGTAATTAATGTCATGATGTTATGTGTTTTGTTGCTATGTTAAGTTTAGTAATCAATAAAAAAACTGATATGTAAAATGATAAAAATGATATTCTTGTATAAAAAAACCTCATGTAAAATTGTCTAGGCCTAGGCTAAAAATGAGGCCATTCATAATGTTATTCTTAAAGAGAGTTGCGCCCACGAAAAGCAATTTGGTTCATGACCGGGAACGAGTTAGGTTACGTCGTCTTAAGACTTTCGGTAAATATGTTTTGTTTTGTGTCAAAATGGTTAACGATTGAGGCAATCTACATACTCAGTGTAACGTCCCAAAAATACCAAATAAAAAATTCAATTTTAAATGAGTTAAAATCATTCATTTATTGTTCCTAAAGACAATCATAGTCGAATATTCACAAAACATCAGAGTAATTTGTAAACATTCAGTACGGAATAAATCTTTGGGGATTCAGTGCGATCAAGTCGGGCTCTTCCTTTTAAAACCATAAGTATATGAAACATTTTAAACATAAACCGTAAGCACGAAGTTTAGTGAGTTCCTCATACTATATCATATCATACTAATCAATGGGCCCAACCCTAGGGTATGTTTCAACCCAACATACATCCATGGGCCCAACCCCTAGGGTTTATTTCAACCCAGACATACAATGCCCAACCATGGGGTTTCTTTCAACCCAAACATGCAACTATGAGGCCAGCTCTAGGGCCTTAGCCTTGGGGTATATTTCAACCCAATCATACATGCAAGAGTCACAAAGACAACTAGCATCATACATAACATAATCTGGTGGGCCGACATTGGTGTCTTCGACCCATAAGTACAGTAAGAAGACTCACCTTAATCAATAGTCGGGTAAAACACACACTCGAGTTACTGCTATCAAAAGCTCATCACTCTAGACATAACCAAAACAACCCCGATTAACAGTTATGGAAATTTTCCAACTTAATGAGTCCAAAAATAACAGGGCTAACCCTTATTTGGGCAAAAGACCATTTTGCCCCTTCCAAGTCTTAAACCCCTCACAGTTAACCAAAAGTCAAATTGGTCAAAAAGTAAACTGTCAATCCTTTGTCGACCTACGCGCTATGTACTCTAGCTCTATGTTGGGCGTAGAGCTTCAATCCAGAAAAATGGGCCTCAATTAGGCTAGGCACATGGCGTATTGCCTCAAGTTCTAATACTCACATTAAGCACTTATTTCATTAAGACCTCTCACTCAAAGCTCTGATATGGTTCCTGATATCTCCATAATGGATAAACTTTCCAACTTTATCTATTAGGATGGTCCAAACAACCAAGATCTAGTTTTTGAGTCTCAAGGGACCAAAATGCATCTTTCTCATCTTAATCCATTAAGTCCAAGTCTCAAACCTTCATATCTGAATCATTATGATGTTTAGATGGATAAAGTTTTCAACTTTATCCATAACAAGGTCACAAACTTTCAAGATCTAAACTTTATGCACTAAAATGACCAAAAAGTAGCAAATATGACAAATGACTAGATTTATGAAACCAATGAACAAGTTAGAATCTTTTTACTCAAAATGGTACATGAATGATGTAATTTTGTTGGATATATACTTGAACTCTTCTTCCATATACTTTGCCACCACCTTGCTCTTCAAGATTCAACCTTCTAATGGATAATTAAGTTTATAAATGATGCCAAGGCTCAAAAACAAGTGAGAGGAGGCTTAATTAGGTTTTTCAAGGAATGGTCTTAGGTGATGAAAGCTGGTAATGAGAGGGTTTCCCATAAGTTAGAGCCCTTAAATAAGGCTCAAAACCGAAGATTTAGGTTTTTGTTCTGCCTAGATTATGCCTTGCGTAATCATAAATCACTCCTTGCGTAATTCATTAAAACTCGTTACACCCTGCGTAACCCAAAAATCCCCAATTCCCACTTCAACTTCAAACAACCATAACTTTTTTGTTTCAACTCTGTTCTCGGCGTTCTTTATATGCACGGAAAGTTATTGAAGAGCCCCACAATCCTATCTAATTACTTTTGACTTAAAACATATCGAACTAAAATCATTAATTCATGAAGGAAGTCTAAAACATTATTTTTCCCATTTTACCCTTTGACTCCAAAACACAAACCAAGGGATTAGATCACATAACCAATAGAATCAACATCCAATAGGGTCTAAATCATATTCCCTTGAAGCTCAAGGGCTTTAATTGATCCATTTTATTGCCTACAATCCTGAAATAAGAAACTTTTCGAAATAGGATGTTACAACTCTTCCCCACTTCAACTGGATTTCGTCCACGAAATCCCTATTGGTTAGGATCTCTGAAACAACACCAACATATTCCATAAGCTCCTTCTAACCATTTCTAAATCTAGGCATCTTATAAAGAAAACTCGAGAGACCACTCAAAAACCCACAACTGCCACCAAACAACCTAATAATTTCAAAATACTCAACCACAACAACTATCTTTCTCTCCCTAACTGTATGACCCAACTTCCAGAAAACCACTCAAACTGGGAGCTCTCATAACTATAACCACAAACCAAGTTCATCTCTATACTCCCCGAAACTGGGAACCTATCAATCTAAACTTCAAAAACCTTACCCTAAGACTGTCGATCATCCAATCGCCGAACCTACCCCTAGTACCCTGACCAGGAACACCACCAAAACATGCAGAAAGAATACTCAAACATCTTGATCGTGAATTTCACTCAATCCCAAATCCATAAATTATGCCCAAAAACCTTCAATATACTCTTGACTTCCTGACAAGTCATCACCAACCCACTACCCCCCCCCCCCCCAAGCACAAGGATGGTTAATCCAAGAATTCTCACATTGCGTCCAAATCCCTCGTCATCTCAGGTGTACATCCACTTGACGAAACACCCGAGATATTTACAACGAACTCCATGACTCGAGATTCAGAACCGATACCCGACATTGGTAACCAAGCTCCTAAAGCAAATGGGGTTCATAATGAAAACATTCAACAAGAGACTTCTGATGCACAACTAATACTACCAACAAACTTTTACTGTCCCCATGATCCAAAACAGTTGGTCACTGAGTCACCCGACTCCCAATCAATGCATTAACACTCGAACATGCCAATAAGACTAACAATCTGAGACCTAATAGTCTCAATCAAAACTGTTGAATCCTACCCATATGAATCATACAGCCGTTGGTTCACGATACATTGTGACACCTTGTAACCAATAAAATGATAGGCTCACGGTACTACGCCGATCTTGCCGTCATTCCATCACTAGCATACAGACTCACAACCAGCACCACAAGGACCTAAAGATACACAACCATCAACTAATACTACCAACAAACTTTTACTATCCCCATGATCCAAACCAGTTGGTCACTGAGTCACCTGACTCCCAATCAATGCACTAACACTCGAACATGCCAATAAGACTAACAATCTGAGACCTAATAGTCTCAATCAAAACTGTTGAATCCTACCCATATGAATCATACAGTCGTTGGTTCACGATACATTGTGACACCTTGTAACCAATAAAATGATAGGCTCACGGTACTACACCGATCTTGTCGTCATTCCATCACTAGCATACAAACTCACAACCAGCACCACAAGGACCTAAAGATACACAACCATCAACCCACCGACTTGCTAGAACCCAATCAACATCCCTCTCAATACTAAGCAGATACCACAAGAGTCATACTCTTTTATAACGCACAATTCATTTCACAAGACAGGCTGCTACCAATGCAAAATCAGACGAAAACATGATCACACACTACCACATAATGACATAGGTTAATGTACTCTTGTTCCTACTCAAATTCTATAACCCAAAAGAACTATGCCTATAATTCAAACCAAGTGCTCATTTTCTATCTTGTTCAATCCACATACATCCCTCCTGATAATATCTAATGAACTTACTACAATACACACCTCAAGATAACCCAAAACCAACCTTGGAGCTATTGCATTCCTTTTCCTCACGACAGTAACCAAGGGTGAAGTACAAGTAGATCTAACAAAATGACAAACCTCGGTCGTTAATATAAATTTCCTCATAAATGTATGAAACAAGGTCTTACCCCTTGACTGAAACTGAACATATTCCACCAACACATAACTAGCTTGATAAAACTTCCAAAGTTATCCAGAAATGCTGCTACAACCCTGACCGGGTCAATTCAAATACCAACCTTGTCGACACGACATGCCAAAATTGGATTATACGTTGATCCAAAGCCACACCTGAAAAAGTAAACAATACCGCTCCGACGTCCGAACTCCTAATAACCAAAGACAGCTGCCAAAACCGAGCCTACTATGAACAATACTTCCATAACTAACAATTGAGCGTACCCATACCCATGAACCAAAAGGTACAATGTACATATTTTTACGATAGGTTGACGCATCCCATGAACTTCCACTGATACAACTCAAAACTTTTGAAAAACCTCAGCCCTTAACGATGAACGGAATGGCCCACGATCGAGAATGGATTGACAACTAATCCACTGATCCAATACACTCCTAAACAAATCCCATGTGGAACTACACATACCAAACTCTGAAGTTGATTGACAACTCATCAACTGCTCATCCTAGAGTATAGATAACAATATATACAATGGTCTAACAAATCCCTCAATAATCGATACTCAACCTGAGCGACCCAAACGCCCCGTGACCTAAACATCGAAGATCCTGAAAGAAACCATTAGATACAAAGAGTTCCTTATCCAACAACTTCCTGTCGTGGAGACAACTCACATATTCCTAAGCACATACATTTGATGGGAACTTGCCCTGCACCCTTGCCTCGACCAAATCTTGAACCAAAGTCTCGCATACCCAAACCGCATATTCTTGTGACTTGTGATTCCAAAACCATAAACTCGAACAACTCAATGATCCTCCAAGCAGAATAACTAGTCCCCCCTACTTAGGGTTGAAACTACCACCAACTGGTGTTGTAAACAAACCATATATCAAACCGGCTCAACCAGGTACATCCATCCTTGACTCTTAGAATGTATAACACAATGCAAGATGATCTTACAGATAAAGACCAAGAAAACTCAAAGAGATTTCGAATCTCAGATGGAGACCTCGGAAACTTCCCATCATAACCGCCTCTAACATCAAGAATCCCATACAGATGCACAAGTAATAATTCAGATAGTCCATTCATAACACTGATTCTCTATCTAGAACAAATGGACTACCCTACACCTCATTACAAATCCCAAACATCAATTCATCGTGAGAATCATTCATAAATACAAGAGGCATCATTTTCTTAATCAGTGTACATTAGAGGCAAAAAAAGTTATTATTCCCAATTCACCTCCCTTGATCACAAGAAACAATTAACTAGCACATGAATTAACTAAGTTCAAAGAAAGAAAACCCTTGTTCCCATCTCAAGGTAATCATACCACAAGAATCCTCTTGTGCATTCCCACACTGACATACTTGGCGCGAAAAACTGCAACCATCTAGCCCCATGATGAGTCTACATCCCAACTCTAAAAATCACATGTCTGCCCTCTCTTTCCTCCGAACATGGAAAGATGGAAGAACATACCCCCCGTAGATGATGGCGACATCCCAATCCATCTACCAATCACTCATCCTCCGGCTACAATCCCCGTGTTGATCGTCATAATCGCTTCCTTCTTGAGTCTCACGACTCAACTGTCGCTACCTTGAGCAAGGACCTCGAGACCTCCAAAATCAACTAACTCACTTATGTCTACACCATTCAAACCTATACTGACATAGCCACTAAGGCCCAAACAATCACCAAACCATTCCTCGTAACGAAACCAAAACTGAAAGGTCGATTAAGATAAGAAGACACTGCAATGAATCATAGTTCCAAACCATACAATCTACCCTCCACCAGCTCCTTAGAATCCCTAAATCATCCTCGATTCGAGTACGAATCATGTGCTTTCAGTAGTACAGGCCCAATACTACCTTCCACACCTATCCGTACTTTTCCTTAAGAATTTCCAGGTCCTTTAAGTAACTACTCATGTCTACTACTGTCTAATCCAATCACATATACCCGCTCTAAACAAATACTCGACACTAAATAGCGCACCAATTCCTATAAGGCACTTGATAGGCTCTCTGAAAATCCTCACCCCACCCTGCCATCAGCTGCTAAAGAACCCTTACTAATATCAACTAACTACTTCATGAATACAATTACATGCAACAAAACTTAAATAATCTTTCGAATAAAATACCAAACCCTACAACGGTTAGACTCGAACGTGAGTTGCGCAATAGGGCCAAATCAATCATTTTAGAATTATTTAACACTTGTAGCATGTAACTTTTAGGGTATTGGTTCGGGTGGGCATTGTTGCATATCGCTTAGATCTTCCAAATGAGATCAGTCAGATTCATAGCACGTTCCATGTCTCTCAGTTGCGGAAGTGCTTAGTGCATGATTTCGCAGTGGTATTGTTGGAGGATATTCAGGTGGATGATCGTCTAAATTATATCGAGAGACCGATGACAATTCTTGAACGGAAGACAAAAACCTTGAGGAACAAGGTTGTTGAGTTAGTGAAAGTCCAGGGGCAGCATCACAAGGGTTCTGAATGGACTTGGGAGCCGGAGGATGAGATAATGGAGCACACCTGAAATTATTTGGAGCAGCGGACTTCGAGGACGAAGTCTGATTCAAGTGGGTATGTTTCCTTTTATCCCTTCGTAAATAAAACATCGCATTTTTGGTCCTTGTCGCTAGTACGCGGGGCGTAGCATAATGTACGCTTAGCGTACTAGCTAAAGTGTGATCGCGGGTTCGAGCCTCGTACATTGGGCATACAAGGGTTACGCAGGGCGTAAGTTGGCTATGGGCAAACCCTAATTTTTAGGGTTTGTGCCGTATTTATGCCTCATTAACTCACCTCATAGACATTTTAGACCAGCCTCCACCCTTTGAAAACCCTAATTCATCCATTTGCCTTGTATGGTGCCCTTGTGCTCTTGTTTTGATCATTTGAGGGTTTTGTGCATCTTGAAGTGGTATAAGAAGAAGAAGCTTGAAGACTCATTCTTTGGAGGGAAGCTTAGAGATCCAGCTTTAGCACCTTCATTTCGTGGATTTTAAGGTATAAAGTTCAAAGATTGTCATCTCATTCCACAGATCTATTTCCTTGGCTTGTTTTTTGCTTTTTGGTCCCTTTTTGGTTGGTTTGTGAGCTAAGGTCGTTTTTGGAGCTTATCCTTGTAGATCTAGGCATATTATGGGCTTCTTTTAGCATAAAGGTGCAAAATGTATGGTGGTTTTGGTCTCATGCATGTGTTAAGTCATTTATTAAGCTCTTTTGAGCTCTATAGCCTCATTAAGCCATGCATGCACATAAAGTTGGAAACTTTACGTGATAAACCACCTTAGGGAAGTCAGATCTAGGTTTTGGGCCGAAGTCTTAACCAAATAAATCAAAAGACAGTGAAGTACCAGACATTATGAATAAAACATGCAAGTGTCCAAATAATTAACTAAGTGCAATAATTAGGACGTAAAATGCAAAGAAATTACAGGAATGGACGTGCAAAATAGGTTCATAAAATTCACCTAACATAGACCTTTTGGATGAAAGGGGTCAATAATCGATCTACTAGATATAGACCTCTCGGAGGGAATCTAGCAATCATGAGCAGTTATGTTAGCATGCTAATTAGGTTTATATGTTAGTTGATATTCTATATGTGTCCATTTATGTTCTTATGTGAATTCTCAGATTGCATGTCGTTTGTATAGTATTTAAGTGTTGTGATTGCTCACTAAGTCGTAGGCTTACAAAATGCTACTTTATGTTTTAGTTGCAAGTCCTTCAGGTTCGAAGGGCAATGAGTCGGCTTGATTTGGTGGATATGGGCATTCTCAGGGGCGACACTTATCTATGTTATATTTTATGTTATGAATCTCAAAACTAAAACTCATTTTCCACATTTGCTGATGTTTCGTGATACATTGATTTGACATTTGACATGGTTTGAAACTATTATTTGGAAATGACATGTTTGATTTCAAAAAAAATTCTTAAGTGTATTTTTGGGATGTTACAAGATTGTAAAACCTAGTGAGTATACTCGAGGTCAATAGATCTCATCCAAAAGTCGAGGTTAATAACCCATAATATAATGTATCAACTCCAAAGAGTACAAAAAATCTGAGACTTTATATCCAAATTCAAAGGGTTTTATGGACCCATTATACCAATTGTATACTTCCAAAATTTATAGTAAAACTAAGCATTTGTAAGTAAGGATCAACAATATCAAATATCAATAAACATACAACTCAAAAAGGAATCATTTAAATAAACAAGCATGCTCTGCAAATGCTATTATTCTGCAATTTCATGTCAATCTTAATAGTCTATAGTTACAAAGTCTACACTTACAAATATCATACATACTTATAAAGCTAGCATTTTTTTCTTCAATCTCATGCATTTGAAACCCCCCTTTTTTAACTTCCTTTCACCGCATTCATTTGAAACTCCCATGACTTTTCAATTTGTTTACAATAATATTATAAACAAGTTAAATAATTTTCTATAAACAAGAAAGGGTGTTTTATTACAATGTATTCATCCCACATCGATGATGAGAGTAAACAAGAGAATGTTTCCTCTTCTATAAATAGGAAAGGTTGTGAAATATTTCAAAGGGACCAAACCATGAGAAATTCCTCATGCCTACCTTTGTAGGATTTTGAAGGTATTATTTGGTGAGATTGTTTATATTGGCAAGTGTCTAGTTAACTTTTAGAATTCCAAAAATGGTTTTGAACCGAATTTTTTCAGGTTTAAACCGTGTTTTAGTTAGAAATTTTTTTATGTAGTTAGGTATATTGAATTGAACCAGAGCTGGATCAATTTGGACCGATAAAGGAATCATTTTCCTTTCACAACAAACATTTGAAACTCCCATGATTTTTCAAATTATTTCTAATAATATTATAAATAAGTTACATAATTTTATATAAATATAAAAAAGCATCTACCTAAATCTAAAATTATAACTGTTTGAAAAATCACTTTGATTCAAAAGCACGAAATATATACAAACCGGGTTTCACTAGAAAAAAAAATATGTAGTTTGGTATATTTAGTTGAATCGGTCCGAGTTTGATCTATTTGGACCATAAAAGACGCATTTTCCTTTCACTACATACATTTGAAACTCCCATGATTTTTCAAATTGTTTCCAATGATATTATAAAAAAGTTACATAATGTTATATAAATATAAAAACATCTACCTAAACATAAAATTATAATTGTTTGAAAATTCGATTTGATCAAAAGCACGAAATATATACACATATTATATTTTATAAATGAATTCTTTTTATAATGAACTTTTGAATCTTGAAAATACATATAAACAAACTTTCTATATTAAGTACCTAACTGAATTCTTTGTCGAGATAGTCTTTATTGGCAACTGTCCATTTAAGTTTTAGAATCCCGAAATGGTTTTGAACAAAATTTATTTAGGTTCAAACAGAGTTTCAGTTGAAAAATCGTTATGCAATTTGGTATATTGAGTTGAATCAATATGAGTTTGATCAATTTGGACCGATAAAGGAAGCATTTTCCTTCCAGCACATACATTTGAAACTCCCGTGATTTTTCAAATTGTTTCTAATAATATTATAAATAAGTTACCTAAACATAAAATTATAATTGTTTGAAAAATAAATTTGATTCAAATACACAAAATATATACAAACTGGGTTTCAATAGAAAAAACGTTATTTAGTTTGGTATATTAAGCTGAATCAGTCCGAGTTTGATCATTTTGGACCGATAAATGAAGCATTTTTCTTTTACCACATACATTTGAAACTCCTATGATTATTCAAATTGTTTATAATAATATTATAATTTACATAATGTTATATAAATATAAAAAAATCTACTTAAACATAAAATTATAATTGTTTGAAAAATCACTTTGATTCAAAAGCACGAAATATATACTCGATTATATTTTATAAATGAATTCATTTTATAATGACATTTTGAATCATGAAAATACATATAAACAAACTTTCTATATTAAGTACCTAACTTAATTTATGATTTTAGGATTTAACAAAAAGTTATTCAATAAAAACTTTATTTTTTATAGCAACTTACGAGATAACTGAAAAATAAAACTATTGAACAATAAAATTTTTGGATAACATTTTGTTTTTATTATTTAATATTTTATTTAACAAAATGAAATTATTGGCAAATAAAGAAATGAGTTTAATTAAAATGTCTTCATCCCACATTGATCGTGAGAGTAAACAAGAAAATGTATTCTCCTCTATAAATCAGAAAGGTTGTGAAATATTTTAAAGGGACTAAGCCATGAGATTTTCCTTGCATCTAACTTTGTAGGACGTTGAGAGTATTCTTTGGTGAGATTGTCTTTGTCGACAAGTGACCAATTAAATTTTAGAATTTCGAAAATGATTTTGGACCGTATCTTTTAGATTTGGATCAAGTTTAATAAGGATCCGAGTGTCTTCTAACTGAGTTAGGCAAACTCGCTTCCATTGGAGGCCGAGTTTAAGTAACATGCCGAGTATTTGGTTGTGTTAACCAAATTTACAACCCTGTATGTAATACAATTAAAAGTTTTAACCTTATAAAAGACGTCACTATTATCATATGTTCTACATAATTATGATAATATTTATGATACAAAACATTTTTTTTTTACTATTTAAGATAAAAAGTTGTCTCTATTATCATATGTTGTACATAATGATAAAATTTAAGATAGATAAAAAGATGTCTCTATTATCGTATTTTCTACATAATGATAATATTTAATATAAACGTCTTAATTTAATATGAAATTATTATTTAATAGATAACAATAATGATTTATTTATTTTTAAAAATTATTTTTTTTTCTATTTTAATCATATAACTTTGTATATGCAAAACAACTTCAAGTTCCAACCTTATCTCTTATAATATAGTTCAACACAATAACAATACTAAAAATCATTTTTTATATTTTTATGAAATTATTATTTAATTGTTAATAACAATGATTTAGTTATTTTTAATATAATTTTTTTTTTATATCCCACACAACACGCTGACATTCGCCTAATATTTAATAATACAAGCGCACGAATAGTTAGCACAAAACATATCTACCTAAGTCTTACTCATATAATAAAATATGATATGATGGAACTATCGTATTAGTCCATACTCCATACATGCACCCACTTATGGGGCATATCTCAAACTTTTGGACCAACCCGCGGAAGGAATATCTCAAACTTATTATTAGGAATATATCTCAAGCTTACAGCTGGGAATATCTCAAATCAATTTAGTTCAAATAATTTCAGTTTATTTGCATCGTTTAATTATTACGTATTTACTATTTTTGTTTTTGAAAATTAAATTGTACCAAAAAGACAAAATAACTAGACCAAAAATGAGAAGTAACTACAATATCTCATCTTTATACCTTTATTGAGGCATACTAAATGTTTGATAACTGTAGTTGTCATGAATAAACGAGAAAAAAAAATAAACACATTAAGACACAATATTTAAGGTGATTCGATCAATATGACCTACATCCATACGGGATAATAAGGTATTCTTATTCACAAGCTCAAATGAACAATACAAATATAATCAAAACAAACTAAAGACCTCTAAAAAGACCACGTAAAAAACTATTATTAAATATTAGAGTAAATTACACGAATGGTCCCTATGGTTTAGGATAATTTACGTGTTTGGTCCCTAACTTATTTTTTTAACTCGGAAGGTCCTTACTATTTATGTTTGTTACGCGATTGGTCCCTGTCTTACCTAAAAAAAACTTATTTTGCCATTGATTTTTTAATTTATTTAAATTAACACACCCCCAACCCCACCCCCTCATCTTATCTTACCTACCCCACTATGTTTTCCTATTTAAATAATAGTACTTTTTGGTTAGACAGGGACCAAACGCGTAACAAAAACAAACAGTAGGGACCAAGCGTGTAACAAAAACAAACAGCAGGGACTTTCCGAGTTAAAAAAATAAGTTAGGGACCGAGCGCGCAAATTACTCCAAACCATAGGGACCATTCGTGTAATTTACTCTCTAAATCTTATCTAGCAGCTGCTATTTATAGACTGATGATCAGACATAAAACCGTGATGGGGTAGGCTCATCCATTCTAAGGCCCAAATGGATGTTAACCAATCACAAGACGTCACGCAACTGCTTCTAAAATCTCCAACCACGGGCAATGTGCATTGCCACCTTCCATGCACCATGGAGTGCATTCCCCAACACATTAAGAAAGTATCAACACATTCTCACATGGCAACACATTCTTCATCATGAGGAGCACATCCACCAAAGCTTCATTGTATCCTCAGTGTTGAGCACATCCTTACATGCAAGAGCATATTTGTCCATGCCTCCAACATATTTGGCTAAAGACCAACGCATTTAACAAAGCCTGGAGCACATTTGGCTTTTCTCTCATGTCGAAGCGCATTAGATGACTTGTTGGTTTGCATTTGGCATGTCAAGAGTGCATTTGCCAAATCCATAAGCTCCATTGTGTTTCCAAATGCTCCGATGTGTCTTTTGCGTCTTTGATATTGAAGTCGCATTTAACACTAGTTATTTGTGAAAGAAAAAAGTAGATAATTTGGCCAAAAATGACATTCTTGTTAAAATTTGAAGCATTGTGTGAAATATAAGTAAAAGGCGTTCGGAAAATAACTTCGATTTAGTGATGATAAATGCAACACAAACACTTAAACTCGTCCATACACATCAACATCCAACCACTCATTTATATTCCAACTATGAAGTCAATTGGCAAAAAGAATGAAGTAACTTGTTGACTGAGAATGAGTTTGAAGACGATCATTCTCATACCCAAAAACAAAAACCGTTAGCAAACACCACCAGAATGAAACAACTAACACAATTCAATAACATTATAACCTAAGGTAAACAAACTCTCAAGTCATCCTCCATTAATCATGGTACAAAACTGATTGAGACTAAACCATAACAAATGTATCTATTGTTTTGTTTGTATATATTTCTTTTGAGGTTGGTGCAAAAACATAATAGATGACAATCGTGTTATAAACTACAACACATTTAATGCACGTTTTTTTTTCAGTTTACAAATTCAATCAATCGATCGGGTGTTTCTCAGCTTGACGCGATGTGTAATGTGCAGACAGCAAAAGCAGAGACAAGAAAGCACTTGCCACAAAAATTGCATCAAACCATCGATGGTAGAAATCAAACTGAATGTCTCCACCCAATACATCTGTAATGATTACTCTGTCAAAAAAAAATTCATTTCATTATCAATAACAAATGGGTTGACATTACCAAATGTATTTTGAATTTTGATACCTGTATTCATTTGCTAGGCTTTTTCTAATCAGAAGAATAGAAGATACAAAATACATCCCCATGATTTCCGATAGAAAAAGCACAACATTGCTTGAAGATCCACTACCAACTCGAGAAACTGCAAAGAAGAACTGCATATACAATAAAAAAAAACAGCACCTTATCAAACAATTTCAAGGCTAATTTCGGAATAAAATGGCAAAAGTGAGGAACTAGGGTTACCTTCATTAGATTATTCAAGAATCCACGAACAGATATCACAACCAGCATTCCAATGAACAAGAGGGATATATACTGTTTTGTACAAGACATGTTAGATTTAAAGAATCATGACACGAATAAAATATTTGTTTTAGTAATTAATTTATAATAAGAACCTGTGACAACAATGCTGCATCAATGCCTATGTCGAAAAACTGCAAGGATATGCTGATTGTCCTAGTCACAGGATCAACTGATCCAGCCTTTGAAATAGAAGAGAATCTTATTAGAATACCAAAACAGAAAATGTAATACAAATTACAAAGTCTTTATTAAAAGAAGTAATAGGATAAAGACATGCACCTCCTTGAATACAACACTTTGCAAAGACTGCAAAAGACAATTCGAACAATCAGATGACACACATAAACTTTATACAAATTAAACTATGTGCATATATGCACCATGTCCTTAGAGTTCATGTATTGATAACCTTTATCATTTTATACACACAGTATACTGAGCATGCGTAGCCAAGTAGGTTTTGCAAATGACCCTTCCATGTGCGAGAATATGCAGCAGCTTCCTAATAGTGTTGCCAAATAAGATTTAAGATATAAACTCAAGTACCCAAAAAGTGAAACAACAAAAAAGAGAAAAAATGATAATTGCAAGGTACAAATATAAGTAATTAGAAAAGGAAATTATAACAATTTAAAAAAATACCTTAGCTTGGCGTAGCTCATAGATTTCCAAGAAAAGCTGTTTTGAGAGCTCTTC
This sequence comes from Lactuca sativa, assembly GCF_002870075.4. Lineage (NCBI taxonomy): Eukaryota > Viridiplantae > Streptophyta > Magnoliopsida > Asterales > Asteraceae > Lactuca > Lactuca sativa. The sequence goes on along the minus strand of NC_056631.2, from coordinate 63,776,639 downwards.
TAAGGCTTGTACCTCTGATTCCATGCCCCTAATATCTTCAACAACAACAAAAAAAATGCCATTCACCTTAATGTTAATTTTTTTCAAGAGAGGCTATATCATTGCTGATGGAAATTGGGATTCATTCTAACCTTGTTCCTTTTGGTCATCTTGCACAGAACGCACAACTGTTCCAACAATCCGCTTGAAAAAGGACCCCGCCTTATAACTCTGCAACAAATATTTTAGTACAACAGGTTATCATTAAGAAATGACATTTCATCTAAAGAGGGATGTATTTCATATAGCCAAAGTTTGAACACAACAAATAATAGCTTTGAATGATTGATAATGCAAAGTAATCAAACCTCTTCTTGTCCTTGAACTCGCTCCATTTCCATTTGGCTAAGAATGATTTTCTTTTTCTTTCCAATACTTGTCTCAATTGACTGCATCAATTGTCTTTCCAAAGCCTTGATTTCTATTTCTTCAATTTCTCTTCCACAATGAAGGAATAAATAATAATATCAGAAAGTAGGTTCACACTTCACAGTCAAAGAATATAGATACTCATTTCAGTTTTACACAGAAGCAAAACCTCTCACTTGACGGGTTTTTAAAGAATTTTGTCTTTGTACATTGATTGAAATCTTATAATTTCATTCTCATCTTACCTAATGAAGAGAGATAAATAACTGTATGGCAAATTCACAGCTCCAAAACCAGATAAGACAGCCATGACAGTCACACCGATTACTCCAATTCTACTAACAAGCTGTGGAATGGTGAAAAATCCTGAGTAGATGCATTACAATTACAACATCAACATGTCAATAGGTATTCTCCTAAATTGAAATGTTGTGAAGGGAAATATCAATGCAAGCAACATAGATTTAAACCTTTATCAGGTGAAGGCATGGGAAAATGGATTCCCAATCGCCAAAAAGCATACAGAAATGCAAACAAGAATAAAACAGCTCCAGTTGCAGCTCGCCTCTTCCTCACGCCTGTCACACATAATTAAGATTTAGTGAATAACACTCTTGGACCTGATATCAACACAGAGTTGCAGTTGCTTAAGAATATTGGGCATATAAGTGTGTTCTTAAGTATACATACCACTTTTGCAAAGCATCAAGTAACAGTGATAATAAGGCAACATGAAAACCAGTAATGTAATCAAGCAAAATAAATCCACCTTCCAGTTTATCCATCTTGCCCTACAAGGAATAGAAAAATATCAGATTTTCTATAGATGTGGTCTTACCTGCAGCACCATTATAGTCATAATCAAGAATGTAAATGTTGCCAGTTATGTAAGTACTGGAATATCATTGAATGAACATCAAAGATGAAACTAGGAAGTAACCCTAAACAAAGGAATTAACTTCCTCAAGATCAAGTGAAATAACATTCTGTAAGGACATTTTCTTGTTGAATAATTTTAGAACTATTGCAGTTATGAACTGACACTACTCATCATCAAATGAAACACATAAATGGAACTTCCAATTTCAAGCTGTTCCTATCGTCTATCCACCACACATTTTAACATTTTGGGGATTCGTCCTCGGGAAGTTTTTTTCTTCATTGTGTGGACAAATAAGAAAATGCATCAACAAAAGCAGCATATAAAATAGCAGACTGTATAAAGTGGAGATGAAAAGCAACTAGAAAAAGTGGTCGAAAGATGAACATACTCTTTGGAGAGGATAGGGATGATCTCAAAAAGGACAAGCTCGAAGAGGTTGCAGGAGAAGGCGAAAACAACACTGAAGATGATCTGAACCAGCGCCCGTTTTTCTTCGTACTCTTTGTATAGTCTCCGGTTCAAAAACCAGAGACCCGCCCAGGCAAGCAGCGAAAGAGAACCAACCACCACGACTCCTTCGTAAATCGCCCTTCCCCAACCCATCCAGATCTAATTTCTTATAATACTAAATTATCGGAGTCGAAATCGGAATCTTCACCGTCGATCGATCATGCCGGTGCCTGCTCCCTGTGTCAGTGTGCTGTGTACCGCCTCTGGCCTTTGCTCAAGTGGTTTTACGCTTCCATTGCAACTTCCATTTACTTTCCCGGCCGATGCAACTCATGGCTGATGTGGCGCTCTATGATTGGCCGCAAGAAAAAGGTAGAAGTATTTTTGAAGGTTGAACAGTATTAATTTGGAAGAATTTAGTATATAAGTAAGATTATTTTATTATTATTAGCTATTAGCTATTATAAAATCATTTTACTTTAGGTCTAAAATAATACAAAAAGCTTAGGCATAATCCTTCAAAAGCTCAAGCCTCCTCCGACTTGATCTACCTTGTCCTGATTAGTGATTAGTATCCAATATATGGTTAAATTATTTATTGTAATGTACAAACATATTGCCATGTAACTCATCTCCCCATGGCATTCATTCACATTGTTCGGGATTAATTAGCATTGAGGTTAGTTTGTATTATTTATAACCTATAATTTATTTCTATAATCAATGAAAAATTTACTAATTGTCATTTGTCAAGAGAAAAATGTAGGGCATAAAGGAAGATAATTATTTCATTATACAACATCAGAACATAAAATGGTTTTATTATACAAAATCAGAAAATATAATGGTTTTGATGTACAAAATAATAACATAATGATTTTTTTTCGCATATCAGAGGATAATAAATTGAGTTTTTCTAAAGCTACAAATCTAACCAATTTTCAATGGTTTTCCGGTTACGAAACATTATTTTAAGTATGACCAGAAAATAAAATGGTTTTATTGAACAAAACAATAATATAATATTTTTTTTTCAAACATTGGAGAATAATAGATAGAGTTTTCCTAGGGGTTTCTCATCATAATATTTTATTTGTTGAGTTTAGTTTTTAAATATCACATTTATTTTCAATAAGTTTTCAAAATATTAGATTTGCTCTAATCTTTTTTTAAACATTTAACAATCATTTTAAGTACTTATTTTTATCAAGCGATCATACTCTTCTTATAGATTAAAGTTTAAAATATCATCTATATACCCTTCATAAACTTTCAACATGTCATTTTACAGTCCATTCTGGTTTAGGTTTAAAATATTATAAATTATATATACTGATCTATGTCAAAATATTTGGTCCTAATGTGATAAATTATATTTCAATTTTGGTCAAAATATCATACTTAAAATGTAGCACCTTTGGTCAAAATTTCAACCGTTGCCAATTAGAAAGCAATGCAACAATCAACATCAACAATGTTCCAATGGTACCTCTATAAAGCAATGCAACATTGCAACTGTTGCCAATTAGAATAAATTCAGATGTATATCATATCAGTTAGGCTTATTGACTACACCTCACAAAAGCAGAAAGAGTCTATCAATGGAACACTAACATGGTCAATGAAGTGTATTAACATCACAGAAGAAGAGGGTATTAACATCACACCCTATGTTTAAGTTCAAGTGTCTTTCCAATTCCCTTTTCAGGTAAATTTCAATATAAACACAAAGTAAACAAACAGAACACACTGGTATCCAAAACTTGACATTGATCATAGTAAGAGTTAAAGTTACATGTGGAATAACAACCCTATAAACTTTACACATTGTATTAACGCTAAAACTATCTACACTATGCTTCCTCCTTGAGGATCAGTAATCAGTATGCCAGGTCTGAGTTCACTAATTGACTCAGAAGTCAGACCAGTGGCCATCTTATGAGCCGGAGAAGAGACATTTGCATGTTATGCCTTTTGATGCCATGGCAAATTGGCAATACATCATCCACTTTTCCAAGAATCTCCACACAAGATTTGAAGCATGTGCACATTATTCACTTGGGTGTGAATGTTTTATCATCTATGATCCCAAAAATAGCACCTTTATAGATGTCACTGGGGAACTGAATCCATACGCCTTGCTGTCACTCCATAGTGCAAAACCTGACATGAAAAAGGAAAGGTTTTCCATGTGCTTAAAAAATTCTGGTTTTGAGGAGTTGCTGCAAAGAAACTGATTACTGAAGATAAATGTAGTGCAAATTGCAAAGAATAGCAACATACTTTAATCTTTTTACCAATAAAGGCAATGTACTTTATTAACAGCCATAATAGCAATGTACTAATATCTTTTTACAAACAATAGCAACGTTTTTACATTTCTTTACACATTAATAACACACTTGCAATTCGTTATCCATAATAGCAATATTGCTATATTTCTTTACAGATAATAGCAATATGTAATAAGTAAAGTACATTACATTGATATTAGTAAAAAATAAAATATACTGCTATTATCGGTAAAAAAATGTAGGTAAGATACTATCATGGGCAAAAAAAAAATATAACTATCTTATTATAGTGAAAAAATAAACTACATTACCAATAGTGGTAGCAAGAGTGAGGTACGTTGCTATTTATTGCAGTTTGCTAATAAATGTAAAATTAACCAACTATACCTAACTTTAATCAAAAGATTATATCATTATCTTATATCTAATTCTGATTCTTGAAGTCACAATAATGATTTTAAGAATACCCACTTAATAAGACTAACATGTAACAAAAAGATTTGAAAGGCAAACCTATCCAAAGAAACAAGCCAACCGTTGCAGCCAAGAAGAACTCCTTGCTGATACTTGCACACCTAAATCCATAACCACAGTTAAATTATCACAAAACTAGCTGAAAATGGTTAAATATTATGTATTTTACAGATAAGCATCAACAAGAAAAAGCCTTACAAGTACATGCATATAAGGTTTCCCCATCCATAGAAGAAAGATGCCCAGCATGACCCTGTGAACCTGCATACATTCATTAAATAAATATGCTAACTTTAATCAAATGATTATCTCACAATAATTAGTATGATTTACAGGTTAGATTAGCCTATTCAATGATGATGATGATGATGATGCAAAAGTAAGTATACCACATGAGATCCTTGACAAAAAGTGCACGAGGGATCAAAAGTCCATTTCCTGTCATGGCAAGCAGCATAGAGAAAGATGACAAACCTCTGATGTTATCAGGATTCAAGAAGTTTGTCCACTGTAAGTCAGAAAACTCATGTCAAATAACCAACCAATTTGCAATCTTATATATACACAAGTGTATTAAATTCACAAGCATGATATGTAGTACCATTTGTGCAACAGGCATCCACATGAAAAGGAGTGTAGCAGTCCATCCAGATACTGATCCAACAAATTTGGTTGCTTTTTCTGGAAGTTTACCAATCCGAGCCTGCAAATATATGGTATGAAACTTTGAAGAACTATCTTAAAATCCTCAAAAACTGAAGTAACAGTAAGTCATAGCTAAAGCTCACCATGATGACAGCAACCACAGAGATCATAAAAGATATGATTCCTGGCAAGATACTGTTTGGAACATAGGGTACAAAAGTTGACCACATAACCTGCATAAATTGGGAAATTCATATCACAGTTGTTTTCCACTAGGAGAGAGAAGAAAACTACAGATGTATTATTACTTGTGGAAGTGCAGAGAGGCCAGCAACAGTAATGAAGTCCTCCCATAAGTTCCAGATCCTGTGGTTGAGCAACTTAAAGTAATACAAGAAATTGATGAGGAGACCACAAGCGACTACACCAGAAGTAGCAGCGAACTGTGGTAGAGGCATGGATCCAGCCATGGCGAGTTGAGTGATGACTGCATATGTTGATACAACTCCCAAAGTCTGAACCACCACCACCTCCGTTTCCCTTTTCTTTGCAAAGTAAGATAGCAGCGAAAGGTTTCCAAGAAGTCCAGTAAACATTCCCTGCCACCATTTGAAATTCACCGGTGAAGAAAAGGGAATGATAGTAAATGGAAAGATGAGGAAATTACAGGAATAGATACCAGCCATGGAACTGCGAAAAGGGCAGAATTGTTTCCAGCAAGAAGATTACGAGCATTGAGTACAATTTGAGGCAATTGGAGCAACAAAAAAGGGACATTTGCAGCTCCGGCGAACTTTGCTGTCAGGGAATCCCATTGCTGTAACTGCTTCTTGCTTGCCTTTGAACACCATTGAAACAAAGTTACAAACAAGTTTGAATTACTCAAAGAAACAGAGAGAAATGACGACAAATTGATCAAAAGCAGAAATCATTTGTTCATACCTCCTCTTGCTCATTGTCTTCTTGGTCAACAGGATTAGGGATGTCGGAATCTAGAGCGGGGTTGGGTCTGATTATTCGTCTTTTCACTTGAAACGAGGGATTGATTGAAGAAGAAGAAGTGGCACCCAGTTTCAGAGTGCAAAAAGGTGATCTTTTTAAGGGAGGAAAGGTAAGACGAAGAAAAGCCCCGCCATTATTACAGGAATACCTGGTCGGAGTTGACGGTGGAAGGGGTGGAGCACCACCCAGAGCCGCTACACAACCCACCGTCATTGTTAACAGGTTGGCAAATGGCAAAGTGAGGGTGTGTGGAGAGAGAAAGATAGTCGATCTGTGCGATAGACGATGATGGGTTGGGAGGGAATTGGAATTGGTCCCAGTTTACATATGGCTGTGCATCATAAAATCGCACCCATTTCGGTTATAAGTTGATTTCTTTTATTTGAATTGTGAAGTTTATGATTGCAATTTGTAACAGAATTCAAACCAACCGACTTTGAACTCAAAACTCCATATTTGGGTCTCTTAATCTTGGTTTAGTTTGATTTGAAAATACTAGATTAAACTACTAATGAAAATTTGAGCATAATTTGATTCTACAACAAAATGAGAATATGAGTTTAGTTGAGTTTTATGCATTTATAATGCAAATTGAGTTCAACTAAGTTCGGTTAAAAATTCTACAAACCAACTTGGTTGAACTAACAACATATATACTTGATTCGTATAAAGTGTAAATTAGAGTTTTTTTAATAATATATAAATTAGAATATTAATATTGAAAATATTAATAATAAATAAGTAGATAAATACTTAATAGTTATTAATATATGTAGGAATGAAATATATCTAATAAGGTCACATCGTACAAATAATACAAAAGGTCATTGCAAAATACGGAAAGTAAAACAAATATTGAGTTCATATTAGCCTATGTGGAGTGATCATCACACCACCATTCCAAAAATATTGTCACATCATTATCACATCACTATCACTTCATTACCACTCAGTCACTCATCTAGAACTATACATCATTTTTTATATTTATACAATGTGTGTTAATGTTTGTACATTTGAGAGAGAGAATGACTTAGGGAGAAGCTTAGATAGAACCACGACCAATAACACTACGCACAATAACGCCACCCAGGAGTGATGTTCACGTGCATCACCACTTCCCTACCACTCATCTATGAAATGGTTACTACTCCACATCATTTTTCTATACTTGTACAATGTATATAAATGTTTATACATTTAAGAGAGAGAGAGAGAGAGAGAGAACACCACCTGGGGGTGGTGTTCATGTAGATCGTGTCTTTCACGCACAGTTATAACATCGGTATTCCTAGTAGCTTAGATAATCATTGAATAAACACATTTTTTTTCTCTAACTATATTAATACCACAAATTTTAAATTGCTAAAAGGAAATATATTTTTATCTCTACCAAAAAAATATAGTTATTATCTACTATAATTACCATGGATTCTTTGTTAAGATCTATACTACCATATTATTTATATATTCCTTGTCTCTCGTATAAATTATCTTAACATTTCTTTATTGATCGACTCTTCTTATCATCTCCTCAACCATATAATATTTGTCATCTTTAAGTAGTCCATAATTGCCAACTATATAATATTTTGTCTATCTTTAATTATTTTGTGATCTACATAACTCCCAATTTATTGTCGATTGCCACATTCGATATAATATCCAATCATATCCAATAATATTCTACCAAAAGTATCTTCATTCTTGTGACTACAATAACACAACCAACTTAACTGCTACTATATAGAACTCTTCCTTTACTATCAACAAGACTTGTCACCCAACACTCATGTGACCACCCTCTACTTCAAGTATCTTGCCTTAATAAGGTGGTAACATCGTTTTTTTTTTACTTTCCATTCCTTATGGTCGTAGATCACTGGCACTTAAAACACTCATTTTGAATGTAAAGCATTCTCCTAAAAGGCTCAAACTGATAGAACTAAAAAACCATAAAACTAAGTTCACCGCCTCACCTTATTTTAGCCACTATAACCATCGAGACATTCTTATTTTTAGTACATTTAAATTTAGCCAAGAACATGCATAACTTGATTTATTCTAGGGTCATCTAGTAAAAAAAAACCATGAAATCTTTATCATTTAATCAATTAATACAGCACACTTTCATTTAGCCATTTTAATAACAAACCTTAAGTCCTAAATGATAAGAAATTGCCTAAAACAGTAAACGAAAATTGATAAAAGCAACTCTTTTACATTAGATGATTACAATGTAGGTTGCGTTAATTTATAAAAAAGCAAAAAACATTTTATATCAAACCCTTTAATCTATAAAAGAAAACTGTCGGTAAAAGAACTGGTTACAGCTTAAAGACTCAAACATCCATGTGCCATGGGCATTGGGCACACTTACCCCAACCATTTGACTAATGGACCTTCTTGGATCCACAAACGAAGGATCCAAGATCCGACACAAATTGCTCATCTAAGCAAAGAGCACATTGACCAACTACTATTCTTGAAAAGTAAATCAACCAATTAAACAAACAAATACCAATTGAGGACTATCCCAGCATGCCAACAAATAAAAGAAATAGGAAGAAACCAGGTTTCATAATCCATACTTAAAGAATCACTATGAATGCACATCCAACATAACTTCAACTAACAGTTATCATGCCAACAGTAGACAAATTCATTCTATATATAGTTTCAAATTCCATTTCCACCACCCTCAACCTCAACCTCAACCTCAAGCAATCCTTCCATATTCATTTCCTCCATGTGAAGATGGCAGAATATTGGCAGCAATCGGATGATTTCCCCTACGCCCTACAAAAAAAGGAATCACAATTCCAGACTTCAACTCAATGTACAACTTTAATAAAAGCAAAAAAGTCAAAATCGGTCAAGTAGCAAGAACAATACCCCATGGTGCACTGCTGCTTCCAGGGGAACGAGGACCTCCGGAATTGAAATTGGAAAGAGGAGCCTGTTTTACATGATTCCATTCCGCCCCGCGGATTCCCATTGACCTTCCGTGATTGAACCGTTGAACGGGCTGCTGGCCCAATCGACTCGGTGAAAATTGTGAGTAATGAGTAGGTATTATATGGGAAGTTGTCATCATGGGGTGAACATATATGTCTTGGGATGAGCCTTCTCCATGTGGGAATCCTTGAATTGGCCTATAAATTATAATAAGCCATAAAACATCTCAATCACTCACAATTTGTTTTTCATGAAATGATAAGTTCAACCGGAATCACTAATTACCGTTGTGTTGACATCTGATTGAATCTCCCAGCAGCCCCAACAAATGATTCTTGATTAAGATGCATACTCTTACTGAATTCCACTGTCATGTTGTTCACATCTGAACTATCATCTTGAAGAAGCAACTCGTCACTGGAGACACAAGTTTCAAACAGGATTCTCATAATAAAACTGTCTAAAATCATTTACAAAAAAAGACGTTAACACCCTCAATCATTATTACCTGTAGTTAGGATCCCAATCCCCGGGATCAGGAAGCGAAGTGGTAGCCTCAGACTTAAACTGTTTATGATTCCCACTACTTCTCGGTTGTTGCTTCCGATTTTGAGAATTTAAATTCGATTGTAGATGATGCATTGAAGAACGACCCATGACAGGTGGCGAACTCTCAATGGACGAGCTAACATCAGGAAACTGTCCTTGTCCTTGTCCGTGTCCTTGCCAATGAGGAGTCGATGTTGTTTCCTGAGTTTGTAAACTCCCGGAATACCCCCATGGTTTTCTTCTATTCATCTGATTCCCGGATGGAATCCCGGTTCCCTTTCCAAGAGGGGATCCGTGATTCCCTCTAGCTGGTGAACTAGGCCCGTAATGCCCGGGGGACCCGCTTGTAACCTGGGAATAGGGCGGGGTGAATTGTGACGGGCTGGTTCCGAGGGACATGGGTGCAAAATTCCCTTGGGCCGGGCTGAACCCGAACCCGTTTCCATGTGGGATTTGCATGATTCTTCTTCTAGCATCCGGGCTACTTCCAAGAACTGGAGCGTGTCCTTGTGCATAGTTGTTCATGGCTGATGGGCCCACGGGTGAATAATACGTGACCATGTTGTTACTGTTGTCCCCGTAACTACCATAACTACTTCCGAGTAAATTACCATCGTTGTAACTGCCATGACTTCCTAAACTTCCGAAATTACCCCCGTGTGCGTATGGCATTACTTGAAAATGAGAGTTGTTATACATTGCCACTCGGTTTCCACCTAGAACCTACATAAATTTTAAACTGGTTACAAAGGGTAAAAAGGTCAAATTAGTGACATGGAGTTAAGAAGCAGAAGTGCTCACGTTAGGAGAGAGACCTGCAGCAAACCAATGACCGCCAGCTGGATGATGGTCAACCTTCATGTTATGAGAAACAGGCTACATTGCAAAACAGAAAATATATAAAAAAAAGATACTAAAGTGATAAAAAATAATAATAATAATAAAAAATAAAAGAATTAGTTACCACACGAGGAGTTTCGGGAGCAGGTGTATAAGGGCAAGTAAAAGGTTCACCGGTTACAAAGGGATGCTTAGAAGCCTGCAACAATTATATAAAGTGTTACCAATTAAATTTCTTAATAAATGAAGATTTGTTTGATATGTGAACAAAAAATTGGTATATAATAACAACCTGCAAAGGTGACCACCGTTTAGCTGGATCGAATTCTACGAGTCCCCTCAAGAAATCAATAAGTGCTAGTCGTATTTGACTCTCTGTGGTTTGTTTGTTGTAAATATGACATGATCAGATATAGTTTAAAAGATTTGGTGAGAATAGTGAGTGTAAGAGATTTAAGGAGATTGGGATAACCTTTAGCCAAATCTTCTTCTTGTAGATTTTTTCTGTATGGATACTTTTTGACAATTGTTTCAAGATTCATGTGATTGAAGTACTCCTTTCCAATTGATGGTTTCTTCAACTCTCTCTGAAGGAAAAGAGAAACATAATGAATCAAAATACAGCCAAAAGTACTCATAGTAGCTACTGGAACAAAAGAAAGACACTGGTATATCATAAGACATAATCTTTTTTGGGAAAAAAATATTCTTGTCGTCAAGCCTAGTGGAAACCAAAGGTGAAGGGAAGCATTGGAGGATAGCCTTCTGTTTAGCTCCTTGCACATTAGATAGGAAAATCAAGCATTTGCTGAAATTGAGAAGAAGGCCAAATCTGACCAAAACTTGTAGAGTGAAAGTTCCCAATAGCAAAAAAGAACAGAAGAATTCAAATATCATTTTGCATATATGGTGATATGTGAACATATCAACTAACTATTGTTCTCGATGCTTCCCACATTATGAAATCAAACACTTGCATAACAAGGATGGAAAGGAATACTTTTATTCTGAGCATACATCCCCTAAAGTGAAATACTTTTATTCCTATGTGCTACATCTGCATTATGATACTTACATGTATCCTTCTGTGTGATTCTCTGGGACTCACGGTTTTTAAAGAGTTTATTACAAGAGTGTAAAGTGTTCTATACCATGCAGGAGTATATTTATTTAAAGAGTTCTTATTACATCACTTCCCTATTTACAAGTTTCAAAGATTTTATTTATTTATATCTTATACGAGTCTTAACCCCTATGTTTTTCACTAGGCTTTCCAGCATGACTTACTATTTTGATGTGTCCCAAGTGCTAAAAGCTAAGTGACGGGAGGAGATATAGAAGTTTAAGAATTTGCCATAGAGCTTTTAGAATGGCATCTTCTATTGGGATTTGGGAATAGTGACGTTTACTTATTACATATTTGGCCACTTAAAGAGTGAATACACTTTATGAGTTCTATTTAGTTGTGTGATTTGAATGACAAAGAGACGAACTCGGATTCACACAACAAGCTTTAAATTGAAATGCCTAATTTTTCAAAGTATGTTGCTATTCCCAATGAACATAAATGAGAGGTCTTTGATACAACCAAATTGACAAACTCGATTACCTATAACTTAATGCTTAAAAACAAACGATAGGTGCCTGATATTCAAGACTTAGGGGATCTCCAAAGTCCAAACAAAAGAAAACAACTCACAAAACTTTGCCTGCTTTCTTAGAGCTGTCCCTAACCCTATTTATTGACTCTCCTAAACTGATAAAAGGAAACTATACTTGTAGAAGGAAACCAGAATCAAGTCAATCAACTAAATAATAAAGATATTAGAATAATTATAAATGAGAAATTAAATATCCTCCTACCTTTTCTTCCTACTTATGTTCCTACCCATGTGAAATGGTGACACGTGTTATATTTTGATAAAATTAATAATATTATATACACGTGTCATCATTTCACATGGGTAGGAAGATAAGTATGAAGAAAGTAGGAGGTTATTTAGTTTCTCGTTATAAATTACTAAACAACCCCTGTTGTCGTTTTGCGCCTCTGGTAAACTTGATCCCACTTACCCACTCAGTGTTTCACCTTGCCTCGGGCATCTCACACCTTGAAGAAGTCAAAAGATTCACCATTAAAGAAAATGGAGTGCTAACGTAGAGCAAAGAATCCACAAAACTGCCTACTCCTAGCATGCCTCCTATCACTCATATTTTCATATTTAATATTTTAAGTGCTTATCGGAAAGAAAAGCATAATTATGTTGTTAAGCCTGGTGATCGCATACAGTACCTTGTTCCTCATATTATTTGGTATTTTCCTAAGGCTCTAGATCGTCCTATATATGCATGAGGAAATGTATACCTTCAGACATGACACACCATCGGGATATTCCTAAGGATAAGATTATAATGGAACCTCAAGCATATATACTGTATGTCTCTACAACCGTTTATTATAGCTTAACCTATAATCCATCATATCATCTTGATATCAAGAACGCATTTCTTCCTATAATTCATGAGGAAAAGGTTTGCATACAACAAACTCCGAGATTATTGCTTTACAGCTACTCTTCCAACGTATATTGCTTACAACATTTCCTTTAAGAGTTAAAGCAGACACCTTGATTCTTGCTTTTTTCATTTTCCCCAACTCTAAAAACGTTTAGGATGATCCGAACTTCACATGACTACTAGATATTCATTCTACAATCAAAGAAACGGAAAGATAGTGTGCTAGAATTCTATGTAAATTGTTATTGCTAGTGATCATACTCAAGAAATTGTTGCTCCTAAAATTTTAGTTCACAAGGAGTTCTGAACCAAAGACCTTAAGAGGAGTCTTGATTACTTAGCAAGGTCACGAAAGGGCATCTTATTCTTGGCTAGGCTAGATTATTGTCATCCTGCTGCAATTTATGGCTTGCTCATGAATAAGACTAGAAAATCATGGAATCCATAACACCCATGAGACATAGACAATGGTAAATGTTTAAGCATTTACACTAAGCTTGTGAAACTCTCCAATGTCAGCATTGGCCTCACTAACCTAAAGTTCTTATCCAACATATAATGCATCCTTTTCCTTGGACCATATATTCCAAACTTTACTAAATTTGGATGCGAATCATGCGAGTCACCATCATGCCCTTTAGAATTTACATTTCAGGTAATTGCAATAAGGAGAAGATCCAGGATCCCGATTAAATTTCATCTGTTATCTTGCAATATATGATGGAAATTGATCAAGTGCTTCTAAATAGCTACGTGTTCCTGCCTATATAACCCTTCTTTCATTCATAGTGACACGCCCAAATTAGAAGAAATCTAAGATAAACTCACTTAAGTGCCAATATCATGAATGTAACTAACAAGCAACAACTTAAGCAATATATTATAGTGTCATGTGGCAAAACTAAAATGAACACTTACAGCTTCATATTCTTCTTCATTTAAAGCTTGGTATACACTCCTTCCACAAGAAGAAATCTGGCTAGTCTCTTCATGGCTGACACTTCCTACACACTTGAAGAATTTGCTCGTGTTCTTTGCCTCTTTAAGTACATAATCAGGTGGTTGTTCCCTGGATAGAGAAAACAAATAAGAACATGAGGATCAAAACTTGATACCAACACAAAACAGGAGCATACCCGAGTATCTTTATCATCCTCCTAAGAAGATCAAATTCTGATGCTCCTGGAAAAAGTGGTAGGCCAAGAAATAGTTCAGCAACTATGCATCCAAATGACCACATGTCAATGGCAGTTGTATACTGATATCCAAGAAGAACTTCAGGTGATCTGTAGTATCGACTCTGCAAAAAAAGGTATCATTCAGAACAGTGTTCATCAACCTAACAATATTTAAGCAAGCAAGTTTATAAAAACCTGGATATAAGAGTAAACAGTGTGATCTTCCATGCATGCTGATCCGAAGTCAATAATTTTGATCGCTGCTGGTTTCACACTGGTAACAAACAATAAACAGAAATAGTGGGAGAAAATAAGCTCAAAATTCATATAAAATGTAGTACAAAAATGATCAATTATTGAAAGAGGAAGAGGAGCAACTCACCTGGTGCATAAGAGAATGTTCTCAGGTTTTAAATCACAATGGATAATAGCAGCATCTTTCATCAGAGCTAAACCGTATAAAATCTAGCACAAAAATGATCGATTATTGAATGAGGAACAGATGGAAGAGAAATATTAAACTACAGGGGCACTCCAAAACAATTTTAAACCTGCTTTGAGAATAGTTGCACAATGCTCAATGATAATCCCCGAAAGTGATTTAGCTTTATAAGCTCATACCTGATATAAAACCAGAATACAAAAGGTTCAGATCAATGAGTAGCCCATAGAAGATGAAGATGATGTGTATGACACAAAAGAACTTACAGATTCGAATCAAGCAGTTCAAAAGCAATGCAAAGATGTCGCTGGTATACAAAGTAATCATAAATACGAACAATATGATGCTTATCCTCAGGGTCAAACTTTTTATTTAACTGAAAAAGTAAAAAGAAAATTAGCATTCTAAATTTCTAATTCAAAGTTCAAACCCTAGCCACAACCAGAAGAACACTTACTGTTGTCAGTATGGAAACTTCAACCAATGCCTGTTGATAGTAAGCAGGTTGATTTTTTATAACCTTCACTGCAACAAAACGGTCCAGCTCAGCAACCCAACATTTAGCAACCTGCCCGAATGTCCCTTGCCCGAGTATGTCTTTTACAATATATCTGAAAATCATTAAAAAATTATATCTGAGACTGAGATGATCCTTTTCTTTTCAATACAAATAGTAAGCAATTAACCTTCTGTGAGTGTCTAAATTAACCAAGGCAAAGTTCACAGTAAGAATAAGGTCTGAATTTTCATTATCATAGCCATCATTGAGTACTCCAGCAGATGGGGTTGTCAGAAACCTTTTTGGGTTTAATTCATCTGAATAATTGAACTGTGGGTTGCATATTCTGTATGTGTCAACTATATCCTTGGTTAATCTTGATACCAACTGCAAAATAATAGAGAATATAACAGTCAGTCTCCTTCGTCAACTGTCAATTGTCAATGACTTTAATTCACATAATCATCATCTGATACACAGTGCGAAGGAAAGATTTTGATTTTGATGGGTAAAAAGAAGGAACTCACAGGTCGTTTAACGAGAACACGCAAATTCTGTGACTTTGCATCACTTGGCGCATAAGGTCGGAAAACAAGCTGTCTAGGACTCCATGGAACTGATGCTGAAGCGGATGATAAGCTATCATCTGCTGTCACGGTGCAAGTAGTGTTGACCTCATCCATCAGTGCTACGCCACAATCCACCACCGGAATATTCTAGAAATTGAATGAATATCATAAATAATTAAAGCATCAGCGGAGGTTCGATTGCTGCTGCCCCGTCGTCGAATGTCTTAATCTTCCAGCAAATTGAAGTAATTTACCGGAAGACTGCAATCCCATTATCATTGCTAAAACCCCACAGCGGTCATAAACAAAGCAGCAGTTTCAGATCCATCAAAGTAATAACCCGAAATCAGTCGTCAAATAACAAGAACAGGAACAAGAACCACACTTTCTTTGATAATCAAATTGGTTCCCTTCTTTTTTCGAAATCCAGACACAAGCCGGAGGAAATAGATTGATAATCGGAGAGGATGATCGGGAAATTCAAGAAAGAAACTATTGTGATTACTAATATCGGATAGAGGATCGAGAATAGATTCAAAGGGGTACCAACAAAGGACGGAAAGGAACAATCTTGCGAAAATCAAATGTGTGTGTATTTGGGTTTCTAGAAAAAGATTAAAAGATTGATTTCACAAAGACATCGTCGGCACCTCCAATTAAAAGAAAAGGAAAAAAAAAAAAAAAAGGTTTTTGAGTTTTA
This sequence comes from Lactuca sativa, assembly GCF_002870075.4. Lineage (NCBI taxonomy): Eukaryota > Viridiplantae > Streptophyta > Magnoliopsida > Asterales > Asteraceae > Lactuca > Lactuca sativa. The sequence goes on along the minus strand of NC_056631.2, from coordinate 63,760,231 downwards.
TCTGTCTTCGCTCACGAGTCACGAGCACCGCCGCTGTCGAACGTATAATGATAATCTCCGGTATATTACTGGATTACATCTTTGAAACAATTGCAAGAAACAGCCTTATACTTTTGTCGGTTACACAATCTGAACCCTCTACTTTACCAATTATGTATTTAACGATGACGGTGTTTAATTGGGGTTTACTTTCTAACAAATACATAATAGACAAACCTTCGATACGTGATACTTATCTTCCAAATAAAATAAGGATAAATCCGAATTTAAACTCAAATTCGATGAAATTACATTTAATACCAAGTAATGATGCTTATCTAAAAACCAATTTATTACCAAATCAATACTTTCATGATTTTCTTTAATTATAATAACTTTAAAATAAGGATAAATCCGAATGTAAACTCAAATTCGATGAAATTACATTTAATACCCAACAAGGATGCTTAACTTATCTAAAACCAATCTTTTTTTTATAAATGAACTAGTTGTAACACTCATATGTTATACGGGTTTAAAACAAAATGTTAAATAGGAACAATTAAATAGAAAATTTATTTGAATTTAAAAATTATGAGAAGAAAAACATGCAAAAATAAATTAATTAAAATTATGTGTTTAGTTAGCAGATTCGTGTATTAAACGGTTTAATTCTAACAAAATGTTAAACACAAATGTTTAAACTGTAAATTTATTTTTAAATTGAAATTGAAATTTAAAATTTAAAATTTAAAATTTAAAATTAATAGTCATTATGGCAGGTCTAATTTATGGAAACTAAATTAATGAAATATTGGAAATGAAAAATAAAGTAAATAAGAAGTGGAAAATAAATATCTCTTAAAATTATGACAAAATGACATGTGGCCACTTGAATGAGAGAATGACATGTGACAAAATCATTCTTATTTATTAGGGTATATATATATATATATATATATATATATATATATATATATATATATATATATATATATATATATATATATACACACACACACACTCGGCGAATGCATGCACGTTGCACATAAGCATCTATATACCTGAAATCTTTACAAATATATGTTTTTTTTTAATAACAATAATGTTGTTGTTAAATTTGATATAATAATTCGTATACTAAGTTGATATAGTATATTGACTATTTTGAATTATATGATAATATATATATAAATCTATAAAAACTGCATAATCTCAATCTTTTGAATGACCTTTATCCGCTGGTTACTCATGAATAAAATTAAATATAATATACGGTTTAATTTTATCTATAGTTGTTGTTATTGTTAAAAGTTTTCATAATCTTTAAAAGTTTTCAAATAATCAGCTTAAAATAACTTATAATAACAATAGTTAAAAATAACCCTATATAAATGATTATATTATTACCTTTAATTTCTATCATTGTAATTATTTAAAACATCATACAATTTTTTTTATTGTAAAGGTAACAATATAATCATTTATATAGGGTTATTTTTAACTATTGTTATTATAAGTTATTTCAAGCAGCTTATTTGAAAACTTTTAACTATTATAAAAATATTTTTAGGAAATATTTTAGTTAAATTGATAATACAATTTAGTTTTTGCATTTAGCACTACAATTTATCACTTTTAACTATTCATAAGATATTTTTTGAGTTCTTTAATTGAACTGAAATTTATATTGAAGTTACCCCTATAATTTTATATTTAAATTAACAATTTAAGTATTTTCTCAAAACGATTCAAAAGTTGTAGCTTTAAACTGATAATGGTTTGTATTCAACAACATATTAAATGAAACAAATTAAGTATACTATGTTAAAAGTTAAAGAAATAACTTTATAAGTAGAAGTAAAAATATTATGTTAATATTGAAATTTAGTTTATTTATGATTACACTTTAGGTTTGATACTTATTTAACCTTATTAACCAACTTATAATCATCATTAGAAAGACACTACAATCTATCACTTTTAACCATTTACAAAATATTATTTAGGTTGTTTAAGTTGAACTAAAATTTATATTTAAGTTGATCGTGTAAGGTTATATTTAAATTAACAATTTAAGTATTTATACAAATTTTTCAAAAGTTGTAGCTTTAAAATGATAATGGTTTACATACAACAACATATTAGACCTAATAAATTAAGTATAATATGTTAAAAGCTAAAAACATAACTTTATACATAGAAGAAAATATATTCTTTTAATATTGAAATTTAGTTTATATATATGATTACACTTTAGGTTTTATATTTATTTAACCTTATTAACCAACTTATAATCATTATTAAAAAGAAATTGAAAAGTCATAGGAGTTTCAAATGAATGTGGTGAAAGGAAAAATGAATGTGGTGAAAGGAAAAATGCTTCCTTTATAAGTATATAATGAATGATATATATGCTAGATTTAGAATATGGTTAAGTTTTATGACTCTTGTATGAGTTTTGGGGCCATTTTCTCCTTTTGTGCCCTAGATAGCGTTTGGGACATGCATGTCCAAAAAGCCATGATTTTTATGATATTCTAGAGTAAACATGACACTATGGAGGATTTGGTTGCTTGGCCAAAAAGAGATTAAGAGTTTTATTAAGAACTTCTAATCAGAGCGTTCACACGACGTGAGCACAAGGGGTGTCACGAAGTGAGGATGACATTCATTGACTGTTTTGGACATATTAGGTTACGATGTGACCATTAGGGGTCACGACGTGACTAGTGAATTGCAGGACTTTTGAGTGTGGATTGATTTTGACTTTGAACAAGGTTTGACCAATTTTGACCTAATGGTATTTTAGGTATTTTGAATTGTAATTGGTCACTTGTAACGTCCCAAAATCTAAGACCAAAAATTTCATTTTTAGTTTAATAATTAATAAAACAGATTATTGAATACATCATTAAGTTATATCATATCATAAAAACCCATAAGTCATATGTCTCAAAACAAGTCATAATAATGTCATAGTACAAATCCTAAGAACATCATAGTGCGAAAAATAGTGGTGTGATGCGCTGCAGTCATGTTAGCTCCTTTCCATTCGAAGAAGAAGTACCTAAAACCAAAACTAAAAACCATAAGCACAAAGCTTAGTGAGTTCCCCCATCATACCACATACCATACAATAAACATATTGCCAGACATATTTGGGTGTCCGACCTACCCTGTTGAGCATATATGGGTGCTCAATGTATGCTTGTCAGGCATACCGGGGTGCCTGATGACCTACCCCTGTCAAGCATATTTGGGTGCTCGACCTACCCTGCCAGGCATATCTGGGTGCCCAACCTACCCTATGGTTTATTTCAACCGGTTACGGGGACTATTTCACCCCTACCATTAACACATAATAACATAGCATAACATACTATCAGGTATATCCGAGTGCTCGACCTACCCTCCGGTTTATCTCAACCGGTTACGGGGTCTAACCCACCCCTCCTACCACTATCACATAATACCATAGCATACTAGCACATAAAGCATAACAGATAGTGGCACACCAGACAATTATCACAAAGACAATCATCTCAACTATAATTAACTAATATTGGGCCGACATTGGTGCCTTCGACCGACTTCTACTGGAAGGTAACTCACCTTAAATGTCGTGAAGTAACTGAACTGTCCTCGACTCTAGAATCGACTCCTCTTAAACTCCTACACATAAACATCTCCTTTGATTACCCTTTCATACTTACCCATTTAAGGGTCAACTCATGTCAAGGTCCAAGTCAAAGTCAACCTTCTGGTCAAAGTCAACGTTCTGGGTTGACTCAACTCGCCAAGTTCCATAAATCATAAACCCTGAAATCACAACCCAACTCGTCGAGTTCTTTCATGAACTCGTCGAGTTCCTTCCTATAATAGAATCAGGACATTTCGCTACAACTCACCGAGTCCTTCCTTGAACTCTTCGAGTTCTTTAATCTTCAAAACTCGAAAAACCTTAACCAACTCGACGAGTCATCTCCTAGACTCACTAAGTTTGCTTAGGAATCGGAAAATGTTGGGGATCACGATCCAACTTGCCGAGTTGCATGAACAACTCGTCGAGTTCCCTTAGTCTACACCTATTCAGTCGTTTCCAATCGAGTTCAATGCTTCCAAACCATAGATCTGGTCCCCTAGGACTAAGTTACCATGTAAAGTTGCTAACTTTATGTCCATGCATGGTGTCATGAAGTTAGAAACACCAAAACTAAGCTATATAAGAGATCTAGGGCATGGGGAAGGGCCAAGGCTTGATAAAGCTGGCAACTTTAAGCCTCATAAGCTCATGAGTGCCTAGATCTGAAGTCACAACTTCATGATATACTCAAATCCCGACAATGACTTCAATATGGCCTAAAAGTGACAACATACTACCCTAAATGAAGATCTAAGTAATAGAAATACAAGGTATCAACTTTATATCTCAAATGAGTCAGAAATGCAATTCAAACTCTGGATTTACTAGCTTCCTCTTGAATCCCCAAACTTCTCCTTCCTTCACAAGCTTCAAAATCACAAATAATGCACAAAATGGCTCAAAACTCTCCAAAAGTGGATTAGGGTTTCTTAGCTTGGGTTTGGGACGATGGAGGCTGCAAATTAGGCCAGCCTTTGAAGGTTAAGGTGTTTAAATAGGGTGCTAAACCCTGAAAATTAGGGTTTCATTCTGGCAACCCTACTCTCGAGTTGAGTCCCTCGACTCGTCGAATAGTCTTTAATTTCCGCATCCATATTGTGTTCCTAGTCGACGAGTTTGGGGCCTCCAACTCGTCGAGTTCCTATTAGAAAATGAATAAATTGATTTAAAATACATACCAAGAACCGGGCGTTACATCACTATTTGATGAATATGTGACCGTTAGATATGATATTTAGAGCAATGTCCTGTTTAACGATCTTTTCAGACCAAGAGGTGAGTTTTCCTCACTGTACTTGTGGGCGAAGGCACCAAGGCCGGCCCATTGGATTGATATCCTTATATATATATATATATATATATATATATATATATATATATATATATATACTGATTGATGATATGTTGAGTATGTGGTAGATCTGTATGATTTTATGATGGTTATTGTTATTCGTTAGGCTGGTAGATCTGTAGGACTACCTGTGATTACTAGGTGCATGGTTATCTCTCTGTTGAATATGTTTGTTATCTATTATATGTTGACATGTTATGTTGGGGTTGAGACTACTACTTTGTGTTAGCAATTAACAGACCGGGGCAATCCAGCCGGGAGGTTGTGGGCCTGGGTATTCCAACCAGGAGGTTGTGGGCCAAGTTAATCAAACCGGGAGGTTGTGAACCTAGTATATGATATGTAGGGAAATCCAACTGGGAGGTTGTGGGTCAGGGTAATCTAATCGAGAGGTTGTGGACCCAACATGCAGGATTGTATATGTTATGTGTTGTGTGGTGGTACTTTGGGGGGACTCGCTAAGCTTTGGCTTATAGTTTCAGTTTATTGTTTTAGGTACTTCAGATGATCGCGGGAAAGCAAAGACGTGATCGTGCACATCTTCCTGTGTGTATGATATTGGATATTGGGGAAAACTCTGATTATGATTATACTTTTGAAACAATGGTTTTGTAAAAACTTTATGGTTAAAACTAGGCGAATACACGCGCGTTGCGCAGAAACACCTAGATAGTTGAAGTCTTTATAAATATATGTTTTTTTAAATATAACAATAATGTTGTTGTTAACTTTGATATAATAATTCGTATACTAAACTGATATAATACATTGGTTAATTTGAATTATATGATAATACATACATCTATTATAACAACATTATCTTAACCGTTTGAATGACTTCTATCCGCGAGTTACAAAATGAATAAAATTAAATATAATATATGGTTTAATGTTATTTATAGTTATTGTTATTGTTAATTAATTTTTTAAAATTTATTTGCTTAGTGTTTTAATTTATGTCATTATAATTATTTAAAACATCAAACATTGTTTTTTGATTTTAAAGGTAACAATATAATCATTTATATTTAGTTCTTTTTAACTATTGTTATTGTAAGTTATTTTACGCTACTTATTTGAAAACATTTAATGATTATAAAAATATCTTTAGGAAATATTTTAGTTAACTTGAGATTACAATTTAGTTTTTGCATTTTTCACTATAATTTATCACTTTTAACTATTTACAAAATATTATTTGGTTTTTTAAGTGAAACTAAAGTTTATATTTTAGTTCACACTCTAATGTTATATTTAAAGTAACAATATAACTATGTTGTTTAAACTGTCCAAAAGTTATACCTTTAAACTGATAATGGTTTACATTAAAAAAATTTAAATCTAATAAATTAAGTATAATATGTTAAAAGTTAAAAACATAACTTTATAAGTAGAAGTAAATATATTATTTTAAAATTGGAAGTTAGTTTATTTATAATTACACTTTAGGTTTGATATTTATTTAACCTTATTAACCAATTTATAATTATTATTACAAAGACACTACAATTTATCACTTTTAGCTATTTAAAAAAATATTTTTTGGGTTGTTTAAGGTAAACTAAAATATATACTTAAGTTAACCATGTAATATTATATTTAAATTAATAATTTAACTATTTTATACAAATTGTTCCAAAATTGTATCTTTAAAATGATAATCGTTTACATCGAACAATATATTAAAACTAATAAATTAAGTATAATATGTTAAAAGTTAAAAACATTGTAACAGCCCGGATTCCCAGGTATTATTTATTCTTCTTAATTTTGGTGTTTTGTGAGGAGACTCGGCGAGTTGGAGCTCAAACTCGCCGAGTATGATCGCGGTTTGGGAAAGGGTTCGCGTCCGGACTCGGCGAGTCCACACTGTTTAATGAAACCCTAAATTTCAGGGTATGAGACCTATTTAAAGGGGCTTATGGCCGTCATTTGCGGCCACCAACCCCAGAGAGAACCCTAAAAGAGTCCTTGAGCGTTTTGTGAGAGAAAAGAGGAAGATCCTTGATTACTTGTGGGTGATTTTGCATATAGAAGAGGATCAAGGCAAGAGGAGACCAAAGGAGGTGCTAATCCAGTGAATCCTGAGTCCAGAGACTTCATTTGAGGTAACCATTCGTTCCTTTCTCAGCCCTTGGTGTAAATCTTAGAGTTAGGGCTTCTTTGTGGAATGATTCATGGAGTAATTGGCCTCTTTTTGTGTTGATGCTTTAGATCTGGACCCAAAGAGGTCCAGAGACTCTTTTCCTCAAGATTTATGAGTGTTAATGGAGGCCATGAGCTTAGACTAGCATTCTAGAGACCACATCATCAAATAAAGCCTTTGGACCTTTGCATGAGCACCAAGATTGTAACTTTACGTGATAAATGTGCTTGGAAGGACTGGATCTATGAGTTACTAGAACGGATCTGACCTCAGGAGTGAGTTTGAGTTCATGCATGGCTTAGACTCGCCGAGTTCGAAGAACAGACTCGGCGAGTAGCATGAAGATTGTCCATAACCACTCAGTGAGTAGTCTTACCGAGTTAAGGGTTGACTCAGTGAGTCAGGGAGAGTCAGAGAGGGTTGACAGGTGGACTGAGTCAAGCTGGAACTCGCCGAGTTGTTCTTGAGACTCGGCGAGTTGAGTCGTGGTGGCCCCGCGATTCATGCCAGGTGGAACTCGTCGAGTCAGGGAAGTACTCGACATGTCAAGAGAGGATCCTAGGGAGTCAGTGAACACGTATAGACTCGCCGAGTCGCTCTAGTGCACTCGCCGAGTCTGGTCAAAGTTGACCGTTGACCGTTGACCAGTGTTGACTTGATAGGGGTAGTTAACCTTAGTTGTGAAAGTGTTAATTAGAGATATATTGTGTTATAGGAGGATTATAGCTCGGAGGATCGAGCGCGAGTGATTTCCGGGATTTGCGAGTTATCGAGATACGCGAGGTGAGTCTTCTCACTATACTTTACCTTGAGTAGGTAACTAGAGTTATGTGACAGAGTATTTGTATGTTATGTGTTGTACTGCATTATTTCTATGTGATTTATGTTGTGCATGTTTACAGAATTAGAACCGGAAGGTTCACGGAGTTAGAACCAGAGGGTTCATAGAGTAGGGTCCACGGACCCACAGAGTTATAGCCTCGAGTGGCTAATATGTGTATGTGTGGTATTTTGGGGAACTCACTAAGCGTCGTGCTTACAGTGTTTTGTGTTATGTGTTTCAGGTTTCTCTCAGGATCATGAGACGGCACTGGCTCGATTGTACACACCAGAGAAAGAGTCATGTTTTGAGGATCCTGGTTTATTATGCAAGTGAAAATGGAGTTATGTTTTGTAATTCGATTATGAGTGAGATTTTAAGCAAAGTATTTTAAGAATTAAACGACTGTTTTTAAATGAAAAATTGTTTTGAAATTTCTGGCGTTCCAAGTTGGTATCAGAGCCTTGGTTTGAGGGATTCGGATGCGCCTTCGGGTAAATCTGGACTCAAACTGAGGAAGTAAGAAAAGTTTTCAAAGAAAAATTTTCTAAAGTGAATAAGAGTTCAAAGAGAAAGCGAGAAAGAGCAGTGTGTACAATCAGCCAGAGCTCGAACGGTGATTTCCCAAAATACCCTTACTTTTGTGTCATGAGATATTTATGATGCACTTTATGAGATATTATTGCATGCTAGAGACAGGCTAGGTATTTCATATCTTAGGACTAGAGTGGCCTGATTTGTGATGCCTTAGCCTAGGGATTGCTGTTATATGCGATGTGCTTTTGAGTATGTGATGAGTGAGAATATTTAGTTGGAATCCTTTAGGGGATTTGAGTAGAAGAGTAATCTAGGGGAGATACCTAGATAAGTACCGTGGTACTTTGAGAAAGAATAGTTAGAACCCGCAAGGGGAAGAGTTGCAGAGTTCGGTGGTACTTTCGAGGATGAGCAGAGCAAGCAGAGTTATCACCCAGAGTGAGTCATATATATTCTTCGATGCTCGAATGCTGCTTGCTTCGTGCTTTGTGGAACTCTCGATGATGGGAGTCAGTTACCAAGTGAATATGACGATATTCAGGAGGTAGATGGCTGGCATCATTAGGAGCTCTTCAGCAGCTGATGGCAGAGAAGTGTGGGAATCTAGGAAGAGCCTAGGGAGTAACCTTAGCAAGATGAGTGCGCTGGCAGAGTAGAGAATTTCGCTGGGGAGCGAGCGCGCGACGGAATTGGTGAACGAGAAGGTCGAGCAGCTACTTAGGAGCTCCGGGATAGTCCGTGTGGAAAGTATGGGTAGATGTGGCAGGTAGTATGGGCCCGTACTACTGAAAGCAGAGGACCCATACTTGATACAGGGAGTATTCTGAATGTTCTAATGAGCGGATGGAGGAGTGATGTTATGGTTCGAGTACCATACATCGAAGCGTACTGAGGAGTGATGTTATGGTTTGAGTACTATACATCGGAGCAGATTGAGGAGTGATGTTATGGTTCGAGTACCATACATCAGAGCGGATTGAGAAGTGATGTTATGGTTCGAGTACCATACATCAGAGCAGATTGAGGAGTGATGTTATGGTTCGAGTACCATACATCGGAGCGGATTGAGGAGTGATGTTATGGTTTGAGTACCATACATCGGAGCGGATTGAGAAGTGATGTTATGGTTCGAGTACCATAAATCGGAGCGGATGAAGGAATGATGTTATGGTTCGAGTACCATACATCGGAGCAGATGGAGGAGTGATGCTATGGTTCGGGTACCATACACCAAAGCATATTGAGAAGAGATGTCATGGGATGAGTACCATGGTTCGTAGTGAATGATGCTTGTGATTCTCATGTTATCCGGTCACGATTGATGAGGTAGAGATTGGACGCTATGGGTTTTAGGCATGTGGGCCATGATTGAGTTCGAAGAGGTGTCCCTCGAGAGGGAGGTCGAGAGCATATCAGAGTATTTTGGTAAGGAGTTAGAGGGAGGGGAGAATTTTGGTATGAGTTGAGCAATCAGTCGATAAAGGAGATGTCACCTTCTATGACCTGAGTGGTGCTATTTATGTTCGTGTGCGGAACATGAGAGGCCTGATGTTTATGTTTCGGGTTTGGGGGTAAAACCCTGCAGGTTGTCATTGATGATGATTTTTCATCAGGGTATCAGGTAACATGTGTGCTGCGAGACAGTGATTTACCATGAGCAGATAGTCAGTTGGGACTGAGATAGTCGAGGACCACGTTACACCTATTTGAGTATAGTAGGGCGTATTGTAGAGGTATTAATGGAGAGTCCAGTTGAGTTAATCAGTGCAATGGTTTTTCTATCTATGTTGGGTATTGAATATGGGAATGGGTCCCTGTTCTTGGGATGATCCATGTGTTGGAACGTCGGTTGATGAGTCGAAGTGGGGGAATATGATGATTTCGTGGTCCAGTCTATGAGTCAGTGATGTTATTGGACAGTTGAGTTGTTTGGTATTGGATTGGTACGAGACTTGGAACGACTAGAGGCAGTCGTGACGAGAAGTTCTTGAGGATTTCATCTGAGGTTCAGAGTTATGAGATCGATTGATTACCTTAAAGGGGATTATCGGGTGTTGCGTAGCACTTTCCAGGGGCAGGTGCATTATTGTTGGTGAAAATAGTTCGTGAGGTTGTTGATGTGTTAGATAGTGATGGTTCGAACCCTAAGTGGGGGAGAACCGGGTGGTTTATTGAGAGAACCAGAGATTTGTGCAAGAGCGGTTAGGGGTTGGATGCAGAAACCTGCGGATTGAATTCATGAGATCAGGGTCATTGGTGATCAAGGAAAGGTGCAGGGCGAGATAATGCATGTGGTATATGTCTGAAAGAAGGATGGGTGTCTCCACGGCGGGTGGTCAATGGTCAGGAATCTGGTGGTGGTCAGAGTCATTTCAAGTGGAAGACTCGTAATGATGGTATGGGCAGTTGAGAACTTCTGGGTTGAGACATGGGTAGAAGATTGTCGAGTAGCCAACTCCCGGACTGGGATGTGTATTCTTGCTTAGATTTTGAGCAGTAGTGGAAAGGGTTTCGGAGGATCATCAGTGTGTTCTGAAGGGTTAGCGCCTTCATTGTATTATAATTGAGTGTTTGGCTGCACTGAAGTTGCGTATTGAGTAAAATAGGAAATTATTATGGGATTCAGAGGAAATGATTTGTTGTATGTGTATGGTGCTGGGAGTAAGGGAATCAGTGGTAGAGTCAGGACATTGTGATGTTCTGTTAGGGTGTTCTGTGGTTTCCGCGTATAGCGTCCCGATTTCAGAGATATTTAGAGTCTTGGGTTTAAGATGACTAGTGATGTATCATGTATCCACGGTTCCAGTGGGAGCCCTTCATGTATTGTCATCAATAGGGATTATTTAAGGAAGTGGATCTCCGCAGAGGTAGGTTATGTGTTATGGCGGTTGCCGCCAGAGTCTGTAATGCATATCGGGGCAAGTGTGTGTGCAACTATCTATGATAGACTTCGGTGCATGAGTTAGTGAACATAGTGTGGCGTTGTAATGAGAATGAGAGTATAGGGTGATGCTACGGGGAGCCGTAGTACTCACAAGTCAGAGAGAGAGTAGTGATGCTACGGGGAGCCGTAGTGTTCGCCAGTCAGAGGGTGTTGTGATGCTACGGGGAGCCGTAGTACTCACAAGTCAGAGAGAGAGAGAGTCATGATGCTACGAGGAGCCGTAGTATTTACCAGTCAGAGGGTGTTGTGATGCTACGGGGAGTCGTAGTACTCACAAGTCAGAGGGAGGGAGTCGTGGTACTACGGAGAGCCGTAGTACTCACTAGTTAGTTGGCGTTGTGATACTACGGGGACCCGTAGTACTCACTAGTCAGAGGTTGTCGTAATGTTGTGGGAAGACATAGTACCCACTAGATGGCAAGAGAGTGTGATGATGGAGTGTTCTCCGATAAGTGCATGATGCAGAAGAGCTTTAGGCTTGAGTAGCCCTAGTGTTGAGTTTTTGGAATCCTAGTGGTTAAACCGGGGCGAGACTGGGGTCTCCGTCTCTGTCGGGAGGGTCAGCGAGGCGCGCGGGAGAATATATGCAGCAGACGCCAGAGGTTAGAGCTGAGTCAATCTTCGATTGGATTGTATTTTTTATGAGGAAAAGGGAATTTCGTGACTTGCGTGTCACTGGGCTGTGATAGTGGTCACGGGGAGGAAGTTAGTGAAATGTTTTGGATCATGTTATGTGTGACCTTTGGGGGTTCAACTGTGGGGCCAAAAGCTGACCTGGTGCTCGGTATCAAAGATGAATAATAGAAATGAGCTAGAGTTTACCATGGTGATGTCTGTGGACACTTCAGAGAGAGCGAGCGACTCAGACTCTCGAGGATATGTTTCGGGCATGTGTATTAGATTTCGGGGGGAAATTGTGGCCCGTATTTGCCCTTGGCAGAGTTTTCCTACAACAACAGCCATCATTAGTGCATCAGTATGCCGCCCTTTGAGCTATTGTAGGGAAGGGGGTATTGGACCCCATTTGCTGGGGAGAGGTAGAGCAACGTGTGATGGGAAGTACAGAGATTGTGCTTCAGACGTCAGAGCAGATATAGCAGGTCAAGCAGAGGTTGTTGACCGCTCAGAGTCGCCAGAAGAGTTATGCGGACAGGCGCCGGTCCGAGCTCGAATTTTTGGTCGGTGACCTTGTACTCCTGAAGGTCTCTCCTTGGAAAGGAGTGATTCGATTCAAGAAGAGGGGCAAGTTGGGGCCCCGATATATTGGTCCATTCCGAGTGATCGCGAGGGTAGGCCGGGTAGCCTATCGTTTGGATTTGCCAGCAGAGTTGGGGCAGATTCACGACACTTTTCATGTGTCGCAACTAAGGAAATGTATAGCCGATGAGTCGGCAGTGGTTCCATTAGAGTATATTCAGGTGGATGCGAGCCTAAATTATGTTGAGAGACCAGTGGCAATCAGAGATCGGAAAATCAAGGTTTTGAGGAAAAAGGAGATACCCTTGGTTTTGGTTCAGTGGCGGCATCGTAAGGGGTCCAAGATGACTTGGGAGCCGGAGCTTGAGATGCGTGAGCAGCATCCGGAGTTATTTGCAGAGCGAGACTTCGAGGGCGAAGTCTAGTTCTAGTGGGGGAGAATTGTAACAGCCCGGATTCCCAGGTATTATTTATTCTTCTTAATTTTGGTGTTTTGTGAGGAGACTCGGCGAGTTGGAGCTCAAACTCGCCGAGTATGATCGCGGTTTGGGAAAGGGTTCGCGTCCGGACTCGGCGAGTCCAAAAGGTGGACTCGGCGAGTCCACACTGTTTAATGAAACCCTAAATTTCAGGGTATGAGACCTATTTAAAGGGGCTTATGGTCGTCATTTGCGGCCACCAACCCCAGAGAGAACCCTAAAAGAGTCCTTGAGCGTTTTGTGAGAGAAAAGAGGAAGATCCTTGATTACTTGTGGGTGATTTTGCATATAGAAGAGGATCAAGGCAAGAGGAGACCAAAGGAGGTGCTAATCCAGTGATTCCTGAGTCCAGAGAATTCATTTGAGGTAACCATTCGTTCCTTTCTCAGCCCTTGGTGTAAATCTTAGAGTTAGGGATTCTTTTGTGGAATGATTCTGAAACGACCCAAAAATACGACCCGAAAATTTCATTTTTAATATAACCAAAAATCATAAAACAGAGTATATCATAATAAAACCATGTGTTGCAAATCTCAAAACCATGCTAAAATACAAATGAGAAAACGGTGTCACGACTGTATCAAAACATATCTAAGATAGCTAATCAACTCCCAGGATAAAAACTGTAGCTGTGGTGTGTGCGATGCCATCATCCCGAGCTCTTCCCCTTGCTTGCGGAAGTACCTGAAACCAAAACTGAAACTGTAAGCACGAAGCTTAGTGAGCTCCCCCAAACTACCACATACCACACAATAACATATAAAGCACATACTGGGCCTTGCCCACTGCATCAGACCGAAGTCCGGCTAACCGGGGCCTTGCCCCCTACATCGGACCAAAGTCCGAAGCTGACTAGAACATCGGACCGAAATCCGAAGCTGTCTGGGACCTTCGTCCCCTACATCGAACAGAGTCCGAAGCTGACCAGGACATCAGACCGAAGTCCGAAGCTGACTGAAACATCGGACCGAAGTCCGAAGCTGACTAGGACCTACATCCCCTACATCGGACCGGAGTCCGAAGCTGACATCGGACCGAAGTCCGAAGCTGACTGGGACCTTGTCCCCTACATCGGATCGAAGTCCGTAGCTGACTGAACATAGCATAAACATATCATCTAGCATAAACACATAACCCTGCCTGAACCACGAAGGCGTCAAACATACTAACTACTACATCGGACCGAGGTCCGAAGCTGACTGCTAGCTAAATGGGCCGGCATTGTGGCCTTAGACCCGTTACTACTGGAAGGAAACTCACCTCATGAACTGGCTGCTGTGTGAATGGCTCTGAAAGCTAACTGCTGCTGCTCCGGTATCTCCCCGACTACAAGGCCATAAACACATTCAATCAAATACTAAACACTGCACTGGGGTAAAATGAATCTTTTACCCTTGGTCAAAGTCAACTCTCCCGGTCAAAGTCAACCCACAGTTGACCTGACTCGCCGAGTTGGGCCGCCAACTCGCCGAGTCTCTAATCTCATTTCACAACCTCACTCGTAGCTACTCATCGAGTATGGCATCGACTCGACGAGTACTCTCTCGATCCAAAAACTCAGACAATCTTCATCCGACTCGCCGAGTCATATGAACAACTCGACGAGCTGTTCTTGAGCTTAAGAAGATTTCCTTGGACTCGCCGAGTTATATGAACAACTCGTCGAGTCCCTCCATTACTAAGTCTGCTCTCCCACTCACTGAGTCCACTCTACTACTCACGTCTTCCACTCGACAACACTCAAAAAGGGGAAAAACGGGACTCGCGACTTGACTCGCCGAGTCGTTCTTCCGACTCGCCGAGTCACATCCATGCATCTACTCTAAACACGTTTCTGCTTGAATCCATTGCATGCAAATGATAGATCTGAGTCCAATAAGCTGATTCACCACGAAAAGTTTCCAACTTTACATGTACATACACATGAAAAAGGAGATAAAGGCTAAAAAGGCACTTAAAAGAGTAGATCTAGGGTTATCATGCAAAATAGCTCCATAAAGGCAATAGATCTGGGCTCTACAACTCCCAAATGAACAGATCTAAGGATATCTCGACATAATAGGGTATCCATACAATCATAAGGCTTGAGGAAAGCATCAAACTAGATCTAGAAGAGTTCTAATGGAGGTTAAAAGCATAAAACAGGAGGGAATCCGAAGAATACCTCAAAGAACTCTGATTTGCCCTTGGATCTTTGCTCTACACCTCTTCTTCTTGCTCCTTTCTTCTTCTCCTTCTTCAAGCCTTCAAAATTTAACACAAGAACACTTAGATCACTCAAGGATGGATTAGGGTTTTCTCACAGCTTTCTGAGGGTGAAGGAGGCGAGATTGGGGGCTATAAGGTGGTTTAAATAGTGAACAACCCGGGGATTTAGGGTTTCTTCCAGGCAGGCAGACTCGCCGAGTCCCGAATATGGACTCGCCGAGTCGCCGACTAACACGTGCTCTAAAACCCCGTCCCTACTCGGCGAGTCAGGCTATGAACTCGCCGAGTCCCTCTTGCAACTTCTAAATAAATACTATGGAATCATCGTACCGGAAACGGGTCGTTACAGATTCATGGAGTAATTGGCCTCTTTTTGTGTTGATGCTTTAGATCTGCAGGTCAGGCACCTCTCAACATACCAAGCGACATCCCGCTTCATGCAGGGCCACCAATAATCGAGTCGAAGATCTCTATACATCTTCGTCGCCCCTGGGTGAATGGAAAATCGAGACTTATGAGCCTCATCCATCAACACCTGCCGTACTCCTCCCCAGTACGGTACCCACACTATCCCATGAAGTGTCAGCAATCCCCGACTGTCATAATCAAACGAAGATGCTCGGCCCACTATCCTCTCACACTTCTGCCTTTCCTCCTTGAGGCCCTCAACCTGAGCCTCCCTGATCCGTTCCAACAACGGAGTAATCACTGTCATCCTCAAACACAAATATCTGATAGGGGCTGCCGACACCTTGCGGCTTAGGGCGTCGGCCACCACGTTGGCCTTCCCTGGATGGTAAAGGATCTCACAATCATAATCCTTCAGCACATCCAACCACCTCCTCTGTCTCATGTTCAGACTCGGATGATCCATAAGGTATCTCAAACTCTTGTGATCCGTGTAGATAGTACAACGGACCCCATAAAGATAATGCCTCCAAATCTTGAGGGCAAACACAACCACCCCCAGCTCTAAATCATGGGTAGGATAATTAGCCTCATGAGGCTTCAACTGTCTCGAGGCGTAAGCTATCACATGGCCTCGCTGCATCAACACTGCTCCCATACCTGTGATTGAGGCATCACAGTAGACTACGAAGTCCTCTACTCCCTCTGGCAAGGTAAGGATCGGAGCCTCGCATAATCTCTGCCTGAGGGTCTCGAACGCTGCCTGCTGCTCAGGCCCCCAACGAAATACCACCGACTTCTTGGTCAGTCGGGTGAGCGGCACTGCTATCTTGGAGAAATCCTGAATGAACCTCCGGTAATACCCTGCCAACCCTAGGAAGCTCCGAATCTCAGATGGAGACTTCGGAACTTCCCACTGCATCACGGCCTCTATCTTGGCCGGATCCACCAAAATACCCTTCTGGTTGACGAGGTGACCAAGGAACTGCACCTCGCGCAACCAGAACTCACACTTGGAGAACTTTGCGAAAAGTTTCTCCCTTCTCAAAACTTCTAGCACCTCCCTCAGGTGCTCCTCGTGCTACTCCTGCGTCTTGAAATATACCAAGATATCATCTATGAATACTATCACTGACCGATCCAGCATCGGCCTGCACACGCGATTCATGAGATCCATGAACGCGGCTGGGGCATTGGTGAGCCCAAATGGCGTCACCACAAACTCATAATGACCATACCTGGTTCTGAAAGCAGTCTTCTGCACATCCTCATCCCTAACCTGCATCTGATGATACCCGGAGCGTAGATCGATCTTGGAGAACCAAGACGCTCCCTGAAGCTGGTCAAACAAATCATCTATCTTCGGAAGTGGGTAACGGTTCTTCACCGTCACCTTATTCAACTCCCGGTAATCTATACACATACGATGCGATCCATCCTTCTTCCTCACAAACAGGATCGGCGCTCTCCAAGGCGAACTGCTCGGCCGAATGAAACCCTTGTCTAGCAGCTCTCGCAGCTGCGTAGACAACTCCTGCATCTCAGGGGGAGCTAGGAGATACGGTGCTTTGGCTATCAGAGCCGCACCAGGAATCAGATCGATCCTAAACTCAACCTGCCTCTCAGGAGGTATCCCCGGTAAATCCTCGGGAAATACATCCGGAAAGTCTCGCACTATCGGAACATCATCCACTGTCGTCTTGCCCTTCTCCCAGGCATCCAAGACATAAGCTACATAACCAGCGCAACCCTGCTGAAAATAGCGCCTCGCCCTTGCGGCGGAACAAAAGGTCGGTCTGCGTTGTGGCCTCTCGCCCTGAATCACTAACTCTCCCCCACTGGGAGTGCGAACCCTCACTAGCTGAAGCTCACAATCAATCACCGCCCCAATGGGGCTTAGCCAATCCATGCCCACAATAACCTTATTCCCTCGCAGGGGAATAGGAACCAGGTCCACCGAAAACTACTCATCAAACAACTGAAGAGAACACCCTCTATGCACTCTGCCGACCCTCACGGTCCTGTCATCTGCTATCTCAACCTCTAATGGACAATCTACCTCCCCTAGATCTCTGCTAAATCTCTTGCTAAGTGCAAGCGATACGAATGATCGGGTAGCCCCCGAATCGAATAATACCATAGCAGAAATGCCGTTCACAGAGAAAGACCCTATATAAAACATACAATCATAAGCAATAATCAATCAATAAAATAAAGAGATGAAGGGAAGATACATACCCGTCACCACATCAGGAGTCGCTCGCGCCTCCTCTGCTGTCATCTGAAACGCTCTACTCTTCGCCACAGGCGCCTCAGCTCGGCCCTGCCGGCCATCTGTAATCCTCAAGGTAGCAGGGGCAGGTGCAACCACCTTCCCTACTGCAGCTAAACTCGGACACTGAGACTTTTTATGTCCCCTCTGATTGCACTGAAAGCAAATCAGATCTGATGCTGCAACAGCAGTAGCAGGGGCCGTACAATCCCTACTCAAATGCCTAGTCCGACCGCACTTGAAGCAGCCGGAACTCCCTGCCTTGCACACCCCATCGTGCATCTTCCCACACCTGCCACATCGACTGTGGCTCGGCTGGGACCTGGACCTGTGATCAGAAACCTTGGGCTTTTTGCCCGAACTGCCTGAACCCGAAACTGCCTCCGGTTTCCTCTTCTTCTCCATCTCGAGATCAATCTCCCTCTCCCGAGCCCTAGCAATCATGTCATCCAACGTTTTACAGCTGGACCGGATCACAAACTGGCGGATATCGCTCCGCAACATCTCATGATAACGGGCCTTCTTCATTTCCTCATCGGCCGCATACTGAGGAACAAAAAGAGCCCTCTCCCTGAACTTGGCGGTGATCTCCGCCACGGTCTCTATAGTCTGGGTGAGGTCCTGAAATTCTCTGGCTAGCTGCTGCACCTCAATAACTGGTGCAAACTCCGCCCTGAACCTGGTAGAGAAATCAACCCAGGTCATGGCATCCAATGCTGCATCATCTCCTATAGTATGTCCGACCTCCTCCCACCAATCCCGTGCCCTGTCCTTCAGAAGACAGGACGCCAATCTGACCTTGTCCCCCTCGGGACACTTGCTAGTGCGGAATGCGTTGGCCACATCTGCCAACCATCTAGTACTCGCTATGGGGTCCCGCACCCCATGATAGTCTGGAGCTCCACATGCCCTGAACTCCCTGAAAGTAAGTGTGCGCGACCCCATCATGGCCGCCACCTCGGCACGAAAGGTGCCCAATCTCTCATCCATCAGCTCTAGGATACCCTCCTTGATCGAACTGAAGATCACAGGAGTCTGCTCTAAAATGATACGAGTAATCTCTGAAGAAAGAAACTCTCTGGTCTGCTCATCCATGGGCTCGTTCCCCGAGCCTGATCCTGATCCCTCCCCGGCACCTCCACTGCCGGCTGCTGTCCTCGGACGCAAAACCACCATACTGAAACACATCATAGCAATATCAGAAAACTGAAATATCTCAAGGGATCATTGATACTACTACTAGCTTCTTGGTCTTGTCTCGGCCTTCCTTGATTCGAGTACGGATCCTCTGCTTTCAGTAGTACGGGCCCATACTACCTTCCACATCTATCCGTACTTTCCTCAAGAACCGCCTTGACTCCACCAAGTCACTTCTACTACTACTGATCTCTTCTACTCTCATCCTAGGCTTGCCCTAGGGAAATCGCTGACTCCACTCATACCAGTCCTCAGCTGCCGAAGGCCTCCTTGTAATGCTGACTAGCCACCACCTGAATACCATCACATGCAATGAGGCTCAGATAATCCTTCGAGTAAAAGACTCGTCCCTACAACGGTTGGACTCAGACAAGAGCTGCGCAATAGGGCCAAATCCAGCACTCTGAGATTATTCAACCCTGATCACATGTGATGTGACGTATTCACCTAATGGCTAACTCCCACCACTCAGAGTCCCACAAAGCACAAAGCAAGCAGCATTCGGATAAGGGAAACATACTCAGGCAAAACTATTCTCATAACGAGAAGCTACTCTAGCATACAATGCTAAGCTCGCGCTACCAGGCATAACCTAAACAGGCTATCCTACTGCTGTCTACTCAATACTAGCATGCAATTCTCATAAAGCTGTAACACATAAAGCAGGCACATAAGGCATCCTCCTAGATCCTTAGTCCTATACTAGCATGCTGTTCTACTAAAGCTGGAACAATTAATCATAATAATAAAACTTGTATTGGTAATTTGGGAGTACTTACTTGAGCTCGGCTGATCGCATGCACCACACCCTTATCTTGTTTAAAATTTCTTTTCTTTCTAAGTGCTTTTCAAAATCTCATTCGAAAACATTTTTTTTTGTGAAAATCTTTTTATCTTTCCCTTAGTTTGAGTTCGGATGCACTCGGAGGTGTACCTGAATCCCTCAAACCAGGGCTCTGATACCAACTTGAAACGACCCGAAAATTTCATTTTTAATATAACCAAAAATCATAAAACAGAGTATATCATAATAAAACCATGTGTTGCAAATCTCAAAACCATGCTAAAATACAAATGAGCAAACGGTGTCACGACTGTATCAAAACATATCTAAGATAGCTGATCAACTCCCAGGATAAAAACTATAGCTGTGGTGTGTGCGATGCCATCATCCCGAGCTCTTCCCCTTGCTTGCGGAAGTACCTGAAACCAAAACTGAAACTGTAAGCACGAAGCTTAGTGAGCTCCCCCAAACTACCACATACCACACAATAACATATAAAACACATACTGGGCCTTGCCTACTGCATCAGACCGAAGTCCGGCTAACCGGGGCCTTGCCCCCTACATCGGACCAAAGTCCGAAGCTGACTAGAACATCGGACCGAAATCCGAAGCTGTCTGGGACCTTCGTCCCCTACATCGAACCGAGTCCGAAGCTGACCAGGACATCGGACCGAAGTCCGAAGCTGACTGAAACATCGGACCGAAGTCCGAAGCTGACTAGGACCTACATCCCCTACATCGGACCGGAGTCCGAAGCTGACATCGGACCGAAGTCCGAAGCTGACTGGGACCTTGTCCCCTACATCGGATCGAAGTCCGTAGCTGACTGAACATAGCATAAACATATCATCTAGCATAAACACATAACCCTGCCTGAACCACGAAGGCGTCAAACATACTAACTACTACATCGGACCGAGGTCCGAAGCTGACTGCTAGCTAAATGGGCCGGCATTGTGGCCTTAGACCCGTTACTACTGGAAGGAAACTCACCTCATGAACTGGCTGCTGTGTGAATGGCTCTGAAAGCTAACTGCTGCTGCTCCGGTATCTCCCCGACTACAAGGCCATAAACACATTCAATCAAATACTAAACACTGCACTGGGGTAAAATGAATCTTTTACCCTTGGTCAAAGTCAACTCTCCCGGTCAAAGTCAACCCACAGTTGACCTGACTCGCCGAGTTGGGCCGCCAACTCGCCGAGTCTCTAATCTCATTTCACAACCTCACTCGTAGCTACTCGTCGAGTATGGCATCGACTCGACGAGTACTCTCTCGATCCAAAAACTCAGACAATCTTCATCCGACTCGCCGAGTCATATGAACAACTCGACGAGCTGTTCTTGAGCTTAAGAAGATTTCCTTGGACTCGCCGAGTTATATGAACAACTCGTCGAGTCCCTCCATTACTAAGTCTGCTCTCCCACTCACTGAGTCCACTCTACTACTCACGTCTTCCACTCGACAACACTCAAAAAGGGGAAAAACGGGACTCGCGACTTGACTCGCCGAGTCGTTCTTCCGACTCGCCGAGTCACATCCATGCATCTACTCTAAACACGTTTCTGCTTGAATCCATTGCATGCAAATGATAGATCTGAGTCCAATAAGCTGATTCACCACGAAAAGTTTCCAACTTTACATGTACATACACATGAAAAAGGAGATAAAGGCTAAAAAGGCACTTAAAAGAGTAGATCTAGGGTTATCATGCAAAATAGCTCCATAAAGGCAATAGATCTGGGCTCTACAACTCCCAAATGAACAGATCTAAGGATATCTCGACATAATAGGGTATCCATACAATCATAAGGCTTGAGGAAAGCATCAAACTAGATCTAGAAGAGTTCTAATGGAGGTTAAAAGCATAAAACAGGAGGGAATCCGAAGAATACCTCAAAGAACTCTGATTTGCCCTTGGATCTTTGCTCTACACCTCTTCTTCTTGCTCCTTTCTTCTTCTCCTTCTTCAAGCCTTCAAAATTTAACACAAGAACACTTAGATCACTCAAGGATGGATTAGGGTTTTCTCACAGCTTTCTGAGGGTGAAGGAGGCGAGATTGGGGGCTATAAGGTGGTTTAAATAGTGAACAACCCGGGGATTTAGGGTTTCTTCCAGGCAGGCAGACTCGCCGAGTCCCGAATATGGACTCGCCGAGTCGCCGACTAACACGTGCTCTAAAACCCCGTCCCTACTCGGCGAGTCAGGCTATGAACTCGCCGAGTCCCTCTTGCAACTTCTAAATAAATACTATGGAATCATCGTACCGGAAACGGGTCGTTACAGATTCATGGAGTAATTGGCCTCTTTTTGTGTTGATGCTTTAGATCTGCAGGTCAGGCACCTCTCAACATACCAAGCGACATCCCGCTTCATGCAGGGCCACCAATAATCGAGTCGACGATCTCTATACATCTTCGTCGCTGACCATTGACCAGATTTGACCAGTGTTGACTTGATAGGGGTAGTCAACCTTAGTTGTGAAAGTGTTAATTAGAGATATATTGTGTTATAGGAGGATTATAGCTCGGAGGATCGAGCGCGAGTGATTTCTGGGATTTGCGAGTTATCAAGATACGCGAGGCGAGTCTTCTCACTATACTTTACCTTGAGTAGGTAACCAAAGTTATGTGACAGAGTATTTGTATGCTATGTGTTGTACTGCATTATTTCTATGTGATTTATGTTGTGCATGTTTACAGAGTTAGAACCGGAAGATTCACAAAGTTAGAACCAGAGGGTTCATAGAGTAGGGTCCACGGACCCACAGAGTTATAGCCTCGAGTGGCTAATATGTGTATGTGTGGTATTTTGGGGAACTCACTAAGCGTCGTGCTTACAGTGTTTTGTATTATGTGTTTCAGGTTTCTCTCAGGATCACGAGACGGCACCGGCTCGATTGTACACACCAGAGAAAGAGTCATGTTTTGAGGATCCTGGTTTATTATGCAAGTGAAAATGGAGTTACGTTTTGTAATTCGATTATGAATGAGATTTTAAGCAAAGTATTTTAAGAATTAAATGACTATTTTTAAATGAAAAATTGTTTTGAAATTTTCGGCGTTACAAACATAACTTTGTAAGTAGAAGTAAGATATTATTTTAATATTGAAATTTAGTTTATATATGATTGGACTTTAGGTTTGATATTTATTTAACCTTATGAACCTACTTATAATTATTATTAGAAATAAATTGAAAAGTCATGGGAGTTTCAAATGAATGTGGTGAAAGGAAAAATGCATGGGAGTTTCAAATGCATGATGTTCAAGGAAAAATGTTAGCTTTATAAGATACTAGGCGAATCTCTGCGCGTTGCGCGATAATAAAATTATATAGTTAAAATAATAACTTTTACCAAATTATTATTTAATATTTCTACTTTGAAACAAAATGTTAGTAATAAAGCAAACATATAGTTAACATATTAGTTTTATTAAACATTATAGTTTAATTTTTAAGTTATTGTTATATATACAATTATTTGATTATTTTATAAACCGTTTAATATTATGTAAATTATATATAAAATGAATGATAATATAATGGGTAACAAAACGTGTGAACAAAAATATGAACTGTAATTTTAGTAACATAAAAATAGGAAAACATCTATTATAACATTTGTATTAAAAAAGTATATATACAACGAATAATAAAAAATATGAAAAATAAATACTATAACTTTTAATAACATAAAAACACTAAAACATCTATTATAACATTTATATTAACTCTTCATATTTAAATCACAAATCTCTTCAAATACATTAATGTTTTTAATGAGCAAAACTTTACAACCTTATAAAAGAAAGGAAAATAAAAAGTTATTAGTGATTACTAATTAACAATCATAAGTTAAAAACTCTTGAGTTGTAACTAATAAATATACATAAATTAGAAAACTCTTGAGCTGTAGTATGAGTTTCAAATGAATGCGGTACTTGGAAATATATATTTATTATTATTATTATTATTATTATTATTATTCTTATTATATTCGTGTAAATAATTGGTTTTGAAGCGTCATTTTAATCCCTTCAATCATTAAACATAAAGATATTTAATTATAAATTTATAACATACATAGGTGCATATACATGTTAAACAAATCACATAATATATATATATATATATATATATATATATATATATATATATATATATATATATATATATATTTGTAAATGTCATATGTAATTCTTATGTTAGTAATATGGATAAATTATTTTCATATGAAGAACATATCATGATAAGTCTATCATAATTACATATCAAATGTTCAAAATTATGTTATCTTTTAAATATGTTGTGTAGGATAACCCAACAAAAATACAATAGAAAATAAACATAATCAAAATAGAAAAAATACAATCAAATAAATAAGAGCATTGAGTAGTTGAATCTACCCTAATAAATAAGAATGATTTTGCCACTTATCATTCTCACACTCAATTGGCCACATGTCATTTTATCATAATTTTGAGATATATTTATTTTGCACTTGTCATTTACTTCATTTTTCATTTCCAATATATCATTAATTTAGTTTTCATAAATTAAACCTACCATAATGACTATTAATTTCAAATTTCAAATTCTAAATTTTAATTTCAATTTCAAATAAATTTAAAGTTTAAACCTTTGTGTTTAACATTTTGTTATAATTTACCCATTTGGTATACAAATCTAATAACTAAACACATAATTTTAATTAATTTATTTTTTGCATGTTTTTTTCTCATAATTTTCAGTTATTTTAAATTTCAAATTCAAATAAAATTTTCATCTAATCGTTTATATTAACATTTTGTTTTAATTAACCCGTATAATATACGGGTCTCACAACTAGTATATAAATAAAGATGTTACATAAACATACATCTAAATCAAAAGAAATAACTAACATTCGTCAACTTTTCTCAAACAAAATAACCTATATCCATTTTGTGAATCTTTTTTCTTTAATTAACACCATTGAACCATAGAAACTTGATGACAATTCTTCACTAACTTGCAATCAGAACATTTTTCTTGAAAAAGAAGAATCAGAAAGATATTCCAAGCAAAACATTGATGTTTGGAGAGTCACATTCAAGATTGAGTAATAAACATAAATCACATATAAAGATTAAATGAGAAACTGAATATAAAGAAATAATAGAAACGTTTCATTTGTTTTGGTTGAAAGAAAAAGTCATATTACAATTACCATCTGTAACACCGTAAATTTTCAAACAAATTTTTCATTTCAAAATATAGTATTTTATTCCAAAACAAGGCATAAACATTTCAAGTGTCATGTCAAAATACAAATCATCTAAATCCCAAGATCACAAAACATCTTTCAGTGTATACAGATCACGCCGGCGCCTTCCCACGGTCCTCGCTAGTACCTGAAACACATACATAACAGTTGTAAGCATAAATGCTTAGTGAGTTCCCCAATATACAACTTACGCACATACGCCTTTCCAGGCCCTGACCTTCCGGTCCATGTGTCTCAGGGGACTTCCGTCCCTGCTGGGTAAACCTTTCGGTCCTACCCACGCCGACCTTCCGGTCCATAACACAACGCCTTCCGGCCCATAACATATTCGCCTTCCGGCCCATAACATAATGCCTTCCGGCCCATATCAAATATATCATACATAGCACATAGAACACACATAACACCTATCATATCCGGCCTTCCGGTCACACAGTCAAACCCTTCCGGGTACAGTATAGTGAGAAGACTCACCTCGTGAATGTCGAAAGCTAGCAAATCCCGGAGTCACTCGTACTCGATCCGCCGAGCTATAATCTCCCTATAATATCATACATCTCTCATTAACACTTTTATCTTCTAAGTTTGACTATCCCTAAGAGGTCAAACATAGGTCAACCCTGGTCAACGGTCAACGGTCAACCTGACCTGACTCGGCGAGTGCTAGGGCGACTCGGCGAGTCTAGACGTCCTCACCAGTTCTCTAAGATTCCCTTTCTACTCGTCGAGTATCCTCCTTGACTCGACGAGTTTCTCCTGGAAGAATCGCGGGGCCACCCCGACTCAACTCGCCGAGTCTGAAGAACAACTCGACGAGTCCCAGTTAATCTTCAAGCTACTCGCCGAGTCTGTTCATCGGACTCGGCGAGTCTATGCCATGCAACCGCTCAAACTGCTTTCTAAGGTCAGAACTGCTCGGACCATTCCTAGGTCTGGCCTTCCTAGACTGATTCATCACGTAAGGCCCTCATTTTGGTGCTCATAATACACCCCATGACTCATAATTTACATTTTGACCTAAGGCATAAGGATTCCAATCCAAAACCTCCATTGATTCCCGAAATGCTCAGGCATGGGACATTCTGGACCTCCAAAGGTCCCAATACAGAGTTCCAATCGCTTGTGGGACTAAGGTAATACTCAATCTAGCCACAAAAGGGTCCAATAAACCCTAAATCCATATACACATCAACATAGAGGAATGTAACTCGAAATATTACCTGAATAACGTGCTCTCTGTGTCCCCAATCTATAGAACGTGGCTTCCCTTGTTGTTCCCTTAACCAAAGCTTCTTCTTCCTTGCAAAACAACACTTCCAAAATCAACAATGGTCTTCAACCTTGCTCCAGGCACTCACAATCGATTTAGGGTTTCTCTCAGAGGACTAGGGTGGACAATGACGGCCATAAAGTCCCTCATATACGTCCCAAACCTGAACGGTTAGGGTTTTCGCTAAACAGCACAGACTTGCCGAGTCCATATCCGGACTCGTCGAGTCCAGTCGCGAACCCGCGACCAGATCTGCGATCCTACTCGGCGAGTCTAGGCTCCAACTCGCCGAGTCCCCTCTTAAAACACCCAAAACATAAATATAACAATACCTTAAATTCCGGGCTGTTACACCATCGATGCAACATAACTCATTTCTTCAAATCATCATATTTGGATCGACATAACCCATTTCTTCAAATCATCATATTTGGATCGTGAATGCTTCAACTACATGAAAACTTTTGAATCACAATATCTTCAAATATTTCTTACATGTAAGATTTTATATAACACAAAAGACACAAAATATTGGCCTCTTTATACTAAACTTTTCACTAAATACTAATTAAACATAATATAAGTTATAAAACTTTTGAGTGTTAAATCATAATTAAGAAAACTTTTGAGTTGCATTAGTTAAAAAATGGGGTTTCAAATGATTGTGGTTTGATGAAGTTAAAAAAGGGAGTTTCAAATGCATGAGATTCAAGAAAAAATACTAGCTTTATAAGTATATATGATGTATGATGATTGTTTTTGAAAAATTAAAATTTATTGAGATTTTTGGGATGTTACATGACACTTTTGGTCCGTTTCGACAAAAGTCTAAATTTATTGCCAAAACTCTAGCCCATTTCAATTTGTAAATTAGTAAGAAAGTTTATAATCATTATTATCCTAAATGATTTACTTTTATTTATTTATTTATTTCACTTAAATTTATTTTATTATAAACCCATAAAGTTTTTTTTTTACCAAAAAGCCAAAAACTTCTAGCCCTAAAAACATGATGTTATAAAAATAAACATTAAATCTTTCAACAATTCAAAAGTTTAGTATTGATAAGTATACAATTGCAGACAAATTACACCAAGAGACATTTAGGTAAAATGTACCATTCCATATATATATATATATATATATATATATATATATATATATATATATATATATATATATATATATATATATATATATATATATATAATTTTCTAAAGGGTAAATTACACCAATGGTCATCATGCACATGTTAGAAAGTGTGTTTAGTCTCTATCTTTAAAAATTAATTCGGACCGTCCTTCGTTTGTTTAAGAGTTGCACACTCCGTCCCTAATATGTGGTTTTGTTGCGAATTTAGTCCATACTAGATCTGAAATGACCATAATTCCCTTTATTTATTTATTTTCCAATTTTTTTTTATTTAGTATTATTAATTATAAATCATATTTAGAAAAAATGGTCCTTCCCCTTATTTATAAGTTCTCTCATTAAACGTCACCCTCACACCCACGTATTCCGACGACACATCAAACCCTCAACCTCCAATATTTCAACAACATTTAGATCAACAATTTCCAACATATATGGAGGTAGTTTCCAACATTCAGGTCTATGGAAAGGATGAAGGTTCCGGTGTCAAGATCATCTTTTCCCACCTCCACACTCCATCTGATGAACACCCTTCTAGCAACACCACGAACACACCATCACAAATTTATGTTTCCGATGAGAGGGAAATAGGAGATCGGAGGAAACGGGTGAAATTTTATTCTCCGACAACTTCCCTTACCAATTGTTTAATTGAGCATCTTATCTCCATTCCCTCGTTCCCCCTTCTCTGTCCTTCCTAAATCGATTTTGATTTTGAGTTTCAGGTTGTTTAGGTTTGATTTTGTTTCGATGATTTTTTCTGGAAGCATACACTTGTATTAGTTTAGCCTTTAAGCATATATGAGTTTACCAATCTGGAAAAATCACCATCATGGATTTCCCTCTACTGTTAAAGAACCCTGATAGTTCATCACATCATATCGAGAATAAATTAGGGCTTCGTATATACGGAATTTTAAAACTCAATTTTTTGTCGTGCAATTTGGCAAATCAAATAGAGTTATGGTCAGTTGAGTATATTCTTTTGTTGAAGCTCTATGAAGAAAGTAACCCCAACAGGTATAACCTTAACAAATCTGGCAAAATCACCACCATGGATGTCCCGATCAATTTTGATTTTGATTTTGTTTCGATGGATTCCTCGTAGGGTGGGTAATATGTGAAGAATATGGTGGCTATGGTCGAATTTGTTGCACGTTTTAAGGGTTAGAGATGATAGTGATGATGACAAAGTTGGTGAAGGTGGCAGTGATGGGGTTTTCGTTGGCGTCGGGATCGAGTGGGAAAGAAGGAGACGAAGGCGGAAGGTTATGGGAAATGGAAATGGAAAGGGGAGGAGTGGGGTATTTATTTTATTCTTATCTTTTAATAAAAAATTATATATAAATAAGAAAAAAAAAAGGAAATTATTAAGGACAAAATAGTCGTTTTATGTCAATAGGGATGAAACATGCAAATTTAAAAGAAACGAGTGACGGTGCGAGTTAGTTTTTGAAAATAGAGACTAAACACACTTTTGGATATGTGCACAAGGACAATTGGTATAATTTACCTTTTTCTAAATATCGACAGGGTATTATTTCTTCAAGAAACCACTAAAATACTACTACTAACTTGAGGAGTAGGTTAAAGTATGAAGTCTAGTGAAAATAACGGAGTTAGACAAAAGAGACTAAAAAGGTCGGAACATGTATTTATCCAAAAACTCATTAATACAGTACACAAAAACCTCTTAATTTCACAACATTATTAAAGAATAATGTAATATTTGTAATGCATGATATTTATTATTGTAACGTCTTTATTTAGGTATAAATTTTTTGCATTTTTAATACAACTTACATGTTTGACAAATGAAATAAAATAAACGAACTAGTTCATGTTAAATTACAATGGTCTATCAAAATTATCATTGTTGTCATATTAATGTTAAGGTAGTTCAAAATTCAAATACAACAAATGTAGCACCCATAATCATTATTTATTTTTTCTAAGTCACTATCATAATCTTGTATTGCATATTCTCTTCATTCTTTTCATTTTATATAAAACAAACTCGTTCATATTTTCCCAAAGGTTGGTGACGTGGGATCAATCATTTTCTATTTTTTTTTTTCTTTTGCTAACATTGTTAAATAGTTTGTCATATATTTTATTATTTTTTAATAATTATTATATAAAGTACTTACGTATAGAATTGTGTGGATAACAATGCAACATCCTATCAAAGCCGTGCTAAAAATCAAACTTATATAAATATAATGACTTAAAACAATTGGTGTATTCTTTTCCCAACTTTAGTAATTAGTATATATTCGAACCGCATGATCTCAATAACCTCCACACTTGGGTTTCATTGTCTATTTTTTTATTATCTTTATTTTATTGTTAGTATAGTAAAATCAAACTAACACTCACAATTACAAACAATACTGGCTTTAAGCTCACTGATATAACAAAAAAATAACACTAAAATATGTAACGTTCTTAACCTCTAACCTAAGATTTTTTTTTTCTTTTTATTCAATTTTCTCAAACCTTTTATGTTGAAGTGAACGAAAATTGTTAACCATCATTTTTATGTGATGGATAATGTTAGGAAAAAATCTTCACCTTATACCATTAATGTTAAAGAATATATTATATATAAATAGATAAAATATGCAAATTTGAACAAACTTGAAGGGTTATGTATGTATTTCACTATAATTTAAGGCTTTCATTAATATTCAAATATTTCCAAAAAAAAAAAAAACACTTTTAGGGTAAAAATAAAAACTTTTAAGGGTGTTCATAGTGTAATTTATAATCGAAATCGTAAAACATAATGCGTGTGTGTTTTCAGATTGTTGAAAATTACAACCACACCGTAAACGTTCTAAACAACATCATGTTGCCTGAATAGACAACCATGTGTGATTTGTTAAAGGAAATCAAAGATCAACTCATAATCACCTCGCTACATCAATTTCATTTAAAATAATATAACATTAAATATATATTTCTTAGAACTTTAATATTTTAAAAAGTTTATAAGGATAAACATACGAATGAATTACATAATTAATTTTACTTTGAATTATTTATTTTAATTTTGAAAAGAAAGACCTTTATTTAACATGATGATGTGAGATAACTTGTCTCTATCATGTGCAATTTTATACCATATATCATATATGATATGTTCATAAATTAATTATTGAATACAAAACCTTTTATTTTTTCGGTTGTAACATCATTTCAATTGTAAGGGAATCGTACATTCAAGATATCATTCCTTCAACAAATGGGTTAAATGGTTCAAATATTTGTTCTTTTTCAACGAGTTGGTAGAACCGTTTCTTCATCTTTTCTCTCTCTCTCTCTCTCTCTCTCTATATATATATATATATATATATATATATATATATATATATATATATATCCATGCTTTAACTTGTACTAAATTGTGTTAGTATGTTTTTAATGTTTTTGTTAATTAATATCGAATGATTTTAATTTATGTGTATTTATTTTAAAATTAAAAATTGAGTGGATTGAAAAAAAATAAAGTTTTCATGTGTTGTGAGTTGAAAAAGATGAAAAAAAAGGGAAAAAAAACTGATGTGATACTAATTTGAGTGTCTTGGAATAAAAGGACTCACTCGTCCCTAAATAGTTATATTTTGGTAACTTATAATTCAATTACCTTATGTGATATATTAATGGAATTAAATTGCAAGAAAATCTCTATATTTTAATAAAAAATAAGTTTATTCTTCTATGAGGCTTTCTAATTAATTTCATACAACTTGTCAACCTATTGATTTTTCATTTTAAATTTTAAATTTTAAATTTCCACTTTAATTACATTAAATTAATAACATTAGAATGAAAATTAATATAAATTTAATACATATTATATGGTCACGTATTTATTTAAATTAAAGATTATAATTTTATATAACTAAAAATATCTCTTAATTAAAAATTTATTTAAAATAATTGATTAATAATTTTGAATTTTTAATATGAATGTTTAATTATTTATATAACCGTGGTCCTACGAGTTATAAACTAGTCAAATAATATTATATTTGCCAACTATTTAGCTCAAGATAGATATTTTGATATGGATTTTTAGAACTCAACCACGTTATAATTAATTATATTATGAAACTTATCCTTTATTTATAGAATAAAAATTTCTTTTAAGTTTGTTTAATACAACGATGTGGATCAAAATTGTTTATATCTGATGAGTTTTTTTTTTTATCATGTTTCCTATTTCATATCACTTAAATGACACAATTAAAGAAAAATCAAATATTTATAAAAGTAAGTTAATATTTTATTATCACATATTGTTTAAGAAACATAAATAAATGGGAAGCAACGTCCCTTATATCGTTGTTCTCTTTTGTTTGGTTGAACCAGCATAGGCATGGGTTACAAAATTCTGGAAATCATAAGTTTCTACTTTGGGATATTTCAATGGATATATGTGATGCTCACTCTTAAAGTATTATTGAATACTAAAAGTATTCAAAATAATATAATAAAATATAATATTTATTTTCAATGGATTAATCGAATAACCTCTATTATAATATAAATGACCATTAAAGTTTAGAAAGAAAAATCGTCATGTTTTCAATTGGACTGAATCAAACAAAGAATCGAATCGCGAGGATATTTGGAAAACGAAACAGAACACGATGACATCTAAAAAATCAGTTTAAGGACTGAATGTTCACATTTTTGATGCTGAAGGACTAAAAGTGGCCATAAATTACTATTCATGGACGAAAACTACAAAACATTTGTAACACTTTGAACAAAGGGTAATTTCTCAACTTGATATCGTGGGGAAGGTTGCGTGGCCTTCTTTTGCTACCCTATTATCGTATACTCAACAGTCAACAGAGCAGGTTGCCACAAGCTACTACGACGATGGCGATGCTCACCCGCCCCAATATCACGGCCTTGTGTGCCTACGGTACCCATCTCTTCAGATGCCACAGTCTGCGCCATTACAAGTCTCAAGCTCTTGTTCGCCTAATTGTTCCAGTGGAGAAGTTAGGTCGTCAACAGCTTATCATGCCCAAGCTTCACATGGTGGGTCGTCGGAGCATCAGTACCCGGGTTACGTCTCCCTCAAACGCTTCTGGACCTATCGATTCGCCATTGATGCAGTCGATGCAGAACAAGGTTTGATAATTTCTAAGCTTATGAAATTACTGGATACGAATTGAAAACCTGGTTTTTACCGTGTTTTTTTTGGTTCATTTTAAAGTTTGAAGGTATTAATTATCATGCTACTTGTGTGTCTTCCATTCGATTATTAATATCTTTAATCTATTACCCCCATGGATCATATATGAAATCTTTGAATTTGTTCAATAAGAAACGAGTTGAGAACTAGATGAAAAATCCTTTATTTTGCGATATGTTACAAGGGGCTGTCAGAAATCTAAGAGAACCTTATTGGACATGGCTAACTATGCATTTTATTTTGGACAGATTAAAGAAGAATTGAATGCGGAGTTAGTAACAGTTAATGATGCTTATGGTGATGGGCGGCATGTTAGGTGAGTTTGCATTCGAATTTTCACTCAAAAGATGGGTTGAATTTATGTGTCTGATTATGCATCTATGTTCAACTAAGTAGTTGTTTGGCTAAAATTATGAACATGAAAGACTGCTCTTTCCATCTTGTAATGAAACAGACTGATTTGTTATTTCAGAGAGATCTTTCTTGGAATACCATCACAGATTAGGGTAGTGTTTGGCATGAAAAAAAGCTGTTTGTACTTTGTATGATGCATGTATGTCACTTGGTACCCTATCACTTGTTTCACTATTTCAGTAAACACCATATGAAACTTTCTTTCTTCCTTAATTATATTACTTTACTTTCATCAAATGGATTATACGTATCTCCTTTATTTTTGTAGTGTTGGATGAAACTACTCTCTTTCCCGATTATATAGTTGATTCTCTGCCTTAAGAATCACAGGAGATTATCTTCTAGCGAGTCTTATAACAAAAGCCTAAAGCTTTGCTTATTTTTTATTTTATGTACTTCTTTGACCTCAACTTGTGCATGCCATTTTTACCCATTTTGTACTAATCATTGTGCAAATTCCTCATGTTCATTACCTCTAGTCTCTGAGCTTTCATATACCATCTCTAAGTTCAATGATGTTGATTGAACATCAATAGTTAACTTATGTTGCTATTATTGTTAACATTTCTAAGTGAATGCAAAAATATACAAATGATTCTTTCAATTTGAAACCTTATTCTGTTTTCTTTTGCAGCATTGATGTTGTGTCTTCAGCTTTTGAGGGAAAGTCTGCTGTGAATAGACAGCGGATGGTATACAAAGCCATATGGGAG
This sequence comes from Lactuca sativa, assembly GCF_002870075.4. Classification (NCBI taxonomy): domain Eukaryota; kingdom Viridiplantae; phylum Streptophyta; class Magnoliopsida; order Asterales; family Asteraceae; genus Lactuca; species Lactuca sativa. The sequence goes on along the minus strand of NC_056631.2, from coordinate 63,726,224 downwards.
GAACTTCAAAACGTGGTGCATGCAGTTGACCAAATGACAACCAAGACCCCTGAGGAAGCAGCATCAGGGAAATGAAGTCTTCTTTTATATGAATGATCTTATACATCTGGTCTGATAAATTCACTTTTATTTGCTTCTTTTGTAATCATTGGATCATAAATGTAGAATCTTTTCAACATTCTTCACTGAACACTACGAAAATAGCTCAACTATTATTTTCTTGTTGCATGGAAGTAAAGGAAATGGAATCAAATGAAATGAACCTTTAATCTTTATATGAAAATGAACAAAAGGAAAGGAATCAAATCGCTTATATTCATTCTAATGGAATGAACAACTCAACCAAGATTGGTCTATTTCATTCCATCAGATAAAAAACAAACTTCTTATATTGAATGAAAACACAAATTATGGAAGTTTTAATGCAATTTACATTTGACAGTATCTATGTTTCTTATATACAGATATGAATATAACCTTATACAAGAATAAAACCAATCTCCCAAAAGAAAGAAAGATGTACACAAAGTATTGGAAGATTGCATCAGAATCAACTTATAGATGGCAGCATAGGATTCATCCCAAGTCCAGATCCACCAAATCCACCTGGCTCTGCATGTTTCACTCTACCAGAATACCTGATATGACGCAGCAACCTTGCCAGAAACGTATTATGACATATTGTTGAGCTGTCACATACAACTGCCACGTGTTTCCTTGCTCTTGTTATTGCAACATTCATCCTTCTACTATCCCCCAAAAACCCAACAGCCCCCAGAGTATTTGATCGAACCTAAACAAGATAAAAATGTTAAAGAGTCTTTTTATACACCATAAAAAAAAATTTCAAGAAACTATTCAAGATTAAACATATATGATATATACCATGGATATGATTACTGCATCAGCTTCCCTCCCTTGAAAGCTATCAATAGTTGCCACCTCAACACCATTAGCCAATGGAATCTCATCCAGACTGTCCCTTAGTAACTGCACTTGAGCAACATATGGCGACTGCACCGCAATTGCTGCTGGACTCACACCTGTGTTGTGTACCATTACCAATACAATGTAAAATGACCAAACTACCCCTGAAAACATATATATATATATATATATATATATATATATATATATATATATATATATATATATATATATATATATATATATATATTAATTGCTCCAAATATCCACATACCAGCATATATTAATGAAAGAACATGTTGAACAACAATATCCGCCTCTCCTTCATTGTAAAAGGAGCCGGTGCCAGCTAGATCCAAATGCTCCTCACAACCAGGTGATAAACTTCCATAAGGCTTCCGTGTATCAAGGAGTAGTAGTGGGCATTGTGTTATCCATGTTGGCTGAAATAATACAAGAACATGTAAAATTTACATTTTTGGCGAAAAATCTTAATGTTAAAAAAAATAAATTAAACCTGAACGAAAGGAGAATCAACAAGAAGATGAGAAGAAACTGTAGGTGAAGATGTCAACAATCCTCCATACATTTCCTTTGAAGCCCAGCTTGAAATCGCATCATTCATTCTGTATTGTGTTGTTAACTTAGTGGCAAGAACACCTTCATGTAAACCTATGGATCTTTCTAGAAGAGAAATCCCAAGTCCACCTTCTAACGCCTTTCTAGAAAGAATCACAGGTGCCAGCTGGCACTGATCACCAGCAAGAATACATCTTTTCCCCTGCAATATTGGAATCCAGCAACACGGCTCAATAGCTTGTCCTGCTTCATCTATAACCACAAGATCAAAAGCATCAAGACGTCTGATCAACGGGTCAGCTGCCCCACTGTTTGTGGTCAACACAACATGTGCATTGACCAAAATCTCCTTCACCATTTCTTTTTCTTTTTTCTTATACGCCTTCCCTAATTGTTTCAACAGCTGTCGGATTCCAGCTGCTAATGAATCGTCTTTCAGACATTGTCTCAGATCTTTTCTGAGATCCGACTTCTTCCGTTCAAGTTCAGATCGAAATTTCGAAAGCTTCACATTCACAATCTCAACTAAAGATTTCGAAGCAACAACCGGAGATATTCTCGCAGGATTACCAACTCTTACTATGTTGATCCCCACATCTGATAATTTCTCAACCATGTTATCAACAGCAGCATTTGTAGGTGCTGTTACTAACACCCTTTCACCCTGTTGAACAGCACGGACTATTAATTCCTTCAACAGACCGGTTTTTCCAGTGCCAGGTGGACCTTGGATGATTAACACAGGACGTTTCTGGTTCAAACCTAACGCAATTGCTTTTCTTTGGGCGTTATCGTAATTTTCTATGTATTTGATTCCGGACAGTTCTGTTTCACTTAAGTCGGTGAAATTGCTGTCTTCCAGCCATTTGATGTCATCTTTGTCCCCGAAAAGTGTTGCTACAACTGCAATTGAAGGGTTGTTTTTGTGTAGACCTTTTTTCTGTAGCATCATTAGAGCTTCACAATTGCGCTGAAATGAAGATGAAAAAAGAATGGTAAATAAATTATATTTATAGCATCGTATTTTGTATTAATAACAATAGTTGATAGTAATTAACAAGTACCTCATATGTAACTGTATCAGCCAATCCATAGATCCGATCTATGCGCACAGTTTTACCAAATAGCTTTGAAAAAGTGGGATCACCATGTCTGGATTCTAAAGCCAAAGTGATACTACATCCATCTTCCCCCAAATTATTCACAAATCCTTGCATACCAGAAGTTGCTCCAGCTGCACCCCTGCTATCGCATGTCCTCACACACACCATGTCTCCAGGAGACAGTGTTGTAGGTGGCAACCTGTGATTTCCCTCCACTTTAAACAACACCAAATGCATCCCACCTAATCCTGTATAAGTACTCACTGCAACCAAATTGCATATTGTATCACATAGTTCTTGTTCTGCTTGTCCATGGCTTACAAGGAATTCAATCGGTTTATTTGAATCAGAAGTTGTAGTTGCAGGAGCAGGAGCAGCATCTAGCTCCTGTTGGGTGAATTCCAGCTCAGCATCCCTTTCAACACGAAGGAGGTTAGCCATTCTTTCTGTGAAATCATCAATCCTGTTTTGAATTGCTTTAACTTTCTCCAATTCCATGCCCAAAACACCATGAACAGCTTTTGGTAGTGATGCTTTCCTTGCAATGGCTTTATGTTGAGCTGAAAGTGATTATAAAAACTTTATAAGATTGTTTAGGATTTGATTATCGAATGGTATAGAATAAAGAAAGAGTAAAAAGAACCTGATTTTGCAAGTTCCTTGAGCAATTTCCATGATTCGGTTTTTTGCCAGTCTTCAATTAAGGATTTGTGCTGAAGTTGTTGAAGGGCATCCCTTAGCTCTCTCTGGAAATGATCGAAGAGTGTAGGGTAGTGTGTGCAGGCTTTCAAGCATACAGATTCAAGGCCGGAGGGCATTGGAACGGCGCCGAGGTAAGGCTGAGCTTGTATAACGAAGGTGAGACCTGGACCCATTCGCTGTCTGACCTCGGAAAACTCTCCCTGCAACTCCGCCTCCCCAAAATCGGTGGCCATTGCTTTCATCCCCTGGCTTATCCACTTAACCACAGATTTCCCCAAATCTTTCCTGCCAAGAGGATCACCGTTTTGGGATAAACTACGCACGCTGAATGGTCTATCTTCGGCTCTGTCTTCCTGCTTTCCTCTGATTTCTGAGTAATTATCAGTCACCACAGGTTCACCGGTGATTTCCGTACGATTCTTCTTCTTGTTGTTGTTGCCGGTGCGTCGTCCTCTCTTAACGGTGCTGACACTGACGGCGGTTTTCTTATCGGAACTGTTCCGGATGTTGAATCGTAACGGAAAGGTCCAAGACGATTGCGAAGGGGAGCATCCATGATAGGAAGAAGATGAGAATGAGGAAATATTCAAGTCAAAGTGACGGAATCGGAGGAGGGTTGGCGACGCTTCCATCCTCCATCTTTCAATACCCACAATTCTATTTGCTGTTACACTCACACTTCCCACACCACAACCGCTTACCTGCATCACCATCTAGATCGTGTTCGACTTATACCTCCGGCAGTTCCGGCATGGCCAGTTGTCGTATAGGAGAATATTTAAGTAAGCAGCAAGCTGAGCCTCCTCCACTCCTTGAATAGGAAGGTGCAAGGTGGAAGGTGGAAGCCACGTGGCAAAGGAATCTCCTTTCTCTTTGATTCAGAATTTTAGAGGAAGATAAAGATTCTTGTAAATGTAACGGGCTCCTCTTATTTTAGAGACGACCCTGGACATAAAAATGGAAGAAATACAAAATCTCCTCCCTGGCTTGAGCGGGATCACAAGTCACAAGTTGGGTAGACTGTGACTGTGTGGTTGATTAGCGACATTTGTGTCTTGTTTTTGTTTGTGTATACGTCTAGTCGACGTGTCTTTTTGCTCTCCTCTCATTTCCATTTCCATTTTCCTCCAAAAGGCCAGTGAACAACTTGGAATCTGGAAGCCCAAATCACCCTCCACGCGTAACCAAGAGGCATTTGGACTTTGGACTTTGGAAGATGCTAATTTAATTAAACTGAGAGTAATTACAAATAGCAAATATTACTTTCTTTTGAAGGATCGTCGGTGCGGTAATATTGCCTTCAAAGATGTTTTTCCTAGTATTTATGCTATTGAGAATAAGAAAGATTGTTGTGTGGATGAGAGAGTAATCACTATTAGTAGTCAAATCTTGAATCACTCATGGGATTGGTCAAGGTATATCAAAAAGGGAAGGGAAACCCAATAGTTTTTACTTTATTGGATCAATTGGCTGATTTTCGGTTTGCTACCGGAGATGACATATGGATTTGGGGAGATGCTGGGGGTGATGTCTTCTCTGTTAGCAACATTAGAAGCCTGTTAACAAAGTATTCCAATAGGGGCGGCATCATGGAGTCTTTTAAGTGGGTCAATTGGATCCCGTTAAAAGTCAATTGTTTTGTTAGGAGGTTAATTCAAAACAGGATTCCCACATTTTTGAACCTTCAAAGGCGTGGTATTGATTTGTCTTCCTACCTTTGTCCCTTCTTTCTTGAGGAGTGTGTAGATCATGTTTTCTTCTTCTGTCCTAGTTTTGTTGTGGTTCTTTGGAATTAGTTGTCGAGATGGTCTACTCTTGTTAGGCTGCCGAACTCTTCTGATGACTTGATGGAGCTTCTCAAATCAACTACCGGAAGTAAAAATGTGAGGAAGCTGATGTTATCTTTAGTTTACACCACTCTTTGGTTGATTTGGAAGGCGAGGAACGCTTGGATTTTCAGAAATGGGAGGCGGACGATCATGTTTACGACTGATGATATTAGCTTAATTACTTTTAATTGGATTAAAAAGAGGTCCAATTGTAATTCTTTAAGTTGGCATGCTTGGAACTCCTCGCCTATTTTAGATTGTTTTTTGTAATTAGGCTCGAGTTTCTTGCTTGTGCCTTTCTGTTGTTTCTCTTATTTTAATAATAGTTTGCCCGTCGTTAAAAAAAAAAAGGGGATTTTGACAACGATTAGAGGCTTAATTTTGTCTCAGAATAAAAATCTATTATCTGCCTCTTAAAAACTTGTTTTTAGATAAATGATAAAAAGAATCATCTTTAACATTTTTAATTGATGTTGAATGAAATGGTTTTGTTTGATTAAGTACTAGTTTTGAGATCCATATATTACATGAGTTTATATATATATATATATATATATATATATATATATATATATATATATATATATATATATATATATATATATATATATATATATATATATATATATATATAAAGGTCTAAATATTTGAGAACTTTGAATTTATAAGAAAATAAGAAAATTAATGAATTATTATAATGAAAATGTTTTTTATCTTTTAAATTTAAACAAATAATTTAAATAAAAAAAAAACTAATGAGCTTTAATTTTGAGAATTTTGAAATTAATAGGTAAGTTCATTAATGACATTGATATCCATTTATTATTATATTTATTGCAATTATAATATTAAAATATTATGTGAAATTTAAAAAAATAGAAAAAACTTATAAAATGACATGTGAAAAAAAAATTAATTCCATAAAATGACATTTGACAAATTAAATAACTGTGACAAGTGGCAAAAAAAGTATTCATTTATTAGAGTAGATTTGAATGGATTTACTGAATAATTATAAAAAATACAAATCATTAAAGGAAAAAAATACAAAACATCATATAAAAACCAAATTAAAAAAAATACAAACCATCATATAAAATTCAAATCCAACATATATTTTTAATGTTAAACATTTGAAAGCAATTGATTAACATCATGAATCACACAAATGGTCATATATTTGTTGTCTTGTAAATCCCATCCAATGTCATGTATGTTTTTAACAACATGAATCACACAAAATGGTTATATGTGAAACATTCAAAAATTATGACCCAAAAATTTCATTTTTGATTTAAGTAAAAACAGTATTCCAAAACATTATTCATACATTCCACTAGAATAAATATGTCAAACATCATAAAAATCAGAGTATGTCCCATAAACAAAATCTATATGATGTGTGCGATGTAGTCAACCTAAGTTCTTCCCCTTGGAACTAGAAGTACCTAAAACATAAACTAAAAATTGTAAGCACAAAGCTTAGTGAGTTCCCCAAAATACCACATACCATACATACAAAAAACATATAATGTGCCCCGCCCTGTCTTCGGGCCCCGCTCGGCATTGGACCCCGTCCAGCATCGGGCCCCGCCCAACATACATATAACATATATAAAATAATCACATACACATGCAATAATCACAAAGATACATAACATATAGATGGTCATCAATCCCTGCCCGACATCAAGTCCTAGCCCGATAATCACATAACACATGCAAGAGTCACGCAGACAGCTAGCATACTAACATAGCATAAACATGGTTCGATATTGGTGCCTTCGACCCGGTAAACCCAGTGGGGAAAACTCACCTCGAAAAGCTGAATGAAACAAATGATCCCTGACTGTTGGTCCTGCAGCTCCCCGAGCTATTAATTGCCAAATAAAAACTAATTAACATTTGGGATCTACATCATAACCAAAAATCCCTACTTGGGGTAAAAAGACCATTTTAACCCTAACCTAGCTTGGTCCAAGAATGGATCCCATAACTACAATCCAATGGGCCCAAAAGTTACACAATCCATCAAGGCCCAAAATATGTCCCAATTCCCAATTGGTCCCAATTCCTTCACATGGGCCTTAGCCCAAGGCCCAATAATGTTCCCTAGCCCCAAAACTCCCAAAATCAGATGGCCCAACTAAGCCCTAACCTTTTAAGCCCAAAACGAAGCCCAAACCCAAGGCCCAACATCGAAATGCCATCAGACTGAGTACGTTGGGCGTACTAACCCTAACAAAATCGAAAATTAGGGTTTTGGAACCCTAATTTCGAAAATCCAAGCCCTAGGGCTTATTAGCCATAAACCTTAATTTTTCATGTTCATACTCTTGTATCAAATCCAATTGAAAACAAAAACCAAAAGCTCTGATACCACTGATTGTTTTTATACAAACGATCCTATGTGTGCATGCAACCCTAATTGTATCTATGTTTTCACTATTAGACATACAACTTATGTTGTCTTGGTGGTATCTTTTGGTCAGCCTCCACTCCCCTAAACCCTAAGAACGAAACCCTAGTGCCTTTTGTGATTTTTGGAGCTTGTGAGTGAGTTTTGGTGATTTGAAGGAAGAACTCTTGGAGATTGCCTTGGGGTAGCTTAAGCTTGTAGATCCAAAATCATCATCATTTTGCAAGCTATTTGAGGTATAATGTTCCCTACTTGATGATTCATTATGCTATATATAGTTTAAGGCATTGTTTATTCATTTTTGGATCCTTTAAGCTTTGTTTGGGGGGTATGAGCTACTCTAGCAACTTGGGATGTAAGATCTTAGTTCCATTGAGGAACTTTGTCCATAAAAATTTAATCTTTATAAGTTTTATTGGTCCATGAAAGTGTTAAGACTCTTATTAAGCTTCTTTTTGAGTGTTGGGTCCCATTAAGTCATACATTGGTGTAAAGTTGCCAACTTTACGTGTTAAGTCACCTTCTAGAATCAGATATGAGAGTTTGGCATGTTGGGTTAACCGAATAAGTGCTTAATGAGTTGGGTTGGCTGTCTGCAGAGTATGCAGCGTACTGGCCTCGAAAAGAGTACGCTAAGCGTAAGTCTGAGTAGGCCCATCGCACTCAGCTGTTTGACTTTTGGGTTGACTTCCTCGGGTTTGGGATATATTTTGGGCTTTTAGGGTTTGTGCCTTGTTGGGACATTAGATATCTAACTTTAGGCCATCTATAGACTATGAACTTTCTTGGGATTAGGTCCATAACGATTTTTGGGCCCAATTTAGAAGTTGGGCCGTATTGGGCCTTAGGATGGCATTTAGGAATTTGAGCCTTTTGAACAAATGAGTTGGGCCTTGGTTTTGTACCAACTAAGAAAAAGGGTAGAATGGTCTTTTACCCCGGATATTGGGCAAGAAGATTAGATTCTTGATTATGGGTCGAGATCCAACAGTTAATTTGATATTATTTGATGATGTTAGCGCAGGGATTTTCTGGACCAGCAGACCGAAATTTATTGAGAGATTCAACAGCTGGAGGTGAGTTTCCTCACTATGTTTAGCGGGTCGGAAATACCAATGCTAGCCCATGGTTTATTATGTTTAGGATGCTAGTTGTTTTTGTGACTCTTGCATGTATGATATTGATATGTATATTGGGGGGGGGGGGGGGGGGATGACTATCATGTATGCAGTGTTCTAAAAGGCGCGCCATGGCGTGAGACGCGGCGTCGCCGTTACGAAAAGCTTCATAACGTTGCTGTTAGGCATGGCGCGTGGCAAGGCGTGATATGGCGTGCCATGGCGCGTTATGGCGCGTGTTTTTTCGTTTGAGACACGTTTTTTTGCTATTTTTTATACCTTTTCTAATCGGACATACAAGTATTGTGTTTTTTATTAACTTTCTGTTATTAGTTGTTGATATAACACTTCTAAAAACTAGGTATATTTGATATAAATTTATATTTATGCGGTAATATAATTATAAATGAATACAAAATCGCCGCCTTACATCACGCCTTGAAAAACATCATGGCTCGCCATAACTCGTTAAGCTTGAGGTTTGGCCTTGCCGCCACGCCATGCCTCACGCCTTTTAGAACCTTGCCTGTATTGTATTTACCTTTTTGATTATTGCATGTGTTTATATGATTATATGATTATATGTTTATATGTTTATATGTATACCGGGGGGGTCCTAATGCCATACATGGCCTGATGACTGACATATCTTTTCCGAGTGGGTTCGATGTCGGGTGGGGCCCATTATATGTTTTATATGTATGGTATGTGGTATTCTGGGGAACTCACTAAACTTTGTGCTTATGGTTTTCAGTTTATGTTTCAGGTACTTCTGGTTCCAAGGGGAAGAGCTCGGGATGACTGCATTACACGCACCACATTGTTCCGTGTTTTCTATGACTCTGATGTACTTGGATATTATTTGACACACTCTGATTTTCACTATGGTTTTATGATATTGATTGGGTTGATGGTTTATTTAATATAAACATAGAAATTTTTTGTCTTAATTTTTGGGACGTTACAAGTTGATATGAGAGCCTTAGTTTGAGGGATTCGGGCACACTCTCGGGTGTGTTTGAACTCAAACTAAGGGTTTGGTAGAATTTTCAAAAAGAAAATGTTTTGTATAAGGAGTTTCTAATAAAAGAAAAGGGGTGTGGTGCATGCAATCGACTGAGCTCAAGTAAGTTTTCCTAAAATACCCATACATGTTTTATGATATGCTTGTTCTATGAATCTTTGAATCACATGCTAGATTAGGGCTAAGGATCTAAGAGAGATGCCTTTGTATGTCTGCTATATGAGGTTGTAGACTTGCATGCTAGTACTAACCAGTTAGTGATAGAATGTCATATTTAGATTACGCTTGATTCCGATTACTCAATGATTGAATGTTGCTTGCTTTATGATTTTTAGGGGTTCTCGCTAACTTCAGCTAACTAGTAAGCGAATATGCTAAGTTACATATTACAAAGAATAAATAATTTTATAAGGTTAGGTTTTAGCTCTATTGCGCAACTCTTGTTTGAGTCCAACCGTTGTAGTGTGAGACCTTCCACTCGAAGAATTATCTGGTGTCAGTGAGATGTAATTGTATCCATGAGCTAGTTAGAGGGTGCTAGTAGGAGTTCCTTCTATAGCTGATGGCAGAGAGTGGAGTGGTGATTGCCCTAGGAATATATTTAGTGCTGGGAGCCTTGTCTTGCGGAGGATGTATGTTTGGATAAGGAGTGACTAGGGGGATTCAAATCAATCCTTGAGGAAAGTACGGATAGATATGGAAGGTAGTATGGGCATGTACTACTGGAAGCAGAGGATCTGCTCGAGTCAAGGAGAGCTGCGATGAAACCAGGAAGCTTGTAGAGTGTGAGACTCCTCAATATATATTTATGCGTGTTCTGATGGTTTGTATGGTCTATTTTTAGTATGGTGACTTTTCGAGGTAGACCAGTTAGTGGTTCTAGTGTTGGTGAGGGTTCAGGATCGGGTTCTGGAGTTAGGCAGTTGGATGATCAGACGTGGGAGTTTATTTTGTCTAAGATTACCCGCTGTGTAAGTCCCCAAATCTGCTTGTGTATCAATCAGATCCAATTGATGGTGTGGAATCCCAATCAATTGGATGATTTCAAATCAAAATAGAATAGAAGGAGAAGAAGAATAACTTGAATCTATGATGTATTCAATGTTGGAATGAAGCTCCTTACACATAGATTCATACACACACACACACACACACTCTTTTCTCTAACTTTCTCTCTCACCTTACGAACACACACTTAAGCACCTGGAGAAATCTCATCACCTCACCCACCTAACACCTATATATACATGGGCCACAAACTCAAGGCCGGACCGAAAACCCAATGCTAGACCGAAAACTCATGGGTTTTCGGTCCAAGCTACAATTAATACCAATATTAGTTTTCGGCCCAAATGATAAAACAATAAATGCTTAGTAAAGCAAAGTATAAACCAATTTTAGACCCAACACGCTGCATACTCGACCAGATTCCTGTGATCTTTGGTACAGTCAAGGAGGGTATTTTGGAAATTTTGGATGTGCGCTTGAGCGCTTTTCGGTCTAAGATGGTGGCATTGATGGGATCTCACACGTTGAAATTTAGGGAGTTTTGGGCCCGTGGAGCTCCAGATTACTTCGGGGAGAAGGACTCGATAGCGAGCAACGGTTGGTTAATGGATATTTCTAATACCTTCAGCACTAGCAATTTTCCTAATGGGGAAAAGGTCAGACTTGCTTCCTGTCTTCTGAAAGACGGAGCACGAGATTAGTGGGAGGAGGTTGGGCGCTTCGTGGGTTATGCGGAAATTGATTCGAAAACATGTGATGATTTTGTGTTGAGGTTTAGAGTTGAGTTTGCACCGGTGATTAAGGTGCAACAGTTGGTGAGGGAGATGGTGGTTGAGATTACCGCTATATTTGGCGAGAGGGCTTTATTGGTTCCACAGTATGTGATACATGAGGAGATGAAGAAGGAGAGATACCATGAGTTTTTGAGGAGCGATATTTGGAAGTTTGTGAGTCGATCCAGTTGCAAGAAACTAGAGGATAAGATTGCAAGATCCAGAGAGAGGGAGATTGATCTAGATATGGAGAGGAAGAGAAACTCGGGTCAGGATCAGGTTAAGGGGTTTGGGAAAAATGCCCAAGGTATTTGATTCGAGATCGAGAGGCCAGCAGGGTCGAGGCCACAGTGGCAAATGCGGCAAGATGTACGATGTGGCGTGAAGGGTGGATGGTTCTGGATGCTTCAGGTGTGGTCAAACAAGTCATATTAGTAGGGATTGCATTGCTACCACTACCATCACAACCCAATATCTTATTTGATTTGCTTCCACTGCAATAAGAGGGGCCACAATATGGCCCATTTTTCGAGTTTGGTAGTAGCAGGACCAGTGGTAGCACCCGCTCCAACGACTCTACGAATTATTAATGGCGGATGCGCCTGTGGTGAGGAGCAGGGCTTTTCAGATGATGTCCGAGGAGGCTCGCGCAACACCTGATGTCGTAATGGATATGTATCTTCTCCTTTTCTCTTTATTTATGTTGATTACTCTGCTTATGAGTATGTGTTTGCTGTAGGATCGTTCCTTGCGCTCAACAAAAGGTTTGATGGAGCTCCAGGGGAGCTAGATTGTCCATTAGAGGTTGAGATTGTAGATGATCAATCCGTTCGAGCATCGAGGGTTCATCGGGGTTGTGTTCTAGAGATGTTCAACGAGCAGTTTCCGATCGATTTGGTTCCTATTCCTTTGTGCGGGAACAAGGTTATTGTAGAGATGGAATGGTTGAGCCCTAGTGGGGCGATGATTGATTGCGAGCATCAGATTGTATTTATTCGGACTCTAAGTGGGGGAGATTTAGTAGTTCATGGAGAGAGTACTCAAACGTGGGCCGATTCTATGTTCAACAACTAAGGTCAGACGCTATCTTCATCACGGTTGTTTCGGATATGTCACCTATATTATGAATACCTAGGATAAGGGTAAGGCTACTATGGATGATGTGCCGATTATACGGGAGTACCCAGATGTGTTTCCGGAGGAATTGCCTGGAGTGCCTCCAGAGAGGCAGGTGGAGTTTAGGATTGACCTGGTTCCTGGTGCGACTCCAATGTGACAACCCAAAAGATTTGGATGAAGCAAGGTCTAAATTGTAACCCTATTACAATAAAAACCTTGAAAACCAAAAGGGCGTAAGTGCATGTATATGGATGTATACACACACTTTGGAAATCATATATAAGATAACCTCTTAAAAGTAAACAAGTTTATCGAGGCAAAACTAGAAAATTAATTGGAATAGGAATCATGGATTTAAAATATTGTTTATTAGTATTTAGCCTAGTATCCCACCCACCCTAAAACATTTGAAAGCCATAAGTACAATGCCTTATAAGCTAACATATATAGATATAATATGTGTAATAAGCTTTGTGGAACCATGATTGAATGTACATTGACAAGGCAACAAGATAGCACACATTAAACATTACCTTTATGAATTACGGCCTAGAACTCCACTATGGCCGAAAACACATTATGGAGACAAACTAGGACCGAAAACTAAGTCCAGAATACTACTAGGACCGAACAGACACCCTGGGATGAGCCTAGGACTGAAATCTCAATGCACATAAAGCACTATGGCCGAAAACTACCTTAGAAAAGACTTAGAACCATATAAGGCAAGAGTGTCGCGATTTCTCAATGCACATAAAGCGCCAGCTACGTAACCGATATCTTGACTTAGATTAAGGGACAGCCACACATACACAACAATTGGGTCTAACTGATATCTTACATAAAGCACCAGCTGGGTCTAACTGATATCTTACATTATGTTGTGTAAGATATCAGTTCGACCCAACTATTGTGTATGTGTGGCTGGCGCTTTATGTGCTTTATGTAAGATATCAGTTAGACCCAGCTGGTGTGTATGTGTGGCTGGCCCTTAATCTAAGTCAAGATTGGGTCTAACTGATATCTTACATAAGGTCACATTCTGAACGGTATGTATGGTGCTCTGGTTGATATCCATAGTGAAGCCTTGTGTGCCAAGGAGTTATGGGACACTCTTGAATTGAAATGCATCACTGAGGACGCTTCTAATAAGAAGTGTCTGGTCAGTGATTTTAATAATTTTAAGATGGACGATTCAAGGTCAATCACTGAACAATACATTGAACTCCTTGGCATATATGGTTAGTGTAACTGCACCGTATGAATATGGATGAATGTATTGTTGTGTCAAGCATCATTGACAAACTTCCTCCATCCTGAAAGGATTTTAAACATAACTTAAAACATCAAAAGGAGGAACTGTCTTTGCTTCAACTTGCTAGTCATATTCGTATCGAAGAATCTCTTTGTGCGAAGGAAAGTGACAAATCTGATAAATCCAAAGGGAAAGTTGAATCTAGACAGCCCTCGGTTCATATGGTTGAAAACAAACCAAGAAATCAGAACCACAAAGGATATGGAAAATGTAAGCAAGAACATGTCCCAAGCAACTCCAACAAAAAGAAAAAGGATATGGTTTATTGGAGGTGCAATCAGGTTGGGCAAGCGTGATTGTCGTGTGAACTTAGCCAACAATGGTATTGGAAACAGTGGAGCCAATGGAAAGGTGAATGGTTCTTTGTCCCAAGTTAAAGGAGGTCAGTTTTTGACTAACTTTGATAATTCTAATCAGAATTATGTTTAATATGTTTCATTCATTCCTGAATCATTCTATGTACAAGATGATGATGTTGCTTGGTGGATCGACTCCGGGGTAACGAACCATGTATGCAAGGACAATGTTTTAAAAACCAGTTTTTTTGTTGAACCGGTATGGTGACCGGTTCTCGGTTTAACCGGTTCGACCGGCGCGTCAACCGGTTTCTATAATTTTCATTTTTTTTCCTATTTTCCTACACATACATACATATATAAATCATGAATTTGACGTTTACAAGTTAAAACATTAAAAATATACAAAAAAAGTTAAATATCAATCCAAATACATTAAAATAACACATAACAATAAATTTTCGTGTTTTACATCAATTCATATACGTCAAAAAGAAAATAAAGTATAATATCGAAACAAAATATAGTTTTAGATGAATACAAACACAACAAACAACTTTATAACATTTACTATATATTTTTATTTTGAGAAAATTAAATAGATTTGAAAAAAAATCATCAAAGTTTATTATGCAAATAGTTCATGTCCATGTGTTTTTATTTGGTTTAACCGGTTCAACCGGTTTATTTTGACCGGTTCAACCGGTTTTTTTTTTTTCTGAAAACCGGTCGGTTCAATCCGGTTCAAAAATCAATGTAAAACCGGTGATAGTTGAACTGCTTCCTCCCCCGATTCCCGGTCCAACCGGTTCGACCGGTCGGTTCAAACCGGTTTTTAAAACATTGTGCAAGGATAAACGGATGTTTGAAACATTAACTCCGCTTGAAGATGGGTGGTGTTGAAAATGGGAAACGATTCTTTCATTCCTATTTGTGGTGTTGGTGTCGTGTTTCTTGAATTTACTTTTGGAAAGACAATTAGGCTTTTTGATGTTTTTTTTGTTCCTAAGATTCGTAAGAATCTTGTTAGTTCTAGTTGTTTGAATTATGATGGTTTTAAACAAGTTATTGAGTCGAATAAGTTCATCTTAGCTAATGTTGATAAATCTCTGATTTGGCATGTAAGATTAGGTTATGTTAACTTTAAAAGGATGCATGAGATGTCAAAAGATGGATTAATTCCATCCTTTTATGACTTTTGATAAATGTAAAATATGCGTGCTTACAAAAGTGACAAAAGAACCCTTTCCTAATGTCACTATAAATTCAACTGCTTTGGAACTTGTACATAGTGACCAGTGTGATTTTCACTCCACTCCTTTTGTTGGAAATAAAAGTATGTAGTCACCTTCATTGATGACTGCACTCGGTTTTGCTATGTGTACTTGTTACATTCTAAGCATGAAGCCTTAGAAAATTCAAAATATACAAAACCGAGATGGAATTACAATTGGACAATCCAGTTAAATGTCTTAGGACTGATAGGGGAGGTGAATATATGGATCCCATATACTTCCAATCAGTGGGTATCATTCATGAGACCATGACACCTTACACACCCCAACATAATGGTACTACTGAACGCAAAAATCGAGTTTTAAAGGAAATAGTAAAATTAATGTTGTCATAATTGGGATTGAGTGATGGATTGTGGGGAGAGGCCATGTTAACAGCCTGCTATATATTAAATAGGGTTCCAAATAAAAGGAACAAAACAGTCTCATATGAACTTTGGTTCAAGAAAAAACCGAATTTGAGATTTTTTTCGAGTTTAGGGATGTCGGGCAGTTGTAAAACTCACCGAGCCCAAAAAGAAAATTTTGGGAGAATGTGTAATTGATTGTATATTCATTGGATATGCTGAACATTCCAAGGCACATAGGTTTTATGTCATAAAACCTAATGATTCGGTTTTGATTAACACAATTATCGAATCACGGGATGCAATTTTTGATGAGATGTTTTTTTCATCGATTCAAAGGCATAAGGATGACTTTTGGTACTAATAAAGTGCAAAATTCAGAAAGTCAAGATGTTGGTAATATGCAAGAACCACAAGAGCTTCGTAGAAGCAAAAGAGGCCATATTGCAAAAAAATTTGAATTCGACCTCCAACTTTATTTGGTGGAAGGTTCAAGGGATGAAATTAATCTTGAATACTCTTATAGTATTTAAGATGATCCTAAGACATATCAAGAGGTCATGCAGTCTTGCGATAGTTCCTTTTGGAAGGAAGTAGTTGATGATGAAATGTCATCAATCCTTGAGAATAACACATGGGTGTTGTATGATTTAGCTCAAGGTTCTAAACCACTTGGTTGCAAATGGATTTTCAAAAAGAAAATGAATGTTAATGGGACTATTGACAAATTCAAAGCCCGGTTAGTCATTCAAGGTTTTAGACAAAAACCCCATGTTGACTATTTTGATACGTATGCTCCAGTTGCACGTATTTCTACTCTAAGATTGTTGATTGCCTTGGAAAGTATCCACAATCTGGTTATTCACCAAATGGATGTGAAATAGCCTTTTTTTAAATGGTGATCTTGACGAGGAAGTTTACCTGAAACAACCAGAAGGTTTCATTATGCCCGATAAAGAGCATATCGTTTGTAAACTTCTCAAATCTTTGTATGGGCTAAAACAAGTGCCCAAAAAATGGAATCAAAAGTATGATGAGGTTATTTTGTCTTATGGTTTCAATACAAACCAATGTGACAAATGTGTTTATAGTAGATTTGATGATGCTGCTAGAGCTGGAGTGATCATTTGCTTATATGTAGATGATATGTTGATTTTTGGTACCCACCAAAATCAAGTAGATGAAACAAAGAAATTGTTATCATCTAAGTTTTCCATGAAATATTTAGGAGGGGTTGTTGTAATTCTTGGAATAAGAATTAAAAGGATGAACAAAGGTTTGGTAATGACTCAAAGTCATTATATTGAGAAAATTCCCAAGCGGTTTAATTTACCAATTGTTCTCCTGTGAGTACTCTTATAGATCCAAGTGTGAAATTAATGCTAAATAATGGGATTCCCATTTCACAATTGGAATACTCTAAGGCTATTGGTAGCTTGATGTATGCCATGACAAGTACCAGACTTGATATTTCTTTTGTTGTGGGCAAGTTGAGTAGGTACACAAGTAATCCTAGTGCTCAACATTGGCAAGCAGTGAATCGAGTGTTTAAGTATCTCAAAGGAACCATGGATTATGGTTTGAGTTATTTAGGGAATCCTTCGGTTTTAGAAGGTCATTTAGATGCAAGTTGGATATCCAACATGGAAGACCATTCCTCTACTTCTGGCTAGGTATTCTTGCTAGGGGGAGGTGCCATTTCTCGGGCTTCCAAGAAGCGATCTTACATTACAAACTCAACAATGGAATATGAGTTTGTTATGTTAGCAGCTGGTGGTAATGAAGTAGAGTGGCTAAGGAATTTAGTCTATGAGATTCCTTTGTGGTCTAAATCGATAGCACCTATTTCTATTTTTTGTGATAGTGCAGTCGCTTTGGCTAAGGCATACAACCAGGTTTATAATGACAAGTCTAGACACCTAGTTGTTATACATAGTATGATTAGAGAACTAATCATGAACGGTGTGATTTCGGTTGAGTTTGTGAAATCGCAACAAAATTTAGCAGATCACTTGACTAAAGGTCTGACAAGAGACTTAGTGCACAAGTCTGTTATCAGGATGGGATTAAAGTCCACTTAATTTTGTAATGATGATACACCCAATTCCCTCCTAATATAATGTTAGGAGTTGAATTCAATGTGGAAAGCTCATACTTATAGATTGGGACACATGAAGTATTCATCCTAGGTATGTGTTCTGTTCTACAAGTTAACCCGGTTGAAGTTTAAATTCTTAATAATTCCTTTGATTATACTATAAATTTAGTCACCAACAATTTATAGCAATGTTTTCATTCAATGTCATGATTATAGGTTCTTAATCAAATAGTTCTTGGTTGCTCAGATCTTGAAGCAACCTGCACAAAAGACCAAAATGTGACAAAGGAAGGTTAGTTCATTTTTTCCTTGATTATTAATGACTTACTGTGTTTTAATTTTATCTTTTAAGTTTGTAAGTAATTTCTTCTTTTCTTATATTAGATGCCGACAAGGTTGTTGGATGGGCGCATAATCATCCCTTTATATTATATATTATAGCATCAAGTATGGGTTCGAGGCATTCTTAACGACGCTAAAGGTAAAACTAAAGCCTTATTCTTTCCAATATGACACCAAAACTCATAAGCACATCTTGTGTTGTCTAAAACAATATAATTAAATAGGACCCAAAAATATGAATTTATTAAAAATGGCATTACTTGCAGGATGTGGCTATTGAAAATGAATTTGATAAAATGAATATCCTATTTGAAGATATTCCTCCAATTGAAATTGGTGTTAGTTTTTGATGATATTGGAGCTTTAGAAACAGTGAAGGATGCTTTAAAAGAATTTGTCATGCCACCTCTCTAAAGGCCTATATTATTTTGTAAATGACAGTTAGCAAACATAGTAAAACCAGACTATATAATATTTTTTTACTAATATGAGTAAACTTAAATATTTTTTCTATTCCAGTCTTGCAAAGAAATTTTGCTCTTTGGGCCACCAGGCATTGGTAAAACACTGCTAGCAAAAGTCATTGCAACTGAGGCAGGTGCAAATTTTATCAACATATCCATGCTAACCATTACTTTAAAGGTATCCTTATTTTTTCTTACTGGGTACAAGAACATCTCATTGTTTTGTTGAAATGAATATAAGACAAAGTTACACAAATGGTTTTTATGGTTGGCAAAAAGTCCACTAAAGATGTTAGCCATAAGTAGGGGTGACAAATCGGGTCATCGTGACATGTTTTTGTCGGACACGACATGACACGACAAAGTTTTATGTAACATGAACACGATACGACACGATCTCGGGTTTTTTTTAACTAACACGAAAACGAACCGATTAAAAAACGACAAACACGACACGATAAAGATAACATGAAATAAAAATCAATGTATTTAATTAATATTTATTCATACATAACACAAAAAACACAAAAAACACGAAAAACACGACAAAAAATGTTAAATTGTGTCAGTTTCGTGTCAAATTTTGAACACGAACACGACACGACACGACGTCGTGTTTTTTACACGTGACACGAATACGACACGAACACGAATTCAAATTTCAATTTTGTTTCAATTTCATTTCGTATCGTGTATTTTTGTCGTGTCGTGTTATCAATTGTCACGTGCAAGTTTTGGAAACCACAAGGATCATATGTGTCAAAAAAATATGCATAAGGACTTGTACCGGTATTTTTTTGCCAACCATATAAACCATTTGTGTAACTTTTTCTTAATTTAATTAACATATCCTTGATGCTTGTTTGTAGTGGTTTGGTAAATGGGAGAAGTATGTGAAAGTCGTTTTCAGTATTGCTAGTAAAATCGTTCCCAGAGTCATGTTTGTTGATGAGGTTGGTAATATAAATCTTATAATTACTAGTTTTTCTTATACATATTCATGATATTTATGTTTGAAGTTTTATTATTTGTAATTTGCAGGTGGACAACATGTTGGGTAGACGTGAAAATCCAAGGGATGGTAAATTGGGATGGTTTGCATACAAATACAAAAGATAGAGAACGTGTACTTGTTACTCGGTGAAACCAATAGGCAATTTGATCTTGATGAGGCTGTGATTAGGACAATACCTCGGAGGTAAATAATATTTTGTCCCAAGGGAATTTTGGGTAAATGACATGTCATATAGTTAATATGAGGTGTTGTTTTGTGATGCATGTTGTGAGGTTGATGGTGAATTTACCGGATGCCACAAACATGGAGAAGATTTTAAGAGCGATATTAGCAAAAGAGGAATTGGTACATGATAGTGATCTTGAAGCGGTGGATAATATGACAGCTACTCGGGGAGTGATAATGTGATATGAAGGTTATTTGTGCCTTTTTTTCTCTATTTGTTACTTTGGTGGTTAATAATTAGTGAAATCTCCACAATAGTCCTAATATTTTAATCTAATATATAAAAAAAGTCTCAAATTAAAAATTGTTTAAGAAAAAACATGAATTACTTGTAAAATGACGATTTGACCATTTTTTCTCGGTTTACCGGTTTTATTACTTATCTATTTTCATTAAAGTCCAATTATTTTATCATAATTTACAAATAAGTCTCAAACTAAAATGAAATGGTGATTTGACTATTTTCTCTTTGTAACATACATTTTACCAGTTTTATTGTTTACCAAGATACCTAGTCATTAAATGAGCTAAAGAGATGTATATGTTGGGTTATATAATGTTGTGTTTAACATAAAACTTTATATCCTAATGTATTATATATTTTTGGAATATAAATGTATCTAACAAAGACTACACTAATTATATAAACTAGCAACAATTTCGTCATTTTTTAAGTTTATAAGAAATTTTAAATTGTCTATCTAATGTTATGTAACCCAATATATTCATCTCATCAGTTCATTTCTCGCATATTTTCCAGTAACAAACATCTTACCGGTTTCATTGTTGACATGGATACATAGTCTTAAATGAGCCGATATGATGGATATCAAATTTTATGATAAACCATCGTACTCATATCTTTTCAGCTCATTTAATGACTAGGCGTCAACGTCATCAATGAAACCGGTAAAATGTATGTTACATGGAGAAAATTGTCAAACCATCACTTAATTTTAGTTTGTGACTTATTCATAAGTTATGGTAAAATAATAAGACTTTAATGGAACTAGGTAACTAATCAAACTGGTAAATCGGGAACAAGGGGTCAAGTCGTCATTTTTACCGGTAATTCATGTTTTTTCGTAAACAAATTTTAGTTTGGGACTTTTTTTGTAAATTAAGGTAAAATATTAGGACTTTTCTAGAGATTTCCCTATTAATTTCCATAAATTTCATATACATAAAAGTCCCAGTTTTTACATAAACAAAGTTGATTCGTTTAAGATGTGAGATTTCAGATTTCCCTATTGGCACGTGGCATCAACCCAACCATCTAGGGTTTGTTGGCATATTGTCTCAACCCAACCATACAAGGTTTGTTGGCATATTGCCTCAACCTAACCATCTCGGGTTTGTTGGTCTACCGCACGAAGCAGTACCACCTCAATTGTAAGTCAAAGCTTAGGGAGTTCCCCCAAAGTACCAGCACACCACATAACAAATAAGCATACTATATGATCAGCCAACCTAACTGGATCGCCTCGCGGGGCCTACAGTCTATCTGGACCGCTCAACGAGCCATCAGAATGACTGGACCGCCTCACATGACCTACAGCCTATCCAGACCGCTCCATGGGCCGCCTGCCTGACTGGACCGCATCGCAAGGCCTACAGCCTATCTGGTCGTCCCCGGGTGTCTTGGCCTACAACATAAAGCAGAACCGCCTCAACCCAACACAAAATGTTAACATATGCAACAAATAAACATAAACACATAACCAACATATACATATAATCAGACGGATATATTAAACGGCTACCAACTATCATATCACTATCCCGATTAGGATAAATAATCTAGTGGGTCGGCATTGGTGCCTTTGACCCACGTGTACAGTAAGAAAAACTCACCTCTCAGTCTGAATGCAAGCTAAATAAATCTCGGTCCCGAAAATCAGCTCAACGATCACGTAACCAAAACCAAGGACCTAATCTCAATTAATCGGCTCAAAATACCTAAAATAGCCTTAGGTCAATTTGGTCAAAACTTATGGTCAAAGGTCAAGGTCAACGGGTCAACTCGATCCACTCAGTTGAGTGCTTGGGGCATACTTAGCACCTACGCTGGATGTACTTAGGCTTTGACTGGAGTCGGGCGGTTGACCCCGTTCGAGTGGCGTACGCTGGGTTACGCATGACGTACGTGCATACTCTCTTTTTCCTCAACAAGAGCTTAATGCATTAAGCTCTCACTTCCAAATGTCAGATCCAAGGCCAAAATACCACTAAGAGTCATAAAGTTTCCAACTTTATGACTTTGCATGCCCATTAAGTGCTTAATACACAAAATCCCAACTTCTTAACACCTTAAGACCTTCTAAAGCATGCATGGAGAAAAGCTAAGCATCAAGACCACATTTTTATGACTCAAGACCCCTCATTAGGTCTGAAAGGATGACTTATTCGACTAAAAGCATGTCATGCTCAAGAATCATCATAGTTGGGACCAAAAATACCCTAAATGAAGAAATGGCTAGATCTATAAGATAAAATGATCAAGTTAGGAGTTTTTTTACCTTCTGGAGGTTGCTAGTAAGGACAGAATCCCAGATCCAAGTTGCTTCCAAGCTCCAAAGTCTTTCTACCACCTTCTTCTTCTTAAAAAATACCACCAAAAAGACAAAAATGAGTTTAAGATTATAGCAATTTATAAAAATTGGTCAGAGTTCAGTGGTCAAACCACCGCAAACCTTTGTGTATTAAAGACCAATTTGTGTGTAATTTTATGTTTATAAACTATATTAAAGATATTATATTTATAATTACTTTTAGAACATCTCAAACTGCTCAAACCATCTATCTTTGAAGATTAAATCAAAAATCACCAAAAATTAAACTTATTTGCGACGTTTTTTTTTTTTTTTTTTTTTTTTTTTTTTTTTTTGCATTAAGTGTAGTTGAGAGTTATGGGTAAGAAATTTGAATAGATTACGTTCTCCTAATTTCGTGGATATAAATAACATCCAAAATGGAGACCGTATGAAGAAGTCAGACTCATTTTAAGTTATAAAATCATTATTTACCTGATTTTCCTGAAACGAACCGTGCTCTGCTTTGTTTGGAATAGCTACAAACCTCGTAAATCGTTTTTTAGCACGTTTTTGAACTCAGATTATGGTCTATTATTTTATTTCATTTTTATCAAAATCTTCAATCTTGACCAAAATCATATTCATAAAATTTGTTGAATCTAAAGCCAATTAATCGTGAAACTTTAAATGTCATTTCGCGGAGATTTGTATATCGGAATTTATAAAATATTATTAAATATAATCAAAATTATACAATTGAATATAAATATTATAATATAAGTCTTAAATGTCAAGTCTTCTAATAAGCATCTCTTTTGTCATATTATATATATATATATATATATATATATATATATATATATATATATATATATATATATATATATATATATATATATGTTTATATTTTTCACAATATAATTTTCTTCATGCATAACGCATAGGTGTTCAACTAGTATGATATAAATAAAAACGAACTCTAGCAAGTAGCTAGAACAAAGAAATACAACCGAGCTAAAGCTAACATAGTACCTAACATACAAGTTCCCCAATGCATTTTATATCTTTTCCTTCAGATCCATGTTCTTCATTGAACTGCAACCAAAAGCAAATCATTGATTACTATGCTTTATCTAACATGCGATGAACGACTTTCCTATTCCTCCTTCCCCTTTTTGACCATCGACGAACAAAATGTTTCTGTTTTTCTTTTCTCTCATGTAGATTATGAAATTGAGTTCGATTCTTTCTTTATTAACATATGTATTCAAATAAGAAACAAGAAATGAAAAGGTATAAAAAATACACAAAATCTAAATTGAGTTTAGGGCTCAGAATCGATGCATGTAGGCGGTAAGAAGAAGATGCATGTGTGTCGGAATCAATGCCAGGTAGGCGGTGGAGAAGAAGGGTTAGCTGATAAGTAGTATTGGGCAAGAAAGGGGAGGGATATGGACTTCTCCTTATTTGCACATGCACATTTCTTTTAGAATGGCTAACACATGCATAGTGTTTTTGACAACATGATACATTTTGCAAGCATACAACGAATCATGTAATTTTGTCATAATTTTAAAGGTAAATCATACCCTCATCAGGATAGTCAATACCAAAAAATGATAATAAAACATTTGTCATTTAATTTCATCTACTCATCTTTTTAACTAAACAACCTTGTGCACATGTTCCAGTCAGTTTTGTACAACATAATACACCAATCCTCAACACAAATTTAAAATAGATTCATAAAAATTAAAGTAAAAAACATGACATTGACATATCATCATACACTATAAATTCATCTCAGCAGTAGAAGGCTGATCCGGCTTGTTTGAGTTTCCTTGTTCTTGTTTCACATCTGCAGGTGCTGACACTGAATTTGAACCCTGAAAATACATACAAACAAACACTTAAAAACACTTGTCCTTTTTCTTTTATGAAAATAGATAGAAAGGCATTTGTTTGCTAACCTTTATGGATATTTCAGCAAATGAAGCATCCATCTCTCTATTAGCTCGTTCACCTTCTTTCACATCATCCTGAATTTATACAAAATGAAACCATGAGTCCAAAAAAGAAACACTACAGTCTTTAACTTATTATGCACATACCATGTCCTTGGACTCAATATCATGGAGTTCCCTTTTCACACGTCCAATGAAAGGCTTTCTGCAAAGGCAAATACAAGAATATCAGAATTCAGGGAGGAGAATTGAGGAAGAAACTGTTTTTTTTTCTTTATAACGTTTGGGGGAAAGACGATTTTACCCCTCGTTGTTTTCATCAACATCAGAATCATCTGATCTTCGATCGTCATCCTCTTGATCTTCATCTGCCTGAATACGAGAAAACTTGACTGCTGTTAGCTTCTCATGATTAGAGATATACAAATTCAAAAAGTGAACTTTTTGTAACAAATAACAAACCTCTGGGAATTCTGTATCAGGTGGGCGCTCTTGAAACTGGACACTTGGCGCATGCTGTAGTTTAGAGAGATTATCTAGAAGCTTTGACCGAATTTCATCTAACAGCTGGCGAGAGTTCTTATTTTCCATATTACTTGGAGCTACATGAAGAGTATAATCAGGACCAAAGTACTCATAATACTCATGTTGAGGCATCTTATCTTCTAACTCAACCCCAAGTGCAACTCCTGTCTACAAAACCAAATCAAGATTGCATTATATAAATCTTTATTTAATCACACCATTTAATATTCATATAGTTATTAAAAAAACCAAGAATACCTCATAGCACCAGCATCTAGCAACATTGCGTATTGTATACCCTCCACCACCAAGTAACAATAAAGGCACATTGAAAGATCTCATATACTTCACACACTCAGCATGCCCTTTAATTGATAAATTAAAACAACCCAATCTATCTCCTGATAAAGAATCTGCACCACATTGTAACACAACAGCACCAGGTCTGAACACTTCCATAACTTTACCAATTATTGGCTTAAACAACGACTGATAGCTTTCATCATCAATTCCATCATCTAGAGGGACATTCAGTGAGTAATACTTTCCCTTTGAATACCCAATATCTCTTATATCCCCTGTCCCCGGGAAATAATCACCAAATTTGTGGAAAGAAACAGTCATGACTCTATCAGTAGTGTAAAAAGCTTCCTCTACACCATCACCATGATGAATGTCAATATCTACATACAGCACACGTTGGTGCACTTTCAGAAGTTCAAGAATTGACAAGACAATGTCATTGACATAGCAAAAACCAGAAGCTTCACATTTTTTAGCATGATGAAGTCCACCTGCCCAGTTTATTGCTATATCACAATACTCATGGTTTAACTTCACTGCTCCTCCAACAGAGCCACCTGCATAGGTTTGACAGAAGGAGTATAGACCATCAAACACAGGGCAATCTTCACCAACATTGAACCTTTTTAGTTGTCTTAATTGATCTTGCTGTGTTTCTGGGGTTATGCCTCTTAGAAAAGAAACATAGTCATCAGCATGAAACCTACAAAGATCTTTGTCTCTAGCTGGAACAGGCTTTACAACATGCATGTTTTGAAGTAAACCATAGTGGGCTAACAGAGCATGTGTCATGCGAATTCTGTGTGGCTTCATTGGGTGACCTTGTCCATAATAGTAATTTCCAACCTCTGGGTCATAGAAGTAGTACACCTTTCTCTTCACTCCATCTGGCCCAGATGCTAAGGAATTGCCTCCAGTTTCCATCTAAAATCTGAAAAAGATAGCACATTAGAGGCAAATTTAGGACAGCTTTTGGAGTATTGACCTAATTGGCTTAGTACACAAAGAGAGATCTCCACTCATCATATTAAGCTCAAACAACGACGTTTGTATATTTCGTCTTCTAGATCTTCATTTCAAACTGAATGTATATTTGTATCAGGCGTAAGAATATTAAACGAAAACAATCTGACCTAATTTCACCACTCAACTTACACGACTAGATTTATCCTCCCTTCCCTACTTAATGAACATAGCAATTCGAAAAAAAAAATCCGAGTCAGGCCCTAATTAGAGAAGGCCACGAACCGAGAGATTTTCATAACACAAACAATACATCAAAATTAAGAAGGAACAAATTATTAACGTAAATCATACACCGAACTACGTACTGAAGTACTGTATACAGAAATCGAAAACAAAATCACAATAAAAAAGTGTAAAAGAGAAACACCTGCAACCGCGGTGGTTAATCCGGCCAGTTTTGAACGAGTGAACAGGTTTGCATAACAAATACCTGCAACTGCAAGGATTAATAGGGTGACGAAGAGAATGGGAACAATCGAGAAAGATCCGGTGGCTACGCTCTCCTTGAATATGAGTATTTCTCCAAGTTTGCTAATGGCTACCACTGTGACCGAATGTGAGTAGTAATAGGCATAGCGGACAGTTCAGGAGAAATGGGCCGACGCACAACCTTTGGACTTTTTATCAGGATTGGGTCATTTATAAGCAAATCAGAAAGGTCCAAGTCCAAACTCTAAAAAAGGAAATGTTTGTTGCAATTTTGCAAACAACCAATTCTATTAATAATTTAAATCTTTTTAAAGAACATTAAATCACCTCAATATAATAATGGAACGTGTTCAAGAGCCTATTTTCTAAAGTTAAATGAGTGAAGTATTTTTTTAAATAGATGTTATTTGAGAGCTTAAAAGCGAAGGCTTTAAGTGCTTGGATTAAGTTGCAAATTTTGACAAGTAGAAGGGTAAACGTATAGTCTCATTCTAGGTTGAAAAAACTTAATTCTTTTAACTTTTTGCATAACTTTTATTGAGTTGGTATCTTTTATCCAACAACACAGTTTATTAAATGTTAGGGTTATAAGGTTTAAGATTTAGACATTGTACATGTGTCTATTCGAATTTGTAAAAAAAATGATCAAATCAAACAATCATACACACAATTAAATAAATACAGATTTACCTTCTAACAAACAATTTTCTTACAGCTTGCTACCCCCCATTTCTTCAAGCCTAACTATGTTATCCCATAAAAAAGGTAGAAAAAACAAAATAAAGAATCAGAATCAGTTTTATTAAACACTACAAAATCATATCCGGCAAATTTAACTTTCACCTAATCAAACAAACAAGAATCAATGCCAAGCTATCCATTCTCCCTTTCATGCAACGCCAATAATATGTATATTAATAATCAACAACTATCGTGTTTTCTCTAGACTCAGATTCCAAAGACTCGGTTTTACATGTGGTAAATCATTCGAACAAATGCATTAACCAAACACACTTGTCTAAAATCCGACATGAACAACATAAGTAAAGTAAGGTATTTACGAATTCTGTAAAGCTTTCCAATATCTTGAGCAAGATGGATTCAAATGTATCGCTTGTAGAATCCATCTCAATGGATTTTTTCCATGTATTGTTCTTGATGCAGAGTAGCCACCTTCTTGCAACTGTTTTGAAACCAAATGCATATGAAGAAAAATCTCCCCCGGCCTCATCTCTGCACATATTTTCAACAATCAGAATGACAAGGGCATTTACGTCTTTTGCACACCGTTCAGTAACCAGTAAATAATGAAAATTCGAACCTGGAGGCCAAGATGACCATTCAAACTTAAGATATTGACTCCATTGCCCTTTATATCCAAGACTTGCTTCTGCTTGCCCTAATAAAAGTTGCAAAATAGGTAAACTTGCGTAACAATTGTCTCTAGCTTTCTTCAAACTCCCAACAGCAAGCAGCAAGAAATCTGAGTTGCATTGTTGTCTTGCAAGTTCCATACAAATGGCACCTGTAAACCAGTGTCATATGTATAAATGTATAATCCCATCAAAAAATTTACATAATTAGTAATAAGGAATAAATAAATAAATACCATGACACAAAAACAAACAGCTCTCAGAACCGTTTAACGAGCACGCATATGCAAAAAACTCTTCAGCACCAACAAAATCACGATTTGAAACCGCAATCAACCCCTGGACCATTTTCCATACAGCTGTCCATACATTCCATGAATATTTTATATCTTTTGAACATTCTTCAAATCTCAATTCGATTATATTTATATTCTCATCTCCTTGTAGACCATATTGACATTCGATGTATTTGAGGCAAATTAAACCGATATGATAATCGGTTCTCAAATTTATACATTTTGTGTATTCTTCATGTAAGCTGACATGGTTGTTTTCTGCAGCATATGCCCGACATAATTGCAAGTGTGCAAAGAAGAGATAGTCATCTGGGATAGAAAGATTTGAAGCGTTTTTAGCATGTTTTATGCAGTTCATGTGGTCCCCACTTTGTAAACTTATTTCAGATGCACAAAGTGACAGCTGGAACTTTTGATAGGGGCAGGATAGGGATTCGTCTGAAAGAGCTAAAGTAATTAACTTTTCGAGTCCTGTGTTTATATGTTGAGGGTATCTCTCTTCACGTGCTTTTTGAATGTAGTTGAGGATTAAAAGGTATCTTGCATTTTTATTCCATGGTTCTTGATGCCACCACCTGTAAAAATCAGAGTTGTATAAGCTTTTTTTTCATGGATTAGAAGTAAATTTTCGTAAAGGGTAAAGATGGAAAGCGTGGTACTTTTGTAATAGTTTGAGCGATCCATGTTGAGGGGTAGATTGGTCTTTACAGGTGGGAAAGGTGTGTTTATTGTTGGTGTAGCAAGCAACTGTACTTGCACCAAGGATTTCAGGTGCGCATTTTAGACCTTTTTCTTTTCTACACTCTGATTGGCTGCTTCTTACAGTAAAGCATCTAGTGGACAAGTGTGCATCTTTTTGTTCTTTACTAGATATTAAGAGATAACCAAGAACATTCCTGTTAGCAACAAATTTTTGTTAGAAATTTCCACAAGATTAGATAGAAATTAATCAAATTACTGATTATCAGAAGTTTAGAAATGATGAATAATTCAGAACATAGATTATATCAATCAAGATTTACCTTAGAAAATAACTGTTGGGGTACTTATGGAGGATTTTTCTAAGGTGATCAATTCCACTCTGAATTCCCAAGCAATGCTCTGAACCATTTTTCACCTGCAAAAACAAATTATAAATTCATCACATATTCAAGTTTGGCATGCTAAATAAATAAATAAAAAATATGGGTTAGGAAAACGTACCAATTTACTTAATACTATCAAAAAATGCATTCCAGTAATTTCCTCATGACTTATGAGGGAAGATCGGCTACTTGAAACAACTGCCTCAAGCTGATTGCTTTGATCCAGAACATGAATAGCAGATACCACAAAACTAACTTTTGAACTTTTAAATAAATCTTTTGGCATTTTTAAAATGCTTGTCATCACTGCCTCTTGACCAGAAATATAGTAAAGTAATCTACATATAAAACTTATGGAGGTGGATGCCTTTTGTGGTTCCAATGATTTAACACCTGCAGCTAAAATCCTCACCACAGACAAAGCCTGATCATTCTTCCCAAGTTGCCATGAAGATAAAGCATATATATGCAAACCTTCCCGATCCAGAACACCTGATTTTTAAAAACAGTTGTTTTTCCTTAACATATGTATATAAAAAAAAAAAAAAAAAAAAAAAGTGGGCAAATAAAAAAGATGCATGAAGATTCAAACCTTTCTTCTTTAGTTCTTCGCATTCTTGCACTGCCTCATAAGCTTTACCATCCTGCATCAATGTAAAATAAAGGCATAAAATTTTAAATGTATTGTGAAAATATATAATATATAAGAAAGGAAATTAAATAATTACCTTACAGAGTGACCTTGCCAAATTAATTGATATATCAAGGAGTTTTGAGGCGTCACGAGAAGAAGTGTTGAGTGCATAACGTGCTAACTTATAAGATGTAATAGCAGATGGATAATCACATCTTGCCTCACAAACAAGCCCTAGAAGATTGTGAGATTCTGGATACTGAGGTGCATGATGCAAAGCCTGGCTTATGGGTCCAAATACCTGTGACAAATGAGGGTATGTAAGTGTAATTATGAATGTGGGACCCATTGTAAGACTATGAGTATGAACCTTTTCTTGCATATAACAAGTACCTCTGAAGATGAAAGTTCACCAGAAAGTAAAGCAAGCTTTGCAAGACCCATCTGAAATTCTGGAAGCTGCACAAAAATGGTGTTTTCAGAACACTTCTTCACAAAACTAGAGAGAGACACAGAGAGAGAGAGAGAGAGAGAGAGAGAGAGAGAGAGAGAGAGAGAGAGAGAGAGTACAGGTAGTATTTGAACAGCTCTTAAACAGCAATCATAAGCTTCATCTGCCTTAAGTGCTCTGAGAAAAGAAACTATTTAAATAAAGGTGAAAAGTACATTGCTATTATTGGTTTTGAAAAAAGAGATGAACTTGCCTAATGGACATATCTGCTGACATGCCAGCCCATGGTAATGCAAGTGAAGGATCAATACTCCTGGCACGATCAAATGCATTTTGTGCCAATTTCTTGTCACCTTGTTTTCTATAAAGCTGTAGAAAGTCAACATTTAGCCATAGCTTCATTGACAATAAAAAAAAATTAGGAGATTTACTCAATGTAAGGTCTACCTTCCCAAGATATGCCCATGCAACAGCTAATGATACATCTAACTGCAATGATCTGATAAAAGCATGTTGCTTTAACTCAACATGATGTGATAAGCATCCCAATGCAACCCAGAATTCATTATTGGAACTCTCAAGTAATAAACCACCTAAAATCATTTTCTCAGGTAATTGCCTGCACATGAAAAGGAAAAGAAAATTTGTACCTAAACAAGATTTAATTGGGTTACAAGATCACAAGTGAAAGTACTTACTTTTGGATAGGATCATGTTTCTTTTCCTCCTTAAAATAGTTTATGACATCTATAGTGATGGCAATATCTGTGTAGATGTTAGCTTGCCATGGAGCCAAATGTAGAGCATGTTGATATGAACGCCTGGCACTCAGTGCAGCTGAAGAACACGCGTTTTTCCATGAAAGAATGGAATCAGCCAAAGCTTTCTCTGTTTCTAACACATGGTCTTCATCAATCCATGGGATGCAATTCGCATATGTAAGCTAGCAAGGGCAAAAATGTCATATACCAAGTTCACACATACATAACAGAACTTTCATAACGAGATCAAAAAAATATGGGCATACCTGAATATCACCATGCAACTTCCACATGCATGAAACATTTTTTGCCAAGAAAGTACCAGTTTTAACAACTTTTGATGCCTCCTAAAAATTTATAAAGAGTTTTTTAGATGTTTTGTATTAATTTTGACACAAGTATTGGAATTAATTTACCTCTAATATTGAAGCTCCCCATCTAAATGCACCTGAACTTATACATTCCTTTGATAACTCAAGAAGCCCACACCCAAGTCCATAGTGTGCAGCTACATTTTCAGGTGATATCTGTAAAGCTTGCTGAAACTGCTCAACTCCCTTCACCCATAGAGCTAGTTAGTGAAATATACATTAGATGTATTGTTATAAGTTATAAACATGATCAATTAAGTAAGATTATAGGTATAAGGGAGTAAGTGAGAAGCAAACTACAATTAACTGAACTAATAGCAGAATCACACAAGGAATCTTAGTTAGTTGCAACTACATGTGGCAAAATATTACCTTTCGATGTGAACCAAGCATCAAGAAGACATATCCACTCTCAACCATTGCAAAAACTCGTGACTCCTCCAACTCAATAGCTCGACCATATGACTATGCAATGAAAAAAGAAGTCAAATGTATGTAAGTGATCAAATGAGGGAGAAATGAACATTTGTAGGGGAAAAGTACCTTAATAGCTGCTGTGAACATGCTCAATCGCTGATATGCAAGACCTAAAGCCTAAAGTAAAGACAAAAATAAGGGAGCAATCTTGAGTAATACCAACAAGAGAAGGGTATAATAGACAATTATGAGAAGAGAGTACATACTTCCCATAAATCTGCAGATGTAGGATACCCTCTAATGGCCTGCTGAAGATTATGAACTGCCTCAGACCATTTCTTCTGATGGACCTGCAAGAAGTACCTAAATGTCAATGGAAAACATGTGGGAGTTGGGGCCCAAATTTTAAGCCAGAAATGGAAAAAAAAAAAAAAAAAAAAAAAAAAAAAAAAAAAAAAAAAAAAAGATAAGCAAAGAAGATGATGAAACACCTGTAGAAAACCTAGTCTACGAAATGCCCAAAATGCCCTTGGCGACTTCCCTGCAGCTTCACGGCAAACAGCAACCTCCAAGCTCTCTTTTCCTTCTTTATCCAACAAATCACACATTGATTCCTGCAAACAATGGGACACAATATAGAATTCTTTACCATCTATATGGGTATAAAATTTTGCACTTTTGAGTTTTGAAATAAAGCTTAGTGGAATCTTTATGAACAATTAGGTCCAAAATCAATAAACTTGAATGGGTTGGAAAAATCTTGCAACAGGAAAACATAAATAAACAATAAAGGAAATTAAACGAATGTATAAAGATAGGTGAGAAGTTAAGAATAAGACTAACCCCAGATTCAGAATCTTGAGGATCAAGAGTGAGAGCCCTCTGATAACACTTGAGAGCTCTCTGAGTATCAACTGAAACTTTGCTATAATAATGACCCAAATACCTAAAAGCATTTGCATCTTGTGGGTTTAGCTTTGCTGCAATCACAAAATGCTCTGCTGCCTTTTCCTTAGATTCTGACCCAATCCCCTCCCACAAGAACAAACCCTGAATTCATTACAAAACCTATTAAAAGGAAACCTAGAATTTTAAGTTATATTCAGTGAAGAGGTTAAAGATTTTGTTACAAGATTAAAATGGAGGGAAGGGTCATCCGGGTTGGCAGCAACAGCTTCCGTTAACTGTGTGAAAACAGGGTCTTCTTGACTGTCCATTTCTTCAGCCTAAAATTAAAATTGAGATTAAATAAGATATGAGATACATAATCATTATCCCCGGAGAAATAGAACACGCTTGATAAACGTAAGCTTATATTGCTTCATACATAATGACAGACGGGTGGAATACCTATACACAATTGCTAATTTGATGCCTACAACTCAATGATTATTGACACAAGGTTTTACCATAAGTGTTAAAAACCAATTACGAGCATAATGCACTTAGTAAACCGTCATTTAAAGAGCACAAAATGCTCCGAGTTTCAAAGACAATTAAGAACCCATGCAAATTATACAATTTACGATATCAAACCCTTCGAGCAATAAGAAAACGCTTAAGTTAACAGTAATAAGTAAGCTGAAATTACAGCAATTTTATTAGGGTTTCAAAGTTTGAAGAACCCAATTCTCTTTCTCTTCCTTTTTAGACTATGGTGATTATGTAAATTGGTGATAATAAATGAAAATTTAGTCAATAGTAGTAAGAAATTTTGGAAGCAAAAGTTCGACACTTGCCATTCAGGATCCGCTTAGGGCAACGCACTGTGCGATACAAGTGTGCGATAAGGAGGATGCGAGGAAGCCAGACAGAAAAAGAGACTTCTATGTGATGGGATGGAGAGACGAAAATACGACTGCAGCAAGTGGCGGCCGGCCGGGACGAGCGGAGGAGCTGCAGAATGCAGTTTCAGAGAAGGATGCGGACGAGATAGTTTGAATGTTTGACCGTTTGAGACTTCCGGTGTTCCTCATGTGCTCCGGGTCGGGTCGGGACTATGAAAGTGTTTCTATACACAAACCAAACGAACATAAATCGGGGCTACTTCATGTTCATTCATTTAAGTTAGTTGAACAAATAAACGAACATGCTAACGGAATATAAACGAACAAACGTAAATCAACAAAGATTAATAAACATAATTGAACATATATAAACATCAATGAACATATAATATAGTAATATAATCAAACATAATTAAGCATATATAAACATATGAACTTATATGAATAAACATAAACGAACGTAAAGGAATATTCACGAACATAATTGAACGAACGACACCATTATTCATGTTCGTTCGTTTAACTAAACGGACAGAAATTTTTGTTCATGTTTGTTCATTTATTAAATAAACGAACTTCCCGTTGAACAGTTTGTCGAACATTCAGTTCGTTTACAACCCTATTTCTATAGCTTTAGGATGGGCAGAGTGGGACTCGGCGACCCTCGACAGATCTGATGTGGACTCGGTAAATACTAGGTCGGGAACTCGGCATGCCAAGCTCGAAGCCCAAACTTGGTAGAAATGTGTTGAGTATCTTTCTTCTTTCTCCATTCTTCCTCCTTCCTTCTTTCCCATTCGGCAAATAGCCCCTCTATTCTCCCTCTCTTCTTCTTCCGAACTTCAACCCCCCCCCCCATTTTTTATGATGTGGAGTCGGTAGGTGTTACACAACTCCGTTCAGCCTTTTAAATAATCAATTTAATATATGAAAATTGTAACATCCCAATATTTAGGTATGAACTTAAAGCTTATTATTTATATTTTCAGGGCAACTCGACGAGTTGGAAGGCTCCAATTTGTTGTGTAGAGTATTTAATGCACGCGTATCTTTCAATGTCTAATCGACGAGTTAGAAGGCTCCAACTCGACGAGTTGAAGGCTAAACATGAAAACCCTAATTTTTAGGGTTTGCACCTTATTTAAAGGCCTTAACTCTCATTGTTGGCCTCCCTCATCGCCTCCTTGTCCAAAGAAAACCCTAGTTCGTGTTTTTGCCCTCATTGTGTGTGTAAGAGCTTAGATAGTGATTTTTGGTGCTCTTTTGGAAGGAACAAGAAGCTTGAAGAAGTTGGCTGAAGGGAGATGTTGTAGATCCAGTGTTTACTCTGTTGTGGCAACCATTTTGAGGTATAAAGTCGATACCTTGGCCTCTTATTGCTTAGATCTACTTCTATGGAAAGATATTGTTATTCTTGGTCCATATTGGAGTCATTCCTGGAATGATGCATTGTTTGAATTTGCCACTTCAGATCTGGATGTTTTGTGGCTCGTTGAGCCTAAAGTTCCAAGCTTTATCAAGTATTGGCCCTCCTTCATGCCCTAAGCCTCTTATTAAGCTATGATTTAGTGTTTTAGCCCCTTTGATGTCATGCATGGACGTAAAGTTAGCAACTTTACGTGGTATCTCAGTCATAGGGGACCAGATCTATAGTTTGGATCATTAGACTCACTTAGGAGATGGTTGAATGAGTTAAGACAAGGGAAACTCAACGAGTTGCTCTGCCAACTTGGCGAGTTGGCCCAGGGTTTCCTCGATCTTCTGGACACTATATAAACTCGACGAGTTGTCTTGACGACTCGACGAGTTGACTTGGGTTTTCGTGGTTTTTCTGAATTCTGAAAGGAACTCGACGAGTCAGTAGATGCACTCGACGAGTTGGGTCAGCATGGACTTTTGACCTTGACTGTTGACTTTGAATTTGACCATAGTTGACCAAGTTTGACTTTAAGGGTATTTTTGGGAATTCAAGATTTTGATGGAGCTAGTCACATGGTGGTTGTAGGAGGTTTTGTTCAGATCTGTGATTTGAGAATTGGATCTTGTCAGTCAGTGCTACTTGTGAGGTGAGTTTTCCTCACTATACTAACAGGGTCGAAGGCACCAAGGCCGACCCTTTTGGATTGTTGTCCCGGTTATCGTATGATGCTATCTGTAGTGATATGTTAGATCTGTATCCTAGTGTATAGGATGATGCTATGATTGATGATATGTTAGACCTGTATGATTATTATATGTGCTAGCTAGCGTTTGTTAGATTAGGTGTCTAAGCCCATAACTATAATTGGTATGTACTTGAATTGATAGCAGCACAGTCCTTTTGGGTTGCCCTCAAACCTAGCAACCAGACAAGGAAATTATGAAAGGAGAGATATTAATTTATTATAAGATTAATAAATTAATATAAATGAATTTATTAATATGTTAAAAGATTAATATATTAATAAGAAATCATTATGTTTAATTAATTGTTAGCCAGAAATTAATTGGAATTAATTTTGGGGTTAAAAGAATTAATTATAAGGTGCAGGGACTAGTATGCAATTAATTGATAGTTGAATGGAAGGTTCCAGAACCCCCTTGGAAGGAGGTGGACGAAAACCCTAGGGGAAACCCTAGAGAATTCGTCAAAGGGGTCCAAGATAAGGCCATTGGGTTTGCTTAGGCCCTAAGCAAAGGATAACTAGGGTTTCCCCTAAACCCTAGATCCCTCAGCTATATAAGGAGCCTCCTGGTTCATATTTTGGTCACTCTTTCTTTTGAAGAAACCCTAAGGCCGAGATTTTGCATACTCCCTCTCCCCTCTCTCTTCTACTTTCCTTCTTGCTAGTTTGGGTGTGATTTCATTAGAGGCATTACACTTGTGGTGCTAAGCTTCCAAGAAGATCAAGATCAAGATCAAAGGAATTGTCAATTGTTTGCTATAACAATTGAAAGGTATGTAACTCCTAACCCTAGTTTGTTAATTTCGAAATTAGCCTCTCTCCTCTAGGGTTCTTGTTTTGCAATTTAAAGTTGTATGTTCAATAGTTAAAGCATAGATCCAAGTAGGTTGCATGTGAACTTAGGAACTGTTTTCTAGGTTATTTGTTTTACCTAAAACTCATCAGTGGTATCAGAGCCATTGTTTTGTTTTAAATTGAATTGCTACAATTGTTGATTTGCAAATTAGGGTTTATAGCTATTAAACCCCAAAGGCCATTTTTTCGATTTTTAGGGTTGTGGATCAAAGGGTTTTCGAAAACCCTAGCCTCCAAAGAACCCTAATCGAAATTAGGGTTAGGGTTTTGAAAAACCCTAGCCTCCTCCCTTGTGAATTTCGAAATATGCTAGATATTTTAGGGTTTCTTGTTTTGGATAATTGTTACTTGATTAGATTAATTGGATAATTATCCTTACCCTAATTTTCGAAATTTAGAAGGATAAGAATTAGGATTAAATTAATTGTTTAATTTAATTGGATAATCCTTACAAGATTTAATAAATTAATTAAAAGTTAATTAATAGATAAACATTAAATCTAATTAATTGGTTTATTTAAATTTAAAATTTAATAGTTTAAATTTCAAAATTTATATAAACCCTTGGAGTTTTTAAAATGTTTTAAAACACACCTTATATATATATATATATATATATATATATATATATATATATATTATAATTAAAAGTTTAATGTTATATATGTATAAGAATATGGTCAGTCAAATCGCTAGTATGCCTCATTCATGAAGCTAATCTATAAGGGGGGTATAAGGAAACTGCCTATAAAATGGTAGTTGAATGGGTGTCCACTCTCACCTACCGCTTCCTTGATTAGTGGGGGTCGTTAGCAGAACGGATTTGATAGGACAACTACTTCTCATTAAAAGTATAATGCTATTAAAGAAAGTACTAGAACATTATTTTTAAAATCCTAGCTCTAGTTACTTTAGGAAAAATGTGAAAAGTATGTTAATCCATGAAATTGCACATTATGCTTTATTGGTCGTTAGTGGAGCATGTGTGGTTAATCAGCACACTAAAAGGCACTAATAAAGAGTAGTAATGTGTATCTTATAATTATCATTTTGATGGAGCATGTGTGGTTTACCGACACATCAATAGTTAATGATAAAGACAATAAGGTTACCAAGCACATTTGCATGGTTATTCACATCCAGTTTGTGATCCTCGGTATCCCAGTCACAAATAGTAGAGCATAATCCGAGATTAAAACATGCCATTAAATAGTTTTGATGTATCTCAAAACAATTAGGAATTTCATTTCGTTTATTTTGTCTAATGGTGGAATTGGTGAATCGTCATTCACCTACCTTTATGAGATTTGAACTTGGATCTCGGCATCCCATTTCTAAGTTGTAAATCGTCATAGTTGGGTCCTAACCTTAATACGATATCTTTGGGTTATTGTATTGAGGTGTCTTGAAATCTAAACTAAAACTATCCTTCTTTTCAGATGTCTACTCCTGGAAACACTTCTGCTTCTTCATCCTCCAACCACAACTTCTCTTTGCTCAACATTTGCGCTAAAGTCGTTATGGATGGCTCGAACTATAACGATTGGATGCGTAACATCAAGATGGCGCTCAGATTCGAGGACAAAGATTATGTCCTTGAAAAGGAGCTCAAAGAACTTGATGAGTCCAAAGCAACTCCCGAAGAGTATGCTGCCTACAAGAAGCACTATGATGATGCTACCAAAGTGGCATGCATCATGGTTGCAACCATGTCCCCAGAATTAAAAAGGTACTATGAGGACTACTGGCCTTTTGAGATGAACAAGAACCTTATGGAAAAGTACCATAAGCGAGCTCGTCAAGAAAAGTTTGAAGTAGTCAAGTCACTCATGGCTTGCAAAATGAAAGAAGGGGAATCGTTTGTGTCTCATGTGCAAAGAATGAAACGCTACATAGAGTGTTTGGTCAAGCTCAACATTCACTTCGATGAGGAATTGGCCATTGACATGGTCTTAAACTCCTTGCCTGATTGTTATGGTCAGTTTATTTAACTTACCATTTGAACAACAATGAGCAGACGTTGGCCCAATTGCACAACTTGTTGCAGACAGCTGAGGCAGGGATGAAGGGTAAAAGTATACCCTCCACACCTGCAAGTCCCCCTGTCTTGGCCATTAGACAAGGAAAGGGGAAGAAGAGGAAAGGTCCTCCCAAGCAAAACTGGAAAAACAAGGCTCAAGCTGTGTCGTCTAGTAATAGCCCAAAGGCTAAGCCCAATGGTTCCACTCCCCATGTTTCTGATCCAAAAGAGGCCGTTTGCTTTTACTGCAATCAAAAGGGGCATTGGAAGAGATCTTGCCCACAATATCTGCAGGACATCAAAGATGGCAAAGTGAAGCCATCTTCGGCAGGTATTTACACTATTTCTTCTAATAACTCATTATCTCCTCGTTCATGGGTCCTTGATACAGGATGTGGTTTTCACATCTGTTCTGATTTGCAGGGGCTAAGGGAAAGTGAGGAGATAGAGCGAGGTAGGATAAACTTGATCATGGGAAACAAGAAGTCATCACCAGTAACCAAGATCGGAGTTTATCAACTTTTGCTTAGTAATGATGTTAGATTAGACTTAATAAAATGTTGCTATTCGTCTGAGATGACGAGAAACATTATTGCATTTCATGCATTGTTCAAACAAGGTTGTAAATATTCTTTTAATGGTTTGAATGGTTCAATTTCTGTTTATAAGAATGGTGTTTTTGTGTTTGAAGCTTTACCTTGTGATGGTGTCTATGAAACAGTGACTTGTGTTGATAGCTTAGGAAATAATGTACTTAATATTGACTTGTCTAATAGTGTAGACAAGGCATGCTTGTGGCATTGTCGTCTTGGACACATTAACAAGAAACGCATAGCCCAACTCCAAAATGATGGAGTGTTGGAATCATTTGACCTAAAATCAGATGATATGTGTGAGTCTTGTCTTTTGGGAAAGATGACAAAATCACCATTCATAGGGTCTTGTGAAAGAAGTGAAGGTCTGTTGGATCTCATACACACAGATGTGTGTGGGCCCTTCAGATCAACCACAAGGGATGCTAATCGATTCTATGTGACTTTCACTGACGATTATAGCAGATATGGTTACATCTACTTGATCAAACATAAGTCAGAAACCTTTGAAAAATTCAAAGAGTTTAAGCATGAAGTCGAAAATCAATTGGGCAGAAAGATAAAGATACTTAGATCCAATAGAGGCGGGGAGTATCTTAGCATCGAGTTCAACGACTATCTGAAAGAATGTGGGATAGTCTCACAATTGACTCCTCCTAGGACACCACAGTTAAATGGTGTAGCTGAGAGGCATAATCGAACCTTGTTAGACAGGGTTCATTCTATGATGAGTCGTGCCTCGCTTCCTATTCACTTCTGGGGGTATGCCTTAGAGACAGCTGCCCACATCCTCAATCTTGTCCCTACAAAGAAGGTTGCCAAAACACCTCACGAAATATGGACAGGGAAGGTTCCCTCGTTAACACATATTAAAGTCTGGGGTTGTGAAGCTTTCGTAAGACGAGAGACTCACGACAAGCTAGCAGCAAGAAGTGAGAAATGTGTTTTCATTGGTTACCCAAAACAGTCTTTTGGATATTTTTTCTACAGACCTAGTGAGAACGTGGTGTTTGTAGCTCGAAGAGGAGTCTTTCTAGAAAGAGAGCTCATATCCAAAGAGGACAGTGGGAGTACCATTGACCTTGAAGAGATTCAAGAGTCAACCAATGAAGGAACCTTAGATGACACTAGCACTCAACCAGAGGAAACAGTTCCTGTTAAACCAGTTGATAAATCATTACCTCTTCGTAGATCCACTAGGGTGAGTGTGCCACCTGAGTTGTATGGTTTTCATATCACTTCAGACGGCGACACATTCATCAGTGATAGGACACTGGTGAATTTAGATGAACCAGTCTCTTACAAGGAAGCAATGGCAGGCCCAGAGGCTTCCAAGTGGAAAGAGGCAATGGAAAGCGAGATAAAATCCATGTATGACAACCATGTTTGGAATTTGGTTAATAGTGCACCAGGTCGGAAGACAGTTGGGTGCAAATGGATCTTCAAGAAGAAGACAGACATGGATATGAATGTGCATACATTCAAGGCTCGACTGGTTGCAAAAGGTTTCACTCAAACCCCAGGGGTTGACTATGATGAGACTTTTTCGCCAGTAGCTAAGATTAAATCTATTAGGATATTGCTCGTCATAGCTGCCTTTCATGACTATGAAATCTGGCAGATGGATGTCAAGACTGCCTTCCTTAACAGGAAGTTAGCTGAGGATGCTTACATGAGTCAGCCAGAGGGTTTTGTTGATGTAAAGTTTCCGAATAGAGTATGCAAGCTTGAGAAATCCATTTATGGATTGAAACAAGCATCTCGCAGCTGGAATCTTTGCTTCCATGAGAAAGTCAAAGAGTTTGGTTTCTCTAGAAGTGAAGATGAGTTTTGTGTGTATATCAAGGCTAGTGGGAGTATAGTAACTTTTCTGGTGTTATATGTCGATGACATATTACTCATTGGTAACGACGTTCCAACCTTGAACGAAGTTAAGTCTTGGCTTGGAAAGTGTTTTGACATGAAATACCTAGGAGAAGCCGCCTATATTCTTGGGATTAGGATATTGATAGATAAAAAGAAAAGACTAATTGGACTTAGTCAGGGCACATACTTGGATAAGGTACTAAAGAGATTTAGTATGGAAAATTCCAAGAAGGGAAAGCTACCTATCCAGAGCAACACAAAATTGAGTAAGACTCAATGCCCTAGTACAGATGAGGAAATAGCTGACATGAGTCGTGTACCTTATGCTTCCGCTGTCGGATCGATCATGTACGTTATGAAATGTACTCGCCCTGATGTGGCCTTTTCTTTGAGCATGGTCAGTCGCTATCAGGGAAACCCGGGTAGAGCTCATTGGACAACCGTAAAGAATATACTCATGTATTTGCGAAGGACGAAGGACTGGGTCCTTGTGCTTGGTGGCAGTGATACTTTAAGATTAGATGGTTACAGTGATGCCAGCTTTCAGACGGATAGAGATAACTTCCGTTCTCAGTCGGGCTGGGTATTTTTACTGAATGGAGGAGCAGTTACTTGGATGAGTTCCAAGCAAGATACGGTGGCTGATTCTACTTGTGAATCAGAGTACATAGCAGCAAGTGAAGCGTCGAAAGAAGCAGCTTGGTTGAGGAACTTCATCAGGGATCTCAAAGTTGTTCCAACCATCCAGGAGCCTATGGAACTGTTCTGCGATAATGAAGGAGCGGTTGCCTTGACAAAGGAACCGAGAGATCATGGTAAAACCAGACATATCGACAGAAAGTAACATTTCATCAGACATAAAGTATAAGAAGGCCATCTTATAGTGAAGAGGGTATCATCTGAAGACAACCCAGCAGATCCCCTCACAAAGGGTCTGAGTAGGGCTAAGCACATTCAGCATGCCCGGAGCATAGGACTAAAAGATGATATTAGTTTTAGTAGTTAGATTAGTTTTGAAACTTGTAACAAAATAAATGTAATTGACTTTTGGTGATTAAATAATAAAGTATTATTTATAAGTTTGGGTTCTACCTTTTGTCAATTGTTTATTGTTGTGTTTCATATTTTGCATGTTTTACTTCCCGAATAATATGATTGTTCAAACTCCACAGTCGCTCGTACTTTTGGAAGTAAGTAATGAATTAAGATTGTCATGAATTGGATTGCAGATTGTCTAAGGATAGACATGGCAATAGAATTGCTGCAATGTTCATGAGTACTAAGAGAGTGAGATTTGAGTATTGGATAAACCCACACTCAGAGTATTACTTCATGGAATTCATCACGAGTAATACTGAGACGATAATATCTATAATCTTAGAACAGAGATATATGAGTTGTAATTTGAAAGTCGGCTATACATTGGTAACACGAAAACGCATCAGTAACTTGGTGTTATAAAGTGTATTGTCATGTATGGTTTGATGAGTAAAAGATACAAGCATATGAGTCAACGTTTATTCGTTCCTTTTGCCCAAATGGGAAAAGCGATATCTGTGGGCCCCTCGATGATTTGGTGTTGATTTTTGTGCTGGGCCCAGCCAGGACTGAATTGATGTGTTCGATTAGAAGTCCTATATCATCACAAATCAGGAATCATGAAACATAGATTCTGGACAAAAGAGATTGATTACATTCCATGTCTTTTGTCTGGGGATATCTAGCAGAACGAAGGATTATATGATCACTTATCTTAGGACACGTAACTGAATGGGTCAGAGTTCGGCATCAGCTTTTTGGATGCTACAATTTGCTGGTCAAATTTAGAAGGCATACTAGCAATTATAGTTACATACTTATCCAAGTGGGAGACTGTTGGATTAGGTGTCTAAGTCCATAACTATAATTGGTATGTACTTGAATTGATAGCAGCACAGTCCTTTTGGGTTGCCCTCAAACCTAGCAACCAGACAAGGAAATTATGAAAGGAGAGATATTAATTTATTATAAGATTAATAAATTAATATAAATGAATTTATTAATATGTTAAAAGATTAATATATTAATAAGAAATCATTATGTTTAATTAATTGTTAGCCAGAAATTAATTGGAATTAATTTTGGGGTTAAAAGAATTAATTATAAGGTGCAGGGACTAGTATGCAATTAACTGATAGTTGAATGGAAGGTTCCAGAACCCCCTTGGAAGGAGGTGGACGAAAACCCTAGGGGAAACCCTAGAGAATTCGTCCAAGGGGTCCAAGATAAGGCCCTTAGGTTTGCTTAGGCCCTAAGCAAAGGATAACTAGGGTTTCCCTTAAACCCTAGATCCCTCAGCTATATAAGGAGCCTCCTGGTTCATATTTTGGTCACTCTTTGTTTTGAAGAAACCCTAAGGCCGAGATTTTGCATACTCCCTCTCCCCTCTCTCTTCTACTTTCCTTCTTGCTAGTTTGGGTGTGATTTCATTAGAGTCATTACACTTGTGGTGCTAAGCTTCCAAGAAGATCAAGATCAAGATCAAGGGAATTGTCAATTGTTTGCTAGAAAGGTGTGTAACTCCTAACCCTAGTTTATTAATTTCGAAATTAGCCTCTCTCCTCTAGGGTTCTTGTTTTGCAATTTAAAGTTGTATGTTCAATAGTTAAAGCATAGATCCAAGTAGGTTGCAAGTGAACTTAGGAATTGTTTTCTAGGTTATTTGTTTTACCTAAAACCCATCAGCGTTTAATATCTATGTGATGATTGTGTGATTGCGGGTGGGTTGAGGCGGTCCTGCTTTGTGCTCTAGGCCAACAGACTCAGGGTGGCCCGGATAGACTGAAGGCCCATCGGGGTGTACCAGTCAGGTCGAAGGCCCAGAGAACGGTCCAGATAGGTTGAAGTCCCGGTGAGGTGGTCCAGACATGTTGAATGTTCTAAGAGTGGGCCAG
The DNA here is from genome assembly GCF_002870075.4 of Lactuca sativa. Classification (NCBI taxonomy): domain Eukaryota; kingdom Viridiplantae; phylum Streptophyta; class Magnoliopsida; order Asterales; family Asteraceae; genus Lactuca; species Lactuca sativa. The sequence goes on along the minus strand of NC_056631.2, from coordinate 63,681,838 downwards.
ATAGACTGAAAGTCCGGTGAGGCGGTCCAGTCATGCTGAAGACTTTATATGCATTATAACATCCCAATCTTCAGGTATGAATTTAAAGCTTTATATTTATATTTTCAGGGCAACTCGACGAGTTGGAAGGCTCTAACTTGCAATGTAGAGTATTTAATGCCCGCGTATCTTTCAATGTCTACTCAACGAGTTGGAAGGCCCCAACTTGACAAGTTGAAGGCTAAACATGAAAACCCTATTTTTTAGGGTTTGCACCCTATTTAAAGGCCTTAACTCTCATTGTTAGCCCCCTCATCGTCCCCTCAGTCCAGAGAAAACCCAAATCGTGCCTTTTTTTTTTTTTTTTTCCCATTTTGAGTGTTTGAGAGCTTAAAGAGTATTCTTTGGTGCTTTTCTTGAAGGAGCTTGAAATTGGTGGTGCAAAGTTGAAGGGAGAAGCTTTAGATCCGGGATTTTCAGTGTTGTTGCAGCCACTTGGAGGTATAAATTTGTTATCTTGATCATCCTTTTTTCTAGATCTCTTCTTTTGAAAGTTATGGCCATTATTAGCTTATTTTGGGACTATTCTTGGATTTGAGCATGTTATGAAGCCATGGTTTCAGATCCGGACATCCTATGGTCTCCATGGACTTAAAGTTGCCAACTTTATCAAGTTTTGGCCCTCCTTCATGCCCTAGGTCCCTTGATAAGCCTTATTTGAGCGTTTTAGCCCTCTTGATGCCATGCATGGCCATATAGCTAGCAACTTTACGTGGTATTTCAGTCCTAAGGGACCAGATCTATAGTTTGGGGCTTTGGTTTTGCTTGGAAGTGTCTGAATTCATTAAGGCAAGGAAAACTCAACGAGTTGCTCTGCCAATTCGACGAGTTAGTTCGGGTTTTCCCACTTTTTAGATGCTAAAGAACTCGACGAGTTGCTCTGGTAACTCGACGAGTTGCCTAGAGCTTTTCGCGATTTTCTGAGACATGAAGGAACTCGACAAGTCAGAAGATGCACTCGACGTATGAAGTTTTTTCTTAGAGTCGAATTGTAGCAAAAATCTGACGTATGAAGTTTCTCACCATGATAATGCTATATAGTATATGATTTTAGAAACCTATAATCATGTATGTGGGCTTAAACTGTACTCAACAACTTTCGATACATATCCACACACTTTACACACGGGCAACACACTTTGTCTTAAGAGTCGACATGTTTCCCATCAATCTCGATAAAGTTTTTAAGACATTCTAAGAATTTTGGAGACGTTCGGTTCTCACAAATCCAACTATTATCGATCGTTGTTACTGTTTCATTATTAAAAATTACATTTTATACATAGTTATTGAAAGTTAATTGTATTTTGGCTCTATGTGAATATGTATTGCATGACTGTTTGTTTGAGAAAAAATTTAGATGGAATGGATAGAGTATTTACAAGTATATAAAGAAATACACACCTGAGAAGTAAACATCGTACATAGCAGATATAATATTCACAAGGGTAGGCTTCTAAACCCACTTTTTAAATACCTTATCTCATATGTGAATGTGTAGTGCATGACTCTTTGTTTGAGAAAAAATTGGCAACATTTCCCCTTAGCTCCCAAGAATATAAAGAAATATATACCCGATGAGAAAAGAGGAAATGAAAACCCAATTTTTTCTTAAACAAATAATCCTACAATACACATTCATATCCTAAATGAGATAAAGTATTCAAAATGTAGTCCCAAAACGAGGACAACCCAATATTAATTTCTAAATCTATTTCGGGCGGGTATTTCTAGGCTCTTGATGATTATAAAGAAGAGACTTAAACCAAAAATCAATGATTCAACGTGTTTGTTAATTATATGATGCTTTAACAAACAAACTAATAAAAGTATATTGTAATTAATAACCTTTGTAGTTAGGTTTTCTTTAATAGCAACATACTTTTATTAGTTTGTTTATTAAAGCATTCTATTTTCATTTATTTTTCACATATATAGTACTTATAACATCTTGTTTTTGTTTTTTTTTCAATTATAGCAATGTAATTAAATATTATTTTGTTTTTTCTATTATAGCATCATACTTTTAATAACAACGTACTTTTATTAGTTTGTTTTCTATTATAAATATAAACAAAAAAATAAAAATAGAATGCTTTAATAAACAAAATAATAAAAATATGATGCTATTAATAACCTTTATAGTTATGTTAATAGCAACATACTTTTATTAGTTTGTTTATTAAAACATTTTATTTTCATTTATTTTTCATATTTATAGTATTTATAGCATCTTATTTTTGTTTTTTGTTTTTTTTCAATTATAGCAATCTACTTTAAATATTATTTTGTTTGTTATAGCATCATACTTTTAATAATAACGTACTTTTATTAGTTTGTTTTCTATTATAAATATAAACAAAAAATAAAAATAGAATGTTTTAATAAACAAACTAATAAAAATATGGTGCTATTAATAACTTTTGTAGTTATGTTAATAACAACGTACTTTTATTACTTTGTTTATTAGACCATTTTATTTTCACATATTTTTCATATTTATAGTATTTATAGCATTTTTTTCAATTATAACATTGTACTTTAAAATTTTTTTTTCTATTACTTTTAATAACCAAGACAATCATACATATGCATTTTATACATCCAAACTAGTAAACCTAAACAACCAAGACAATCACATATACATTTTATACATCCAATTCCAAACATATTATATGTACTTAAACTAGTAAACCAAAACAAATAATAAAATCATGCATATTATACATTCCAAACAACTTAATTCCAAAATCATACATATTATACACTTTATACAACTAATTCCAAAATCGGGACAGAAATAACCAAATCATGCATATAACACATATAAATACAAACACTTTAAAAACTTTATATAACTTAATCACTAAATAGTAAATACTCTATCAATTTAATAATTTATCACTTAATCACCAATATACATGATACACAATTAACACAAGCATATGATAACTACTTACTCACGTATTTATATTAATACACAAATGATAACTACACTAACATACATACGTAATTTAACACTTTATAACTTATTTAATCAATTAATGACTTAATAGTCTTCAAATTATAGCAAACTCAGAAATAAAAAAGGTTGGAAATTACTTACATGGAATGACGAAAATGAAGACAGGAGTCACCGGGTATTCGGTAGTAGCTGTAGTCACCGGAAAACAAAAAAGTCATCATTTCAGGAAAAAAACCCAAATAAATGAACTTTCTTATCTGCAACGACGGAGGGAGTGGAAGACGTGGTCACCGGTGGTGGTTGTTATCACCAGAGGTGGTTGTTGTCAAAGGAAAACAAAGAAACAACATTTTAGAAAAAAGCCCAAATAATGGGATTTTCTTACCTAAAACGACGGAGGGAGGGGAAGAGGTGTGATGTAGTTTAGATGTATTTAGTTCAAGAATAAAAGAATTCAAATAAAGCTGGGTGGGTCAAGTCAAGTGGGATTTGCATACGTGATAATGTCACACCCCCGAACCAGACGGCGGAAACGTCCGGGGGCTGTCGTGACTCAATTGCATACCATAACATTGAATATATATGAAACATAACAACATTCGTCACCATTCATTACATAGTACAACCAGTAGTGTTTACATGTCATACATTGTTTAAAACATTACATTCCCAAAAATTAATTTGTTCCATTCATTCAAAAATAAACTGCAACCGTCACTGAATATGATTTCCCTTGATTCACTGGTTCCCTGAGAATACAAGTATTTTGAAAAACGTCAACATATGAAATGTTGGTGAGTTCATAAGTAGTGTTTGAAATCGAATGTTTGTATTGCTTGAAAAACCACCAGAAAATCCGATATTTTCTGAAAAGAAAAGCTTTTGAAAACGTTTGTGAAGATCCATAGGTATGCTTGTTTGTTTCTATACTTGTAAAAAAAAATATATTCATTGAATATGTATGCTTTTCAAATCTGTATGTATTGAAATCCCTAGGAAAACCCGACGTTCTCCTAGTTCCTTGAGTTACATGAAGTTACATTGAAGCCGTTGCATAGCGTATAGTGTCAGTCCCAGGCGACGTTGGAAGGTTCTCGAGCAGGATTATTTACTACAAACCCGCGTTACACAAACGCTCCGTTTATAGATATACTAACGAACCCGAAGGCGTCGTCAGTACTAATCGCGTTATCCAATCGCCCGGACAAGGAGTAGTCCCACATCCGAAGAGAAAGAGGTCACGAAGACCCCGGTGACTCCATTAACCGGTTGGGGAAATATGCGTGCGAGGGGTCCCCGACCCGCCTCGTAAAATATGCAGACTCTTCTAGCAATACCAAGGACCCTTGGGGACTAGTGGTACAAGCCATTGAAAGTCACTCTACGTTGTGCCAAGTCGGTGAAACTCAACACTTCGTAGAAAATATGTGTCTTCGGGCCTTAAGATCAGGTCATTGGGCTAGCTAGGCCCAACAAGCAAGATTTTACACTTTTGGGGCCCGAAGATGGTGCGTAGACGTCTGTGCACACTCGTATGTATATGTATTACCAACGTTACTTGTATGAATCGCAGTGTCGTAGAGTTAGTAGTTGTAGATTTCTATTGGCTCGAGACCGAGCCAATTCGTTTAACAACGACTTTTGGTATTGTAATGAGTTGTATTTCGTCGATAGTCGCGGTGTCATTATTTGATCAAATTGTACATATTGAATTGGCCTTGAAATATTTTTGTTTTCAGCCCCTCATTATTTGTAAAATTTACATTTCCAACCCTTTTATTGAATATTTCCCGGTTTGGTCCTTAAATTAATTTTCTTGACATTTTAACACCAAAAATTATTGAAATTAATATTTTTCAGCATATTTTTCATAGAAAACAGTTTAAGTCCCTGAAAAAGCAGTTTTCTCGGTTTTAATCCCTTCTTTTCGCAACTTTGACAATTTTGGCCCAAATTGGAAAATTTTTGCAACTTTGGTCCTTTTTAAATTTAAAAAGCATTTTAAACCTTTGAAAAGGACTTGGATCACTTATGGTCCACTGTTTTACAGAAAATCACAGTTTTGGCCCTCCAAACCAGAAAAATTCGCATAATGGGCCTCATTGGGCCGAAAATGTCATTTTTAGCCCATTAAGCTTGAAATTTATGTTTTTAATCCCCTAAATGAGTATAATTCCAGAAATAGTTTTATGGAAACTGTTTTGGCACACTTCATCCATCAGAATCTGTGAAATGTCAATTTGGGCCCTTAATTTTGTATTTTTCACATTTTAGGCCCAAAATTTGTGTTTTTAACCCAAAGAAAATTATTACTAAACCACTTAGCCATTTTTCTTGAAACACTTTGTGTTTAGAAATATATTTGAAGCTAAAATCATTTAACACAAGATATATCTCGGTTTTGATGGGTTTTAAGGCTAGATCCAACATAAAAACACATAAAAGCATACATATAAGCATGGAAATCATACAAGGCATACAAAACACATATAGATCTACACTTTCACTTGTATTCCCCCCCCCCCCCACAAAACTCATAAAAACAGAAAATAGGGGGTATGAAGCTCACCTTGGTGTGGGGGCTCGGTTTTGCAAAGAAAATGGAAGGAAAATGAAGTGATTTTTGGCCTAAGCTCCCTTTGATGAAGATCTCGAGTTTGAGATGGTTCTAGGGTGCAAGATCACGATTTTTGCATGGATTAGGAGGAGATTTCTGATAAATAAAGAATACAAGTCATAGATCCAAGCAAAACCTTACCTTAGATGGTGATTTTTCTTGAAAGATCTCCTTGAAAGCTTCTTGAAATCTCGAATTTATGGGGAGGAAATGAGAGAGTTTTCTTGAATGTTCTTTGAGGGAATTTGTGAAATGTGTGTGTGTGTTTGAGATGTGGCCGAGAGTGAGAGAGAGGAAGAGAAAGAAGTGATTTTTGAAGTGATGCTTGCATGGAGGCATGAGATGTTGCTTGGATATCCTATGGGTAATAATGAGGTGGCATGGGAAAGTCAAACCCTCCTCTTGGGCTTGATGTGGGCCGAAAACATGGAAGGGAAAGGAAATTTTTGGGCTTTTTGCTCCTAAGCCCAATATTAGAGGTAGTTTGGGTGCTTATTAGCCTTATAAAATAAAATTGTGATTTTTATGCTTTAATGAGCTAGGTTAGGTTAAATTATGGACCAAAGTTTGTGATTTATTTCATTCTAGGTCCAACATGGTCCAAAATGTTGAAATAAATAAGAGTGGGTCCAATTAGAGCCCAATTAGGGTCCTAAGCCCATGGTAGTCTAATTGGAAGCTTATTGGTCCACTTGGATCCAGTAAGGAAGTTCTAGTCCAAATTAGACTCAACAAGGACTTCTAAGGTTTTCCAATTGTTTGATGACTACTTGTAGTACTTGTGTAATGTATTTACTTGAAGTTTCTGATTCACATTAACTTGAATGTATAGATTACATGGCTCAAAATTTACAGTTGTGACATCATCCCCCCGTTAGAGGGAATTTCGTCCCGAAATTCTGTTTGAAAGCTAGATTTGAGCATTGTTAGAATAGGTGAGGGTACTTCTGCTTCATTTGATCTTCGCGTTCCCTCGTGAATTCTGGCCCACGCTTTGCGTTCCACCGTACCTTCACGATCGGGATGCGACTCTGCTTAGTACGCTTCACCTCCCTGTCCATAATTTCGATTGGTTCTTCGACGAACAGGAGATTCTCATTGATTTCGATTTCGTCAAGAGGAATGACAAGGGTTTCATCTGATAGGCACTTTTTCAGATTAGAAACATGAAACACGGGGTGTACACCGTTTAGCTCCGCGGGTAGTTGTAGTATGTATGCTACTGGACCTATTCGGGCGACGATTTCGAAAGGTCCAATGTATCGCGGGTTCAGCTATCCCCGTTTTCCGAAACGTATAACCCCTTTCCAGGGTGAGACCTTCAACAACACTCGATCGCCGACCTGGAATTCTAAGGGCTTTCGCCGTTTATCAGCGTAGCTCTTTTGCCGGTCACGCGATGCCTGTAATCGAGCTTTGATCTGGACAATCTTTTCTGTGGTCTCGCGAATGATTTCCGGTCCTGTCATTGCCCTATCCGACGTATGTGTTCTTGCTAGCTGGGTGTCACCTACTTCAGCCCAACATAACGGTGATCTACATTTACGCCCGTACAGTGCTTCGAAAGGGGCCACCTTAATGCTCGAATGATAACTATTGTTATATGAAAACTCGATCAACGGTAGGTGGGTATCCCAAGACTTTCCGAAGTCTATCACGCATGCACGAAGCATGTCTTCAAGCGTCTGAATGGTTCGTTCGCTTTGACCGTCCGTTTGTGGGTGATACGCGGTGCTCATATCAAGATGAGTTCCCATGGCCTTGTGGAGCGACTGCCAAAAGCGTGACGTGAACCTACTGTCCCTATCCGAGATGATAGATTTTGGCACTCCTTGAAGTCTTACAATCTCTCGTAGGTACAAACGCGTCAGCCTCTCCATCTTGTAGGACTCTTTGATTGGCAGGAAATGGGCAGATTTCGTTAGTCGGTCGATTATTACCCATATGGTGTCCAATCCGTCCGACGTCTTGGGTAGCTTGGTCACGAAGTCCATAGAAATCCCCTCCCATTTCCACTCAGGGATTTCCGGTTGTTGCAACAATCCGGAAGGTTTCTGGTACTCCACTTTCACTTTGGCACACGTAAGGCACTTACTAACATAAGTCGCGATTTCCGCCTTCATGTTAGGCCACCAATAGTGCTGCTTAATGTCCAAATACATCTTGTCCGAACCAGGATGAATGGAGTATCGTGTCTTGTGGGCTTCCTTCATAACGGTCTCCCTGAATCCTCCGATTTTTGGAACCCAAATACGGTTCATGAAGTAGTGTACCCCATTCTCTTTGACTTCTAGGTTCTTCTCCATTCCGCGTAATGCCTCGCTAGTTCTATTTTCCGCTTTCATAGCCTCTGCCTGGACTGATGCAATTTGAGTGGTCAGATGAGACTGAATGGTTATCGAGTGCGTTTTCGTACGGCGATTTGTGTATTCCTTCCGACTTAATGCGTCAGCTACCACGTTGGCCTTGCCTGGATGGTACTTGATCTCGCATTCGTAGTCGTTTAACAACTCCACCCATCTTCGTTGTCTCATGTTCAGCTCCTTCTGATTCAAGATGTGCTGGAGGCTCTTGTGGTCTGTGAAGATGGTGCACTTGGTACCGTACAGGTAGTGCCTCCAAATTTTTAGGGCGAAGACCACGGCTCCCAGTTCTAGGTCATGGGTCGTGTAATTTACTTCGTGCGTCTTTAGTTGACGGGACGCATATGCTATCACTCTTCCACGTTGCATGAGAACGCAACCTAAGCCTTGATTTGACGCGTCACAGTAAACTACAAAATCTTCCGTTCCTTCAGGTAGAGATAGTACAGGAGCGCTGCAAAGAGCTTGCTTCAAGGTTCGAAACGCAATCTCTTGTCGGTCTGTCCACTTGAATGGCACGCCCTTTTGCGTAAGCAAGGTAAGCGGCTTGGCGATCTTAGAGAAGTTTTGGATGAATCTCCTATAGTACCCTGCTAGGCCTAAGAACTGACGAATTTCTGTGGGCGTAGTCGGAATTGCCCATCCTTCCACAGCTTTGACCTTAGAGGGATCCACATGAATTCCGTCTTGACTAACTACGTGGCCTAAGAAATTCACACTCCGAAGCCAGAACTCGCACTTGGAGAGTTTGGCGTAAAGCTTTTCCGTGCGCAGAGTCTCTAAAATTTGTCGGAGATGTCGGCCATGCTCCTCTTTGCTTCGAGAATAGACGAGGATGTCATCGATAAACACAATGACGAAGTTGTCCAGAAACGGTCGACAGATTCGATTCATTAGGTCCATAAATGCGGCAGGTGCATTTGTTAGACCGAAGGGCATTACAACGAATTCATAATGTCCATAGCGGGTTCGAAAAGCGGTTTTTTTGGAATATCCTCTTCTCGGACTTTGAGTTGGTGGTATCCGGACCGTAAGTCTATTTTAGAAAAATAGCTAGCTCCTTGGAGCTGGTCGAATAGATCATCGATTCGCGGGAGTGGGTAGCGGTTTTTGACAGTGAGTTTGTTTAACTCTCTGTAATCGATGCACATTCTGAAAGATCCATCCTTCTTTTTGACAAAGAGCACCGGAGCTCCCCATGGCGAGTAGCTAGGTCGGATAAATCCCTTGTCCAGAAGCTCACTGAGTTGGCTGGATAATTCCTGCATTTCAGCAGGTGCCAACCGATATGGTGATTTAGCGAGGGGAGTTGCTCCTGGAACGAGGTCGATTCGGAACTCAACCTGTCTCTCTGGGGGTACTCCTGGAAGATCTTCGGGAAACACGTCCGGAAATTCACACGCTACCGGAATGTCTTGGATGTTAGTTTCTTCTTTGGTCTTGTCCACTATGTGAGCCAAGAACGCCAAATTGTTCTTTCGCAGATGTTTTTGCGCTTTGATGCACGAGATGAGGCGGAGATTCGTACTGGGTTTGTCTCCGTAAATTACTAGGGTTTCGTGATTTGGGAGACGAAGGCGAACGGCCTTCTCGTGGCACATAATCTCAGCATGGTGGGGGCTTAACCAATCCATGCCGATAATCACATCGAAACTCCTAATTGATACTGGCATTAGGTCTATTCGAAAGACGCGCTGGTTAAGGGTTAGGGTACATCCGATGTAGATCTCCCTAGTGGATTCGGTTTTCCCATTGGCCATTTCCACCGTATAGGTTTCATTTAGCTTCTGGGGTTGTTGTTTTAATAAATGTTTAAACTTCTCGCTTACGAAACTTCGCTCCGCTCCGGTATCAAATAAGATGCATGCATTATTCCTAGGGTACTATGACTATTACACAGACTAAGCAAACATTCTTTGTTTGGGTGATAAAGGGTAAAATTTTTAGGTTCCCTGGCTATCCCGATCTCATCAAGACGTGTGTTAGTTTTACCTTGGAGAGAATGTAGTTGATCAGGCTACATTCACTCCTTGGTATCACTAAGAACAGTCCCGAGTTAACCGAGATACCAACATTATGGTGTTTGATTCAGCGTTAGGTCCTTACTCCTAATGCAAGCAAGTGTATTTTATTTATTTGTTTTGTTCAGAGTTATGTTAGTCCTTCTTTTTGGTTTATAGTTGCATATCAATGTATGGCTCGACATGCTAGTTCACTATAAACAAAGCTCTGATACCAACCTGTCACACCCCCGAACCAGACGGCGGAAACGTCCGGGGGCTGTCGTGACTCAATTGCATACCATAACATTGAATATATATGAAACATAACAACATTCGTCACCATTCATTACATAGTACAACCAGTAGTGTTTACATGTCATACATTGTTTAAAACATTACATTCCCAAAAATTAATTTGTTCCATTCATTCAAAAATAAACTGCAACCGTCACTGAATATGATTTCCCTTGATTCACTGGTTCCCTGAGAATACAAGTATTTTGAAAAACGTCAACATATGAAATGTTGGTGAGTTCATAAGTAGTGTTTGAAATCGAATGTTTGTATTGCTTGAAAAACCACCAGAAAATCCGATATTTTCTGAAAAGAAAAGCTTTTGAAAACGTTTGTGAAGATCCATAGGTATGCTTGTTTGTTTCTATACTTGTAAAAAAAAATATATTCATTGAATATGTATGCTTTTCAAATCTGTATGTATTGAAATCCCTAGGAAAACCCGACGTTCTCCTAGTTCCTTGAGTTACATGAAGTTACATTGAAACCGTTGCATAGCGTATAGTGTCAGTCCCAGGCGACGTTGGAAGGTTCTCGAGCAGGATTATTTACTACAAACCCGCGTTACACAAACGCTCCGTTTATAGATATACTAACGAACCCGAAGGCGTCGTCAGTACTAATCGCGTTATCCAATCGCCCGGACAAGGTGTAGTCCCACATCCGAAGAGAAAGAGGTCACGAAGACCCCGGTGACTCCATTAACCGGTTGGGGAAATATGCGTGCGAGGGGTCCCCGACCCGCCTCGTAAAATATGCAGACTCTTCTAGCAATACCAAGGACCCTTGGGGACCAGTGGTACAAGCCATTGAAAGTCACTCTACGTTGTGCCAAGTCGGTGAAACTCAACACTTCGTAGAAAATATGTGTCTTCGGGCCTTAAGATCAGGTCATTGGGCTAGCTAGGCCCAACAAGCAAGATTTTACACTTTTGGGGCCCGAAGATGGTGCGTAGACGTCTGTGCACACTCGTATGTATATGTATTACCAACGTTACTTGTATGAATCGCAGTGTCGTAGAGTTAGTAGTTGTAGATTTCTATTGGCTCGAGACCGAGCCAATTCGTTTAACAACGACTTTTGGTATTGTAATGAGTTGTATTTCGACGATAGTCGCGGTGTCATTATTTGATCAAATTGTACATATTGAATTGGCCTTGAAATATTTCTGTTTTCAGCCCCTCATTATTTGTAAAATTTACATTTCCAACCCTTTTATTGAATATTTCCCGGTTTGGTCCTTAAATTAATTTTCTTGACATTTTAACACCAAAAATTATTGAAATTAATATTTTTCAGCATATTTTTCATAGAAAACAGTTTAAGTCCCTGAAAAAGCAGTTTTCTCGGTTTTAATCCCTTCTTTTCGCAACTTTGACAATTTTGGCCCAAATTGGAAAATTTTTGCAACTTTGGTCCTTTTTAAATTTAAAAAGCATTTTAAACCTTTGAAAAGGACTTGGATCACTTATGGTCCACTTTTTTACAGAAAATCACAGTTTTGGCCCTCCAAACCAGAAAAATTCGCATAATGGGCCTCATTGGGCCGAAAATGTCATTTTTAGCCCATTAAGCTTGAAATTTATGTTTTTAATCCCCTAAATGAGTATAATTCCAGAAATAGTTTTATGGAAACTGTTTTGGCACACTTCATCCATCAGAATCTGTGAAATGTCAATTTGGGCCCTTAATTTTGTATTTTTCACATTTTAGGCCCAAAATTTGTGTTTTTAACCCAAAGAAAATTATTACTAAACCACTTAGCCATTTTTCTTGAAACACTTTGTGTTTAGAAATATATTTGAAGCTAAAATCATTTAACACAAGATATATCTCGGTTTTGATGGGTTTTAAGGCTAGATCCAACATAAAAACACATAAAAGCATACATATAAGCATGGAAATCATACAAGGCATACAAAACACATATAGATCTACACTTTCACTTGTATTCCCCCCCCCCCCCCACAAAACTCATAAAAACAGAAAATAGGGGGTATGAAGCTCACCTTGGTGTGGGGGCTCGGTTTTGCAAAGAAAATGGAAGGAAAATGAAGTGATTTTTGGCCTAAGCTCCCTTTGATGAAGATCTCGAGTTTGAGATGGTTCTAGGGTGCAAGATCACGATTTTTGCATGGATTAGGAGGAGATTTCTGATAAATAAAGAATACAAGTCATAGATCCAAGCAAAACCTTACCTTAGATGGTGATTTTTCTTGAAAGATCTCCTTGAAAGCTTCTTGAAATCTCGAATTTATGGGGAGGAAATGAGAGAGTTTTCTTGAATGTTCTTTGAGGGAATTTGTGAAATGTGTGTGTGTGTTTGAGATGTGGCCGAGAGTGAGAGAGAGGAAGAGAAAGAAGTGATTTTTGAAGCGATGCTTGCATGGAGGCATGAGATGTTGCTTGGATATCCTATGGGTAATAATGAGGTGGCATGGGAAAGTCAAACCCTCCTCTTGGGCTTGATGTGGGCCGAAAACATGGAAGGGAAAGGAAATTTTTGGGCTTTTTGCTCCTAAGCCCAATATTAGAGGTAGTTTGGGTGCTTATTAGCCTTATAAAATAAAATTGTGATTTTTATGCTTTAATGAGCTAGGTTAGGTTAAATTATGGACCAAAGTTTGTGATTTATTTCATTCTAGGTCCAACATGGTCCAAAATGTTGAAATAAATAAGAGTGGGTCCAATTAGAGCCCAATTAGGGTCCTAAGCCCATGGTAGTCTAATTGGAAGCTTATTGGTCCACTTGGATCCAGTAAGGAAGTTCTAGTCCAAATTAGACTCAACAAGGACTTCTAAGGTTTTCCAATTGTTTGATGACTACTTGTAGTACTTGTGTAATGTATTTACTTGAAGTTTCTGATTCACATTAACTTGAATGTATAGATTACATGGCTCAAAATTTACAGTTGTGACAGATAATACCAAGTCTTAAGCTATTTCCGCTTTTCTAGTTTTTCCTTTTTACTAGCTATAGTTTGTTATCTCTTTGTAAGTTCTAGTATTTAAAGCCACTTTGCCCTAGTTTAATGATATCGAAATTCAGTGATTACCAGTGAATAAACTCTTTCATCTGGTATCAGAGCGAAATTCAGATCACTAAAAGAGAGAAGCGAGATGAATGATGATAAGTTGAAGGTTCATGTCTTCGATAGTCATTACGAACATTGGAGTGAGATGATGGAGAATTTGATGCGTGCAAAACAGGTTTGGAACCTAATCGATCCAGGCATTAGAGAGCCAATGGTGGGTGTTGCGCAGAGTGAGGCAAAGAAGAAGAAATTAGAAGAACTAAGAATGAAGGACTTGCAGGTTAAACATTACATGTACCAAGCAATTGACCGTGTCAAGTTTGAGCAGATCCTCGACCGAAGAACATCCAAGGTTGTCTGGGAATCAATGAAGAAAAGGCTTGCAGGGAATGATCGTGTGAAGAAATCCATGCTGCAGTGTCACAACTAGAAATTTTGTGTCTTGTAATCACAACACTCAAGTAAAATGTTGAATCAAAAACTTAAGTGCATGTAAGATACTTACTTCATGGCAACAAAATTTCAATCAAGTACACCATACAAGCATTTCAAATAGTCAACAAGTAATTGGAAACCCTAGAAGTTCTTGTGTAGGTGCATTTTGGACTAGGACTTCCTTATTGGGCCCAAGGGGCCAATAAGCTTCCAACTTGGCTATCTTGGGCTTAGAACCTTAAATGGGCTCTAATTGGACCCACTTTCATTTATTTCCAACATTTTGGGCCATATTGGGCCTAGAATGAAATAAATCAATTACTATGGACCATAATTAACCTAATCTAGCCTAATAAAGCATAAAAATCACACTTGTATTTTATAAGGCCAACAATCATTCAACCTAACTCTAATATGGGCTTAGGGGCAAAAAGCCCAAAAATCCTTTCTCTCCTCTCTCTATTCTCGGCCCAAGACAAGCCCAAAAGAAAAGGAAGAGTTGACTTATTTCATGACACCTCATTTTTGTCCTTAGGTTTTCCATGCAACACATATATCTCCATGCAACAATCTTGTCAAGCTTCTCACTCCTTCCCTCCCTTCTTGTTTCGGCCGAGAGCACACACACACACACCTCACAAAAACACTCTCTAAATTACTCAAGAATCACCCACTCTCTCCATCCAAGATCTTGAAAATTTGGCTAGAAGCTTAAGGATCTTCATAAAGTGATTCATCATCTAAGGTAAGTTAATGGCTAACTTATGATCTAACTCCCTTCACTTCATAAAAATCTCTTCTAAATTCATTCAATCTTGTGATCTTGCACCTTAGAAGCTCCTAAACTCGAGATCTTCAAGGAAAGGTTGCTAGGGCCGAAAATCACCTCATTTCTTTCCATCTCTTCTCCAAAACCGAAACCACACCCAAAGGTGAGCTTTATACCCCCTATTTTTTGGGGGAGAATACAAGAAAATGTGTAGATCTATGAGTGTATGTATGCTTTGTGTGATTTCTATGTTTATTTACATGTTCTTATGTGATTATGGTGTTGGATCTAGTCAAAAAGGAACTCAAAACCGAGATCTACATTATGTTGAATGAAATAAGTATAAATCATATTATTTCATACAAATCAACTCTAGAAAAATAACCAAGTTGGTTAATATGAACTCCTTTGGGCTAAAATCCCATTTTTGGACTTTAAATGTTAAAAATATAAAGTTAAAGGGCCCAAAATGTCAAAATACAAATTCTGATGGTTGAGATGAGTTAAAAAAGTTTCAAAAATGTATTTTCTGGAAAATTACTCTTTTGAAGGACTAAAATGGAAAATTTTAAACCTAATGGGCCAAAAATGCACTTTTCGGTCCAACAAGGCCCAAATTGCGAGATATTCAAACTAGAGGAGCTGAATCTGTATTTTTCTATAAAACAGAGGACTACTGGTGCTCCAAGTCCATTTCAAGGGTTAAAAATACTTTTCATATTCAAAAGGGACTAAAGATGCAAAAATTTTCTATTTTGGGCCAAAAATGTAAAAATTGCGAAAATTGAGGTTTCAGCCGAGAAAACTTCATCTTGAGGGACTAAAACTGTTTTTCAAATAAACTTAAGCTGAAAAATACCCTTTCAATAAGTTTTGATACTAAAGTGTCAAGAAAAATGGTTTAAGGACTAAAACAGAAGTTCTTTTATACAAAGGGCCAAAATTGAAAATTTATCCAAAAGAAAGGGGCTGCAAAAGAAAAATTCTAGTGATTTTAAACAATAAATCTGTTAGGATGGAATACTAGTACCAGGACTATCGACGAAATATAATACACCTTCAACACCCAAAATCGTTATCAAACGAACTGATTCGGTCTCGAATCAATAACGAATCCAAACTTAATAACACGACGCTACTTCAATACACACGCGGAAATTTCGGGAAGTCAATACACACGTGGGAATACACCAAACGTTGATACACCATCTTTGGGCCCGAAAGTTTCAAATCGTGCTTGTTGGGCCTAGCTAGCCAAATAACATGATCTTTAGGCCCGAAGGAAACTCGCTTACATGTAGTTAGGTCTTATATGACATAATTCCGTGTAAAAGGACTTTCAACGGCTTTTGTGCTGTTGGGCCCCAAGGGTCCTTTGGTACTGCTAGCGAAGTCGAGAATTCACCAATGCGAGTCGGGCTAAGGGCCCTTCGCATTCACGATAGCCTTGAACGACTTATGGAAATATCGGGGGCTTCGTACCCTCTTTTCCTCCTCAGTTGTGGGGCTATGAGAAGTCGGGTGGTTGGATTAAGTGAATAGTACGAACGACGCCTAAGGGATCGATTGTATAGTTGTAAACTAGTCATTTTCATTAATGTGTGTTTATAACAATTCACAATCCATAATTAATCCAATGTCACCGGGACTCATCGAATACACACGTCGCAACAAAATAACAAAATATAAGACGCTTAATTCAAAGTATTAGGAAAACATCGGGTTTTCCTAGGGGTTTTCAATTCATACACCTACGAGATGCATACCAAGTTTAACAAATTCTTTTTTTTTACATTTATAGAAACAAACAAGCATACTTACGGATCTTCACACTTTTTATACTATGCTCTTTTCAGAAAATATCGGATTTTCTGGTGGTTTTCAAAACAATACAAAACATTATATTTCAAACATTACTTATGAACTCACCAACATTTCATATGTTGACGTTTTTCAAAATACTTGTATTCTCAGGTAACAGGTAAATCGAAAGGGAAAAATGTACTCAGTAATGTCTTGCTGTTTGTTTAATTAGTATCAAACAATTTACTTTTGGGCATGTAATGTTATGGATCAATGTACTGAATGTAAACGCTACCAGTTGTAATACTTCAATGCTTGGTGATGTATGATGTTATGTTTCATGTATATTCATTGTGATGGTATTCAATTAAGTCACAATAGCCCTCGGACGTTTCCGCCGTCTGGTTCGGGGGTGTGACATGCAGAAGCTCCGTAGAGATTTTGAAGTCTTAGAGATGAAGACAAATGAAACCATACTTGAATACTTTGGTAGGGTTTTAACAATCTCTAATCAGATGAGAAGCAATGGAGAAGAAATGAATGATGTCAAGATTGTAGAGAAAATCCTTCGAACCCTAACTGAAAAATACATGTTGGTGGTGGTGTCTATTGAAGAATCAAAGGACATTGAACAGATGTCTATAAAAGAATTGCAGAGCTCTTTAATCGTCCATGAGAAAAAGTTCAAGAAGAATGAAAGGGAAGAAGAACACGCACTAAAGGCTGATACAGGGAGCAGTCCTAACTCTAAAGGATGTGGAAGAGGTCGATCAAGCTTCAGAGGAAGGAGCCGCAGTAGAGGACGACAATAAGTAAACAAAGAGACAATTGAATGTTACAATTGTCATAAATTAGGGCATTATTCTTATGAATGCCCTAATTCAAAGGAGGCAAACTATGCAGGGTTTGAAGAAAATGAGGAAGTCATGCTTATGATTGAAGGAAGTGAAGAAGAACAGGATGTGCTCATGGTGAAATCAAATGATGAAAATAGAGGACTGTTGTGGTTCTTATATTTTGGATGTTCAAATCACATGTGTGGAAACAAAGAAAGGTTTGTAGGTTTTGACCAAGGCTTCTCAAACACTGTAAAGCTAGGCAACAACGCTCGGATGACTGTGGAAGGAAAGGGAGATGTAAAGATTGTGTTGAATGGTGCAACCTATGTGATAAAGGATGTGTACTATGTTCCAGATCTAAAGAACTCCTCAACATTGGGCAATTGCAACAAAAGGGTCTGTCCTTTCTTTTTCAATCTGATGTATGTAAGGTATTTCATCCAGATAAAGGCTTGATCTTTCAATCAGGTATGAGCACAAATCGTATGTATCCACTCAGTGAAGATACAAATGATGATGAAGAGCATAATACAGAACTCAGAAGGATGCTTATACTCCAGTGATGATGATGTGGCCAAGCTATGGCATGAACGGTTGGGGCACATAAGTAAAACCAATTTAAAGACCCTTCAACACAAAGGCATGGTGTGTGATCTACCCAAGTTGGTTACTGATACTTCAGTATGTGGAGATCGTATGATAGGAAAACAGACAAGAGAGGCCATACCAAAGATAAGCTCATGGCGTGCGAAAGAAGTCTTAGAGTTGGTACACTCGGATATTTGTGGACCAATCACTCCAGCATCTCATACAGGCAAGAAGTACTTCTTGAGTTTTATTGATGACTTTAGTCGCAAAGGTTGGGTCTATTTGCTAACAGAAAAATCACAAGCCTTTGAAAGCTTCAAAGACTTCAAGAGCAAAGTAGAAACTGAAACTGGGAAGGTAGTGAAGGCACTTAGAACAGATAGAGGAGGAGAGTACCTTTATAAGGACTTTGACAAGTACGACAATGAACATGGTATCAGAAGACAGTTAACCACCAACTTTACCCTGCAACAAAATGGGGTTGCAGAGCGGAAGAACAGAACAGTAATTAACATGGTGGTAACTCTTCTTTCAGCCAAGAATATGCCCAAAATGTTTTGGGCTGACGCAACATGCTGGAGTTTCTATGTGTTGAATAGAAGTACAACTAAAGCTCTATCATACATGACACCACAAGAAGCCTGGAGTAGTTTGAAGCCCACAGTCCAAAATTTTCGAATTTGGGGTTGTTTGGCACATGTTCATGTACCAAAGGAGAAGAGATCTAAACTTGAAAACAAGAGTGTTGTTTGTGTTTTAACAGGTGTAAGTGAGGAATCAAAGGCTTACCGTCTGATCAATCCGGAAACAATGAAGGTCATAACAAGTAGAGATGTGATTTTTGAAGAACACAAAGGCTGGAATTGCCGAATTGGTGTCAAGGTAAAGAAGAAAGTATAGAAAAAGAACAACTCTCATGGGGAAATTATGACTTCATCGATAAAGACTATGTCTTTATTAATGATCATGGTGATGAACAACATGAAGTGACTGAATCAGATCAGTCAAACGATGAAGTAGGTCCGAACACCACCACAATTAGGTAGGGAAGACAGCAAAGAACCCAAAGATACCTGCAGGATTATGTCACAGGTGATGAACTAGATTTAGAAGAAGAAGAAGAAATAAATGTCATGGAAATAATTCATCAGGATCCTACTTGTTATGAAGATGCTGTGAAAGAAGCCAAATGGAAGAAAGCAATGGATAGTGAGATGGAGATGATTGAGAAAAACCAAACCTGGTAACTAGTTGATCTACCAAAGGGTGCCAAGTGCATTGGGGTAAAGTGGGTATATAAGACAAAGTTGAACGAAAAAGGCGAGACCGAGAAACACAAAGCAAGGTTGGTGGCTTGAGGCTATGGTCAAAAATATGGAGTAGATTACATGGAAGTATATGCTCCAGTGGCTAGGATGGATACCATACGTTTGATTCTTGCACTTGCAGCATAAAGAAGTTGGAGTATTTATCAAATGGATGTGAAATCAACATTTCTCCATGGAACTCTGCAAGAAGATTTATATGTACAACACCCACAAGGATATGTTGTGAAGAATGATGAACACAAAGTGTATAAGCTTCAGAAGGCACTGTATGGATTTAAACAGGCCCCTAGGACCTGGTATAGTCGCATTGAGGCTCACTTTATCCATGATGGCTTTACTAGAAGCAAGATTGAGCACACTTTATTCATTAAAGAACAGGCAGGAGGAAAGCTATTGTTTGTTAATGTGTATGTCGATGACCTACTTTTCACAGGAAATGATGAGAAGATGATGAATGATTTCAAGAGCTCTATGAAGGCTGAGTTCGAGATGACAGACTTGGGAAATATGAGGTACTTTCTGGGCATTGAAGTGATACAAAACTCAGTTGGCATTCACATTTCACAGAGAAAATATGCAGTTGAAATACTAACCCGCTTCAAGATGTTAGAGTGTAGTCCAATCATAAACCCAATAGTTCCGGGACGCAGACTAAATAATGATGAAGGTGAACCAGCAAATGAAACTTTATTTAAACAATTAGTGGGTAGTTTAATGTACATCACTACCACAAGGCCCGACATACAGTTTGCAGTGAGTTTCATAAGCCGGTTCATGGTCAAACCAACTGAGTTTCACTTTGCAACAGCCAAACGAGTACCGAGGTACATACAAGGAACTTTGGATTATAGGATCTGGTACAAGAAAGGAGGCAAGGGCAAGATGGAAATTTTTACAGATAGCGATTTCGCTGGATATCTCACTGACAAGAAAAGTACCTCTGGAAATGTGATTTTGTGGGATGGAGCAGCTGTCTCGTGGTCATCAAAGAAACAAAGAATAGTAGCTTTATCATCCACAGAAGCTAAATAGGTAGCTGTTGCGTCATGTGTCTGTCAAGCTATTTGGACTCGAGAAATACCGGAAGAACTTGGTGTGCATCAGATGGGTGAAAGTGTGATAAAATGTGACAACACTTCAGCCATACGGCTATCAAGGAATACTGTTTTCCATGGAAAGTGTAAGCACAATGGAGTAAGATTTCATTTCCTAAGAGAATTGGTAGCTGATGGAGCAATTGCATTGGAGTATGTTGATACCAGGGAGCAGGTGGCAAACATCTTAACCAAGCCATTGCATCATGATAATTTTATAAGGTTAAGAGAAAGATTGGGTGTTTATTCTCTCAAAGGCAAACAAGACATGGAAACCTAGTCATGTTTGAGGGAGGGTTTGATGGACTTTAGATGTCGTTAGCTCAAGAATAAAAGAATTCAAATAAAGCTGGCTGGGTCAAGTCAAGTGGGATTTGCACACGTGATAATACCAGGTCTTAAGCTATTTCCGCTTTTCTAGTTTTTCCTTTTTACTAGCTATAGTTTGTTATCTCTTTGTAAGTTCTAGTATTTAAAGCCACCTTGGTCTAGTTTAATGATATCTAAATTCAGTGATTACCAGTGAATAAACTCTTTCAAGGTGGTCACCGATGGACTTTGTGGTCGTCGGTGGTGGCAACTTTGAACCAGAATCACTCAAATTAGAATATGGGTGGGGTGGGGGGTGGGGGGACATTGGAAATTGAATGGGAAACGAGATGGATGTGTTGCTTGATGTCGTCGGTGAAACGAATGTCCGGAAGGACGAAATCGTCGGACAAAATCAAGAGAGAAAAGGGAGGGGTGTACTGCTGCAACTGAGGCCGCGTATGACTTGATCTAGAAGGTGAAACCATATCCCGACGACTTGTCGTCGATATAGGGTTTAGATAAATGACGTCGTTTGATTTATTTGCTGAAATGAAAAAATTAAAAATTAAAAAGCTATGCCGACGACAAGTCGTCAAGATAGATATTTCACGCGGATGGTTACGTGGCATGCCGACGACAAGTCGTCGGGATAGCTTTCCCAAAGCTGCGTCGTTTCGATTTTCTACACCATGGAATTAAAATAAATGGAAATTACATTTGTCGTAACCTATACCGACGACTTCTCGACATAGGATTTCAAAAGACCGTGAAAAAATTTGTCATTCCCGCAGGATCAATGACGACAACATGTCGTCAACATAGCGCTTCAGGTCAAACATTTTTGGTCAAAGTTGGCAAAAGCTATAGCAATGACATGTCGTCAGCATAACCGTACTTTTAGCATTGACATTAGTCATCAGGATAGGTGTCGTCGCCATTGATAGCTATTCTTGTAGTGCAACGATTGGAAATTACCAAGAAATATCATAAGCTCATTATATTGCCACTCCAAATTTAACCAAATAACATAAAAAAGGCTACATAAATAGAAGAAACTTATAAAAGACGAATAAACTTAATGTCCGGGGTAGATTGTTGTCATTTTTCTTCTATTTTTATAGATAGAAAGTTGTGAAAATGTATGTATTAAAATGAAAAGTGACTTACATAGTATATGATCAGAGTCAATCAATTTCAGAGTTCAATAAGTGGATTCCACATCTCACTGTGGCAATTACACAACCTATATTGTTGATTTTACAGGTAGGGCCTGAGAAATCTATGGTTATATCGATGATTTGATTAATTCTCTTACCATTTCTTGGAAAAAAAACTTACATATGCAATAGTTTTATCTTTTTTCTTGTATATAATAGGTTACAAAAACCAGAAAGATACATATCATAGTAAGACCATAACGTGCATTTGAACCGATGTTTGCAGTTTGATGATGTGGACTATCACCACTTTAGGGAACAACACATCCTGAGTGGGGTTTAAGTAAGAGTTTTCCCGCGCAGGGTAGCCTCCTACACTCTAGCTCTCTTCTAATTTGATTGTGATCGACCATGGCTAGAAAATGCTATTTTTAATTTTTTTATAATATTTAATTAAATTATATATATATATATATATATATATATATATATATATATATATATATATATATATGGTTTTTAATTCTAGACAAAAAAATGTATAATATTGATATAAAATATATTTAAAAATAAAAAATATATATTAAAACTTATAATTGCGGCACAGTTTGTTGCTCGTTTACTTGCAACGTCTATATAAATCTTTACTATGAATTTGGTAATGGAAAAATAAAAGATGAAATGAAAGTTGACTGTTTCTTAGATTTTGAAGAGTAAAGAGAGGTGAAATGAAATGAAGTTAAAATGACACATATGTCTTCTGGTCTAGTAAAGGGAAAGACGATGCTTTAGGGACAAATAATGTTACTATTCTTATTATATTATACAATATTTATTTATTTATTAAATAAGATTAATAAACGTTGTATGAAAATTGGATAATGGTAACGGTTAACAAAGATATTTTCCCATATTGATCTCCATTAAAAAGAAAGAGACAAAAATATAGGATGGCATCCGAAAGATCTCCTGTATAATATCTCTAATATTTGAGATAAACATGATAAAAATAAAATAAAAATGGAGGATGATCATAAAATTAAAAAAAAACGATAAAAATAGCCATTTACATTAATTACATTACAAAATAGACAAAAAAAATCGAAGTTGCAAAAATAATCATGAATTTCGCAGATTGAATAGTCTCATCTGTGAAATGAGCTTTCCATCTGCGAATGTACAAGCAGGTAAAGCACAACTGTGCTTTAGCTGCTTGTACATTCGCAGATGGTTTATTTTTTTATTTTTATTTTTTTTCTCTATATATATTGAAATTATAGGGTAAAATCGCAGATGGAATAGCCCCATCTGCGATTTACTCTGATTCCATCTGTGAAATTGCGGTTATTTTATATATATATATATATATATATATATATATATATATATATATATATATATATATATATATATATATAAAAGTTTAACTATGAAATCAATTGGTTTGTAGCTCAGTTATATCTAAACGTACATCACCAATATCAACATAATGCCCGTAAACATGCTTTTTTTTTTTTTTTCATTTTTTTGATTTGAATTTTTTTTTCTTTTTAGTTTTATCTACCACACGCTTATTCATAACTTTAACTTCTTGTTCGGCAACATTATTTCGTAGTCAAACCAATTGATTTCATAGTTAAACTTAAAAAAAAAGAAAAAAAAATTAAAAAATTAACCGCAATTTCACAGATGGAATCAGAGTAAATCGCAGATGGGGCTATTCCATCTGCGATTTTACCCTACAATTTCAATATATATAGAGAAAAAAATAAATAAATAAAATAAACCACCTGCGAATGTACAAGCAGCTATTGTACATTCGCAAATGGAAAGCCCATTTCACAGATGGGACTATTTCATCTGCGAAATTCATGGTTATTTTTGCAACTTCGGTTTTTTTGGCTATTTTTGTAATATAATTAGTGTAAATGGCTATTTTTGTCATTTTCTCTAAAATTAAAACAAAATAATAAAAAATAGATATTTATAAAAAGGTGATGATTCTTCCATAACCTTTTTTTTATTCGTCCACATAATTTTATGGATAAGGGACAATTATGCCCCCATTTAAATAAAAAAAACGCATTTGAATACTTTCCGGAAATTTGTTCACGCTTTATTTATTTATTTATTTATTATTATGGCATCCAGGTTTCTTTCTTTTGGAGCTGGGTAAAATTCACAGTATAGACAATTTATATCTTTTTATTTTTTTTATTTTGTTCATTCGTATTTTCTGGAGCTTCGGTCCATAAATCATCATAATTATGTTTCTTCGTCATCAAAATCTTTTTGGTTGGCTTCATATGGGAATTTTGAGCAATACAGATCCCTTTTCTTTTCATTTTTGTAATTATTTTGTGTCCCATTGGGCTGCGGTTGGGTGTTTGTGTGGTTTCAATTCTTTTTGTGTGTGTAAAATTAAAGCCATAACCTACAGGTTTGGTAGGTTTACGGTTACAGCATAATATTGCTGGGTTTGTTTATGTCAAAGTATGGTCGACTCAGTTACATGTTAGTTAGACCATCTCCAATGCATTGAACTCATATGAGTTCAATAGATTGACACATATACATTCCACTCATTATACAACTTTACTCATTAAACTCTACACTCCATTAAACTCTATACAATTTAATGGATTGTCACATCATTTATCATTTTCTTTTTATTTATTGTTATTTAAAAAAAATTAATTAACATGAAATTAAAAATTAAAAACTACAATTAAAATTAACATTAATTTAAAATAAAAAATAAAAAATTATATATATATATATATATATATATATATATATATATATATATATATATGTGTGTGTGTGTGTGTGTGTTTGAGAGAGAGGAGAGAGAATATAGAGTTCAATGGGGATTGAACTCCCCATTCCATTGAATCCTAGTCATTTTTCTACGATGATGAGGATTTTGGGTTTAATGAGATTAAACTCCCCATTAAACCTCCCATTGAACTCCCATTGGAGATGGCCTTAGTTATTACGGAAGGAATTTATATTTGATTGTAGAACT
Source organism: Lactuca sativa (assembly GCF_002870075.4). Lineage (NCBI taxonomy): Eukaryota > Viridiplantae > Streptophyta > Magnoliopsida > Asterales > Asteraceae > Lactuca > Lactuca sativa. The sequence continues at coordinate 63,657,168 of NC_056631.2, read as the reverse complement.
TTATAGTTGGAACAGTTGATCAGATGCAGAGTATCCACTTGCTGAAATTTGCATATTGGTTTTGGCTGTTTTTTTTTTTTTTCCCAGCTGTGATTCCCCATTAGTTTCAAACTGGTTGTGGTTGGTGGAGCCATGGAGTATCAAGATTATTTATTGGTTTCCCTCATGATGGCATGAAGTATTCAGTTTAAAGACCCTTTTGCCCCTGCTGCTTAATTAGGATCCTCATGAAGTCTTTTTCTCTTGGCTTTTGATCAGGTGTTGCCAACATTCACTTCGATGTAGCGCCGAAAGATTGCAACAAGTTAGAAAAAGCAATCTTTATTTTATCTTATGTAGTAAAATGGATGGTGGATTGATTACAAAATTAAATAACTTGTAATATTTATATTTATCTTATGTTATGCTGAAGATTGTTGTAATCCTAAAGGATGATTGTTGCGCCGAAGGAGAAGATGGAGGCGTGTGGCGTGTTTGGAAACAAGTCATTGGGTTTCTCTCTCTTTAATATATATATATATATATATATATATATATATATATATATATATATATATATATATATATATATATAAATAAGGGAAAATGACTTAAAAGCCCAACGAAGTTTCCAAACCATTCAAAAAATCTCAATCATGTTTTGTCTGTTCAAAAAAACCCAACAAACTTAACATTTTGTCTAAAAAGCCCAACTAAGTTACACTTTCTTGAAAGTCAAATAAGAGAAACATATGACGTGATTTATTACCGTATCGGAAAAATGACTTGTTAGACCAACAAAGGTTCCAAAACGTTTAGAAACCCCAATCATGTTTTGACTGTTCAAAAAAAAAACCCTAACGAACTTAAACAAAACAAAATTGGAATTTTCTGAACGGTTTGGAACTTTGTTGGACTTTTTAGACAAAAGTTTAAGTTTGTTTGGTTTTTTTGAACAGAAAAAACATTATTGGAGTTTTTTGAATGGTTTTGAAACTTCGTTGGACTTTTAAGTCATTTTCCCTATTTTTAACTCAGGGCATAATAGTTAGTTAACTTCAGAATTATATGGATGAATTAAAAAGGGTCGTTGAAGAATATAAATTATAAATTATAAATACGGATAATATAAATTCAAAACTTTAAATTACAAAAAAGTTAAATAAATATATTAAGGATATACATTGTTGCTTTCCAAAAACAAAATACCGAGAAAATTATAAGAAAACATAGAGACTCCTCTCCCGCGTGTTCTTCATCCAACTCTTCGTTCCTATTTTTACGCTTGTGATCACCGTTCATTCCTCATCTTATACGAATTATTTGAATCGTAAGTCGTAATTAACCCCTCTGATATTTGATTGTAGGTATTCGACGATCTTTATTTTATTGCTGCTTATTCTTTTTCTGGAAACAAACTGTGTGACTGTTTCATAATGGCCGGTGTATATGAGGTTGGAACTGAGAATGGTAAATTTCTTTCTGGTGATTCTGATATTCTCGTTGGACATGTTGAGGTGATCGTTGATAAGGGTTTTAGAAACGAAGTCTCTGGATTGGAGACTGATTCCATTGATCTTGAGTCTGCAACTGCAAAGGATTGTCAGGTGAAAGGTGTCAACGAAGAAGTGAATATTAAAAGAGAAACAAATGGGAATCATCTTGAAGTAGAGAAGGTAAATGAGTCAGAAAATGTAGTAGTGGAAACAGTTGATCTTGAGTCTAGGAAAATAACCAACACAGACTGGAGTTTGATTACAACCGAGACTTCTCAACCATTGGAGGACTCAAAATCCCAAAACACAGCCTCTCGGTTTTTGCTGTCTACTACTAATGTAATCAATACTTTGAGCCCAGATTATGCAACACAAATGGCCAAAGAGACTGAACAAGTTGAGACAGAAGCTATCGATGTTCAAATTAGAGATGAGACTATAATTTCAGAGTTGGTAGAAGTGAGTGTTGATAAAACTCAAACAAATACTCAACAGCCTGTGAAGTCAGAAAACAAGAATGGGGAGATGTTATTAGAAAAACATGGGGTTCCTCGAGTTACAGAGCATCAGCGTGTTGATGCTTTTGATGATAAACAAAATGAATTTGAAGTAAAGAAACCCAAATTAATCTTCCCAAATACATTTGAGTGCCCTGAAATAAAGTTTCAGTTTGGCTCATTCGGTGTTCATGAGAAAGATCCCAATAACCTAAATCTTGTGTTGGAAGTCTTGAGCAGGGAGGCTGAGGCTGAACCCATACGTGGAGTCAACATTAACACTCCAGACAGAATTCTTGATGATATACAAAACAAAAGTGCTGACAAGGCGACTCACTGCATGAATGATGTGGTTCAACCATATAACAGGGTTCCAAGATTTGATGATGAAGAGCTCAAGGAACAGATTAAAAATGCTCAGTTGCAACTTGATGAGAAGATAATGTGCAGATATGCAATCGGGGCTGAAATTCAAGAGAATAGGGTAAGAGTTTTGTAAGTCTTTGATACCATGTTTTATTATAAAGTTTAATATTATATACTCATATAAGTACTTTGATTTCTTCTTCTTGAATAGGCAATATTGAAAGCCCATTACGAGGTACTCAAAAATGCGTACTTGGAGGTAACAGCTGCAAAGAAGTTACGTAAATCAAAGCGGTCAGATTTAGAATCTATTCTACTTTTGATGAAACAAGTCACCAAGGCTGAAGATATAGATAACTGGGTATGATGCTATGATTATTGATTACATTCCTTTTTTCTACCCAAAATACAATATGGCCAATTTTCTATCATGCATTGCTTTATATTCTAACTCATGGTTTGTTTTTGTTCTTGAAGCATATGCATAAAGTGGAGCAAATGATAGAGATTCAAAACCAGAAAAAGAAAATAAAGGAGCTCCTGAATGTACGTATATCAATCACTACTTTATTTATATACTACATAATCTACATTTTTATTTCTTTCTTCTAGAGCTACAGTGGTCATCAAATTTTGTTATAGCTAGATAACTTATTGCCGGATCTCATTATTGTGTAACTTGAATTTTATTTGATTGACAATAATGCTTCCCTAACGGCTTAAAAGGGCTGTTAGATTTCCTAAAAGTTGATCCATTTTTTATTCAATGCAGAATATAAAGGAGGAAGTTGACTCTTTAAAAGATAATGTTTTAAAAGCTGAAGTGGCTGCCTTAGTAATAGGAAAAATATATGATGAAGAATACCAAAAGGGAAAAGAACTACGAGCTCGATTCCAAGCTGCAGAAAAAGTCTGCCAACAAGCTTATACACATTTATATAGTTTGAAGAAACGTTTATATGACAAGGTATGTTGTAAATTTTTGCATCTTACACAAAATGAAACATAATAATAATAATTATAATTTTCTATTGATTGAATCTGCAGAAAAAACTTTTCTATATGTACAGAGAAGATGCGACTGCAGCAAGGACTTTTGCATCTGGTGGAGATAAAGTTGCACTTCATCAACCGTGTGTTAATCAGGTTCGTTATCTTATCTTCTCGATATTCTAATTTCATATTTAGTATGTGGTTTGTGGCTAACATGTTTTTTAATTACTTTAGGTGGAAAAAATAATGGAAGAATCGAACTCAAATGAAGAATTTAGGAAAGACAATATTAGTAGGACCACACCAAGGACACTTGTTGAAACTTCACCTGAGAGTCATATGAATGAAAGAATTGCTGTGAAAGCAGTTCCTATCTCAAGTAAATTGGAATCCACTTCAGTAGTTTCAAAAGTTGAACAAGGAAAAAAGACAGTTTCGTGTGTGAGCAATATATGCGAAAGAATTGCTACGAATTCAGTTTCTATCTCAAGTGAAACCGAATCCGTTTCATTGGTTTCAAAAGTAGAACAAAGGAAAAAGACGACTCCAACCCCTGAGAACCAAACTATCTGGAAAGTGGCTAGAAAGAGTAATCGTATAATGAAAACCACAAAACCAGTTAAATTTGTAGTAAGAGATTCAAAGTTCATTTGTTTGAGTGAGATAACGGAGGACGAAGAAATGGAAAAAACTATGGTGGAGGTTGATAAGAAGGAAGATGAACTTAGTAAAAAAGAGATCGAATTCAATTTAAAAGAGCAAGTGCAATCGGAGGAAAAGAGAAAAATGAACGAGTCAATCGAGAGGAAGACACGAAATGCTGAAAATGCCCAAAAACGGGCTGAGTTGCGAGCTCAAAAGGAAGCCGAGCAGAGACAGAAGGTATAACTTTTAAATGTATTTTTTTCATTGTATTTTTCTTTTGCGTTGTAGAAAAGGTTTTGGTTCATACATGTACACATTGACCACACAAACATATAAAAAGTTAAAACACAGTACCCCACAGTTAACATGGGGTGATAAATGACAATGTCCCCGGACTCAAAAACATGTAAAATTATTTTATTGGGAAAATGTAACCGATTTGAGTTTGTGTAGGTGAGAGAAAAACGTTTAAGAAGAAAGGAAAGAAAGAGAACAGTTGGTGACAACAGAGTGCATGATGAAAAGATTGTGACGCCAAAAGAGGCAAATGAGACTGAAAACCCATTGGCTGCGACACTCACAGTTGGAGACAGAAGGCGGTACCCACAATTGTGGAAGATGGTAACCGCTGTCGGTGCAGCTCTTATATTCTTTTTAAGCAACATTAGATATGTGCAGCAGTATAATAGTTTTCTTTGTTTTTTATTAATTTTTTATAGGTAGATTCCTGATTTTGAGTTATGTAATGCTACATGACAGTTTCTAGGTTTTGTAAATATGGTTAAATTAACGTGGTATAGTTTTTTTTTTTTTTTTTTTTTTTTTTTACATCTTTCAGTACATCAGATTTTGTTGGAAAGTATAATGTTTGATCTTGCACATAAATCAATAGATAGAGCTCTTTGATTAATGATCATATATGTCGGAAATTGGCTTTCGTGTGGTGTTGGAAAGTGTTATCTATATCAAAATTTTGAAGTTTCTGACCAAGATTTACAACTCCAATCAGATGAAACCCAAAATCCAAACAAGATGAAACTCATATTCATCAAAAACAGAATGACGATTTTAAAGGAAGAAGTAATTTTTTTTCCAGATATCTTTAGATTTAGATATCAAAAAATTAATTTTGAATGATTTGACAAATACATTGTCTTGTGCCCCTTCCAGATTCATGCAACATGTTTATCCTCTTCAACTAGATGAAAGATGAGGAACAAAATGTTTTCCTCCAAGATTATTATTAAACCAAAAACACTAGCCATCAATGAAAAAAAATCATTGTAAAACATCTCCACAGCATTTCGATATCATTTTCTGTTCCAAAATCATTGATGAACACTGTAGATACCAGATCACTTACCAAACTACAGAATTAGATTGAATTATAAAGAACACACGGTGATTGAAGTGAATAAAGGCACCAAATGATTGTACTCAGAGAAGTTACAAAGATAATTCTACAAAAATAGATTGATAATTAAATTGAAAGCACGTAAATAATGACATCTAAGAGTTCCTATTTATACCATTTAAGGCAAAAAAAAATAAGGCACCTAGATGTCTACTTCATTCACTTTGGTTATGTAATATACTCTATACTCTCCAATATTCCATTATGTACCATGTCAGAGCCACTTTATTTCTCACTAGATCTTTCACTTGTTCTTTCAACCTATGTTATACTACTCTTTCACTTTCACCTACTTATTTATTTTTTAATACAAATAATAATTTTTAATTTAAACATTTTACTTACTAAATAAACATAAAAATAAATATAACATGATTCATTAATAAAAACAACATTACATAGTAATAAATATATAAATATTACATATTAATAAACGACAAACATTACTAAGAATTACTTAAAAAACATCACTAAAAATATAAGTTTAAAGAACATTCAAGTTGCTTCATGGATAAAGTCCCTCCTGTTATTTTCCAATTTGTATTGCTCGTTGGCCGCCTCTAAAATATTAGATTTACCATCATTCATTCAAATGTTGATTTAAGAGGCTATGGATGCCGTTGAACTTCGACCCCTTTTGGTATAAATCCTTCCACTTTGAGTTGAGTTGGTGGTGTGTTCGATAGGGTTCACGACCCATTTCATTGTGAAGCATATCCGTAATGCGGCTCCAAAAAGTAGAAAACCTTTGCGGGGTACCAATTTAATTAATATTTGAAACTCCGACCCAAGCACATACCAATGTGAGTTCCTTGTCCATGGTGCATGGTGGTGCGGCACAAAAAATGGAAACGTTTGGGTCCATTTTTGGTAAAAATATGAAACATGATGTAGGTTAAGATAAAGAGAGTGTCGTTTGAATAGTTGAAAATATGATTCTCAAACCTTTCAGATTACATGCCCATAAACCTTATAGGATGTGTGAGTAAGGTGATTTCAAAAACCTTAGCCAAGAGACATAAAAAGGTTTTGCCCGTGATTATTAGCAAAGAACAAACTGCCTTTGTAAAGGCAGAAACATTATGGAAGGACCTCTGATGGTAAATGAAGTGGAAAGGTGGGCTAAAAAAAAGGAAGAAAAAAAATGATGATATTCAAGCTCGATTTTGAGAGAGCCTTTGATAATCTCAATTGTAAATTTTTGGATGACATGATGGTTCAGATAGGCTTTGGAGAGTTATGGAGAATGTAACGTCTCAAAAATCATATCAAGATTAAACTTTTCAAAACAACCCATTTACTAAAAAGAAGTGTTTACAAAACCATTGTTTCCAAAACATTATCTAAAAACATAGTCTCCCAAGATCAAAAACATGAAACCAAGGATGTGTACGATCATGTCTTCGCCTTGCCACGATCCTCTGAAATACCTGAAACAAAACTAAAACTGTAAGCCAACTCTTAGTGAGTTCCCCCAAAGTACCACCACATAAACATAGCAAACAACAACATGCATACAGAGCCTTTAACATGACCGAACTGCCTCACTGGGCCTTCAACCTATATGGATTGCTCTCCGGGCCTTCAACCTAACTGGTCCGCCTCGCAGGCCTTTAGTCTATCTAGACCGCCCTGGGTATCTTGGCCTTCAACACAAAGCAGGACCGCCTCAACCCGGTACTCCATCACATATCCACATATACCATAACAATCAATAGCTAGCATATACAGGTAGTCATACAGATCTAACCAAACACTATATCATAGCAACATCCTATATACCATGATACAGATCTAACAGATCACTACAACATAGAACATACGGTAAACCAGGATATCAATCCAATGAGCCGGCCTTGGTGCCTTCGACCCATAAGTACATTGAGGAAAACTCATGTCACAATCTGACGAATAGTTGATCGATACTCTGCTCCCAAATACCGGCTCAACCCAAATCCAAAATTTCAAAACATTTCCATTCTAAATTAATAACATCTCCCCCAAAATACCCGTGGTCAAAACTGGTCAAAATCAACGAGTCAACCTAGTCAACACAACCAAGTCAACTCAGCCGAGTAGACTCAAGCTTCGTATGTGGGGCGTACTCTGGAGGTACGTGGGGCGTACTAGTTGTCTGAGGCGTCGGGGCCAGATCAACGTACACACAGCGTACCCTTTGGTACGCCCAACATATGCTACAATCCCCTTCTTAACCTATTAAGTGCTTATTTCTTCAACTTAACACATCCAATTGCAGGTCCAAGGCTAAAATACCATCAAGAGTCATAAAGTTTCCAACTTTATGACTTTGCATGTCCATTAAGTGTTTAATATACAAAATCTCAACATCTTAATGCCTTAAGACCTTATATAGCATACATGGAGTAAAACTAAGCATCAAGAGCACATTTGTATGGCTCAAGACCCCTCATAAGGTTTGAAAGGACAACTTATTGGGTTAAGAGCATGCCATGCTCAAGAATCACCATATTTAGGACCAAAAATGCCCTAAATGAAGAAATGGCTAGATCTACAAGATAGAGTGATCAAGTTATGAAATTTTTACTTCTAGGAGGTTTCTAGTAAGTCGGAAATACTATATCTAAGTTTCTTTAAAGCTTCAAGGTCCTTGCACCAACTTCTCCTTCTTCAAGAGCACCAAAAAGGCACACAAATAAGATCAAAATACTATTCTCACTTAGGTTTTGCTAGAGGGTTGAATTCTCAGATGGGGGTTGATGAGAGAATGATAAATGAGGCTATAATGATGCTTAATATGGATCAAACCCTAAAAATTAGGGTTTGAACCTCCCAACGCCCCACGTACACGGTGTACGCCCATCGTACTAGAGTCCGCCCTAGTACACTCAACGTACACAATGTATGCCCATCGTACTTTCCTTAGCTCAAAATCCCCAAAATGCCACAATGATCCATTTGCACTCTTTCTTATACCTAGGGACTAAAATGCAATATTTATTCATACATAGGGTTAAAATTGTAAATACCTCAACATCGATATGTTACAGAGAAATTGGATGTTAGCTATTATCTCGTCGCCAAGAGTATCGGTATTGGTTAACGGGGCAGCAACAAAACAATTCAAGCTTCAAAATAGGATTCGGCAGGGAGACCCCCTTTCGCCGTTTCTATTTATCATTGTTATGGAAGGATTAAAAGTGGCGTTGTTTGAAGCAATGGAAAAAGGGTTTTATAAAGGGATAGATTTGCCTAATAATGGTCCAAAACTCTCGATCTTCCAGTTTACAGATGATACTTTGTTTCTCGGAAAAGGTCAACGGAAAATGCCAAAAACCTAATGAGATTTCTTAGATGTTTCCATGTCTCTTATGGTATAATTATAAAGTATAAACTTTTCTAAGAGCATAAGTATGGGAGTAGGGGTTAGTCGTCGCGAGGTTGGGGATTTAGCAAGAGAGTTGTCTTGTATAGACAGAAACCTTCCCTTCCATTATCTTGGGTTACCAGTAGGCAGAAGCATCACGAGAAAAAACAATTGGCAATGTTTGGTTGATAAATTCCAAAATAAGTTGTCTTCTTGGAAAGCTTGATGCATCTCTTTTGGCGGAAGGCTAGTTCTTTGCAAATTGGTTCTTGGACACCATGGTTCCTATATGTTCTATTTGTGTAAAGCACCGATTGAAATTATAAGAAGCTTGAAAATATCAGATGTAACTTCCTTTGGGATGGAAATTTGAATAAGAGAAAAGTTGTATGGGTTGCTTGGAATAAGGTCTTGAGCTCAAAAGCATCGGGAGGTCTAGAAACTGGTAGTTTTCAAGCTCTTAATTTTGCGTTTCTTTGTAAATGGTGGTGGAAATTCAAACATGATCAAGTTTCTCTTTGGACCGAGGTGATTAAAGCACTTCATGGTTCTGATGGTAGCTTAGGGAGGTCTCGTTCAGCCGCATACAGAAGTGGAACATGGGGAGTCATTAGCAACATCAATAGTGACCTCAACAAGATAAATGTGGAACTTAATGATATGTTTCTGAGAATGGATGTTGGTTGAGAATGGAGTTTGGAGGAACATGGTGTTTTCACAATAGCCTCTCTTCGAAAATTAGTTGACAACAAAACATTGAGTTATAGTCAAAATGTTACGTACTGGAATAAAAATATTCCTAGCAAAGTCAACATCCTTTTATGGAGGGCTCGTTTGGAAAGACTGGCGACTTTGAAGAATTTAAGCGATAGAGGAATCAAAGTCACGTCTTTTATGTGTCCTATATGTCTCTCGAAGGAGGAATCTAAAAACCATCTCTTTCTTGAGTGGTCTATAGGAAAGGAAGTTTTAGCTATTCTTTATAATTGGTGGAGTGAGATTTCAGTTACTTCAAGCTCTATGGAAGACCTGTTAAATAAGATTACAACTAGTGATGATAATAAGAAAATGAAGATCAACATTGGAACAATTTTGTTGGCTCTTTTTTTTTGTGATATGGTCCTATAGAAATGACAAGGTATTCAATGGTAAGTTTAAAAATTGAAAGTCTATCTTCTATAAGGTACAAATTCTCTCGTTCCTTTGGATTAGGAGTGGAATTAAGCAAGATAAGAATGTTAAATGGATCGGTCAGCCCAATCTAATAAGTAATTCTACTTAAGCTATATCTTTCTAGCGTCTCGCTAGTGTTTAATAAATTTCTTGTTGTAAAAAAAAAACTGTTGAGCTTTGGCTAAATGAATGAATAGTGTTTTTCATCCCACATCGGGTGAAGAATGAAGCTTGGGAGGACTCCAAGGTTATAAAATAATCCAACAATTTAGTTTCAATGTGCCCCAATCAATACACTCGAAGTGTTTGATTCTTTCTTTTCTTTCTCTTGTTTTTAGAGTGTTGAAAAGTCTTAGTCAAAATTATGGAGTGTATGGGTGTAATTTAGTGGAGGCTTGATAGGTTGTCTATGTGATTGTAACAAATTATCATATAATGAGAGAAAATTTAGAGGAGGCTTGATAGGTTGTCTATGTGATTGTAACTAATTATCATATAATGAATCTTTCTCTATGGAGCCCCATGATTTTTCTTTGATTTTGTGTTAAGTTATTTTCTCTATTATTAACCTTTAGGGGGCTTGTTGGGGATCTTTGAGGCAATTTTCCCAACAATGTCTTGAAAGAAGTTACGTAAATCAAAGCTTCTATATTTAGAAACTATTAAATGTTTCATGGAGAAAGGCAAGAAGGCTAAAGATATTGATAACTAGGTATAATATTATGATTATTGGTTCCATTCCTTTTTCTTCTCAATATAGAATCCGCCAAATTTCCATCATGCATTATTGTATATAATAGCTCATGGCTTTGTTTTTGTTCTTAAAGAATACACATACAGTGGAGCATATGATAAGAGGTTATCGACCATAAATACAAAATACATGAGCGTCTGAAGATACATATATCAATAGCTACTTTATCTTATTATTGTACTACAATTATCATCAAACATTGTTATAATGTGACCGCTCACTACCAGACTCCTCATTATTATAGCTTGAATGTATATAGAATATTGCTTTCCTAAAATGGAGGCTGAAAAGCTGTTAAATTTACTCAAAAGTTGAACCATTTTTTATTCTATGCAAATTTTAGAGAAGAAAATAGACACTTTAAAAGATAACATTTTAAAATTGAAGTGTAACAACGTAAATTTTCCAAACAAATTTTCATTTTTAAATCACACTTTTAATCATCAAAACCATATCAAAATATAATGTATCCAATGTTATCATAACAAAATAATCCCAGAATCTCAACATAATCTCTATGAGTGTGTACGGATTATGTCGGCGCCTTCCCACGGTCCTCGCTAGTACCTGAAACACATAACACAACAGCTGTAAGCATAAATGCTTAGTGAGTTCCCCAATATACCACATACACACATACGCCTTTCCAATCCATAACTCAGCAGGATCTTCCGATCCATATGTCTCAAGGGACTTCCGTCCCGAATCCCGGTAGACCTTCCGGTCATACCCGTATCGACCTTCCGGTCTATAACCTCTTGACCTTCCGGTCCATAACCTCTTGACCTTCCGGTCCATAACATACATAACATTCATAACACATACATATCACATAACAACATATAAATCATACATCTCATAGCATATAAGACCTTCTGGTCACACACAGGTACCCTTCCAGGTACAGTATAGTGAGAAGACTCACCTCAATGAAGTCGGATAAACTCTCATGCTCAATGTCCCGACTTAGCCTCCTCCTATTATTCAGATAACATCCTGATCAGAATTCTCTCTTGATCACATCTCTACAACTGGGTAGAAGGTCATTCTACCCAACCCTGAACGTTCCTGAATCAGTCTTGACCAAAACCCTAAAGTTAACGAAAGTCGATGGTTAAACTTTGACCCGACTCGTCGAGTGCACATGGGCGACCCAGCGAGTCCATGCGGTTTCTCTGAATCCTTTCAGCCTCTCTTGACTCGTCGAATCATCCTTCCACTCGACGGGTCACATCTGACACGAATTGTGGGTCAACCCCGACTCGACTCGTCGAGTCCACTTATGGACTCGGCGAGTTGCTGCCATGCTCAAACTCAAATGACCTTTTGAGGTCAGATCTGTTCCTCTAATCCTTAGATCTAACCTCCCCAAGCTCAATAAGCACGTAAAGGTTCGAACTTGATACTCATGCAACGTCCAAATGACACTACTTGATGATTTAGTCCCAAATACAACACTCTAAGTCCATTTCTTCCATAACCCAACATAAAGCAAGATGGATAACATTCTCTAGACCACTATGGGTCAGATCTGAAGTCTAAACATGATAAGTGACCTTATTCTCAACAAATCAACCCAATAAAGGGTATAGGAAACCCTAGATCCATGAACTATTTAACAAAACAGAAAGAGGGTTGATATGCTACCTCAAAGATGATGCCCTCTACTTGAAATCCACAAATATGCAACCTCCTTGGCCTCCTCTAAGCTGGAATCAACTTCTTCTTGCAAAACAAACCCACAAAAGTCCAATAATGGCTTCTTCTCTCTCATAAACGCTCAGGCACTATTAGGGTTTCTCTCAAGGGTTTGTTAGCCGCAAATGGTGGCTATAAGGGTCCTTAAACAGGTCCCAAACCCAAGGATTTAGGGTTTCATTAAATAGCGTGGACTCGCCGAGTCCACTCATGGAATCGTCGAGTCCCTCATTAAATCAGACCAAAAATGCGTGATCCCACTCAGCGAGTCAGAGTGCCTACTCGTCGAGTTCCCCTCATAAATTCAATATAAATACTTAACATAGGATACCTGGGAATCCGGATGTTACATGAAGTGACTATCTTGGTAATAGGAAAATATATATGAGGTATAAAATGAAAAGAGAAAAGCCTACAAGTTCAGTTCCAAGTCGTAGATGACGTCTGCCAACAAGCGTATGCACATTAAATAGTTTGAAGAAATGTTTATATGTCAATATTTCTTGCAAATTTTTGCATCTTACACACAAAAAAATATAAATATGAAAATAATAACTTTATGTTGATTAAATCTACAAAAACAAATTTTCTAAATGTACAAACAAGATGCGAATGCAAAGAGAAATTTTGCATCGAGTGAAGATAAATCTTCACTTCATGGTCTAGGTGCTAATTGGGTTGGTATTTTTCTTGTTAGTTATATGCTTTCGAAATTGATATTCAATACGCGATCCACAACTAACATGTTATTTAATTACTTTAGGTGGAAAGATTTATGGAAGAATGGAATACAAATGAAGAATTTAGGAAACACTACATTAGCAAGATTAGAATGTGTACGCCTAATGAAACTATGTGTGAGTGATATGAGTGAAAGATGTATACAAAAGATCAACGAGGAAAAATCGACGATAAATATGATGATTCTTGGAACGTAACAAATCAACACGAATAACAATTGAACACCTCGATATAGAGTGAAACTCAAAATTAGGAAAAACCATTATGAAAACGACAATCTTGTTAAGAAGGTTCATGGGTCATAAACCTCCTAGGAAGGGACAGAAAGTAGATGAAATTGAATGATTAAAACTTAACATATAAATAGCTTTATATGTTAACTTAAAAAGAGTCCTAAACAAACTCTAAAACCCTTAATTAATAGGAAAATTTGCTATCTAGCAGGTTAACTTGATAACCATTTAACTAACCTTATTATGGAGTAAATTCAGCTCCAATAAAGCCAATAATAAACATTTCATGGAAAATAAAAGTTTGCCATGGAAATTGGTTCCAGTGCATCTTCAAAAAACTCCTCGTTTAGATGAAACCGTTCTTCAACAAAATAACCTTCAAACTTTAGAAGAAATAAGTCGAAAAGTAAGTAGTGCAAAAAATTACTCAGTACTAAAATCTCTCAAACAAAAAAGATGTAAAAACGGTGATAGTTAAAATCACCCAAACACCATTGAATACGAACCTTCAATTCAACACAAGTACCTCAAAAGTACCCTTAAAGTATTATAAATGCATCAAAAAATAACTTGTAATGATGGCAAGTCGCTCGTACTGAATTAGTCTTCATACCGTAACATATAACATACCCCCTAAATTAGTCTTCATATGATAGCATATAAAATATTTCCTAATGGACAAAATACGTTTACGTTATCATAATGCTTGAAAAATACGTTCAATATAAAAATCTTGAAAATACCTTAAGATATTAAATTTTAGAAAAAACGGTATAGTATTATAATGTTTGAACAAGTTAGATGATCTTCAAAATTAATTTTCTTCAATGAACAAGTCATAGGATCTTGGTATCCCCACACACCTAAAGCTGAAAGCCTCTGAAAAGTCGGTAATAGATAAGACAATAACCAGAAACTCCAAAAGAGTTTAATCCAAAATTAAGTCTCGTCAATTGTGGACAAATCCACATATCTCTCCTCCACAATAATCCAACGCATCATCATAAGCAACTTGAGACATAAGATTTATCATCTTCACTTGCCAAAAAAAACCTTGTGCAATGGTCCAGAAGTGGAACTTCATATTTTAATTTAGCCATGATAAAAAATGATTTTAGATAACCTCTAAAAGTGGCCGAGGGAAAATCAATTAATGAGAGCTAGAAAAATCAATTTGTAAGAGCTTGAAAATTTGATTTAAAGTACTTAAATTATTTTTTATCATTTGTTATAGAAATAAACGATGCGGAAATAACACAAAAAAACAATAAAATCCATGAGCTGTGGATGATTCCAAACATCTTTCCTCCAAAAGAACCAAATAATCATAAGCAACTTGAGCCAAAAGATCTCTCAGCTTTACTTTCCGAAGGGAAATCCTTGTGCCACAGTCAAAAAGAGAAAGTTCATATTTGATTATACCCATGATAAAAACGAGTTTAAATAACCTCTAAAGAAGGCCAATGGAAAATCGTTTGAGAAAATCAATCTATAAGAATTGGAAAAAATTGATTTTTGAGGTTTTGGGAAATATCAATTTATAAAAATGTTGATAATTGATTTATATGGTTGGGAAAATCGTATATAAAACTGATTTACTATTGAAATAAGGCTTAAAAACGTTTTATCAACTTGGAATACGACTCTAACGGAAATGATATTTTAAGCTGCTATATATGGTTAAAGAAAAAACTATTTGTGTGTGTTCAATAAAACTATTATATTGGTTAAGAAAAAAAAAAAACATTTTATATGACTCAAAATAAAACAATTTGCGGGGGCTAGAATAGTATTCAAGAAAAGGAAATTAAGTTGGTTGATATAACACTTCAAGAAGGTAGATGTTTAAGAAGAATTGATTGTGTGATCAAACTTGTAGAAGAAAAAATAGCCAAGGATGAATCGATTGGTAAACTTGGTATTAAAAAGGGTTGGTAAAACAGTTAGGGTGCGTTTGGTTGAGGAAATTTTTCCAAGAAAAACGGAAATTTTGAAAATCCGTTTGATTCATTCAATTTTCCAAAGTTTTCTAAGAAAATAAAAAATTTCAGTTTTTCAAATTTTATGTGAATAAGAATAATGATATTTACAATTTTCCAAAGTTTTTCAAATTTCTAAATGGAAAATGAAAACTCTACCGGTTCCAACCAAACGTGTTTTCTAATTTTCATTGAAAATTGAAAATGAAAACTCAACTTTAGCATCTCTGATGTGCTTGTAATAGTCAAACCAAAGAAAAAACCCCCCGATAGGTAACCCTTTTGGGTTTAAAAACGAGGATGTTGAATAGGGAAAAAAACCTTTGTTGCGTTTTTGTAAAAGTCGATCACGAAGAGTACGAAAAAGAATGGCCAAGAAAATCTATCAACTCAAAAACAGCATGCTGCTACTGCTGCTACTATGGAATTTGTGATTTTATATCCAACAACCTGCTACCGAATCTGTGATTTTAGCAAACAAGAATGAAGAGGCGTTCTTAGAAAAAGATTTTGAATTAGAATCATCTCCAAAGCCATTGGAGGACTCAAAATATCAATTAATGATCGTCAACTTATTTTCTACTAATGATGTAATTGAGACAAATGAAGACCCAGACTTTACTCGTGATCCAATGGAGAATGTGCATATTGAAGTGACGGTTGTTAATAGTTTAGATTCAAGTAGTAATGAAGTATTAGATCTTAATGATTTGGGAGAAACTTAAGAATCTAGAATGGAGGACGATGAATTTCAATTGTCAAGACATTAAATCTCAAATTATGGTCATGGGTGGTGCTCAAAATACTTGCAGCCAAGATAATGCAACAAAATTAGTCAATACGGTTGTACAGCCATTGGAGATAACTAATGATAATAACTAATCTCAAATGGTAATTATGGAAAATGTTGAAGATACTACAAATCGAGATGATGATATAATAACACAATCAATCAATATTTCCAATCATAAACAGGAGATAGAAGCTAGCAATTATCCAATCATATATCATACTACAATTTCACAGGTAATGATTGATTTTCCTTATGTATGTGATGAAAAACAAACAGAAATTAAAGTTATGGAAGCTCCTCTTGTACCCGTATTGATCTTCCATGATACATTAGTGAGCCTTGATATAAAGATTCAGTTTGGTTCATTTGGTTATCAGAAGAAAGATCAAAACGAGGAGACCAAACCCACATGTAGGGCCAGCAGTAACAATCTTGAAATAGTTCTTGATGATTTACAAGGATTCATAAGTGTTGACAAGGTAGTCAAAGATATGGATGACATGATTTCTATGTTTTCTGTAGAGGCTTCAAGTGAGTTTATTGATAGCAAGGTATGATTTCACTCTTTTTACTTTCTAACACAAAATTTTGAACAATTTTTCTATCATGTATTATACAATATGTTGTAGTTCATTGTTGGTTTTTGTTCTTGAAGCATATACACAAAGTGGAGGATATGATACACTATAAACCATTGTGCTTAAAAGATGAAAATTTGTTCATTTGCAAAATCAAGCAATCATAAGAGTTCTATTTCAAATATAGGAATCCATTATGAATGTCAACATGCCTTAGGGATATAGTTGAGCACCTGAAGGTACATATATCAACACAATGTATGATTCTTAGACTACATTTCAAAGAGATAAATAGCTTGAATTTTGAATTATATACAAATTTCAAAAAAAAATGAGATCCTTAGAAGATAATGTATTAAAACCTAGAGTGTCGGCTTTAAAAATAAGGAAAACACATGAAGAAAATGAAAAAGGAAAAGAAGTACAAATTCCATTTCAAGCTGCGGATGAAACAAAATCCACTATAGTGATTCAAAGTATTTTCAATAGTTGAACACGGAAAAAATAAGACAAAGCACACTCACAATTATTATCAAACTATGGGGAGATTAGTTGGGAAATTTAATCATATGATCAAAACCAAGGAACCTATAAAATTAATAGTAAGAGATTCAATGTTTGCTTGTTTGAATGAGATACCTAAGGATGAAGAAAAGGAAAAAACAATGGTGGGGTTTAACAATAAGTCAGATAAATTAAGGAAAGAATAAATTGAACGCAAGTTAAAAGAAATGAAGAAGACAGATAGCGACAACTACAACAGTTTGAACAAGGAATTATGGCCGAGGAGACAAAACCAAAACCATATTTTTCAAAGGAGTTGAAACCAAAAATCATCTTCGCCTTGGTTGTTGCTTTAGTTTTAATATTTTTACCAACTATATAAACTAAAACACTTTCTTATTCTTTTACAACTTTTTATAGATATATTTTGAGTTTGGAGGTTGTAGGGTGGTTTCTAATCTGCATATATGGTTATGGTTATTGACTTATAGGTTAAACAAATATTATCCAAAATATTTTGTCTTCTTATTACACTTTCATGGAAAGCATAATCTGAGATTCTTTTGTACTTATTAAATATTGGAGTTTAAAGAAAGTAATTGACATCAAAATGGTTAAATGGTATTGAATATTGATGACATTAAAATGGTGAGTAGGAACTATAGAGTAATATTCTCGATTGAAAGATGGCATTAGTTATCCTATTTAGAAGTTGCTTTTTAATATTGGCTAAACTCTTTAATATAAATAATTAACAATAGTTTAGATAATTGAAATAAATAACATGAATGATGAATTGGAAAAAAAAAGCCAATGCAAGATCTTCGATTTTATAAGGCAACAAGAGCAACAATAGGGGACAACACCTCTCTTTATAGCTGGTAAAAACAGGCATGACTTGAAAAACTGACACGAAATAAATGAGTTTGGGTAAGAGTTTTCAACCCGTAAGTAAACAGACCGACACGTTATGAAAATTAAGTAGGTAATGTTATGGTCAATCATTTTCAATCCATTTAATGTTTTAACCAATCCGACAACAACACATTTATCAAGTATATCTTTGTTTTAATTTTTTCGTTGAAAATTAATAATGCACTATATATAGTTAATAAACACCATTTACTGAATAAAAGTTTGATACCACCAATATCAAATAAGATACTTGCATTATATAAGTGTTTTATCATGATTATGTAAATGTTGTTTTTCAAAGGGCCTGTAGCCCAGCGGTACCCAATGTTTCCCTCCTTCCTTAAGGTCGAGGGTTCAAGACCCGTCGGGTACATAGGTGATATTAGGAGTAGTTTAGGATTAGGTTATATTTGTCGTTTCAAAAAAAATGTAAATGTTGTTTTTCAAATTTAAAGAAAACCATGATTTTCTTGGGTATCTGTTACTCTACCCAATTCATGGAGTTTGCAATACTGATGCCCATTGTGTTTGCATGGCTATTCCACCGTGTTAATGCCGCATCAAAAAAAGTACAAGCTGCAAATTGTACTTTGCAACCATTCTAGCTGCAAATTGTACTTTGCAACCATTCGGACAGAAGCTTATTTGGAAGACGGATTCTGTCTTTTAGATCCAAAGAGTCATTCCTACAACCCCTTTAGTTTTGTAGAAGGATCTAGGTTTGTAGCTCATGAATGTTCCGTATGTGCAATCCCTTGAAATGCTACTATTATTTCTCCGGTTGTTGCTCCAATCTTTACTTTGTTCAGAGGCATTGTTTGATTGTTCACTCGACTAAAGCTGTGATTGCGTTGGTGATGAATGATCACTCGTTGATCTTTTGTGGGACATTGCTTTGTCCCATTACAATTAGTTGAAGGAGAGATGAGTCGCACGAAAGTATTGTTGAAAATATAAGACATAATACTACAATCATTGATATTAATTGAATTCCATAACGTAGTAGTCATCGGTAATCGTAATCCGTAATGATTTACAAATATGTGTGTTTCCGAACGCGTTCTTAAATATCTAATAGGAACATATGTAGAGTATTACGGTTCTCTACTAAACATTAGACATGATTGATGTTTATGAAGATTTGCAGCACTAATTTTTCTCAAGTATAATACATTGCTTGATTTCGAGTTCCTTAGTGTTTTTCCTTTGTGTCTTGAACTGCGATCTTTTTTGAATCTTCTAGAATCTTCAAGTGTTTTAAGAGAGAAAATATTTTTGGATTTTGAAATGAACAAACAAAAAAAATGTAAGACTCTAATGGACTATGATGGCTCGGAGTCCATCACAAATGAACTGTAAACTAAGGAATAAAAGTAAAGAAAAAAACTGACTACGATGTGTTCCGATGGATCAAATCCCATTAGAAATGAACAGTAACTAAAAATTGAAAAACTAACGTGCAAGATAAAACAGTGAAATTTTACCTAGTTTGATACGTTCTGACGCCTCAGAGCCCGTCGCAATTGAACAATACCCACTTTCAGTTTGATTGTGGGACCAATTCAGCTTCCATCATCCTAATTCCTTGAATTATACGCATAAAATCAACATTAGGTATTGCCTTTTTGAAGATATCGGCAAGTTGATCTGATGATTTAAAAAAATGAATCTCCATATTTCCATCTTCTGCATGATCCTTGATAAAATTATATTGGAGTGTGAGATGTTTTGTCTTTGAATATTGAACTGGATTGTGACAAATTTTGATAGTACCTTCGGAGTCACTATACAAAGGAATCTTCTTCATATTTATGGCATCATCTCTTAATTGACTTTGTATCCATATGATTTGAGAAGTGCAAGCAGCTGCAACTATGTATTCAACCTCTACAGTAGAAAGTGAAACACACTTTGGTTTCTTAGATTGCCAACTAACAAGCTTTCCATCCAAGAATTGACACCCTCCAGTTATGCTTTTGCGATCCAAACCACATCCACCAAGATCGGCATTGGAGTATGCTTATACAAAGAAACATGTATTTGCCAAATACCTGAAGCCTAAGGATGTTGCATTGCAAAGGTATCATAAAATATTCTTCAAAACCATCATATGTGGTTCCCTTGGATTCAGTTGATGCCTAGCACAATAACAAAAAGAAAACATGATATCAGGTCTACTAGATGTAAGATAAAGTGATGACCCAATAATACTACGATAAAAATGATGTTGTAGTTGGTTTGTCAAGTGAAGGTGTTAGCTTCGTTTTGAACGTCATCGGGGTTTTAACTTTAGACTCACCATTCGTTCGAACTTCGTCAATAAAGTCTTTGTGAAAGCTTCCTAGTTGATGAATATTCGCTCTTTACTCTGTCTTGTATTCAAACTAAGAAAAAAGTTAATAGGACCCATTGATCTCATCTCAAATTTAGTTTCCATTAAAGTTTGAAATTCAGCAGTCAATTTAGGATTTATTAAACCGAAAATAATATCATCAACATAAATTTGGACAACCATCAAATGATCCCCAACCTTTTTGTGAAAGAAAGTTGGATGGACTAAACCTTGTTTAAATTTTAATAGTTTATGAAAACGAGTAAGAGTATCATACCTTGCCCTTGGAGCTTGTTTCAAACCATAAACTTCTTTATCGAAAATATAGCAATCATCTAGATATTTTTCATTCACAAAACCTGGAGGTTGTTCAACATACATTGCTTCTTCAAGCTCGCCATTCAGAAATGCACATTTGACATCAATTTGAAAAACTTCAAAGTTCTTATGTGCAACATAAGCTAAGAAAATATGAATGGCTTCAAGTCTCGCAACAGGAGCAAATGTCTCTTTAAAGTCTATCCCTTCCTCTTGAAAATAGCCCTTCACAATGGGTCATGCCTTGTTTCACACCATATTGCCTTCTTTATCTAAATTATTTCTAAAATCCCATATGAGACACACAAGTTAAGAATCTGGAGGTTTGGAATCAAATGCCACACTTTATTTCTGACCAAGAGCCATCTTCACCATTTTTGGTTCATTTTTTGAGATAAAAGAATTAAACATGCAAAACTCCTTAATTGTGCTTAACAAAGTTTGTCTTTCTTTTTATTGAGCATGAGTTAAAACACTTGTAGCTGGATTGCCAATGATTTGTGTCTTTAGATGATCTTTTGTCCATTTCAACATCAGAGGATAAGTAGGATCATATTCTAGAATGATTTCAAAATTAACTTCTTTAGTTTTAGAATAATCACCACCATCTTCACTCATCAGACTCTCCTCCTGGATATTATCATCACCATTCATCGGACTCTCCCCTGGATATTAGCATTGGTCGTTTTAATTTGAACTTTCTCAGAAACATTTTGCTCCCCCTAAGCATTTTCCATCGGAATTAAAAGACCCTCCCCCTCAACATGCTAAAGATTAGGTTCTCTGACACCTATATCATTTGGATAAACAATTTCATCAACAACTTGATTTCCGAATTTGAGATTATGGGCTCCCCCCTCAACTTGTACTTGAATATCATTGATTGCATCATCAACGATCTTAAGCAATTCATCTCCTTCATTTTCAGTAGTCTTTGCTTCAGAGTTAATAGCACGTTTAGGTTCGTCAAAGAATCAAATAAAATTTTCATCGAACGTCACAATTTAAGAAATTTTGGAACATGTTTAAGAAAAAATTTATTCACAAGGAGTCACTTCATTTTGAAAATATTTGATGAATTTGTCATCAAATGTAACATAGTAACTTTCTTCAATCTTTCAAAAATTCTTGTTGAGAACTATGTAAGCTTTGATGTAAGAGAATATCCTAAGAAAATAGCATCATCGGCCTTCTCATCAAATTTATTGTGATACTATTTGGAATTGAAAATAAAGCACCTGAAACCAAATACATTAAAGAATATCACATTAGGTTTACAATTATTTAATATCTCAAGTGGAGTTATCAAAAATCATTTATGAATGTAAGATTTATTTGAAGTAAAGCATGTGGTTCTGATAGCATTAGCTAAGAAATAAAAAGTTAAGTTAGCAAATGAAAGCATTGTTCTGACAGCTTCACAAAGAGATCGGTTTCACCTTTCAACCATGTCGTTCTGTTGAGGTGTGTATGGGAATGAGAAATTGTGATTGATTCCTTTTTTGTCAGGAATTCCTCAAAAATGTGGTTTTTGAATTATGTGTCATCATCACTACGAATCTTCCTCATAAGCTTTTGTAGTTGGAACTCAACTTGTTTCAAAAAGTCAATCATCTTCTGAGTGGTTTCATATTTATGCTTAAGAAAATAAACCCATGTAAATCTAGAAAAATCATCAACAATAACAAGAATATACTCATTACCAACAATGCTTTCAATATATGATGGACCACACAGATCTATATGAAGCAATATTCATGATAGAAGAGTGACTTTTACAGTTTTTCTTTCCCAATGTTGGTGATTTTAGTGTCACCATGTCATTTTATGTAACTGGAATTAGCATGTGAGCTAAGGGGCTTCTGAATTTGTTATCTAATATGTGTACGGATTGGTGCGGAGTGCACACATGTATAAGATCAAATTAGTAGCCGGTTCGACGACTAGTCAGGGGTCCGGGGGTAGTGCCCCTTTGGCGGGGTCTAGGGGCAGCGCCCCTGGGTGGGGTCCCGCTGAGGGTGATTATGGTAAAACTAACGCCGTTAGTTTTGGTAACCCTAAATCCTCATTAAAATCCGGATTACCCTGACTTGTTTCCAAAGGAACTCATAGCGGCCCAACCCTAATGAAACCCTAATATCATTTATTATATAAACGGATCTTCTTTTCAGAAGAGAGAGATACGATCTTAAGCTCTCGTTTTTCATCATACTTTCACAGAATCCTCTAGCATATTGGCTTACGATTTCTGTGCCTAGAATCGTAAGTGTCCACTTGGATTATCCTAGGCTGAATTTCTTATAACCCAGACATAGGGTAGAAATATTAGTTCGGAAAGTGATATCACGATCCAAGTTGGTATCCAGATCTCCACCACAAACCCTAAATTTCCCTACACCTGGTCCACAAGTTGCGCACAAATTATCTTTGCCATATTTAAGTAACGGAATACCTCACAACAAATCACCAAGAACAATTTTATTTATATCTTTGAAGTTCAAATGTGATAAACTTTGGTTCCATAGACAACTATCATCAGAAGAAGCTCTCTAAAGTAATCAAATGGATGGTTTTCCTTCAAGTGGTTTAATATCTAAAGGATACATTTCGTCTTTTCTCTTTGCTTCAATAGCATCTTCTTGGATTCTTTATCAAATGACACTTTCAGACCTACAACAAGTTGTGACACAGTAATAAGATTGTGTTGTAAACCTTTAACATACATTGCCTTTCATATTGTGAATTATTCATTCGTAATCATTTTAAATCCTTTTATTTCACCGGTTGCATTGTTTCCATATTTTACTCTTCCAACATCCTTCAAACTTCGAAAATCTCATAACTGTGATTTCCTTCCGATCATGTGATGCAAATAGTCGTTATCAATATACCATTCTGAATCATATTGTTCGTCATGAATCACCTACAAAATTACACCAATTTAGGAATCAAAACCCTATTCGGCCCTTGTGAGATTTTCGATTTGGAGTTAACAACTGGAAAAAATTTGGTCTTATCAATCCAAAAAGATTTCACAATCAGAATATCATTCACATTTTTCACCATTTTGAAAACGTTGGTCTTCTTTTCACAAAGATTAATTTCCACAAATGTTCTTTGATTGTTAATGAAAGCTTTTGCTTTTAGAATCAACTCTTTTGGATAACCTTTTTTCTCTTTCACGATATTTTGAAGCATATCACAACGAATTTGTTCTGAAATTGCATTGTTATGATAAAGTTGAGTTAATTGTATATGCATTCATTTAGCAATGTGACAAAAGATGTTTCTTTGATTTGTTAACAAACAATTATCCAGTGTTTTAAAAACCGGTTTGAACCGGCCGGTTGAACTGGTCAAACCGGGAACCGGAGGTGACGACGGTTCGATTTGGACCGGTTTTATAACAATTTTCTGACCGGATTTAACCGGTCGGTTTTGGTAAAAAAAACCAGTTCAACCGACTGAATTGAACCGAAGAGTCTTGGATTTTTGTGTTTGTTTTGGGCTTCTTTGTTTGATTTTGGCTTGTATAATGATTGTTTTTATATGTTGCATTCAATTTACATTTGTAATACTAAAAAGATGACAAGTTTTGTAATCAATGTATGCAGGATAATTAAAAACATATAAAAATATATAACCGGTTTGACCATCCGGTTAAACAAACATCACCCGATCGGTTCAATTAAAAAACCGGTTTTTAAAACATTGCAATTATCATTCTTCATAACAACCAAATCATATCTAACTTTAAAAATATCAATCTCTAATTTGTCTACTTTAAACCTCCTTTCCTCATTTCTAAAAGTGCACCTACTAAGATCGTTATCAAGATTATATACTTTTCTTCTTTCCATCATAGACTTTCACTTAATTATGAAATGGTATCTCTTAATTCATTTAATTCATCATCATAACGATAAGCCGAAATATTTAAGGATATAATAATAGAATGTACCTTATCAGTTACCTTATCACACGCTTCCACATCATAGAATGTAGCTTATCAGTTACCTTATCGCAAGCTTCCACGTCATAGAATGTATCTTATCAGTTACCTTCTCACAAGCTTCCACGCGCTCCCCTGTACTCTTTTCTAATAAACATGAATGATGTGAGTTTAGTATGAATCATCTCCATCTTCAGAATTATAGCTTAGACCATCAAAATTAGAACTCTTCACTATTAGACATTTTCTATCCTTTGAAGCCGTAGAAACATTAGAAGCAAACAAAGCGTCGTGAGATGGCCTTCGCACTTCCTCATCCTGAGAGTTTGTAGACCAAACGTAAATGTTTCTTGCATCACTATCCTCTTCCTCCACAATCGGTGCCTTCCGTATAACGTTCATCTTCCTAAGATCCTCGATCTTCTTCACATAATACGCTTCATCCTTCATTTTCTCTTTCTTCTCACTCTTATTTCTCAACACACAATCCTATGCAAAGTGATTTTTACCATTGCATAAATTACAATCGTAACCAGAATCACCAAGCAGCCTCTTTCTTTTCATCATCACTTTATTGATAATTCGTATAGCCATCACTTTTGTTCTCATCGGGAAATGAATTACAACCTTTGTATCTAGAACCTCCACTTTCAGACCTTGAATTACCGTCATTCTTAAACTTTGAAAAGTTTTTCATAAAAAAACTATTTGGGATTGCTCACCATTAAAGCCATCTCTTCTCTTGTAAACTCATCATCTGTAACATCGGAATCAAAATCTACAAAAACCTTTTCCTTTGATATCTTCACCTTGAAAACCTTTTCTTTCGTAATTAAATCCAATGGACTAGCATTAGCAATTGACTTTATTCCCTCAGTGACCTCATCTTCATGCAAATTTAAATCCCAATGACTTGCAACAACTTGTACGTTTTGAATTGTTCATGAGCCTTCACCGTCAACACAATTGATTTCCATTCCGAACGGAGTCCTTGCAGAAATTTCACCTTTTTCTCGATTAGTGAACGTTCCAAATCATATTTCATCAGCCTGCTCAACAAATGATTATATCTTTTAGAGACCTGATCTATACTCTTTCTAGTCTTGTATTTGAATGAACCGAAGTCCGAAAGCAATGAAGTTTGTACAAAGTGAAATTGATTGTCGTTGCCTACATATAACTCCATCAAACGTTCCAAATATCATTTGTAGTTTTGCATGAACTCACTAACCTGAAAGTATTTAGAGCAAGTGCAAAGCGAATTTCCCTTTTCGCTTTCAAATCATTCTCAAGCTTCTCCTTCTCTTTAGTGATCATGTATGTACACTTATCACGAAGCCTTTCATAATCAGCAATAAAGTAAACAAATTTCGTCTTCGAGAATAGATGTGGACCTTGACTAATAGATTTCCAGATGTATGAACCATGCTTCTCGTGTCCAATGAAGTAATCTTCAAAATGCAACACCCACACTTCGTAATTATCCGGGAATAGAGTTAGAACTCTGGTATTCGATCCAATACTACTCGATATATTGAACGCAACAATGTGAGAGTCTTCTTTTTCCATGATTTCAATTGAAAGTGAACATGTGATCAAATCAATGACTGAAATATGAAATTCAAATCAAAACGAGTTTTGGAACAAGAATTTCCAAATCAAATTGCAAACAATTGTAATTGCGGAAGAGATCAAGGAAAATCGAAATGACAAACGAGAAACTCGAAGAACACAAGAAAATTCAACAATTTGAACTCAGTTCAAAGATTTCATGCTCTGATACCACTTGTAGGATCGATAGACTAGTTTCGCATGATTGAAATCATGTTTGAAAGCAAGAAATGATAATACGAAAGAGTAAATAATTTTCTAATTTGATTTAGAATAAGAAATTTCAATTACAATTGTTGAGTGTAAGAACTTGCAAAAGGCTTACTCTACATTCTAACTAACATCCCTATTTGTAGGTTGACAAAAAGGCATTCGGTTAGAGAATAACCAATAAGGTTACGACACCTAGGCAGTAACACATTATAAAACAATTACGCAATATTCACTACGAAACCTAAGGTGTACAAAACTCTAAAACCAAACATGCTATCGGAATTATACATTGAAGACTAAGATGTAACTGTGAAAGCTTTCACAATCAAACTTAGACACAACACATATAGACTCCGAAACCTAACAATTACATCCGTTTATGTGTATTTATGTTTGTTTATGTAAATTTATATTTTTGTAAAACAAACACAAACAAAATAATTTTTTACACAAACGAACATAAATAAATAAAAATCGTTAGTTTATTTGTTCATATTCACTCCTCTTCTATCCGGTTAACTTAAACGAACGAACATTAACAAACTCTTATTAGTGTTGTTCGATTTGTTTTGCTATCACACACACACGCCCTTACTATGTTACTTAACTATATCTACGTCCCAAGCAAGACATGATCCTTTAACCGTCTCACAGACACGTTTCCATTTAAATGATCAAGCCCTCTTTAGTATGTGGTAATCACGCAAGGAACAGAATGGAGTATTAAGAAGGAATGAAAGAATGCATGTTTGGTTGGTGATTGGAATGGAATTATATATGTATTCAATAAGGAATGTGATTCCTTCATGTTTTTCATTCTTCCTAACCCCCGAGTAATGGAAACTACCTATTTTACCCTTTTTATCGAATTTTGTAACCAATCAAAATCTATCCAATCTGCAACAAAATTATACACACAAAGTAGATTGATAATTGATTTCAAGTCCAAACTAAAGAAGTGCTCAAGAACAATGTGAACAGAAAAGTATGTATTGGATTATTTTCCCCACATTTTCTTTGTCATTCGTTTTCGACACTAGATTGAATTTCATTTGCAGTTGTTAGTTTTCTTGAAGAAATATGTGCACATTAATTGTTGGATGAAATGTGTAAGTGAAATAACTTCAAGGCAAAAGGTTGTTTTCTATTCTTATGTCTCTGTTAGTAAAAGTTGTAGGCCCAATGAAAATAAACAAGGTTTCGTTTTAGTACTATCATCATTAGCCAAAGTAGCAATCTCTAAAAAATTTTGAAGGTTATCTTCCATATGTGGCAAGTCTTGTAATTTTGTGTCCAATGGATTTATATGTCAATAACCTGTAAAGAAATGGATTGGGTGTATTGGTTATGTAAGTTTCATTCCCATTATTTTTACTTCTATGCAAAGTAGATGCGCATCCATAGACCCACTTACCTTGTAAATGGTAGGGGTGCACATTTTCTCATTAATTTAACTTTCTTTGCACTCATTTTTTTAATTCATGTTGATTGGATGCTATCATGCTAATATTCTTTTTGTTATACAAATTTATTTGGGTGTTATATTATAAGATCGTTAATCTATGTATACTTTATTTATGTTAGTAAATTTTCATTTATCTAATATTAGTTATAACAATATAAAATATATTTTCTACTAGCTAAGTTTGTAAAAAATGATAATTATATGCATTTTACTTACGAAAGGATTTTTATCATTGTCAATAAACTTTCATTTCATTCATCCGTTTTTTCCTTAACATTTCAGATTAATAACCGTCATCATTTCAACGAAATAATCAACATTCAAACAAACCCTATGACAAAAGGGTATACCGGTGACAGAGGGTTCATGGTCTGATGGCAACCTTATCACGGTCGTGCATATCATCCCTGATGCTACAATCATACACACTTGTCTCATGATAAATATCATGGAAGACTACAGCCAATCATTTTCTTCTTTTTTTTCTTTTTCTTTTTCTTTTTCTTTTTCTATCATTACATATACAATAATATTATTGGTATGGAAAGAGATGATGGTTAGGTGGAGGGAAACCGTCCCCCATATCTCATGGTCTAACAGTTGAAAAGCTTTTCATGATCTAAACTTCCATTTCACAACACTTGCCTCAATTCTTTGTTTGAAACCGGTCTTAGACAGAACTTTAAAATAGTAACATTCGTTCTATCACTATTACCCACTCAACGTAGTTTCAAGAGAGAAAGCTAAAAATGATATCTATTAAAATCATTTTTCATTCACTTATTCTACACAGAATCGCTAAATCACACAAACTCATTACTAATTCCACATTCGTCCTTTCAATTTTATCATAAGGATGGAAACTTTTACAAACTTTCCACAGGCATACAATCATTAAATGGAATACTGTTTGATGAAGTCTTTAATTATCTCCATCAATTCCTTGGATACTTGTGAATCTGGATCTATGGTGAAGAACCCATGTTGCTGACCTTCAAATTCTGCGTACTCCACCTTTTTTCCCAACTTCTTCAATCTTTCTGCGTAGTCTTTAGCTCTGTCCTTCAATAGGTCAGCACCCCCACAAACCACCAACATTGGGTCCAACTCCACCGGTTCAAGATCCAAGCTAACCGGTCCAAACGGGTTCACTAGAGGATGGTCCATGGTGTCCCCAACCGGAATCGATAACCTCCAAAACCTAACCAACAAACACATCAACCGGTTCAAAACACCGATGATAATCATAATCATACATTTGAGAACAAAAAGGGTGTAAAGTGTAAATTCAACCTATCGATGAGTTCCCAATTCAAGAAAGCGTCTTTAGGACCATGAGCCTCGGATTCCGTTAACTGGGTCCCACCAAAAAAGGGTGCCAAGAGAACATAGCCTTTAACCTGAACCGGTTCCAAGCTCTTGGAACCAGCCCTCAACCGAACCGCCATATTATGAGCAATGTTACCACCAGCAGAGTCACCGGAGATGAAGACACGTGTAAAGTCTGCCGAGTCAACCAGCCATGGGTCAGGCTCAGCTGCCACCGCCTGCGATTGGAGCCACTTCACGGAAGTGAACCCATCCTCCACCGCCAACGGAAGCCGGTTCTCAGGGGCTAACCGGTAATCAGGAGCCACAATTACAGCTTGTAAAGCCAGAGCCAGTTTAAAACAGTAGTTCTGACAGTTTGGCCATGTTCGTGACCCGATGCAGAAACCACCGCCGTGGATGTAGTAAAACACCGGTAGCTTTTTGACCACAGCGGAAGCCGGTTTGTAAAGACGGAGGTGGAGGTTGTTTTGTTGATCAAACTGAACGTCTTTCCAGAGCACCGAACCATCGTCAACCACAGAGACTCGAAAGCTCGGTTCAGTTGATCGCCATATTGATCCATCACTGTAAACTTTGAGCACCCCTCGACACTCGTCGACCTCCACTTTCGCCATGGTAGTAGGACTGGAGTGGTTTTCTGTTGAATTCGCTTTTATGGAAAAGTTCTAGAAGATGAAAACAATACAAAAGACAAGAAAACGATGGCGTAAATTCTTCACATTTGTTTGTCGGTTACGTATGACATATTCATTCTCAATTACGTGCCAAATATGAGCTCTTTAAGGCCGGCCGTTTATGCTTTTTTATACCTAACCTAACCCAAAACAATACGACAAAAACACTATTATATTTCTATATGAATATCTTGTGTTTTGTTGGTTGGTTGGTTTTAGAATCTAAAGATGATGAAAAATAATCTATTGAGCAAAGAACAAGAGAAGACATTACATATAATATATGATCCTTTTCCATTTGGCAAAACAATATACAGAAACAAGAGAAGACAAACGCTATCTGCTATTATAGTAAAAAAAAAAAAAAACTTACATACTTAAAAGACAATAACTACTAGTAACAAGTCAGCCACGGTTAATAACATCAACCAGAAGACACAATTGTCTTATCCGCCCCTGATGTTACTTACTACAAGTCTCCATTCGGTTTCAAATAAGAACTTGAACGTAAAAGACCAAGAACAGGGGACAAAAACCGTCGTTATCTCATGCAATGTTATCAATGATCCCGTTTTTCTTATTCACCTTTCCCAAAAGTTAAAAATTATGCTCTCTAATCAACTCTACTTATTCTTTTTCATAGGTGGTGCCATATGTTTCTTTCTTTCTTTCTTTCTTTCTTTCTTACATTGAACCAAAGTTCAAATTCTCCCACTTAAACGGAGCAACCAAACCGATATTGGGGGCCCCACGAAGGAACAAACACACACATACACAAACCGCAGCTATTGCAAGCATGGAGTGGATATACGGACGATGAAGCAACCCTTGTGAACCCGGGATTCTTCTCGGGTGTTTTGCTGTTACAATCGCACATTTTGAACAAGATTTTGTGCCCACATGATGATCCCTCACTCTGAAACTAAGCTCATGGTGGTCAACATGGTCAACCCTCCTTGCGGTTTGAAGCTCTATCTCGTTTGAGATATGTACAGAGACTTGACCCGCTATTCTGTTTGCAAGTTTTTGTGCCACTAATGTGTTGTATGAGTTGTTGTTTCTCATGGTCGCGTATACAAATGGTGACAGCCCGTTTGCATCCAAGGAAGAATTCCAGCTCAGCAACCCAACCTAAGATATACCAAAAAACTAATTATTAACACTTACTCTTTAACCACAATCACCAAGAAAGGCAAAATGGGAATAATAATAATACCTCGTTCGGGTCGTTTGTCAAGGCATCAACCATATCGTCTGAATCAGAAGTGCAAGCAGCCAAATGCAAGGGGGTGATGCCGCCGGGTCCCGCTAGATTTGGCGGGAAAATGTACTTTCTGGAAGCAGCAGAATCTGTATCTGTATCTCCAACTACTGAATAATGTATGAGCAAATCAACCATGTTTTTGCATTTTCTTTTAACAGCCCGGTTTAAAAGGTTAATTGTATATAGCATCTCCATTGATGAATCGTCTTCTGTAATGCCCCCGGAGCCTTTTTGAAGAAGAATCCCTAAAAGAGTTTTCACTAAACCACACAAATCTCTTTCAACCGAGAACACAAGAAGGAATTTGAATCGAGTGAGACTATAATGAGATCCGGATCCTCCATTTTTTTTCTGGAAAAGCCATCCAAGCTCATTTAAAAAGTGTATGGTTTCCTTCACCAAACTTGGTTGCCTATTTTGGACCTCACCAAATTCAGCCTCCAAAAGGTTCAATTCTTGGCAGAGAGTAGAATCCGCAATGATTATAGGAAAACTCGTACCTCTGAAACCGTTTTCTATCTGTTTCATATAATTCAAAACATAAGTTTCTGATAAAACCATGATTCGATAATATTTTTAAAAAGGATTATAGATATATACCTCGATGAAACATCGACCACGTTCACTAGGTGCACAAATTGTGAACCTACGTGTGCTAATTTCCTCATATGTAGAATCTTGATCTGTTGATTCTGTTGCTTCCTCCAGTATACATCCATCCGCATGTGTGCAATAGATTCTGTGATACAACATGAAATTCATTTTTTTTTAACATTTTCACTCTGTGTTAATAATTTGAGCTTAATTTAGTATAGGAATAGGTACAGACTTGGTGCCAGGTGTCCTTAGGTTTCGGCCTCTTAGGACAAAAGAAGTCTCCTTTCCGGATACAACGGCTAGAGGAGAAATGGAAATCAACTGTGGCGAACTCCATGCTTTCAAAGATTTGAACAAATGGACCTTGCCTGATAAATATCATAACATGAAAGATTTAGACAAATGAACAATAATATAAGTGTAAAACAAGATATAATAACACGACTGATGACTCACCATCTTTATGTGAAGCTATTTGCTTTTCAGTATGTGCTAAGAATCTTCCGGATCCCCAGAAATCAGTACCAGATTCTTGCACAAGAGCATTGATATACTGAAGAAAGTTTCCTTCAAGCTGCAAGAAAAATCACAACTCAGTAAAAATCTTAAAAAGGAGGGAAAGATCACTGCTTTAATAGCTAAGAACTAATTTACTCACTTGATCCCAAGAAGACGATGACATGGACAAATAAATTGAAAGAACCACGCAACCAGGCTTTATGTATCCTTCCATCTCTGATGGACTTTGAGAAAGCCAATTGTAAACCTAAAATCAAGAAACCAAAACCATGTTAAAATAGAGCAAGAATTTTCTCATTTCTCATTAGCAAGGCAAAATGACCAAAACGCCCCTTCTCACCTGTGTCCGTAGTGACCCAGGCAAATGACTCGGATCCTTGTCAAACAGTTTAAACGATAATCGCCCGGTTCGATCCTATAAAAAAAACACCAAATTAGACTTCCACATGAAGAAAAGATTCATAAATGTATTAATTGTGTAACAACCTGAGGATCAGAATTTAAGCTGGAAGGTGATTGGTCAGAACCAGATGATGACGTGTACCCAGCTCTGTAAGGTGAGCTTTGAATGGAAACATTATCAGCTCCATTATTCATCCCTCCAAAAAGCTCCAGAGACATGGTGGCTTTAACATTTGCAGTAACTTCACCACTAGTAGACATACTTTCAGGCTTCATTCTCTCTCTTGAAGCTTTTGTTGGGAAAAGCCTTTGCACGACAGGTGGCGAAGATGATGGTGACCTGTCTTCCATTGGATTACTACTGTCAGATGAGAAATACTTCCTGCTTGATGCTAGCTTAGGTGGACTGTCATCTTCAGGTGAAGAACTGAACAGCTGTAACTGTAAATTAAGGGGTGTGTCCATCACTTGACAATCTGAATCCTCACGAGACTGAAAACTAGTGCTACTTCTCTCTCCTCCAGAATGAACCATGGTTTGGTTAACACAACCAGAGTTAGTCTTGTTCTTATCAGCCTCAATCACTTGGTTCCTTTTTTGTGACAATGGCTCAGGTGCATCCGAAGAGCCTGAAAGAACACCAAGAAAGTCCATGGTTGATGAACTGGTTTTTTTGTTGACTTTTTGAACCTCGGAAGAGGTTTTCTCTTGGTCAACATTAGTCAAGCTTCCAGGAACTGGTTGTTTTGACCCTGGGTCAACCGGTAAAGGCAAAGAGTTTATTTTGTTGAGAATTTGCATAAGCTGATCTTTATTAGGTAATGGTGAAGAATTCCTGCTCATGTCCTCTGCATTTCCTAATATTTTTAAGAACAAATATCAGGGTACTGAAAGTTTAAAGTCAAACAGGAGGGGTATAACCGTACAAAAAATGTTTACCTTGAGCACGAGCTAAAACTGTTAGCAAACCAACAATATCCATGTCATTGGCGCCATTTTTATCACCATTTCCAGGGATTAATAACTGTAAAGCAACATCTTCTGGCTGTGTCTTTCTTCTTCGCCTGTTGTGACCTGCAAGTCTACGCCTACAGCTTCTCTTCCCCTCGTCAAACTCAGAAAGAGGGTGGAACCTAGAAACAAGTTTGTGAAAAGGGTAAGTTAGTCATTTAGCGCAAAGGTTTCAAGAAAAAGAAAGTGATGGATTGAAGAATCAACCAACCTGCTACACTGTTGACAGAATCTTTGCATCTGTTTTCCAACTAGGGCTTTTCCAGCTTTACTATGAACCTCACAAACCTTGTGACGCCTATGGTAGTCTTTAGCAGTGGATAGATCTTCTTTGCAGTTATCAACTTGACACATTGGATAATTCCCGGCACAACCACTGCCAGGTGAACCAGATCGGACCCTTTTGCTAGGCCTGGTCGCTGCCTCCTCACCACCACCAAGCTTCAACAAGAGGCGTTCATCTTCTTCCCTTTGACCAACTGGACTCTTCTTTGACCCATCGGGATTGGGAGGATTAACAGCAGTTTGATGATGGTGTTGTTGCTGTTGCTGTTCTCTAGAAATCTCCATCATATCCAAGGGTTTAGCCACGAGTCTTGAACTATCCCATTCCCAATTTTTAGGGTTCCAACTGTTCCGTGGCTCATTTAAAGTTGGGATTAACCTTTGTAGATACTGTTGTTGTTGCTGATGTTGAATAAGGTTTGGGTTTTGATACGGCAGGCTTCGTTTCTTGGCCATCGGATGGGCATCGGGAAATCTTCCGGCACCGATTGTGTTGTACATATATAAAGGAGGAGCTAGTTGAGTACCAACCTCTTCCATTTTTTCCACCAAATAAAGTATCCGAATTCCTATAAAATTCGGAGCTGCTCAGAATCACTTGCTAAAGAATAAAATAATCAACGCTATTTTGATCCGATGAAATACTCCTATTTCCCCTCTTTTATTCCACAAACTAAATCAAACCTCCCAAATTTGATTTTTCCCATTTTTTTCAAATGTTTTTGAGCTGCTCCTACGATAATTCGAAACTAGCTTAGCTATAAACATACAGAAAATTAAAAAAGGAACAAATATAGGTCAAAAAATACCAACCTCTACGAGTTCATAACACCCTGATCAAAAATCCAGTGAGTGGTTTCTACAGAGAGGTGAGGATTGGATCTAACAGAAACTTGATGATGAAGTCGAAGAAGAGACGCCCAGATCTGGAAGAGAGAGCAAATAGATCTGATGATAAAAGAAGATGTGAAAAGGGTGGTGGAGTCAATTGGAAGGTGTAGTCGTACGAGTCGAATGGGGTTTGTTTTTTAGTTTATGATTATCTCCTTTTTTTCTTCATAAGGGCAAGAAAAACGTCAGTAATAAATTTCACCTTATTACTCTCTCTCTCTATCTGTACTTTTTCTCCACTCGTTCACAGTGAAGATGATGTTTGAGACTTGAGTGGTACAAAACCTAACCTCCCCCTTCTCGCCTTCTTAAAAACCCTCAACCCTATTGTATTAAAATCGAAAAATATAAAAGGTGAAATATTTTTAAATCAAAACAAAGTTTATTATTTAAAATGATCGAAATTATAGGTTTGTTATTACATATCCTATCAATAGCGCGCTAGTGGTGCTATAGCGTTTTGTGGTGATACAGAACCATTATTTTCAAATAGTGTTAGCGCTATTAACGACGCTATTTATCCCGAACCTCATCACCGCTATACATGAATTTATACTTTCGTTCACATTTTGGTCATTTGGTTATTTTGTCAAAGAAAAAAAATCAATTGTGAGCTACTTCAAGTTAAATCTCTTTCTAATGAGTCACTATATTTGCATTTTAATAAGCCCAATTAACAAAACTGATTAACTACAAAGTAAAAAACATTTAAAGCAAAGAACGACATGTAACATCTTTCTCGTCTCTTTTTTTACTGCTTGGAAACCACGATGATTTAAGTTGCGATGATCTACCTACACATGTGAATCTTTGAATGGTAATTGATTTAATGTTAAATGTTTCTTTTTCAGTGTTTCACACTTATAAACTCGTTAATTTGTGAAACTGTGATTTAGTCTTTATCATTTACCAAGTATTACCTCACATAGTCACACTGACAATTCACTATTAATTTATGAAGTTATGATCATATATGCCTTTTTAGTTTTAATGATATCAATTCTATATAAACTTATAGTATTAATACACTACTATATAAATTATATATAAATATATAACATAAAATTAAAATTATATATAATATTAGGGTTGTTATATCAACGTTATACCACCATGATAACTATAATTTCAAATAGCGGTGTGTGGTCGCTATTGAAATTTTGATCACGTTAACTACATAGACTATTACCTTTAATTATTGTTTTAATATTAATAATTATAATAAATGGTTGTTATCACAACATTTTGGTGACTTGTCATATCTTTTTTCAGATGATAACAAAACTAATAGAACACTTGTATGTTGCCCAAGAAAAAAAAAATTATTATTATTATTATTATTATTATTATTATTATTATTATTATTATTATTATATATAGTTAAATATAATTAATATGATAAAGAGATGTTTATTAGAAAGTTCAACAGTTAAGTATTTTTAAACCCAATTAATTTAAGAACTATTTAATTGTTTATTTATTCAATTTCTTCAACCATATTCATTTGAACCCCCATAACTGTAAAATTCGAATCCTCGAGGTACGAAAATTAAGTTAATATGGATTTCAAGGTGGTCACGGCGTGAGGGAAGCACCGTCACGACATGACATGGCAGTGTTACGCAGGAAGGGTTATTTAAGTGCCACGACGTGACACTTGATCAAATGTAAAACCTTAAATTCGGAGTTGGACCCTATTTAAAGGTAGTGAGGGACTAGGGTTTCCTTCACCCTCATCCTTCATCACCTTTAAACTTGTATAAGAAAAACCCTATGTAACACCCTGTTTCGAATCATTTCATAATTCAGGGTCGTGACCCAGAGACCGATTATCATAAGGTTTAGTGTAACGTTCGTGTTTCTACGCTAGACATTAATGATGATGTTGTTGGATTAGTGTCTAAGTCCATAACTATTTTGGTATGTAGTTGACCCGATGGTGCATGGTCCTTTTGGGTTGCCTTCACCAAAGCAACTTGATAGGATGAATTATGGAGAGAAAGGATTAAATATGATTTATTAATATATTATGAGAATAATATATTAAAGGAGAAATCATATTGTTTAATTGATATTAGTCAATAATTAATTGGTAATTAGTTTTGTGACTAAAAGAGATTAATTAAACTTAAGGGACTGGAATTGTAATTATAAGATAATTGCAATTTGGACCATGGATTGCCTTATAATAAGGAGTGGGCGAATTCTATGGGGAAGCCCATAAGGAAATCATCCAAGGCCTTAAGGAAAGGGATCCATGGGTTACTTAGGGCTTAAGCATCCAAATTAGGGTTTCCTTGTTAGATAACCCTAATAGCCTCACTATATATAGACCCCTTAAGGACCAAAAACGTGGCTAAGCTTCATTCTAGGGTTTCACACGTTTTAGGGCAGCCTCCTTCCTCTCTCCTCTTCATCCTCTTGCTTATGGTGTTTGTGAACCATTAGAGGAGTGACATTTGTGACTCTAGGCTTTCTAAAGTCAATACAACGAGGAATTGGGATTGTTATTGCTACATAACAATCAAGGTATGATCTTAAACCTATTCTCATGTTAATATGATTACTTGAATGCTAGAATTAGGGTTTATAGTCTTGGATAACTTGCATGTACAATAGAGAAACCTAGATCCAAGCATTAGGGTTTGTATGAGCACATAGGATGTTCTTAGGACCAAAACTCATCAGTGATATTAGAGCCTAGATTGGTTTCTATTGTATTAATGCATTATATGTTTGAAAAATTCGTTTTTTGTGTTTCTGGAGGCTGGACTCGCCGAGTCCATAGCTGAACTCGCCGAGTCCATGCTGACTCGACGAGTCCATGCTTGACTCGACGAGTCAACTCGTCAGATGGAGCAAACTTCGGGATTTCTTGCTGTTTTTGCTCAAGGATAGTTGTCTTATCATATTAGATCAATATAAATCCGATTTTATGATAGATTTGACTATATTCTTGATCTAATTGAAGATATTTATCAATTAATAAAATATATGTTTCCTTATGTGATAATTGATTAATTATTTTGATTAAATTGGTAAATTGTTTTGCAAGAAATCATTAAATAAATCAAATATGGATAATTATGTGATTAAATGTTAATTTAGATTATTTGTTATTTGATCCTTGTTGTTATGAAAAGTTTCATGTTTTCCCCTTTAGGTTTTATAGTTTAAATTTGAACCCAAAAGTTTTGTTGTTTTGAAATTTAAATAGTTGAAACCCTAATGTTTTGAAAAAGGTTTCAAAACTTGCCCTTAAGTTTTGAAAATTAAATTTTGATTAATAGTTTAATTTTGATGTATATTTAAATTCTAAACCCTAATGTTTTGAAATGTTTCAAAACTTGCCCTCAAGTTTTGGAATTTAAAAGTTGATTAAAAATTTTAATTAGGAATGTTAAATTCTAAAACTCTAGTATTGTTTTGAAAAAGTTCAAATCACACCCTTAAGGTTTTATTAATTAATTAAGGTGTATAATTAAAAGAAGTTTAATAAATCCATAAAGTTTTTGGTTTAAAATTTAATTGAATTAAAAGTATAATTGTTAAATTTGACCACCTAATATTTTAAAAGTGTAAAATACACCCTATACTATATATATATATATATATATATATATATATATATATATATATATATATAACATTAAAAGTCTAACATTATATATATGTATGAGTAAAAGTCAGTTTTACCGTTAGTAGGCCTCATTCACGAAGCTGGTCTATAAGGGGTGTTTAAGGAAATTTCCTATAAAATGGCGATTGAATGAGTATCCACTCTTACCCACCGCACTCTTGACTAGTGAAGGGTCGTTAGCCGAACGGGTAGGATAGGACGAAACCTTCCATTATAAGTATAATGAAGTATAAAAGTAACTAAATGTTTTTCAAATTCCCAAACTTAGTTACTTAGGCAAAGTGAATTGATGCAATTCCATGAAATTACACTTTGTGCCCTTGCGAAGACGTTAGTGGAGCGTGTGTGGTTTACCGGCACACTAAATGGTTCTAAGCAAAGGTAACAAAGGGTGACTCAATGTTTGTCATAGTTCGGTGGAGCGTGTGTGGTTTACCGGCACATCGAATAGGTGATTGTAACATGTGGGGGCACCATGTAGTTTGCATGGTTATTCACACCCGCTTTGTGATCCTCGACATCCCAGTCACAAACAAGAGGGGCATATCGAGATTTAAACATGCCATTGAAATATTCAATGAATCTCAAAGATTCTAGGAGTTTTCATAGAATTAAAACTTAAATTTATTTTTCGTTTTTCATGGTGGAAATTAGTGAATCGTCATTCACTTACCTTCAAATGTTCTGCAATTTGGGTTACGGCATCCCTCTCCCGAGTTGTAGAATATTGTGTTGGGTCCTAGCCTTAGTATTTCATTTGGGTGATTTACTAAGGACTCAATCAATCAACTAACTTGAGTTTGTTTTCTCCCATTTTGTAGATGTCAAAGTTCAACAACTATGGTCTTCCCAAATCTCGTGGAATAAGCTTTCCACATGAAGATGATATTTCACGATTCGATCGAGGAACAATAAATCATGCTTCACTTCATCCACCTCCTCCAATTATTCTCCCTAACCCACAAGTTCAAAGGCTTGAAAAGTTCAAGATCACTCAAGCCCTTTTGGCAAGTAAACATAAAGAAGGAAAGTCGGTGTGTGCACACGTCCTAGGGATGAAGTCACACATGGATAGGTTAACAATGTTGGGATCCGTTGTCTGTGAGGAAATGGCTGTTGATTGGGTTCTTCAGTCACTTCCTAACTCATATAGTGAGTTCGTAAGAGAGTACTATATGATGAACCGCGACGTGAGCCTTATAGATCTCACATATATGCTTATTGCTGCTGAATCAGCAATGGTTTGGTGCAATAGAAGAGCAAAGTTGATTGGTGAATCTGCCTTCAAGACCTTTATGGACATAGACAATGGCAACGAAAGACATGCTATGATCAAAAAGTTTGATCATAAGAGAAAGGCAATGTCTGAAGTAGTTCCATGTCCTGTTCCAAAAGAGTCAATTTGCTTTTATTGCCAAGAGAAGGGGCATTGGAGACGAAGCTGACTTATTTACCTAAGAGATCTAAGAGAAGGGAGAGTCGAAACGTATGGCTCTAATATAGGTAAAATCCATTAACTAACTCTTTTAAGCTTCTATTCTAGATTCTTAATACATAATGTGATAAGATTACAATTGATGTTTTGTAGGATCGAAGAAAAGAAAGGAAGCTTAAAGGAAGAAGTGAGCAGAATCTAACCGTGAATGAATGGATTTCGATCGTATTTCTCGAAGATTAGATTCTTGAGCTACTACTTAGAGTTAGAATTAGATTGCTAAGAAAGATGTATTAGCATAGTTTTTCAATGAATTGCATTGTAAGGACAATTTTTTTTTCCGCAATAAAATAAATTTTGATTTTATATTATTTATTTATCCTTGCAATGGCGTATATGAAAAATTGATGTTTGAATGTTTCTATTATTAGCAATAATGGATTTGGTTCTTATTACGTTATTTATGGAAAGTCGAGAGTTTACCAAATAGGGAGAGTTTCACATCGCCCAAGTTTCAATTGGACAGAAACTTGGAATCATGCAACTTGGTTGCACGATGAATGAGAAATTTCATATTTGGAAATTAGACTAATTCATTGACAAAGTGTCAAGTGAAGGACTTAGAGATCGAATACACAAAGTTGCGTGTTGATCAAGTCCACCGTAAGAGTAACAAAGATATTCGTCATGATTTACTAAAGGTTTAGTAAATATGATTATACTTACAAGATTAAGTGTAATTCTGAATTGATTGAAAAAGTTTAAATCAATAGCAGAACGAATAAGAAGAATCAAGTAGGCAGAAAGATAAAAGTTTCTCCATTCTAAGAAGAAAGGAGAATAGCTTTTATGCTTTATGATAGGTCTTAATAATTAAGAACCATATCTCAATTGATCCTCTAAGTGAGTCTTAGTACAATTGTATGTTTAAGAAGA
Source organism: Lactuca sativa (assembly GCF_002870075.4). Lineage (NCBI taxonomy): Eukaryota > Viridiplantae > Streptophyta > Magnoliopsida > Asterales > Asteraceae > Lactuca > Lactuca sativa. The sequence goes on along the minus strand of NC_056631.2, from coordinate 63,616,187 downwards.
GGAATCAAGGATTGGAGAAATGGTTAAATCAAGAGGTCAATCATACTTCGTTCCAAAACAAGTCTTAGAGTTAAGATTGCGACATTGAGTGATAAGTATTAAGAAGGTTTATAACATTCATCAAATGTGGAGAGTTGTGATGTCTTGGATAAGACAAAGACCAACTAGGACCAATTTATGAAGTGTTTTGATAAAAACCACACTAACTCTTGAATATTTGTTTGTCCAGAAATGTTTATTGACAAGAGAATCTTATATGTCAAGGATTCAGTGGGAGTCTTAATGGTCTTGAAAGGTTTCAAGAACAAATCAAAATAGACCTTATTGATCATTACTGGCACACGAGTTGAGGTTTACAACCTATCGTGTTGACATTATTTTGTTTCTGTGCCATTCCAATTGAGTTAATTATGCATGTGAGTTCTATGAGTTCTCATTTTAAACGCATAAAAGGCAAGGCACCTTAATGAATGAAAGGTACATTGATAGGAAAGGGTGAGCTGCTTAACTAATTGGAAGACATGGTGGGCAGTTGTGCTACCATAAGGCAAGAAATCGAGATTAAGAAAGTTCGATCCATATGAGTTTGAATTTGTCGTAAACTTTGGTTGTGAAAAATTCACATGGATAGGAACAAATACACCGTTTAAATCTAAGTGTCATAAGATTTCCTCCTTCATGAAAATAATTGTGAGGAAATACTTTCACTAAGAAAGATTTTAAGAAGATAGTGATTGTAAAATTGCATTCTCGAATTCGATTATGGTTACGGTATCCCTTTCCATAATTTGAATTGTGAGGTTTGGCAATTGTTTAGACACACACATGAACTATCTAAGGCAAAGGTGTATAAGCCTTGATAAAAGATTATCAAAACATTAGGTATTGGAAACATGAACTTAAGAAATTCAATAAGTATTGTTTTTCTGAAAGTTAGGCTGTTTCTGAATGCATGTCAAAGCTAGTGGGAGCATAAGTGTTATGTTTTATAATAATCATCATGATAGTGGGAGCATAAATGTTATGATTGTATGATTATTAAGGAAAGTATTGCAAGTTGGCAATATTAATTATAGAAAACAAGAGTCATTCTTTGCAAAGTTGTAAGGATGGAATAGTTGTTTTGTTATAATTAAGGGAGAGAATATTATGCTTCATTTCAAATCTAAAGGCTTAGGTTGTGGAATGTTAATAAAATTTAGTCAAAGGTACATAGTGTGTTCTTAAAATTTCGATTATGATTACGGCATTCCTCTTCACAATTCAAATTTTGAGAACATAGCAAATAAAGCATTATGCGTCGTGTCCCATACGCTTCGGGTATATGATTGATTGCAAATGCTTTAATGTTTGACCATTCTAAAATTTTCCAAATGTCTAGCGCATTTAGAGGGAAAAGGGACTAGAATTGGTTTTGACTAAAATAATTAAACAACTATCAAAGGACAATCCAAAGTTCGACGATGATTGGTTGCTTGTGAGTAGTTGGAAGCATGGTATTGAATGGACCATATCGACATTATTATGAATAGAAAAGATTCTATTAACGATGAGTTGTCATATGGAAAATATGGAAATGTTTCCATATTGAATGGACCATATCGACTTTATTACGAATAGACAAGATTATATTAAGAATGAGTAGTCATATGGAAAATATGAAAGCGTGTCCATATTGGGAATTGAATATTGAAAAATCTATGACTAGATTAGAAACTTTTATGCAAAAGGATGTTCAAAGGAATGTACTTTGAGTGAGAGACATCATATCTAAGGAATTGTCTTGTAACAATCCCCGATAGAAGACTTTGTAATATCATTGGCAATAGTCGTTGTGACCTTGGTGCAGTGACATTACGAAAGGATCGTTGCATAGGATATTAGAATCTAGCATATTCTATAAGTAGCAAAAATTTGATATTCTTTCACTTATGAAAAAGGATTTGGAGTTGTGAAATGAGAATGATTGGAAGTGTTTTCAATTTGATCTATTTCACAAAGTAAGAACCATAGGTAAACATTGTGTGCATGCTAGGAGCATGGGACAAGTGTAATAATTCAAGTAAGAAGTTGATTACCCGAAACGACAAATAATGAGTAATCGGTATGGTGATAAATAAAAGGAGTTTTATTTATACTCAAAGGTTTGAGGCCATATGGGATTAGTATTATTCTTGTGTTTCACTTTGCATGTTTTGACTTCCAAAATAATTGAGTTTATTAAGAATAATCGAATTATTCGAACGGGCCACAGTCGTTCATATGTTGGAAGTAAGTATGAATGAAGACTGTCGTGAATTGGTGTGTGGATTGTCTAAAGAGCATTAGACATAAGCAAATGTTTGCTGCAACGTTCATGAGTGCTTATGAATATGAATTTGAGCATTGGATTAAACCCACGCTCACTTGGATCACTCCATGAATTGTATCACGAGTGATTGGTGAGACGATAACATCTTATATTGTTGAAACCGAGATGTGTGAGTTGTATCTTGCAAAGCGGTTGCACATTGATAATATGTAAATGCACTAGTAACTTGGTGTTATAAAACATATTGTTGTGTGTGATTTGGTGAGTAAGTGCAAGCAAGCATTGTATCAAAGTTTATCCGTTCCTTTTATCCAAAGTAGGATAAAAGCGATATCTTTGGGCCCCTCGATGATTTAGTGATGACAAACGTAAATGTTTGGTCGGGCTAGGGCTAATTTGATTTGTTCAATTAGTCAGTCGTCATAAATCGGAAATCGAGATATAGTACAAAGAGAATGATTTGAAATCATATCTCATATGATATCTAGCATGGAGGAATATATGATCCCTTATCTAAAGGACACGTGTATCTGATAGGATCAGAGTTGACAGCGGCTTTGGAAAGCTACGATTGCAGATCAGGATCTTAAGTCATACGCATAATAGTTATTAGACTTATCCAAGTGGGAGACTGTTGGATTAGTGTCTAAGTCTATAACTATTTTGGTATGTACTTGACCCGATGGTGCATGGTCCTTTTGGGTTGCCTTCACCAAAGCAACTTGATAGGATGAATTATGGAGAGAAAGGATTAAATATGATTTATTAATATATTATGAGAATAATATATTAAAGGAGAGATCATATTGTTTAATTAATATTAGTCAGTAATTAATTGGTAATTAGTTTTGTGACTAAAAGAGATTAATTAAACTTAAGGGACTGGAATTGTAATTATAAGATAACTGCAATTTGGGCCATGGATTGCCTTATAATAAGGAGTGGACGAATTCTATGGGGAAGCCCATAAGGAAATCGTCCAAGGCCTTAAGGAAAGGGATCCATGGGTTGCTTAGGGCTTAAGCATCCAAATTAGGGTTTCCTTGTTAGATAACCCTAATAGCCTCACTATATATAGACCCCTTAAGGACCAAAAACGTGGCTAAGCTTCATTCTAGGGTTTCACACGTTTTAGGGCAGCCTCCTTCCTCTCTCCTATTCATCCTCTTGCTTATGGTGTTTGTGAACCATTAAAGGAGTGACATTTGTGACTCTAGGCTTTCTAAAGTCAATACAAAGAGGAATTAGGATTGTTATTGCTACATAACAATCAAGGTATGATCTTAAACCTATTCTCATGTTAATATGATTACTTGAATGCTAGAATTAAGGTTTATAGTCTTGGATAACTTGCATGTACAATAGAGAAACCTAGATCCAAGCATTAGGGTTTGTATGAGCACATAGGATGTTCTTAGGACCAAAACCCATCAGATGTAATAGTCTAGGTCAACATTTGTAATTTGTTTTGAGATAATAAGATGTATTATTTGAGTATTATGTGTTTTATACTTAATTATTATGATTTAATGAATTAAGTATAAAAATAAGCATCGAAAATAAATGTTAGATAAAGCTGATATCTATGAAGAAAGTTATAGTGGTTGAAACAAGGATTTTGGAGATAAAATACTAAAATTCGAGTTATGACATGTTGAATTTCGCGACTGAACCAACACGACGCTGTATGACGTAAAAAGTGAATTTACGATAAAACACTTTTTAGCCTTAGCAATCTAAATGAAAGTCGTAGTATACGTTAAACCGAGAGTGTGCATAAAAAGAATGTCCAAATCTGACATCGTATGAAGAAGTTATGAACTTTCTAAGTCTTGGCAAAGTGATATGCAACCTAAACTCGAATTTTAGATCGGACGATCTTTAGCCAACACAACCTAAACGAGAATCGTAGATATTATCGATTGTAGTTTAACGGTAAAAAGACAGACAAAACGGACGTCGGATGAAGAAGTTATGAATTTTTAACAGACTTTCCCTATCCCAACCTGTTAAAAATATAACTTTAAAAATAAAGTCAAAATTAACCGACGGTGTCTAAATGAAAGTTGTAGAGCATGGTCTCACCTACGTGTGGATATAAAAACATCAAAAACGAAGTTCGGATGCGAAAGTTATTGATGTGTGTAAAATGCACTTGTTTTATCCCTACTTTTATTGATATATTTAGCACACAAAGGCAGTGAACCTGTCTTTTAGTAGTATAGCTTAGTAAGTAAGGTGTCGAACTCAGGGAACGGAAAATTAAACTAATAACTAATTTTTAACTAAAGCAATTAATGAAAGTAAAAGGTTTTTCTTCTAGTTTTACAAGACTAGAAACTTAAGCAACACTTAATTAACTAAATGACTAAAGCAAACAACTAATTCACCAAATTTGATAAAGATGTTTCTATTTAGGTTCAACCAATTCACTCCTATGGTTATTTGTATTTTTCATAAGGGAGCCACTCTTTCTTTTGTTTGCGCCAGTCTTCATCAAATCGGTCCCCACTTGAATAACACACTTGCGCCTTCTTGTTGCCATTCTCATCTAAATCACAGTCTCTAGTGAGGTGAGGCCCATTGCAGTTTTCACAACCCACCCGAATAGCATGGATTGTTTGATCCATCTTATCCATCCTCCTATCCATTGTTTTTAGCATAGCCATGAACGCGGATAAGTCTTCAGTAGCTGCATAAGTGGCTCCCCTAGTGACATCATGCCTAGGGTTGTGGTATTCTCTAGAGTGTTTAGAGAATTCTTCAATCAATTCTTTGATCACCGGGGGTGGCTTCTTTGTGAGCGGGCCTTGCGAGTCTAGTAACTGCCTGGTTGTGACATTAACTCCATCATAGAAGATGGATACTTCTTGCTGGCTGTTTAGGTCATGGTGTGGGCAGTTTCTTAGTAAGCTCTTGTACCTCTCCCATGCTTCATATAGCGACTCTCCAGCTTGTTGTTCAAAGTTAGCAATGGCCTTCTTCAACTTGGCTATCTTGGAAGGTGGGCAAAAGTGATCAATGAATTCTTCTTTCATCTTGGCCCAAGTGGTGACTGATCCGGGGGGAAGTGACTTGAGCCAGTCTTTTGCAGCACCTTTGAATGTCACCGGAAGCATACGAAGTAGCTGAGTCTCGCGGGGCACGTTTAGAACATTGAAGTAATCAGCTACATCATTGACTTCATCCAAATGTTTGTAGGCATCTTCATGGTCTTTTCCATAAAAAGGTATTTCCTTTAGTAAAGCTAGGATATGACCCTTTAGCTCGAAGGTAGCAGTCGCGGGAATTGCGGGTTGCACAAGTCCCGGGCCAGTGTCGTCCCGCATCCTCTTCTTCCATTCTCCCATGGGGATTTCATCAATGTTATCCATTGTGACAGCTAACTCTTCCTCAGACTCGGTTTCGTGCTCGTATGTCGGGTCCTCTTCTTCCTCGGTCTCGTACTCGATATCCTCCTTCGCCGGTTCGTCGATTACTAAGGAAGCGTTGGATGCTCTTGACTTGTTGCTCTTCTTTTTCCCAAAAACAGTCTTCAAATTGGACAAGGGCGACTTCTTTGGTGTACTCGAACTCTCCACGTCCTTTCCTTTGTTTCTTTTCAATGCGGTTTCGGGATCTTCAAACAGGGGTACCAACGGGGTGTTTGATCCTCTGGTCATGAAAGTCCTGAAATAAACAGAATAAAAGCGTAAAAAGAACAAAAAAAATGTACTAAAAGAAATCGAAAATTAACTGCTGATTACGCTTGTACTCGCCGAGTAGGAGCGACTGCACTCGGCGAGTACCAATGTGTTTTTGAAAAAAATTATAAGCTTACTATTAGAACTAAAACAGATACTAAAACCTAATTACTGACTACTAACTGAAATAAAGTAACTTTATGCAAGTAAACTCACACAAAGGATCGAAAAAATTAGGAATTAGATTAATTATTTAGAACCGTTCCCCGACAACGGCGCCAAAAACTTGATGTGTGTAAAATACACTTGTTTTATCCCTACTTTTATTGATATATTTAGCACACAAAGGCGGTGAACCTGTCTTTTAGTAGTATAGCTTAGTAAGTAAGGTGTCGAACTCAGGGAACGGAAAATTAAACTAATAACTAATTTTTAACTAAAGCAATTAATGAAAGTAAAAGGTTTTTCTTCTAGTTTTACAAGACTAGAAACTTAAGCAACACTTAATTAACTAAATGACTAAAGCAAACAACTAATTCACCAAATTTGATAAAGATGTTTCTATTTAGGTTCAACCAATTCACTCCTATGGTTATTTGTATTTATGATAGATTAATTGTTATTGGCTACCAATTAAAGTGGTTAGGTTCATGTTCATTACTCCTAACTCTTAGACAATTAACTAATTTAAGCGGTGATCAAATGTTTAAACTAATTAATTCCCTAGATTAATAATTTGGATTAATTAAGATTTGTAGTGGTGAATCAATTTAGTAAATCAATTAACCTCTTGTTGATGGTTTCTCAAACAAGCTCACACATTAATCTAATTATTGTCTTATTAATCTTAGTTTCATAATCATTATTCCTAAGCATATGAATTAGTGTTCACATTAGACATATGAGGTTAACAACTAAGAGATGTTCATGCAGCTTAATTGTCTTCTAATTAACAAAAAATAATCATGATTAAGGCATAAGGGTCTTTAACAAACTTAATTTAATAAATCACCAATAAGCAATTAATCAAAAACTAAGAATTAAACCATAGGAGTTCCTTGGTATTCCCCAAACAGAAACAAAAACGAAATTAGTTCATAGTTGCAGTAAAATCACACACAAAAACAAGTTCAACTAGATTAGACATACTCAAATCCTAAAGTTAAGTGGAATGATTAACCTAGTTGCTTCAATTCTTCAAAAGGTTGGAGATTAGAATTCCTCAGCGTCTTCCAGTGTTCTTAATCGCAGAAGGATCTTCAAAAATCGTCAAAAGTGTCCTCTCATCAGATAAAGGTTTGATTTTTATAGATATCTCAAAACAGGGGGTACTCGGCGAGTAGCAGACCCAACTCGCCGAGTAGACTCGTTGTTATCCGTCTTAGATCAGGAGTCATGTTTATCTTCTGGAATATTCAGCTGGACTCGCCGAGTATACTCGTGTACTCGCCGAGTAGATGGCTTTTGTTCCACAATCTTCATTCTTTGGTCTTCAATTGCTTTCCCTTGCTCCCTTTTACTCCCAAGCATGTCTTTTGAACTGAAAACAAAATTTAAACAATATTAAGTACCTTTTGTCCATATTATTCACATAATTAGTTAAAAATGAATAAAAATGTATACTAAATAATTAACTAATTATGCACATATCAGTTACAATTTTTTTTAAGTTTGAAGAATCGGAGTATGCCCAGTGTACTCGTGTACTCGGTCTGAAGTTGACCACGTCACCTACTCCTTTGCATGATAGACGCAATTTCGTAGCCTTTACGCGTTCGAGATGATCCCTTCGTACGCCCAACGTAGTGGCTGGTGAAGTAGTACGTCCCGCGTACCATAGAGTTACGCCCAACGTAACTAGAGTGTTCAGCCACTATAAATAGTGGACGATGCCAGCTGAATTGTTGTTACAATTTTCATCCTCTCACCCCTATACTTTCTTCTATATTGCAAAAATTACCCCTAAACCTAAAATATTATCCTAGCATCGTAAGCAAACCCCGGAGAGCCCGAAGATCCCAAGAAAAGAGTTTTTCGAGACAAAACTCTACCCGCGTGAAATCGGTTTTTGAGAAAACATTCCAGTTTTATCGAAAAAAAAATGTTTTAAGTGAAGAAGCTTTGTCAAACCGTCGTCTTATCAGTTGAGTGTATAGTCACTTTCATCTTATACATAGATATGAAGTATTTTCTATAAAATACGTGTTATCTGTAATTATATTGTTTGTTTATTTGAGATGATGTTGAATAGATGTTTTATACAAGTTTTAAAATGTATATGTATTTTTTTTATCAACAAATATGTTGGGTAAAACACAGGTAGATGAAATAGTTGATGTGTGCTAAAATGATGAGAGGCCTCGATGTTGTTGTTGTTGTTGTGGTGGTGGTCATCTAGCTGAGTATAGATGACGAACACGGACCTTTCTAGACAGTCTAGTGCTATCAGGCTCGCAACTTGTAGGTGTTGATGAACTATAGGTTCTCTGCTGTACTCCATCCCCCTCGTGGTTGCCTTATTTGACAAAAATTGTTGAGAAATCCTAAAGTAGTGTTGTCACCCCGATGAAAATCCTTAGGCTAGGTCCCTTATGATATGTGTTTAGGGACGTAAAGTGAGGATAACGGGAACGGGTATTCAGTGTTGTTGTTGGTTGATTAAATTAATAAATGTATTATTGGCTGATGGAATTAATAAATTTATTATTATTTGTGGGTTGAAAACCATATATGCTCACTAGACTCCCAAGTCTGACCCACTCAGCTTCTTTATATTAGATGTAGTGGACCCAGAGCATAGTTGGTTGATGACGAGGGATTTTTGGATTATATGCCAGTAGATGTAAATAATTGTTGTAAGGCTTATAATGTATTGTTTATGTTTTTGGTCTGTATCGGAACATGACATCCCGAGGTTTTGTTATATAATGAAAATACATTTCTTTCGGAAATGCTTTGACAATTTTTATCATATTTTATTTTGGGGACAAATTTCGCAACATCTTTTGGAAGATTACTTTGATTTTATTTTAAAAAGCATAAACTAAATCGGTATTTTATGGCCAAGTAATTTTGGGGATGTCACACTTAGGGCCTTTGGGATTGAGACTTAGACCCCTTTAAGTGTAGACAATATATGTTAGAGGATCTGAGAGTTCGGTTTGTGTTTTGGAGTCCAAGAATATATCGGTAAAGTGACAATTTGGGTTTTTTTTTTTTATAAATTTTAGATTTTAGTTCTGAAAGTTTTATGGCAATGGGGGTTAATAGAAGTGTAGAGTTTCTCATTACATTTTTGTGGATATAAGGATTGTCGAAATCGGACGTAGAACGAAGAAGTTATGGCCTTCGGAAGTTTGTGGGTTTAAGGTCAAGCCTAGTACGTTGGGCATACTAGGCAGAAGGATCGTGAGCATCATTTAAAGTACGTTGGGCATACTCCAGGCTCATGCAAACCTTAATTTAGGGTCTTGGACCCTATTTAATGACCTTAACTCCACTCCAACCCCTCTTATCTTCAGCCTACATCTCATTCAACCCTATATTCTAAACCCTAACTTGCATTTGAGCATTTTGAGGTTTTTGGTGTGATTTGGGTATGCCATGGAGAAGACGGAGTTCTTATTGGAAGCATTGCCTGGCTTGGAGCTTGTGGATCCATGCTTTAATCATCTTCATCAGCTTCGAGGAGGTATAAAGTTTCTAACTTGTTAGCTCTATGTGCTAGATCTAGCATGGGGTATTTTTGGGTTTATTTTGGTCCTTAAAGTCATCTTTGTGAGTATGAGCTACTCCAAGAGCTTAGAATGTTGGATCCTAGTGGTTATGAGGTTGTGGGTGCGTAAAAATGTTATCTTGATAGGTTTGGGTAAGTCATGATTAAGTTGGTGTTCATATTATGGGCTTAGAGGGTTAGAAATGGATTTGGGGTCCCATTAAGGCATGCAAGGGAGTAAAGCTGGAAACTTTATGGTTTAAGACCTTTTCTAGGGATCATATATGTGTTTGGACGACTTGTCTTCACCCAATAAGAACTTAATATGGATTTTTTTCCTCTGAGGAGTACGTTGGGCGTACATAGGAGTACGCTCAGTGTAATACTGATATCATGTATCAACAGCTTGTACGTTGTGCTTTATGAGTGACTATGTGGGGCGTACGTTTCTGGTACGCAAGGCGTACTCCCCAGGATGTCCATTTTGGGCCTTTTAGGGTGTGGGGCTTGTTGGGCCATTGGACTTCTGACTTTGGAACATAGATAGATTTTGGGCTTTCTTGGAATTAGGTCCATGATGGTTTTGGGCCCAATTAAGAAGTTAGGCCATATTGGGCCTTGGGATGCCATTTAGGAAATTGGGATTTTTGAGCAAATGGGTTGGGCCTTGGTTTTGGCAAAGTAAGAAAAGGGTAAAATGGTCTTTTACCATGAATATTGGACAAGTAATTTAAATTCTTGATTATGGGTTGAGATCCAATTATTAATTGGATATTATTTGATGGTGCTAGCGCACGGGGATTTTCTGGATCAGCAGACCGAGATTTTATTGTGAGATTCAACGGCTTTAGGTGAGTTTCCTCACTGTATTTAGCGGGTCGAAGGCACCAATGCAGGCTCATGGTTTGCTATGTTTAGGATGTTAGATGTCAGCGTTACTCTTACATATGTTATGTGTTTACATGTTTACCGGGCGGGGCCCAATGACTATTATGTATGATATTTATCTTTGTGATTATTTCATGTGTTTATGTGTTTATATGTTTACATGTTTATATGTATATCGGGCGGGGCCTGATGACTGACAGATCTGTCTACCAAGCGGAGCCCATTATATGTTTGATATGTATGGTATGTGGTATATTAGGGAACCCACTAAGATTTGTGCTTACGATTTTTAGTTTGTATTTCAAGAACTTCTGGTTAGAAGGGGAAGCGCCTGGGATGATTGCAGTGCACATACCACATCGTTCCGTATTTTATATTACTCTTATATATTTGAATGTTATTGATACACTTTGATTCACTATGGTTTTGATGATGTTGTCTTGGATGCTGGTTTTAATAATTTAAAAGTCAAAAATTTTAGTCTTAAATTTTGGGACATTACAAGTTGGTATCAGAGCCTTAGTTTGAGGGATTCTGGCATACTCTTGGGTGTGTTTGAACTCAATATGAGGGTTTGGTAGATTTTTCAAAAAGAAATGTTTTTATAAAAGGGGTTTTCTAATAAAAGAAAAGGGGTGTGGTGCATTCAATCGACCGAGCTCAAGTAAGTTTTCCCAAAATAAGCATTTATATTTTATTATATGATTTGATTTGTGAATTTTTGAATCACATGCTAGTTAGGGCTAAGGATCTGCTCATGATTTACATGATATACTACTAGGAGAGATGCATTTATAGGCCTATATGCATGAGCATGTAGACTTGCATGCTAGTACTGATCGTTCAGTGATAGGATGGCCTATTTAGGTCTATAGGTCACTAAGCATAACCACATCCTATCTACTAGCATACAGATAGTCAGACCAAACTATAGGTCACTAAGCATAACCACATCCTATCTACCAAGATACCGATCTAACAGATCATACTAGCATATAACCATCCTATCTACAAGGATACCGAGCTAACATATCACAACAGTAACAATTCCAAATAACAAATCAAATGGTCAGCCTTGGTGCCTTAGACCATTACGTACAGTGAGGATAACTCACCTCGCAATGCCGATCTAAACTGAAGAATCGAACTCCCGAATCTATGCCTCACCAAAAATCCCGAACTATCAAAATAATGAATATTAATTCATTACACAACGTAACAATCTTGACTAAGGGTCCACACAATCCATCACGTCCATTCTCTTTATTGGGCCAAGGCCCAATGCCAAGTCCATAACCTTGAAAGTCCTTATGCAAAGCTCATTAAATTGGGCCTAACTACCTAATTGGGCCTAATTCCAAGATCCATTGTCAAAACTTGGCCCAAAACATTATATTCATAAAGTCCAGCAAAGGCCCAAATCCAACTAGTCCATAAACAACCCAAAACCTGAAGCCCGATTGTCAAAGTCCCAAAAGAGGATGTACGCAGGGCATACTCCTCTGGTACGCTGGGGATACTCGTCCCGATGTTGACCACCATCGGGGTGGTTGACCCAATACGCTGGGCGTACTGGAATTACGTTGGGCGTATGTAGTGGTTTGCCAAAATCTGAATAAGTGCTTAATGGCTTAACCACTTAAGCCCAAAATTCAGATCCAGTGACCAAATGTGTCTAGGACCCATAAAGTCACGAACTTTGTCACTTTGGACGTCCATAAAGCTCTTAATACTTGGTCTTAATCCATTAAGACCTGCCTACTCCATGCATGGTACATGTTAAGCCATTGAGACCTCATTTTTATCACTCAAAACCCCTTCAAGAGTCTAGAAGGATAGTTCATTTCGTCCCAATCACATCATGCACCATCTTGGGACTTTTTGGGACAAGGAATGGTTCTTTAAAGCAAAAATGGCAAGATTTATACATATATGCATAAAGTTTGAAGATTTTTACCTTCTGGAGCTTCTAGGGCACAAACCAACTTCAGATCTACAAGCTTGATCTTCTTCTCCAACTCCTTGATGCAACACCTTCTTCTTAAAATGCTCAAGAAACACTCAATAAGCTCAAACACTCAAGGAAATGGCTAGAGTTTGGGGAAAACGGCTCTAAGCCGTGGAGGCTGGGGTATGGGAGGGTGCTCATAATGTTGCTTATATAGCCCCAAACCCTAAATATTAGGGTTTCTAGTGTACACCCAGCGTACTAGGGCGCGCCTAGTACACTCAACGTACCCTTATGTACGCACAACGTACTCCTCCTGATCCCAAAATTGCAATTTAGCCCTTAGACTTTTCATGGCTTCACCCTCCCATCCACAGGGACTATAAATGACAAATCTTGGGATGTCACAACTCTCCTCTACTTAAACTAGGCTTCATCCTCAAAGCTTGCTGCTGCGAACAATTTGAAGGGTTTTGAGCATTCTAACACTCCTAAGGTGTTCATGTAACCCTAGAATCCTTGGATCTATGTTTGACTAAGATACATGCAAAATACTTTTTCTAAGGTTCATAATCCTATCTAGCATACATGGGAACTTTAAACATAAAAGATGGCTAGAATTACATACCTTGTAGTTGATTTGATTCCTTGAAAACCTTGAGAGCCTAGCACCTCAAGTGTGATGCTTCAAATGTTTCACACAACACCAAATGCTCTTGGAATAAACTTTGAGAGAGAATGTTACACTTAGAAGTCGGCTTGCCCTCTATTTTTCCACTAGTAACCGATTTTGGTGAGCTTCATATCATTTATATAGTGTGTTACAATTAGGGTTATACCATGTAAACCCTAATATGACATGACTCTTCATTTCCATGACCCATGGGTTTGTAACTCCCATGGAGCATCCTATGGACCTTAGCCCAACTTGATAATCCATGGAGCATCTAGCCCACTATCTAAGTATGGATGATTTACACAATCAACCCATATATTTAATTAATCTCCTTTTTGATCACTTAGTTAATTTTCGATTAATTATTGATCAATACTAATTACATAATATTATTAATATATTAGAACTTATAATATATTAATAAACCATAAATGTTATTTCTCTCATTTTAGTTTATCCAAATGCATGATGCCATGCAACCCAAATGGACTATGTCGGGTCGGGTCAAGTACATACCATAAATAGTTATGGACTTAGACACCTTATCCAACAGTCTCCCACTTGGATAAGTCTAATAACTATAACTGCAAGTACGACTTCAGGAACCGATCAACAATCATAGCTCTTTTCAAGGTATGTCGGAACTGAGGAGATGATGTTATGCCATTTAATATAAGTGATCATATAATCCTCTGTTCTAGATATCAACCGTACAAATACATGGAGCAATGTCTTACTTATTGTCCAACAGTTTGTTTCCCGATTTTTGATTTGTTTGACAAAGAACTTAATCGAACACATCAACTTAGTTCTGACCCGCCCCGGTACATGGGTCAAAACAAAATCATCGAGGGGCCCAAATATCGCTTCTAATCCAAGAAGGAACAGATAAACTTCGACTCATATGCTTATTCTACTACTTGTTGAATCACACACAAAAGCACGTTTTATAACATCAAGTTACCAATGCGTTTTAATACAATCAATGTATAACCAATTCATAGGTAAAAATTCATATCTCTAGGTTTGATGACTTATATGATATTACCGTCTCACGATCACTCGAGATAAATTCCATGAAGTGATACCAGTGAGCGTGGGTTGAATCCAATACTCAGAAATTATGAGCACTCATGAGTGTTGTAGCCATATCCAACATCTTAGACCTCTACAACCAACTCATGACAGTCTTGATTCATACCTACTTCCAACATACGACCGACTGTGGAGAATTTGAATAATATGTAACACATAACATAAATATTCTGGAAGTCAAAACATGCAAAAGAAATATAGTAAACGATTGACAAAAGAGAGCAACACTTTACTCATAGATAAACATAACTTTTATTCATCATCAAATGTCAATTACACTTTACAAATTTCAGAGCTATCTAACTACTAAAACTAATATCATCCTTCAGCCCATGTTTAACCCTACTCAATCCCTTCGTGAGGGGATATGTCGGGTTCTCATCCGATGATACCCTCTTTGCCACGATGAATCATTCTTCTATTCGATGTCTGATGAAATGGTATTTTCTGTCAATGTGTCTGGATCTCCCGTGATTCCTTGGTTCATTGGCTAAGGCAACTGCACTTTCACTATCAGAAAAAATTTCCATTGGCTCTGAAGGGTTTTAGCTATAATAACATCCTATGTGCTCATGTAAACCCTAATGCTTGGATCTAGGTTTCTCTATTGTACATGCAATTCATCCAAGACTTTAAACCCTAGTTCTAGCATACAATTAATCATATTAACATGTGAAAGGTTTTTAGATCTTACCTTGATTGTTATGTAGCAATAACAATCTCAAATCCTCCTTGTAATGGCTTTAGAAAGCTTAGAGTCACAAATGTCACTCCTCTAATGGCTCACAAACACCAAGAGCAAGAGGATGAAGAATAAGGAGAGAGGAGGCTGCCCAAAAACGTCCAGAAACCCTAGTGGAACTCTTAGCACGTTTTTGGGGTTTAAGGGTACTATATATACATGTAGGCTATTAGGGTTTTCAACTAGGAAACCCTAATTTGACTGCTTAAGCCCTAAGCAGCCCATGGACCCTTTTAGAATATCCCTTGGACGATTTCTAATGGGTTTCCCCATAGGATTCGTCTAACCTATTATTCTAAGGTGATCCATAGCCTAAATGCAATTATCTTATAATTACAGTTCTAGTCCCTTAAGTTTAATTAATCTCTTTTAGCCACAAAATTAATTATCAATGAATTATTGACTAATATTAATTAAACAATATGATTTCTCCTTTAATATATTATTCTCATAATATATTAATAAATCATAATTAATCCTTTCTCTTCATAATTCATCCTATCAAGTTGCTTTGATGAAGGCAACCCAAAAGGACCATGCACCATCGGGTCAAGTACATACCAAAATAGTTATGGACTTAGACACTAATCCAACATTCTCCCACTTGGATAAGTCTAATAACTATTCTGCGTATGACTTCAGATCCTGGTCTGCAATCGTAGCTTTCAAAAGCCATTGTCAACTCTGATTTTATCAGAAGCGTGTCCTTTAGATAAATGATCATATATTCCTCCATTCTAGATATCGTATAGACTGAGACATGGATTTCAATCATTCTCTCTATACTGTTTCCCGATTTCCGATTTATGACGACTGACAACAGACTACAATTGAACACATCAAATTAGTCCCAGCTTGGCCAAGCGCTTAGGTGTCATCACTAAATCATCGAGGGCCCAAATATATCGCTTTTATCCTACTTTGGATAAAAGGAACGGATAAACTTTGATTCAATGCTTGCTTGCACTCACTCACCGAATCACACACAACAATATGTTTTATAACACCAAGTTATTGGTGCGTTTACATATTATCAATGTGTAACCGACTCGCAAGATACAACTCACACATCTCGGTTTCAAGAATATAAGATATTATCGTCTCACCAATCACTCGTGATAAAATTCATGAAGTGATCCAAGTGAGCGTGGGTTTAATCCAATGCTCAAATCATATTCATAAGCACTCATGAACGTTGCATCAAACATTTGCTTATGTCTAATACACTTTAAACAATACACACACCAATTCACGACAGTCTTCGTTCATACCTACTTCCAACATATGAACGACTGTGGTTCGTTCGAATAATTTGATTGTTCTGAACCAATTTAATTATTCAGGAAGTCAAAACATGCAAAGTGAAACACAAGAATAATACTAATCCCATATGGCCCCAAACTCTGGATATAAATAAAACATTTTATTTAATCACCTTATTGATTACTCATTATTTGTTGTTTCGGGTAATCAACTTCTTACTTGAATTATTACAACACTTGTCCCATGCTCTCAGCATGCACACAATGCTTATCTACGGTCCTTACTTTGTGAAATAGATTAAATGAACACATTTCCAATCATACTCATTTCACAACTCCTAGTCCTTATCATAAGTATAAGAATATCAAATTCTTGTTACTTATGCTAGATTCTAACATTTTATGCAATGATTCTTTCGTAAGGTCATAACTCAAAATCATCAAGACTTGGCCAATCTCTATCAGAAACAATTCTATAGATATGATGTCTCTGTTGGGTTTTGAGCAATCTAACACTTCCTAAGTGTGCATGCAACCCTAATAAACCTTGGATCTATGTTTATCTAAATACATGCAAAATAATAATTTTCCAAGGTTCATAACCTATCTAACATGGCATGGGGAACATTTCAACATAAAAGAGTTAGAAGAGATTACATACCTTTTTGATGAGTTTGATTCTTGAGGAGTTTGAGGGCCAAGCACCAATAATGTGAATGCCTCAAATGGAATCACAAATCACCACAAACACTTGGAAAACTTTGAGAGAGTGTATACACACACTAATTTCGGCCACACACAAGCACACACACTAGTTCACTAGTTTCCATTTCATGCACCATAAGCATGCTTATATAGTGTACATGGTTAGGTTGAAACCCTAATAACCCATGACCTTTCCTTTTCCAAGGATCCATGGGTTAAAAGCTCCATGGATCATCCATGGACTTCCATCCAAGCCTAGCCCATTAACAAATGAGTGTTAGCCCACACCATATAAAACCAATAGCCCATAATCTAATTAGTCTTCCTTTTAATCTCTAAATTAATTCATAATTAATTTAAGACTAAGACTAATTAAATAACATAACCTCACATTAATATATTATAACTTATAATATATTAATAAACATATGTGTATAACTGTCATAAAATTATCCATAAATTGTTCGGGTGAAATGCAACCCAAATGGACCATGCCGGGTCGGGTCAAGTATATACCAAATAAGTTATGGACTTAGACACCTTATCCAACAGACTCCCACTTGGATAAGTCTAATAACTCTATTTGCCTATATAACTTCAGGAACCAACCAGCAATCGTAGCTCTCGAAAACTCTGTTGAACTATGAAGCGCCATTTTAAGACAAGTGATCATTTAATCCTCTGTTCTCATGATATCAACCGGACAAACACATGGAACTATGTCTTGCTTATTGTCTGGCAGTTGTTTCTCGATTTCCGATTTTTTTGACAAAGAACTTTACTGAACACATCAGTTTAGTTCTGACCGGGCCCGGTACATGGGTCAACACAAAATCATCGAGGGGCCCAAATATCGCTTCTATTTCTAGAAGGAACAGATAAACTTCGACTCATATGCTTGTTCTACTACTTGTTAAATTGTACACAAAGGCACGTTTTATAACATCAAGTTACTGATGCGTTTACGTGCAATCAATGCACAACCAACTCATAGGTAACAACTCATATCTCTAGGTTTGAAGACTTATATGATATTATCGTCTCACAATCACTCGAGATAAATTCCATGAAGTGATACAAGTGGGCGTGGGTTTATACCAATACTCATAACTTATAAGTACTCATGAACGTTGCAGCAACCATTTCCATGTCTAAACACTTTTAGCCATCTACAAACCCAATTCATGACAATCTTGATTCATACCTACTTCCGATGTATGACCAATTATGGAGGTTTGAATAAATTAATTATTCTGGAAGTCAAAGCATGCAAAACTGAAACAATAGTAAATAATTGACAATGATAGTAACACTTTACTCATAAATAAATCACAAATTTTATTCATCATCAAACGTCGATTACATTTTACAAGTTTCAGGAAAACTATCTAATCTGTAAAACTAATATCGTCCCTCAGCCTAATGCGCCTCGCATGCTGAAAATGCTTAACCCTCATCAGTCCCTTTGTAAGGGGATCTGCAGGATTCTCATCCGACGATATCCTCCTTGTCACGAGGAGTCCTTCTTCAATCTTGTGTCTTATGAAGTGATATTTTCTGTCAATGTGTCGGGATCTGCCATGATCTCTTGGTTCCTTGGCTAAGGCAACCGCACTATTGTTGTCACAGAAAATCTCCATAGGTTCCTTAATAGCTGGTACAACTCCAAGGTCTCCGATGAAGTTCTTTAGCCATATCGCCTCCTTCGCTGCTTCACTCGCTGCTATATACTCTGATTCACAAGTCGAATCAGCCACCGTCTCCTGCTTGGAACTCTTCCAAGAAATTGCCCCTCCACTTAAGGTAAAGACCCAGCCCGACTGAGAGCGGAAGTTATCCCTATCAGTCTGAAAACCAGCATCACTATACCCTAATACTCTCAAGTCATCACTCCCACCAAGGGTAAGGATCAAATCCTTAGTCCTTCGTAGATACTTGAGAATGTTCTTTACCGCGGTCCAATGAGCCTTGCTAGGGTTCCCCTGATACCTGCTGACCATGCTCAAAGCAAATGTCACATCAGGGCGGGTACAAGTCATTGCATACATGATCGAGCCAACAGCGGAAGCATACGGTAATTGGCTCATCTCAGCTATCTCTGCCTCTGTACTCGGACTCTAAGTCTTACTCAGTTTGGCATTGCTTTGGATCGGTAAATCTCCTTTCTTGGAATTTTGCATGTTGAACCTTTTTAACACCTTATCCAAGTAGGTACTCTGACTAAGTCCAATTAGTCTCTTACTCCTTTCTCTTAATATCCTTATCCCTAGGATATAGGTAGCCTCCCCTAGGTCCTTCATAGCAAAGCACTTCCCAAGCCAGGACTTAACCTCCTGCAAGGTTGGGATGTCATTTCCTATAAGTAGTATGTCATCCACATACAGTACCAAGAAGCTAACTATACTCCCACTAGCTCTGACATACACGCAAGACTCATCTTCACTTCTCGAGAAGCCAAACTCTTTGACCTTCTCATCAAAACAAAGATTCCAGCTACGAGATGCTTGTTTCAATCCATAAATGGATTTCTCAAGCTTGCATACTCTATTAGGGTACTCTGCACTGACAAAACCCTCTGGCTGATTCATGTACACATCCTCAGCCAACTTTCCATTAAGGAAAGCAATTTTGACATCCATTTGCCATATTTCATAATCATGAAATGCTGTAATGGCTAGCATAACCCTAATAGACTTAATCTTTGCTACCGGCGAGAAGGTTTCATCATAATCAATACCCTGAGTCTGAGTAAAACCCTTCGCAACCAGTCGAGCCTTATAAGTATACACTTTTCCTTCCATGTCGGTCTTTTTCTTGAAGATCCATTTGCACCCGACTGTTTTACGGCCTGGTACATTGTCAACCAAGTTCCAAACTTGATTGTCATACATGGACTGTATCTCGCTGTCCAGAGCCTCCTTCCATTTAGCATACTCCGGGCCTGCCATGGCTTCCTTAACACTGCTAGGTTCATCCAAATTTACCAGTATACTATCGCTGATAAACGTGTCACCTTCCGTAGTAATATGAAAGCCATAATAAAACGAAGGTGTGTTCCTAACCCGTGTGGAACGCCTCGGAGGTACAAACATGTCAGCTTGCTCAACAGGAGTTTCCTCCTCAGGTTGATTGCTAGTGTCTGAGGTTCCTTCACCAATTGCTTCTTGAATTTCTTCAAGATCAATTTGCCTCCCACTGTCTCCTTGGCTTATAAACTCCCTCTCACGGAAGACCCCTCTTCTTGCTACAAAGACCACATTCTCACTGGGTCTGTAAAAGAGGTAACCAAAAGATTTCTGTGGGTAGCCGATGAAAATACACCTTTCACTTCGGGGTTCGAGCTTATCATGAGTCTCACGCCTCACGAAAGCCTCGCAACCCCAAATCTTGACGTGGTTCAAATTGGGAACCTTCCCAGTCCACATCTCATGAGGTGTTTTGGTAACCTTCTTTGTAGGGACTATATTAAGGATATGGGCGGCAGTCTCTAAGGCATACCCCCAAAAAGAGATTGGTAGCGAAACTCGACTCATCATAGAGCGAACCATGTCCAACAAGGTTCGATTACGCCTCTCAGCTACACCATTCAGCTGTGGTGTCCTGGGAGGAGTCAATTGTGAGACAATCCCACACTCCTTAAGATAGTCAAGGAACTCAGTACTAAGATACTCACCACCTTGATCGGATCGAAGCATCTTAATGTTCCTGCCCAATTGATTTTCTACTTCCTGTTTGAATTCCTTAAACCTTTCAAAGGTTTCTGACTTATTTTTGATTAAGTAGACATACCCATATCTACTAAAATCATCACTAAAAGTCACATAATACCGATTAGCATCCCTTGTGGCGGTTTTGAATGGCCCACATACATCAGTATGTATTAAGTCCAACAAACCCTCACCCCTTTCACAAGTTCCAGTGAAGGGTGATTTTGTCATCTTTCCAAGTAGACAAGATTCACAACTATCATCCGATTTAAGGTCGAATGATTCCAAGACTCCACTCTTTTGGAGTTGGCCTATGCGTTTCTTGTTTACATGTCCAAGACGACAATGCCACAATGATGCTTTTTCTAGGCTAGTAGAAGAATCAATATACAACACATTATTTCCTAAGTTGTCTACAATCGACACAGTTTCATACACACCATCACAAGGTAACGCTTTAAAATAAAACACATTTTTAAGGAAGGCATTAATACCACCACATTCATTATCAAACGAAAAGGTAAAACCTTGTTTGTACAAAGCATGAAAAGAAATAATATTCCTCACCATTTCAGACGAGTACACACATTTATTCAAATCTAATTTTAACCCATTATTAAGCAACAAAGTATAAACTCCAATCTTGGAAACAGGTGAAGCCTTCCTATTCCCCATGATCAAGTTTATCTTCCCGTGCTCCACATCCTCACTTCTTCTTAGGCCTTGCAAATCAGAACATATGTGAATACCACATCCTGTATCAAGCACCCAAGAGTTAGAATATGTTGAGTAATTAGACAATATAGTGTAAATACCTGCATGGGTGGGTTTCACTTTCCCATTCTTTAGATCCTGCAAGTACTTAGGGCAGTTTCGCTTCCAGTGTGCCTTTTCATGGCAATAGAAGCATTCAGCATCCTTGGGAATGGCAGAAGGAGTGACAGAACCGCTCTTGGTCTTCGATGAGGAGCCTTCAAGAGACTTTCCCTTGGTACCCTTCGAAGGGTGCTTCCTCTTTTTCCCTTTGCCTTGCCCGATAACCAAAACTGGGGTAGATGTTGGAGTAGGAGTAGTATAGGTAACAACCGCCTTGCCCTTAAGACCGGTTTCCGCGGTCTTCAAGAGTCCTTGAAGCTTGCTGAGGGTAACTTCCTCCTTGTTCATATGATATGTCATACGAAAATGGTCATAACAAAAAGGTAAGGAGTGCAAAATGATGTCAATTGCCAACTCCTCAGGGATGTTCACATTCAGCTTCAGCAAACGGTCCACATACCTTTGCATCTTTTGCATGTGAGCCGTGACGGAATCACCGTCCTTCATGCGGGTAGTTATTATGGAGGAGATTATTTCATACCGCTCCTGACGAGCACTCTGATGGTACCTTTCCATCAGGTCTTGGTGCATCTCAAAATGGTAGAAATCTTCATATGACTTTTGGAGCTCGGCTGTCATCGTGGCCATCATGATACATGCCACCTTAGTAGCATCTCTCTCATGTGTCCTGAATTCAGCGATCTCCTCAGGAGTAGCAGTAGACTCATCAAGTTCTTTTAACTCCTTATCGAGGACATATTCCTTGTCCTCATAACGAGTAACCATCCTGATGTTCCTAATCCAATCCATGAAGTTGGAACCATCAAAGATGACCCTCCAACAAAGATTCATGAGAGAGAAAGAACCAGTTGGGTTAGAGCCTGAAGCATTAGTGTTGGAAGACATCTGAAGGAAGAAAGCAAGTTTAGATTAGATATATAGAATCCTTAATAAGACACCCAAATGTAATATTAAGGCTAGGACCCAATCAGAATATATTATACTTAGAAGAGGGATGTCGTAATCTAAGTAATAATATATTTGAAAGGTAGGTGAATGTCGATTCACCAATTTCCACCATGAAAAACAAAATGAATTATTAGGTTTTAATTGGATTTGAAATTCCTAGATTCTTTTGAGATTCATTGAACTTTTCAATGGCATGTTTCAATCTCGATTGTGCCCTTCAAGTTTTGTGACTGGGATGCCGAGGATCACAAAACAAGGTGTGAATAACCATGCTAATTCACTTGGTACCCTTAATATTATCACCTAATCAATGTGCCGGTTAACCACACACGCTCCATTGATCTATGACAAACATTAAGTCACCCTTCGTGATCCTTACTAGTCCAAGTTAGTGTGTCGGTTAACCACACACGCTCCACCAATGACTTGGTAAGGTACAAAGTGTGAATTCCATGGACTAGCACCATGTTCACATTTTTCCTAAAATAACTAAGATTGGGAATTAAAAAAAGTTTAGTTACTTTATAATAATCATTATACTTTTAATGAGGATTTAAAATCATTGTCCTACCCGTTCGGCTAACGACCATCCACCAGTCAAGCAAGCGGTGGGTGAGAGTGGACACCCATTAAGTTGCCATTTTATAGGCAACAACCTTATACCCACCTTATAGACCGGCTTCGTGAATGAGGCCTACTAACGGTAGAACGACTTATTCTTATACATATATATAATAATTAACCATTAATGTTATAAATAGTATAAGGGTTGAATTTTAACTATTAAAATTCTAAGGGTTGGAATTAAAGTTTATTAAAGTGTGTGAAACTTTACAAATTCCAAAACTTGAGGGCAAGTTTTGTAACTTTCCAAAACTTTTCATTTCATAACTTATGAATTAAAGGTTCATAAAAATGAAGACTCTTCATTTTCATGTAACTTATGTGTTTAAATGTGTGTGTTAAAGAAAGTGACCTTTGGATATCTATAACTTGAGGACAAATTATGGACTCCATTAAAACACATAAATGATCAAGAATTAATTCTAAACAATTCAACAAATAATTCCTATCATCTTCTAAATTCATAAGAACATGAACATGATCATCAACATTTCAAGAATTATATAAACACATAAAAAATCATGGAATTTTGATATATGCTATTGTAAATGGATTAGAACAACCATTACACCAACTAAAACAAGTTTTAAAACACCAAAACAGTTTAGGGTAATGTTTCTAGTCCATTTCCAGCAGCAAAAGTCGAAAATCTGCACTCTGTGGCTCCTACTCGTCGAGTGCATGAACCTACTCGGCGAGTAGGTTGAAGATACACATGAACTCGGTGAGTCCCCCCATGGACTCGGCGAGTTCATCAGGCAGACATCAAGTTTTTCGACTTTTTCAACTATTTTGCATCAAGTATCAAACAAGCAAGCCTAGTCTCTGATACCACTGTTGGGTTTTGAGCAATCTAACACTTCCTAAGTGTGCATGCAACCCTAATAAACATTGGATCTATGTTTGTCTAAATACATGCAAAATAATAATTTTCCAAGGTTCATAACCTATCTAACATGGCATGGGGAACATTTCAACATAAAAGAGTTAGAAGAGATTACATACCTTTTTGATGAGTTTGATTCTTGAGGAGTTTGAGGGCCAAGCACCAATAATGTGAATGCCTCAAATGGAATCACAAATCACCACAAACACTTGGAAAACTTTGAGAGAGTGTATACACACACTAATTTCGGCCACACACAAGCACACACACTAGTTCACTAGTTTCCATTTCATGCACCATAAGCATGCTTATATAGTGTACATGGTTAGGTTGAAACCCTAATAACCCATGACCTTTCCTTTTCCAAGGATCCATGGGTTAAAAGCTCCATGGATCATCCATGGACTTCCATCCAAGCCTAGCCCATTAACAAATGAGTGTTAGCCCACACCATATAAAACCAATAGCCCATAATCTAATTAGTCTTCCTTTTAATCTCTAAATTAATTCATAATTAATTTAAGACTAAGACTAATTAAATAACATAACCTCACATTAATATATTATAACTTATAATATATTAATAAACATATGTGTATAACTCTCATAAAATTATCCATAAATTGTTCGGGTGAAATGCAACCCAAATGGACCATGTCGGGTCGGGTCAAGTATATACCAAATAAGTTATGGACTTAGACACCTTATCCAACAGACTCCCACTTGGATAAGTCTAATAACTCTATTTGCCTATATAACTTCAGGAACCAACCAGCAATCGTAGCTCTCGAAAACTCTGTTGAACTATGAAGCGCCATTTTAAGACAAGTGATCATTTAATCCTCTGTTCTCATGATATCAACCGGACAAACACATGGAACTATGTCTTGCTTATTGTCTGGCAGTTGTTTCTCGATTTCCGATTTTTTTGACAAAGAACTTTACTGAACACATCAGTTTAGTTCTGACCGGGCCCGGTACATGGGTCAACACAAAATCATCGAGGGGCCCAAATATCGCTTCTATTTCTAGAAGGAACAGATAAACTTCGACTCATATGCTTGTTCTACTACTTGTTAAATTGTACACAAAGGCACGTTTTATAACATCAAGTTACTGATGCGTTTACGTGCAATCAATGCACAACCAACTCATAGGTAACAACTCATATCTCTAGGTTTGAAGACTTATATGATATTATCGTCTCACAATCACTCGAGATAAATTCCATGAAGTGATACAAGTGGGCGTGGGTTTATACCAATACTCATAACTTATAAGTACTCATGAACGTTGCAGCAACCATTTCCATGTCTAAACACTTTTAGCCATCTACAAACCCAATTCATGACAATCTTGATTCATACCTACTTCCGATGTATGACCAATTATGGAGGTTTGAATAAATTAATTATTCTGGAAGTCAAAGCATGCAAAACTGAAACAATAGTAAATAATTGACAATGATAGTAACACTTTACTCATAAATAAATCACAAATTTTATTCATCATCAAACGTCGATTACATTTTACAAGTTTCAGGAAAACTATCTAATCTGTAAAACTAATATCGTCCCTCAGCCTAATGCGCCTCGCATGCTGAAAATGCTTAACCCTCATCAGTCCCTTTGTAAGGGGATCTGCAGGATTCTCATCCGACGATATCCTCCTTGTCACGAGGAGTCCTTCTTCAATCTTGTGTCTTATGAAGTGATATTTTCTGTCAATGTGTCGGGATCTGCCATGATCTCTTGGTTCCTTGGCTAAGGCAACCGCACTATTGTTGTCACAGAAAATCTCCATAGGTTCCTTAATAGCTGGTACAACTCCAAGGTCTCCGATGAAGTTCTTTAGCCATATCGCCTCCTTCGCTGCTTCACTCGCTGCTATATACTCTGATTCACAAGTCGAATCAGCCACCGTCTCCTGCTTGGAACTCTTCCAAGAAATTGCCCCTCCACTTAAGGTAAAGACCCAGCCCGACTGAGAGCGGAAGTTATCCCTATCAGTCTGAAAACCAGCATCACTATACCCTAATACTCTCAAGTCATCACTCCCACCAAGGGTAAGGATCAAATCCTTAGTCCTTCGTAGATACTTGAGAATGTTCTTTACCGCGGTCCAATGAGCCTTGCTAGGGTTCCCCTGATACCTGCTGACCATGCTCAAAGCAAATGTCACATCAGGGCGGGTACAAGTCATTGCATACATGATCGAGCCAACAGCGGAAGCATACGGTAATTGGCTCATCTCAGCTATCTCTGCCTCTGTACTCGGACTCTAAGTCTTACTCAGTTTGGCATTGCTTTGGATCGGTAAATCTCCTTTCTTGGAATTTTGCATGTTGAACCTTTTTAACACCTTATCCAAGTAGGTACTCTGACTAAGTCCAATTAGTCTCTTACTCCTTTCTCTTAATATCCTTATCCCTAGGATATAGGTAGCCTCCCCTAGGTCCTTCATAGCAAAGCACTTCCCAAGCCAGGACTTAACCTCCTGCAAGGTTGGGATGTCATTTCCTATAAGTAGTATGTCATCCACATACAGTACCAAGAAGCTAACTATACTCCCACTAGCTCTGACATACACGCAAGACTCATCTTCACTTCTCGAGAAGCCAAACTCTTTGACCTTCTCATCAAAACAAAGATTCCAGCTACGAGATGCTTGTTTCAATCCATAAATGGATTTCTCAAGCTTGCATACTCTATTAGGGTACTCTGCACTGACAA
Organism: Lactuca sativa; assembly: GCF_002870075.4. Taxonomy (NCBI): domain Eukaryota; kingdom Viridiplantae; phylum Streptophyta; class Magnoliopsida; order Asterales; family Asteraceae; genus Lactuca; species Lactuca sativa. The sequence continues at coordinate 63,589,428 of NC_056631.2, read as the reverse complement.
AACCCTCTGGCTGATTCATGTACACATCCTCAGCCAACTTTCCATTAAGGAAAGCAATTTTGACATCCATTTGCCATATTTCATAATCATGAAATGCTGTAATGGCTAGCATAACCCTAATAGACTTAATCTTTGCTACCGGCGAGAAGGTTTCATCATAATCAATACCCTGAGTCTGAGTAAAACCCTTCGCAACCAGTCGAGCCTTATAAGTATACACTTTTCCTTCCATGTCGGTCTTTTTCTTGAAGATCCATTTGCACCCGACTGTTTTACGGCCTGGTACATTGTCAACCAAGTTCCAAACTTGATTGTCATACATGGACTGTATCTCGCTGTCCAGAGCCTCCTTCCATTTAGCATACTCCGGGCCTGCCATGGCTTCCTTAACACTGCTAGGTTCATCCAAATTTACCAGTATACTATCGCTGATAAACGTGTCACCTTCCGTAGTAATATGAAAGCCATAATAAAACGAAGGTGTGTTCCTAACCCGTGTGGAACGCCTCGGAGGTACAAACATGTCAGCTTGCTCAACAGGAGTTTCCTCCTCAGGTTGATTGCTAGTGTCTGAGGTTCCTTCACCAATTGCTTCTTGAATTTCTTCAAGATCAATTTGCCTCCCACTGTCTCCTTGGCTTATAAACTCCCTCTCACGGAAGACCCCTCTTCTTGCTACAAAGACCACATTCTCACTGGGTCTGTAAAAGAGGTAACCAAAAGATTTCTGTGGGTAGCCGATGAAAATACACCTTTCACTTCGGGGTTCGAGCTTATCATGAGTCTCACGCCTCACGAAAGCCTCGCAACCCCAAATCTTGACGTGGTTCAAATTGGGAACCTTCCCAGTCCACATCTCATGAGGTGTTTTGGTAACCTTCTTTGTAGGGACTATATTAAGGATATGGGCGGCAGTCTCTAAGGCATACCCCCAAAAAGAGATTGGTAGCGAAACTCGACTCATCATAGAGCGAACCATGTCCAACAAGGTTCGATTACGCCTCTCAGCTACACCATTCAGCTGTGGTGTCCTGGGAGGAGTCAATTGTGAGACAATCCCACACTCCTTAAGATAGTCAAGGAACTCAGTACTAAGATACTCACCACCTTGATCGGATCGAAGCATCTTAATGTTCCTGCCCAATTGATTTTCTACTTCCTGTTTGAATTCCTTAAACCTTTCAAAGGTTTCTGACTTATTTTTGATTAAGTAGACATACCCATATCTACTAAAATCATCACTAAAAGTCACATAATACCGATTAGCATCCCTTGTGGCGGTTTTGAATGGCCCACATACATCAGTATGTATTAAGTCCAACAAACCCTCACCCCTTTCACAAGTTCCAGTGAAGGGTGATTTTGTCATCTTTCCAAGTAGACAAGATTCACAACTATCATCCGATTTAAGGTCGAATGATTCCAAGACTCCACTCTTTTGGAGTTGGCCTATGCGTTTCTTGTTTACATGTCCAAGACGACAATGCCACAATGATGCTTTTTCTAGGCTAGTAGAAGAATCAATATACAACACATTATTTCCTAAGTTGTCTACAATCGACACAGTTTCATACACACCATCACAAGGTAACGCTTTAAAATAAAACACATTTTTAAGGAAGGCATTAATACCACCACATTCATTATCAAACGAAAAGGTAAAACCTTGTTTGTACAAAGCATGAAAAGAAATAATATTCCTCACCATTTCAGACGAGTACACACATTTATTCAAATCTAATTTTAACCCATTATTAAGCAACAAAGTATAAACTCCAATCTTGGAAACAGGTGAAGCCTTCCTATTCCCCATGATCAAGTTTATCTTCCCGTGCTCCACATCCTCACTTCTTCTTAGGCCTTGCAAATCAGAACATATGTGAATACCACATCCTGTATCAAGCACCCAAGAGTTAGAATATGTTGAGTAATTAGACAATATAGTGTAAATACCTGCATGGGTGGGTTTCACTTTCCCATTCTTTAGATCCTGCAAGTACTTAGGGCAGTTTCGCTTCCAGTGTGCCTTTTCATGGCAATAGAAGCATTCAGCATCCTTGGGAATGGCAGAAGGAGTGACAGAACCGCTCTTGGTCTTCGATGAGGAGCCTTCAAGAGACTTTCCCTTGGTACCCTTCGAAGGGTGCTTCCTCTTTTTCCCTTTGCCTTGCCCGATAACCAAAACTGGGGTAGATGTTGGAGTAGGAGTAGTATAGGTAACAACCGCCTTGCCCTTAAGACCGGTTTCCGCGGTCTTCAAGAGTCCTTGAAGCTTGCTGAGGGTAACTTCCTCCTTGTTCATATGATATGTCATACGAAAATGGTCATAACAAAAAGGTAAGGAGTGCAAAATGATGTCAATTGCCAACTCCTCAGGGATGTTCACATTCAGCTTCAGCAAACGGTCCACATACCTTTGCATCTTTTGCATGTGAGCCGTGACGGAATCACCGTCCTTCATGCGGGTAGTTATTATGGAGGAGATTATTTCATACCGCTCCTGACGAGCACTCTGATGGTACCTTTCCATCAGGTCTTGGTGCATCTCAAAATGGTAGAAATCTTCATATGACTTTTGGAGCTCGGCTGTCATCGTGGCCATCATGATACATGCCACCTTAGTAGCATCTCTCTCATGTGTCCTGAATTCAGCGATCTCCTCAGGAGTAGCAGTAGACTCATCAAGTTCTTTTAACTCCTTATCGAGGACATATTCCTTGTCCTCATAACGAGTAACCATCCTGATGTTCCTAATCCAATCCATGAAGTTGGAACCATCAAAGATGACCCTCCAACAAAGATTCATGAGAGAGAAAGAACCAGTTGGGTTAGAGCCTGAAGCATTAGTGTTGGAAGACATCTGAAGGAAGAAAGCAAGTTTAGATTAGATATATAGAATCCTTAATAAGACACCCAAATGTAATATTAAGGCTAGGACCCAATCAGAATATATTATACTTAGAAGAGGGATGTCGTAATCTAAGTAATAATATATTTGAAAGGTAGGTGAATGTCGATTCACCAATTTCCACCATGAAAAACAAAATGAATTATTAGGTTTTAATTGGATTTGAAATTCCTAGATTCTTTTGAGATTCATTGAACTTTTCAATGGCATGTTTCAATCTCGATTGTGCCCTTCAAGTTTTGTGACTGGGATGCCGAGGATCACAAAACAAGGTGTGAATAACCATGCTAATTCACTTGGTACCCTTAATATTATCACCTAATCAATGTGCCGGTTAACCACACACGCTCCATTGATCTATGACAAACATTAAGTCACCCTTCGTGATCCTTACTAGTCCAAGTTAGTGTGTCGGTTAACCACACACGCTCCACCAATGACTTGGTAAGGTACAAAGTGTGAATTCCATGGACTAGCACCATGTTCACATTTTTCCTAAAATAACTAAGATTGGGAATTAAAAAAAGTTTAGTTACTTTATAATAATCATTATACTTTTAATGAGGATTTAAAATCATTGTCCTACCCGTTCGGCTAACGACCATCCACCAGTCAAGCAAGCGGTGGGTGAGAGTGGACACCCATTAAGTTGCCATTTTATAGGCAACAACCTTATACCCACCTTATAGACCGGCTTCGTGAATGAGGCCTACTAACGGTAGAACGACTTATTCTTATACATATATATAATAATTAACCATTAATGTTATAAATAGTATAAGGGTTGAATTTTAACTATTAAAATTCTAAGGGTTGGAATTAAAGTTTATTAAAGTGTGTGAAACTTTACAAATTCCAAAACTTGAGGGCAAGTTTTGTAACTTTCCAAAACTTTTCATTTCATAACTTATGAATTAAAGGTTCATAAAAATGAAGACTCTTCATTTTCATGTAACTTATGTGTTTAAATGTGTGTGTTAAAGAAAGTGACCTTTGGATATCTATAACTTGAGGACAAATTATGGACTCCATTAAAACACATAAATGATCAAGAATTAATTCTAAACAATTCAACAAATAATTCCTATCATCTTCTAAATTCATAAGAACATGAACATGATCATCAACATTTCAAGAATTATATAAACACATAAAAAATCATGGAATTTTGATATATGCTATTGTAAATGGATTAGAACAACCATTACACCAACTAAAACAAGTTTTAAAACACCAAAACAGTTTAGGGTAATGTTTCTAGTCCATTTCCAGCAGCAAAAGTCGAAAATCTGCACTCTGTGGCTCCTACTCGTCGAGTGCATGAACCTACTCGGCGAGTAGGTTGAAGATACACATGAACTCGGTGAGTCCCCCCATGGACTCGGCGAGTTCATCAGGCAGACATCAAGTTTTTCGACTTTTTCAACTATTTTGCATCAAGTATCAAACAAGCAAGCCTAGTCTCTGATACCACTGTTGGGTTTTGAGCAATCTAACACTTCCTAAGTGTGCATGCAACCCTAATAAACATTGGATCTATGTTTGTCTAAATACATGCAAAATAATAATTTTCCAAGGTTCATAACCTATCTAACATGGCATGGGGAACATTTCAACATAAAAGAGTTAGAAGAGATTACATACCTTTTTGATGAGTTTGATTCTTGAGGAGTTTGAGGGCCAAGCACCAATAATGTGAATGCCTCAAATGGAATCACAAATCACCACAAACACTTGGAAAACTTTGAGAGAGTGTATACACACACTAATTTCGGCCACACACAAGCACACACACTAGTTCACTAGTTTCCATTTCATGCACCATAAGCATGCTTATATAGTGTACATGGTTAGGTTGAAACCCTAATAACCCATGACCTTTCCTTTTCCAAGGATCCATGGGTTAAAAGCTCCATGGATCATCCATGGACTTCCATCCAAGCCTAGCCCATTAACAAATGAGTGTTAGCCCACACCATATAAAACCAATAGCCCATAATCTAATTAGTCTTCCTTTTAATCTCTAAATTAATTCATAATTAATTTAAGACTAAGACTAATTAAATAACATAACCTCACATTAATATATTATAACTTATAATATATTAATAAACATATGTGTATAACTCTCATAAAATTATCCATAAATTGTTCGGGTGAAATGCAACCCAAATGGACCATGTCGGGTCGGGTCAAGTATATACCAAATAAGTTATGGACTTAGACACCTTATCCAACAGACTCCCACTTGGATAAGTCTAATAACTCTATTTGCCTATATAACTTCAGGAACCAACCAGCAATCGTAGCTCTCGAAAACTCTGTTGAACTATGAAGCGCCATTTTAAGACAAGTGATCATTTAATCCTCTGTTCTCATGATATCAACCGGACAAACACATGGAACTATGTCTTGCTTATTGTCTGGCAGTTGTTTCTCGATTTCCGATTTTTTTGACAAAGAACTTTACTGAACACATCAGTTTAGTTCTGACCGGGCCCGGTACATGGGTCAACACAAAATCATCGAGGGGCCCAAATATCGCTTCTATTTCTAGAAGGAACAGATAAACTTCGACTCATATGCTTGTTCTACTACTTGTTAAATTGTACACAAAGGCACGTTTTATAACATCAAGTTACTGATGCGTTTACGTGCAATCAATGCACAACCAACTCATAGGTAACAACTCATATCTCTAGGTTTGAAGACTTATATGATATTATCGTCTCACAATCACTCGAGATAAATTCCATGAAGTGATACAAGTGGGCGTGGGTTTATACCAATACTCATAACTTATAAGTACTCATGAACGTTGCAGCAACCATTTCCATGTCTAAACACTTTTAGCCATCTACAAACCCAATTCATGACAATCTTGATTCATACCTACTTCCGATGTATGACCAATTATGGAGGTTTGAATAAATTAATTATTCTGGAAGTCAAAGCATGCAAAACTGAAACAATAGTAAATAATTGACAATGATAGTAACACTTTACTCATAAATAAATCACAAATTTTATTCATCATCAAACGTCGATTACATTTTACAAGTTTCAGGAAAACTATCTAATCTGTAAAACTAATATCGTCCCTCAGCCTAATGCGCCTCGCATGCTGAAAATGCTTAACCCTCATCAGTCCCTTTGTAAGGGGATCTGCAGGATTCTCATCCGACGATATCCTCCTTGTCACGAGGAGTCCTTCTTCAATCTTGTGTCTTATGAAGTGATATTTTCTGTCAATGTGTCGGGATCTGCCATGATCTCTTGGTTCCTTGGCTAAGGCAACCGCACTATTGTTGTCACAGAAAATCTCCATAGGTTCCTTAATAGCTGGTACAACTCCAAGGTCTCCGATGAAGTTCTTTAGCCATATCGCCTCCTTCGCTGCTTCACTCGCTGCTATATACTCTGATTCACAAGTCGAATCAGCCACCGTCTCCTGCTTGGAACTCTTCCAAGAAATTGCCCCTCCACTTAAGGTAAAGACCCAGCCCGACTGAGAGCGGAAGTTATCCCTATCAGTCTGAAAACCAGCATCACTATACCCTAATACTCTCAAGTCATCACTCCCACCAAGGGTAAGGATCAAATCCTTAGTCCTTCGTAGATACTTGAGAATGTTCTTTACCGCGGTCCAATGAGCCTTGCTAGGGTTCCCCTGATACCTGCTGACCATGCTCAAAGCAAATGTCACATCAGGGCGGGTACAAGTCATTGCATACATGATCGAGCCAACAGCGGAAGCATACGGTAATTGGCTCATCTCAGCTATCTCTGCCTCTGTACTCGGACTCTAAGTCTTACTCAGTTTGGCATTGCTTTGGATCGGTAAATCTCCTTTCTTGGAATTTTGCATGTTGAACCTTTTTAACACCTTATCCAAGTAGGTACTCTGACTAAGTCCAATTAGTCTCTTACTCCTTTCTCTTAATATCCTTATCCCTAGGATATAGGTAGCCTCCCCTAGGTCCTTCATAGCAAAGCACTTCCCAAGCCAGGACTTAACCTCCTGCAAGGTTGGGATGTCATTTCCTATAAGTAGTATGTCATCCACATACAGTACCAAGAAGCTAACTATACTCCCACTAGCTCTGACATACACGCAAGACTCATCTTCACTTCTCGAGAAGCCAAACTCTTTGGCCTTCTCATCAAAACAAAGATTCCAGCTACGAGATGCTTGTTTCAATCCATAAATGGATTTCTCAAGCTTGCATACTCTATTAGGGTACTCTGCACTGACAAAACCCTCTGGCTGATTCATGTACACATCCTCAGCCAACTTTCCATTAAGGAAAGCAATTTTGACATCCATTTGCCATATTTCATAATCATGAAATGCTGTAATGGCTAGCATAACCCTAATAGACTTAATCTTTGCTACCGGCGAGAAGGTTTCATCATAATCAATACCCTGAGTCTGAGTAAAACCCTTCGCAACCAGTCGAGCCTTATAAGTATACACTTTTCCTTCCATGTCGGTCTTTTTCTTGAAGATCCATTTGCACCCGACTGTTTTACGGCCTGGTACATTGTCAACCAAGTTCCAAACTTGATTGTCATACATGGACTGTATCTCGCTGTCCAGAGCCTCCTTCCATTTAGCATACTCCGGGCCTGCCATGGCTTCCTTAACACTGCTAGGTTCATCCAAATTTACCAGTATACTATCGCTGATAAACGTGTCACCTTCCGTAGTAATATGAAAGCCATAATAAAACGAAGGTGTGTTCCTAACCCGTGTGGAACGCCTCGGAGGTACAAACATGTCAGCTTGCTCAACAGGAGTTTCCTCCTCAGGTTGATTGCTAGTGTCTGAGGTTCCTTCACCAATTGCTTCTTGAATTTCTTCAAGATCAATTTGCCTCCCACTGTCTCCTTGGCTTATAAACTCCCTCTCACGGAAGACCCCTCTTCTTGCTACAAAGACCACATTCTCACTGGGTCTGTAAAAGAGGTAACCAAAAGATTTCTGTGGGTAGCCGATGAAAATACACCTTTCACTTCGGGGTTCGAGCTTATCATGAGTCTCACGCCTCACGAAAGCCTCGCAACCCCAAATCTTGACGTGGTTCAAATTGGGAACCTTCCCAGTCCACATCTCATGAGGTGTTTTGGTAACCTTCTTTGTAGGGACTATATTAAGGATATGGGCGGCAGTCTCTAAGGCATACCCCCAAAAAGAGATTGGTAGCGAAACTCGACTCATCATAGAGCGAACCATGTCCAACAAGGTTCGATTACGCCTCTCAGCTACACCATTCAGCTGTGGTGTCCTGGGAGGAGTCAATTGTGAGACAATCCCACACTCCTTAAGATAGTCAAGGAACTCAGTACTAAGATACTCACCACCTTGATCGGATCGAAGCATCTTAATGTTCCTGCCCAATTGATTTTCTACTTCCTGTTTGAATTCCTTAAACCTTTCAAAGGTTTCTGACTTATTTTTGATTAAGTAGACATACCCATATCTACTAAAATCATCACTAAAAGTCACATAATACCGATTAGCATCCCTTGTGGCGGTTTTGAATGGCCCACATACATCAGTATGTATTAAGTCCAACAAACCCTCACCCCTTTCACAAGTTCCAGTGAAGGGTGATTTTGTCATCTTTCCAAGTAGACAAGATTCACAACTATCATCCGATTTAAGGTCGAATGATTCCAAGACTCCACTCTTTTGGAGTTGGCCTATGCGTTTCTTGTTTACATGTCCAAGACGACAATGCCACAATGATGCTTTTTCTAGGCTAGTAGAAGAATCAATATACAACACATTATTTCCTAAGTTGTCTACAATCGACACAGTTTCATACACACCATCACAAGGTAACGCTTTAAAATAAAACACATTTTTAAGGAAGGCATTAATACCACCACATTCATTATCAAACGAAAAGGTAAAACCTTGTTTGTACAAAGCATGAAAAGAAATAATATTCCTCACCATTTCAGACGAGTACACACATTTATTCAAATCTAATTTTAACCCATTATTAAGCAACAAAGTATAAACTCCAATCTTGGAAACAGGTGAAGCCTTCCTATTCCCCATGATCAAGTTTATCTTCCCGTGCTCCACATCCTCACTTCTTCTTAGGCCTTGCAAATCAGAACATATGTGAATACCACATCCTGTATCAAGCACCCAAGAGTTAGAATATGTTGAGTAATTAGACAATATAGTGTAAATACCTGCATGGGTGGGTTTCACTTTCCCATTCTTTAGATCCTGCAAGTACTTAGGGCAGTTTCGCTTCCAGTGTGCCTTTTCATGGCAATAGAAGCATTCAGCATCCTTGGGAATGGCAGAAGGAGTGACAGAACCGCTCTTGGTCTTCGATGAGGAGCCTTCAAGAGACTTTCCCTTGGTACCCTTCGAAGGGTGCTTCCTCTTTTTCCCTTTGCCTTGCCCGATAACCAAAACTGGGGTAGATGTTGGAGTAGGAGTAGTATAGGTAACAACCGCCTTGCCCTTAAGACCGGTTTCCGCGGTCTTCAAGAGTCCTTGAAGCTTGCTGAGGGTAACTTCCTCCTTGTTCATATGATATGTCATACGAAAATGGTCATAACAAAAAGGTAAGGAGTGCAAAATGATGTCAATTGCCAACTCCTCAGGGATGTTCACATTCAGCTTCAGCAAACGGTCCACATACCTTTGCATCTTTTGCATGTGAGCCGTGACGGAATCACCGTCCTTCATGCGGGTAGTTATTATGGAGGAGATTATTTCATACCGCTCCTGACGAGCACTCTGATGGTACCTTTCCATCAGGTCTTGGTGCATCTCAAAATGGTAGAAATCTTCATATGACTTTTGGAGCTCGGCTGTCATCGTGGCCATCATGATACATGCCACCTTAGTAGCATCTCTCTCATGTGTCCTGAATTCAGCGATCTCCTCAGGAGTAGCAGTAGACTCATCAAGTTCTTTTAACTCCTTATCGAGGACATATTCCTTGTCCTCATAACGAGTAACCATCCTGATGTTCCTAATCCAATCCATGAAGTTGGAACCATCAAAGATGACCCTCCAACAAAGATTCATGAGAGAGAAAGAACCAGTTGGGTTAGAGCCTGAAGCATTAGTGTTGGAAGACATCTGAAGGAAGAAAGCAAGTTTAGATTAGATATATAGAATCCTTAATAAGACACCCAAATGTAATATTAAGGCTAGGACCCAATCAGAATATATTATACTTAGAAGAGGGATGCCGTAATCTAAGTAATAATATATTTGAAAGGTAGGTGAATGTCGATTCACCAATTTCCACCATGAAAAACAAAATGAATTATTAGGTTTTAATTGGATTTGAAATTCCTAGATTCTTTTGAGATTCATTGAACTTTTCAATGGCATGTTTCAATCTCGATTGTGCCCTTCAAGTTTTGTGACTGGGATGCCGAGGATCACAAAACAAGGTGTGAATAACCATGCTAATTCACTTGGTACCCTTAATATTATCACCTAATCAATGTGCCGGTTAACCACACACGCTCCATTGATCTATGACAAACATTAAGTCACCCTTCGTGATCCTTACTAGTCCAAGTTAGTGTGTCGGTTAACCACACACGCTCCACCAATGACTTGGTAAGGTACAAAGTGTGAATTCCATGGACTAGCACCATGTTCACATTTTTCCTAAAATAACTAAGATTGGGAATTAAAAAAAGTTTAGTTACTTTATAATAATCATTATACTTTTAATGAGGATTTAAAATCATTGTCCTACCCGTTCGGCTAACGACCATCCACCAGTCAAGCAAGCGGTGGGTGAGAGTGGACACCCATTAAGTTGCCATTTTATAGGCAACAACCTTATACCCACCTTATAGACCGGCTTCGTGAATGAGGCCTACTAACGGTAGAACGACTTATTCTTATACATATATATAATAATTAACCATTAATGTTATAAATAGTATAAGGGTTGAATTTTAACTATTAAAATTCTAAGGGTTGGAATTAAAGTTTATTAAAGTGTGTGAAACTTTACAAATTCCAAAACTTGAGGGCAAGTTTTGTAACTTTCCAAAACTTTTCATTTCATAACTTATGAATTAAAGGTTCATAAAAATGAAGACTCTTCATTTTCATGTAACTTATGTGTTTAAATGTGTGTGTTAAAGAAAGTGACCTTTGGATATCTATAACTTGAGGACAAATTATGGACTTCATTAAAACACATAAATGATCAAGAATTAATTCTAAACAATTCAACAAATAATTCCTATCATCTTCTAAATTCATAAGAACATGAACATGATCATCAACATTTCAAGAATTATATAAACACATAAAAAATCATGGAATTTTGATATATGCTATTGTAAATGGATTAGAACAACCATTACACCAACTAAAACAAGTTTTAAAACACCAAAACAGTTTAGGGTAATGTTTCTAGTCCATTTCCAGCAGCAAAAGTCGAAAATCTGCACTCTGTGGCTCCTACTCGTCGAGTGCATGAACCTACTCGGCGAGTAGGTTGAAGATACACATGAACTCGGTGAGTCCCCCCATGGACTCGGCGAGTTCATCAGGCAGACATCAAGTTTTTCGACTTTTTCAACTATTTTGCATCAAGTATCAAACAAGCAAGCCTAGTCTCTGATACCACTGTTGGGTTTTGAGCAATCTAACACTTCCTAAGTGTGCATGCAACCCTAATAAACATTGGATCTATGTTTGTCTAAATACATGCAAAATAATAATTTTCCAAGGTTCATAACCTATCTAACATGGCATGGGGAACATTTCAACATAAAAGAGTTAGAAGAGATTACATACCTTTTTGATGAGTTTGATTCTTGAGGAGTTTGAGGGCCAAGCACCAATAATGTGAATGCCTCAAATGGAATCACAAATCACCACAAACACTTGGAAAACTTTGAGAGAGTGTATACACACACTAATTTCGGCCACACACAAGCACACACACTAGTTCACTAGTTTCCATTTCATGCACCATAAGCATGCTTATATAGTGTACATGGTTAGGTTGAAACCCTAATAACCCATGACCTTTCCTTTTCCAAGGATCCATGGGTTAAAAGCTCCATGGATCATCCATGGACTTCCATCCAAGCCTAGCCCATTAACAAATGAGTGTTAGCCCACACCATATAAAACCAATAGCCCATAATCTAATTAGTCTTCCTTTTAATCTCTAAATTAATTCATAATTAATTTAAGACTAAGACTAATTAAATAACATAACCTCACATTAATATATTATAACTTATAATATATTAATAAACATATGTGTATAACTCTCATAAAATTATCCATAAATTGTTCGGGTGAAATGCAACCCAAATGGACCATGTCGGGTCGGGTCAAGTATATACCAAATAAGTTATGGACTTAGACACCTTATCCAACAGACTCCCACTTGGATAAGTCTAATAACTCTATTTGCCTATATAACTTCAGGAACCAACCAGCAATCGTAGCTCTCGAAAACTCTGTTGAACTATGAAGCGCCATTTTAAGACAAGTGATCATTTAATCCTCTGTTCTCATGATATCAACCGGACAAACACATGGAACTATGTCTTGCTTATTGTCTGGCAGTTGTTTCTCGATTTCCGATTTTTTTGACAAAGAACTTTACTGAACACATCAGTTTAGTTCTGACCGGGCCCGGTACATGGGTCAACACAAAATCATCGAGGGGCCCAAATATCGCTTCTATTTCTAGAAGGAACAGATAAACTTCGACTCATATGCTTGTTCTACTACTTGTTAAATTGTACACAAAGGCACGTTTTATAACATCAAGTTACTGATGCGTTTACGTGCAATCAATGCACAACCAACTCATAGGTAACAACTCATATCTCTAGGTTTGAAGACTTATATGATATTATCGTCTCACAATCACTCGAGATAAATTCCATGAAGTGATACAAGTGGGCGTGGGTTTATACCAATACTCATAACTTATAAGTACTCATGAACGTTGCAGCAACCATTTCCATGTCTAAACACTTTTAGCCATCTACAAACCCAATTCATGACAATCTTGATTCATACCTACTTCCGATGTATGACCAATTATGGAGGTTTGAATAAATTAATTATTCTGGAAGTCAAAGCATGCAAAACTGAAACAATAGTAAATAATTGACAATGATAGTAACACTTTACTCATAAATAAATCACAAATTTTATTCATCATCAAACGTCGATTACATTTTACAAGTTTCAGGAAAACTATCTAATCTGTAAAACTAATATCGTCCCTCAGCCTAATGCGCCTCGCATGCTGAAAATGCTTAACCCTCATCAGTCCCTTTGTAAGGGGATCTGCAGGATTCTCATCCGACGATATCCTCCTTGTCACGAGGAGTCCTTCTTCAATCTTGTGTCTTATGAAGTGATATTTTCTGTCAATGTGTCGGGATCTGCCATGATCTCTTGGTTCCTTGGCTAAGGCAACCGCACTATTGTTGTCACAGAAAATCTCCATAGGTTCCTTAATAGCTGGTACAACTCCAAGGTCTCCGATGAAGTTCTTTAGCCATATCGCCTCCTTCGCTGCTTCACTCGCTGCTATATACTCTGATTCACAAGTCGAATCAGCCACCGTCTCCTGCTTGGAACTCTTCCAAGAAATTGCCCCTCCACTTAAGGTAAAGACCCAGCCCGACTGAGAGCGGAAGTTATCCCTATCAGTCTGAAAACCAGCATCACTATACCCTAATACTCTCAAGTCATCACTCCCACCAAGGGTAAGGATCAAATCCTTAGTCCTTCGTAGATACTTGAGAATGTTCTTTACCGCGGTCCAATGAGCCTTGCTAGGGTTCCCCTGATACCTGCTGACCATGCTCAAAGCAAATGTCACATCAGGGCGGGTACAAGTCATTGCATACATGATCGAGCCAACAGCGGAAGCATACGGTAATTGGCTCATCTCAGCTATCTCTGCCTCTGTACTCGGACTCTAAGTCTTACTCAGTTTGGCATTGCTTTGGATCGGTAAATCTCCTTTCTTGGAATTTTGCATGTTGAACCTTTTTAACACCTTATCCAAGTAGGTACTCTGACTAAGTCCAATTAGTCTCTTACTCCTTTCTCTTAATATCCTTATCCCTAGGATATAGGTAGCCTCCCCTAGGTCCTTCATAGCAAAGCACTTCCCAAGCCAGGACTTAACCTCCTGCAAGGTTGGGATGTCATTTCCTATAAGTAGTATGTCATCCACATACAGTACCAAGAAGCTAACTATACTCCCACTAGCTCTGACATACACGCAAGACTCATCTTCACTTCTCGAGAAGCCAAACTCTTTGGCCTTCTCATCAAAACAAAGATTCCAGCTACGAGATGCTTGTTTCAATCCATAAATGGATTTCTCAAGCTTGCATACTCTATTAGGGTACTCTGCACTGACAAAACCCTCTGGCTGATTCATGTACACATCCTCAGCCAACTTTCCATTAAGGAAAGCAATTTTGACATCCATTTGCCATATTTCATAATCATGAAATGCTGTAATGGCTAGCATAACCCTAATAGACTTAATCTTTGCTACCGGCGAGAAGGTTTCATCATAATCAATACCCTGAGTCTGAGTAAAACCCTTCGCAACCCTTACGACTTTGCAAAGTATAACTCTTGTTTTCTATAATTAATATTGCTAACTTGCAATACTTGTATTAATAATCATACAAGCACAACTTTTATGCTCCCACTATCATGATGATTATTATCATATAAGCATAACACTTATGCTCCCACTAGCTTTGACATGTATTCAGAAAACAGATAAACTTCCAGAAAACAATACCTATTGAATTTCTTAAGTTCATATTTCTAATACCTAATGCTTGGATAATCTTTTATCTAAGCTTCTTAATCTTATACACCTTTGCCTTAGATAGCTCATATATGTGTCTAAACAATTCAGACTAATTGCCAAATCTTACAATTCGGATAATGGAAAGGAATACCGTAACCATAACCGAATTTGAGAATACAATTTCAAAATCACTATCTTCTTAAAATCTCTCTTAGTGAAAGCATTTCCTCACAGTCATCTTCATGAAGGAGGGAATCTTATGACACTTAGATTTTAATGGTGTATGTGTTCCTATCCATGCGAATTTATCAAAACCAAAGTTTGCGACAAATCCAAACTCATATGGACCGAACCTTCTCAATCTTGATCTCTTGCCTTATGGTAACACGACTGCCCACCATGTCTTCCAAGTAGTCAAGCAGCCCACCCTTTCCTATCAATTTACTTTTCATTGATCAAAGTGCTTTCCTTTTATGAGTTCAAATGAGAACTCATAGAACTCACATGCATAATTAACTAAACTGGAACCGCACAGAAGCAAGATAGTGTCAACACGATAGGTTGTAAACCTCAAGTCGTGTGCTAGTGATGATCGATAAGGTTTATTCTTGATTAGTTCTTGAAACTTTTCAAGACCATTAAGACTCCCATTGGCTCCTTGACGTATAAGATTCTTTTGTCAAAAAACATTTCTCGACAAACAAATATTCAAGAGTTAGTGTAGCTTTTATCAAGACAAAACACTTCACAAAATTGGTCCTAGTTGGTCTTTGTCTTATCCAAGCCATCACAACTTTCCAATTTCAAATGTGCAAGAATAAGAAAATCTTTTCAAATTCTACATTTGATGAATGTTATAAACCTTCTTAAGACTTGTCACTCAATGTTACAATTTTAACTCTAAGACTTGTTTTTGGAACGAAGTATGATTGGCTTCTTGAGTTAACTATTTCTTCAATTCTCGATTCCTCTTCTTAGACATACAATTGCACTAAGACTCACTTAGAGGATCAATTGAGATATGGTTCTTAATCATTAAGACCTATCATAAAACATAATAAAAGGTACTCTCCCTTCTTCTTAGAATAGAGAAACTTTTATCTTTCTGCCTACTTGATTCTTCTTATTCGTTCTGCTATTGATTGAAACTCTCTCAATCAACTCATAATTACACTTAATCTTATAAGTATAATTATATTTACTTAACCTTAGTAAATCATGACAAATATCTTTGTTACTCTTGTGGTGGACTTGATCAACACACTACCTTGTGTACTCGATCTCCTAGTACTTCACTTGACACTTTGTCAACGAATTAGTCTAATTTCCAAATATGAAATTTCTCATTTATCATGCAACCAAGTTGTATGATTCCAAGTTTCTGTCCAATTGAAACTTGGACGATGAGAAACTTTCCCTATTTGGTAAATTCTTGACATTTCCACAAATAACATAATTAAGAATCTAATCCATTATTGTTAATAATAGAAACTTTCAAACATCAATTTTTCATACATGCCATTGCAAGGATAAATAAATAATATAAAATCAAATTTTATTTTATTGCGGAAAAATTTGTCCTTACAATGCAATTCAATTGAAAAACTATGTCAATACATATTTCTTAGCAATCTATTCTAACTCCAAGTAGTAGCTCAAATTCTAATCTTCAAACAATGCAATCGAAAACCATTTCTTCACGATTAGATTCCACTCACTTCTTCCCTTAAGCTTCCTCTCTTTTCTATGATCTTACAAAACACCAAATGTAATCTTATCACATCATGTATTAAGAATCTACAATAGGAACTTAAAAGAGTTAGTTAATGGATTTTACCTAAAGTAGAGCCATACGGTTTGACTCTCCCATCTCTAAGATTTCTTAGGTAAATAGGGTAGCTTCGTCTCCAATGCCCTTTCTCTTGGCAATAAAAACAAATTGACTTTTTTGGAACAGCACATGGAACTACTTCAGACTTTGCCTTTCTCTTATGATCAAACTTTTTGATCATGGCATGCCTTTCGTTGCTAGTGCCTATATCCATAGAGGTCTGGAAGGCGGATTCACCAGTCAACTTTGCTTTTCCAGTGCGCCAAACCATTGTTGATTTAGCAACAATAAGCATATAGGTGAGATCAATGAGGGTCACATCGTGGTTCGTCATATAGTACTCTCTTACGAACTTACTACATGAGTCAGTAAGCGACTGAAGAACCTAGTCAACAGCCAGCTCCTCACAGACAACGGATCCCAACATTCTTAACCTATCAATGTGTGACTTCATCTCTAGGACGTGTGCACACACTGACTTTCCTTCTTCATGTTTACTTGCCAAAAGGGCTTGAGTGAGCTTAAACTTTTCAAGCCTTCGAACTTGTGGGTTAGGGAGAATAATTGGAGGAGGTGGAGGAAGTGAAGCATGATCTCTTGTTCCTCGATCGAATCGTGGAATATCATCTTCATGTGGAAGGCTTGTTCCACGGGATTTGGGAAGACCATAGTTGTCATACTTTGACATCAACAAAACGGGAGAAAAAATTCAAGTTAGTTGATTAGAATCCTCGATGTGACACCCAAATGAAACATCGAGGCTAGGATCCAACACAATACTCTACAACCTAGAAGAGGGATGTCGTAATCTAGTTGCATAATATTTGAAGGTAGGTAAATGACGATTTACAAATTTCCACCATGAAAAATGAAAAATTAATTTAAGTTTTAATTCTATTGAAAATTCCTAGATCTTTTGAGATTCATTGAACTTTTCAATGACATGTTTAAATCTCGATATGCCCCTCGATTCACAAAACAGGGTGTGAATAACCATGCAAACTTACATGGTTACCCCAATGTTACAATCACCTATTCGATGTGTGGTTAACCACACACGCTCCACCGAACTATGACAAACATTGAGTCACCCTTTGCTACCTTTGCTTAGAACCATTTAGTGTGTCGGTTAACCACACACGCTCCACTAACGTCTTCGCAAGGGCACGAAGTGTAATTTCATGGAATTGCATCAATTCACTTTTGCCTAAAGTAACTAAGATTGGGAATTTTGTAAAAGCATTTAGTTACTTTTGTAGTTCATTATACTTATAATGGAAGGTTTCTGTCCTATCCTATCCGTTCGGCTAACGACCCTCCACTAGTCAAAAGTGCGGTGGGTAAGAGTGGATACCCATTCATTCACCATTTTATAGGCAATTTCCTTAAACACCCCTTATAGACCTGCTTCGTGAATGAGGCCTACTAACGGTAAGACTGACTGTTTACTCATACATATATAATACTAGACCTTTAATGTTATATATAGTATAACATGTATTTTACACTTTTAAAATACTAGGTGGTTTAATTTAGTAAATTATACTTTTAATTTAATTAAATGTAAACCAAAATTTATGGGTTTATTAAATCTCTTTTAATTATACACTTTAATTAATAAAACCATAAGGGTGTGATTTGAACTTTTCAAAACAGTACTAGGGTTTTAGAATTTAACATTTCTAAATTAAACTTTTAATCAACTTTTAAATTCTAAAACTTGAGGGCAAGTTTTGAAACATTTCAAAACATTAAGGATCAAATAGCAAATGATTTAAATTAAACAATTAATTTAATGATTATCTAAATTTGACCTAGTCACTATTACTTGCAAGACAATTTACCAATTTAATTCAAATAATCATTTATTATCGTATAAGGAAATTATCATTCAATCAAATGGTAATTATCTTTTGTTTGGTCAAGGATATACTCAAATATATATCAAAATTCGAATATTAATGACTCAAAACAATTAAGGCAAGTATCCTCAAGCAAAACATCAAGAAATCTCGAAATCTGCCCTAACTGATGCTCGAACTCGCCGAGTTCCACTTTGAACTCGCCGAGTTGAAGCTGCTCGCCGAGTCCACTTTGGAACTCGCCGAGTTGAAGCTGCTCGCCGAGTCCACTTTGGAACTCGCCGAGTTGAAGCTACTCGCCGAGTCCACTTTGGAACTCGCCGAGTTCATCAGTCAGGGGCACAAAAAACGATTTTTAAAGCTTGAACAAATAAACAAGGCATCAATACAATAGAAACCAATCAAGGCTCTGATACGACAGATGGGTTTTAGCCATAAGAACATCATATGTGCTCATGTAAACCCTAATGCTTGGATCTAGGTTTCTCTATTGTACATGCAATTCATCCAAGACTTTAAAACCTATTTCTAGCATACAATTAATCATATTAACATGTGAAAGGGTTTTAGATCTTACCTTGATTGTTATGTAGCAATAACAATCTCAAATCCTCCTTGTAATGGCTTTAGAAAGCTTAGAGTCACAAATTTCACTCCTCTAATGGCTCACAAACACCAAGAGCAAGAGGATGAAGAATAAGGAGAGAGGAGGCTGCCCAAAAAGGTACTATATATACATGTAGGCTATTAGGGTTTTCAACTAGGAAACCCTAATTTGACTGCTTAAGCCTTAAGCAGCCCATGGACTCTTTTAGAATATCCCTTGGACGATTTCTAATGGGTTTCCCCATAGGATTCGTCTAACCTATTATTCTAAGGTGATCCATAGCCTAAATGCAATTATCTTATAATTACAGTTCTAGTCCTTTAAGTTTAATTAATCTCTTTTAGCCACAAAATTAATTATCAATGAATTATTGACTAATATTAATTAAACAATATGATTTCTCCTTTAATATATTATTCTCATAATATATTAATAAATCATAATTAATCCTTTCTCTTCATAATTCATCCTATCAAGTTGCTTTGATGAAGGCAACCCAAAAGGACCATGCACCATCGGGTCAAGTACATACCAAAATAGTTATGGACTTAGACACTAATCCAACAGGCTCCTTTATAGCTGGTAGAACTCCAAGGTCTCCAATGAAGTTCTTCACCCATATCGCCTCCTTTTCTGCCTCGCTTCTGCTATATACTCTGGTTCGCAAGTTGAATCAGCCACTGTCTCCTGCTTGGAAATCTTCCAAGTGATTGCTCCTCAGTTTAAGGTAAAGACCCAGCCTGACTGAGAGCAGAAATTATTCCTATCAGTCTGAAAGCTAGCATCACTATACCATACAACTCTCAAGTCATCACTCCCAACGAGGGTAAGGACCCAGTCCTTAGTCCTCTACAGGTACTTGAGAATGTTCTTTACCGCGGTCCAGTGAGCCTTGCCAGGATTCCCCTGATATCTACTAACCATGCTTAAGGCAAAGGCTACATCGGGACGAGTACACATCATAGCATACATGGTAGAGCCTACAACAGAAGCATAAGGTACTCGACTCATTTCTACTATCTCAGCCTTGGTACCCGAGCTCTGAGTCTTACTCAATCTGGCGTTACATTGGATAGGTAACTCTCCCTTTTTGGAATCCTGCATGTTGAACCTCTTCAGCACCTTATCCACGTAGGTACTCTGACTAAGTCCAATTAGTCTTTTACTCTAGTCTCTCAGAATCCTTATCCCTAGGATATAGGCAGCTTCTCCAAGGTCCTTCATAGCGAAACACTTCCCAAGCCAGGACTTCACTTCCTGCAAGGTTGGGATGTCATTTCCTATGAGTAGTATGT
This sequence comes from Lactuca sativa, assembly GCF_002870075.4. Lineage (NCBI taxonomy): Eukaryota > Viridiplantae > Streptophyta > Magnoliopsida > Asterales > Asteraceae > Lactuca > Lactuca sativa. The sequence continues at coordinate 63,569,097 of NC_056631.2, read as the reverse complement.
CATCCACATACAGTACCAAAAAGCTAACTATACTCCCACTAGCCTTGACATATACACAAGATTCATCTTCAATCCTCGAAAAGCCAAACTCGTTGACTTTCTCATTGAAGCAAAGATTCCATCTATGAGGTGCGTGTTTCAGTCCATAGATGGATTTCTCAAACTTAGACACTTTATTAGGGTACTCTGTACTAACAAAACCCTCTGACTGACTCATGTAAACATCCTCATCCAACTTCCATTAAGGAAAGCGGTTTTGACATCCATTTGCCATATTTCATAGTCATGAAATGCAGCAATGGCTAACAATACCCTAATAGACTTAATCTTGGCTACTAGTGAAAACGTCTCATCATAATCAACTCTCGAAGTTTAAGAAAAGCCCTTCACAACCAGTCGTGCCTTATAAGTGTGTACATTACCATCCATGTCGGTCTTCTTCTTGAAGATCCATTTACACCTAACTGTCTTACGACCCGGTACATTGTCAACCAAGTTCCAAACTTGATTATCGTTGTCCATGACCTCTTTCCATTTAGCAGACTTGGGGCCTGTCATGGCTTCCGCATAGCTGTTAGGTTCATCTAGACTTACCAGTGTCTCATCACTGATAAGTGTCTCACCTTCCGCAGTAATATGGAAACCATAGTAGTGCTCAGGTGCATTCCTAACCCTTGTGGAACGCCTCAGAGGTACAAACTTGTCAATTGGATCAACAGAAGTTTCCTCAGATTGAGTGCTAGGGTTTTAAGTTCCTTCACCATTGACTCTTGAATTTCTTCAAGGTCAATTTGTCTCCCACTGTTTCCTTGGCTTATGAACTCTCTTTCTCTCGAAAGACACCCCTCCTTGCTACAAAGACCACATTTTCACTAGGTCTGTAGAAGAGGTAACCAAATGATTTATGTGGGTAGCCGATGAAAATACACCTCTCGCTTCAAGGTTCGAGCTTATCGTGAGTGTCGCGCCTCACGAAAGCCTCGCAACCCCAAATCTTGATGTGGTCTAGTTTGGGTACTTTTCCAGTCCACATCTCATGAGGAGTTTTGGCAACTTTCTTCGTAGGGACCACATTAAGGATATGGACGGCAGTCTCTAAGGCATACCCCCAAAATGAGATTGGTAGCGAAGCTCGACTCATCATGGAACGAACCATATCCAACAAGGTTCGATTACGCCTCTCAGCTACATCATTCAATTGTGGTGTCTTGGGAGGTGTCAATTGTGAGACAATCCCACATTCCTTAAGATAGTTGAGAAACTCTGTACTAAGATACTCACCACCTCGAGTGGATCGAATCATCTTAATACCTAAAAAAGTCTCTGACTTATGCTTGATTAAATAGACATATACATATCTACTATAATCATCAGTAAAAGTCAAATAATAACGATTAGCATCCCTTGTGGCAGATTTGAAGGGTCCACACAGATCCAACGAACCTTCACCCCTAGCACAAGAACCACTGAAGGTTGACTTTGTCATTTTTCCAAGTAAGCATGATTCACAACTATCATCTGACTTTAGGTCAAATGACTCCAAGAATCCATCCTTTTGGAGTTGGTCTATGTGTTTCTTGCTCACATGTCCAAGACGACAATGCCATAACGATGATTTATCCAAGTTATTATTACTAGAATAATCAATACACAACACATTATTTCCTAGATTATCTACAACATATACAACTTCATACACACCATCACAAGGTAGTGCTTTAAAATAAAGGACGTTATTAAAGAAAGCATATTCCACCAATTTCATTATCAAAAGAAAAGGTAAACCCTTGATTGTACAAAGCATGAATGGAAATAATATTTCTTGCCATTTCCAGCGAATAACAACATTTATTCAAATCTAAAGTAAACCCACTACTTAGCAACAAAGAATAAAGTCCAATCTTGGTGACAGGTGAAGCTATCTTATTCCCCATGATCAAGTTTATCTTTCCATGCTCCACATTCTCACTTCTTCTTAGTCCTTGCAAATCAGAACATATATGAATACCACAACCGGTATCAAGGACCCAAGAGTTTGAATAGGGTGAGTTATTAGATAGAATAGTGTAAATACCTGCATGGTTGGGTTTAACTTTCCCATCCTTCACATCTTGCTGGTACTTTGGGCAGTTCCGCTTCCAATGCGACTTTTCATGGCAATAGAAGCATTCAGCCTCTTTTCGGTCAAAAGAAGGAGTGACGAAACCTTTCTTGGTTCCACTTGAAGAAGAGACATCAAGGGTCCTAGCCTTGGTACCCTTCGAAGAGATCTTGCTCTTCTTCCCTCTACCTTTCCCGATTTCCAGGACAAGGGCGGAGTTTGGAGTAGGAGTAGGAGTGTTAACAACCGACTTACCTTTAAGACCTATTTTCGCGGTCTTTAGGAGTCCTTGAAGTTTGCTGAGTGTGACTTCTTCCTTATTCATGTGGTATGTCATGCGGAATTGATCATAACACGATGGTAAGGAGTGCAAAATGATATCTATTGCTAGATCCTCGGGGAAGTTCACATTAAGCTTCAGCAAACGATCCACATATCTTGCATTTTCTGCATGTGGCTCGTGGCGGATTCACCATCCTTCATCCTGGTTGTTATCATAGAGGAGATTATTTCATACCGCTCTTGACGAGTACTCTGATGGTATCTTTCCATCATATCTTAGTGCATCTCAAAAGGGTAGTAGTCCTCATAGGACTTCTGGAGTTCAGTTGTCATGGTAGCCATCATGATGCATGCCACTTTGGTGGCATCTCTTTCATGAGTCCGGAAGTCAGCGATCTCCTGGGGAGTAGCAGTGGACTCATCGATCTCCTTTAGCTCCTTATCAAGGACATATTCCTTGTCCTCATAACGAGTCACCATCCTGATGTTTCAGATCCAATCCATAAAGTTGGAACCATCGAAGATGACCCTCCCACATAGGTTCATGAGGGAAAAGGAGCCAGTAGGGTTTGAGCCAGAATCAGTGTTGTTGGAAGACATTTGAAAAAGAAGAGAACAATTTTAGTTTAGATATAAAGATTGTCCTTAATAAAACACCCAAATGTAATATTAAGGCTAGGATCCAATCACAATATATCATAACTTATAAGAGGTATGTCGTAATCTAAGCTATAACATATTTGAAAGGTAGGTGAATGACGATTCACCAATTTCCACCAAAAACCGGAATATAAATTATTAGGTTTTAATTGGTTCTTAGAAATTCCTAGATTCTTTTGAGATTCAATGAACTTTTCAAAGGCATGTTTCAATCTCGAGTGTGCCCTCCAAGTTTTGTGATTGGGATACCGATGATCACAAAACGAGGTGTAAAGTAACCGTGCAAATCACTTGGTACCCTTCAAGTTTATCACTCAATCGATGTGTCGGTTAACCACACGCACTCCACCGATACTATGATAAACCTTAAGTCACCCTTTACCTACCCTGTTAAGTCCTTGTTAGTGTGCCGGTTAACCACACACGCTCCACTAACGACTTAAACAAAGTGTAAAGTCTAATTTCATGGATTAGCACCTTATTCACATTTTCCTAAAGTAACTAAGATTGGGAATTTAATAAAACATTTAGTTACTTTATAATATTCATCATACTTTTAATGAGAATTTTATAAGTCCTCGTCCTATCCGTTCGGCTAACGACCCTCCACCGATCAAGGAAGCGATGAGTGAGAGTGGACACCCATTAAGTTGTCATTTTACAGGCATCAACCTTATACCCCGTTTATAGACCGACTTCGTGAATGAGGCCTACTAATGGTAAGACGACTTGCTCTTATACATACATACATATATATATATATATATATATATATATATATATATATTAACTTATAATATTATAAAGTATAGTGGTTGATTTTTAACTTTTAAAAATCTAGGGGTTGGAACTAAAGTTTATTAAGTGACTTTACATGTTCCAAAACTTGAGGGAAAGTTTTGTAACTTTACAAACCTTTCAAATTCATAACTTATGAGTTATTAAAATGAAGACTCTTCATTTTATAACTTATGTGTTCTTTTAATGGTTTTTAACACAAAGAGACTTTTGGTTATCCATAACTTGAGGACAAGATATGGACTCCATTAAAACACATAAAGATCATGAATTAAACATTTAAACAAGTAATTCTTATGATCTATCAAAAACTCACAAGAACATGAATATTCATATCAAAATTTCAAGAACATATGAACACATATAATCATGTATTTTGATATTAGCCATTGTAAATGGATTAGAACAACCATTACACCATCTAAAACAAGTTTTACAATACCAAAACAGTTTAGGGTAATGTTTCTATTCCATTTCCAGTAGCAAAAATCGAAATTTTGCACCCTGCCTGGCCAACTCGTTGAGTGCACGAACTGACTCGCCGAGTTGGATGCATTTTCACTTAGACTCGTCGAGTCCCCCCATGGACTCATCGAGTCCCCTGTGCAGACAACTCAAAAATTCGATTTTTTTACACTATTTTACGTCATGTATTAACAAACAAGCCTAGGATCTGATACCACTGATGAGTTATGAGCATTCTAACACCCCTAAGTGTACATGCAACCCTAGAAAACCTTGGATCTATGTTTGTCTAAAATACATGTAAAATATGATTTCCATGGTTCATAATCCTATCTAGCATACATGGGGAACTTTTAATATAAAAGATGGCTAGAATTACCTACCTTATAGTTGATTTGATTCCTTGAAAACCTTGAGAGCCTAGCACCCCAAGTGTGATGCCTCAAATGCTTCACACAACACCAAATGCTTTGGAATAGCTCAAGAGAATGTATAACACTTGTAAAAATTGGCCTAGCCCTCTCTTGTTCTTAGTGTAACCGATTTTGGTGAGTATCGTGTTCTTTATATAGTGTGTCACATCTAAGGTTACACCATGTAAACCCTAATGTGACATGACTCTTCATTTCCATGACCCATGGGTTGTTAACTCCCATGGAGCATCCATTGAGCATCTTATGGGTTTAACTCAACTTGATAATCCATGGAGCCTTTTAGCCCACTATACAAGTTATGGATAATTTACATAATCAACCCATATATTTAATTAGTCATCTTTTGATCACTTAATAAATTCCAAATTAATTCTTGATCAATACTAATTAAATAATACTATTAATATATTAGAACTTATAATATATTAATAAACCACAACTGTTATTTCTCTAATTCAAATGCATGATGCCATGCAACCCAAATGGACCATGTCAGGTCGGGTCAAGTACATACCAAATATAGTTATGGACTTAGACACCTTATCCAACAATCACAACAATAACAAATCAAAGGGTCGGCCTTGGAGCCTTAGACCTTTGAGTACAGTGAGGATAACTCACCTCGTAATGCCGATCTGAACAGAAGAATCGAACTCTCGAATCTTTGCCTCACCAAAAATCCCGAACTATCCAAATAATGAATATTAAGTCACTACACAACATAACAATCTTGACTAAGGGTCCACACAATCCACCACGTTCATTCTCTTTATTGGGCCAAGGCCCAATGCCAAGTCCATAACCATAAAAGTCCTTATGCAAAGCCTATTATTGGCCCAATTTACCAAATTGGGCCTCATTCTAAGATCCATTATAAAAACTTGGCCCAAAACATTATATTCATAAAGTCCAGTAAAGGCTTAAATCCAACTAGTTCATAAACAGCCCAAAACCCAAAGCCCAATTGTCAAGGGCCTAATAGAGGACGTATACAGGGCGTACTCGTCCTGATGTTGACCACCATCGGGGTGGTTGACCCAGTACGTTGGGCGTACATTGTGGTTTGCCAAAATCTGAATAATTGCTTAATGGCTTAAGCACTTAAGCCCAAACTTTAGATCCAGTGACCAAATATGCCTAGGACCCATAAAGTCATGAACTTTATCACTTTGAACGTCCATAAAGCTCTTAATACTTGGTCTTAATACATTAAGACCTTCCTACTCCATGCATGGGACATCTTAATCCATTGCAACCTCATTTTTATCACTAAAAACCCCTTCAAGAGTCTAGAAGGGCAGTTCATTTCGTCCCAATCACATCATGCACCATCTTGGGACTTTTTTGGGACAAGAAATGGTTCTTTAAAGCAAAAATGGCAAGATTTATACATATATGCATAAAGTTTGAAGCTTTTTACCTTCTGGAGCTTCTAAGGCACAAACCAACTACAAGCTTGATCTTCTTCTCCAACTCCTTGATGCAACACCTTCTTCTTAAAACGCTCAAGAAACACTCAATAAGCTCAAACACTCAAGGAAATGGCTAGGGTTTGGGGAAAACGACTCTAAGCGGTGGGGGCTGGGGTAAGGGAGGGTTTTATGATCATAATGTTGCTTATATAGCCCCCAACCCCTAAATATTAGGGTTTCCTTCTGTCATGAGCTAAGCAATTATCGCGCCAAACGTATAATAGCGGTCACTGGCCGCTATTATACGTTTGGCGCGATAATTGCTTAGCTCATGACAGAAGGAAACCCTAATGGCCGCTATTTAAAATCGCGGTTGTCGCAGCGGTATAGCGGTGATATAGCGTTTTTATATTATTTAGAATTTATATATATTAAAGTATTGATCAGTAAATCATACTTTAAAGTTCAACCTAGTCCAATTAATTAGTTACTCAGTAAATCATAATTCACATATCATATTTAGTTAATCATACTTCATATATCATAATTAGTTAACCATACTTCACAAACCGGTTACCAATGCCCCAGTTAATCATACTTTAACACAGTCAACAAGAAAACATATGTAATACTTACTATTTTATCATACTTTAACACAATTACAGTTATTAAATGAAATGATTAAGTAATTTGATAGTTAATCATAATATAGTACTTCAAGTTTTCAACACAATTAGTAAGACAACACATACATGGTTTCAATGGAAGTTACGACAGTCACAAAATTACAATTTTGATCAATAGAATGACCCAAAAATTTTGGTTTGGGCTAAGAAAAACAATTTTATTCTATAGAATGGCACAAACAAATGTTTTTTATGTAAAATATCCCAAAAATGGAATTTATTCAAATAGCGGTTATAGCGCCGCTATAGCGGTGACCATAAATGCGGTAAATAGCGGTAAATCGTGGCGCTAATAGCGCCACCACTATTCTAAACCACTATTTTGAAATAGAGTTTCCTTACATCCACTAACCGTTATAGCTCCGTTATAGCACCGCTATTGACTACATAAGTCATGAGTACGCCTAGTGTACACAAGTGTACGCCCAGCGTACTAGGGCGTGCCTAGTATGCTCAACGTACCCTTATGTACGAGCAACGTACTCCTCCTGATCCCAAAATTGCAATTTAGCCCTTGGACTTTTCATGGCTTCATCCTTCCATCCAAAGGGACTATAAATGGCAAATCTTGGGATGTTACAAGTGCAAGTTATCATTAGATGTATGTGTTCAAGAATGCATGAGCCGTCTTCGTGACAATAAAATGTTGGATAAAGAGCTTGTTGTAGCCAGTGGTTCCTTTTAAAATGTCGTCGAATAAATCAAGAGGCATTTGGGATACTCAGGTTGAGCATCAAGTGCAGAGGGATTCCTCAACTCGTTATATAGATTGTTATCCCTGTTCTAGGGTGGTCATTATCGATTGGTAATTAAGATTCAGAGTTTTGTATGTTTAGTCTTACACGGATATTGTGCAGGCAACGTATTACGTTATTGGGTTAGTTATCAATGTAGTCTCAATCATTGGCCTTTTCGTTCATCATCAAAAGTGGGAGGTTCTTCGAAAGTGTTAAGTTATGCCAGTTGAAGTTCAATGGATGATTCGACCTACCGTCAAGTTCTGTGTGTCTTATATTTTCTTTGGTTTCTGGGTATCTTTACCCTCAATTGTGGTATAGACTTTTGGTGCATATCAGGCTTAGGTTTTGGCCACATTTCTAGACCCCTTGGTAGTTTTCATGAGCTAGTTACAAATTGGTGGAATCTGTTCGGTTTCGATCTAGGTGTGGGATCTTGTGTCGATCGTTCATGAGGATGTTTTTGTTAATGGTTGAGGTTTGTCATTTCGTTAAATTTGTTAGTACCTCACCCTTTGGGTAAGGTTGTGAGGACGAGAGGATGCAGTAGATTAATCGTTGGGTATGTATCTCCCCTTAGTCCAAGAGTATGGAGAGGACATAGTTATTTGTCATTAATCCGGGAGCATGAATTAGACATAGTCAGTTGTCCCTAATCCGAGAGTATAAAATGAGCATAGTTATTAATCCGAGAGCATGGATTAGCTATACCCGATCCGGGAGTAAGGATTAGGTAAAAAGGTTAATTTTAGATCTGAGAGTATAGATCATGTCGTCGTGAGGATCGACGGGATGGGGGTAAAATTGCTTATATGAGGTGAAATTGTCTATATTGTGTGTTCTATAATATATATATATATATATATATATATATATATATATATATATAACATTGTGGGATTGAAATCCCTATGTACCCACTAGGTTTCCCAACCTGGCCCACTCAGTTTATTTGTATCACAGGTTTCGATACGAAGCTACATTACACTGAGAGATTAAAGGAGATGTAAATTACTAGTGTAAATGAATGTAAGGTCTATTTATGCTTATGTTTCTATATTGACAATGACATCCCAAAGTTTTAATATAAACAAAATAGTTTTCTTTGGAAATGCTTTGATAATATATTTATCATGTTTTCTGGGAACAAATTCCACAATATTATTCTTTAAAATGAATACTCTGATTTACAAATAAGCATAAATAAAAAATTTAAAATGACCGAGAATTTGGGGATGTCACATATACCTCTATGAAGCTGAAAAGGATGGATGGACACCCTGAATCTACAAGCTCCCACTTGATCAATGCTCCTTAACCAAGATTCTTATTCTTCTTTAAGGTACACCATACACACACCAAAATACACACAAAGATCAACTCTCTTTAGAAATGGGTTAGGGTTTCGAGATAGTTCTTAAAAGGGGCAATAGATTTTGATAATGAGAGAGCATTGGGACATAAGGTGTTTAAATAGGGTGCAAACCCTAAAATTAGGGTTTCCCTTGACTCACATACGCCCAGTGTACCACGGAGTTAACCTCGTGTCTAACACCCTTCAAAGTACATCCAACGTACCTCATGTACGCCCAGTGTACGAGGCCCGTAAGAAAAATAAATGAAAAATAAATAACTAAGGAATTTAACTGATATATTGGGCGTTGCATGTAGAGCCTTGATTTGCAGGGATTAAGCTCTTAATGAAGAAATAAGTGATCTGCTAGTAACCACGGCGTGGCCAAGGAGGGCCCACGACATGGTGGAGATTTGATTCACAATTGTTTTATCCTTACATGCCCATGATGTGGCCAAAGAGTGTTTATGATGTAGTAATGTAATGCATGTCGACTGTTATGTTTTGACAATCCCACGACGTGTCTAAGAGGTCTCCAAGTCATGGTGGCTGTTGACTTTTGACCAGTTTGATCTTGCATCAAACTTGAAGGATTTAGGTTGTTGATTGAGGATTGATATTTGTTTGGTGCTAGTCAGCCTGCGGGATTGATCAGTGCAAGGAGTAAGAGTTTTGTTGTTTTACTATGGTTTCTACGATTCAGGTGAGTTTTCTCACTATATACTTTGTATGTTAGGGTAGTGGTACTATTAGAGTATGAGTAGCTAGTTGACTAAGATAACTACTTGCTATGTATATGTAGTTTAGGAAGCTTGGTATTATGATATGCTAGACTGGTAGGGTCTTGTTTGTCGATCGTATGACACTGTTAGGAGTTATGTTTGGTTAGGATAACTGGGGAAGGCCAATTACCGGGGTTTGTATGATTGATTAGCGAGGGACTTAATCGAGAAGTGATCAATGACATTGTAACAAGGGATGGCTAATTACAAATGGTATGTAATATGCTAGTATATGTTATGTGTTTATGTTGCATGATTATGTGATAATAATAGTATTGGTTCTATGTAGTTTAAGTTTGATAGCCTGATAAATCTTGTTATAAAGCCTTATTACATGGTTCTTGAACAATTCATTGCTTTATGGTGGACCATCTGTTCGTTTGTCTATCTAATCCCTTATTGTATAGGACTTTTTGAATTGTATGAAAGACCAGGATCTGGCCCCTGGAAATTGTATAAAAAACCAAGATATGGCCCTGTAAATTGTATGAAAGGTTAGGATTTGGCCCCTGACAATTGTATGAAAGACTAGGATCTGGCCCCTAACACTTATATGAAGATTAGGATTTGGCCCCCGACAATGGCAAGGAAAAACCATGATTTGGCCGATGACAAGATGTGAATTTAAGACTATAATTTATCCCATAACATTCAATTGGGATTAGAGTAGACCCATCAACTCATATATGATTGTTATGTATGTTATATTCATGATAAGGGAGTTTCGAGGTCGGCGCTAGAGCCAAAAGATGTGTGGATGCATTGTATATATGATAGAATATGTGGTATACTAGGGAACTCACTAAGCTTTATGCTTACAGTTGTGGATTAAATGTTTTGCAGGTCGTTCATGAGAAGAGCTCGACAGGACTATACCCACACATTGAAGATAATGATTTTTGCTTTCTTGTAATTCAACTCTGATAATACTATGGTTTCAAACAAATGAATGTCACTTATGGTTGAAGGTTTTGATCTGTTAATCTATTTTCAAATAAAAAATCTCTTTGTAATTTTTGGGACGTTATAATTTCAAAGATTTCTGAAAATCTTGTAATTTGTGTCGCAGTAATCTGCCACACTGCGATTTAATTCTACCTAAAAAAGCTATAAATTAAGACAATTTTTGTAAAAACATAAGAGTTGGAGAAAAGAAGAAGAATACACAAAAAGATCTGAAGTGAAAAGGTATGTTAAGAACCCTAGAAGAAGCCAAGAAGAGTTGGAGATATATCTAGTTGAAGTTCTAAAGAACTTTGGTTTCCATTATGTTTAATTTCTTTGTTCTTATTAGCTATTCAATTTTGATAATGGGCTAAGACCCTATACTTTTGATTATATGTAGATGATATATGACTATGATTTAATTAATTGAAATGAGTTTGATAGTATTTAATTTATTATGTTAATGTTTAACTAAAGATCCTAAGAGTATTGCTAAAGATTTTGTTATGTTTATGTAAATAAGTGCATGATTGATGATTAGATTCATATTATGTATCTTAAATCACACTGTTTATTAACTTGTCCAAGCTGGAAAACTGACTCAAAAGCATATGTAATTGTGACAAGTGGAGTGGTACCCTAGGTTAAAACATAAGAGAACTGAGATTAATATTTGTGATTGGTCCAATAACTTGGACAATCTGAGAGGTCGCCACTAAACCTCAGACTAATCATACTTGTTAAACTTTTTGGGCCTTCCAAAAGTTTCTAAAATCCACAAATCGGGTTGCTCTAACCTAACCGATCCCAAAAACCCTGAAAACTCCCCAACTCTCAGCGACCGATGTGTCATGTGAAGTGTCAAGTGCGCCTAAATAAAGCAATTTCGCATACTCACGACATCGGCTAGGCTAAGTGAGCACATAGCCGACTCAACCAGTTCGGGGGCTCGAAACGAATCAAAAATTTGGGGCCTTTTGACTACAAGTCTACAATCTATCCTTGCAGAAACATTCTATAATGAAGAGTATAATCAATCCTTATGGACATATAATTCAAGTGAAATTTGACAAGATCAGTAAACCTAATATTGGGAAGCTAAAGCAGAAACATGGTGGAGATGTTTAAGATAGTGAAAAAACAACACTTATTGGCATATATTACCGTTTATGGAGATTGGAGAAGGAAGAAGCCGGACAACAGATGGATTGATCGAAGCAGCGTTATGCCATGAATCAGAAGAAGAAGAAGTATTTCAACAACGATTCAACTTCACAAAATTTGTATCCAGAATTGAAGAATGGAAAGGAAGAAGATAGAAGTTTAAGCGTCGTATTTTTTTTTTGATGCTGCGATTAACTTAGTGTCTTAGCCGATTAGAGATATACATGGATTCCTTGGTTTGTGGGGCCCTCTAGATGTGGGGCCCTAAGCCCTAACTTTGTTTGTATAAACATAAGGGTAAGCCCTGGGTGAGCATGTAAGTTTGACCCATCTCTTGATCCACTTAAAATCTTTAAAGTCTATCAAAAGAAATACATTATAAACCCACCAAATGTTTATTCCCCATCTATATAAGATAATTGGAAACTAACCAACTTATATTTTCTACTATAATTTCCAACATTATATATGTATATTATGAACATTTGGTTGATTATTGATGTTGATAACCATAAACCCAATTTTGATATTAGACTCCAACTAGCCAACTTATGTGGGTCGAATGAAATAAGTGTTTTTTTGGACAAAAATCATAACTGTTTTTTAAAGTATTAAAGATTTAATTGGTCATATATTTAATAGGAGTATATATTAATTAATAATCTATGTATCATTTAATAACGACAAACTACACCATTTTCTATGATATATAATTCTTACTTTAAATTGATAAATTCTACTTTGTTGTATAACTTTTTATAAGGCATTTTATTAAGACAATCAAACAAGTAACTTAATTGCAAATTATACTTATAAAAACTATATTAAAATAAAAAAATATTTTTGAACAGTTGTGTTATTTTAATTTATCTATAAAAATATACATTATATGTCTAATTAAATTGATTATTTATTTTCTATACAAGATTCTTAAGGATTGTTTCATAGTTGTTGATTAGGTCAATGTCTCTTGAGTGAGATTTAGCTTGTAAGATACAATCCGTAGCTATAAGATAAAGACTGAATCAAACGTTTTTAATTATGAAATCAAACAATTTGAATCTAACTGAATCAGAACCTCTTACCAAACTTAGCAAAATGTATCAAACCCCCTTTGCATTAGTATAAATCTTAACGTCTCCAACATTTATTTACAACGAAGCTGTAAAAAAAATCTATGTTAAATTTGCTCTTATTTTAAAAATTACATGAAAGAGTGAGTTTGTGGGCAAATAGATCTTTCATTACCAAACCAAAAGCAAAGGCACATTGCTGAACATGTACAATGCATTTGTGAACATGTGCAGTGTCACCTTTATGTTTCCACAACACTAATTATTTCTTTGTCTCTCTTTCTTTTTTAATAAATTGTTTTTATATTTCTAATACAAGTCAAAGATACTATTTAATTGTTAAAATAACTATTAAGTTAGTGTGTATGATAACCGACTAATTGTAACGGAAATTAGTTTATTGATAATCGATTTTTTATTTGATAACGGAATTCCTTATTTAATTAATGGCTTGTATTATAAATCCTTGAATATTGAATTTATTACAGTGTTGATAAAATAAATATTGCTTGAAAATACGTTTTTTACATACACTTTTACTCTATAATTAATATAAAAATTATCATTTCTTTTACATATTCTGAAAAATTATTGCAGACACGAAAAACATTTATTTGTTTGTTTATTAACAATGATTACGAAATATTAGAAAGATCCATCACCGATTTGTTGTCTACATCTTACTTATTTCACTCTATTACAAATAATTTTATTTAAATACGTGACATTATGCCGGATCAAAGATTATGCCCTCAAATAATATTGGATATATTTTATTGTAAAAAGACATTTAGGTCCTGCTGTCAAGTTTTTTAGGAAGGAAATGGAGAGGAAGAAAAGTGAAGGAAATAGAACTCTTTACAAAAATGGAAGAAAATAAATCTTAGAAAAAAAATGTTTTTTTTTCTCCTCTCAATCCCTTCATTTTCTTTTCTTTTATTTCTTAAATAAAACTCCTAAACATCTATTTCCTTGATTCCTTCCCTCAATTCCCCTCCTAAACAAAAAATTCAAAAACACACATTTTCTTTCATTTCCTTTCCTTATTTCTTAATTTTTTTTTTGAGAATGAGACGTTAGATGATCATAATAAACATATTCATAGTAATACATTAATACATCTATTTTACATGATTCTGGTTTTCCATATCATTATGATCAAATTTTTGTTAAAAACTTTGGTGCATATTAGTTTTCTAAACATTTTTTTTTGGAAAGGGAACTTCTCTAACGAGGGTTTCCGGGCCAGCTTTCGCGCACCGACTAATCCCCCGCTGCAAACATGAGACTTTACCTCATGCCCTGGAGTCATTGTAGGCGAACCTCCATGACCATAAGGGCTTAATAGTGTCAGGATTTGAACATTGGTCAATAGGTTATCCACCATATCTTACACATGCCTTACCAAGTCACCACAACCCAAGTGGTTAACAATATAAAAGATTCTTTATATTTGTTTTTTAGATTAAACATCATTTTTATTTTTTCTTGAAAAAGACCTAATCTTTTCAATTTTTCAGAAAGACCTTCATTTTTTTTTATTTTTTTTTCAATAAAACACTCAACCTTTTAATTATTTACGAAAAAACCTTTAACTTTTTGAAAAAATTGTTAAATTGGCCAAATCGAGAAAAATGAAAAAAACTTAAGGGTTTTTTTTTTCAATAAACAAATTATGTTTAAACAGAAAAAAATACAATATATATAAGGTTTTTAATGATATTAATCCTATAGTTTATAATAACTTTTCCACAAAATAATTGTTGTCAAAAGGCATTGTGCTCTTCTGTTACCTCCAATAAAGATCGAATTACCCTTCATTGTTTTTTACTCCGATTCATCATCCATGTTTCATTATTTTAGTTATCTAAACTTTTATTAATCAACTTTTTTGTATATTAAATAGTTTAAGTAACATTAAAAAGTAATATAAAATCATAAATCTTTAATGGGAAGTGAAAAAAATCTTTTGGACTTTTTAAATAGGACAACCAATGCCAGCTTCCTATGAAGAATAGTACTGTACTAGCACCATTGTATGGTCCCCAATACCCTTTAACCATTTGGATGTCAATTACTTGTTTTTTAAACTCCAAATAAATAGGTACAAAAAAAGAATCTTAGAATGTGATCATGTACCAACCAAATAGCCAAATGTACAACTCCAACTGTCTTCAGGTTGGCATTTGGCAACTGTAAAATGTTTCCCATGATACTTTGCATGAAATTGTGTAAATTTGAAAGAACTAAAAAAAAAACTGTATAATACTCATGAAACCATATATACTAACTAGAAAGTACCCTACAATTTAATATAACTTAAACTGTGAATCTATCAATAAATTTTTTTAAGGAACCAAAGATTCTACTGTAAATGTTTTGATATTCCTGCACCAACGTTCGGTTACATGATGATTGATGACAACAAAATAACTTAACGGTTTAAAAACGAGTTGTCTGTATAGTTTGTGATAGAGAAATTAAATATCCTCCTACATTTTATTACTACTTATCTTTTTACCAAATCAAATGTTGACATGTGCCACATTTAATGATACATTTAATAAAATTGATAATATTTTAGTTTACTTGTCATCATTTATTGTGGGTTGTGGGTAGGAGGATAGTAAGAATAAAATGTAGGAGGATATTTAATTTCCTAGTTTGTGATTCTGTGATTTACCTTCTTATTTTTAGTTGTGGGACCCACCTGTTTTCCCTTTTTACATGATTGTGGAGTGAGTTGTATATGTATGAAACAAAAAACTATTTTTTTTGACAAAATGAACAGAGAAAAGAACAAAAAAAGCATCTTCAAAAAGTCAAAATGAAATGTGTAACATGCTAAAAGAAATGAACTTACCTACTCTTTCGGTTGGTTTTCCTTTTGGGTCGCAGTCGCACCTCAACTTTTGGGCTATTTTAGCATTTCATTTCTTCCTCTCAGTGGGCTAATTCGTTTTGCATACCGAAGCTAGTTGATCACGACATCTGCTTAAATTCAAGAATGAATTGTTATTCATCTTTTGAGTACAATGTTTCATTTTCATGGGGGGCATGGGGGCGATCTGGGTGACCAAAGTTACAAGGGGCCCCAAAAGTTTCAACAAATCTTAAGGAAGATCGAATATCTTTGAAGTCATTTGAGGCAAATCAAAAAAATAATACCTTCTGAGTTCTACCTATTAGCTCTTAAAACCACGAATCGGACAAGTTATTGTTTTAGTTATAATCAGGTAAATTATTTTCTAAAATACCTTTAATTTCATGAAAAAAGTGTCAATTTTTTCCTAAATTTCAGTTATGTATTTTATCTATTTTCATAATTTTTCCAAAATCCAAATATAAGTAGAGCTAATTGAAGTTTTTGGTGGCTTCTTTGTTCCAATTCATCATTCATGTTATTTATCTCAGTTATCTAAACTCTTGTTAATTATTTATATTAAACAGTTTAACCAACATTAAAAGCAACTTTTAAATAGGACAACTAATGAACTAATGCCACCTTTCTACCAAGAATATTACTGTATAGTCCATACTCGCCATTTTATAATCATCAATATTCAATACCCTTTATCCATTTGGATGTCAATTACTTGTTCTTAAACTCCAATAAATAAGTACAAAAGAATCTGAAATGTGGCCACGTACCCTTCCCATGAAAGAGACTAAAAATTTAGAGAATATTTCTTTAACCAATAAGTCAATAACCATAACCATATGTGCAGACTAGAAACCACCGTACAATCTCAAAACTCAAAATCTATCTAAAAAAAATTATAAAAGACTAAGAAAATATTTTAGTTTATAAAGTAGCTAAAAAAGATTAAAATTAAAGTAACAGCCAAAGCGAAGAAGGTTTTTGGTTTCAACTGCTTTGACAAATGTGGTGTTGGTTTTGTCTCCTGTGTCTCAATTTCCTTGTTCATACTGCTGCAGTTGTTGCCACTTATCTTCTTCCCTTCTTTTTTTCTTAACCTTTTTTCTCTCACCTGCAAAAACTTAGATTGGTTACATGATGCCTTAGAAAACATGTTACAATTCTAAACACACACTTTTCTCATGTTGGCTGTGAGAGTGTTCACCTAATGTGTATATGTATGAACGAAAGAGTTTTCTTTTTTTGACAAAAAGAATCAGAAAAAAAAACATCCTGTATAAAAGTCAAATTTATGTATATAATATGCTAAAAGAAATAAACTTACCTTCTCCAATTGAATTTGCTCTTTTAACTTGCGTTCAGTTTCTTCTTTCCTTAACTTATCCGACTTATTGTCAAACCCCACCAAGGTTTTTTCCTTTTCTTCATCCTCATGCTCTTGTATCTCATTCAAACAAGCATATATTGAATCTCTTATTATTATTTTTACAGGTTCCTTGGTTTTAATTTTATGATTAAATTTCCCAGCTACTTTCCCTACAATTTGATAATCAGTGTGAGTGTGTTTCGTCTTCTTTTTTTTACGTTCAACCGTTGAAAACACTGAAATGGATTTTGGTTTATCCTCAGATTGGAATGGAATTTGTACTTCTTTTTCTTTTTCATTTTCTTCATGTGTTTTCTTTACTTCTAAATCCGCCACTTCGGGTTCAAGTTTTGATACATTATCTTCTAATGAGTTGATTTCTTTTGCTGAACCCTGCATAAGATTCAAAATTCAAGCTATTTATCCCTTTAAAATGTAGTCTAAGAATCATACAAAATGGTGATATATGTACCTTCAGGTGCTCCTCTATCTCCCTTTTCTGGTTTAAGGCATGTTGAGTTTCATCATGGATTCCCATATTTGAAACATAACTCTTTGATTGTTTGATTTCGCAAATGAATTGATTCTCATCTTTTAAGCCAAATGGTTCATGGTGTATCATATCCTCCATTATGTGTATCTGCTTCAAGAAGAAAAACCAACAATAAAATACAACATATAGTATAATACATGATAGAAAATTGGTCAAAATTTTGTATTAGAAAGTAAAAAGAGTGAAATCATACCTTGCTATCAGCGTCTTCAATTTGAAGATTAATAAACTCACTTGAAGCCTCCCCAAAAAATATTGGAACTATGTCATCCATATCTCTGACTACCTTGTCAACACTTATGTTTCCTTGTAAATCATCAAGAACTATTTCAAGAATATTACTGTTGGCATTGCATGTGTGTTCAGTCTCCTGATTTTGATCCTTATTATGAAGACTGAATGAGCCAAACTGAATCGTTATATCTGGGCTCACTAATGAATCAGGAAAGATTAATATAGGGATCGGAGCTTCCTTAACTTCAAATTCTTCTGTTTGTTTTTCATCATTGACATCAGGAAAATTAATATCTACCTGTGAAATTGTAGTATGATATGTGATTGGATAATTGTTGGCTTCTATCTCCTGTTCATGTTCAGCCATAACTAATTGTGTTATATCATCTGAGTTTGGAGTATCTTCAACATTAGATTCCTTATTATCATCAATTTCCGATAGCTGTTGCACCTCACTATCAGCATCTTGGTTGCAAGGATTTTGAACACCATCAATAACCACAATTTGAGATTCAATATTGTCATCAATGATTTCAACATTCTCCTTGTTCGAATTCTCAGATTTAACATCTAATTCAACAAATTTAATATCTTCTATTATGAATTCTGGATTACCTTTCCCTTGCTCCCCTGACTTGGCATCCTCACCAACAATTTTTGGCAGTTGAGCTTCATCTTCAACAACTGTCACTTCAATATCCTCATTCTCAATTGGATCATTAGCAAAACCCAAGTCTTGAACTAGCTCGATTACATCACCCGAGTCTTCAACTGTGTGGACCACATCACCCGAGTCCACAACTGTGTGGACCACAACACATGAGTCTTCAACTGTCTGGACCACATCACATGAGTCTTCAACTGGCTGGACCACATCACCCGAGTCCTCAACTACCTGGACAACATCACTCGAGTCCATAACTGCCTGGACCACATCACATGAGTCTTCTACTGTCGAGTCCACAACTGCCTGGACCACATCACCCGAGTATTCTACTGTCTGGACCACATCATATGAGTCTACTGGCTTAAAAACATCTACTGTTTGGACCACATCACCCGGGTCTACAACTCCCTGGACCACATCACATGGGTCTTCTCCTGTCTGGACCACATCACATGAGTCTAATGGCTTGAAAACATCACATGAGTCTAATGGCTTGAAAACATCTACTGTCTGGACCACATCACCCGAGTCTTCAACTATCTTGACTATATAACCCGAGTCTTCAACTGGCTGGACCTTATCGCTCGAGTCTTCAACTGTCTTGACTACAGAACCCGAGTATTTAACTGTCAAGACTGCATCACCCAAGTCTTCAAAACCATTTAACTTCTCCACTTCACAGGTTGTTGCAGAGACTTGCCCAATCTCGCCATGGCTCACGTCTAGATGAATGTTCACAGAGTCGTTAGACAGGACACCACTCTTCAGCCTTACAAGTTGATTTACAGTCGAACTTTTATTGCTGTTCACTTCTTCGTTAATGCGTTCCACCTCACCATCATTTGCAATTGCAGACCCAAAAACAATGCAATTAGTCCCCAAGGCAGAGCATTCAACCATTCTCCCACCACCACCGATCACCTCATCACTCCCACCAACAATCTCAAATGAGGAATCACCGGAAAAAACTTTACCATTCTCAATTCCAACCTCACAAATACCGGCCGTCATTATAAAACAATCACAATTTTCTGAAAGAAAAAAAAGGATGTAGTAATTATGTAAAGAAGGCGTTGTAAATGCACAATCTAAGATCATGTACAGATTAACTAAATCCATACCTGAAGTGTTAAAAGCAGAAGCTATCCTTAGCAGTTAGCAGCAAGAAGATGAAGTGATTGAATGGGAAGACGAGTTGGTAGAAGAACGAGAAGATATGCGTTTGGGGCGGGAGAGTCTCCGTTCCGTTTATTTTCTTTTTTGGTTTTTGAAAAAGAACCGGATAAGTCTTCCCCTCCCCTCTTAAATCCTAATCTTAAATTCTTAATCATAATCCTATTTTAGTGTTATCCTGTTTGAATTTTATAATATATTTAAGTTTAATTTTTTTTATTAAAAGATAAAACTTTTAAAGATATGATTGAACATCAAAGGATTTTGAATTTAAGCGAATTAATATTTAAGAAAATGAGATAAAATTTATTTCTACCGATCTTGTATATGTGGAGCAAATTACAAATTTTGTATTTCCATTTCGTTCAAAAATAAAAACAAAAACAACACCTTTTTTTTATGGAACCATTGTTTAAGATTGTTTTTCAAAACAATTTGATTTTTAGAAAAGTTAAAATTTATCGGGGTGAGCACTGTGGGTACTATTAGGTGTGTTGGTACCACGGTATTCCGATGAACACCACACTAACCAGTGTGTGAAATTTTATTCTTCTATTCTAACAGCAAAAATTTAATTCTTTTTTTATCAACTATCATAAATACCATACTACCTAATACTTTATTTCACATAACTACTATAATTTTTACTATTTATTTCAGACAAAACACTACACTATCGACTACCAAAATAAATCCAAAGAAACCTACCCCTAATAGTAACCCCAAGAACCGCGTCTGAAACAAGTTGTGTGTGTGCAAGTGGTTCAACAACGCTGATTCAAAATATTTTTGTTGTCAATCAATCGGTTTACCAACCATAACATGATGCCCCTACTTTTTCACCTCCACCTCAACTCCAACAATTTCACTATCAACAAATACCACAATATTACTCTATGATATCCGATAGGCCAACCTATTTTCACACCTTTATCTGTTCTCCCCGAGTACATTTTGGGAAGCCAACGCCCGACCAAGTCGGGAATCAAATTTTTTTGGGAACGCAACCCGAATTGGAATCCAAACCTGAAACCGAACACGAACACATGCCATCCAATCCCAAATGAAAAAAGGGGGGAAGTCTCAGCTAAAAAAGGAAGGACTGACATCCCCTCTATAATGGACATTTAAAGAAGAGAAAGTATTAGCGGAATCATTGTTCGACATTTCCGAGAATCTCGTGTACGAAAATATGCAAGCGCATAAACATTTTCTACGACACATTACCTAATGATTTATAAACAAAATATGTCTTGGTGACTACCGTTCAAAGCACCAATGTATAACCAAGTTTTGTGAAATAAACAATATGGTTGCAAAGTTCAACGAGGCGTACAACAACTTGATGAGCCAAAGACTCTTTCGGAAAAAGAATTGATGAGCCTAAGAAAAGCGGGCAAAGCATTACGGACGTTTTCAAGACAATGTTTGAAATATTTAAAATAGACAATAATCAGAAGCCATTCAAATTTGTCGAGGTTTAAAAGTTTTAATCAGGTTACTAAAAATGGAAACACTTTATTGAAAACGAAAAAAAAAAGAAGGTGGTTCAAAAGAACAAACAATTCTGAAACTAGTTATACAACTTCATCGAATGTTCGTTTTTGAGTTAGACTTGAACCAAGATAACGCCTTTGAGCTCAAAGAGATATCTCGTCCGATTGATAGCGATAAAGCAAAAAAAAAAGAGGGTCTTCATCTAATGCATCGAGATCTGACAAAGGTGATGACATATTCAAGGTGGCAAGTAGCTTCGAAATATTTAGTTTGAATTTCGAAAGTTGTTTGCAATTCAAAAATGGGACATTGACCGAGAAAAGAAAAGGCGCGAGAAGAAAAACAAAAAAGCCGTGATATGAAATTTTTAACGCAAAACATCGACCATCTTCGGGAGACGAATCCGTGATGGTTTTGAGGGCAAGAGATAAAATTTTGAAAAAACATTTCAAGTATACTTATTTTATGTTACTTTTTTAATTTATTTGTGGTTTTTTTTTTTTTTTTTTGGGGGGGGGGGGGGGGGGGGGTGGGGCTTGGGGTTTATTATTAAGGTAATGAAATATTTATCTTTTATTATTTTAAATATATATAAAACTATTAAATTATAATTTTATACATTTAATAAAAAAAATGAAAGGTAGTGAGAGATGAGTGTTTCTTGTCACAATGATATGGCCGGCAAAAAATTGTGCTATGACTTTACATTTGGTTTTATGTTTTGCTTCGTGAGATAAAAAAGATAACAAACAAATAAATAAAAGTAAAACTGTGTGGTTTATTTGACTTAGGTTCGACAATAACAAAAAAATGTATTTTTCATTTGATTTGATTCGAAGTTAGAGATTCAACATCCTCCAATTTTATTGTGTATATTTCTATAGAAATCAAAGGAAACATAGATATAATCTCTAACAACATAAATACAAATATAATTATCATATTTCAAAAAGAGAGGGGTTGATTTCTTGAATTATGTCGATTGAAGATCAACCGCCACAGTCGATTCTTGTCCTGTTCTTCCAAGTATAAAAAGCTCTTGCATAGACTTTTTATTTGCATCTTTTTTTTAGGGCCTCAAGAACATATATGTTGGTGTGATTTTAGAGAAGCTTGGAGTAAAGGGAAAGAATATTTAGGTTGTTAAAAAAAATGCTCATGTAATGTCACACCCCCAAACCAAGGATGGCGGAAACGTTCGGGGGTGGAGGATTTCATGTATAGTATCACAACAATGTGTATAATAGTCACGTGAATGGTCCTTAAGGTTTCATTTAATTGCGCGATTGGTCCTTGACCCTAACCCCGTCATTTTTGAGCCGTTAGTGAAGGGATAAATTTGTCTTTTCATCTTGTTGTGCATCAGAGTATATAATTTAAGGTCCGCCTTTGTATCCTTCTACTTCTCGTTCCTTGCCTCTGTTCTTCCCTCCCTACTCACATTCTATTCCAAAATTGAAGAAGATGGTGATATGCCACTGTGGAAGGCCGGCGATTTTGGTGACATCGTGGACTGACTTGAACCCAGGTCGTCGATTTTGGTCATGCTCAAGGTTAGGAGGAACATGCAGCTTTTTTGGATGGTTCGACCCTCCCATGTGCCCTAGGTCAACTGTTGTGATTCCGGGGTTGTTGCGTGGAAGAAACAATCTCGAAGCAAGATTGATGATGGTGAAATGGCTACTTTGTCTGAGTTGGTTGTTTTTCATGGTGTGTTACCTTTTCAAGTAAAAAATCAAGAAGCATTTGGGGGGGGGGGGGGGGGGGGAATCTATAACTTGGAATCTGTGTTTTGGTCCCATTTTTTTCATAGCTTTTGAAGGATTTTCCCTATGATTGTATGTAATGTTGGGACAAGAAAATGTAACAGATATAATATGTAATGTAAGGTTGATGTTTTGTTTTAATGTGATGGATATTATATTAGCAAGGAAGGAAATTGTCAATTTGATTGCATGTAAGTGTAATGTTGATTATTAAAGTGCAGTAACATAGCCAAAAAACTAATTACCAAAGTAGCATTACCATTAACCATAATGCATGTAAGTGTAATATCATGTTACAAACATAGAATACCCAAAAGACCTATCAAAAGTAGTTGTTTTGATTGACATACCATAACCAAACTTAGTAAACATGTTCTAACTTTAATTAGACATAATAGCAAAAGATTACTTAGAAATACAAACTAAGCTACAACATGTTTTCCCTTCTTTTGTCCACCCCCCTATCCAGCTTCACTAGGACCTCCCTGCCCCTTGCAAGTCCTAGCATTGTGACCTTTGTTGTGGCATTTGCTACAAGTGACTGTCAAGTGTTTCCTACTTAACTTGGTACTTTGAATTGGCTCATCAACTGCCCTCTTCCTTTTTTTCTTTGGCCTACCAACCTATAAACAAATTCATGTGGTTACATATTAACAAGTTTATTAAATAGTTTCAAGTTAAATTAAACAAAACATGTATGACAACAAACCTGTTTGTGATGTTTGGGTGGGAGAAGGGTTGTTGGACAATCAGATCTAGGCCACATGCTCCTTCCATTTATTGGGTCAATTGTGTGTTGGTACATAGCATTCCATGTACTGAGCCAGTAACATTTGCTCACCCAAGCCTCAAGATCTCCACATTCTGACCCATTCTGCATCTTATCATACATTGCAGCAATAGCATGCTGGCATGGAATACCTGTAATGTCCCATTTCCTGCAAGTGCAACTCCTCTCTTTCAAATTCACAACATACTGCTCCATCCATAGACCAGTCACTTGATATTTATTAGCTCCATTAAATAGAACCCTCATCTTACTTGCCTCTGTCTTATTGTTTTCTAAGATTGTTGTTGCAGTTGTACTTAGAGAACCTTTGCATTTGTCTAGCACCTTATGAACATTTACTATTCTCTTTGTGAGGTATTCTCTAATATATTCCAAACAAGTGATTATAGGCTTGTCCCTTGCCTCATCTAGCTTGGAGTTAAATACCTCACACAAGTTATTTGTTAAACTATCAGTCAATGCCCTTCCTATATATAAAACCAAACAATTAATTACTAAAATCAGTTATGAAATATGTTAGTGAAAAGAGTATGATACTTACCAGAGAAATGGGATCTTGCCCAGTGTTTTGCAGGAATTTTACTTAACCACTCATGTGCTTCTGGGTTAAGCTTTTTCAGTTTCTCCATAGCCCTATTAAATTTTGGTATGTTGTATACTTTTCCACAACACCATACTGCTTCCCTCAATTCATCTCCTTTGTGTTTCAATTTCATGTTGTCATACACATGTCTTAAACAGAACCTTTGCTCAGCTGATGGAAATAACTTCTCTATTGCAGCCAAGATTCCCTGTGAGTACAATTAAAATAAGTTAGTAAATGAAATAATAAAAAAAAGTAAAAGTGAATAAAAAGTTAGAGGGTACCTTTTGCCGATCTGAAATGAAAGTGAAGTTAGATGAAGAATTCAAATCTAAGTCATCACCCAAGTGTTCCAAAAACCATGTCCAAGAGTTAATATTTTCAGTCTCTACAATGGCATATGCAACTGGGTAAATGCCATTGTTCGAATCAAGCCCAACTGCAGTAAGAATTTGTCCTGGAAAGGGACCCTTCAAAAACGTACCATCAAATCCAAGAAAATCCCTCAAACCTTTTTTAAATCCCTCCTTCAATGGACCTAAGCATATATATATCCGTTTGAAGATCCTTGTCTCAGAAGACACATTGGGTTCGGTTTCGACATCTATCTTCACAGTTGTTCCTGGATTCTTTGACTTCAATTCCATGGCATATTCTCTCAAAACACCGTACTGCTTTTCATAATAATCATAAACATATTGTTTTGCCATAGCTTTGGCCCGAAATACTTTCATCTTTGATATTGAAAGTGAATACCTCTGTACTAACTCCTCTTGTAAAGCACGTGTAGGGATCTTGGGGTTACTTTCAACTTGATGCAATATGTTGTTAGCTAGAAACTTAGATGAACAAGCCCTCACTGTCCTTGTTTGCAAACAAGAATGAGAATCTTCGTATGTTTTGACAGTCCAAAGTTGTTTCTCATCTGCCCTAGATATAAAAAGAACCCATGGACAAGTTGTTTTCTTGGAAAGTACTAAATTGCCCCTATCTTTATTACTGTCATCAGTCAATTCAGGAACAATACCCCTACACTTTACCCTAACTCTTGTCTTGTCATTCTTTACATAATGTAGATCCCTCCTTTCTTTTACAGAGTAGTTGGCAATAACTTCTCTTATTTTTTCCTTTTCCTTGAACGTCTGACCAATCTTAAAAGCTTTAGTGTGAACCTCACCAGATGAACAAGCAACTGGTTTTAGAATGGACCTTAACAATTTCTTCCTAGGCTCTTTTTCACTAGCAAATGACTCAACTACATCATTGTCTAAGACTTCTAAAGGTTCATCTTCAATGTCTTCATGTTCCTTAGTATTATTGTTTGTCGGATCAAGCTGGCCCAAGTCCATGTCTTCATCAAGTACACTACAGAAGTTGATCATGTTCACCTCCACATCATCTATCAAAGGTTCCTCATCAAACACTGTTTTTTTTTGCATCATGCTGACTATCAAAATCACTTTCATCTGCACTATCCTCACAATCATATTCATCATCTACAACTGGATCATTATTCATAACTGGCTCATCATATTGGTCATCTATGATTGGCACATCATTCATAACAGGTACATCATTCATAACTGGTTCATCATTCAAATCTGGTTCATCATTCATAACTGGTTCATCATTCAAAATCGGCTCATCAGTCATAACTGGCTCATCATCCATAACTGGCTCACTATCCTGTATCACTTGTGAAGGTCCATCAAATGTTCCATATGGCACAATGGACTGGGAGTAGTCTAATTTTATACTAGAAGACCCAACAACTTTTCCCTTCTTTTGGTTCCTATCTAGTTCAGGGGATACATCAGTAACCAACTCCTCAATAATAACCTTGGTGGGGGACAAAAAATAACTGTTAACCCTTGTATGCCCATGCTCTATGTAGATACTTAAAAGGTTATTTTTTTCCACATAATTTGACAATACATGCACATCCCCATCATTTCCTAGAGGTAACAGACCAAAGTCCAACTCTACTTCTGGAATAAGAAAATGATAATACAAAGTTTGCCCTTCTACGTACCCTATTTCTCGAACCATTGTATCCAACTCATGCACAGAGAAAACGTCAATATCTACGAAGTCAACATAGTCTATTGTTCCATCTACGTACCTTCTCCCAGGGCTTTTCGTGAATATCCCACCATGATGGATTTTCAGAGTGAAATAGTTGCTTATTCCCTCTGAAATAAAGAATAACAAAAAAAAATTCAACAATTTGGGCATAATATCAAATCGAGAAAATCAAAGATCACTTTAGTAAGTCACTTACGGTATATCCTTTCCAAATCATAATTTGATGCTTTAGTGTGTTTGAACGAAGTGACCATAACGTTAACACCATTATCGTTTTCAATCGACAGATGATCCTCTGCCTTGTGTTCTGTTGGAGAAGAAGATGAATGCGAAAGGGTAATGGGTAGCTGAGGAAGATGATCTTTGTACTTAATTACAGAGTTCATGCGTATATGTGCATAATGATCGATTATTAGAGTGACTGCAAGATGAAAAGACAAATTTACCCCTTCACTAATGGCTCAAAAATGACGGGGTTAGGGTCAAGGACCAATCGCGCAATTAAATGAAACCTTAAGGACCATTCGCGTGACTTTTTGCTAGAAAGTCCTCAAAGTGCGATATTGTGTAAACCACAGGGACCAATCGTGAAATTTTGTCTAAATATAATTGAAAAAGTTACACCAATGTATATGTTTATATATTTCAAATCAATTACATTATGATGACAAAATGAACTGTTTGACGATTTATCGTCTCATCTCAAAACGCTGTTGATTTCCTGTTACACTGAATTCCTGAGAATACAAGTAGTTTTGAAAAGTGTCAACACAAAGGTTGGTGAGTTCATAAGCTTTTGACAGTAAGAGTTTGAAAATCGATCTTTGTAAAGAGATGTATGTTACCAAGAAAAATCCAATATTTTCCTTATAAAATTTATGTGGTCCTAAATACCAGGACCAAAAATGAACAAGTATTTGTCATACTTAAAGATATAAATGTGGTTTTAAATTGGCGTAAAACCCTTTCTGATTTGAGAAAAATCCCGTAATGAATGATGTGTAGTCTTAAATACCAAAACTGAAAATATACCATAATATTTGTAATTATTGATATAAAACGT
Organism: Lactuca sativa; assembly: GCF_002870075.4. Lineage (NCBI taxonomy): Eukaryota > Viridiplantae > Streptophyta > Magnoliopsida > Asterales > Asteraceae > Lactuca > Lactuca sativa. Next base: position 63,541,546 of record NC_056631.2, on the reverse strand, counting down.
GATTTTAAATCGACATAAAACTCATTTTGATTTATGAAAATCCCCGTAAACTTTATGTTGTTAAATCCCTATGTGATCCGCTATAACCATACTAATGACTGAATGAACCTGCCACGACGTTTCTCAGGCGTCGCGAAACTGAAATGACACTTGTCACCACAGACCTGCCGGTCTAACTGTTGCATGCAGCTCAGGTGTGGGGTGTCAAAACCAATATAGATCTATACACAACTATCACGTTCTCCCTCCAGGATACTCTGATTATAACTACCAGGAATTTAGATCCCGCACTTGGACGTACGGAAAGAGATTGTCTCACAATTTAGGTTAACAAGTTTACATGTGGTGTTCGTGAGTGTAAAACCTTTTTTCTGTGGGGATAAAGCCTTTCGAAATGTGTTTGTTGTGTTAATGGAAACAAAAACCATACCTATTATAGTTTATCCAAAACGTTTGTAATGTATAAGAACTCTTTTATGAAAACGCATTTGTGTTATGAATTCATAAACTATGCTTATTATAGCTTAATATACGTGTTCTAAATGAATGAATATTCTTATCATGAATGACTAGGTTTTAGTTTATGATGATAAACTAACAAGGAAACACATTCAATATTTAGAACTTATTGTTATACACTTTGCTCAACATAATACAAAGTGTTATGAAAGTTATAAGTTGTTAACTAATTATTAACCTTTCTGCGCTGTTTTAGAAAAGTCGTAGAAAAATCATACGAAGTCGAAAACTAAATCCGTAAATTCTGAGAGTTCCCAAAATGTGTCTAGTTTACTCAAAATTTTTATCATGATTTTTAATGACCTCCAACTTGAGTGAAAAAGTCCATAATCACAGACTGGTCCGGATTGGTGTTTTAAATGATAGGTAGTTTTGTAAAAATCACCATAAATTGTAGAAAAATTGTATGGAGATGTGCAAGTAGTCATTTTAAATCTAAGAACTTGAACTATTTGTACCTAATACAGTTTTGAAAACTAAAATGTTTAAATTGTCCAAAACAGTCCGTGAATGGAGTCCAACTTTTTCTGATGAAAGTTGTTAGAAAAGTTTAGTTATGTTCTTGGTGTTTTAACTTGTATCCCCCCCCTTAAAAACTTAAGAAAACATGAAAATGTAGGGGTATGAACTCACCTTGAGTGATTTCAGTAGATGGATGATGGAGAAAAGAAGTGTTCAACTCAAGAACACTTGGGAGATGCTTGAAGATTTGAGGAGCTAACAACAAATATGACGATATTTGTGTAAGCAATCTATGATTTGGATGAAGGATAGTAGAATATCTAAGTGTAGGAGGAAGATACTTACCAAATATGGAGAGAAAATCTAAGATCGGCCATTGAATCTCGAATTTTTAGAGAGAGGAAGTGAGAGAGAAAATATGTTTGATCTTTGGTGGAAGAATGAGAAAATGAGAGAAGTGTGAGGAGAGAGGAGAGTTTTCTAGCCTTTGACCAATTGTGTGGTTGGAAAAAGGTGGGAAAAGTACCATGAAATGACTAGGTATGGGCTGATGGTGAATAGTGACATGTAGTGGGTATGGGAGTGGTTGCTTGTGTCATAGAATAAAGAAAAGTCAACACTCCACCTCTTGTACTTCACCCACTCTTCTTGGATAAGGTTTATCCCAAAAAACGTGGATAATTAATAAATATGGGGCCTTGTATGTTAAAATAAAGTTTTGGGTGAAAATCTCGCGTTAAAACAATTAAAAACGAGCCTAAAACGCAAAACTAGTTGAAAACCGGGTGAAAATCAGCCTCCTGCGAGACCTCTCAGTCCTAGGCCGAGGTTCGGTCCCTTCTGTTGTTGAGCCGAAGGCGAAATGGAGCGAACAGGGAGTAAGAGGCAAAGGCGAAGGTGGCTTCGGTCCCCTGGTGCGAGGTTCGGGCCCGAGAGGACCCTTCGGGTTCGGTCCAAGGGGTTCGGTTCATTTCGCTTCTGATGCCTTCGCTTCTGACAAGTTCGCTTCTGAGAAGTTCGATTCCTAAGAGGGGTTTTGGGTCCTTAAGAGGCTTTGGCTCCTTAAGAGGGGTTTCGGGTCCTTATGTCTATTTTATCCGTTTTTACCCCATTTTAAGCGGTTTTTGACCCGGTTAAGGGTCGGAATGACCCGAATGACTTCAAAAAGTTACGGGAACTTTTGAGAGAGATTTGGGAGAAATTTCACATTCTTGGAGAGATTTCTCATACAAAGAGAGATTTAGGAGAGATTTCACATTCTTGGAGAGATTTCTCATACAAAGAGAGATTTGGGAGAGATTTCACATTCTTGGAGAGGTTTCTCATACAAAGAGAGATTTAGGAGAGATTTCACATACTTTGAGAGATTTGGGAGAGATTTCACATACTTGGAGTGATTTCTCATACAAAGAGAGATTTGGGAGAGATTCTCGAGAAAGAGAGATAGAGTGAAAATGATTGAGAGAGGTTTCGCGTGTGACATTTGTGAGTGTTTGGCTTCGCAAAGCAAGGTCCGTAAACCCCGTTAAGCCTTGTTAAAGGATCTTACACACTCCCGATGAGTATGCAACATTGTTTTATCGGTTTGGTTCGTCACTTACCACAGTTTTAGGTTAAGGAGATCTAGATGTACATACTTTTCGATTTATGATCTCTCATTAGAATAGCGAGTTGGTTAGAAATTACACAACGTAAACTTTAATACCCACGGGCAAATTGAGTCGAACGGTTTGACTTGTTGACTTTAGTTGACTTTGACTTGACCGGAAATTGACGGTTGTAACATGTAATTCGTCTTTTTGACCTACATTGTTTATCTGTAACATTCAAGTTTTGGGTAAGGTCTTCTTTTAGTCCTTAATGCTAATTTGTTATCAATTTGGTCATTTGCTAGTACACGGGACATACTTTATGAGTACCCTTAGCGTACTAGCCTTCTGATGGTCGCGGATTCCACCCATGTACACGGGGCGTACGTACGTGGAGTACGCATGGCGTACGTAAATCTGGGATAAACCCTAATTTTTAGGGTTTGTGCCCTATTTAAACGTCTTAAACCCACCTCATAGACATTTTGGACCAACCTTCATCCCCCTTTACCCAAAAAACGAAACCCTAAGTGTGTTAGTGAGTTTTTGAGCTTGTAGATCTAGGATCACCTTCCCATTTGCAAGCTTTTTGAGGTAAAAAGCTCACACCTTTATGTCCCTTTATGATTGATCTTCTATATGGTGTTTCTTGGGCATTTTTAAGCCTTTTATGTTAAAGGTGGGCTTTTGATCTACTTCAAAAGTAATGGATGCAAGATCTAAGCTCCATTTAGTCCCCATGATAATAAAAATGCAAAATTTATGGAGTATTTTGACCCATGCATGTATTAAGACATTTGTTAAGCTCTTTTTGAGCTCTTGAGCCCCATTAAGCCATGCATGCATGTAAAGTTGCCAACTTTATGTGATAAGTCACCTTTAGGGACCAGATCTGAGAGTTGGGATAAAGGACTTAGTGGTTTAAGTGCTTACCGGGCAAGGCCTGATGTCGGGAGGGGTCTGATGACTGTATTTGTGATTATCGCATGTGTTTGTATGATTATATGTATATATGTATACCGAGCGGGGCCTGATGACTGACATATTTGTATATCGAGCGCGGATCGATGTCAGGTGGGGCTGAATGATGGGCAAGGCCCATTATGTGTTTATTGTGTATGGTATGTGGCACTTTGGGGAATTCATTAATCTTTGTGCTTATGGTATTCAATTTATGTTTCAGGTACATATGGTTCGAAAGTGAAGAGCCCATGATGGTTGCAGAGCACACACCACCTTATTTCCGTATTTGGTGATTTACTCTTATGTTTTATGATGTTATGATACACTTTGTTCCACCTAGGTTTCATGATGATGTTTTAGATACAATTTTATTAATTTAAAAATGAAAAATTTTTGGTCTTATTTTTGGGACGTTACATTATCATTCTTACGAAAATGAATCTAATCCTTAAAGAGTAATGATCAAATTTTTAGAATCATGCTTGTAATTTTTGTTTTTTTTTATTTATTTTCTTTTAATTTTTTCATTCTCAATAGAATTTCAATTTTTGTACAACGTTAGCATGATTCCATAATATTTTTTATTTTGAAGTAATTTTTAGCTCAAAAAAATTTGTTTTTTGTATTTGATTTTCACAAGAACATCTGATATTCTTTTAAGAATATGTTTATATTATAATATAAATGTATCTGAATATATATGATAATTCTGCCAAGAATATATCGATTTGAATTAAAAAAAAAATCTATCAAGAATACACAAAATTTTGATGTTATTTCCTAAAAATCCGAATTTTTGAAAATGTATTATATTATATGAAAAAAAAAATAGCATTCTCTCAAAAATGAACCGTATTCTATTAAAAATGGTTTTATAACCAATTATGCTTGATTTTTCTATAATTTTGAAATCGATTAAGGTTAATTATAAAAACCATGTTATAACCGAATCTCTATACTAATAAAAGAGTAGCTCTTTTGTCATGTGTCACCATATTAGACATTTTAATTAATGTGTTGCCACTTGTCAATCTATTAGTTTTCTATTTTAAATTTATTAGATTTCCTCATTAATGTGATTCTATTTTAAATTTTAAATTATTGTTTTCATTAATTCACAAATAAAAAATATCTAATATATATTAAAAATTAATTTTATACATTTATTTGAATTAATGATTATAATTTCACATAACTAATAAAAACTATCTCTTAAATTAATAATTTATTTAAAATAACTTATTAATAATTTTGAGTTTTTACTATAAAAGTTTGATTAATTTTATAACCGTGGTTCCCACGGGTTATAAACTAGTTGGATTATAAAAATAGTCAAAAATTCATCCTATACATTCTATAAATAAATAAACATGAAATATTTATAATGCACTTTTAAATGATTTTAATGTATTATATGGTATGTGTTAGTTTATTTTAATACCATATACCTTAAGATTATAGTTTTTCATTCTTTTAACAAATGATAAATATTGTGTTATATACTAGGTGTGAGACCCGTTTATTACACGGGTTGATTTAAAAAAAGATTAAACATTATATTAAAGTGTAACAGAAAATATTTTTTAATGTACAACTTTAAAATAAAAAAGGAAGAAACATATTTATTGCAATTTAATATCATATATATATATATATATATATATATATATATATAAGTATATGATTTTAATTTTAAAAATTGAAACAAATCAAAAATTGACAAGTAGATAATATTTATTTCAAAAATACCACAAAATGATAAGTGTCAAAACTCATGAGAGATTGACATGTGGCAAAAAAAACCTTCATTAATTAAGGAGGATTTTAAAACATAAATTTTTATATATGTATTATATCTTTTAAACAAAATGGACCATGTAAAATTATATACTATTTTATTTATGGTTAGGGCCTAGACCGGATACTACGATCGAAAGAAACCGTGAATCAAGAAACAAGCTTTTTCGTGGAAGATCAGACGAAACATGGCCCACGAAATCAACTAATAATAATAATTCAAAAACCAGAGCCCCGTACCCATATCATGGTCCTAGAGGCTTTGCCCCATTGATAGGAGACGATTCAAACATGATCAACACAGACAGATCGAGGCCAGTATTGCGATCAAGTGTCTCAATTGGTGATATATTGAGCCGGAAATTGATCCTACAAGACAACATAGTGGTTCGAGAGGATGTTGAAAGTCAAACTCATAAAGATGATGTATCTTTAAGTGAAATGTTTCGTGAGTAAAGTGGACTTATATTTCGTGACACTGGAAAGTCTGAAAAGGAAAAACGGGTTGATAAGCAGTTCTTTGCTCAAAGGAAGAAGTTTGGGTTTATTCACATATCGTTACCTTTAAATAAACATAACAAGAAGAAATTGAATCTGCAAACTCCGGAACCGTTAAACGTGAGGTTCTCGTAGGTTGATTGGAGTTTTTCGTTATGTTTGCATATGTTTTATTTATTTATTTATTATTATTTTTATTTTAATTTTTTTGTAATTTGTGGGTTTTTTTTTTTTTTTTTGGTTTGGGTTTGGGGGTGTTGATGATTTATGAAATGTTCTAACATTTGTTGGGGTAAAATTAGTCGGTATGCTGAGAATATAGTTCGGACTCCACTTGTGTAGAGTATGATTGCATGGAGTTTGACTTTCCTAAGAGGTCAAACCTAAGTTATGGTGTGTTGTATAGAATAAAGGTTTTTTTTTTTGTATGTGATTGCAACCTATAGATAAGAATGTTATTATTTGCAAAGTTCATTATTCTAATACCGAAATTTATAATAGAAAGGGTAGAGGAATCTTGTCATGCAGTATGAATTGCATATCTGACAACTATTATAACCACATTGTTTGGATGAACAAACAAATTTTACAGAAGCTTCATCAATTATCTAATTGATTGTTGTGAAGTATCGGGCACATATGTAAATAACACGGTGAGCTTTGTAGCGAAAGAATGTAAGGATTTTTACGAGAATAGTAATCAACTAGGTGTTAGACCCGTGTATTATACGGGTTGATTTAAAAAATATTAAATATTAAATTAAAATGTAAATAAAAAATATTTTTTAATGCACAATTTTAAAATAAGAAAGAAAGAAACGTATTTATTGCAATTTAATATCATATATATGATATTTAATACTTTACATATATAAATATGACTTTAATTTTAAAAATTGAAACAAATCAAAAATTGACAAGTGGATAATATTTATTTTAAAAATAACACAAAATGATAAGTGTCAAAATTCATGAGAGATTGACATGTGGCAAAAAAACCTTCATTTATTAAAAAAGATTAATTAATACACTGTCTGACTAAAAGATAAGAGATTCTAACCCATATATATCATATAAACATATATAAGTTTATTTAAAACAACATTATAAGATTTTTATTCTTTGATTTGAAATATATTTTTTTATTAGTATGATTACAATTTTTTTATTTAATGAAAATTAATATAAAATTCTCTTTCTCGCGGAAAAGCTATCAAAATTCATACACATCGTGTTTTACTGGGAAGGATCGAACCATGCGAATGAATCTATATGACTATATCTTCCAACCTTTTCATAATTACATTTCACAGTGTCCTTTACTAAACTTGTCTAATAGAAATTCAAGTGGTTTGAAAGCTTACTTAGTTCACAACATCCTTTACTAAACTAATCTAATAGAAATTCAAGTGGCTTGAAAGCTTACGCGATTGTTGGAGAAATGTTTGGAACACTAGTTTTGGATACTTGATTATCTTATTTATTTATTTATAATACCAAAATAGTAATATATTACAAATATTAAAAAGTGGAAAATAGCAAATATTAAATTTCTTTAAACATAATCGTTTGTTACTTTTAAAGGTTAACATAATTATAAATAATTCTTAACTAAACAAAATATCCATTTTAATTATCTATAATTTTTTTATTACCTCTTAAAAATCATTTATCTTTTATTAGAAACGAGAATTTAGAATATTTATTAACCGATTAACGGATTATTTTCTGAAACTTTTGATTTTAAAATTTTCATCCATTTACGTGAAACAAAAATGTATATATTAAAGGTTGATATCTTTATTTTATTTTTTATTTAACTGTGTTTTTTCCATACTTTGTTTTCGCAACTTTATATTTATTTTGTTTTTATATGTTTTTTATTAGTTTTTATAACTTTAATTATTATTTTTTTCATAATTTGTTTTTACAATTATATTTTTGTTCTTATTTGTTTTTGTGGTTTGTAAAAATAAATTTATGAAAACATGTAAAACAAAGTAAAAATATGTGAAAAAACGAAGTAATAATTATGTTGTAGAAATATGTTAAAACGAAATCGTGAAAAAAGCATTCAAAATAATTTTTTTAAATCGTTTGGCAAATATGTAAAAAAAAAATACTTAATTTGTAATAAGATCAAAAGTTGGGGAAAATAAAAAATAAAAAAATAGGCAACCTAAGAAACTATCTTGTCACAAAGACCTGATACACACAAATTAAAGAGGTTACCTTAAAAGATAAAATAATAAAATTATATCTGTTTTTGAATTGGTTATTTAAAATAACTTACGTTTTTAGTAAATGACAAATGACATAAAAAACAATATTTGTTTATTTCGATTATTGACAATGTATTATTTATTGTTTAAATCGAATATTGTTTTGTTCAATGTTAATAGATTCATTTTTGTTCAATAGCGCAAAAGATACTAGCTTTTTAATTTTTTTGGCAATAACACTATATTTTCTAAAAATATACTATATATATTCTAAAAAACTATGTTTTCTTTTCTTTTTCCGATTTTAACATAGCATTTTGGTACTCAACATGGCAAACCAAGTTACCTTGGGAGGGTCCAGTGAAATGGTTAAAATTAAACAAGATTAAAAAGTACGATGTTCGATTAAAACAAATTAAGGTCGTGTCAAAATTAAAAAAGAAAGAAAACATGATGTTCGATTAAAACAAATTAAGGTCATGTCAAAATTAAAAAAGAATGAAAACATAACGTATCTCGTGTCATTTACCTTTTAGGGGGTGTATGGGATTGCTTAATACAACTTATGTTTATTTCTAAAAGTGTTTTTTAGTTTATTAGATGTTAAAACGAAATTTAAAAAAAAAAAATAGATTAGTTTATACAATACCAAAACGTAATAAGTTGAGAAATTGTTTTTTAGTGTTTGACAAATTCTGTTTAATCGGATAAAATGACCAAAAAATACCTCCTAGATATATGTATATAAAAATGTTGGATTATGATAAGGTTAGTATGACAATTTGGTTTAGATAATACTAAATTAGAAGGTATCGACTTATGAAAAACTTCTTATTTAAGTGAATAAAGACTTTTGTTTTTACTATATCCAAACATTAAAAAATGTTCTTAGGCTGACGCCATTGGCAACTAAGGTGTTGTTTGTTTTTTCGAAACGAAAAATCATAAAGTTTACGGACCACCTATGCAACCCTCTGCAGTAGAAGAGGTGTACCAAACGACTGCAAAATGTAATAAAAAGTTTGTTTATTTTTTAACATCTGCAAACTGGTGCAATAAACTGAAATTTAGATAAACTAGTTTTACAAATTGAAAATATATCTCAACACCAAAATTTTAATAATTTTAGTCTTAAAACATTGAAAGAATACAAAAAAGAACATGTAAAAAACAAAAATATAAATTTTCTAAAGAAAATATAAAAGATGCTATTAATTTTTTTCTAGAAAAAAATAATTTTAAAGAACATAAAAAAGAAAATTATAAAAAAATTAAGAAAATATTGCAAACAATATCTAAAAAATTCATAAAAGAATCACACATGTTAAAAAAGATGCAACCGAAATTAAAAATATTATTAAAGGAAACGGTAAAAAAACTAAAAAAAATCAAAGTTTTTTTTTAAGAAAATAAAGTTATAAAAAATTGTGGAAACTGTAAAAAGAATTTGTATCAAATCCGTAAATCAAAATTAAAAAAAAAAAATCAAAGTTTTTAAAAAAGTCAAGTTATACCAAATTTCTAAAAAAATGACAAAAATTGAAAGTTGAAGAGCTTTAAAGAGACAAATCAAGTGTTGCGTCGTGCATAACACACGCATAAGTTTTGTACTCTGAAGGCTTCCAAAAAACAAACTGTTGCAAGAAAACAAGTGATGTGCAAGTGCTTCCCGCAAAAATTTAGTTGATTGCCACACTTGAATTAAAATAAATAAGAATTCCTTCAAAACCCATGTCAGGTTTGCTCCACCAATAATCGCCTCTTTTCTTTTATTTTTGGTTTATAACTCTTTTTAGAGGAACCTATACCATAGGTCAAAAATATTGTCACTTCATTATTTTATTTTTATTGACCTCTAATTAAATTGTTTTTTCAATGGTTAAACTTTTTTATGAATTTTTTTTAATTTAACTATTTTATCCTTATCTATTTAAAATATTATATAAAACCCCCTCGTTTAACTAGTCGTTTTTTAAACACATTAAATTTTAATATAAACATTCATTTATGTACAAACGATTTACTTATTACAATAATTTATATTTGTATATTGTATAATTTGTTTATCTATAAACTTTAGATAAATAATAAATAAATCAAAGGTAGAAAATGAAATAGTTTTAAAGAAAAAGGTGTTGATTGTTCAAACCTTTAAACTATATTGATCATTCAATATATTGAGTGGTCAATAAAAATAAGCAAATAAATCATGCACTCCAATGGTGTTTAATTATTTTGACCACTTAAGCAAATAGTAATAACCTATAAAAAAAACTTATCATTGGAGATGCTCTTAGATAAACATCATTTTGTAATTAATTTCGTTTTATTTTTATAAAAAATAAACAAAATACACTAAAATACATAAAATCATTTTGTCTACAAATAGATACCAATATTGCTATATTTTAAGAATTTTTTTATATTGTCTATGTAATCTTAAAAATAATAAAAAGTTGAGTTATAAATCGAAAAAAAAAAACATAATATTTAGTTTGTATAATATAATAACTTAATTATAAATAATATAAATGTTTGGTTTGGGTTGGGTTGCTAATGAGTGTAAAAAAAATAGGTTTAGATGGGTTGTGTATGTAGAAGAGAGAAACATTATTTTTTTAACGGATAATTGTGTTGATTTTAGTTGTGAATGAGAGTAGTCTTAATGTTGTCAAACTGTAATAAGCTAATAAACAGCTTCCCAAACACCCCCTTAGTAAAAATGTTTAGTGTGTCAATAATGAGTTTTAAAAAAATGGATCAACTTAGTCAGTAACAAAACATAACAACATGATGTGTTACATTTTTATTGTTTGACATCTATTTTTATACGTGTAATAACGGAGTTAACTTATGAAAAAAAAATCATTATTTTTAGTCAATAAATGAGTAAATTTTAGTCAATAAATGAGTACGAAATAACTTATAAAAATTCTATGTTTAAGTGAATAATTGTTTTTAATATTCTCTTATCCAAATACTTAAAATAACTTATTAAATATTAAATATCAAACCGTAATAAATATGGGTAAACATAATAACCAAAAAAACAAACTAAAATCGAATTAACCGATAAAACCGAACCATTTTTAATGTTTATGACTAGATTTATATTTTCTGCTAATCTATAGGTAGCAGTTCGGATTTGATTTTATAAGGTAACCGACTCATTATATATCGAACCAATAGTTTCATATTTAAATGTATGTAGTGATGGATAAGTAGATAAATTAATAAAGTCAAGCCCAAATTAAATATTGAAAAAAGTCCATTAATCCTAGTCTCCTATATATGAATCAAAGGCTGATCACACACGCATTGGGATGGATTGTTTAGTAATTCTTAAACGAAGTTAGAGCAGCAAAACGCAAGTTGAGTAATATGTTTATGTCTATCAATTAACATGATCCAATCAGCAAGAAACGAAGACCAGGTTCTCTATTTTTTTTATCAATATTTCAAGGCAAGGGATGTGTTTGACGGTTTTTGACTTTCTGATTTAACGTTTTAACTCAATGTGACAATATGAAAGATTGATGTAGTTTTGTTTTTGAGTTTGAAAGTAACCGTAATCACACGGAATTTTATAGTTTCATAATACAAATAAGTTGACTATTTGAGATTTCACTTGCTTAAGATTTCAAATATAAAAAGAGGTTAAACTAGTAATTATGTTTGAGCTCAACAAATATCTAGTCACAAAAAGATATACATATTAAGTTACCGGATGATATGTAAATGTTTGTAGTAAAAGAAATATGAATAATCATTAAAAAGGTCTATAAAGTACATAATACAATAATCATGCATTGCAAGTTATAAAGCAAAACTCAACCGAACTAACTTTATGTACATGTGAACCATTACGTTAACCGGTATTAACCCACAACCAAAAACCAAATTGATCGTTTAAACTACTAACCAAAAACTGGTAATAGCCGATATCAAATGGTTAAGAATATGGTTAAAAACGATTGGTTTGGTTATGATTCAATTTTAAACCCTAACTTTAGTCAAAATCAATTTCTTTTAGATGTTCAAAATACAGTGTTTACTGAAAAAGAAAAAAAAAGATATTAAATGAAAACTAATAATATTACTAAGAAAATATTTAGGATATTAATTATCCTTATTCATTTTGAACTTCTTCAGTTATTTGTAAACCAATGTTTTTTTAATATTTTAATATAATTATAAACCAATAGTAAAAACGAAAGGATATTAAATATTACTAAGAACTCCTTTTTAATATGATTTTACGTTACATCATTATAATTTTTAAATTTTGTTCTAAAACATTTTTGTTTAATTATTATATTATAAAAAATAAGAGAAAACACATTGATTTTAGTAAATCACATTCTTAAACCAAAAGTTTTAAATATAAAATTACTGATATTTTTTTTATTATATTAAGAGGTAAAAATGTATTTTGATTTTTGTTTGTTTGATTTTTTGTTTGAGATTATTAAACTTGCTATTAAAGGTTATAACTCAAATAAGATTAATATAGAAAACTTATTTTATGGTTAATAATATTTTAATTTAAGAACATGAAATTTCAATAAAAAAAATGTGTTATTATACGTTCACATAAACAAAATTGTTATGAATTATTATTTAGTGAACGACTATTGGATTCTTCATATCCCACATTACTTTTCATAATTAGTGAACACTATAGCAAACATTATTATGAGTTTTATGAGTGTAGTTATGTACTACTATAATGTGCATTCATATCATACATGACCTTTCATCTTCTTTATTTAGTATAAATAGTGAATATTATGTATTGTAAAGTTTGATGATTTCATCACAAGTATTGGAATAAAAGTTCTTTCTACTATCATGTCTTTCTTTACTTTATAATTTATCTTGTTATTTGATCATATTTTATAACACGTTATCAGCACGACTCTACCATAGAGCTCTAACTCTTTATCGCTCTTATTATTTTCAGGTATGTATTTTTTATAAGTTTACATGTACAATGCTTACAAATTATTTTATGAAATTTATTAACTAACAATTCTTGAACATACAAGTCTTTATTTTGATTAGTATTTTTCACTATGAAAAACTATGTTATGCTAGAGAAAATTTTCTCTGCTTTCCATGCCACCAACATGCTCCTGCAGCAGCAATATCGTGAGAAAGATTTAAAAAGAATATATTATGAATTAATCTCATTTCTTCTTGTGGCTAAATAAAACTATGAACTATCGATGAAAAATCACCAATCAATCCCGACCGGTTCTGGTGCATTCCCTGAAGTGAATGCAACATCATATAATCATAATTGTAATGGGCTAACCGAGGTCCTGGAGGTTATCATAATTATCATAAAAATAAAAAGATTACAAGTAACCACCAGAAGTTGGAAGATAGAAAAAATCCACACTCTAATGATAAAAGTGGTCAAGACAAAAAGAAAGTTTAAAATGTTTGTCATCGATGTGAATGACCGGTCATTGGTCTTGTACATGACGCTTACCAAAACATTTTGTTGATCTTTATCAAACTTATCTAAAATCTAAAGAAAAATAAAATATCAAAATAAATTTTATTCAAAGTGATATTCATGAAGATCAACTTGAAATGACACATTTGAATATTGTCGATTTTCTTGTTTACCCAGAAGGGACAAGTGGTGCTATGGATGGTGATGGAAGAATAATATGTAGTTTTGTTTCATGTCATTTATTATGTTTTTATGTCATATTCATATCATGAGAAATGATGTCATCACAATCTTCCCAAATTAATAAAATATGAATTTATTTATCTAAGTCGAATGTTTCTTATGTTTTATTTATTTATTGAAAGAAACATGGATATTCGCAAAAGAAATAATGAAGATATATTTCTTGCAGACAATGCAATAACACATAGCATTTTTAATAATGAAAAGTATTTTGCTTACTTATCAATTTGAGAAGCAAATATTAATATAATAACAGGTAATGCAAAAATGATTGAAGGCTCCGAAAAAGCGAATATAATATTACAACAAGGGACACTAATTACAAATTAGTGATGTATTATTTTCGTCTAAATCACCAAGATTGAAGGCTCCGGAAGAGCGAATATAGTATTACCACAAGTGACAATAATTACAATTGGTGATGCATTATTTTCATTAAAATCATCGATAAATTTATTAAGTTTTAAGGATATTCGGTCTAACGGATATCATATTGAAACAACTAATGATGATAATAAAAATTATCTCAACGTTACAAAAATAATATCGGATAAGAAAAGTTTTTTTGGAAAAATTACATGTATTGTTCTCCGGATTGTACTATACAAATATTACAATGATTCATGCTATTGAAAATATTACAATGATTCATGCTATCGAAAATAAAAAAAAGGTACAATATTATATTAAAAGTTCGGCATGACCGGTTGGGCCATCTCGGATCAATTATGGTAGGTAGAATAAATGAAATTTCAAGTGGTCGTTCCTTGAAAAATCAGAAGATTTTTCAAGATAATGAATTGTCTAGTGTTGCATGCTCTCAAGGAAAATTAATTTCTCATCCATCATTGAACAGAGTTGGGTATGAAAGTCGTAGTTTTAGAAAAAAAAAATCAAAGGGATATATATGGACCAATTCAACTACCATGTGGACCATTTAGATATTTTATGGTTTTAATTGATGAGTCAATTAGATGGTCACATATGTGCTTGTTGTCTAGCTATAATTTGGTTTTTGCAATATTACTTGCATAAATAATCAGCCGAAGGGCACATTTTCACGATTACCCAATTAAGATAATCCGACTTGACAATGCTGCAAAATTTTCATTGCAAGCTATTAACGATTATTGCATGTCGATTGGATTGAACATCTTGTTACACATGTTCGTACACAAAATGGTCTAATTGGTAAATTAATCAAACACCTTTAATTAATTGCAAGACCATTACTAATGCATTATAAACTTCCTAATCAACATAAGGGCATGAAATTTTACATGCAACATCACTTATATGCATAATGCCAACTAGTTATCATGAGTTATCCCCTATTCAACTGGTTTGCGGTCATTAACCAAATATTTACCATCCAATGATGTTTGTGTAACACCGTAAAAATTCAACCAATTTTTCACTTTTCAAAAACATAATAATTCATTATAAAAATCATAATGTATCTCAATTCATAACCATCTAACTCAAAAATATAAGTATCCAAAACATTTCCCCAGAATCTCATCAAAATACTCCCACAATGTGTACAATCAAGCTGGCGCCTTCCCGCGATCCTCGCTGGTACCTGAAACACATTTCACACAACACGGTAAGCATAAATGCTTAGTGAGTTCCCCAAAATACCACATACAGCACATACACCACTCAAGGCTACAATATGACCCTCTAGTCGATGTGTCTCAGCGGAACCCTCCAGTTCCGTATCGTTGGGCCCTCAGACCCGGTTTGTCTTGTTGGACCCTCCGGCCCGGTCTATATCATTAGACCCTCCGGTCCGGTCTACATCACATAACATACATATATCACAAACACATAAACACAAATAGCACATAACATACAAGACCCTCCGGTCTGCTCATGGTTACCACACTAAGTAATGTATAGTGAGAAGACTCACCTCGGGAATATCTCAGAAAATCACAACTCGGTATCTCTAAACCTCGAAACAACGACCTAGCCCTGCCTAATCACACAAAGTAATTATTTCAATCATTAACGGCTCTCAAGGCTAGACTACACCCCTTTCTACAATCCCACAGAAGGGTAAAAGACCCTTTTACCCCTTCCTGATCCAAAAGTACAATTGTTGACCAAAACCCTAAAAGTCAACGAAGTCAACGGTAAACCTTGACCAGACTCATCGAGTTGTTTCAACGACTCGGCGAGTCCAGTCGTGAACTCTACTCCTCTGATTCTCTTTTGACTCACCGAGTCACTCACCTAACTCGGTGGGTCACTCTCTAGATTCACAGCTTCTAGACAACTCGACTCAACTCGTCGAGTCTGTTCATGGACTCGGCGAGTCCAATCCATGCTCAACTTCAAATGGCTTCCTAAGGTCAGATCTGATGCTCTACTCCATAGATCTATCCTTTCTAGTCCCAATAATCACGTAAAGTTCGAAGCTTGATGCCCATGCAAAGGCTCCAAGGTTCTATTTGAAGAAATGACCTCTAATATGGCATCCTAAGTTCATATTCACCAACAATCCTCATAAAGCTCAAAGGATAAAGGTCTCTGGACCTCTATGGATCTAGATCCAAGACCATAATACGAAAAGGAATCATATACTTAACAAAACCATCTATCAAAAGGGTCTTGATGTGTGTAAATTCAACTAGTTTTATCCCTACTTTTTATTAATAATTTGAGCACACAAAGGCAGTGAACCTGTCTTTAAGTGGTATAGGTTGATAAGTAAGGTATCGAACTCAGGGAACGGAAATTAAACTAATAGCTAATTTTAACTAAAATAAATAATAAAAGTAAATGGTTTTTCTCTAGTTTTGCAAGACTAGAAACTTAACAAATTAAATTTAACTAATTAACTAAAGCAACAACTATTCACCAAATTTGATAAAGATGTTTCTATTTAGGTTCAACCAATTCACTCCTATGGTTATTTTAGTTAAGGTAGATTAATTGCTATTGGTTACCAATGATAGTAGTTAGGTTCATGTTCATTACTCCTAACCCTTAGACAATTAACTAATTTAAGCGTTGATCAAGTGTTTAAACTAATTAATTCCCTAGATTAATTATTTGGATTAAATAAGATTTGTAATAGTCAATTAAGTTATTAATTCAATTAACCTCTTGTTGATGGTTTCTCAAACAAGCTCACACATTAATCTTCCTATTTCCTTATTAATCTTAGTTTCATAATCATTACTTCTAAGCATATATTTTAGCATTCACATAGACATATGAGGTTAACAATTAAGTGATGTTCATGCAACCTAATTGCCTTCCAATTAACAGAAAATAGTAGTGATTAATACATAAGGTTCTTTAACAAACTTAATTTAATAAATCACCAATAGACAATTAAGCAAAAATCAATAATTAAACCATAGGAGTTCTTTGGTATTCCCCAAACAGAAACAAAAACGAGTTTAGCTCATAGTTGCAGTAGAAACAAACAAAGAAACAAAGTTTAAGAAAGCAAACATGTTTAATTCCTAAGTCTAAGTGGTAGAATTAACCTAATTGCTTGAATTCTTCCAACTCTTGAAGCCTAGGGTTCCTTAGCGCCTTCTGAACCTTTTAGTCGCAGCCAATCCTTCAAAAATCGCCAGGAGTTCTATCCCAAGTGATCAGGATTCGTCTTATAAAGATATCTCAAAACAGAGGCTACTCGGCGAGTAGCAGAATCAACTCGCCGAGTAGGTCAATACTTATCCGTCTTCAGGTTAGCAGTCGTACATATCTTCTAGTATCTCATCGTGTACTCGCCGAGTAGGGTCGAGGTACTCGCCGAGTAGGGTCGAGGTACTCGCCGAGTAGGTCATTCTTGGCACCCTTTAATCTTCTCTTGCTTTCCTTTTCTCCTTTTTACATCCAAGCATATCTTTTGGGCTGAAAACACAATTCAAAGCATTTTAAGTACCTTTTGTCCAAATTATTCTCATAATTAACCAAAAATAACTAAGAATATATGTTAAATAATTAACTAATTATGCACATATCAAAATACCCCACACTTGACTTTTGCTTGCCCCCAAGCAAAACTATGTTTTAAACACATTAAAATCACATTAATAATTCCAATCATTCCCAGCCATTATGCCAAGACCGCAACGCATGCATTTGTGTCTAATTCCTAAAAAACCCCCCATACTCCAAATACTCACAATCCTCATAAACATTCGCCCACTCACCCCGAACTATGCTCATTTTATGCAACCCTCCGAATCCATCCTCAGAAAACCTCTTTACCCTCAAGGTATTTTTAATTGAGCAACCCAAGCATACATAATCTAGATAATTACAATTAATGATACCACATTGGAGCTCTTTGGAATTCTTCACTTCTTTGACATTTGATCTTTGATATCTTCAAATTCACCAACTTTGTTGCTTGATTTTTGGTATCTTCAACTTTTTGAATTTCTTCGAATTTCCGATCTTCATATTTGACATTTGACTTTGATGCTCCAAAAATTCTTCAAACTTTTTCTTGTAATTCTCTCTTTTTTTTTTTACATGTATTCCTCACTTTTTTTCACTCAAATCCCTACATGCTTAAGCAGGGGCGCTCAATCTCAACCTTTATTGGCTAATGATAAAAATCTTCCTGGATACATTTCAGGTTTAGGCTGCAAAACATATTGCATCCCTCAGGCTGAGCAGGGTCGTGTTTTTGTCTCATGATTTCACTGGAATAAGGAAGCCACAAATGCACTAGAACGTGTATAGGCTCAACTAAACATTTGGGTTCTCATGCAATTATTAACACAACTTTAATATGGAATCCTAATTTTTACCAAAATTTTCTAATTTAAGCCCTAAGCATTAAAAATTAGCCTAAATTAAGATTCTAAGTGTTCTAAGATGTGACTAACCCCCTACCCCACACTTATTTTATGCAATGCTCTCATTGCATATTATAACAAAAAAATGCAATTAGAGAGAAAGTTGGAACAAACTCCCCTGGGGTAGCAGTCGCTAGGTTGACACTCTCGTCTTCAACTCCATCTTCTAGTGACTTTAACCATGGGAACAGCTCATTCATGGCATGGGTGTCATATGTCTCGTGTGGTTGATAACTCGAAAACTCCAAGGAAAATTGGTTGTTGCACAAGTCGCAGTAGTAATGCACAAAGAATGTATGAATGGCACATGAACAATAACCAGAACAAAGAAAAATTCCTCCTGCAGCAGGCTACTCGGCGAGTATGCGAGTAAACTCGGCGAGTAGGATGTATCGGACAAGCAGATCGCACAGAAGCAGATGTACTCGCCGAGTAGTATTAGTGCACTCGGCGAGTAGAGCATATAATTCCAGAAATTGTCTAATTGCTGGCTTTCTTTACTCTAGTGTTGTCGTGCAAATATAAATGCACTCTCCAAGCAACTTTCTAAACAACAACACTTTAATAAACTCTTGATTCGTACGGACTCGATCCTAGGAACAAAACTCTATAAGTACTCCTAAAGGCCCTTATTCCTTGCTTGACCATTCCTAAATAGCATGCATCCTAGCTTCAACACCTGAAAAGAAAACTAAAAGTAACACTAAAATTCAAACCACTTAACCAAGGTTACATGTCCACAATTGTCCTTAAAACAAACATCATAATCAAACAAAATAAAATCTTCATTCTTCCTCGTTCATCCTGGCTCCTCCAGCTCCACTACCTCCTTCTCCACCCCTTCTTTGCATCCTTTCGTCCCAATTCATGATGTAAGGATAGCCGGGTCCCGGTCGCGGGGCAATATGCATGTGTTGGAAAAGATAGTCGAAGGATTGATTGGTGTAATTAACCCCTCGCCCTATATCATCCAAGTATCGTCGATACTCCACTTGATTCCATCCCTCGTTATCCTCCACCGGAATCACCGGTGGGTCTTCTCGTACCCGCTCGTTTCTCGGCCTAACCCGCCTTCCCGGCTCCTCGGGGACCGCCGGCTCATCTTCATTTGGAATAGTAAAGGAATCACCAAATTTCTCCACTATCCGAGCCCTCCTATAGAGTGCCGTATTGAACGGAGGAGGGTGGATAACCGTTAGCATTTGGGCTTGCGGTAATTCCAAAATCCCAAATGATCGCGCGAGCCTCGTGATGAACATACCCCCATTGATCTTCGAGTTGATTTTTTCCTTAACTGCTCCCTCCGCAAGAAATTTAGCAATGCAATATGGGAGATCGCAGAAGACATCGGGGGTGATGATACTCCACATATAAAAGATATCAAGGGTGGGAACTTTATCCCCATCCTTTCGCATGTTGATTGTGCTTGCAATGAATCGGTGAATGAGTCGATGGATTGGAGAACGAATATGCCCTTCTTGAGCAGTGGAAGGTATATAGACCCGGTTAGCAATTGTACTCCACCATGTTGATGCCACCACCCCCTCGGGAAGTTCTTTGTAGGTATTTTCCAAGAAGGCTTCAAAGTAGTCCGTCATCGCCATATCTTGATCGTAGATGCCCAACCGCCAAGAGAACTCAACCATGCTGCATTGTCGCATCTCTCCTCCCAAAGAAAACGAGATCGTGTTCGGATTGTAATACTCACTCCCACCTCGGAATGAAATAGTAGCAAAGAATTCCCAGCACAACTCCGCATATACTGGCTCTTGTATTTTAAATAATTGCAGCCAACCATCACAAGTGATGTTAGCATAACCCAAGTTACAATCTTTTACCAAATATGGAGTAAGTTCCTCTTCCAAGCCGACATTACCCATCCATCCCCAATCCACTGCAGTGGGCAAGTAAATTTCTTTCTGTCGCAGCGCTTCCAACCTGTTTAGGGCTCGAGTTTTGGAGGATTTAGAGGTAATTTGTTGAAAGGCTAACCATGGCATATCACCATGGCCTCCTCCTCTTGATGATTGTCCTCTCCTTGCCATGCTCCCTGTAAAAACATAACAAAAACACAACAACAAACAACACCCCATAAATAAAACAGAAAATTTTTCATCTTTGCGAGACCTACTCGCCGAGTACGCAAGCATACTCGCCGAGTAGTATGAACACTCGGACAGATTCGAAATCGAAGCTGTGTAGTCTGCGAATTAGTCCAATTTATCCATAGGGGTTTGTCGTAATTGTGTTTCTAACCACATATGTTGAAGAAATTACACCAAATATCCCCTAATTCCTGAGTAAATCAAGGCCCTAGAAATTGTGAAAAACTCCCCAAATCCGAAAATATACCAAATGTGGGGAAATAGGTGACAAAGACTGGACCTTTCATGAAATTAAAGAGTAAAAATGTTACCTTGGTGCTTGAATTAAGAGAAATTGGAAGAAAATTGACTAGATCTTGAGGGACTTCTTGGGGGGTGGCTGAGAGAAACTGCTCGGCGAGTATGGGGGTGAAGTGTTGAACAAAAGCAGTTTTTTTACAGATTTTATTTTACTGGGTTTAAACCGTATACTCGCCGAGTATAATGGATATACTCGCCGAGTAAGGACGCGTGTTGTGAAGTTTTAGCTGTATACGAGCATCTACTCGCCGAGTGTAACCGATATACTCGCCGAGTATATGTCTCAGATTGAAAAAAATTTACGTTTTTGCCAATTTTACTATGTGATTTCCTTTATTTTAGCCTTTCCACCCCACACTTTTAGTAGAGCTTGTCCTCAAGCACTTAGAGAAGTAGAATGAATGAAGAGAAATGAAAAAAATAATACGAAAAATAAAGAAAGTGAAAGAAAATGCAAACGTGAAACTCGGGTTGCCTCCCGAGAAGCGCTTCTTTTGATGGAGTCATTAGCTGGACTCCGCCCCTTCTATGTTTTTGCAATTCCGCACAGCAGGAGCTCCTCCATTCCTTCATTGCGGGGGACTCCTTCTTCATATTTCTTCACTCGATGGCCATTGACTTTAAATGGCGTGCCATCTCTTGAGATCAATTCAATAGCCCCATGAGGAAACACCGTCTTGACCACAAATGGACCATCCCACCTGGATTTAAGTTTTCCCGAGAAGAGTTTTAGGCGGGAATTGAAGAGTAGTACTTTTTGGCCTTCATGGATGTCCTTGCTTTTGATTCTTAGGTCATGCCATCTCTTGGTCTTTTCTTTATAAAGCCATGAGCTAGAATAGGCTTCATTTCGTAGTTCTTCAAGGGCATTCATTTGCATTAAGCGGTTTGTCTTCATTTCTTCCATGTCAAAGTTACATCTTTTTAGCGCCCAATATGCCTTGTGCTCGATTTCAACCGGTAAATGGCATTGCTTTCCATAAACTAACCTATATGGTGTAGTACCAATAGGTGTTTTGAAAGCGGTACGGAACGCCCATAGCGCGTCATCCAATTTATCCGACCATTCCTTGCGATTACTTCCCACCGACTTCTCCAAGATACGCTTCAAAGCTCGATTGGTAACTTCCGTTTGCCCACTCGTTTGCGGGTGGTATGATGTGGAGAACTTATGGGTCACCCCATATTTCTTGAGCACCTTGTCCAATTGATCATTGGCAAAGTGTGTACCACGGTCACTAATTAAGGCCTTTGGAACACCAAACCGGGAGAATAGTCTTTTCAAGAAGCGTATCACTACCCGTCCGTCGTTTGTAGGTAAAGCCTGCGCCTCCGCCCATTTTGACACATAATCCACCGCCACGAGAATGTACTTGTTTCCTTTGGATGTGGGGAATGGCCCCATGAAGTCTATGCCCCACACGTCGAACACCTCGCACACTTGAATGCTATGTTGTGGCATTTCATTACGGGAGGAAATGTTTCCCACCCTTTGGCAAGCATCACATTCTTTGACATATTGGGCTGCATCTTTGAAGATTGTTGGCCAATAAAACCCAATGTCAAAGATCTTCTTCGCGGTATAGTGTGCGCCATGATGTCCTCCCGTGGGTCCGCTATGGCATTGCTCTAGTATTTTTCGACTCTCCTTTCCGAATACACATCTTCTTATAATCCCGTCCGCGCAACTTCGGAAGAGGTATGGATCATCCCAAAAGTAATATTTGATCTCCGAAAAGAATTTCTTCTTTTGCTGACTACTATAATCCTTCGGGACGTACTTGGTAGCTAAATAGTTAGCTATATCCGCGAACCATGGCTCTTCTCCCACGGACACCATAATGTATTCATCCGGAAAGTCGTCTCCATCCTTATCTTCTTGCAATGCCGGGTTCTCGAGCCTAGATAAATGATCGGCCGCTACGTTCTCCATTCCTTTCTTATCTCGTATCTCTATATCGAATTCTTGAAGAAGCAGCACCCATCGTATTAGTCTTGGCTTGGCATCCTGTTTGGAAAACAAATACTTGATAGCCGAGTGGTCAGTAAAAACAGTGGTTTTAGATAAAACCAAATAAGGGCGAAATTTATCGAAAGCATAAACTACGGCTAACAGTTCTTTTTCAGTAGTGGTATAATTCTCTTGGGCAGGATTCAAGGTCTTGCTTGCATAATAAATGGGTTGAAAATGCTTGTCAACCCTTTGTCCAAGGACGGCTCCTAGTGCATAGTCACTCGCATCACACATGATCTCGAAGGGTAAGTTCCAATTTGGTGCTATAATGATTGGGGCATTAGTTAATTTTTCTTTTAAAAAGTCAAATGCCTCTAAACACTCTTTAGTGAAATTAAAGGGTGCATCTTTTAACAATAATTGTGTTAGAGGTTTCGTAATTTTAGAAAAATCTTTAATAAAACGCCGGTAAAAGCCTGCGTGTCCCAAAAAGCTTCTAATGCCCTTCACATTAGTTGGTGGGGGTAATTTAGCGATGGTGTCTATCTTTGCCCGATCCACCTCAATCCCCTTTTTAGAGACTTTATGTCCCAATACTATACCCTCCTTGACCATGAAATGACACTTTTCCCAATTTAGGACCAAGTCGGTTTTCTCACATCTAGCAAGCATCGAGTCAAGATTTGTAAGGCAGTCATTAAAAGAAGATCCAAATACGGAGAAATCATCCATAAAGACCTCCATGAATTTCTCCACCATATCATGGAATATGGCGGTCATGCACCTTTGAAATGTCGCAGGTGCATTGCATAAGCCAAATGGCATGCGTCTATAGGCGAAGGTCCCACTGGGGCACGTAAAGGTGGTCTTTTCTTGGTCCATTGGGTCTATGGGTATTTGGAAATACCCGGAAAACCCGTCTAAGAAGCAATAATAGCTATGGCCCGAAAGTCTCTCTAACATTTGGTCTATGAAAGGAAGGGGGAAATGGTCTTTGCGAGTGGCATCGTTTAGCTTGCGATAATCGATACACACTCGCCAACCGGTTACCGTTCGCGTTGGAATTAACTCATTCTTCTCGTTGGTAATGATCGTCATTCCTCCTTTCTTGGGCACCACCTGGACCGGACTCACCCATGGGCTATCGGAGATGGAGTAGATGATTCCTGCATCCAAAAGCTTTACCACCTCCTTCTTGACGACTTCTTGCATGTTCGGGTTTAATCTTCTTTGATGTTGCACCACCGGTCTGGCTCCTTCTTCTAAGTTTATTTTGTGAGAGCAGTAGGATGGACTTATTCCCTTTATGTCGGAGATGTTCCACGCGATGGCTTTCTTCCTTTTCTTCAGTATCCGTACAAGCTCTTCCTTTTCTGTCTTGGAGAGATCTGAGGCTATAATTACTGGCTTCTGATTTCCTTCTTCCAGAAAGGCGTATTCCAGATGGTTAGGCAGTGTTTTGAGCTCCAATTTAGTGTTCATAGTGGCGTACTCGCCGAGTGCAGGTATGGTACTCGGCGAGTTCATGGCGGCATTTGCGACTGCTGACTTTTCTTCAGGTGTACTCGGCGAGTAGGTCGGGTCTACTCGGCGAGTAGGGCTTTCAGCTTGGTTTTTGAGTTCTTTATACTCTGCTTCCTCCAACAGTCTTTCAATCTCTAGTAAATCTTTCTCTGGATCAAATACTTCTTCAAAAGCTGCAACCTTGCTGGAATCTTCAAGTATGTCTCCTTCCAATAACTCGTCAAGCATGTCGATTGAGAACGCCGTGTCGTCACTACTCCTTGAGTACTTCATGGCTTGGTCTACCCCGAATGTTACTGAGTCATCCCCAACTCGCAATGTGAGCTTTGAGTCTCTCATGTCTACGATGGCGCTAGCGGTGTTGAGGAAGGGTCTTCCAAGGATGATTGGTACTTGCGGGTCCGCCTCCATGTCAAGAATGATGAAGTCAGCCGGGAAGACAAACTTGTCTACTTTCACTAATAGATCTTCACATATGCCTCTTGGGAAAGTAACCGTCTTGTTTGCTAAATGAATTGCCATCCGAATTGGCTTTGGCTCTGGAAGGTCCAGCTTTTTGAAGAACGAGTATGGCATAAGGTTTACACTCGCTCCCGAATCAGCTAAAGCATGAATTGCTGCCAAGTTGCCAAATTGGCAAGGTAAAGTTAAGCTCCCCGGATCACCCTTCTTCTTTGGTAGTTTGTTTAGCATGGCTGCGGAGCAATTCTCATTCAATACTACTTTCTGCACCTCTTCCATCTTTCTTCTATTAGTGAGGAGTTCCTTAAGGAACTTTGCGTACTTGGGCATTTGCATGACGGCTTCGATGAAAGGAATGTTTATTTGAAGAGTTTTAATATGATCAAGGAATTTCTGATACTCCTCTTCCTGCTTCTCCTTTTTGGCTCGGGCTGGGTACGGCATTGGAGGCTGGTAAGGTTTGACGGGTGGCTGATCATGCGGTTTTTCAGATGTACTCGCCGAGTACATCGGTCCTACTCGGCGAGTAGATCTCTCAGATTGTGAATGTTGGTTCTCAGCTTGTGCTTCCGTTTCTTCCTTCTGTGAGTCCTTATTCTCTTCAGTGCGAATGGGGGCCAGGGGAGTAATAACCTTCCCACTTCTTGTGGTAATAATGTTCACTTGCGCGCCTCGTGGGTTGTTCTCGGTTTTGCTAGGAAGCTCTCCCGGTGACCTTTGGTTTAGTTGTTGAGCGAGTTGCCCAAGCTGAGTTTCTATATTATGGATGGATGCTTGCTGGTTCCTGAGCATTGTTCTTGTTTCTTGGATAGCAGCATCGTGGTCACTGTGTCTTTTCTCGGAAGCAGCCACAAATTTAGTTAGCATATCTTCCAAACTTGGCTTCTTTTCTTGCACCGGCTCCTCCTTTTGGTAAAAGCCTCTTCCTTTTTGTCTATACTTCTCCTCCTTGGCCTTCTTGTACTCTTCGTAAGGCAGCCACTCCTTTTTTTGTTTTCGCCAGTCTTCATCATACCGGTCACCGCTCGAATAACATACTTGTGCCTTTTTGTTGCCGTGCTCATCTAAATCACAATCCCTAGTGAGGTGAGGTCCATTGCAGTTTTCACAACCCACCCGTATGGCATGGATAGTTTGATCCATTTTGTCCATTCTCCTATCCATGGTTTTTAACATGGCCATGACCGCGGATAAATCTTCAGTAGCAGCGTACGCGGCTCCCCTCGTGACATCATTCCTAGGGTTGTGGTATTCTCTAGAGTGTTTAGAGAATTCTTCAATTAATTCTTTAATCACCGGGGGTGGCTTCTTTGTAAGTGGGCCTTGTGAGTCTAGCAACTGCCGGGTTGTGACATTAACTCCATCATAAAAGATGGAAACTTCTTGCTGGCTGTTTAGATCATGGTGTGGGCAATTTCGTAGTAAACTTTTGTACCTCTCCCATGCTTCATATAAAGATTCTCCAGCTTGTTGTTCAAAGTTTGCAATGGCCTTCTTGAGTTTGGCTATTTTGGATGGTGGGCAAAAGTGATCTATAAATTCTTCCTTCATTTTGGCCCAAGTAGTGACTGACCCGGGAGGAAGTGATTTGAGCCAGTCTTTAGCAACACCCTTGAAGGTTACCGGAAGCATCCGAAGTAGTTGAGTTTCGCGGGTTACATTTGGAATGTTGAAATAGTCAGCAACATCATTTACTTCATCCAAATGTTTGTAGGCATCTTCATGATCTTTCCCATAGAAAGGTATTTCCTTAAGCGCAGCTAGGATATGACCTTTTAGTTCGAAGGTAGCAGTTGCGGGAATTGCGGGTTGCACAAGTCCCGGGCCATGGTCGTCGCGCATCCTCTTCTTCCATTCCCCCATGGGAATTTCATCAATGTTAGCCATAGTGAATGCTAACTCTTCCTCCGATCCGGTTTCTTGTTCGTACGTTGCCTCCTCTTCTTCCTCGGTCTCGTATCCAATATCTTTTTGGATTGGCTCCTCAATTGTCAAGGAAGCGCTAGAAGCTCCTGATTTACTGCTCTTCTTTTTCCCAAAAACAGTCTTCAAGTTGGACAATGGTGATTTCTTTGGTGTGCTTGAACTCTCCACGTCCTTCCCTTTGTTTCTTTTCAATTCGGATTCGGGATCTTCAAACGGGGGTACCAGTGGTGTGTTTGCTCCTCTGGTCATGAGAGTCCTGAAATTAATCAAATAAAAAAAAACGTAAAAAGAACAAAAAGATTGTAAAAGAAAAGAAGAAAAAATTGCTGGTTAAACTGCTACTCGCCGAGTAGGTGCGAGTGCACTCGGCGAGTATCAGTGATATTTCAAAAAAAAAATTAAGTTTTAACTTTAACTAAAACAGATACTAAAACCTAATTACTGGATACTAAATTGCAATAAATGAACTTTATGCAAGTAAACTCACACAAAGGATCGAAAAAATTAGGAATTAGTTTAATTATGTAGAACCGTTCCCCGGCAACGGCGCCAAAAACTTTATGTGTGTAAATTCAACTAGTTTTATCCCTACTTTTTATTAATAATTTGAGCACACAAAGGCAGTGAACCTGTCTTTAAGTGGTATAGGTTGATAAGTAAGGTATCGAACTCAGGGAACGGAAATTAAACTAATAGCTAATTTTAACTAAAATAAATAATAAAAGTAAATGGTTTTTCTCTAGTTTTGCAAGACTAGAAACTTAACAAATTAAATTTAACTAATTAACTAAAGCAACAACTATTCACCAAATTTGATAAAGATGTTTCTATTTAGGTTCAACCAATTCACTCCTATGGTTATTTTAGTTAAGGTAGATTAATTGCTATTGGTTACCAATGATAGTAGTTAGGTTCATGTTCATTACTCCTAACCCTTAGACAATTAACTAATTTAAGCGTTGATCAAGTGTTTAAACTAATTAATTCCCTAGATTAATTATTTGGATTAAATAAGATTTGTAATAGTCAATTAAGTTATTAATTCAATTAACCTCTTGTTGATGGTTTCTCAAACAAGCTCACACATTAATCTTCCTATTTCCTTATTAATCTTAGTTTCATAATCATTACTTCTAAGCATATATTTTAGCATTCACATAGACATATGAGGTTAACAATTAAGTGATGTTCATGCAACCTAATTGCCTTCCAATTAACAGAAAATAGTAGTGATTAATACATAAGGTTCTTTAACAAACTTAATTTAATAAATCACCAATAGACAATTAAGCAAAAATCAATAATTAAACCATAGGAGTTCTTTGGTATTCCCCAAACAGAAACAAAAACGAGTTTAGCTCATAGTTGCAGTAGAAACAAACAAAGAAACAAAGTTTAAGAAAGCAAACATGTTTAATTCCTAAGTCTAAGTGGTAGAATTAACCTAATTGCTTGAATTCTTCCAACTCTTGAAGCCTAGGGTTCCTTAGCGCCTTCTGAACCTTTTAGTCGCAGCCAATCCTTCAAAAATCGCCAGGAGTTCTATCCCAAGTGATCAGGATTCGTCTTATAAAGATATCTCAAAACAGAGGCTACTCGGCGAGTAGCAGAATCAACTCGCCGAGTAGGTCAATACTTATCCGTCTTCAGGTTAGCAGTCGTACATATCTTCTAGTATCTCATCGTGTACTCGCCGAGTAGGGTCGAGGTACTCGCCGAGTAGGGTCGAGGTACTCGCCGAGTAGGTCATTCTTGGCACCCTTTAATCTTCTCTTGCTTTCCTTTTCTCCTTTTTACATCCAAGCATATCTTTTGGGCTGAAAACACAATTCAAAGCATTTTAAGTACCTTTTGTCCAAATTATTCTCATAATTAACCAAAAATAACTAAGAATATATGTTAAATAATTAACTAATTATGCACATATCAGGTCTAGAAAACCCTAACTCTATAAACAATCACTAAAACAGAAGATGGATCGAGATTATACCTCAAATAAGTACTCCTGAACTCATAATTCCTCCAAATAGCACCTCCTTCAGCCTCCTCTTAATCTTGATCACCTTCTTCTTGCTAAACCAATGATAGAAAGATCAAATATGGCCTCTCCTTCCTCACAAACGATTTAGCTCACTTAGGGTTGTTCTCAAGGGACTGGTAGCCGCAATGGGAGGTTATGAGTGCCCTTAAATAGGCTCCAAAACCCGGGAATTAGGGTTTCAATTGCCAACGCAGACTCGGCGAGTCATATGCTCGATTCGTTGAGTCTGGTCGCGAAGATTCGCAGAAACTTCCTCGCCTACTCGACGAGTCGTGGCACCAACTCGTCGAGTCCCTCCTCTTTCCTGAATAAATAATTAAAATTAAATCATACCCGAAACTCTGGATGTTACAGTTTGGATGTACAATTTATGTACCCATTACTCCACCTCACTCACAAAAATGGGTCCTCAAGAAGAATGAGAATGTATGTTAGATATGAATCTCCATCTATAGTAAAATATTTAAGATCATCAACTAGAGATTTATTCACATCTATATTTGATGATTATTATTTTGATGAATCATATTTTCCAACATTAAGGGGAGAAATAAAGAAGCTGGAAAATAAAATCTCTTGAAAGGAATTGTCACTTTCAGTTTTAGATCCTCGTTCAAGTCAATGTGAATTTGAAATAAAAAAAAAAGATAATTCATTTACAAAATGTAACAAATCAATTGCCAGAAGCATTTACTGACCCTAAGTGAGTAACAAAGTCTCATGTACCAGCTATACATACTCCAGTTAGAATTGATATCCCAGAAGAAAAAACAAATACAACTGCAAATGAATCTTAGGCACGCCTGAAGCGTGGAAGATCAGCCGGTTCCAAAGATAAAAATCATTGAAAATGAAATGAAGCAAATACAATTGATGGTCCAAAAGAGAAAACATAATCTCTTTAAAAGATGAATGAAGCTCTAGAAGAGTCCAATGACATAACAAATGAATATAAGGTACCTGAAAAAATGAAAATGATGAGATCTTAATAAATTATGTCATGATAGGAATAAGATGGGACCAAAATACGACAGAAGTCGACGATAATTTTTCATATCATGTTCCGCGCGCGATTATAAAGAAAATGAGGATCTTGAACCTAAATCTATTGAGAAATGTATGAATAGAAAATATTGGCCAAAATGGAAAGATGAAATAAATAAAGTGCTTAATTCTATTACTCAACGAAAAGTTTTTGGACCTGTAGTCCGTACACCAAACAGAGTAAGAACAGTGGGACACGAATGGGTATTTGTGCGCAAAAGAAACGAGAAAAATGAAGTTGTGAGATATAAAGCAATGTTTGTTGCACAAGGTTTTACCCAAAGACCCGAAATTGATTATGAAGAAAAGTATTCTCCGGTAGTTGATGCAATTACATTCAGTTGTTTTATAAGTGTAACAACATATGCAAAACTAGATATGTGTCTAATGGATGTATTTACCGCCTATTTATATGGTTCACTTGAAGATGATATTTATATGAAAATCATAGAAGGGTTTAAGGTGCCAGAAGCACAAACTTCTAATTCTCGTGAAGTATATTTGGTAAAATTAAATAAATCTTTGTATAGATTGAAACAATCTGGCCGTATGTGCTTCAATTGTTTTAGTACATTTATGTTGAAAGATTGCTATAAAAATGATCCATTAAGCCCGTGTGTATTCATAAAAAGATCCAGATAAGAATTTATCATAATTGATGTTATTGTAGATGATTTGAACATAATTGGAATTCCTAGAGAATTGGAAAAAGGTCACTTCTTGTTTGAAATAAAATTTTGAAATGAATGATCTTGGTAAGATGAAATTCTATTTGGGTCTTCAAATTAAGCACGTAAAAATGGAGTTTTTGTACATTAATATCTAGAAAAGGTGCTAAAAAGGTTTTATATAAATAACTCACATCCATGAGTAACCCGAAGGTGGTAAGGTACTTAGATGCCAAAAAGGACCAATTTCAGCATCATAAAAAAACATGAAAATATTCTTGTTCCCGAAGAACCATATCTTAGTGCTATTGGTGCACTAATATATCTTACCATTAATACAAGACCTGATAAATATTTTGTCGTAAACTTATTAGCAATATATAGTTCTTGTCCAACAAGTAGGTACTTGAATAGAGTCAAACACATTTTTTGATATCTTCGAGGTACAATAGATATGAATTTATACTAATCAAATTCATAAAATGCGAAGTTAATTAGTTATGCAGATGCGGGATATTTATCTGATCCACACAAAGCTCGATCCTGAACATGTTATTTATTCACTTTTGGAGGTAACGTAAATTCTTGTCATTTTGTTAAACAAACTTTAGTTGCTGCTTATTGATGGGTTTTAGCCATAAGAACTTTCCTATGTGCGCATGCAAAACCCTAATGCTTGGATCTAGGCTTTCTAATTAAACATGCTTTGAATCCAAGACTTCTAATGACTAATTAGGTATAAGAACAACACAAACACAGATCTAGAAGTTTACCTTTCAATCTCTTGTTTGATCTTGTTGTCTTGGAGCTCTAGAGTCACAATTGTCACTCCTCTAATGGCTTACAAACACCAACAAGCAAGGAGGATGATTTGAGAGAGAGGAGAGGGGAGGGAATTCGGCCAGGGTTCTCTACTTGAGATGAGATGCCGAATTCCCTTGGCTAGAGGGTCTATTTATACTTGTAGACTCCTTAAGGGTTTCACCTTAAACCCTAGTTGGATAATCTTTCCTTAAAGCAATCCAAATCCATTCCTTAGATTACCTTGGACGATTTTAAGCTATCCCTAGCTTCTAGAATTCGTCCATCCTTTATCCACAAAGGATTTACAGTCTAAAGTGTAACTATCAAACAATTGACAGTTTATACCCTCTTATTTAATTAATATCTTTAAGTCACCAAATTAATACTAATTAATTTATGACTTATATTAATCAAATAACAATATTATTATTCCTTATATTATTCTTATAATATATTAATAATATTTATTCTCTCATAATAAATCATCCTGTCAAGTTGCTATGGTGAAGGCAACCCAAAAGGACCATGCACAACCGGGTCAAATACTTGCCTAATATAGTTGCAGCCTTAGACACTATTCCAACACTTATTCTAACCATGCAGAGATTATAGCAATTTATAAGGCAAGTCATGAATGTATTTGGTTAAGAATTTTAACTCAACATATTTGCAAGAATTGTGGTCTAACGTCTAACAGGGATGTTCCAACCATACTATATGAGGATAATACAACTTGTATAGCTCCATTCAAGGAAGGATTTATCATAGGAGACAGAACCAAGCATATATCACCAAAGTTTTTTTTTCACTCATGATCTTCAAAAAGAATGTGACATCAACATCTAGAAAATTCAATCCAGTAACTACTTTCCTGATTGGTTTACTAAAGCACTTCCTACATCGGAATTTGAAAAGATGGTACGAAACATTGTTATGCGGTGCTTCAAGAAAATCAAGTGATGTGCTAATCAGGGGGAGTTGGAAACATATTGTACTCTTTTCCTTAGCTATGTTTTTCCCACTAGGTTTTCTTAGCAAGGTTTTTAACGAAGCAATTGTTTCGAATATCTATTATTAATCGTGTACTCTTTTTCCTTAATAAAGGGTTTTACCGATTAAGGTTTTAATGAGGCATGATACAATCATCATTCGAGGGGGAATGTTATGAATGATTATTGAGTAAATGACTATCGGATTCTCCATATCCCCCATTACTCTCCATAATTAGTGAACATTATAGCAAACATTATTATGAGTTTTATGAGTGTAGTTATGCACCACTATAATGTGCATTTATATCATACATGACATTTCATCTTCTTTATTTAGTATAAATAGTGAATATTATGTATTGTAAAGTTTTGATGATTTCATCACAAGTATTGGAATAAATGTTCTCTCTATTCTCATGTCTTTCTTTACTTTATAATTTATTTTGTTATTTGATCATATTTTATAACAAAAATTAAGTTATAATATAATTATTATTTTATTTTAGGGAATCTCCATTAAAGTCCTAAAATTATAGTTCAGTTTACGTTTTAGTTCTAAATTAATTTTTTATTGCGAAAAAGTCTTAAAACAGCCAAAAGTTTGTATTTTGACCACTTTTGACCGGTTGAAACTCGTAACAAATTTATTTGAGACTATTTTGTAAACTGACCCAAAATATTAAGACTTTTTAGCAAAATATATATTATGACTTTTTTGCTAACAAAAACCTTATTATTAATATTATTATTATTATTAAAAATATAAATAAGTATACTATTTTTTAAATTCATTATTATTAATATTATTAGTAATACATATAAATATGTTTAAATGAAGAAAAAAAAAAAGAATATTAAAGACATTTTTAAGGATGAAAGTGGAGATGATGGTAATGCTTTAAGCATTGAAATCATAAATGGTTGTTTGTATATTCTCATTTTGTATATGATCATTTCACATTTGTTATTATTGTTTTCAATTCAGAATATTAATATTTAACAATTTAAAAGAGGTTACATATTTTTAAAATTATTTATAAATAGTGATTTTGCGTCATGGACTATCGATGTTATCATTAAATTCTCAGTTTTTTGCTTATCATTCTCAACCTGTAAGCGAACATTTCTTATATATATTTTCTTGAATCGAGTTTGGGTCTGTAACTGGATCGGATCAAGATTATGATGGGGTCTGCTACCACATGTATTAGTGAGTGAGCGTATGTTATAAGCGTATCTTTTGTGTGTAAGTATTTAAATTATCAACATGTGTGTTGTCTTTTTTCATTACTTTACTCATGTGGTTTTTTGGAAACATAGCAGATGTAGCATGATAAAGCAAAACATATCATATTACTTTTTATTAAACAAGATATTATAATTAATACTTTTGAATTTTTCTTTAGGCTACCTATGTAGATGTTTGTAGTGGATATGTTGGATTTGAAAATAAATCCTTCTACCTTAAACAATTTTATATACAAAGTGAAAAATCATTCTACCTTAAATTATTTATAAACAATTTATAAATATGCAACTTTTTTTAAATTGCTAAGAATTAATATTCTGAAGTGAAAACAATAATAATAAATATAAAATGACCATATAAAAAGTAAGACTATACAAGAAGAGATTCATGATTTCAATGCTAAAAACATCATCATCCCCTCCATTTTCACCCTTAAAAAATGCTTTTAATATTTTTTTCATTTAAACGCATTTATATGTATTATTTACAATATTACTAATAACAAATTTAAAAAACAGTATACTTATTTATATAATAATAATAATAATAATAATAATAATAATAATAATAATAAGGTTTTTGTTTGTAGAAAAGTCCTAATATTTTTGTTTGCAGAAAAGTCTTAATATTTTGGATCAGTTTACAAAATAGTCTCAATTTATTTTGTTACCGATTCCAACCGATCAAAAAGGGTCAAAATGCAAACTTTTGCTGGTTTTTAGGACTTTTTAGTAAAAAAAATATTTTAGGACTAAAACGTAAACTGAGCCAAAATTTTGAGACTTTATTGGATATTTCCATTTATTTTATTACAAGATATAACATAGAACATTAGTTGTTTATAGAGGTGGCAATTGTGTCGTGTCGTGTCGGATTCGTGTCGTGTCGAAAAACTAAACGGACCGAAAATGCTTGACCCTAACCCGACCCATTTAATTAACGTGTCGTGTCGTGTCAACCCGTTTATTTTTGTGTCGGGTTTCAAGTTAGGGGTATACGTTGAAATATGTCGTGTCATGTGAGGTTAAAAGATTGAGCATGTTGAAAGAGTAAGATTTGGGTAGGCGGAAAGGAAAAACTAATAGTTTGGAGATGGAATAGATGAACTCATAGCAAGTTCAGACGACAAAATTGAAAG
Organism: Lactuca sativa; assembly: GCF_002870075.4. Lineage (NCBI taxonomy): Eukaryota > Viridiplantae > Streptophyta > Magnoliopsida > Asterales > Asteraceae > Lactuca > Lactuca sativa. The sequence goes on along the minus strand of NC_056631.2, from coordinate 63,506,750 downwards.
AGTAAGAGTTAGGGAAGCAGAAGTGTAACATCCTGAAATAAGGTGCACATATTATTCTTGAACCTTTCCCTAAAATGTCAAATTAGTCCCTAAAAGATAAAAGTTGGCAAGATAGTATGTGGGGCATACGCATGAGTATGCGCAACGTACTCATGCGCCATGCAGAATCGTGGAGGCCACCTAGTACGCTGGGTGTACTAGGCTCAGATGCAAAACCCAAATATTTCATTTGACCCTATATATAGAACAATATGGCCTCATTTCTAGCCACCCTTGTCAGCCTCCAACCCTCTCATAAACCCTAATCTCGTATGTGTGGTTTGTCTGGGTGTTTTTGCAAAAGTTTTGGGTGTTCTTGGCCCTTGTAGTGAAGAAGGAGGTTACAGAATAAGAAGAAGGTGCTAGCAAGCTTAGAGATCCAGAAACTTCCCACCTTTGTGCATCATTTTCAGGTATAAAGCTTATGCCTTGGATAGTGTTCTTCTAGATCTCTTTAGTTTAAGATTTTTGAGCTAAAGTCTTTGTAACGCCCGTAGATCAGGGCTAGTCAATTTAGAGACGTTAAGCGTCAAAAATGACTTTTTGATGGAAGATTATTTTGAAGGAATAATCTTGACTAAGTTGTATTATATGTTACAAGGATTTCGTACATATAAAGAACGCCGAAATCCGAGTTATAACGAAGAAGTTATGACCTGTCGAAGTTTCGCGACAGAACCGGCACGACACAGCGCGACGTAAAAAGTGAATTTACGTTAGAGCAATATTTAGCCTTAGCAATCTAAATGAAAGTCATAGAATACGTTAAACCATGAGCGTGCATAAAAAGAACGCCCAAATCTGACTTCGTATGAGGAAGTTATGATTTTTCGAAGTTTCGACTTAGCGGTATACAGCCCGAATACTAGATTTGAGACCGAGCGGTTTTTAGCCAGAACAATCTAAATGAGAATTGAAGATCTCATTAATTGTAGTAAAACGATAAAAAGATAGGCGAAAACGGACGTCGGATGAAGAAGTTATGATTTTATAACGGAATTTTCCTGTCCCGACCTACTAAAAATAAATAATAAAAATAAAGTCAAAATTAGCCGACGGAGTCTAAACGAAAGTTGTAGATCGTAGTCTCACCTACGCGTGGATATAAAGAACGTCGAAAACGGAGTTCGTATGAAGAAGATATGAATTTTTGAAGTTTATTAAATATTTTCGAAATTAAATTTAAATATATATTGGCCGATATTATCAATGGGGGGAGTCAGCGACCTTATCCAGGTTACGCCCCGCGTAACCTAAGATTACGCCCCGCGTAAATCGCAGATCCAGACCCTATAAAAGGGAGTCGAGTGCAGCCGATTTAATTGCTCATTTCTCTTCTTTCTCTCGCGTTTTTGCATCGTTTTTCGTGCAAGAATTATCCCGAAGCCCCGGTATCATTCCAGAGCCCCGAAGCAAGTCCCGAGGCCCCGAAGATCCCGAGAAGTGATATTCCCGAGCCGAAGCTCTGCCCGCGAGAAGTTCGATTTTTGTGGAGATCTTCCAGATCTGCCGAAGAATACTACTTCTGCAAGTCGTAGTGCTGTCCGATCATCTTCTGATCAAGTGAGTGTATACTACCTTTCATAAACACGATAATAATACAAGTATGGTTCGATTGTATTAAGTATATTGTTGTTTATATGTGTGAGTGTGTGGTTACTTTCTTCTAACGCATAATTATGAAGTATTTTATACGAAATACGTGTTATGTGTATAATTTTTGTTGTTATGTGTGTGAATGTATATTCACTTTCTTCTATCTCATAGATCTGATCTATTCTCTATGAAATACGTGTTATGTGAGTGTGTCTCATCTGTTATGTGGAATAGGTATTAAATGAGAATGTTATACAGGTTTTAAACTATGTATCAAAATATATATTTTTATCTACAAATATGTTGGGTGGAACATGGGTAGATAGTTGATGTGTGAGAAACAGATGAGAGGCCCCGATGTTGTTGTTGTTGATCTAGTTATTCAGCGAGTATGAATTAGAACAAGAGGTTAATTTTAGATCCGGGAGTATGGATCAGGTAAAGAGATAAAACTTGTTATTAGTCCGGGAGTATGGATTAAGACTAAGTTAATTGTCCCTAGTCCAGGAGTATGGATTGGGCACAGTTATTGATCCGGGAGTATGGATCAGATCAGGGTTAGGGTATAGTTAATTGTACTTATTCCGGGAGTATGGATTGGGTACAATTATTGATCCGGGAGTATGGATCAGATCAGGAGGTTAGTTTTAGATCCGTGAGTATGGATCAAGTAGTTTTAGATCCGTGAGTATGGATCGGTGAAGAGGATAGTTTTAGATCCATGAGTAGGGATCAGGTAAAGAGGAAAATTTTAGATACGAGAGTTTAGATCGTGTCATTGTGAGGATCGATGGGGTGGGTTAAGAGTTTCCTTTGTTCTATATTTATAAATATATGATATAACATTGTGGGATGAAAACCCTATATGCTCACCAGGCTCCCAAGCCTGACCCACTCAGTTTTCTTTGTATCACAGGTATTAATACGAAGACATATTTCACAGACAGATTTAAAGGAGATATAAATCAATTGTGTAATTAAATGTAAGTTCTGTTTATGCTTATATGTCTGTATCGGAACATGACATCCCGAGGCTTTATTATTAAATGAAAAATACATTCCCTTTGAGAAGTGTTTTGATAAGTTATTATCTTGTCTTGTTTTGGGAACAAATTCCGCAACCGTTATCTTTAAAAGATTACTCTGAGTTTATAAAACAAAGCATAAACAAAATCGGTCTTTTCTGGCAGTGAAAATGGGGATGTCACAGTCTTCAAGTTTGAACCATTTTTAGTTTGGGAATCTCCAGAGAGTTTAAGTTGTCCTTTCATGCATCTTAAGGCATCTAGATGGATAAAAATGCTTGATTGATCTTCCCTTTTGGCTCATGCATGAGTAAAGTGGCTTGGAATGTATGAAATGATATTTTAGCCTCTCATAGCCATGCAAAGTCTAAAAGCCCAAGACTTTATGGGTTAAGAGATTTTAAATAAGTCAAATATGTAGTTGGAATGGTTGTCTTAACGAATTAAGACCACAAAATAGTAGAAATGGAAGTTTGTGTAGTCCGGATCTGCAGGCGTTACAAAGCGTTCCCGTCAATTTCAAACTGACAATCTAAATACTCATGTGTAACAAGAATTTGATTCCTGAAAATCATTTCTACGATAATTTTAACATCTAACGGGACTAACGGTATTTTAATCTTCTTGAAAAATCGGCTCGACAAAAACAAAAATGTTGCACCGGAATCAAATATAACACATACGGGAAATGAGTTTAAAGTAAAAGTACTTGAGACAACATCAGGTTTGTTTCTATCTTCTTCAGTGTCATTTGAAAGGCTCGTGCTATTGTGACCATGCCTCTTTCTTCATTTTCTTCACATCCTTCAGTCCTCCTCTATCGTTCCGCCCAACATTTCTTGGCACCTTAGTTTTCGCCTTTGGACAATTTTCATAAAGGTGAACACTCTCTTCGCAGTTAAAACATAGTGGTTTATTTGCTGAACAATTTATTGCAGTGTGTCCCGTCTTTCCGCACTGGAAACATTTTAATGGAACAAAACTGATGTCATAATTTCCCACATGCTTTTTGCGACTCTTCTCACATCGTCAACCATCATCTCTTCTTAACTCGATAGGATAGGATTTTCTTGTCACTTTTCCTCTTTTCGTGGATTCTTTGGTTCTTCTTTCCTAGTGGCACTTTTCTCCTATTTATTCTCTATATCCACCTGATAGCTTCATTTTATTTACTTATTTTTATAGTTTATTTTAGTACATTTCATTCGCATTTTAGTTAACTTTCATGCATATTTTCCCTTTTGTTATTTTTATGACCATTTCGGGGTACTTTCTAGTTTCTTGAGCATTATTGCAGATTTTCTTGGAAACTAGCGGGGCGGCACTCTTGCGAGGCGATTGGGCTTGAAGGGAATTGGAGATTTCATGCTTGATGGCCATGAAGGTGATTCATGGGGTGGACTTGTCAATTGCTTGAAGGCTTGGAAGAATTGAGCTTTAAATTTGAAAGATGCGGGGGAACATTCAAGCGTATGAAAATTATTAATCGGGCGAGTTCACGAGCTTTGGAGGATTTAGAGAGGTCAAATTGGGCTTTAAATGAAGAAAAACTTGAAGAAAATGGGCTAGGAGGTGATTGGATTCGATCTGGGCTAGTGGGATATGCTTTAGAGGCCCAAAATCTCAAAGGAGCCCATGTCAGGTACCACCCGCGCAACCCACCCGCGCAGCAGCACACGGGTCGCGCAAGGCCCTGCAGGGGCAATTTCGGGAATCCTTCTTTTGAGCTATTTGAGGAAGGTTGGTGCCCATCTTTTGCATACTCTTGGACATCCGATTTTTGAAGATTCTCTCTGGAGTTTTGGAGACTTTTGAAGGCCAAGAACCCTTGAAGAACATCATATTTTTACCTCTTGATTCTTGCTTAATGTTTGGTACAAATTTCTCTAACTTTGTTTCTTTGTGTTTAGCCATGCTTGGCTAAACTAATCTTGGTTGACTTTTGGTTAATCCTTTGAAATTTTGTTGAATGTTGAAGAATCCATAAACATGTTCTTAAATCTTTATGGGAATGTTTTGTGTTTTAACATCTTATCACTACTTGTATGTTTTAGTTCATGAGTTTAAATATGTTTGTGGTGATTAGTTGGCTAATTTCTTGATTAAGTAAAGGATCTTCAAATTAGCAAGCAACAAATGATTTTTGTGTTGTTTTTGCTTCACACAATCATAAAAACATTTCCTCCAACATGGTGGTGAAAGCATTTGACCCCTCTTGGATTTGGTGACTTTTTAGTTCTTAATGCTAGTTGACTTTCACTAATTACATGCTATTTGGAATTAGTGACTTTGACTAAGGAAATTGTTATGAGCTTCTCTAGCCATTTCAACAATTAAGAAAAGCCTAGGTAATCTCAAGCTCCTTGGATTACTATAGCCAAATTAAGGATTTAAATCAAAGTATTGCACCATTGGATTCTAATGATATGTTCATCAAAAGTCAAAGTGAAGAAACTTTAAGTCAACCATCTCTCCCTCATTGGTTTTACATCAAACTCTTATTTTTGTTGCATTTGTCTATTTAAATCATTGTTAATTCTAGTTGTTTCAAGTATTTCAAAACACCAAACCCCCCCCCCCCCCCATTTTATTTTTATTGTCATTTTCAAGTATTTTTACAAAGAGATTTTTCATAGAGTTATAAATTGAACCAATCTCCGTGGATTCGATCCCTTTACCACTATACACTATTTTGGTGTGTAATATTTAGGGTTATTATTTGTGTTGGCCTCGACAACCACCAAATTTTTGGCGCCGTTGCCGGGGATTGGTTTATTTTTAATCAATTTGTTTCTCTATGCCCAGATCTCAGCGTACAGGTGACTTGATTTACAACCCCGAAATCGAAAAAGAAGCAAGGCGTTTGGCTAAGGAAAAACGAGTTGAACGTGGTCAAACTTCTAACCCCCACGGGGACCCGGAGGTTGAAACCGCTTCATTAAGTGATATAGAACCCGATTCTAGTCCCGACCCTCGCCAAGAAATTCCCGAAACACCACCCCTACAACAAAATCCACCCATTATTGAACCAATTGTAATGGCGGACGGAGGAGAAGTTCCCGAGAGAACCTTGAGGCAAATGATGGAGACCGATGTTACACAAACTCCAACCGGTATCAATTACTCGGTTTTGGAAGGAGGTTCGGAATTGAAGTCAAGTTTAGTCCACCACCTACCAACTTTTCATGGATTGGAGAACGAAGACCCTCATAAGCACTTGAAGATGTTCCACATTATTTGCACTAGCATGAAGCCACAAGGGTCAACCGATGACCAAATCAAGCTAAGGGCATTCCCCTTTTCATTGGCCGATAGAGCAAAAGATTGGTTATTCTATCTTCCACCGGGGTCGATCAACTCATGGACCGACATGGCAAGAGCTTTCCTCGATAAGTTCTATCCCGCCTCAAGAGTCTCAAGTCTTCGAAATGAGATTTGTGGAATCCGCCAAGGTCAAAATGAGACTTTCCATGATTATTGGGAGAGGTTCAACAACTTGTGCTATAGTTGCCCACAACACCAAATTCCGGAACAACTCCTCATTCAACACTTCTACGAGGGATTGTTGCCAATGGAGAGAAGACTAGTTGATGCCTCAAGTGGTGGAGATGTCTTTAGTAAAACCCCACAACAAACAAGACAACTTTTCAACACCATAGCCGCGAATTCACAACATTTTGGCCCTCGCCAAGATATGAAAAGAGACACACAACACAAAGTCAATGAAGTGGGAACATCAAATCTCGAGTCTCAAATCAAAGATCTAACCTCCGTTGTCCAAAAGCTAGCCATGGGACAAACTCCACAAGTGATGGTTTGTGGAATATGTGCAACAATGGGACATCCTACGGATATGTGTCCCATCCTTCAAGAAGATGCGGAGCATGTGAATGCCACGGGAGAGTTCCAAAACTACCACAACAAACCATCCGGTTACCAAAATGCATATAATTCAAGTTGGAAGCCAAATCCCAACATGAGCTACAACCCAAGATCATTGCCTCAAAATGCATTGGTTAGACCATCCTATCCACCACCACAACCTCATTACCAACATCAACAACCACACTATCAACCCAAACCGCACCCTCCACATCATCATCAACAACCTCCTCAATCCCAACCAAGTAGCTCCGGAATGTCTCTTGAAGACATTGTCAAATCTCTAGCCACTAGTACCCAACAATTCCAAAAAGAGACAAGGACTAGTATCTCCAACCTTGAAGCACAAATGGGAGATATAGTTACATCCATAAGCAAGTTGGAATCCCGTGGTAAACTCCCTTCTCAAACCGAAAAGAACCCAAATGTCAATGTGGTGACCTTGAGAAGTGGCAAGCAAGCCGGAGAAAGTAGTTCAAAGAAGAAGCCAAGGGAAGAAGAGGAAGAGATAGAAGTTATTCCCGTTGAAGTACCTATAATCAAGAATGATGCACAAGCCGGAGTTGCAAAGAAGGCTGCCCCTCTAGTAACACCAATAGTCACTCAACCACCGTTCCCCTCCCGACTTTCAACTTCAAAGAAGAATATGGAGGAGAAAGAGATTTTGGACACCTTCCGAAAGGTGGAAGTAAACATCCCTCTACTTGACGCAATCAAGCAAATCCCGAGATATGCAAAGTTCTTGAAAGAACTTTGTACCAACAAGAGGAAGTTGAAGGGAAATGAGAAAATTTTGATGAATGAAAACGCATCCGCGGTTTTACAAAGGAAACTTCCACCCAAATGCAAAGATCCCGGAATGTTCACGGTTCCTTGCAAGATTGGGGATGTCACTTTTAGTAGTGCTATGCTTGATCTTGGTGCTTCTATCAATGTCATGCCATATTCGGTATATGAATCATTAAATGTCGGACCCTTAAGTGAAACCGGTGTCATAATCTCTCTTGCGGATAAATCGAGTGTCTTTCCTAGAGGTGTTTTAGAAGATGTCCTAGTGCAAGTGAACCAATTAGTCTTCCCGGCGGATTTCTATGTGATTGATCTAGATGAGCAAGTGTCCTCCAAATCGGCTCTAATCTTGCTTGGGAGACCGTTTTTGAAGACGGCTAGGACAAAGATCGATGTGTATGCGGGAAGTTTGACAATGGAGTTTGATGGTGAAACAATAAGTTTTAATATTTATGATGCCATGAGATATCCTAGTGACGTGTCATCTTTGTACTTTGTTGATGTTGTTGAGCCAATTACTCAAGAGTTGTTTGAGTTGTCTAACGGTGATATGTTGAAAATGATCTTGAGCAAAGGATTCGATTGTGGGAAGCTAGCCGAACAATTAAAGCTTTATTCTTTGGATCCGGAAGTTGAGAAGTTGGTAAGTAAAATGGAGATGAAAAAATTCACAAGATTAGATGTCAAGCAAATTGAATTGCCCCCAACTCACACAAAATTGCCGCCATCCCTTGTTCAACCACCCGAATTGGAATTGAAGGTCTTACCTCAACATTTGAAGTATGCTTACTTGGGAAAGAATGAAACCCTTCCGGTTATCATTTCAACTCATTTAACCGAATTCGAAGAAGAGCAACTCCTCAAGGTGTTGAAGGAGCATAAAGAAGCCATGGGTTGGACGATTGCGGATATCAAGGGTTTGAGCCCCTCCACTTGTATGCACAAGATCTTAATGGAGGATGAATGCAAGCCAAGTAGAGACGCGCAAAGAAGGTTAAATCCGCCAATGACGGAAGTTGTGAAGAAAGAGATATTAAAGCTTCTTGATGCGGGGATGATCTATCCAATCTCGGATAGCACGTGGGTGAGCCCGGTGCAAGTCGTTCCAAAGAAGACGGGAATCACGGTGGTCGAGAACAACAAAGGTATGATGGTCCCCACTCGTGTGCAAAACGGGTGGAGAGTATGTATTGACTACCGCAAACTCAATGCAAGCACAAGAAAAGATCATTTCCCATTGCCTTTCATTGACCAAATGTTAGAAAGGTTGGCTGGGAAATCTCATTATTGTTGTCTCGACGGGTATTCCGGTTTTCACCAAATCCCGGTGGCACCGGAAGACCAAGAAAAGACGACATTTACATGTCCATTTGGTACTTTTGCCTACCGGAGAATGCCATTTGGATTGTGTAACGCCCCGGCCACTTTCCAACGTTGTATGGTTAGTATCTTTTCGGAATATGTTGAAAACATAATTGAGGTTTTTATGGATGATTTCACGGTATATGGCAACTCCTTTCAAGAATGTTTGACTAACCTCACAAAAATTTTAAAAAGATGCATCGAAACAAACTTGGTTTTGAATTTTGAGAAATGTCATTTCATGGTGAGTCAAGGTCTCATTTTGGGTCACATTGTGTCTAAAAAAGGAATTGAGGTAGATAAGGCAAAAATTGATGTTATTCAAAGCTTACCTTATCCGACTTGTGTTCGGGAAGTTCGTTCTTTTTTGGGCCATGCAGGTTTCTACCGAAGGTTCATCAAGGATTTTTCAAAGATAACAAGACCAATGTGCCAACTCTTGCAAAAGGAGGTCGATTTCGAGTTCAATGAGGCGTGCAAAGAAGCTTTTGACAAGCTCAAAGAGTTGCTTACATCCGCTCCCATCATGCAAGCACCAAATTGGGATCTCCCCTTTGAGATCATGTGTGATGCAAGCAACTATGCGATAGGCGCCGTTTTGGGTCAAAAGAATGGGAGGGCCTCCCACGTGATCTATTATGCATCAAGGACACTAGACAATGCTCAAAGCAACTACTCTACCACAGAGAAGGAGCTATTGGCCATAGTGTTCGCCTTGGAGAAATTTAGACAATACCTACTTGGTACCAAGGTCATAGTGTATTCGGATCACGCAGCACTTAAGTACTTGATGACGAAGAAAGATGCAAAGCCGAGACTCATCCGGTGGATCCTACTGTTACAAGAATTTGACTTGGACATCCGATTTTTGAAGATTCTCTCTGGAGTTTTGGAGACTTTTGAAGGCCAAGAACCCTTGAAGAACATCATATTTTTACCTCTTGATTCTTGCTTAATGTTTGGTACAAATTTCTCTAACTTTGTTTCTTTGTGTTTAGCCATGCTTGGCTAAACTAATCTTGGTTGACTTTTGGTTAATCCTTTGAAATTTTGTTGAATGTTGAAGAATCCATAAACATGTTCTTAAATCTTTATGGGAATGTTTTGTGTTTTAACATCTTATCACTACTTGTATGTTTTAGTTCATGAGTTTAAATATGTTTGTGGTGATTAGTTGGCTAATTTCTTGATTAAGTAAAGGATCTTCAAATTAGCAAGCAACAAATGATTTTTGTGTTGTTTTTGCTTCACACAATCATAAAAACATTTCCTCCAACATGGTGGTGAAAGCATTTGACCCCTCTTGGATTTGGTGACTTTTTAGTTCTTAATGCTAGTTGACTTTCACTAATTACATGCTATTTGGAATTAGTGACTTTGACTAAGGAAATTGTTATGAGCTTCTCTAGCCATTTCAACAATTAAGAAAAGCCTAGGTAATCTCAAGCTCCTTGGATTACTATAGCCAAATTAAGGATTTAAATCAAAGTATTGCACCATTGGATTCTAATGATATGTTCATCAAAAGTCAAAGTGAAGAAACTTTAAGTCAACCATCTCTCCCTCATTGGTTTTACATCAAACTCTTATTTTTGTTGCATTTGTCTATTTAAATCATTGTTAATTCTAGTTGTTTCAAGTATTTCAAAACACCAACCCCCCCCCCCCCCATTTTATTTTTATTGTCATTTTCAAGTATTTTTACAAAGAGATTTTTCATAGAGTTATAAATTGAACCAATCTCCGTGGATTCGATCCCTTTACCACTATACACTATTTTGGTGTGTAATATTTAGGGTTATTATTTGTGTTGGCCTCGACAACCACCACCACCTCTTTCCCTTTCTTGATCTTGACGTCTCAGTTCTATTTCACGATCTCTCGCAACATGTACCACTTGACATAAAGTAGTATACTTGAAATCCTTTATGAATTCACGTATCTGAGTTATCAATCCCCATCGGTATTTCTCGATCTTTCTCTCTTCAATATCAACCAAATATCTTGTAAATCCAATTGTCACACTGTAGTTTGAGAATAATATTCTTTACATAATTTTACTTTGAATTGTTCCCAGGTTAACATAGCCACCAACTCTTCTCCTAAAGTACTAGTTATCATTTCCCACCAAAAATTAGGCTGCTTCAGTCGGCAAATTAGTGGCATAATCCACTTTATCTTTTTCTGCACATTTGCTAGTACATAACTTTTTCTCGGTATGGGTCTGCCACGTCATAGCAGCTATTGGGTCATCTCATCCTAAAAACTTTGTGGGTTTACAATCCATGAATGCTTTAAAAGTGCATCCCATCTTATTTGAAGTCTTTTTTGGATTAAAGTTTCTAATCCAATAACTAAATTGGTATATACTTGAATTAAAAGCAAAATCCTTTTTGGTTTGCCCTCAAAAGTTGTAATTGACTAGAATGCCTTTTGGAGAGAGAGAGTGTGATTTATTAATTTATTATACGATTAATAAATAACAATAAGTAATTTTTTAATATATTATGAGATTAATATATTAATTAGAAATAGTATTATTTTATTAACAACTAATCAAATATTATTTGGGATTACTTTTAAGATTAATTGGATTAATTAAAAGTGCAAGGACTTAAGTTGTAATTGTTCAATTATTGAACAAAAGAGGTTCGAGAACCTTTCATGGTTCATGGGCGGTTTTTGGAAGTTTCTTAAGGGTTTTATATTAATCCTTAAAGATAATTAAGGAGTTGAATAATTTCCAAATTCGAAATATCAATATAATATTCAAATTAGGGTTTTCAAGGCTCCTTGTATCAACTATAAAGAGAGTCCCTTGTCTCCTTGTTTTCGTCCACTCTTGCACTCAAAGGAATAGCTGAAAACTCTAATCCCCTATCCTCTTTCCTCAAGTGTTCTGATTTTTAGGGTTTAGGTACAAATCATTAGAGGCATTGGATTTATGGTTCTTGTTTTCCAAGACAATTTTAAGAAGGAATTGTTTTGATTATTTTCTATAATAATCAAAAGGTATGTAAACCCTAATCCCTTGTTAATTTCGATTATAGTAGGGCCCCTTAGGGTTCTTTGATGTTCATATATTATAGTTATCAATAGAAAAAACTTAGATCTAAATAGGTTGCATGTGAACTTAAGGGTTAAGTTATTTCGCCTCATGCTTTGAATTATAACCTATAAAACATATTAATGGTATCAGAGCCTTAGTTTTCTATTTGATTGTTCATAATAAAGAATAGATCAAAATCAGGGTTTATAGAAATTAAACCCTAATGACCTTGAATTTTCGCAAATGGCTAGGGTTATTGAAACCTTAGCCACCACCCTTATTTTCCAAAATCCCTAGGGTTCCCTTATGGTTTTCTAGTTTCCTTAATTATTATTTTAAAAGCCTTAAAGTTTGAATAATTATAATTGGATAACCCCAAACCATAATTTCTAAAATTATGAGAGTTTTGGATCAGGATTAGATTTGAATTGTTTAATTAATTGTTTAATAGAAAATAATTATTTAGTCCCTAAATGATTTAAATTAATCTAATTAAAAGAAAAGATTAAATCATAATTTGTTTAAATTTTAATTGATAAAAACTTTAATTTAGATAATTAATATTTAAACATAGTATTTTGAAAAGTTTTAAAATACACCTTATACTATATATGATTAAATGTTTAATATATTATATGTATAAGAAAAGTTAGTCAAATCAATAGTAGGTCTCATTCAGGAAACCATGTTATAAATAGGGTATAAGGAAACAACGTATAAAATGATCGTTGATTAGGTGTCTATTCTCACCCACCGCTCTCCTGTGTGTTGGAGGGTCGTTAGCCGAACGGGTTTTTTAGGACATAATTTCGTTAAAAGTATAATGATATAAAGTAACAAAACTATTTTAAACCCCATTCTAGTTACTTTAGGGAAAAATGTGAAATTGTATGCTAATCCATGAAAATGCACATGATTTTTATTAGTCGCTAGTGAAGCATGTATGGTTAACTAGCACACTAATTTGGGACTATAAAGCTGTATTGGCGGCACAACTCGAAAATTATAATTGTTAATGGAGCATGTGTGGTTAACCAAAACATTAATTAGAGATGATAAATGACATCGAGGTTGTCAAGCGGGTTTGCATGGTTAGTCAAATCTTGTTTGTGATCCTCGGTATCCAAGTCACAAATAGAAGAGCATAATCTGAGATTAAACAAGACATTGATAAGATTCAATGAATCTCAAAAGATCTAGGAGTTTCATAGATTAAAATTGGTGAATTGTTTTACCTACCTTCATAAATCTGCAATAAGACTATGACATCCCTCTTCTTGCTTGTGAATTGTATTTTGGATCTTAGTTTTGAATATTTATTTTGGGTTAAAATATTAAGGATTTATATCAACTAGCTAAAACTATCTCTCTTATATAGATTACTACTCCAGGAGATGCTTCCGCTGCTCAATTTTCCACCAACAACTCGAACTTCACTCATCTTTTGATCTTATCCAAAGATAAACTAGCTGGTCCAAACGATACGGACTAGATGAAAAATCTCAAAATGATTCTTCGATATGAGGGCAAACAATATGTACTCGATAAACTTCTAATCAAAGTTTATGAGTCAACTGCTACTTTAGAAGAACATGTTGCCTACAAAAAACACTATAACGATGCAACAAAGGTCGCTTGCGTCATCTTTGCAACCATGGTACCTGAGTTGCAAGAGTTATATGCAGACTATTGGCCATACGAGATGTACTTGGACCTTACAGAAAAGTTTCACAAGAAAGAACTTCAAGAAAGGTATGAGTTCGTCAAGGCGTTAATGGCTTGCAAGTTGAAGGAGGGAGAATCTGTCTGCAATCATATGCAGAGAATGCAAAGATATGTGGAGCATCTGGGAAAGCTCAATGTGACTTTTGAACAGGAGTTGGCCATTGACATGGTCCTTAAATCCTTACATCTCAATTATGATAAGTTTATCTTAACTTATCATTTGAACAACACGGATCCCACACTGACCCAACTCCACAACTTGTTATAGACAACTGAATCGGGGATGAAGAACAGTCAGGTCCCTCATGCGATAAGTGCTCATGTCCTTGCCACTAGGAAAAATAGAGGAAAGAAGAGGAAGCCTAATCCTCAATCGAATTGGAAGGGCAAGACCAATACTGGAGCGTCTGGCATTTGGTCAAAGACAAAGCCCAATTCTAATATTCCTGCTGTTAGTGACCCCAAAGAGGCCACTTTCTACTATTGTAATGAAAAGGGGATTAGAAATGAAGTTGTCCTAAATACTTGCATGATTTGAAGGATGGCAAATTCAACCCATCTTCGGCAGGTATGCACACTATTCAAGTCAATAACTCACAACTTACTCGTTCTTGGGTCCTTGACATAGAATGTGGTTTCTATATTTGTTATGATTTGAAGGGGCTAATAGAAGATGAGGAAGTGGAGCATGGAAGAATAGATCTAATCATGGGGAATAGGCGATCTTCACTTGTTACCAAGATTGGAACTTATGGTCTTGTGCTCGGTGGTGATGTTAGAATAGTTTTGATTAACTATTGTTATTCGTCAGAAATGATGTGAAACATTATTTCTTTTCATGCATTGTTTAGACAAGGTTTTCGATATTTTTTGATGATATGAATGATTTGATTTTAGCTTATAAAATGGTGTTTTTATGTTTAAAGATTTGCCTTCTAATGGTGTGTATGAAACTGTGATTTGTGTTGATAACTCAGGCAATAGTGTATTACACATTGATTGGGCACATCAACAAGACACGCATCGCCCAACTCCAAAAACATGGAGTGTTCGAATCATTTGATTTAAGGTCAGATGATGAAAGTGAGTCTTGTTTATTGGGGAAGATGACAAAATCATCTTTCACTGGAACATATGAAAGAGGTGAAGGATTGTTGGACATGATCTATACTAATGTATGTGGGCCCTTCAGATCTGCTACAAGGGATGCAAATCGATACTACATGACATTTACCGATGATTATAGTAGATATAGTTATCTCTACTTATTAAAACATAAATCAAAAACCTTGAAAAGTTTAAAGAGTTTAGACATGAGGTCTAGAATCAATTGGCCAGGAAGATAAAGATGTTTCGGTCTGACAGAGGCCGAGAGTATCATAGTATCGGGTTCCTCGACTACCTCAAGGAATGTGGAATAGTTTCACAATTGAGTTCTCCTGGGACACCACAACTTAATGGTTTAACTGTGAGGAGAAATTGAGCCTTGTTAGACATGGTTCGTTTTTTGATGAGTCGAGCTTCTCTTCCTATTTATTTGTGGAGGGTATTCTTTAGAAACGACAACCTATGTCCTAAATCTTGTTCCTAATAAGAAGGTTGCCAAAACACCTCATGAGATGTGGACATGGAAAGTACCCTCACTCACACATATCAAGGTCCCGGGTTGTGAGGCTCTCATGAAACGAGAAACTCATGACAAACTAAAACCCATAGTAGAGAGGTGTATTTTCATTGGCTACCCACAAAAGTCTTTTGGATACTTGATCTACAGGCCTATTGAGAATGTGGTCTTTGTAGCTCGAAGGGGAGTCTTTCACGAGATAGAACTCATATTTAAAGAGGAAAGTGGGAGTATAATTGACCTTGAAGAAATTCAGGAGTCAACCAGTGAAGAAACCTTAGAAGACACTAACTCTCAACCAAAGGATGTGATACCTATTTATCACATTAACAGATCATTAACTCTTTGTTGATCTAGTAGGATCAGCATGCCACCTTCGTTTTACGGTCTCCATATAACGTCGGATAGTGACACGTTTATCAATGATGGTAGACTAGTAAATTTAGATGAGCTAGCTAACTACAAGGAATCAATGGCGAGCCTTGAGGCTACCAAGTGGAAAAAGGCAATGAATAGCAAGATCCATTCTATGTATGATAACCAAGTTTGGATTTTCGTTGATCATGTACCAGTTCGAAAGACAGTTGGGTGCAAATGGATCTTCAAGAAGAAGACCAAAATGGAAGGAAAGGTGCACACATTCAAGGCACAACTGGTTGCGAAGGGCTTTACTCAAACCTAAGGGATTGAATATGATGAGACCTTTTCACCAGTTGCTAAGATAAAGTCTATCAGGATAATGCTAGTAATAGTTATGTTTCATGATTATGAAATATGGCAAATGGATGTTAAAACGGCTTTCCTAAACGGGAAGGTGACTGAGTATGTTTACATAACTCAGCCAGAGGGTTTTATACATGCCAAGTTTCCTGACATTGTGTAAGCTTGAGAACTCCATTTATGGATTGAAACAAGCATCTCGCAACTAAAATCTTTTCTTCCATGAGAAAGTCAAAGAGTTTTGTTTCTCTAGGAGTAAGGATGAGTCATGTGTATATGTCAAAGCTATTGGGAGTATAGTGACTTTCCTAGTACTGCATGTTAATGATATACTCCTTATGGGAAACGACATCCCGAACTTGCAATAAGTTAAATCTTGGCTTGGAAAGTGTTTCGCCATGAAGGACCTATGGGAAACAACCTATATTATTGGAATAAGGATTTTGAGGGATAAAAAGAAACAACTTACTAGCCTTAGTCAAAGTATATACTTGGATAAAATACTAAAACGTTTTAGCATGGAGAATTCCAAGAAAGAGGAGTTACCCACCCATCATACTGTTAAGTTGAGTAAGACTCAGAGCCCCAATATTGAAGAGGAAGCAGCATACATAAGTCGGTTCCTATATGCTTGGGTTGTAGGTTTGATCATGTATGTTATGATATGTAATCACCCTGATGTGTCTTATGATTTGAGCATAGTAAGTCGATTTCAAGACAATCCTAACATAGCTCATTGGACTGCAACCAATAGCAATCTTAAGTATCTACGAAGGACGAAGGACATGGTTCTAGTCCTTGGTGGCAGCGATAGGTTAAGAGTGAGTGGATATAGTGATGCCAACTTTCAGACAGATCGAGACAACTTTTATTCTCAGTCGGGCGGGGTATTTGTGTTAAATGATGGAGCAATGACGTGGAAAAGTTCCAAGCAGGATATGGTGGCTGATTCGACTTGTGAATCATAGTACATCATGGAAAATGAGGCCTATAGGCGACGACTTGGTTAAAGAACTTCATCAACGATCTTGGACTAATCCCAACCATTCAAGTGCCATTGGAACTTTTCTGTGATAATGAAGGGGTGGTTGCTTTGACAAAAGAACCAAAGGATCATGGTAGATCCAAACATATCGACAGGAAATGCAATTATATCATACATAAGGTTGAAGAAGGTCGTCTCTTGGTGAAGCGAGTATCATCAGAAGACAATCCTGTATATCCTTTCATGGTTGGGCATTAGGGTAAGACCATGTAGAGGTTTGGGCCCAATTTGGAAAATTGGGCCATATGTTGGGCTTTGACTCATAGTCGACTTTTGGGACTTTGGATTGGGCCTTGGGCTTGAGTCAAGTTAAGCTGGGGGTAAAGTAGCCTTTTACCCCAAGAATGGACTTATGGGTATATATTGGAACCCAATTACTGACGAGGTGTTATTTTGATGATTGACGGTTTGGGAATCTGTCATCCAACATCTAGAGTTTTGTCTGTGGGACTTATGCAGTGTGAGGTGAGTTACCTTCCAGTAAGGGTGGGTCTAAGGCACCAATGCCAGCCCACCAGTAGGTGAATATGTTTAAGATGATTGTCTTTATGGTAATTGTCTGGTTTGCCACTATCTGATATGCTTTATGTGCTAGGATACTATGATATATGTGATAGTAGTAGTAGGGGTGAAATAGTCCCCAGATACTAGTTGAAACTTACCGAATGGGTAGACAATACCCATCTATGCCTAGCAGTATGTTTATGATATGTTATTATGTGGTAGGGGTAGGGGTGAAATAGTCCTTGTAACCGGTTGAAATAAACCGAAGGGTAGGTTGGGCACCCAGATATGTCTGGTAGGGTTGGTCGAGCACCTATATATGCTTGATAGGGGTAGGTCGGGCACCCTGATATGCCTGAATGGGGTAGGTTGAGCACCCAGATATGCTCAGCAGGGTAGGCCGGGCACCCAGATATGTATGGCAATATGTTTATTGTATGGTATGTGTTATGATGGGGGAATTCACTAAGCTTCGTGCTTACGGTTTTCATTTTTGGTTTCAGGTACTTCATTTTCAAAGAAAATGAGCCGGCTCGATCGCAGCGCATCACATTATGTTTTCCGCATATGAGATCTTTGGGATTACACTCTGATATTGTTTTATGATAACTTTTTTTTATTGTTGACACTTTGGTTTTGACATGGGACTTCATATCCGAAGATCAAGTTATGCAGTAGCCATAGTATCGTATGATGTAGCTTATTAGAGGCATAGTCTAGGGTGAGCTTGAACACCTATGTAATAGTTTCAAGAAATAATAAAATCTTCGTTTTGTTATCTGGTATGTTAAATTGTTATGTGATTTTCTTGAATGGTGACTTGGAAAACTACGAGACAATACTTGGGACGAGTATGAGTAGGTGTGAAAGGTAGTATATGCATATACTACCGGAAGCACAGGACTCACGCTTGGATCAGGGAAAGTCACAAGGTTACCAAGAAACTAGTAATTGATTTCGTTTTATTCAAGTATGGCGTCACCATTGTTTCGGTAATGACTAAGAAAAATTGTTGTTATCCCGACCCTAGTGGTCATATCAAATTGAGTCTGAATACGATAAGTATGATACATGGTTCAGAGAACCAAGTTTGATGACTTAAGCTGGAAGATTGAAATAAAAGATAATCAAAGCGATCATTAGAGGTATCGTGATAGTTGGTTGTAGCTAGAAATTCTACCTTTTAAGATGTGATTATATCACGTTAGAACATGAAGGAAGGTATAATATGTTCTGGAAGACTCTAAGAGACCTGAGTCTAAGCGTTACAACATACGATAATAGGTCATTAGAATATGACATATCGTTCCATTGTAGTAATAAAAGAGCTTATCTTAATTTCGTATCCAGTAAGGATCGAGATTGTGACTTGAAGGTCGTTATCTGGAGTCTAACGTGAGATAGGGAGCAAGTGCAAGATCGAGCACCGCCTACAGTCAAGGAGTCCAAGAGTTAGATATTCATTCGAAGAAACAAGGAAGTTACGATTATTACCAAGGATGAAGAGATAATGTTTGGAGTCATTATACTGCCATGTTTCGTTAATGATTCCGGTACGTAATCATCCTAAGGGGGAGATAATTGTAACGCCCGTAGATCCGGGCTAGTCAATTTAGAGATAATAGGGGTCGAAAATGACTTTTCGGCAAAAGATTATTTATAAAAAATAATCTTAACCAAGTTGTATAATATGTCTCAAGGTTTCCATACATATAAAGAACGCCGAAATCCGAGTTATAACGAAGGACTTATGGCCCGTCGAAGTTTTACGGCAAAACCGGCACGACACCGGGAAGCGTAAATAGTGAATTTACAATAGAGCAAGATTTAGCCTTAGCGACCTAAACAAAAGTTGTAGAATATGTTAAACCAAGAAAATCCATAAAAAGAACGCCAAAATCTGACTTCGTATGAAGAAGTTATGATTTTTCTAAGATTCGGCTTAGCAGTGCACGGCCCGAAACTCAAATTTTAGTTCGAGCGGTTTTTGGATTACGCGACCGAAATGAGAGTTGAAGAACTCATTAATAGGAACTCAACGGTAAAAAGATAGACGAAAACGGAGTCCGTATGAAGGAGTTACGAATTCTTCGCAGTCATTTAACAGTCTAAACGCCTCCTACTGTTAAATTTGAGATCGGTCGAGAATTAGCCGACGGAGTCTAAATGAAAGTTGTAGATCTTGTTTTTACCTACACGTGGAAAAGAAGAACGTCAAAAACAGAGCTTGTATGCGAAAGTTACGGGGTTTAGAAGTCAGTAGGGTGCTGCTGCAAAAAAGGGTGACGTGGCTGAATATGTGCCAAGGCTTTCTCCCCAAGGAAAGCCATCAGGTGATGACACGTGGCGCTGACTCGGCAACTCACTAAACCGACTCGGCGAGTCCGTCAGGATTTCACCCTATAAATAGAGGTGTCGGGTTCCCTCATTTCCTCACCCTTCAACCCTCTTCTTTCTCTCTCTAAACTCTCTCTCTAAGCCTCCCTAACCCCCCAAAGCCTAGGGTAACTCCCTAGCACGAGGCGGAAGCCCCGGAGTGCCCGAAGGCTCCGAGAAAAGAGCCTTTCGGCTCGAGAACGCTGCTCCAGCAAAGCCCGGTTTTCGAGAAAACCCGCTGTAAGTGAGTTGTACCTATCCTATCTTTAGTATAACTTATGTTACAATATAGTAATGTTATTAGGACCTTATAAGGAGTGTTTGGGCTATTATTATGGGTTATATAAGTATTTTTTAACTCTTATATAATAATAATAATAATAGCTAGACTATTAAATTATTCTCGTCAAACGTTAGACTAAACTCTAGTGGTAATGATACTAGGTTCCGTCAAGGGATAATTGTTTTAAGAGTAACGAAGTGTTATCCGAGTGCCGACTCACCACCTTATCAAGTGAGTGCATAGTTACTTTCATATTACACATAGATATGAAGTATTTTATATAAACTACGTGCTATGTGTGCATATTATCTGAATACTTGTTGTCTATGCTGGATGAACGTTTTATACATGTTTTAAATGATTTAAACTGTATACGTATTTTATATATACGAATATGTTGGGTATGACATGGGTAGATGAATGATGAGAGATAAAAGATGATGTGAGTAAACATAGGCAGCTATAGACTTGGTGCCTAATAAATTACCTCGGCAGCTATGGACTTAGTGCCTATTGGACAAACACTGGTAGCTATGGATTTAGTACATGTTAGGAATTGGTAGCTATGGACTTAGTACCTATTAGTTAAACACTGGTAGCTATGGACTTAGTACCTGTTAGGAATTGGTAGCTATGGACTTAGTACCTATTATTTAAACACTGGTAGCTATGGACTTAGTACATGTTAGGAATTGGTAGCTATGGACTTAGTACCTATTAGATAAATACTGGTAGCTATGGTATTAGTACCTGATGAATAAACTATAGCAGCTATGGAATTAGTTCTTTACGAACGGGCATTGGCAGCTATGGATTTAGTGCCAGTCCTATAACCCTGGAAGTAAGGGACTTCGGGATAAACGAATGCAGGATAGATGACTCTTAGGATAAATCCTTAAGAGTAAAGAAGATAATGGGGATGGGTAATTGGGTTGATTGTTTGATTGTTTAAACATAATAATTATATTATTGTGGGTTGAAAACCGTATGTACTCACCAGGTTTCCCAACCTGACCCACTCAGTTTATTTATATCACAGGTGTCGATATGAAGTGACATTACACTGAGAGATTAAAGAGATGTAGATCACTAGTGTAAATAAATGTAAGTTCCGTTTATGCTTATGTTCCTGTATTGACGATGACATCCCAAACGCTTTAAAATGAATAAAATACGTTTCTTCGAAAATGTTTTGATAATGTATTTATCGTATTTTTCTGGGAACAAATTTCGCAACATTTTTATGAAAAGAAGTACTCTGGTTTTTATAAAGCATAAACAAAATCGGTCTTTTCTGACCGTGAAAATGGGGACGTCACAATATAATGGTATGAATAGAGATATGCTTGTTAGATTTTTCCCATTGTCTGAATGTTGCTTGTTTTGTGCTCTGTGGGGTTCTTGGTGATGTGAATTGACTACTAAGTCGATATGCAAGGTCACATGGGGCACATGTTGGATAATCTCAGAGTAAAGGACTTGGACCTATTACGCAGCTCTTTTTTTAGTCCAACTGTTCTAGGATTGGGTCTTTTACTTGAAGGATTATTTGATCCTTATTGCATGTGACTCTATCCATGAGGTAGTTAGTTGACATTGGTAGAAGTCTTTCAACAATTGAGGGCTAGGTGAGGTCGAAAACCTGGGAAAGCCTAGGAAATGCTTTAATGGATTTGATTGTGTTGTCAGTGAGCATTCAAGGTATCAGTTTGAGAAGGTGAATTGGAGGATTTAGGATGATTCTTAAGGAAAGTATGGATAGGTGTGGAAGGTAGTATTGGGCCTATACTGCTGAAAGCACAAGATCCATACTCAAATCGAGGAGAGTCTTGGAGAGTCCAGGAAGCCTATGGAATAAGGATTCTTGGGTACTTTAGGATCTTTGGAATATCAGTTCAGTACGGTGTATAGCACTCAGGAATGGAATTCGGATTCCAGTTTCGGCTCAGGAGCTGGCCCTAGGCCAGTCGATGAGCGATAGCAGAAGTTCGTCTCATCGGAGATTACTCATGGAGTTTTGGGAATGGACCTCGATGGTCTTTCGTACAACCGAGGAAGGGATTTGGGTGCTTTCGATAGTCATCTCAAGGTCTTTCGGGCCAAATTTGTCGTGGGGTAGTTAGGGGCTCATCTGAAGCCCAAAGTCCGTGAATCCTTAGAATCCTTTCGGAAGGATGATCCTATAGTTAGTTCCTGTCATCGGGATCAGAAGGGAGTTTTACACCATGATCTCAGGAGGGTCAAAGTATCTCTGGAGAAGGTGATCAGGATTCCTCCAGATGTTGCGGGTATGTCATCTTCTACTGCTACTAGGTGGATGTCGAGAATTTGTATTGTTTTGGAATTATGAGTGAGTTTGGATAAGTCAGATGTTGGGTCGATTCTCTGCTATTGTCTGGGTTATCAAGGATTGTTATATGCCATTATGCATGCCGAAAACTCCTTGATGAACCTACAGAGGGACGCATCTTGCAGAGTGGGTTCCGTGTGTACCGTTATCATTCCGGATCTTTGTTAGGATTTGTTCAGGAGTATTATTTAGAAGATATTTGGTCAGGTTAGAGCGATAGTTCTCCAGTGAATTCAGAGTTCAATGGTTCTATCATTGTTCGGGTATGGTCGATAATTGTCTATGGAGAAACTTTGGAGTTCAAGGCACAATCGTTGCTAGGAAAGGATTGGTAGCATGAAGATGGTAGTGCCACTTGCGGGTGTTAGATGCATAAGTGGTTATTCATTAGATGTTCAAGAGAATTGTATTTTTGCATGGGTTGTGTTCGTTAGAGTTCAGTGGTGCTGTGGGATTTGCGGGTGTTAGATGCATAAGTGGTTGGTCATTAGATGTTCAAGAGAATTGTATTTTCGCATGGGTTGTGTTCGTTAGAGTTCAGTGGTGCTGTGGGATTGAGAGTGGGAACGAGGACTCATCAACCAGGGTGAAGATTAAAGCCTCCAGTAATCAGCATGGGAAGATGGATTGAGGTGTCATACTGGACCAGATTTCAAGAGTACTCATCAAGATTTCTGAGGATAGGCGATCTCAGGGTTTAACCGGTGATTGATCGCTAGCATTGGTAAGCACAAGTTTTCATCAGTGGGATATTAGAAAGCGAGAAGGATTGGGAATCCTTCAATTCTCACATGCCATGAAGACTTGGTCGAATCTAAGTGGGGGAGAATCGACCAGGTATTCAGGAGCATAAATAGGTGTGAAACTAGGATGAGTTTCGCATCTCCTTCAGGGAGGAAGGCGGTCGAGTGACCATCTAGGTTGAGGATTTGGGTGAGTTGGGAGTTCAGAAAACGTTCCAATATTTGGATCTCGCTTTTCCTTGGCATCGGATAACAGGTTTAGGGAACCAGGGTATAGGTCCAATTAGAATTCAAGTTTAGTTGAGTGTTAGGTTGAGTGCGTGTTCGACCCGGTTTGGGCAGTGTTGTAAGACTACGGGGGTAACCGTAGCATTCACCAGCGGTTAGATAGTATGAAAAGTGTTGTAACGCTGTGAGGGTAGCCGTAGCATTCACTAGCAGTCAGTTAGCATGGAAAGTGTTGTAAGACTGCGGGGGTAGCCGTAGCATTCACTAGCGGTCAGATAGTGCTAGAATGTTGTAAGTCTGCGGGAGTAGCCGTAGCATTCATAAGGTTGGTAGATAGTGATTGAGTGTTGTGAGACTACGGGTGTAGCCGTGGCATTCACTAGGTTGGTAGATGGCATGGGCGCGTTCTTGGAACGCGAAAGGTAAAGTATTACCCACCAGTTTGGGTGCAGCAACGAGGATATGAAAATCCACGAATTGGATTTCGGAATTACCCAGATGGATTAGATCTGGTTGAGCCAGTGAAAAGACTGTAGGAGCACCACTACAATTATGAGATCGAGGAAGAAATGGACTGCTTAAGGTCGTTTGTGATATGATATAAGGCTACCATTGGTCATGTAGCAATCACTTTTAGCCTTGGATATGGTGACGCCAGGACTCGACGTATGAACCCGCGCGGTTAGAGCTACTTTAGCATGATAACTAGTGGCAACTAGTTCCAGAGAAGGATTTCGTTCGAAGGTCATGTGAGGCGACTAAGTGGGAGTCCTTTGGCTCCGCAGCCGTGTCGGAACCCGGTATTTCAGATGATTGACAAACGAATAAAGACCAGGGAGGTCTCGGTAGATTTTGGAAAACAGCCATGTGGCAACATACTATTTCATACAATTCAGTGTTCCGAGCAGTTTCAATGTTTGGGCAGTAATAGTATTTGTGTTTTAGGTTGTAGGTACGGATGGAGTAACTGCTTGCTTGGGTTATGATAAGTCACTCACATCGGGATTATCTGAGCCTTAGCCAAGCATAAGTGATCTGCAAGGACAAATAGGCTTGTGACTCTGTTTTCCAGTGGGAACCTCGAGATATCAGAAGTTGAGAAGTCAGTTGAGAGACAAGTGGACAGGGTTCAACGATAATGTTTCAGTATGGACGGTCTGTTAGGGAGTCAGAGCATCTCGAGACTGCAGATTTCAGATTGAGTAAGTGTGATTGTTGCGAGGAATTCGTTCACCTGTGACTTTTAGGGCCTTGCGAAGGTTGGTCACGGTTACCTTGGGAAGGCTAGGGTGTGCCTAGGATTGTGGCCATGTTACTTGAGTGGTTTGGCATGTAAGAAGTGGTAAGGAATGATTTTGAGGACGAAATCTAATTTAAGTAGGGGAGAGTTGTAACACCCTGTTTATTAAATAAATAAATAAATAAATGAATAGTAGCCCTAAAATCAATAATAATTTAGCAAGGTGTTGGTTTCGAGGAGTTAATTGTCATAATTTTAGAAGTTGGGGGTTAAAATGGTAAAATCCGAATTCAGTTTGTAAATATTTATGAAGACAGGGGCTCCGTGGTAATTATTGGGACTTAAGTTGAAAAGAATGAGAGGAGGAGGGACTAAAAATGTTAACATGGCTAAATTTTGATCATTGGACCTAAATTGAAATGAATTTAGAATGATGAGGGCTAAAAGGGTAAAATATGGATTCATTTTGAAAGAAAATGGGAAGGAGGGACCGATTCTGTTGTTATAGGATAAATTTGTATGGGGTTCGGGGTATATAACCTATCACCCTGGTAAACCCTAACCCTAACCAAACCATCTCCAACCGCCACCCTCCTTATACCCCCCACTCCCTCCGGCCGCCGCCACCATTCACCTCGTTCGTTCTCTGACCACCTAGCACCATTGACCTGCCCTTGTCACTGGCTACATTAAAGACCGACGATGAGCGGAGGGTAGCCTCTAGACGCTACTGCTTCATCGATCTCCATTAGTAACCAACGCTGTCGGACCTTTTCCGTCTTGCTGCTGTCGCTGTTGTCATTTCCGAAGAGAAGAGAAGCCATGAATTGGAGTTGGACATTACGGAGGTTACTGTCGCATTCATTCCATCGAAGAAAGTGACTCCTTCTCTTTCTTTCATGTGTGAAGCCAACGACAACCAGCTAGCCCGCTGTCGCCGCCGCCCGACAACCCTCTTTCCGATGATCTGATCATCGTTTCCCACCATGAAGGGCTATCGTGTTCGTAAGTGTAGGCTTTCTGTTGAGTAGGTTTGTGCAGAACCACCATGGCAGCCGGCCATGGTGGCTACTGCTGTCAATACTACCATTAACCACTGTTGTCTCCATTGCGTGTGTATGTTGTTGCCGCCGTACGCCACCAGGAGGGTGGTTGGGTGCTTGCAAACAGAAGCATGGTTGGGTGTGTTTCTATTGTTGGTGTGTTTTTTTGTATAGTGTTGTTTGACGGAAAATCGGGAAAAGCTACCACCACCACCACTGTGAGGTGGTGGCTGCTACCATGTACCACCACCAACCACCACAAGAGTGGTTGTGTGTGTGTGTGTTTATCTTAATATGTGTGTTATTTGGGATTTTGGCATTGTAAATTGTAATTAGTGACTAGTGTAATCAAGAAACTCATAACTACCACCGTAGGGTGGTGGCTGCCGCCACCAGCCGCCGTGTTGGGTGGCAGTGTGCTTTGTTTGTGCTTAGATTTTGTTTGGGATGTTTGGACAAAAATGGACTAGAACCATAACCACCACCGTGAGGTGGTGGCCGCTGTCGTGAGCCACCATGAGCTGACATTGACCATCATTACCCGAGGTGGTAGTCGGTGGTGCCTAATGAAACCCTAATGCGTCTAAGGACTTAGCTTTTGGTCCTATTGGGTTGTGATTGGGTTGGAAATCCTAATTAGGGTTAGAAAACCCTAATTTTGGACTTATTGGGACCCGCGTTTTGGTTCTTTCGATTTGAATTGTGAATTACAACCGACCACATCATATGATGTATTTAGTAGAGTAATAGACTTAATGGATTAAGTCCTTAATGGGTTAAGTAGAAACACTTAACCCTAATCTCATTTTATGTGAAACCCTAATCTTAATTGGGCCTTAAGTTCGGCCTTTTTATTGGGCTTTGGTGATTGGGCTATTGATGGGCCATTCAAGAACAATCATATGGATTAAGAATATATAGATGGGCTTTAGTGTAAGGCCCACTTGGGGGTTTGGGCCCAGTTTGGAAAATTTGGCCATAGATGGGTCATAATTAAGCCTTTATGATTATGAGATATTGGGCCATTAGAAATGCCAAATGTTTGGACTGGACTAAATGGTTGGGCCTTAGGGGAAGACCATGTAGAGGTTTGGGACCAATTTAGAAAATTAGGCCATATGTTGGGCTATGACTCATAGTTGACTTTTGGGCCTTTGGATTGGGCCTTGGACATGAGTCAAGCTAAATTGGGGGTAAAGTAGTCTTTTACCCCAATCGTGGACTTATGGGTATATGTCGGAACCCAATTACTGATTAGGTGTTATTTTGATGATTGACGGTTTGGGAATCTGTCATCCAACAGCTAGAGTTTTGTCCGCAGGACTTCAGCAGTGCGAGGTGAGTTGCCTTCCAGTAGGGGTGGGTCTAAGGCAACAGTGCTGGCCCATCAGTAGGTGTTTATGTTTGAGATGATTGTCTTTGTGATAATTATCTGGTTTGCCACTATCTGATATGCTTTATGTGCTAGGATGTTATGATATATGTGATAGTAGTAGTAGGGGTGAAATTGTCCGCGGATACCGGTTGAAAGATACCAAATGGGTAGACAATACCCATGCATGCCTAGCAGTATGTTTATGATATGTTATTATGTGGTAGTGGTAGGGGTAAAATAGTCCCCGTACCCGGTTGAAATAAACCGGAGGGTAAGTCGGGCACCCAGATATGTCTGGCAGGGTAGGTCAAGCACCCAAATATGTTTAACATGGGTAGGTCGGGCACCCCGGTATGCCTGACAAGGGTAGGTTGAGCACCCAGATATGCTCAGCAGGGTAGGCTAGACACCCAAATATGCATGGCAGTATGTTTATTGTATGGTATGTTGTATGATGGGGGAACTCACTAACTTCCTACTTACGGTTTTCAGTTTTGGTTTCATGTACTTCGGTTTCAAAGAAAAGGAGTCGGCTCGATTGCAACGCATCACACTATTTTTTCCGCATATGAGATCCTTGGGATTACACTATGATATTGTTTTATGATAACTTGTTTTGATTGTTGACACTTTGGTTTTGACATGGGACTTTATTATGGATGTTTTATTACTGTTGGTTTTATGAATTGTTAAATTAAAAACAAAAGTTTTGGTCTTGAATTTTGGGATGGTACATAATGAATTATATCATAAGTAATTCTAAGATGATAATATCTTTTATTCGTTAAACGGAAATATATAAGTTGTAATTTACAAGTCAGTCATGCACTGGTATTGCAAAAACGTATCAGTAACATGATGTTATAAACATAGTGTTATGTATGATTTGGTGAGTAAAGGCTACAAGTATATAAGTCGAAGTTTATTAGTTCCTTTTGCCCTAACGGGAAAAGTAATATATTTGGGCCCATCGGTGATTTGGTGTTGACATTATAGTGTTGGGCCCAGCCAGTACTTAATTGATGTGTTGAATTGGTAATCTATAGAGGTTATCACAAATCAGGAAATCGGGAAACAAAATTTTGGACAAGAGATTAATTATAATCCATGTCTCATGTCCATACGATATCTTGAAGAACGAAGGAATATTTATTCACTTATCTTAGGGCCAATGTCTGATTGGATCAGAGTTTGGCAGTTGCTTCGGAAAGCACACTTTGTTGTTTAATTTAGAAGTTATACTTGCAATTGTAGTTACAAACTTAACAAAGTGGGAGACTGTTGGATTAAGGTTTCAAAGCCAATAGCTAAATTGGTATATACTTGAATTAAAAGCAAAGTCCGTTTTTTGTTGCGCTCATAACTAGTAATTGACTAGAATGACTTTTGTATATATAGAGAGAGATGTTGATTTATTGATTTATTATATGATTAATAAATAACAATAAATAATTTGTTAATACATTATGAGATTAATATATTAATTAGAAATAGTACTATTTAATAAATAATTAATCAAAAATTAATTGGAATTAATTGGATTAATTAAAAGTATAGGGACTTAAGTTGTAATTGTTCAATAGTTGAACAAGAGAGGTTCTAGAACATTCCATGGGTCGTGGAAGGTTTTTGGGAGTTTTTTTACGTGTTTTAGATTAATACTTAAAGACAATGAAGGAATTAGATAATTACTAAATTTAAAATATTAATATAATATTCAAATTAGGGTTTGCAAGGCTCCTTGTAAAAGCTAAAAATAGAGCCCCTTGGCTCCTTGTTTTCATCCACTCTTGCACTCAAAGGAATAGCCGAAAGTTCTACTCCCATCTCCTCTCTCCTCAAGTGTTATAATTGCTAGGGTTTGGGTACAAACCGTTAGATGCATTAGATTTATGGTGCTTGCTTTCCAAGACATTTGAAGAAGGAATTGTTTTGATTATTTTCTATAACAGTCAAAAGGTATGAAAAACCTAATCCCCTATTACTTTCGATTATATTTGGACCTCCTTTGGTTTCTTTGATGTTCATAAATTATAGTTATCAATAGAGAAAACTTAGATCCAAATAGGTTGCATGTGAACTTAAGGGTTAAGTTATTTCGCCTCACGCTTTGAATTATAACTTATAAAACCTATCAGTTTCCTCCTTTTGGACCTCACCACTTGTCTCATCTTGTTTTTCTTTATTATCATCTTCTAGGATCTTATCTTGCTTTTGTTTCTGATTTGACTCTTCCCTAGCGTCGAGAAGAGTATGCAACACATCTCGGATGGCTTTAGTTACTTCTTCTATAATTTTTGCTCTAAGTTCCAGGGGTTGTTCAAGTGGCCTCTAATGTGCCCCCTGGTGTACGGAGCCCTGTCATATTTATTGTCCCCCATGAGAACCGCCCCTTCTATGTGACTTGTCTCTCTTACGGGTATCCACCATCTTTAAAAAAAACTTCAACAATTTATCTCAACATTTCCATATATGTATATGTGTATATATCTCATTAAGATATAAGATCAACATCATGTCATTCTCTAAATAAAACTCACTACTAGCACATGGATAATGTGAAGTAGCCATCCATACTCACTTATTTTGGTTTAAGTTATAGGTATAAATATTTTTAAAATACCCAAATTTCACTTAAACCTCGGCTTTTATACCAACTTGTAACACCCGGCTGAAAATAAAGTACACAATTTTTTTTAAACGGTGTACTTCATACAAGCAAACATACAAGTTGTTATTGTTTACATTTAAAGAAAGTTACATCGGATCAGGTTCGAGCCGGGTTTACAACTTTTACAAAATATTCAAAAGAAAGCACACTATGGCTACTCCATTATGCTCTTTAAGCCCTTATCTGTGATGCTTGTACCTGCAATCATAAAACAATTTACAATAGTAAGCTCAAAACTTATTAAGTAACGTTTTTTTTATGTCATCAAGTATTACGATCATACGATTGTATCTTTCACCAATTTGACTCATATACCCCTGATAGGTATAATATTTAAATCTCATATATTTTGCATCATCTCATTTAATACTGATATCTCATAACAATCTATTATCTATCTCATTAAATCTCATCTTATATATCATCAAAACTATATAAATATCATCTCAATGAAATTCTTGTCTTAATACGTATTTCCTATCAATCTTCAACTCTTACAATTTACATATAATTCCAACGTAACCAATACAAGGGTATAGACTTGAATTCAGTCTAAACATATCAATAATCACAAAATCAATATATAGTAAATTTAATGTTCACTCACCTTGTTCCTTATGGTTTATTTAGATGATATATCTCAAGCTTGGAACTTCCTTGTTTTTCCCCTCTTCTCTATTTCCTAATCATAATTTTCTCATTAATATTATTAACAAGATCAAATACACATTTCAACTCATAATATCATCGTTCATCATAAACAGAATCTATGTGTATATCAATCAATAAATACTCGTAAAAAATCAATTTACCTATTATATCTTCTCAAACATCATAATTTAACATTCAAAGACTCATTTCATTAATTCATATTATTTCATTCTTGAATTTTAAGTTTTCATAAGTAGAATCTATCATACAAGTGTTGGGTTTTGTATACTACAACATCCTATGGTGCATATACAACCTTAAATGCTTTGGATCTTTGTTTTCTCTAATTATACATGCAATATTTTTTCCAAAGAATAAAGCCTAAACTATCATACAATTGACATAATCAACGTAAAAGTGAGTTATAGAATTGCCTCTTTGTTGTAGCTTGTAGTTTTGGCCTTAAGGAACTTAGCACCCCAAGTGTGATGCCTCAAACGGTTCACTACACACCCTTGAACAATTGGATGACTTGAGAGAGGTTACTAGGCACACAAATCGGTTATCAACTCCAAGAATACTTGTTGCCTCCGATTTTAGCCGTGGGGTTATGTGTGTGTGTGTCTGTATATATATATATATATATATATATATATATATATATATATATATATATATATAGGAATCCAAGAGTCATGGGTAAACCCTAATCCATACTCTTTGGGTTATGATCCATATTCCATGTGGGATAACTCGTCATGGAAACTTACATAAGATTAGCCCATCATGGATCAATAGCCCAAACCATATATATCATTGATTTACATAATGAGTCTCCATTAATTTAATTAGTCTATTTTGATCACTAAATCAATTCCAAATTAATTCTTGATCAATACTAATTAAATAATATGATTTCATATTAATATATTCGAACTTATAATATATTAATAAATCATAAATAATCTCTTACTCAAATATCCATCCTCAAATTGTCCTGGTGATATGCAACCCGAAATGGACCATGTTACTCTCGGGTCAAGTACATACCAATTATAGTTATGGGCTTAGACACCTAATCCAACAGTGACCCACTTGGATAAGTCTAATAACTATTATTGCAAGTATGACTCCACAACCCGACTAGCAATCATAGCTCTTAAAAGTCGCTGTCGAACTCTGACCTAGTCAATGACGCGTCCATTAGATAAGGGATCATAAATTCCTCCATTATACAAGATATCATATGGACTGAGACATGGATTATAATCATTCACTTTGTCCATCTGTTGTTTCCCAATTTCTAATTTATGATGAGTGACTAATTGAACAAATCAAATCAGTCCAGGCTTGGCCAAGCACTTAGGGTTGTCATCACTAAATCATCGAGGGGCCCATAAATATCGCTTTTATCCCACTAAGGGTAAAAGGAATAGATAAACTTTGACTCAAATGCTTGCTTGTACTTACTCATCAGATCACACACAACAATATGTTTCATAACACCAAGTTACTGGTGCGTTTACATATGTCAATATGCAACCGACTTGTCAACTACAACTCACATGTCTTGGTTTCACGAATATAAGATATTATCGTCTTACAATCACTCGTGATAAAATCCATAAAATGATTCAGATGAGTGTGGGTTTAATCCAATACTAGAATCTTATTCCAGGAGTACTCATGAACACTGCAGCAAACTTGTGATATGTCCAAAACAACTAGACAATCTATAGTCAAATTCATGACAGTCTTGCCTCAATATCTACTTCCAAAGTATGATCGACTGTGGATAGTTTGAATAACCTAGTTATTTTCGGGAAGTCAAAACATGCAAAGTGAAACACAAGAATAATCGAATCTAATATGGTCTCAAAACTTATGAATACAAATAAAAAAACCTTTTATTTAATCACCATATTGATTACACATTGTTCATTGTATAATGTTTCGATTAATCAACTTAATACTTGAATTAAAACAACAGTTATGCCATGCTCCAAGCATGCACAATATGTTTGCCTACGGTCCTTTCTTTATGAAATAGATCAATCGAAAACATTTCAACGACACTCATTTCAAAATTCCAAATCCTTATCGTAAATGTAAGAATACCAAATTCTTGTCATTTACTGTAATCTGTTAGATTTTAAACTTATATGCAATGATCCTCTTGTAATGACTATGCACGAAGTCACAGAGACTTAGCAACAGACATTTCAAGGTATTCACTTGGAGAGTAGTTCCATGAAACGAAGTCTCACATTCAAAGTACATTCCTTTGAACATCTTTCTTGCATTATGTTTCCTAATATTACATAGATTTAAAGAATAACTTCCACTTATGGAAACATTTCCATATTCCCATTTTGACTATCACTTCTGAACAAGATTTACCTCTTCTCAGAGTATGTCAATATGGTCCTCTCCAAAATTTACAATATACTTCCAACTGTCCATAAGCAACCAATCTTTAGTAAACCTCAGATTGTCCTCGACAATTGCTTAACCATTTTAGTCATATCCAGTTCTGGTCATTTTTCCCTCTTAATGCCCTAGGCATTTGGAAAATACAAAAGACATAAATATCACAACATATGCAATCGATCAAATACCCTAAGCATATGGGATACAATACATAACATATTACATAAAGACGGGGTACTATACCAATCTCTTGACATAACATTTCCATATATAGAATTTCCTTATGTCAAATCTTTTCAACATAACATTCATATACATCCTTGACTAAATTTGATTAAAATCTCAATCTAAGCTTTTATATTTGAAATGAAGTATGAATCCTCTCCCTTAATTACAGCAAAACAACTTTTCAAACCCTACATCTTTGCAAATTGAAACTTTTGTTTTCTATAATTAACATTGCTAACTCGCAACTCTTAACGTAATAATTGTGCTCCCACTAGCATAATAATTACATTCTTATTGGCATAACACTTATGCTCCCACTAGCTTTGACATGTACTCATAAATCAACTGGACTTCTAGAAATCAATACTTATTGACTTTCTTACCAAAGTTCAAATTTTTGATACGAGGTGCTTTGATAATACTTTATCTAGGCTTCTCAAACTCATACACCTTTGTTAGATAGCTTACATGTATGTCTAAGCACTTTTAGAACTTACACCCATAAGTCTGAAATGTTTAGACCTTTTTCCATTTCTCACAATTAGAACTATGAAGAGGGATGTCGTAATCATAATCCAATTTGAGAATGCAAATAACACAATTGCTATCTTCTTAAAATCTACTTAGTGAAAGCGTATCCACATAATCATTTTCATGAATTAGAGAGAAACCTTATGACACTTAGATTTTATGGTGTATGTGTTCCTATCCATGTGAATTCGTCATAACCATAATCACAAGACAAGGTTAGTGACAAATCTAAACTCATATGGACTAAACTTGTTCGATCTTAATTTCTTGCCACCTGGCAGCACAAGGGCCTACCATTGCTTCCAAGTTGATATGAAAACAATTGAGAACTCATAGAACTCACATGCATAATCAACTTTAACTGGAATGGGCACAAAAACAAGAATATGTCAACACGATAGGTTATTATAAACCTCAAGTCATGTACTAGTGATAAACAATTGGTTTACTCTTGATTAGTTCTTGAAACTCTTCAAGACCTTTAAGACTCCCACTGAACTCTTGACATATAAGATTATCTTTGTCAAGAAACATTACTTGACATACAAATATTCAAGAGTTAATGTGGTTTCTTATCAAGACAAAACACTTCACATAATTGGTCTTAGTTGGTCTTTGTCTTATCCAAGACATCACAACTTACCGGTTTCAAATGTACAAGAGTAAGAAAACATTCTACTCTACATTTGATAAGTGTTATAAACCTTTCTTAAGATTACTTCACTCAAGGCTCAATCTTGGAGTGTGACTCTAAGATCTGACTTTGGAAGAAAGTATGATTCACCTTTTGATTTCACCATTTTAACAATTCACGATTCTTCTTCTTAGTCATACAAATGCACTAAGGCGTCCTTAGAGGATAAATTGTGATATGGTTTCATAATCACTAAGATAATCATAAAACACAATACTCAAGTATTTTCCCTTCTTTTCAGATTAGATAAACTTTATCTTTCTACCAAATTTGATTCTTCATATTCCTTCTGCCATACATTGAAACTTTTCAAACAGTTCAGAATTATACTTAATCTTGTAAGTATAACCATATTTACTAAACTTTAATAAATCATAACGAATAGACTTGTCGTTCTTTGTGGTGGACATGATTAGCGCACAACCAAGTGTACCCGATCCCTTAGTCCTTCACTTGACTCACATACACTGTTGGATTAGTGTCTAAGTCCATAACTATTTTGGTATGTACTTGTCCCGATGGTGCATGGTCCTTTTGGGTTGCCTTCACCAAAGCAACTTGATTGGAGAAATAAATAAAGAAAGAGAGGTTATTATGATTTATTAATATGTTATAAGAATAATATATTAAAGGAGAAATCATATTTGTTTAATTAATATTGGTCAATAATTAATTAAGAATTAATTTTGTGATCAAGTGTAATTAATTAAACTAGAGGGGCTGAATTGTAATTATGTGATAGTTACAAAATAAGGTAAGGATTATCTTATATATATGGTGAACGAATTTGAGGTGTAAATCTCTTAGAATTCGACTAGGATAAGGATTTCTAGGACTTATCTTATGGTTGCTTGGTGGACAAGCAACTAGATAAGGATAAGGACTAGAACCCTAATCTTTACACCTATATAAACCCCCTAAGGCGTAGGAATTCGTCCAACCCTTCCCAAGAGGTCCTAAGGACGAATTCTAACCTCCCTCCTCTCTCTTTATACCTTCTCCACTTGCTTATGGTGTTTGTAAGCCATTAGAGGAGTGACACTTGTGACTCTCTGCTTTCCAAGGTCAATTCAAAGAGGAATTAGATTGTTATTGCTATATAACAATCAAGGTATGTTCTTAAACCTATTTACATGTGAATTCTGATTTCCATATGCTAGAATTAGGGTTTATAGTCTTGGAATCATAGCATGTACAATAGAGAAACCTAGATCCAAGCATTAGGGTTTGTATGAGCACATAAGATGTCTTATGACTAAAACCCATCAGTGGTATCCGAGCCATGATTGGTTTCTATTGTATTGATGCTTGATGTAACTGAAAATCGTGTTTTGGCCTCACTGTTCGACCTGACTCGGCGAGTCACTCTTAGACTCGGCGAGTCAGCCTTACTCGGCGAGTTCCAGAGGGTGACTCGGCAAGTCGGTGCGTCAGACAGTGCTTATCTCGGGATTTCTTGCTGTTTTTGCATTGGGATAATTACCTTATCATGTTAGATTAATATTAATCCGATTATATGATATATTTGACTATAATTTTAATCTAATTGAAGATACTTATCAATTAATAGGATAATTGTTTCCTTATAAGATAATTGATTAATTATTTTAAGTAAATTGATAAATTATTTTGCAAGAAATCATCAAATATGGATAATTATGTGATTAAATGTTAATTTGAATTATTTGTTATTTGATCCTTGTTGTTGTGAAAAGTTTCATATTTGGCCCTTTAAGTTTTATAGTTTAAATTTGAACCCCAAAAGTTTTGTTGTTTTGAAATTTAAATAGTTGAAACCCTAATGTTTTGAAAAAGGTTTCAAAACTTGCCCTCAAGTTTTGGAATTTAAATTTTGATTAAATAGTTTAATTTTGATGCATATTTAAATTCTAAACTCTAATGTGTTGAAATGTTTCAAAACTTGCCCTCAAGTTTTGGAATTTAAAAGTTGATTAAAAGTTTAATTAGGAATGTTAAATTCTAAAACTCTAAGAAGTTTTGAAAAAGTTCAAATCACACCATTATGGTTTTATTAATTAATTAAGGTGTATAATTAAAAGAGATTTAATAAATCCATAAAAGTTTAGGTTTACAATTTAAGTGAATTAAAAGTATAATTGTTAAATTGAACCACCTAATATTTTAAAAGTGTAAAATACACCCTATACTATATATAACATTAAAAGTCTAACATTATATATATGTATGAGTAAAAGTCAGTCTTACCGTTAATAGGCCTCATTCACGAAGCTGGTCTATAAGGGGTGTTTAAGGAAATTGCCTATAAAATGGCGATTGAATGGGTATCCACTCTTACCCACCGCACTCTTGACTAGTGGAGAGTCGGTAGCCGAACGGGTAAGATAGGACGAAACCTTCCATTATAAGTATAATGAATTATTAAAGTAACTAAATGTTTTCATAAAATTCCCAATCTTAGTTACTTAGGCAAAAGTGAATTGATGCAATTCCATGAAATTACACTTTGTGCCCTTGCGAAGACGTTAGTGGAGCGTGTGTGGTTAACCGGCACACTAAATGGGTCTAAGCAAAGGTAGCAAAGGGTGACTCAATGTTTGTCATAGTTCGGTGGAGCGTGTGTGGTTTACCGGCACATCGAATAGGTGACTGTAACATGTGAGGGCACCATGTAAGTTTGCATGGTTATTCACACCCGCTTTGTGATCCTCGGCATCCCAGTCACAAACAAGAGGGGCATATCGAGATTTAAACATGCCATTGAAAGTTCAATGAATCTCAAAGGATCTAGGCGTTTTCATAGATTTAAAACTTAAATTCTTTTTCGTTTTTCGTGGTGGAAATTAGTGAATCGTCATTCACTTACCTTCAAATATTCTGCAATTAGGGTTACGACATCCCTCTCCCGAGTTGTAGAATATTGTGTTGGGTCCTAGCCTTAGTATCTCATTTGGGTGATTTACTAAGGACTCAATCTATCAACTAACTTGAATTCGTTTTCTCCCGTTTTGTAGATGTCAAAGTTCGACAACTATGGTCTTCCCAAATCCCGTGGAACAAGCATTCCACATGAAGATGATATTCCACGATTCAATCGAGGAACGAGAAATCATGCTTCACTTCCTCCTCCTCCTCCTATTTTTCTCCCCAACCCACAAGATCGAAGAATTGAAAAGTTCAATATCACTCAAGCCCTTTTGGCAAGTAAACATAAAGAAGGAAAGTCGGTGTGTGCACACGTCCTAGGGATGAAGTCGCACATTGATAGACTAAGAATGTTGGGATCCGTTGTCTGTGAGGAAATAGTTGTTGATTGGGTTCTTCAGTCACTTCCCAACTCATATAGTGAGTTCGTAAGAGAGTACTATATGATGAATCACGACGTGACCCTTATAGATCTCACCTACATGCTTATTGCTGCTGAATCAGTAATGGTTTGGCACAATAGAAAAGCAAAGTTGATTGGTAAATTTGTCTTCAAGACCTCTATGGATATAGACAATGGCAATGAAAGACATGCAATGATCGAAAAGTTTGATCATAAGAGAAAGGCGATGTCTAAAGTAGTTCCATGTGTTGTTCCAAAAGAGTCATTTTGCTTTTATTGCCAAGAGAAGGGGCATTGGAGACGAAGTTGCCCTAATTACTTAAGAGATCTAAGAGATGGGAGAGTCAGAATGTATGGCTCTACTTTAGGTAAGAATCCACTATCTAACTCCGTTAAGTTCCTATTCATTAATTCTTAATACATGATGTAATAAGATTGCATTTGAGTGTTTTTGCAGGATCGGTGAAAAGAAAGGAAGCTTGTTGAGAGAGCAAGATGAATCTAATCACCAAGAGATGGATCTTGATCGCATAGGACTTGAAGATTAGATTTTGAGCTTAAATAGTTATGATAGAGTTGTTAGAAATAAAATCGCGAATTTACCAAATAGGGAGAGTTTCTCATCGCCCAAAGTTTCAATTGGACAGAAATTTGGAATAACGCAACTTGGTTGCACGATGAATGAGAAATTTCATATTTGGAAATTAGACAAATTCATTGACAAAGTGTCAAGTGAAAGACTAAGAGATCGAGCACACAATGTTGCGTGTTGATCAAGACCACCATAAGAGTAACAATGATATTCGTCATGATTTACTAAAGGTTTAGTAAATATGATTATACTTACAAGATTAAGTGTAATTTTGAATTGATTAAAGGGTTTAGATCAATAGCAGAACGAATAAGAAGAATCAAGTAGGCAGAAAGATAAAAGTTTCTCCATTCTAAGAAGATGGGAGAGTACCTTTTATGCTTTATGATAGGTCTTAATGATTAAGAACCATATCTCAATTGATCCTCTAAGTGAGTCTTAGTACAATTGTATGTCTAAGAAGAGAAATCAAGAATTGAAGAAATGGTTAAATCAATAAGTCAATCATACTTCATTCCAATAACAAGTCTTAAAGTTAAGATTGTGACATTGAGTGAAAGGTATTAAGAAGGTTTGTAACTTTCATTAAATGTGGAAAGTTGTGATGTCTTGGATAAGACAAAGACCAACTAGGACCAATTTATGAAGTGTTTTGATAAAAGCTACACTAACTCTTGAATATTTGTTTGTCAAGAAATGGTTTTTGACAAGAGAATCATATATGTCAAGGAGTCAGTGGGAGTCTTAATAGTCTTGAAAGGTTTCAAGAACAAATCAAATAAACCTTATCGATCATCACTAGCACACGAGTTGAGGTTTACAACCTATCGTGTTGACATTATTTTGATTCTATGCCAATCCAATCGAGTTAATTATGCATGTGAGTTCTATGAGTTCTCATTTTGAACACATAAAAGGCAAAGCACCTTAATCAATGAAAGGTACATTGATAGGAAAGGGTGAGCTGCTTAACTACTTGGAAGACATGGTGGGCAGCTGTGCTACCATAAGGCAAGAAATCAAGATTAAGAAAGTTCGCTCCATATGAGTTTGAATTTGTCGTAAACTTGGTTTTGACAAATTCACATGGATAGGAACAAATACACTGTTTAAATCTAAGTGTCATAAGATTTCCTCCTTCATGAAAATGATTGTGAGGAAATGCTTTCACTAAGACAGATTTTAAGAAGATAGTAATTGTAAAATTGCATTCTCGAATTCAATTATGGTTACGGCATCCCTTTCCATAATTTGAATTGTGAGGTTTGTCAATTAGTCTTAATTGTTTAGACACACATATGAACTATCGAAGACAAATGTGTATAAGTTCAAGAAACCTTGATAAAAGATTATCAAAGCACTAAGTATTAGAAACATGAACTTAAGAAATTCAATAAGCATTTTTTTCTGGAAGTTAAGATGTTTTGAATACATGTCGAAGCTAGTGGGAGCATAAGTGTTATGTTTTATAGTAATCATCATGATAGTGGGAGCATAAAAGTTATGATTGTATGATTATTATGGAAAGTATTGCAAGTTAGCAATATTAATTATAGAAAACAAGAGTTATTCCTTGCAAAGTCGTAAGGGTTGTAAAGTTGTTTTGCTATAATTAAGGGAGAGAATATTATACTTCATTTCAAATCTAAAGGTTTAGGTTGAGAAATGTTAAATTTAGTCAAAGGTACAAAGTGTGTTCACAATTCGAATTTTGAGAACATAGCAAATAAAACATTATGCGTCGTGTCCCATACGCTTCGGGTATAGGATCGATTGCAAATGCTTTAATGTTTGACCATTCTAAAATTTTCCAAATGTCGAGCGCATTTAGAGGGAAAAGGGACTAGAATTGGTTTTGACTAAAATAATTAAACAACTATCAAAGGACAATCCAAATTCGACGAGGATTGGTTGCTTGTGAGTAGTTGGAAGTATAGTATTGGAAAATATGGAAATGTTTCCATATTGGATGGACCATATCGACATCATTACGAATAGATAAGATTCTATTAAGAATGAGTTGTCATATGGAACATATGGAAGTGTGTCCATATTGGAAATTGAATATTGAGAAATCTATGATTAGATTAGAAACTTCTATGCAAAAGGATGTTCAAAGAAAGTACTTTGAGTGAGAGACATCACATCTATGGAATTGTCTTGTAACAATATCCGATAGAAGACTTTGTAATATCATTGGCAATAGTCTTTGTGACTTTGGTGCAGTGACATTACAAAAGGATCATTGCATAAAGTGTTAGAATCTAGCATATTCTATAAGTGACAAATATTTGATATTCTTTCACTTATGAAAAGGATTTGGAGTTGTGAAATGAGAATGATTGGAAATGTGTTCAATGTGATCTATTTCACAAAGTAAGAACCATAGGTAAACATTGTGTGCATGCTAGGAGCATGGGACAAGTGTTGTAATTCAAGTAAGAAGTTGATTACCCGCAACCACAAAAAATGAGTAATCAATATGGTGATAAATAAAAGGTGTTTTATTTATGCTCAAAGGGTTGAGGCCATATAGGATTAGTATTATTCTTGTGTTTCACATTTGCATGTTTTGACTTCCAGAATAATTGAGTTTATTAAGAATAATCGAATTATTCAAACGGGCCACAGTCGTTCATATGTTGGAAGTAGATATGAATGAAGACTGTCGTGAATTGGTGTGTGGAATGTCTAGAAAAGTATTAGACATAAGCAAATGTTTGCTGCAACGTTCATGAGTGCTTATGAATGTGATTTGAGCATTGGATTAGACCCACGCTCACTTGGATCACTACATGGATTTTATCACGAGTGATTGGTGAGACGATAACATCTTATATTCTTGAAACCAAGATGTGTGAGTTGTATCTTGCAAATCGGTTGCACGTTGATAATATGTAAACGCACCAGTAACTTGGTGTTATAAAACATATTGTTGTGTGTGATTCGGTGCGTGAGTACAAGCGAGCATTGTATCAAAGTTTATCCGTTCCTTTTATCCAAAGTAGGATAAAAGCGATATCTTTGGGCCCCTCGATGGTTTAGTGATGACAAACGTAAATGCTCGGCCGGGCTAGGGCTAATTTGATTTGTTCAATTAGTCAGTCGTCATAAATCAGGAATCGAGATATAGTACAAAGAGAATGATTTGAAATCATATCTCATATGATATCTAGAATGGAGGAATATATGATCCCTTATCTAAGGACACGCGTATTTGATATGATCAGAGTTGACAGCGGCTTTGGAAAGCTACGATTGCAAATCGGGATCCGAAGTCATACGCAGAATAGCTGTTAGACTTATCCAAGTGGGAGACTGTTGGATTAGTGTCTAAGTCCATAACTATTTTGGTATGTACTTGTCCCGATGGTGCATGGTCCTTTTGGGTTGCCTTCACCAAAGCAACTTGATTGGAGAAATAAATAAAGAAAGAGAGGTTATTATGATTTATTAATATGTTATAAGAATGATATATTAAAGGAGAAATCATATTTGTTTAATTAATATTGGTCAATAATTAATTAAGAATTATTTTTGTGATCAAGTGTAATTAATTAAACTAGAGGGGCTGAATTGTAATTATGTGATAGTTACAAAATAAGGTAAGGATTATCTTATATATATGGTGAACGAATTTGAGGTGTAAATCTCTTAGAATTCGACTAGGATAAGGATTTCTAGGACTTATCTTATGGTTGCTTGGTGGACAAGCAACTAGATAAGGATAAGGACTAGAACCCTAATCTTTACACCTATATAAACCCCCTAAGGCGTAGGAATTCGTCCAACCCTTCCCAAGAGGTCCTAAGGACGAATTCTAACCTCCCTCCTCTCTCTTTATACCTTCTCCACTTGCTTATGGTGTTTGTAAGCCATTAGAGGAGTGACACTTGTGACTCTCTGCTTTCCAAGGTCAATTCAAAGAGGAATTAGATTGTTATTGCTATATAACAATCAAGGTATGTTCTTAAACCTATTTACATGTGAATTCTGATTTCCATATGCTAGAATTAGGGTTTATAGTCTTGGAATCATAGCATGTACAATAGAGAAACCTAGATCCAAGCATTAGGGTTTGTATGAGCACATAAGATGTCTTATGACTAAAACCCATCATACACATGTGAACAAGGAATTCGTCTTAATTTCCCAAAGACGAAAGTTCTCATTTATCACATAATACAAGTTGCATGATTTAATGTTTCTGTCCAACTGAAACTTGGGTGATGAAAATATTTCCTTATTTGGTAAATTATGACGCTACCATAAACGAAAGAATCAAATCCTTTTCCAATATTGCTATCAATGGAAACATATAAACACCGATTTTCACAAATGCCATTGTAATGAAACTTAAAATAAGATAAATTTCAAAAAAAATCTTTATTTATCAAAAAAAATGTGGAAAACTTATCCTTACAATGCAAATACACATGAAAACTATGTTGTTATCTATTCCTAAGCAATCTATCATAACTCTTAAGCAACAGCTCAAAATCATGATCATCGAACCATGCGATTGAAATCCATCTCTTCATGATCAGATTCAACTTACTCTTCCTTTAAGTTTCCTTTCATTTCTTCGATTCTACAAAACATCAAAATGTAATTACATTACATCATGTATTAAGAATCTCCAATTAGGAACTTAATAGAGTTAGATAGTGGATTTTAGCTGAAGTAGAGTCAAACATTTTGACTTTACCATCCTTGCAATCTCTCAGGTAAATATGGAGGCTTCGCAACCAATGCCCCTTCTCTTGGCAATAGAAACACATGGACTCTTTGAGAATGGTACACAAGACTATCTCAGACTTAGCCTTTCTCCTTACGATTTGGTCAAATGACTTGACCATGGCCGATCCTTTTCCATTGGGAATAGAAAGCTTTTCTGGACTTCCAATGTTACCATTGTCAATGTCCATGGAAGTTTGGGAAGTAGATCTTCCAATCAAATTTGTTTTACTAGTGTGCCAAATCATTTTTGATTCAGCAGCAACAAACAAATAGGTAAGATCGATAAGGGTCTTTTCCTGGTCTGTCATATAGTAGTCCTTAATGAACTCACTATACGACTTAAGGAGTCACTGAAGAACCAAGTCAACAACCAGCTTCCTTGAGACTTTGACACCCAGATCTCCCAGCCTGTCAATATGTAACTTCATCTCCAAGATATGAGCACATACAAAGTTTCTATCTTTGTGTTTGCTCGCCAATAGGGCTTGAGTGACATTGAACTTTTCAAGTCTTCGAACATGTGGGTTAGGGAGAATTATTGGAGGAGGTGGAGGAAGTGAAGTTCCACTACAACACAAAGAAGGGATTAATCTTTCACCTTGATCGTCTCGTGGAATATCATCTTTATGAGGAAAGCTTTTTCCAAAATGATAAGGTAGAGCATAGTTGTCATAACTAGACATCTATAACGGATAAATTCAAGTTTAGTTGATTTAAGTCCTTAATATAACACCCAACATGAAATATTAAGGCTAGGACCCAACACAATGTTTTACAATTCAGAAGAGGGATATCGTAATCCAATTGCAA
Organism: Lactuca sativa; assembly: GCF_002870075.4. NCBI lineage: Eukaryota > Viridiplantae > Streptophyta > Magnoliopsida > Asterales > Asteraceae > Lactuca > Lactuca sativa. Next base: position 63,463,098 of record NC_056631.2, on the reverse strand, counting down.
AATATTTGAAGGTAGGTAAAAATTATATTTACCAATTTCCACCATGAAAAGCGAAAATGAATTTTAGGTTTTAAATGAATTAAAATTCCTAGATCCTTTGAGATTCATTGAACTTTTCAATGACATGTTTAAATCTCGATTGTGCCCTTCACGTTTGTGACTGGGATGCCGAGGATCACAAACAAGGTGTGAATAACCATGTAAATTAGCTTGGTACTCTCGATGTCATTTATCACCTAATCAATGTGTCGGTTAACCACACACGCTCCATTGATCTATGAGAAATATCAAGCTACCCTTTACCACCCTTGTTAGTCCAAGTTAGTGTGTCGGTTAACCACACACGCTCCACTAACGACTTGGCAAGGTGCAAAGTACAATTTCATGGGTTAGCAAAGATTGGGAATTTATAAGTGTTAGTTACTTGGTATTTTTCATTATACTTTTAATGAGAATTAATGTCCTATCCTACCCGTTAGGCTAACGACCCTCCACTAGTGAAGGAAGCGATGGGTGAGAGTGAACACCCATTAAACCACAATTTTATAGGCAATAACCTTATACCCCCTTTATAGACCGACTTCGTGAATGAGGCCTACTAATGGTAAGATTGACTCTTTAACTTATACATATATAGTAATTAAACTTTTAATTTTATACAGTATAAGGATGTATTTTAAACTTCTAAAATACTAGATGGTTTAATTTATTAATAAATTATACTCTTAATTTAATTAAACTTAAATCATGTCATTATGAAATTATTAATCCTATTTTAATTAAACACTTTAATTAATTTAATAAAGTCCATAAGGTGCAATTTGAACTACTCAAATACTTCAAGGTTCTAAATATAAAAATTAAAAATTAAAAACTATTTAATTTTTTTTAATTTATGAACCTAAGAGTTACACCTTTTTAATTACAAGAGTTTCTTAATTTGAGACTTTTCAAATACCTAAACTTCAGGGCAAATTTTGTAACTCTTGAAAAACCTCTGATTTCCATAACATATGAGTTAATATGGTTTTTATGAAAAAACTTTTCATGTTCCATAACTTGAGGACAAGTTATGGAGGACATTAAAAACTTTTAAGATCAAATATTTCAATTAACAAAATAATCAAATAATTCATCTATGATCAAGTTAAACTCATAAGTCAAGATAATTCATATCAACAATTTGCAAGAAATTAGCCTAATCATATAAACTAATACAAATCTTGAAATTTTGACAATTATCTTTTAGTTGGATAAGCATGCTCACTACCATATCAACAAAATCAAATTTTATGAACTAAAAAATTTTGTGGTGATGATCCAAAACACACAAAAAAATCTCGAAAATCTGCCATCAGAAGCATCAACTCGTCGAGTGCATGAACATAACTCGCCGAGTTGACCTTATACCGAGTGGACTCGTCGAGTCAGCCAGTGGACTCGGCGAATTCATCAGTCAGAGGCCAGTAAATCGATTTTTTCAACTTTGAAAAATTAAGCCATGCATCACATATAATAGAAAACAATCTTATGCTCTGATACCACTGTTGGGTTTTGTATACTACAACATCCTATGGTGCACATACAACCCTAAATGCTTTGGATCTATGTTTTCTCTAATTATACATGTAATATTGTTTCCAAAGCATAAAGCCTACAACTAGCATAAAATTGACATAATCAATATAAAAGTGAGTAATAGAATTACCTATTTGTTGTAGCTTGTAGTTTTGGCCTTTAATAACTTAGCACCCCAAGTGTGATGCCTCAAACGGTTCACAGCACACCCTTGAACAATTGGATGACTCGAGAGAGATTACTAGGCACACAAATCAGTTATCAACTCCAAGAACACTTGTTGCCTCCGATTTTAGCCATGGGGCTATGTGTGTGTGTGTGTATATATATATATATATATATATATATATATATATATATATATATATATATATATATATATATATATATATATATATATATATATATATATATATAGGAATCCAAGAGTCATGGGTAAACCCTAATCCATACTCTTTGGGTTATGATCCATATTCCATGTGGGCTAACTCTGCATGGAAACTTACATAAGATTAGCCCATCATGGATCAATAGCCCAAACCATATATATCATTGATTTACATAATGAGTCCCCATTAATTTAATTAGTCTCTTTTGATCATTAAATTAATTCCAAATTAATTATTGATCAATATTAATTAAATAATATTATTTCATATTAATATATTCGAACTTATAATATATTAATAAATCATAAATAATCTCTTACTCAAGTATCCATCCTCAAATTGTCCTGGTGATATGCAACCCGAAATGGACCATGTTACTCTCGGGTTAAGTACATACCAATTATAGTTATGAGCTTAGACACCTAATCCAACAACAAGTTCATACTCACTAGTTTGAGTTAAAATCATGTTATCCTACAACATGTAACATCTTGATTTTGTGAATCAAGCTCAAACCCTTCACTTAGGGTTTCAACAAAACCCTCAAAATCTTGCCCTAATTTCATAATTAAAGGGTTAAGAGCATTAATCCATACCTTAACCTAACTAATTAAAGCTTTAATCCTTTACGCCTTTCAAAATCGGACCTGGAAGGCTTATGTGTGTATAAATGGCACCTTAGTATAGGTTTTTAAGAGCGTTTGTATCTTATTAATCTGTTTAAGACGTATTTTATTTTTATATCTGATGTGTCTTTATGTCGTGACGTTTTATCGGTCACGTCGTGAGCATATCTCGTGACGTTTCTTCCTTACGAAAAAACCTAATATGTCGCTAATAATATAAGGTAACATACTTTCTCATGTCGTGCCGTTCAAGTCGTGACATTTCTAAAGTAAAATATTATCCCTGTTCATTTACGTAACTCGTATCACCGTTCTCGGTCACGTAATGTCATCTTATTTGTCACCTCGTGAGGCTAGATCCTCATGTTTTTCACATTCTATGTGTTACATACCAATCATAAGGCTATACTATCGAAACTTTTATACATTAATACTCATTTTAAGCAAATAAAACATAATATATCTCTACATAAACATTATCATAGATCAAGTCGAAATTCACAAAAACTGTAACACTTGTTTTCTTGGATGAATCGAATTAGGGTTTCAAGGAGTCAAAAGGTTGGAATTTAGATGAAAAGGATCCTCACGACGTGAGACATAGAGGCTCATGATGTGAGATGGGTTATACGAAAACTTTTGTTTGGGACTGGTCTCACGACGTGAGACATAGAGGCTCACGTGTGAGAACTAATGCAACCCAAGCACATGATCTTTTAGGATTTAGTTCATATTTAAGCACCTCTAAACCCATTTTAGGGTTCATTATCAGACTCCAAATCCTATTTCGCCTTAGAAACCCTAGCCTTCATCCCTTGTTTGGTTCTTGGTCATTTTGGAGCCTTTCTTGGTTTGAAGAAAAAGAGAAGAAAAAGAAGCAAGTGGTGGTATTTATAAGAGGCTTGCAAGTAATCATCATCATCATCACCTCATATTGTTTTTGGACCCTTGTAAGTGTCAAAGCTTCCACCTTTGTTGTTGTTTGTGCTAGATCTAACTTTTTTCCCACTTTTCTCTTTGATTGAGAAAGTTTGGATGAATGGAAACCATAAAGTTGGCAACTTTATGGGTTTTAAGGGTCTTAAGAGTTTCATGAAGTTCATATATAGTGAATGGTTTGGTTATGGAACCTTGCATTAAAGTTGGATGACCTTTTCTTCAATTATCGACCCAAATGAGATCGAGACATGTATTGGACATATATGTCTTAAAACCATCAAATTGCAAGTGTATTAAGGAGTTATAAGACTTTCTGGAAAGTTAGAGTAAAAGGCTTAATGGATTAAGGACTAAAATGTTGGATTTTTAGCTTCAGATTGTGCACATGACATGAGACTTAGGGTCTTACAACGTGAGGATTGAATGATCCCGTTTCTGTTAAGCTCATTGGGGCTTACGACGTGAGAAAAGGTTGTTCACATCATGAGGTCAACTCCAATGACTTTTCTTGTCTAGGTTGGCTGAGTTGAGTCGAGATGAGTTGGAATCGGACCGAGTGATATTTCATGACGTGAGGATGAATGTGACATCCCCATTTTCACGGCCAGAAAAGACCGATTTTGTTTTTGCTTTATAAAAATCAGAGTATCTCTTTCAATAAAAACGTTGCGGAATTTGTTCCCAGAAAAACATGATAATTTCATTATCAAAGCATTTCCGAAGAGATGTATTTTTATTCATCTTAAAACATTTGGGATGTCATCGTCAATACATAAACATAAGCATAAATAAAACTTATATTCATTTACACTAGTGATCTATATCTCCTTAATCTCTCAGTGTAATGTAGCTTCACATCGTCACCTGTGATACAAGTAAACTGAGTGGGTCAGGTTGGGAAACCTGGTGAGTACATAGGGTTTTCAACCCACAATAATATAATTATTATGTTTAATCATCAAACAATTAACCCAATTACCCATCCCCATTATTTTCTTTATTCCTAAGTACCTTCCTAAGAATTTATCCTAAGGTCCGTCTCCTACATCATATTTACCTCTCATCTCCTTACATCGCATTTCCTTATACGTTTGTTCCTAACGACTCTCCCTAAGGATCATCGCCTACATCGCATAGACAGTATTGATTCAGGGATTACTCCCTCAATACGTGCCCAACAAGGGTTAGGGTATCATCGCATGAATATGTAGTTACAACATCACATGAACTCGTAATTCATAGTAAGGGGTCAGAGTATCATCACATGAATATGCAGTTACAACATCGCATGAACTCGTAATTCATCACCTACAAGTTATGAGCCTGTTGGTGTTTCCACGGGGTTGTCTATAATAGTCTGTGGTCACCATCTATACTCTGGTAGATGACTACATCTCTAAATTTTCGGACAAGGTTATAGTATCTTTCATCCTACATCACCGATTCATCCTCACTTAATTATCATCACCTATCTCTCATAATTTTATTTCATCACACATCAACTATTTCATCCACCCATGTTTTATCCCAACATATTTGTAGATATAAAATAAATATATAGTTTAAATCATTTAAAACATGTATAAAATCATTCATCCAGCATAGACAGCAAGTATCCAGATAATATGCACACATGACACGTAGTTTATATAAAATACTTCATATCTATATGTAAGATGAAAGTAACTATCCACTCACTTGGTAATGTGGTGATTCCGAACTCAGACGGCGCTTGGTTACTCTTAAAACAATTTTCTTCGAGAAAACCTAGTATCAATACCACTAGGGTTTAGTCTAACGTTAACCGCGACTAATTAACAGTCTAGCTATTATTACTATTATATAAGCGTTAAATAACACTCAATATAACTCGTAATAATAGCCCAAATAATTATTTTAAGGTCCTAATAATGTTACTATAATTAAATAAAAGGTATACTAAATATAGTATAGGCGTAGCTCACTTACAACGGGTTTTTATTAAAAATCGGGCTTCGCTGGGGCAGCGTTTCCTAGCCTGAAGCTTTTCTTCTCGGAGCCGTCGGGCGCTCCGAGGCTTCTTTCTCGTGCTAGGGAGATTCCCTAGACCTGGGAGGGGTTTAGGGAGGCTAGAGAGAAGTTAGAGAGAGAAAGAAAGGCTTATGGTGTGAAGAAAATTTGACGAGTTCACCCTTTATTTATAGGAGTTTTATAGTAAAGTAGTCTCTAAGCTTCGTCCGTATCTTCCGCGTACGAGCTACGTTTTCTACGTTCTTTATATACACGCATTGGTACTTACGAGTACTACAACTTTCATTTAGACCCCGTCGGCTAATTTTCCTTCTATCTCATATTTACAAAAATTGTATCGAATTCGCCGCGCTCGAAAAGTAGAGACTAAGCTTTCGCATACGATCTCCGTTTTTGCCGATATTTATATCCACGCGTTGGTATTTATGATTACTACAACTTTCATTTAGACCTCGTTGGCTAATTCTCATTCTATCTCGGATTTACAAAACTGTATCGAATTCGCCGTACTCGAAAAGTAGAGACTAAGCTTCATCCATAACTTTCGCATACGAGCTCCGTTTTTGACGTTATTTATATTCACGCGTAGGTAAAAATAAAATCTACAACTTTCCTTTTTACTCTGTCGGCTAATTCTCGACCGATCTTAAATTTAACAGTAGGAGGTGATTACACTGTTAAATGTCCGCGTAAAATTCATAACTTTTATATACGGACTCCGTTTTCGTCCGTCTTTTTGTTGTTGAGTTCCTGTTAATGAGATATTAAATTCTCATTTAGGTCGCGTAAGCCAAAAACCGCTCGAACTAAAATTCGAGTTTCGGGTCATGCACCGCAATGCCAAAATCTTAGAAAAATCATAACTTCCTCATACGAAGTCAGATTTGGGCGTTCTTTTTATGTACACTCTCAGTTTAACATTTTCTACGAATTTTTCTTAGATCGCTAAGGATAAAAGGCGCTCTATCATAAATTCACTATTTACACTCCCCGGTGTCGTGTCGGTTCCGTCGCGAAACTTCGACGGGTGATAACTTCTTCGTTATAAATCGGATTTTGGCGCTCTTTATATGTACGGAAACCTTGTAACATATACTACAACTTGGTTTAGATTATTTATTCTAAATAATCTTTTGTCGAAAATTCTTTTTCGACCCCTATTATCTCTAAATTGAGTAGCTCGAATATACGGGCGTTACAATTATATCCCCCTTAGGATGATTACGTCCCGGAATCATCAAAGAATCAGGGTTCACACGATGACTCCACACGTTATCTCTTCATCCTATGTAATAACCGTAACTTTGATGTTTCTTCAAACGAGTATCTAACTCTAAGATTTCCTGACTACAGGCGGTGTCTGATCTTGGACCCGTTCCCTATCTCACGTTGGACTCCCAATTATGACCTTCAAGTCACAATCTCGATCCTTACTGGAGACTGCTTCTTCCTCTTAACAATCTTAGGATTACTACCATGGACCGATGTGTCATATTGTAATGACCTAACATCGTATGTTGCAACGCTTAGACTCAGGTCTTTTAGAGTCAAATTTCCAGAACAGACTATACCTCCCTTCATGTTCTAATGTGATATAATCAAATCTTAAAAGGTAGCATTCCTAGCTACAAGCAACTAACCAGATACCTCTACTGATCGCTTTGATTGTCTTTCACTTCAATCTTCTAGCTTAAGTCATATACTACATCGGACTTGGTTCTCTAACCCATGTATCATACTCATCGTATTCGGACTCAATTTGATATGACCATTAGGGTTAGAATAACAATAATCTTCTTAGTCATTACCGAAATGATGGTAAAGACATGCTTGAATAAAACGGTATTTATTACTAGCTTCTTGGTAACCTTGTGACTTTCCCTGATCCAAGTGCGAGTCCTGTGCTTCCGGTAGTATAGGCCTCTACTACCATTCACACCTACTCATACTCGTCCAAAGTATTGTCTCGCAGCCCTACCAAGTTACTATCACAAAAACAAATTTAACACATAAAAATGTGTCCAATCAATCATAAAATTTTCCCCTAGACTTTACTAGGACTTCTTCCACGCGTATCTTCAATTATCAATCCTGCTTTAACTCGGTTGGTGGTGGAAATGCCATATGATGGGACAACTTCAGGAATTATGCCAATCGTTCCATCATCCCGCCAATCGAAGGTGTTCTATGGACGTACCGTACTCCTCTAAACGTACTGTCTAATATATACCAAAGGCAAGATACCACTCTTACGATATCTTCTGATAGGTGTCATTCACTATCATAACCCTTTTCATTTCCTCTATTTACTCAATTCTCCATGAGTCTTCACTATGACGTTATTTTCACGGAAGCATGCATTCATTGCATCGAGACGAGAATATGGATAGAGAAGATTTAGACGCGTAATCCTCCTTATTACCCTGAAAAGTTACATGACAGTTCTGATATCGTAATTAAACGTTTAGAAATCTGAACACATAAAATTTCAAGATCCGGTCGGCAACAGACCATAGATCCGATCAAATAATAACATCATAAAGCATCATAAATCAGTTAGCACATAAAAGCATTTTAGTCATCTTCCCTAAATAAGCTAGTGCTTGTGTCTATTTAGGTGTACTTCCTAAAATATATTAGACACACTCCTCACAATCATCGCTTAGCATTCTAAGTTTAAGTCTAGAAATAAATCGTTATTCTTAGTTCGCTTAAACTAATGCTCTGATACCAACTGTGACATCGCCATTTTCACGGCTAGAAAAGACCAATTTTGTTTATGCTTTATAAAAATTAGAGTATCTCTTTCAATAAAAACGTTGCGGAATTTGTTCCCAGAAAAACATGATAATTTCATTATCAAAGCATTTCCGAAGAGATGTATTTTTATTCATCTTAAAACATTTGGGATGTCATCGTCAATACATAAACATAAGCATAAACAAAACTTACATTCATTTACACTAGTGATCTATATCTCCTTAATCTCTCAGTGTAATGTAACTTCACATCGTCACCTTTGATACAAGTAAACTGAGTGTGTCAGGTTGGGAAACCTGGTGAGTACATAGGGTTTTCAACCCACAATAATATAATTATTATGTTTAATCATCAAACAATTAACCCAATTACCCATCCCTATTATCTTCTTTATTCCTAAGTACCTTCCTAAGGATTTATCCTAAGGGCCGTCTCCATAGGCGGATCCAAGGGGTATCCCGGGGTAGCCCGGGATACCCCTCAAAAAAGAATTTAGAATATTTTCGTTTTTTTAGTGTATATATATGCATCCCTTCACTTTTAAACACAAACATATAGCTAGTCTATTGGTTAAGGTGTTGGGTTATTGACATAAAGGTCTCAAGATCAATTCTTGCTCCCTACAAATCCTTTGTTTATATTTCTTTTATTTTTCCAGCTATTCTATTCTTTTTTAATTTCTAAGCTATTCTATCTCACATCGCAAAACACATGTAAACTCAGTTATTTTCATCTATTATAAAAACTTGTTATCATCATGATTCATTTTATATCAACTTTGAGTCCCACATTGATTCAAGTATCAAAAGATACTTCAACTTTATATTTATATAACAAGACTTAAAGTTAGATAAGGATTCTATTAAGTTTTGAGTTTAATACCAAAACCAAACGAGGAAACCCATGTACAAGCTGAAAACCGTAACACCGAACTGATGGGTTTAAGTTTGGTTTGGTTTTAAAAGCTTCAAAACCGTGGCTGTCGGTTTTTGGTTCGATTTTAGGTCAAAACTGACTCGCCCCGCCCCATGCTCAGCCGTTGCGGTGATACCCGAAATTTTTTTTTTGATACCCCTTTGCTTTTAGTCTGGCTCCGCCACTGGCCGTCTCCTACATCATATTTACCTCTCATCTCCTTAAATCGCATTTCCTTATATGTTTGTTCCTAACGACTCTCCCTAAGGATCATCGCCTACATCGGATAGACAATATTGATTCAGGGATTACTCCCTCAATACGTGCCCAACAAGGGTTAGGGTATCATCGCATGAATATGTAGTTACAACATCGCCTGAACTCGTAATTCATCACCTACAAGTTATGAGTCTGTTGGTGTTTCCACGAGGTTGTCTATAATAGTCTGTGGTCACCATCTATACTCTGGTAGATGACTACATCTCCAAATTTTCGGACAAGGTTATAGTATCTTTCATCCTACATCACTGATTCATCATCACCTATCTATCCTCACCTAATTATCATCACCCATCTCTCATAATTTTATTTCATCACACATCAACTATTTCATCTACCCATGTTTTATCACAACATATTTGTAGATATAAAACAAATATATAGTTTAAATCATTTAAAACATGTATAAAATCATTCATCCAACATAGACATCAAGTATCCAGATAATATGCACACATGGCACCCACTTTATATAAAATACTTCATATCTATGTGTAAGATGAAAGTAACTATGCACTCACTTGGTAAGGTGGTGATTCCGAACTCAGACTGCGCTTCGTTACTCTTAAAACAATTTCCTTCGAGAAAACCTAGTATCAATACCACTAGGGTTTAGTCTAACGTTAACCACGACTAATTAACAATCTAGCTATTATTACTATTATATAAGTGTTAAATAACACTCAATATAACTCGTAATAATAGCCAAAATAATTATTTTAAGGTCCTAATAATGTTACTATAATTAAATAAAAGGTATACTAAATATAGTATAGGCGTAGCTCACTTACAACGGGGTTTTATTAAAAATCGGGCTTCGTTGGAGCAGCGTTTCTGAGCCGAAAGCTTTTCTTCTCGAAGTCGTCAGGCGCTCCGGGGCTTCTTTCTCGTGCTAGGGAGATTCCCTAGACTTGGGAGGGGTTTAGCGAGGCTAGAGAGAAGTTAGAGAGAGAAAGAAAGGCTTATGGTGTGAAGAAAATAAGACTGTTGGATTAGTGTCTAAGTCCATAACTATTTTGGTATGTACTTGACCCGATGGTGCATGGTCCTTTTGGGTTGCCTTCACCAAAGCAACTTGATTGGAGAAATAAATAGAAATAGAGGATAATATGATTTATTAATATGTTATAAGAATAATATATTAAAGGAGAAATCATATTTGTTTAATTAATATTGGTCGATAATTAATTAAGAATTAGTTTTGTGATCAAATGTAATTAATTAAACTTGAGGGGCTGAATTGTAATTATGTGATAGTTACAAAATAAGGTAAGGATTATCTTATAAGTATGGTGAACGAATTTAAGGTTGGAAAGCCTTAGAATTCGAGTATGATAAGGATTCAAGGATTATCTTATTGGTTGCTTAATGGATAATCAACTAGATAAGGATAATGACTGAAACCCTATCTCTACACCTATATAAACACCCATAGGGTTATGAATTCGGTGATCCCTTCCCAAGAAGTCCCAAATACGAATTCTAACCTCCCTCCTCTCTCCTTATACCTTCTCCACTTGCTTATGGTGTTTGTAAGCCATTAGAGGAGTGACACTTGTGACTCTTTGCTTTCCAAGGTCAATTCAAGGAGGAATTGGATTGTTATTGCTACATAACAATCAAGGTATGTTCTTAAACCTATTTACATGTGAATTCTGATTTCCATATGCTAGTATTAGGGTTCAAAGTCTTGGATTCAAAGTATGTACAACAGAGAAACCTAGATCCAAGCTTTAGGGTTTGTATGAGCACATAGGATGTCTTATGACCAAAACCCATCAGTGGTATCAGAGCCTTGATTGGTTTCTATTGTATTGATGCTTGTTGTAACTGAAAAAATTCGATTTTTTGCATTCTGGAGGCTGGACTCGCCGAGTCCATGGCTGAACTCGCCGAGTCCAAGGTGACTCGACGAGTCCAAGGCTGACTCGACGAGTCAACTCGTCAGAAGGAGGGTACTTCGGGATTTCTTGCTGTTTTTGCTTATGGATAATTACCTTATCATGTTAGATTAATATTAATCCGATTATATGATATATTTGACTATATTTTTAATCTAATTGAAGATATTTATCAATTAATAGGATAATTGTTTCCTTATAAGATAATTGATTAATTATTTTAAGTAAATTGATAAATTATTTTGCAAGAAATCATCAAATATGGATAATTATGTGATTAAATGTTAATTTGAATTATTTGTTATTTGATCCTTGTTGTTGTGAAAAGTTTCATATTTGGCCCTTTAGGTTTTATAGTTTAAATTTGAACCCTAAAAGTTTTGTTGTTTTGAAATTTAAATAGTTGAAACCCTAATGTTTTGAAAAAGGTTTCAAAACTTGCCCTCAAGTTTTGGAATTTAAAAGTTGATTAAAAGTTTAATTAGGAATGTGAAATTCTAAAACTCTGGTATTGTTTTGAAAAAGTTCAAATCACACCCTTATGGTTTTATTAATTAATTAAGGTGTATAATTAAAAGAGAGTTAATAAATCCATTAAAGTTTAGGTTAACCATTTAATAGAATTAAAAGTGTAATTGTTAAAGTTAACCACATAGTATTTTAAAAGTTATAAAATACACCCTATACTATATATAACATTAAAAGTCTAACATTATATATATGTATAACTAAAAGTCAGTCTTACCGTTAGTAGGCCTCATTCACGAAGCTGGTCTATAAGGGGTGTTTAAGGAAATTGCCTATAAAATGGCGATTGAATGGGTATCCACTCTTACCCACCGCACTCTTGACTAGTGGAGGGTCGTTAGCCGAACGGGTAGGATAGGACGAAACCTTCCATTATAAGTATAATGAATTATCAAGTAACTAAATGTTTTATAAAATTCCCAATCTTAGTTACTTAGGCAAAAGTGAATTGATGCAATTCCATGAAATTACACTTTGTGCCCTTGCGAAGACGTTAGTGGAGCGTGTGTGGTTAACCGGCACACTAAATGGGTCTAAGCAAAGGTAGCAAAGGGTGACTCAATGTTTGTCATAGTTCGGTGGAGCGTGTGTGGTTTACCGGCACATCGAATAGGCGACTGTAACATGTGAGGGCACCATGTAGTTTGCATGGTTATTCACACCCGCTTTGTGATCCTCGGCATCCCAGTCACAAACAAGAGGGGCATATCGAGATATAAACATGCCATTGAAAGTTCAATGTATCTCAAAGGATCTAGGAGTTTTCATAGATTTAAAACTTAAATTTCTTTTTCGTTTTTCATGGTGGAAATTAGTGAATCGTCATTCACTTACCTTCAAATATTCTGCAACTAGATTACGGCATCCCTTTTCTAGGTTGTAGCGTATTGTGTTGGGTCCTAGCCTTGGAATTTCATTTGGGTGATCTACCAAGGACTCAATCTATCAACTAACTTGAATTCATTTTTCTCCCGGTTTGTAGATGTCAAAGTTCGACAACTATGGTCTTCCCAAATCCCGTGGAACAAGCATTCCACATGAAGATGGTATTCCACGATTCAATCGAGGAACGAGAAATCATACTTCACTTCCTCCTCCTCCTCCTATTGTTCTCCCCAACCCACAAGATCGAAGAATTGAAAGGTTCAATATCACTAAAGCCCTATTGGAAATGAAACATGAAGATGGTAAACCCGTGTGTGCCCACGTTCTAGGAATGAAATCACACATTGATAGGTTGAAAATGTTGGGTGTGTCATTCCCGAATGAGTTGGCTGTGAATTGGGTTTTGCAGTCACTTCCAGAATCATATAATGAGTTCAAAAGAAAGTATTATATGATGAATCATGATGACAACCTCATTGACCTAACTTACATGCTCATTGCTACTGAATCAGAAATGATTTGGCGAAGCAATGGAGCGTATTTGTTGGGAGAGTCAACCGAACATACTTCCGAGGACGTTCTAGGAGAACCGACCTGCGTTTGCTGCCAAAAGAAAGGGCGTTGGATACAAGTCTGCCCAAAGAGCCTGAAGAGTCCAGAAGATGGGAGAGTCAAAGAGTATGGCTGCGCTTCAGGTAAAATCCACTATATAACTCCATTAAGTTCCTATTCATTAATTCTTAATACATAATGTAATAAGATTGCATTTGAATGTTTTACAGGATCGGTGAAAAGAAAGGAAGCTTGATAAGAGAGCAAGATGAATCTAATCACAAGAGATGGATCTCGATCGCATGGACTTGAAGATTAGATTTCGAGCTTAGAAAGTTATGATAGAGTTGTTAGAAATTTTCTTTTGTACATAGTTTTCAATGGATTTTGCATTGTAAGGACAAATTTTTCCGCTGCTTTTATAAATAAAATAAATTTTGACTTATTTATTTATTTGTTTATTTCCTTACAATGAAATCGTTATGAAAATTGATGTTCGAATATTTCTACAACGAATGGATATGATTCTTAGTTATGTTATTTATGGAAATGTCAAGAATTTACCAAATAGGGAGAGTTTCTCATCGCCCAAAGTTTCAATTGGACAGAAACTTGGAATCATGCAACGTGGATGCACGATGAATGAGAAACTTCGTATTTGGAAATTAGACTGATTCGTTGACAAAGTGTCAAGTGAAGGACTAAGAGATCGAGCACACAAAGTTGCGTGTTGATCAAGTCCACCATAAGAGTAACAAGATATTCGTCATGATTTACTAAAGGTTTAGTAAATATGATTATACTTACAAGATTAAGTGTAATTCTGAATTGATTAAAGGGTTTAGATCAATAGCAGAACGAATAAGAAGAATCAAGTAGGCAGAAAGATAAAAGTTTCTCCATTCTAAGAAGATGGGAGAGTACCTTTTATGCTTTATGATAGGTCTTAATGATTAAGAACCATATCTCAATTGATCCTCTAAGTGAGTCTTAGTACAATTGTATGTCTAAGAAGAGGAATCAAGAATTGAAGAAATGGTTAAATCAAGAAGTCAATCATACTTCGTTCCAATGATAAATCTTAAAGTTAAGATTGTGACAATGAGTGATAAGTATTAAGAAGGTTTGTAACTTTCATTAAATGTGGTAAGATTGTGATGTCTTGAATAAGACAAAGACCAACTTGGACCAATTTATGAAGTGTTTTGATAAAAGCTACACTAACTCTTGAATATTTGTTTGTCAAGAAATGTTTTGACAAGAGAATCTTATATGTCAAGGAGTCAGTGGGAGTCTTAATGGTCTTGAAAGGTTTCAAGAACAAATCAAATAAACCTTATCGATCATCACTAGCACACGAGTTGAGGTTTACAACCTATCGTGTTGACATTATTTTGATTATGTGCCAATCCAATCGAGTTAATTGTGCATGTGAGTTCTATGAGTTCTCATTTTGAACGCATAGAAGGCAAAGCACCTTAATCAATGAAAGGTACATTGATAGGAAAGGGTGAGCTGCTTAACTACTTGGATGACATGGTGGGCAGCTGTGCTACCATAAAGGCAAGAAATCGAGATCAAGAAAGTTCGATCCATAAGAGTTTGAATTTGTCGTAAACTTTGGTTTTGACAAATTCACATGGATAGGAACAAATACACTGTTTAAATCTAAGTGTCATAAGATTTCCTTCTTCATGAAAATGATTGTGAGGAAATGCTTTCACTAAGACAGATTTTAAGAAGATAGTGATTGTAAAATTGCATTCTCGAATTCAATTATGGTTACGGCATCCCTTTCCATAATTTGAATTGTGAGGTTTGGCAATTAGTCTTAATTGTTTAGACACACATATGGACTATCGAAGGCAAATGTGTATAAGTTCAAGAAACCTTGATAAAAGATTATCAAAGCACTATGTATTAGAAACATGGACTCAAGAAATTCAATAGGTATTGTCTTTCTGGAAGTTAAGATGTTTAAGAATACATGTCGAAGCTAGTGGGAGCATAAGTGTTATGTGTTATAATAATCATCAAGATAGTGGGAGCATAAATGTTATGATTGTATGATTATTAAGGAAAGTATTGCAAGATTAGCAATATTAATTATAGAAAACAAGAGTTATTCCTTGCAAAGTTGTAAGGGTTGTAAAGTTGTTTTGCTATAATTAAGGGAGAGAATATTATACTTCATTTCAAATCTAAAGGTTTAGGTTGAGAAATGTTAATAAATTTAGTCAAAGGTACATAGTGTGTTCTTAAAATTTCGATTATGATTACGGCATCCCTTTTCACAATTCGAATTTTAAGAACATAGCAAATAAAACATTATGCGTTGTGTCCCATACGCTTCGGGTATAGGATCGATTGCAAATGCTTTAATGTTTGACCATTCTAAAATTTTCCAAATGTCGAGCACATTTAGAGGGAAAAAGGACAAGAATCGGTTTAGACTAAAATAATTAAACAACTATCAAAGGACAATCCAAGTTCGACGAGGATTGGTCGCTTGTGAGTAGTTGGAAGTATAGTATTGGAAAATATGGAAATGTTTCCATATTGGATGGACCATATCGACATCATAGATAAGATTCTATTAAGAATGAGTTGTCATATGGAACATATGGAAGTGTATCCATATTGGGAATTGAATATTGAGAAATCTATGATTAGATTAAAGACTTCTATGCAAAAGGATGTTCAAAGAATGTACTTTGAGAGAGAGACATCACGTCTATGGAATTGTCTTGTAACAATCTCCGATAGAGGACTTTGTAATATCATTGGCAATAGTCTTTGTGACTTTGGTGCAGTGACATTACGAAAGGATAGTTGCATAGAATGTTAGAATCTAGCATATTCTATAAGTAGCAAGAATTTGATATTCTTTGACTTATGAAAAACGGATTTGGAGTTGTGAAATGAGAAGGATTGGAAATGTATTCGATGAGATTCTATTAAGAATGAGTTGTCATATGGAACATATGGAAGTGTATCCATATTGGGAATTGAATATTGAGAAATCTATGATTAGATTAGAGACTTCTATGCAAAAGGATGTTCAAAGAATGTACTTTGAGAGAGAGACATCACGTCTATGGAATTGTCTTGTAACAATCTCCGATAGAGGACTTTGTAATATCATTGGCAATAGTCTTTGTGACTTTAGTGCAGTGACATTACGAAAGGATAGTTGCATAGAATGTTAGAATCTAGCATATTCTATAAGTAGCAAGAATTTGATATTCTTTGACTTATGAAAAACGGATTTGGAGTTGTGAAATGAGAAGGATTGGAAATGTATTCGATGAGATCTATTTCACAAAGTAAGAACCATAGGTAAACATTGTGTTCATGCTAGGAGCATGGGACAAGTATTGTAATTCAAGTAAGAAGTTGATTACCCGAAACGACAAATAATGAGTAATCAATATGGTGATAAATAAAAAGTGTTTTATTTATACTCAAAGGTTTGAGGCCATATGGGATTAGTATTATTCTTGTGTTTCACTTTGCATGTTTTGACTTCCAGAATAATTGAATTTATTAAGAATAATCGAATTATTCAAACGGGCCACAGTCGTTCATATGTTGGAAGTAGATATGAATGAAGACTGTCGTGAATTGGTGTGTGGAATGTCTAGAAAAGTATTAGACATAAGCAAATGTTTGCTGCAACGTTCATGAGTGCTTATGAATGTGATTTGAGCATTGGATTAGACCCACGCTCACTTGGATCACTCCATGGATTGTATCACGAGTGATTGGTGAGACGATAACATCTTATATTCTTGAAACCGAGATGTGTGAGTTGTATCTTACAAATCGGTTACACATTGATAATATGTAAACGCACCAGTAACTTGGTGTTATAAAACATATTGTTGTGTGTGATTCGGTGCGTGAGTACAAGCGAGCATTGTATCAAAGTTTATTCGTTCCTTTTATCCAAAGTAGGATAAAAGCGATATCTTTGGGCCCCTCGATGGTTTAGTGATGACAAACGTAAATGCTCGGCCGGGCTAGGGCTAATTTGATTTGTTCGATTAGTCAGTCGTCATAAATCGAGAAATCGAGATAGAGTACAAAGAGAATGATTTGAAATCATATCTCATATGATATCTAGAATGGAGGAATATTTGATCCCTTATCTAAGGACACGCGTATTTGATATGATCAGAGTTGACAGCGGCTTTGGAAAGCTACGATTGCAGATCGGGATCCGAAGTCATACGCAGAATAGTTATTAGACTTATCCAAGTGGGAGACTGTTGGATTAGTGTCTAAGTCCATAACTATTTTGGTATGTACTTGACCCGATGGTGCATGGTCCTTTTGGGTTGCCTTCACCAAAGCAACTTGATTGGAGAAATAAATAGAAAGAGAGGATAATATGATTTATTAATATGTTATAAGAATAATATATTAAAGGAGAAATCATATTTGTTTAATTAATATTGGTCGATAATTAATTAAGAATTAGTTTTGTGATCAAATGTAATTAATTAAACTTGAGGGGCTGAATTGTAATTATGTGATAGTTACAAAATAAGGTAAGGATTATCTTATAAGTATGGTGAACGAATTTAAGGTTGGAAAGCCTTAGAATTCGAGTATGATAAGGATTCAAGGATTATCTTATTGGTTGCTTAATGGATAATCAACTAGATAAGGATAATGACTGAAACCCTATATCTACACCTATATAAACACCCATAGGGTTATGAATTCGGTGATCCCTTCCCAAGAAGTCCCAAATACGAATTCTAACCTCCCTCCTCTCTCCTTATACCTTCTCCACTTGCTTATGGTGTTTGTAAGCCATTAGAGGAGTGACACTTGTGACTCTTTGCTTTCCAAGGTCAATTCAAGGAGGAATTGGATTGTTATTGCTACATAACAATCAAGGTATGTTCTTAAACCTATTTACATGTGAATTCTGATTTCCATATGCTAGTATTAGGGTTCAAAGTCTTGGATTCAAAGTATGTACAATAGAGAAACCTAGATCCACGCTTTAGGGTTTGTATGAGCACATAGGATGTCTTATGACCAAAACCCATCAAAGACGAGTTCACCCTTTATTTATAGGAGTTTTATAGTAAAGTAGTCTCTAAGCTTCGTCTGTATCTTCCGCGTACGAGCTCCGTTTTCTACGTTCTTTATATACACGCATTGGTATTTACGAGTACTACAACTTTCATTTAGACCCCGTCGGCTAATTTTCCTTCTATCTCATATTTACAAAAACTGTATCGAATTTGTCGCGCTCGAAAAGTAGAGACTAAGCTTCGTCCATAACTTTCGCATACGATCTTCGTTTTTGTCAATATTTATATCCACACGTTGGTATTTATGATTACTACAACTTTCATTTAGACCTCGTTGTCTAATTCTCATTCTATCTCGGATTTACAAAACTGTATCGAATTCGCCGTGCTCGAAAAGTAGAGACTAAACTTCATCCATAACTTTCGCATACGAGCTCCGTTTTTGACGTTATTTATATCCACGCATAGGTAAAAATCAAATCTATAACTTTCCTTTTTACTCCGTCGGCTAATTCTCGACCGATCTTAAATTTAACAGTAGGAGGTGATTACACTGTTAAATGTCCGTGTAAAATTCATAACTTTTACATACGGACTCCATTTTCGTCCGTCTTTTTGTCGTTGATTTCCTGTTAATGAGATATTAAATTCTCATTTAGTTTGCGTAAGCCAAAAACCGCTCGAACTAAAATTCGAGTTTTGGGTCATGCACCGCAATGCCAAATCTTAGAAAAATCATAACTTCCTCGTACGAAGTTAGATTTGGGCGTTCTTTTTATGTACACTCTCGGTTTAACATTTTCTATGACTTTTGTTTAGATTGCTAAGGCTAAAAGTCATTCTATCATAAATTCACTATTTACACTTCCCGGTGTCGTGTCGGTTCCGTCGCGAAACTTCGACGGGTCATAACTTCTTCGTTATAACTTGGATTTCGGTGTTCTTTATATGTACGGAAACCTTGTAACATATACTAAAACTTGGTTAAGATTATTTATTCTAAATAATCTTTTGTCGAAAATTCGTTTTCGACCCCAATTATCTCTAAATTGACTAGCCCGAATATACGGGCGTTACACTGAATAAGTTGACATTATATACTATTTACTTGACCGTTGACTTGTGACTTGGATTGACTTTTTGTTAAATTTTAGTTTTAGATGTATACTTAGGGTTTACCTTGTGTGGATCAATAGGAGGTGTCAAGCACCCATCTTTTGGCAGGAGAGAAGTTAGTTGTGGTCGACTTTGAGATTCAGGTGAGTCTCTTCATTGTACTCGTGGGTCGAAGGCACCAATGTCGACCCACTAGGTTATGTTATATGCTAGTTGTCTTTGTGACTCTTGCATGGTATGTTGGGCTAGGCCCATTGTATGAAGGAATTTGTCCCATGGTATGTCGGGTGGGGCTTATGGATCAGGAAGGGTTAGGCTCAATGTATGTTCGGTTGGATGCTAGTTGTCTTTGTGACTCTTACATTGTATATCGGGGTAGGCCCATTATGGTGGCTTGGGACCAATGTGAGGGTTAGGCCCAAAGATATGTATAGTATGTGGTATTTTGGGTAACTCACTAAGCTTTATGCTTACGGATTTATGGTTATGGTTTCAGGTACTTCCGGTTCGAGAGGGAAGTGCCCGACTTGATCGCAGCGCATCCACCCATTTTTCCGCACCTTATGATTTTGGAAATTGTACTATGATAATTATTTTTTCTTTGACATACTTCTGAATGGTTGATAAGAAGAAATGATGTTTTGTGTTAATCTAAAAATGAAAATTTTGCCTTATAATTTTTGGGATGTTACAAGTTGGTATCAGGACCTTGGTTTGAGGGATCCGGGCACACTCTCGGGTGTGATTGAACTCAAATTGAGGAACTGGTAATCTTCTGAAAGAAAATAAATTTTTAGAAAAGATTTTTATAATGAAAAAGGAGGTGTGATGTGTGCAATCCGCCGAGCTCATTTAAGTAATTCACAGAATACCCATACATGTTGATATGTCATATGATATGAATGTTTGCATGCCAGGATAAGGCTATGGATACTTTCAGGATTTGCATGATAGATTGGCCTGATATGTGATGCCTCGTAGCTTATGAGGAATAGGATGTTATGATATATTTGGATTTTGTATTAGTATAGGTTATTGCTAAGTGTATGCTTTAAAAATTGTATACAATTAGGATCATATAGCCCTAGAATGACCGATTTAACCTTATTTCCTATTCCTTGACTGGTTGAGGTCCTAGGGTTGAGCCTAGGGATGAGCATCTGGATCGGGAAACCGGTACCGGAACCGGAACGAGATAGTGTTGGATTAGGTGACTAAGCCCATAACTATAATTAGTATGTACTTGACCCAAGAGTATCATTGTCCATTTGGGTTGCCTTCACCATAGCAATTTGATATGATGGACTTTTGAGAAGAGGTTATTTATGATTTATTAATATATTATAAGTTCTAATATATTAATATGAAATCATATTATTTAATTAGTATTGATCAAAAATTAATTTAGTGATCAAAAAAGACTAATAAAATTTATGGGGACTAATTGTTTAAATTAGTTATATATATATATATATATATATATATATATATATATATATATATATATATATATATATATATATATATATATAGTTTGGGCTTATGGACTAAGTTTATGTAAGGATTCATAAAGAGTTAATCCACATGGATCATGGATAATAAGCCCAAGTGTATGGATTAAGGTTTACACCCTTGGATTCCTACACTATATATATATATATATATATCACACCCATTTGGCCAAAAATGGGTGGAAGATGTATTCTTGGAGAAGCATAGCCGAATTTTAGTGCTCCATATTCTCTCTCAAAAAGTACTCCATTTGTTCATGGTGTTTGTGAACCATTTGAGGCATCACATTTGAGGTGCTAAGTTCTTAAGGGCCAAAACTACAAGCTACAACAACAAGGTAATTCTATAACTCACTTTTATGTTGTTTATGTCAATTGTATGCTAGTTGTCACACCCCGACTGACGGTGGAAACGCCGGGGTTGCGACGCCAACTTTGGATCACAGTTAACAACACATATTGAAGCATACAATGATTTATATAACATTACATTCTTCCATGGAGCAAGTATGAAGAATTACAATGTTTAACAATCCAAAAGACGATAATTACTTAATACAAGTTCAACAAAACGTAAGGTAGAATAGAAAAAAAGCCTATCATATCGGCTAACCATTTCAAGTAACAAAATAATATTTTCATGACACACAGGGTGTGTCCTCCATCTCTTAAGTTCCTGAAGATACATACGTTTAAAAATACGTCAACAATAATGTTGGTGAGTTTTACAGGTTTTAAGTCGGTGTGTTATTATAATCAAACGTGTGTTTAAACTAATGATTTATAAAAATATAAAATATAACATGTTTACACTTGTAATCTCATAAGAGTAAATGAGACTTGCTTACACCCATAACTAATAAAACATAAGTTATAATTCAATAAAATGTCGTGTCAAAACTTTATAAGGTATTATATATTTTAAAATAATAATTAAATTAACACTTATCTATTTGAACAAAGCGTTCCCACATTTATTATGTACATTCGAGAATGAATTTTCAGGGTTTATAACGAGCCTATAAGCAAACTACGGACGAGAAGTCTCTGAAAGACACTGTGAAGGGTGTGTCGATATCACTAACACATCATCAACGTTGTCAAAGTATGAAGATAATGAATATATATATATATATATATATATATATATATATATATATATATATATATATATATATATATATATCCGCCGTAATAAATGAAGTTTTTTTTGCCACATGTCAATCTCTTATAAGTTTTGACACTTGTCATTTTGTGGTATTTTTGAAATAAATATTATCCACTTGTCAATTTTTGGTTTGTTTCAATTTTTAAAATTAAAATCATATACTTATATATGTAAAATATTAAATATCATATATATGATATTAAATTGCAATAAATATGTTTCTTTCTTTCTTATTTTAAAGTTGTACATTAAAAAATATTTTCACTTTACATTTTAATATTTAATATTTTTTTAAATCAACCCGTGTATTACACGGGTCTGAACACCTAGTGTATATATATATATATATATATATATTATTACTAATTTGCATATATATACTTGAAAACATCATTTTATGTATAAAGACTCATTTTTTACCTACTTTTGTGTACTTCACTATCATGTACATGTATAATACATATTCCAATAAGTATGTATATATACATATATATCAATATATCAGGTGTTTAAATATCTCTATAGTTTATATAAAACATTTGTGAACATTATTTGACATCGTTTTATATATGATACATTTATGAACTTTATTTGACATATTTTTTTATACAAAACCCATATAAGAACATTAATTGTCATTTAAGAACATTACATGTTATGTTTTTATATAAAACCCATATTAAAACAATCATTGGATATCTTTTTATATAAAACATATATATGAACATTATTTGACATCTTTTTTATATAAACATGTTTTTATACATATAATTGTATATTAGGTCTATATACATATACATAAATCATAACTATTTTATAGAAAAACATTACGAATAAATATATACACATGTTTAACCTTGTATTTGTCTTACAACTTATTAACCAACATTTTATGACATATAACATACATAACATGTCAATAATTTTATGCACATAATTTCTAACATTCTTACTAGCATTTTGAACATAACACATATGTATATATCCAAAATAATCATAACGAAAATGCACATAAACGAAATACATATACATAAACATAATATGATCAAATGCAAGCTTAAATTATCAGAAAAAAGACATTTATATATATTCCCCCGAAAATCATAAAAATATAAAATAGGGTTGTAAATACTCACCTTATTTGCGTGAATGAGTTATCGGAGCTTGGATCGATTTTCTTAACTTTGCCTTTGAAGTTCTTGCACCAAACGAAAACCCGAGCTTTGGATCTTCACTTGAGAAGCTTAGAAAACCACCTCTTTTTAAGCTTACAATCATTGGGACTATTTTGATCGAACAACACAAATGAGAAGGTGGCAGAGGATGGTTTTGAGGTGGATGGATAGTCGTGAGAAAGGGAATGTAGAAACGGATCCGACAAGGGAGGTTGTCATTGTCGATAGTGTCAGCGAGGGGTTGCTTCTAGCAGCTTCCTCGAGTTTTTCGTTTCTGTTTCGGCGGTGGAGGATCGGAGGGGAGAAAACAACAGTAAGAACGACGATCAATGTGGTGTTTGGCTGTTAGGGTCGTCTAGTAAAGGTGGAGGAACAATGGAGGGTTGTTTCCCTCATCATCACTGGAAAACACCCACCTCTGGTGGTGTTTGTCTAGCCGAGATCAATAAAGAAAGGGAAAGAAGGAGGAGAGCTAGATAGTTTAGTGTTGTTGTTCTTCTATGAGTTCAAAATCAACTTTATCATTATAAAGGACGATACTTAGTGTTGAAGAAAGGTGGTAGGAAGACTTATGTTACATGTATATCCACTGCAAATGTACTTAGAGGAAGTTTGTAAGAGAATAAGGAAACGTGTGGACAATATAGGAGGAGTGCATGGCTCGACATTTAAGCACTCATACATGTACTAGTATACTTGAAGGTGATGTCACACTTGTGACATCAAGAATGGTGTCACTCACTAACTTTCTCGACTCTCGTGCCAAATAATCTCGAAATCCAATAACTTTTCTAAAGGTGGCGAATGATACTCTTGAATGTGAGGATTCTAAAAATGTAAACGAAACTTAATTCCGATTTTTAGAACTACGGGAAAAGACGATTAAATTTTCACGTCAAAAACGTCCCGATTCGACAGTTTTTGCGAATTCGATAAATCTTCGGGTTAAAACTTACAAGTATTGTGAATATGAAATCAAATATTAGAGTTATGTATGAGTTCAAAAACGTTCTCGAAATTTACATATGAGATGTGCAAGTACCCCACCATATCAAATCAATTTTCATTATTAAGAAAAAGTAGTGTTATACTGGTTTGGTATCTTAAAATGGACGTATCTTTTGCGTACCGGTTTTCGACGTTCTTTATATCCATGAAGTGCTGAGAGTATAATCTATCAAATTCGATCATAAATTGATCATAAGTATACTCGATGCAAAATTTTTATTTTTAGCGCATCAAATAACGCTAATTTTTATGAAATTTGCTTTGATCTTAAGTGACAGACAACTTGTTGAATAAATTGAAACATTCTGAATGTAATTATGAGTATTATATCATTAATACACTTTATAGACACAAAATTACATACAATAGGTCTTAATACATAAGGGTTTCGCGGTGGTTTGATCACCGAACTCTGACTTATTTTTACCAATTGTTACACATTGTCGATTGCTTCTGGGGTTATACGATGACGATGAAGCTGGCGCAGAGAGAGGGAGAGATAGAGATAGAGATAGAGAGAGAGAGAGATAGAGAAAGAGAGAGAGAGAGAGAGAGAGAGAGAGAGAGAGAGATCGGTTCTTTAATAGAGAGTAAGGAGTTAAGAAAAAAGGTAAAAAACAAATAAAAAATGAAAAGGTGAAAATGGCATGACACATGTGAGATTTACTGTTTGTTTTTTCTGAGGCAAAATGTCTGCAGACTACGGACCATATCTACAAACTTTTGCAGTAGAAGAGGTGGACCAAACGTTTGTAGTCTGAAAGAAGTAGTCTGTTTGGTTTTTTTTTTTTTTTTTTTTTTTTTTTTTTTTTTTTTAACATTTACAGGGTGTTCGAATAAATTAAAATCTTAAACTGATTTAAAAAAAAAAATTAAAAGATTTTTTTTGATAAATTTATAACTTTATTATAAATAATTAACAAATGTAGATTAACTTTTATGCATTATTGTATAAAAAATGAAAATAAAATGGTAAGCATTATCTGATATATTTGATAAAACCAACAAACATTGGTCGTAAAGTTGTAACTAAACATTGTAATTAGGGATAAAAGAATTTAACACATAACATGGCTGAAATTAAACTTTGATTTTAAATGAAAAATTTCAAACCTTTTAATTTATCTTTTCAATTAAGTCAATTAAAAACTGACCATAAATATCTTTTCCAATAAATGAACGATGTTGCATTAATTAATGTTTTATAAAATTTGGCACAAAAATATAAGACAATATTATGATTTTTTTCATATATATATAAACAACTCCACAAATTATTATTGTAATTAAATATTTATTTATAAATTTGTCACAAACATCATGATTGTGTTATCGAACTTTTTTTTTCTTTACGTATTTGAACTTTTTTCCAACTTATTTATCATAAATAAAGTTTAAATAAATCTAAATTAAAGAAAACAAAAAGAAAAATAAAGCAATAAAAAACAAAAATAAAAACAAAAGTATGTGTTTTTAGGTTAGAAGATATCTAAAGTTTGAAGACTTTGGTTCACATCTACGCCAAGAAGAGGACGTGCAAACCTTTTTAGGTCTACAGTCTTTAAAAAAACAAACAGTCTGCGAAACTTCATATCTGCGCGTGGTTTGTACAGTACAGACAGAAGATACCTAAAAAATCTGCAGACAAAAAACAAACAACACAAGTGTTTTTGATGCCTCTTGAGTCCAAAGACTAAATTAGCATTGAAGTTTTATTTTTATAATGACTATGTGACGAAGAAAAAGGTCTCAAACTCCACTTTTTGGTAAACGATAGGACCAAATTTATAATTTACTCAAAAAAAAAATATATTTCCTGATTTTAATTATCAATTACCCAAAGTTTCATATAGAAAATGAGAATTGGTAACTACCTCTATCGAATTTAATGCATATTAAATGACAAAATAAATAATTAAAATCTCAAAAGTAAATAAATGAGTTAATACGTGGTCGAAAGCATTTACCAGACGAAGACATAACGGAGACGTACAGGAGAAAGACGAAATCTGCTAAAACCTCCGCAACAACCATCGCCGGCCCATCCCCGGCGATTGTCGATTCTCAATTTCTTCTGCCGTCGGAGGTACTGACCTTATCACTTTACGATTTAGGAGATTTATTCATTGCCTTAATTCTTTTCATCACCAAAACTTCTGATGTTCTTGCCCTAAATTCTGCCGTTTCAGAATAGACTTTGAAAGGGTCGTCGATCGATCAATCGATCTACTCCATCTAGTCTATCTACTTGTCATTTCTGGTGTTACAGTTAATTACGGTTCGTGTTCTTTGTCTTTTCAATTTTGCACACAGTTACACGTAGTGTCTTTGAATTGAGTTTCTTTTCTACATGAACTGTTATTTTTTAGGCTTAAAAATTGGTCTTTTTTTTTGTACTGCATTGGTTGGTATTCCTTTCGGATCTGAATATATTCATTTCAGTCGCCATTTGAATTATAATTCTCTGGTTGCTAGATAGATTAAGAACCATTATCAACTTGTCTTTTTTTTTTTTTCTGTTCTTCAACATTATCGTGTACCAATATTGGATTTATTAATGTAGGTACTTAGTTTTGACAATGAAGAATGGTGAGCGAGCTGCCAATATTGCTCTAGCAGGTTCTGTATCTCTTTCAAATCTATATACATCTAAATTAACTTCATCTGAAAATTATCGTTCTTTTATAGTTCTATCCTAGTTGCCATGGATTATTTCATATCCACTACATCATTTTGGATTTGCAGGTCTAACACTTGCACCACTGGTTATGAAGGTAGACCCAAATATAAATGTCATCTTGACAGCATGCCTCACAGTTTTTGTGGGTTGTTATCGCTCTGTCAAGCCAACACCTCCTTCTGTAAGTACACAGCTTCCATGTTTTGAATCATTCCAAGATTTTTACATCTTTTTCATGCTTAAAAATTACATTTTTTTACAGGAGACAATGTCTAATGAACATGCCATGCGCTTCCCTTTAGTTGGTAGTGCAATGCTGTTGTCTCTGTTCTTGCTCTTTAAGTTCCTGTCAAAAGACTTGGTCAATGCTGTTCTCACTTGTTACTTCTTTGTTCTTGGCATCATCGCGCTTTCGTATGCTCTCTTTTCTTAAGTATTTGCTAATTTTGTTAATCAGTAATCGACTAATCGTTCTCCTTTATTGACTTCTTTCAAATTTCAATTGTAGGGCAACACTTTTACCTGCAATCAGGCGGTTTTTACCAACTAAGTGGAATGAAGATGTTATAACATGGCGTTTCCCCTATTTTCACTGTTGGTTATCTATATTTCATTATGGTGATGTGATTTGTGTAAAGATGTATTTTTTTAAAATCTTTTTTTTTGTACAGCTTTGGATGTTGAGTTTACCAGGTCTCAAGTGGTTGCTGGAATTCCCGGGACCTTTTTTTGTGTGTGGTATGTAGCACAGAAGCATTGGCTGGCTAACAATATCTTGGGACTTGCTTTCTGCATTCAGGTTTGAGTTTTAATCATTTTATTATTTTGTATCATCATGTATGCCATGATGAACAAAATGACATGAAAACTTGCAAAAATTTGTAGGGAATTGAAATGCTTTCACTCGGCTCATTCAAGACTGGTGCTATTCTATTGGTGAGTTGCATTGTAGTTACCCTGTTCTGTAAAGCATGGGATTAATACTATGATCTCAATCTGCAGGCTGGACTTTTCTTTTATGATATATTCTGGGTCTTTTTTACCCCTGTGATGGTCAGTGTTGCCAAATCATTTGATGCACCTATAAAGGTATTAATTATTATGCTAGTTTTGGTTGAAATTGGGTCTTTCTTACCATTTTCTGAGGTTTTAATTGAAACTTTTAATCTGTTTTCAGCTTCTATTCCCAACAAGAGATGCTGTACGCCCATTTTCTATGCTTGGTTTAGGTGATATTGTCATTCCAGGTAATTTATTCTATTTTTTAAATAAACCTATTCCAGTTCAATTATCTTCTTGCCCCTAAATCAGCCTATTCTCTTTCCAAATCAATTTAATTTTTTATTTGATCTTGTTAAATATCATGTTCAATTTAAATTATTAATCATGTTAAATTTCTCTTGATGTGGTTATTTGCAACTAGTCGTGAGACCCATGTATTACATGGTTAATTTAAACAAAAAGTTAAATATAAAAGTCAAAATATTTGAGAACTTTGAATTTATAAGAAAAAAAAAAAATAATGAATTATTATAATGGAAATGTTTTTTATCTTTTAAATTTAAACAAATAATTTAAATAAAGGAAAGAAACTAATAAGCTTTAATTTAGGAAATTTGAAATTAAAAGGTAAGTTTGTTAATGAATTTGATATCCATTTATTACTACATATATTGCAATTATTACATTAAAATATTATGTGGAATTTAATAAAATAAAAAAACTCATAAAATGAACATATATGTGTGTGTTGGTGATCAGGCATTTTCGTAGCATTGGCACTGAGATTTGACGTGTCAAGAGGGCAAAAGAGTCAATACTTCAAAAGTGCTTTCTTGGGATATGCAGTTGGTGTGGTTCTTACAATTGTTGTCATGAACTGGTTTCAAGCTGCACAGGTTGGTGATGAATGGATGATGGACATTTTTTTTGTTTAAATTTAATTTAATCTAATATTGTTTTTGGTTTTGGTTTCAGCCTGCTTTGTTATACATTGTGCCATCAGTTATCGGGTTCTTGGGTGCTCATTGCATATGGAATGGAGAGGTCAAACCGGTAAGCCTTAATAATATTATAAATTACTTTGATTTCTCTACTCTTCAATAACAATAATATTTTCAAAAAAAAAAAAATTCAAGACTCCGACTAAATTATTTTTTGTTGTTTTTAAAAAAAATATATATTTCTAATATGATAGTTTTGGGTTGTGGCAGTTATTGGAATTCGATGAGTCTAAAACAGCTGCTGGTGGTGAAGGTGATGTAGATGAGAAAACAAACAAGAAAGTAGACTGATAGATGCTTTACAATATACAGTTGCTCACAGTAGAAGGAGCTATGCTCTTTTTTTCTATTTCTTTTATACTTTTTTTTTTCTGGGATTTTAGCTCCAATCTTTATGGTTAACTTATGCAATAGATTTTGCAATTAATCTTTT
The DNA here is from genome assembly GCF_002870075.4 of Lactuca sativa. NCBI lineage: Eukaryota > Viridiplantae > Streptophyta > Magnoliopsida > Asterales > Asteraceae > Lactuca > Lactuca sativa. Next base: position 63,433,591 of record NC_056631.2, on the reverse strand, counting down.
ATTTCTGGATCATATCTCTAATCTCCATATAGACTGTTTTAATTGATTAAATAAATAGGGCGTGATACATGTTTATTCACTTGGATTGATAAAAAAAGGACATGATACATGGTTTTTTCACTGAAAACATGTGGAAAGTCTATATATCTAAATAATTGTGCCAATCGAAATATTATATTATGTTTTTATGTGGTTTGGTAACAAGCAAAAAATTTAATCGTATGAGATTTTACAATTATGTGTTTAGCTTGCTTACTTAGAAAGGCAATAGTGATTTATATGTATCGTAGTGTTGGAAATGTAAATATAAGGATTTTTTTTCACTAAATGAGTTAAAAGATTAATGTGGACAACTATACACGAGTGTTTTTCTTTTTTATAAAATTTGAACAAAATGACTTGATAGGTTAAGCCAAATAACCTGGCTTAATGTATTCAGGACACCAATCTTTTTCCTATTTGTCATTCTTTATTTTTTCCTCCTAGATTTCTTCCATCAAGCACGATTAAGGTCTTTGAGTATTGTCCATTTGTCATGGTTATGAATATATACTCTTGAAGTTCGATATTGAAAATCAAAATAACTTTAAAACAAAAGGAATTGGATGATATTCGAAAGGGAAGTGTCGTCGTTAAGGATGACTACAAAGTGGGTTACAAGGCAGGATGTTACTTCCCGGTATATGCCAAATCACCAAAGTGGATATCCGGTTCATTCTTTGACCAACTCATCCTATTTTCATCCTAGCCTATCCTTAAGTTCCATTATTTTTGACATAGTATTTCATATTTAAAATGCATTTATTAAATATACAAGTGTTGAAAAGGCATTATTTTTCTTAATTAGAAAAATATTGATTTTTTCACTTACTATAGACACCTGTAAATCTATATATTTTTTATACATTTATGTAATGTCTAATTCGATTGTGTTTTCCCTCAAGAGAACTTGGTAACGATATACTTCACGTCCGAATTGGAGTTAATTTGAAAGAAATATTGAATGTCGTTATAAGTTGTTTGAATAAAACGGAACTTCAAAGTGGAAAAAAAATAAGTTGTCCCACACCACACCGATCAATGAAAAGGTAAAAGTTTATTGGATTTATAAAGCATATGATCTCTTACCATTTAATTGAATGGTAAGAGTCCAAGTGAGGTATCACAAAAGCACCCACGTGTGTGCTACCCAAGGTTTTGAAAACTGGACCAGAGACCGAACCGGTCGTCTTACTATTTCGATGGTTCGGTGGTCCAACCGATCGGACTAGTCTCAAACCGGATGGTGTCATGATTATATTTAATTATATAAAAAAATACAAAAAATGAAAAAAATAAATATTTTTTAAAATTTCCGGTTTTGACCGGTTTTACTGGTTCAATCGACCGGTTTTTACCGGTTCACATGAATACCGGTTTTTTGGCATTTAAGAATTGGATCCGGGACCGATTCCCGGTTGGTCCGGTCTGGTTTTCAAAACATGGGTGGTACCATAGTTGCTTGATTTTGTGAATTGTGCTTGTACGCAATGGAGCATAAGGAGCCTTTCATTTAGCAAATTGTCGGACATTGCTACTAAACAAGTGTTGACTGGTCGAGCTAACTTGGACCTAGTGAACTGAGTAGATGTTTAAGTTGACTTAGTGCTCGAAATGACCATTGGTCGGACCGCCTCAAGCAGACTCCACCAGACTGATTATTTAGTTGATTGTAAATTAAACTAGACAAATGGATGTGTAAATTAAACTAGACAAATGGATGTGTCAATGCCTAGGCTAAACAATTTTGTTAACTAGCATTGTGTTGACTTGACTTACTGTGAACTGACTGGTCAAGCTTTTAGCCACCGAGATTGACACATCAAGTTAGCCTATAACCGACACTCAAATATATCCATAATCTGTTTTTTGCAGTTACCACCCCAAATTTATTTGGAACAACAATATTCTTTTAAGGATTGTTAATTCTCAGTATTAAAATCTTTTAGTACATGTTAATTAACACTTATCTTCTAAATTAATAATTTCGGTTTTAGATTAAATTCCACTACTATTAATTGAAAGTTAGATTCATTGCATATTAGCAATCAATCTTATTAGTCATTGGGACTGACACATCAACTTACTTGTCGGGGATCACTACTCCCCGACAAGCGAATAGGATGCAATAATAAGCTGCCAACTTACCCGTCCCTCTGGGACTCTTGATGCAAACACTTCAATCAATGCCTTCTTGTCTCATTGGCTTTACCACCCGGACTTTATGCCTTTAAAGCTTTATAAGGAGGTTCATTAATCACCTATGCAAATATGAACTTAACAACTCGAATCAACAGGGAGAAGCAATATACCAGAGGAAAATACTTGGTATAGGGCTATTGTTATTGCTGAGGATAAAACCTTACTTCTTTCCAAAGCATGTATTGTCCGGCTTGTTGTTGCTGATACCTAATACTCAAATATGTCCATGTTCAGTTTCTTGCAGTTATGATCCCAAATTATTTTCCTTGTCTTTTTAGGATTGTTAGTTCTCGGTATTAAAATGTTTTAATAAAGGTTAATTAACACTTATTTTCTAGATTAATAATTTTGGTTTGAAATTGAAAAGGCATCAACAACTATTTTCTATCTCACCACCTTAAACCTTGCGACATTCTTGACCGAAACCGCTCCCTAACTTGTTGAAGATAAGGCTATGATCATAAAGTAGGTATGATAGGTGCTTAAAAGTGTTCAAATTTAATGTGTCATAACTGCATATTTAACGGACAGTGGACGCTTTATACGACATATATTGCAAAGCATCAATAGCCTAAGAACTATGGAATTATTGAACCATAAGTAAAAAAAAAAAGAGGATATTAGGACTAGAAATTTTACGGTGGCCTTCTTAAACTTTAAGATGGTTTATACAAAGATCACAACGATTCAGGTAAAAAAAAGTAAGTATTATGCTTCATGACCTCTATGTTAATGTTAGGAGAATGACCATTAGTGAAACATAAAATGTTGTAAATATGTTTCAACAATTACCTTCCGATAAGTAGATTCCAAGGACAACTTAAAGCACAAACACAAGGAGATGCCTTAAGACAAGGAAGAACTGGTGGATAACATAATGGCTCAAAAGAGTATATACTTTCCTACTCAACTAAGGAAGGTCTAGTGGATGATGTCGTATAAATGCATATAAGAGCCCTAAGATGATAATGAAAAATAAGGGTTAGTACCAACTTAATTGTATTCATTAGATGGTGACAAACCTTGGAATAAATAACCCTATACCATTAACCAAACTTATAAGTCTGAATAATCTATCTTAATAACATGTTTATATTGACATGATAAATAAATAATTGTCACATAAGAAAAAAGTCCTTGAAGATAAAGTCATTACAATCTGCTAACTAGATTGTTATGGTTGATCTTTGTTTGTTAAGGCTTGAGCCGTTAATGGATGTAACCTTGTGGATCTTATAACACCTGGTTTCTAGTATGTGGTTTATGTATCGATCTTCTTTAAGCTAAGTTATATTTAACGTTTTTGGTGGCTCACATGTGTGACTACTTGATGTTCGTGGCGCGAGCTATGTCATTAAGTAGCGACATGACCTTATGTTGGTCGCATCACAAAGCCGTCACAACCCAAAACCCTAGGTCTTGGGCCTTGAGCCCTATTTAGGAATGATTTTTTAGGGTTTTCTCTATTCTTATCATTCATCATTTCCAGAGAAAACTCTAGCATGTCTTGGTGCTCTTGGGCTTATTTTGCAACTTTGGTGTCTTTTGGTGCTTTTAGAAGAACAAGTTTGCTTCATGGTGTAAAGGAAGACCCTCTACAAAGAATTTCCAACATCTTACCTTGCCTTTAGACCTTTATGGTATTCAAGGTCCAAACTTCATACATCATGAGTTGTATATCTAGGTTTATAAACTTCATACACCCCATTAAACTCCGTCACCACTTTGTTAACATTTCTCCACTTCGAGTAAATTTGGTCTTTTTTCTGATAGCATCCAAGATTCATCCCCGTGAGAAAACGCCGTGTATTTTCCGGAAAAAAGTTGGACAATCTTGGTTGTTTCCAACCAACGGATCTTCAGAAATATCCACCCACAAACGAGTCAACACATTTTCTTCGGGCGGTGTCCATTGGCTTGGAGTTGCCTTTCCATTTTTCTTGGGCCGTGGTCGAATCTCTTCCGGTTCCAATTCCATTTCGGGGACGAGTTCGGGTTCTCCATGAGTTTGGAATTGGGTTTGGAAATTCATTGGAGTCGTGAAGATCGTCAAATGGATTGAAATCATTTTCCATTTGAGATTGAAGTTGGGATGATAAGTTTATTTGAGGTTGGTTTTTGAAATTGAAGTTGGTTTTGAAATTGAGATTGGTTTTGGTATTGAGTTGGTTTTGGGATTGAAATGAGCAGTAAACACCACCAAAGTGTAAATTTGGAGGTGAATAAATAAACCGAACGTTTAGCTTTGAATGGAATTTGGTGAAGAAAGTGAGATTGAGTTTGTGTTTTGGGTGTTTCTTTTGGTATTTTTTGGAGCTTCTGGGTTGGAAGGAGAAACTATTTTTTTCACAAAAATTATGTTGTTTGAGTGAAAAAATAAAAAGGTGAAGTGGGATGAATATATGGTATTTATATAAGGGTATTCTTTGATTTTTTTTTGAAAAAAATGGACATTTTGACCAAGGTAACGTTAAAAAGTTAAAACATCCAACCACTTTACTCTCTCTAATCGACATTTTCCTATCGAGTTGCCGAGCCGAGCTTGACATGGCATGCCTAGTCCTGGGCCCGATGTTCGTTGAGGTAATCGAGTCTCACCAAGATCCCTCCATCAGGTCTTAAGATAATATGAAAAAAAATAGACAAATTTAAGGTTTATTTTATAAATATCCATTAACAGAATCAATCCTATATTTATGCCATATATTTTCTTTAAAACCATATATATCTCAAGAACGAAAAAGGAAAGTGTTCCTATGGAAGCTGTTAAATTATACCCAAATATAATAAAAACGTTTATGTAAAGACAAAATCTGTATATAAAAACGATCGTTGCTAAATATATTCCCTATCAACAGTTAAACTCGAGGGGTACTTACGTCCTTTTATATTCAAGGATTACATGTTTGAAATGTTTTTGAGAAAAAAGGGACCAAAGTCTAGAAAACATATTTGGAGGGATGAGAGTGCAAAATTCCAAAAGTTATTGGTTGGTTGGTGAAGTCGCCTATAGTAGCGCCCCCATTCTATAGAAGTTGTAGAACTCACCACATCATCCGCCCCAGTGTGTGTTTTTAGGTGAAGAAAGCAGAGTGAGTGCTGTTTGTTCTTGGTGAGAGAAAGAGAGAGAGAGAGAGATTCACGCACGAATCGCTAGGTAAAACTTAGAATTTCTGTGTAGCAATGGATTCGGATTATGGAGTTCCAAGAGAGCTTTCTGATCTGCAAAAGAATCGATCTCTGTACAAACCTGAGCTTCCCCCTTGTCTTCAGGTTTCTCTTTTACAATCTAGGTCGCAAGTTACTAACTGTGTTCTTCAGATTTGTACACATATCTACATGCATCTGTTGGCATTGTATTGATTTTGATGTGCTTCATATAAGTTAAATCGTGAATCGAATCAAGGGTTTATGTTTAAAGGTTTTGAATATTCTGTGATTCGATGAGATAGAAAGCGAAATAGATCTGACATATGTAGATCACGTGTTTTGTGATCTATTCGTTTTCGTTTCGCCTTTTCTCGCCCTTTATTCGCGTCACCTTTTTGATTGTTTTGGGTCTGTTTTCGGATTTAGTTTGACTGCTTTAATTGTTCGAATAGCATCTAAATGCTATGGTTTCTTTTCTGCTGTTATAAATCTAGCGATTTCAGAGATTTAGTTTGGGTTTTAGTTTTCTTTACATCAATCATGCTTCTAATGTTAAACCAAACAGTTTTTTGGTGTGGCATAAGATACGTATAATATGACCTAGGGATCCAAAAGACAGGTTGTAATGTTGTATAAAGTTTCAAACTTGTAACCTTTATGTGCTTAAAAGAGAGTGATTTGATGTTATTTCACACATTGAAAAAACTGCATTTTAAGTGGTGATAGTGATGCATGTTTGACTTTTTTTTTGAACTTATCCTAACTTAATAACTATCATGTGCTTAAAAGAGAGCGATTCAATGTTATGTGACATACTGAAGAAACTGCATTTAGTGGTGATAGAGTGATGCATGTTTGACTTTTTTTTGAACTTATACCTATTATCATATTATGTGCTTGAAAGAGAGTAAATCATGTTTGACTTTTTTGACACCTTATTTTTTGGTCATATTTAATTCATACATGTCTTTGTGCACAGGGAACAACTGTGCGAGTAGAATTTGGTGATGCAACTGCTGCAGCTGATCCTTCAGGTGCTCATGCCATTGCTCGTTCTTTTCCTCACACTTATGGTCAACCATTGGCTCATTTCCTCAGAGCAACAGCTAAAGGATCTAATGCTCAGATCATTAATGAGCACCCTGCAGTAAAGTAAGGGTTCCCTTTATTCAGACTTCAGTTTCTTTCCTTCATGTCAGATTTGCAATAATCATATGAAAAAAATCATGAACAAATAATAACATGGGTATAAATTATATTATCATTGTTCCAGGGTTGGGCTGGTTTTTTGTGGTAGACAATCTCCTGGAGGACATAATGTTGTTTGGGGACTTCATGAAGCTCTCAAAAGTCACAACCCTAAAAGCACTTTGCTTGGATTTCTTGGTAAACATTTTATCACTTCCTATGATTGCTCTCATGAGTTTGGGTTTTAGTTTTACTCATAATTTTTTTGTTATGCTGTGTGATTAGGTGGTTCTGAAGGTTTATTTGCTCAAAAAACTCTTGAGATCACAGACGATATTCTTGCAACCTACAAAAATCAAGGTACTTAATGAGAAATATAATTTGGTTGTTCTTTCTTTCTAGTTTCTTCAAGTGATTTCATATATGGCTATTTTAATCCTTTGAAGGTGGTTATGATCTATTGGGAAGAACAAAGGACCAAATAAGAACCACAGAGCAAGTAAATTCTGCCATGGCTGCATGCAAGGCCTTGAATTTAGATGGTTTAGTCATTGTTGGAGGTATAATGAAACACAATTATCAATAATAATCTTTTTGTCAGATTATTTACTAACAACACTTGTTTGTTTTTCTTTAAAGGTGTAACATCTAACACAGATGCTGCTCAACTTGCTGAGACTTTTGCTGAAGCAAAGTGCTCTACAAAGGTTTATACTTTCTCACACATCAAAATTTCTTTTTCCTTGTATATACCACTAAAATGTTTATAATTTGGCAGGTGGTTGGAGTACCTGTTACCTTGAATGGAGATCTTAAGAACCAATTTGTTGAAGCAAATGTTGGTTTTGATACTATCTGTAAGGTTAACTCTCAACTCATCAGTAATGTCTGCACAGATGCTCTTTCTGCTGAAAAGGTAATAATCACTTGACTCTTGAATACATTGATTCTTTATAATTTTTATTTTTAAAAACTAATTTGTTATCATTCTTTACAGTACTACTATTTTATCCGACTCATGGGTAGGAAGGCATCTCATGTTGCTGTGGAGTGCACTCTCCAGTCACATCCTAACATGGTACACTTACATTTCTGTCCATTATTCACACTTTATATCTAATTTATCTTGTTCCCCAAATTACCCTTGTGTATCTTTCCTTGTAGGTTATTCTTGCTGAAGAAGTTGCTGCTTCAAAGCTTACCATTTTTGACATAACAAAACAGATTTGTGATGCCGTGCAAGCTAGGGCAGAACAAGGTATTTGACTATTTGACTATTGTTGTTGAATGGTAATAATGGTTATTGATGTAATCATATTTGTTTGATTTTTTATTTTATTTTGTTATTCAGGCAAGAATCATGGAGTCATCCTACTCCCAGAAGGACTTATCGAAAGCATTCCAGAAGTTTATGCACTTTTGCAGGTAACTAAATCTTTTACAACAGTAATTTCTTTCTTTCCAGGTAATTAATTAATGCTATGAATATTAATATTAACAGTTTAATATGTTGCACATTCAGGAAATTCATAGTCTTTTGAGACAAGGAGTTTCTGCTGATAAAATATCAACACAACTCTCACCTTGGGCTTCTGCTTTGTTTGAATTTTTGCCACCCTTTATTAGGAAACAGGTTTATTTTAAAAAAAAAATGATTTCGTGTAATTACTAATTATTCATTTCTTGTAAAAAATTCTATTTCAATGCTCATATCTATCGTCTTTATTTTTGCAGATTCTCCTCCACCCTGAGTCAGATGACTCAGCTCAGTTGTCTCAGATTGAAACAGAAAAGCTTCTTGCAGAACTTGTGGAAGCAGAAATCAACAAGCGACTGGTAAGATATGAAATTAGCAACATACTTTCAATTTAATTGTTTATTATATTTATAGTATCCTACTTCCATTTCTTTCTATTCTAATAAACAAATAAATAAAAAGTATGTTGCTATTTCATCCATTTAACCCTATTATTTATTGTTTCATTATCTTTGGATATGCAAACAGAAAGAAGGTACATACAAGGGGAAGAAGTTCAACGCCATCTGTCACTTTTTTGGGTATCAAGCTCGAGGTTCTTTACCATCAAAATTCGATTGTGACTATGCCTATGTAAGTTTCTTCACTTTTAACCAATTGTAAAATATAAATTGAAAATATTTACCTAAATTGAAAGTAAATTTATTATTGTAGGTGCTCGGACATAGTTGTTACCATATTCTAGCATCTGGTTTAAACGGTTACATGGCAACTGTCACTAACCTCAAGAATCCTTCAAACAAATGGCGTTGTGGTGCTGCTCCAATAACAGTATGTCTCATACACCTTTTTATCTTTTTTATTTCAATATCAGATTTATATATCATGATGTGTTGACTTATTTTGACCTTTTTTGAAGGCTATGATGACAGTGAAGCATTATGGGCGTGGGTCAGGGTCAGGGGCCATAACACTTGGGAAACCTGTAGTCCATCCTGCTACTGTGGACTTGAGAGGCAGAGTATACGAGTATGTTATGTGATGTCATCATTTTAATTTTAATTTTAATTTTATGGAAAGAAAGAAAGAAAGAAACTTGAAATGCGTTGTGATAAATGGCACAGGTTGCTTAGACAAAATGCAACAAGATTCTTGATGGATGATGTGTACAGAAACCCTGGGCCCCTTCAGTTTGATGGGCCAGGTGCTGATTCTAAAGCTGTCAGCTTGTGTGTGGAGGATCTTGATTACATGGGTCGTATTAAGGAATTAAACGAATATCTTGACAAGGTTCTGAATTTTAAATCATTCTTTCTATATTAAGTCAAAAAAATACATCCATTTCATATGTATGTATGTATATATAGATTATTAATGAGATTAAGTTTGTGTTAATTTGTACTATAGGTGAGAACGATAGTGAAACCAGGGTGTTCTCAGGATGTTTTGAAGGCGGCTTTGAGTGCCATGTCATCAGTGACAGATATTCTATCTGTCATGACCTCACAGCGGTTGGAGTAGTGGAAGTAGTACAAGTTGAGGATCTTTTCAACTCATTGTGTGTACTCTTCTTTCAGGTTTTCTATATTTTCTCAAAATTTTAGTGAGTATGAGTTTTCTTTTCAGTTTTAAAGGCAAAACAGTTAGATTGCAACTACTTGGTTTTCGTTATGTTTTTGTGTGGAATCTTTATAATTACAATTAATGTTTGACATTTTTTTTGGTCAATTTCTTGTGTGGTTAATAATTTCGGGTGACAAGATATTAATGGGAGATCAAATAATTGGTCACACATTATCTTCCAACTATAGTTTATTGTAATTTTTGTATTTATCATATTATGCTTTTGCAACATAAGTAGCAAAAACAATACTCCGATCCCATGAAAATGGTGCTTACTCCTAAATACCCTCATCATCAGTAGAACTTGGCCGTTGTCATCTTGGATCTCCAACTCCCTTTTCTTTCTCTATAGCTTTAGCAAGCTTGTTTTTCCTTTCTTTTATCTCCAATCTCATGTTAGTTACTGTAGTTTTTTTGGATAAAGAATTTCATATCAATCTGGATTATTATCAAACGTAAAATAAAACAACCTATTTAAAAGTTTTACTTACAATTCAATGCACAACTTGTATTTTTTACAAAAAAACCTTCTTTTATATATATATATATATATATATATATATATATATATATATATATATATATATATATATATATATATAAGGTTATAACCCGTGGATACCACGGGTGAAAATTTTAAAAATAACTTTAATTAAATTATAAGTTAATTATTGAACAATGATAATTAAAAGTTTTAATAATTAATAAATATAAATGTTTATTGGTAAATTCATAATGAATAATGATCGGTTGAAATTATGAAATCATAGTTGTTTGACGATTACATAATGATATAATTAATTATAACCCATGTCAACCATGGTTACAAAATACAACGAATCTTGATAGTTAAAAATCATAATTATTATTAAATTATTTTCAAAATGTTATTAACTAAGAGAGTTATGTGATTGTTATGTAACTTTATAATGATTGATTGAAATAAATATGTGAAATCATCTTTTTAAGATAAATGGGTCATTATTTAGGTGTAAATTAATAAAAAATGATGATATTATATAATAAAATATATACTAAATATAAAATAAAACAACCACAAGTAATGAACACTGATATATGACAAATTACAAAATTAAGTAAAAGTAAAATAAATTACTAAAAAATTAATAATAAAGTTTTTTTTACTAATAATAAAAAAATAATTAAAAATTAATAATAATTTTGTACTTTAATAACATTTAGAGTATAAAAATACAATCACTAATATTATATTTGCATAACTTTATTTTTATAGTTCTACACATTTCTTTTTATACTTCTTACATTCTTACATTAACGATTATATATACATGTCATAGTGATTTTACATAAATACATGAGTTATTTAAGTTGAAATTTTGTTCTGAATATAAAAAGATTAATTTACAATAAGATCTTTACTCATTTTCCATATTATTAAATTATCAAATTATATATATATATATATATATATATATATATATATATATATATATATATATATATATATATATATATATATATATATATATATATATATATATATATATATATATATATATATATATATATATATATATATATATATATATATATATATATATCCAAATAATCCCCACCTACCCACTTATCCCCCATAAACCCACCCGGTGAATCATAAATACCGTTTTCCCCTAACACTATCGGTGGTCTCCTTTTCCGGCACCAAAGCCCGTCATTCTTCCATCTACGTTTTTAATATCGGATTTAGGGACATCTACTGATGACATTTCAAATGCATTCGATTAAACCCTTTTTGCACATGATTGCCATCGATTATAAATTAGAAGGACCAACTTTTGAAATTGAATGTGATATCGGTTTGACCGGAGTGATGAAATCTAGAAGTATGCGTTGAAAGAAGATATGCACCGAACCAATCGACGTACGTCATATGACGATGGTAAGATTCAACCTGAAACGCCAAGAATTATTCCTCCTTCATTATTTTAACAAAAGATAAGTATATACATAAATACACTTACCTGTGTTTAATTTGCAGGAATTGTCAAATTGAAAATGGTAGCCGGAAGACGTCAAAAGCAAAAAATTGCAAGTCTTTGACAGTGAAGACATTATCAGGTAATTGTCAAAATTTTCACCGAATAAAAACATGAAATTTTGAAGTTCAAAAAATGTTAAATATTAGGTGGTTTTTATTTACAATATTCATCTGATTAATATAAATAAATAAGACATTGATTTTCTTGATTTACCTTCCATATAAGGTTAACAGTTGTTTGACAAAAAAAAATCAATATACATTAATTTTGTAGATACATGCTTTTGTTGTGCTCAAATTCCATATGAAGGCGGTCTTTCAATTCAAAACTGCCCATTGTAATTGGACTTTAACTAATAAAAATAAAATAAAAAATTACAATAAATATACCAAATTCTATACCAATCAAATGAAAACAATTTTCTATTTTTTATTATAATATTTCCAATAATATCTTAAAGACCTTTGAATCAGACATTTTGTCAAACCCAAACTTATTAGTTTAAAGTACAATTAGAAACAACTATATCAAAGGGCCAAAATTTAGTCTATAGTAAAACTATAAGCAATTTAAAAAAAAACAAAAAAAATGAGGAGATGATCTTTTATAAATGGCATTCGGTAAATTTGAATCCTTAATATCAGACTATACATCAACATGTATAGAATTTGGTTTGATAATTGGTGATTAGAGGCTGAATATTATTAATCACCTCTCATTCTTAAAATCTCCTTGGTAGTTCTCAATCCAGAATATGGCATACGCACCAACAAAGAAAATGTGAAAAAAAAAGCAACATGTACATATTGAGGGCATGATGGATAAGACTAAAATAACAATGTGTTTTGAAAGTACAATGTTATTTTAGCCTTAACTTGCGAATTAAAACAAAATTTCTAGTCTTAACCCTAAAATATAGCAACATGGACATGCTGAAGGCATGATGGAATGCTAGGATTGTGTGTGGAATCCCAAAGTCTGCTAGATATTGTTCACCCTTTTTCTTCCAAACCTACAACCAAGATCGAATCACACATAAATAAAAAAAAACTATATCATATTCCTAAAAACGTAAGTTAATTAAACATGATCAATTTCAAAATCATAAAACTACAAAAGAAAAACAATAAACATTTTCTTGAGTAAGAAAAAGAAAAAGGTTAAACGAATCATTATATCCCCGCTTCCCAAGCTGTTTAAAGAGTGAATAATATATGCTCCACCAATGAAGCCCACCAAAACAATTTGCTTCATTCTAGCAACTTTAGCGGGATACAAATTCACAAAGGTTAATAAAGACTACGCTTAACATAAAATGGGGAACCAACACCTATTTCATTCCCTGGCAGATATTCAAATCTCATAAAATATTAAAATTTAATAATTTGCAATAAAATAGGCTTTGAAGTCAATTGAGAAATACACATATTTAAAAGGAATGTCCATCAGATTCTTTTTGTCAGACTCAAATTACAACCTATAAATACATAATGAACCAATTGTCATATGCGCACCTTCACATCTTGTAGATTCTTGTATTTAGACCTTTGTATCCAAAATAAAGAAGTGATTTATGAGATAATCCACAAGAAATGTGTGAATTGTTAACATAAACGTTATATTACTTTCCTCTTGTAAAGCATTACAACATATAAATTTCATGTTCATAAACAACATGTTTTTTTTAAATGAATTGGTTGGATTAAAATAATAAAAATGTTGTATGAAAATAGTTCCTACGCTCAAATTTTAGTGTGAAAAAATTCCACTTGCATAAAGACATACACACTTAAGAAATATGTATTACATATAACTTGACCCTCTATTCCCCAATTTGTACATAAAATTTAATATAAACCATTACTTTGTAGCATTTACATTTAAATATACAATAAAAGTAATCACATAACCAATAAATTTTTCTGTATCTAGACACAAGAATGAAACAATCGTCGGAAATAATATCCATAAAAGTAAGAGGAATAGGGGTGCAAACGAGCCAAGCTACTCGTGAGCTACTCGGGATTGGATCGCTAAAATCTCGACTCGAAACCGATTTTAAACGAGCCTGAGCCGAGCTCAAGCTTAATATTAAGCTCGTTTATTAAACGAGCTCGAGCTCGAGCCTATGTCACTAAGCTCGATTAGGCTCGCGAGCCTAAACGAGCCTTTATATAATATAATTTATTATTTTTTATATATTAAAATATTTGTGGATTAGGAATTTAGGGTATTAGTCAACGAGCTTCTTAACGAGCTCGAGCCGAGCTTAAGCTTATTTAGGCAAGTCAGACAAAAAACGAGTCGAGCCCGAGCCCGAGTCGAGCTTGTATAATTATTTACGAGCTCGAGCCGAGCTCAGTACAAGAAGATCGAATCGAGTCGAGCTCGAGCTCGAGCCTCTTAGAACTTAAACGAGCCCGAGCCGAGCCTGGCCAGGCTCGGGCTCGACTCGGCTCGTTTGCACCCCTAAAGAGGATATATGAATATCAAATGCTTAAAAAAAAGTAACAGAAGGAGAAGAATAATAGTAACAGAAGCATAAATCAGTAACAGTAATAGAAGGTGAAGAAGAAATCAATAAAGTAGGATATCGTTTTGTAGATAACAAAAACATAAAGCAGTAAAACTTATTTGTTGTATACTGACCAAATTGATTGAATAAAGTGATATACCTTTGGTATTTTGCAGAGTTGCAGAAAAATTCATGAATGATAGGTTCGAGGACTCCAATGAAGAAGAGAACAATAGGGAATCGATATTTGTATGTTGAAGGATTATGATTAGCTGATTTTTAGGGATTGCATATCTCTACAAAAGTTTGAAATTTATGTTTACATATATGAAACTTAATTTAAATGCAGTTTAATTGGATATTGAAACTGATTTCCTTAATCTTAGGAGCTGATTAATTGACAATCACAACAATGCATGGGCGGGAAAATCATTCTAAGAATATATGTGGTAATGACACGTGGCATAAAGGAGATGTAAAAGAATACCATGTGGCAGTTTATGGATTCTTTTATTAGGAGTATATATATATATATATATATATATATATATATATATATATATATATATATATATATATATATATATATATATATATATATATATATATATATATATATAAATGCAAAATAATTTTAAATAATTTTAAAATGCAAAATAAATGGAAAAATCCAAAAATTCTTTTTTTAAATATTATTTTCGGAACTTGAATTAACTAAAAAAAATAAAAAAAAATTCCGTTTTTTTTGAAAAATACGTGAAATATTCTAATAGAATATTACTAAACATATTCTAAAAAAATAATTTTAAAATGCAGAATAAATGGAAAAATCTAAAAATTCTTTCTTTAAATATTATTTTCGGAACTTGAATTAAATAAAAAAAAATAAAAATAAATTTCATTTTTTTTAAAATACGTGAAATATTCTAATAGAATATTACACTGTACATATTCTAAAAAATAATTTTAAAATGCAAAATAAATGAAAAAATCCAAAAAAAAAATTTTAAATATTATTTTCGAAACTTGAATTAACTAAAAAAAAATAAAAAAAATTCCGTTTTTTTTTGAAAAATACGTGAAATATTCTAATAGAATATTACACTGACATATTCTAAAAATTAATTTTAAAATGCAGAATAAATGGAAAAATCTAGAAATTCTTTTTTTAAATATTATTTTCGGAACTTGAATTAACTAAAAAAAATAAAAATAAAATAAAAATAAATTTCATTTTTTTTAAAAATACGTGAAATATTCTAATAGAATATTACACTGTACATATTTTAAAAAATAATTTTAAAATGCAAAATAAATGGAAAAATCCAAAAATTCTTTTTTTAAATATTAATTTCGGAACTTGAATTAACTAAAAAAAATAAAAAAAAATTCCGTTTTTTTTTAAAAATACATGAAATATTCTAATAGAATATTACACTGACATATTCTAAAAAATAATTTTAAAATGCAGAATAAATGGAAAAATCTAAAACTTCTTTTTTTAAATATTATTTTCGAAACTTGAATTAACTAAAAAAAATAAAAATAAATTTCATTTTTTTTAAAATACGTGAAATATTCTAAAAAATAATTTTAAAATTCAAAATGAATGGGAAAATCCAAAAAAAAAAATTTAAATATTATTTTCGGAACTTGAATTAACTAAAGAAAATTAAAAAAAAATAAAAAAAATGCGTCTCACGGTCTCACAAAATTAGGCCGTCTCACATGAATCTAACCCTATATATATATATATATATATATATATATATATATATATATATATATATATATATATATGTTAAAGAATCAAAGCTTTTAAACAATATACAAATAATTGATTTTCTGATAATTTCAGCGTCAAATATCAAATTCACATTATAATCATCTCGTATATCATGTTTTAATACAATTAGATCTAATTTTAATGTTCGAATTCGAATATCACATGATCACTTTATAAGCTCACATTCAATAACCTCTTAAATAAATAATGCTGTAGATTATAAAATTTTCGAATAATAAAACACTTTTTATGTTTCTATATTTGAGACAACCAACTTTTTTTTTTTTTTTTTGAAAGTCTTAATAATTTATTAGAGACAAGTTAGCAATAACAAAAATATAAAATTTCAAAGAAATGGACAATATATGATTAAATCACCATGAGGTTATGATAATACTAACTCCTTTATTCCTATTAACAAAAACCAATTGTTTGACCATCTCGAACCTATCTTTATTTTTTCTCCTATAAATGGAGTTAAAAATGGAGTAAACAGTGTTTCATCTCCAACCCTACTTCATTTTCTACCCCATTTTTTACCCCAAAAAGTATATTTTTGGAATATTCCATTTTTATAATTTATATATATTGTCAAATACACCCCTCTACTAATTAAACTCTATATTTATGATTAATTAATATAAATTAGTATACAACATGATATTATAAATATTAAATATTGTATTTAAATTATAATTAGTAGATAAAATAAACTAGAAATGTATAAAATAAAAATAAGAGAGACTAAAATTGACAACCAAACTTCACCTCTATTTTTGGAGATATGAATAGTATTCCCCCATATATGGGGGAATACTATTCATATATCCAAAAATGGAGGTGGAAATGGGGTAGGGTTGGAGAATAATATAAGAAAAAATGGGGGAATAAATGGAGTATGAGGGTGGGTTGGAGATGCCCTAAGAATAATCAATTAAACTGACAACCATCTCTTTTTTGGTTTAAGGGTGATTTAAAATTAAATCATATTAATATAGGACAAATCTTAACTATTTTGTAAGTTAGAATACAAAAGCACACAAACTTAGTAACTATTATAGATAGTTTTGGTTGTTAGGAGTGACTACCATTTATTTGACTATTCCAGAAGTATACTTAGATCATTGTCGTCACTGTCATTTCCTCATTAAAACTTTAGGAAACGATCACCACTTTACTTCATCAGTATCATTTTAATTTCTTAATTATTTTAATACAACATTTAATTAAATAATATTTACTTTAACAATATAAAAATAATTAAAAATAAAAATGACATAATTAAAATAGTTTCTAGTCATTGCCGTCCACATCATTGTCATCCATATATTGTAGTCGTCTTTCGTATATATGTTCCGTAAAATCATAACAAAGTTTGTCGTGTGTTTATGCATTTTGTATCTCTAAAATGCTTGTAAAGTATGTTAGGATACCAAGTACTATTTGAGAATGCAAGTTAAGTCTGTTGTTCGGATTATATATAAAAATAGCCTAATCATTTTTTTTTTCTATTATCATATTATGTAAAAATACAACATCATACATTACCTTCCTTAGTTTTTTCAGGTCCCTTGATCTAGTCGGTATTTAAGTATATGTCATTTCTCTTTTATGAATCCAAAACACATCCTTTTTTACCGTTTTTTGTGTTGTTTTGAAAAATTTTCTTTTTTCATCTTGTGGATATGGATATGATTTAACGGATATAGATATGATTTAATAAATATAAAATACTATGTATATATCTCATCACCAAGATAATAACCATACTTATACTCATTTCCATTCATAATAAAAGGTAACTCAGGTGTTTTGCCTAAACATTCAGGTCGTTGTTTGATCCTGACATATTAAAGTATGCATGCCAAAATCATGGATCTTGTGACACCACTGCCTCTAGCATTGTCGTAGGATATGCATGATCATTGCATGTTTATTGACTCCGCTTGCATTGAGACAATTTACCCACGCCTAATGCATATAATCAATGCTTCCAATCATTGGTGAGAAACCGTGTTTATTGCTATGTGCCGCATATAATTGCTCGATATCACTTCTTTTCGGATGTAGTAAATATATGTTACCATAAAGCTCTACCACATATTTACAAAATAAATACATATATTCTCGTGTTGATCTCTCAAACATCTTTATATATTCAACTTATACATCCTTCGTGATGTCGTATGCCAAATGACAAAGTGGCGTCCTATACTTTTGTATCGTAGTAAACACTTGTCTCTTTCTAGCATATCATATCAGTTGAAAGATCTTGTAATTATCTTTCAAATCGTTAGCTACACGGATAAATAAATTTCTACTCAAATGATAACGAAGTTTGAATGCATCATTATCGTACAAACAATCATCAACATAGTAGTCATGTACAAAACGTTCGTTTGTAGATTCACGATCCCTATTTAGATATCTTCTATTTCTTTTGGGGGCATTCAAAGTTTCACCTAATTGTGACTGCCACCTGAAAGAATGCATTGAAAATAAAACATTTTCTTCATCGGAAAACGATGATGAATAATTTTCATAATTAAATTGTGCTTGTGTAAAAGATTGAGTAAAAAGAGTGAGATTTGTGAAAATGGTAGATGATATTTTTAGTATTTGTAAAGATTAAAAATAAATATTATTTAAATGACCAAATGATTGATGTCTCCTCCATGAGACGTCTTCATCAATGGTTTGAATTACGGCCAACAATGACAACGTGTTAGGTGCATTTCATGCATTCATTTTGTAGTTTTAGTTCATAAAAGTGCATTGCATTTAGGTTTAAACTCATGCATTTTGCATATTTTTCGGAATTTTTCATGATGCAATTCCATTCATACATTTTTATGATATTTCAGCTACTTTTTGAAGGTTGGATATTGTTGGAGGAAGTTAAAAAGAATTGGAGACAAAGTTGCAGAAGTTTTGGAGCTTAGAAGAGAGAGAATGAAGAAATAAAGAATTTGGCTTCACAGGAGTTTACATGGCCGTGTAAACGTATACCTACAATTTACACGGGCCGTGTAAACGTATATACAAGGACATTCTACTTGAAGACATAGAAGAATTAAGCATTCTACTTTTCTTGTTTACACGGCCGTATAAATGGCACCCTTTAATTTACACGGGCCGTGTAAACGTCTCGACAGTTTTTAAAGAAGTTTTACTCTCATATAATTCAGACAATCATTTTTGTGGGGAGTTAGGTCGGATTTTGGGCAGAGAGAAGACGATTTTCAGAGCTTTTGCAAGTAGATTAACACTTGGAAACACTTTAATTTCCTTTTTGTAAGTCAATTTGAAGTTTTAACTTATTTGATTTGTAGTTCAACCTAGACATGTGTGGTTGATTTCATTATCATTTCCGAATCTGAATTCTTAAGTATGTGTTGTTAGGTTGTAACTTGAATTTGACTTATGTTTAACTTCTAGTAATCTTTGATTTGATCTTAATCATGTGTTTGGTTGGTTCTCTTTTTCACTTGATCAATGAATTAGGGTTCTAGTCAATCTAGTTAATCAAATTATGAAATTCGTATATGTTTTATGATTTGATGTTAGTAACACACACTTACTTGGTTGTAATTAGATCAAAAATTAGTGCAATCAAAGATTAAATGTTTATACTCCCAAGCTTAAGAGGAATGTTAAACATTGTTGGTAATTAGTGCAAGAACTTAATGTCATTTAATGATTTGATGCAAGAGCTTATTTGAATTGAATCAATTAAACGAAGTTTTATTTGAAGAGCTTGTTTTGAATAAAAATATTTTTACCAATTTGGATATTATAGTTTATTAATATCCAATTTACCAACCTAGATTGAACATGAGTTATAATCATATTACATCTTTCAACATAATACATGTATAAGAGTCAGAATCGGAAATGTACTTCTTTTACTGCGTTTGTTATCAATCTTTCTTATTTATGAAGTTTAATTCAAGTTCAAACACAACCCCCCATTTTAATATTATTTGTATTATGTGTGAAAATATGGCAAGATAAGAAGTCCTGTATTCCTGTGGACCGACCCTGCTTACTCTATACTATCTTTAGTATTAGAAATAACAGTGATTTGAGCTTTATTAATATTATTTTATCCCATTATTTGTTGGTTTGACAACCAAACAAATTGGCACCGTTGCTGGGGATACGGTAGTACTAATTGTTTATGCAAAGATCTTTTCGCACAGGTACACCTTTACCAGTTGATATGGAGATAGAGAAATCTGCTAAACAAAGAAGGAAGCAAGCCAGACTTTTAAAGAAACAACAACAATCTGGAGCTGCTTCATCGAATCCATCAACCACATCCTCACCAACATCCAAAAGTATCACCCCACCATCTTCACCTACTCCTACCATGGCAAACAACCATGGAGGAAATCAAAATCCTCCACATCCACCACCTGAACAAACCTTTAGACAATGGGCCACTCAAGATGTCACCCAACAACCTTTGTGCATAAATTACCCTGCAACAATCAACTTTGAACTCAAGTCTGGACTCATCCATTTGCTACCCTCATTCCGTGGTCTTGAGAATGAAGACCCACATAAATTCCTTAAGGAATTTCATGTTGTTTGTTTGGGTATGAAGCCACATGAAGTCACAAAAGATCAAATCAAGTTAAGGGCATTCCCCTTTGCTTTACAAGATTCAACCAAAGAGTGGTTATATGACTTACCATCGAGGTCAGTCACAACATGGAATGTACTTGCAAGGATGTTTCTGGATAATTATTTTCCAGAAATGAGAGCTTCAGCTTTACGCTGAGAGATAATTGGTATCAAGCAACAAAAGAGAGAAGCTTTGCATACTTATTGGGAACGGTTCAAGAAATTGTGCTCAAGATGTCCACAACATGGGATTACAGAATATCAGTTGTTGTAGTATTTTTGTGAAGGAATGTCATCTTGGGATAGGAGATTACTCAATGCATCAAGTGGTGGATCTATAGCTGATAAGACTCCAACAGAAATCAGAGTTCTTATCAAGAATATGGCAGAAGAGTCCAAGCATACAGTCCAAGAAGAAGAATGGTATAGTGATGCACCAAGAGGAGTGAAAGAAATTTCTACCCCAAAAATTGAAAGCCAACTTTCTGAGTTGACTAAGGTATTAATAATGCTTGCAAAGGACAAGGGTGTGCAACCACCAACAGTTAGACCTTGTGGTATTTGTACATAAGTTGGACATCCAACCGACATGTGCCCTCAACTTCAAGAGGAAGATTATGAAGAAGCAAAAGCCATAGGAGGTTTTCTTGGATCTAGTCAAAGGGGATATGAGCAACCACGAGGTGATCAAAGATGGAACAACAATCAAGGTTGGGGAGGAGATCAACAAGGGAACTATCAACCAAGTCAACCACATCAATACCAACAAAGACTACCTTTTCCACCACAAAACTTTCAGCCAAGGCAACCACAACACCCTCCTCAACAAACGGGTTCATCAAGTATGTCTTTAGAGGACATAATGAAAAGTTTGACAACTAGTACACAGGCTTTCTGACAAGAGACAAAAGCAAGCATAAAGAACATAGAGAAACAAGTTTCACAACTTGCTATTTCCGTAAGCAAACTAGAATCTCAAGGAAAGTTGCATGCCCAAACTGAAGCAAACCCAAGGCACAATGTATGTGCCATCACATTGAGAGGCGGGAAGAGTTATGATGGTCCAAAATTGTCGGTTGATCAAAAGGAAGAAGAAATAGTAGTTGAAGAGGCGACCAAAGAAGAGAAGGAGGAAGAGAAAACAATCAAAAAGAAGCCCTTCATCACTGAGTCTAAAGCCACACCTGCTCCATTTCCCGAAAGATTAAAGAGCACGAAGAAAGAACGGGAGGAGAATGAGATCATGAAAATGTTCAAGAGAGTTCAAATCAACATTCCACTCCTCGAGGTCATCAAGCAGGTACCTAGATACGCAAGGTTCCTTAAGGATCTTTGTGTATCTAAAAAGAAATTAAAAGGAAATCAAGTCGTAACAGTTGGGGAGCATGTATCCGCGGTTTTGCAAAAGAGGATGCCCCCGAAGTGCAAGGATCCCGGTGTCTTTACCGTGCCTTGCAAGTTGGGGAATTTTTATGTACCCCGAGCTATGCTTGATCTAGGTGCATCCGTAAATGTCCTACCATATTCTCTTTTCAAATCAATTGGTGTAGGAACATTGAGCAAAACCGGTGTGATCATCCAACTTGCTGATTGGTCTTTGGTACACCCAAAGGGAGTATTAGAGGACGTGTTAGTGCAAGTCGATGAATTTGTCTTCCCGGCTGATTTTTGTGTCTTAGATATGGGAGATGATGACTCTCCAAGTTCAAGTTCCATACTTTTGGGTAGACCTTTTCTTAAAAATTCTAAAACAAAAATCGATGTCTATAATGGAACTTTGAGTATGGAATTTGATGGTGAAGTTATCAACTTCAATGTGCATGAAGCAAAAAAGACTCCTTTTGACGTTCAATCTGTTAATTTTGTCAATTTGATCCATCCCTCAACAAAAAAGGGTTTGAACTTGTCTAACAATGAATTTCTAGAATTAGTTTTGTCACGGAAACTAGACAGGGACAAAGCCAAAGAGCTTGCAAAGAAGTTTGATATGGATAATGATGTGTTGGAGATTTTAGAGTTTATTGATGACAAGAAGCATGTGAGTAGTGATGATATGTTAGAGAGGCCCACGTATCCAGACTGAAGCACAAATAGTTGGGGTCCAAGTCGAGCCAACGACATTAAAAAGGGGCGGCTAACCGGGAGGCAACCCGGGGGTATTTTTGTCATTTCGTATATTTTCATTGTATTTTCTTTATTTTCAAACTTCCAAGTTGTTTTTCATGCTAAAAGAGGGTTAAAAATCATTTTCCGGGCAGTAGAGGTTTAACGGGTTGCAATTTGAAAAAGTGAAAAAATCAATTTTTTTTGGCCTTCTCAGAAGTTTACACGGTCGTGTAAACTTATGCCTATAATTTACATGGGTTGTGTAAACGACCAAACGCGATATATCAGATTCAGGGGTTTACACGGCCGTGTAAATGTTCCCCTTTAGTTTACACGGGCCGTGTAAACGTAAAAACAGAGCTGAACGATTTTAAGGTCAAAACTCAATTTTTTTAACTCATTCTTCTCTCAATACCTGCGATTCCTTCTCTCCCTACTGCCCTCCTTCGAAAAAAATCTTCAAAATATTCAATCTTCCTCAATTTTGCATCAAAAATCAAGCTCCAAGGTATGCAATTCTTCTCTTTTCTTCATCTTCTTTATCTTCCACCTCTATTTCAACCTCTCATGGCCGATTTTGGGGTTTTTGAGCAAAACCCTAGAATTTTTGAACTTCAAAATCTCGACCTAATGTTTGAAATTTCTTGTAGGATAAGCTTGGGGATATATTGGTGAAGCATTGGATATCCTCTTACCACCATTTTCAAGCACGAATCGGTATAATTGTTCCAAACTCTTACTTTGTGCATTTAGATAGAACCACATTCCTTTTTGGGTATTTTTGGTGAAACTTGCTAGTTCTTGTGCTTCAATTGTCTTAATTGTGTGCAATACTTTGTTGATTCATTTGGGTAATGGCTTCCCGGGGTAAAAGACCTAGAATTGGAACTTCACATGATAAACAAGACCCACATGCCATGGACAACCCTTATGAATTTGGTCTTATTTTTTAGACCAATCGACAGGAAATCTTGTATGCAAATCTTGTTACAAGAACAATGGGTGCTCAAAAATTTGTGAACATCCAAGCCCTCAAGGATTTACATATCTACAAGGGTGTCCACAAGTTCTTTAAAAACATAGGATGTGAGGGTCTTTTGAATCTACATCTAGTTAGCTATCAAACACCAATGTTGGAACTTTTATCCTCCATTACCTTTGACTATCAAACCCATCTCCTAACTTTTTGTTTGCTTAATCAAACCCATCAGTTTCATGCTGACGTCCTTTGTGATATGATTGGCGCTCCCAAAGCAAGAAGGGATATATACACAACAAAGGGCAGAAAAAATGTTGTTTTTGAGCAAGACTGTGCAAGTTTTTGGAGAAGCATCTCTTGTGAGTATGAGTATCAGTCAGGCACAGCCAAAGCTTCTAGCATTATCCATCCGGTCTTGAAAGTCGCTCACCGGATCATTGCTTCTCTCTTATTCCCTCAAGAAGAGATTAGCAAGGCTAATAAGAAAGAGATAGAAGTCTTGTGGTGTATGATTAACAAGCCTGCAGAAGTCCCTCATTTTGGGTGTTGGGTGATTTAGAAAATGCTCAGAAGTGCTACGAGCAATGGTGGGCAGCTACATTGTGGAGGCATGGTTTTTGTTATTGCTGAGCATCTTGGCCTCCATCTTCCCAATAACCCAACAAATATAGTCATGGGCCGTACTTGTCTAACAATTGATGTTATGGAAACAATGCATCTTTTCCACTGCCTTCCCTCTGGGGATGTTCATTGGACAGTAGATGGGAAAGAGTATCTACGCATAGACAGCAGAAACAAGAAGATACTCAATTTAGCCAATGACATTCCGTCAACCACTTGGAAACTCAAATCCAACTTAGGGGTTACAGTAGATCATAGTCCTCCACCCTCTCCTCCTCATTCTCCTACTGTTGGTGCCTCTAGCTCATCTCGCCCCACTTCTTCTTCTGAACACAATGTTTCTATGGGATGTAACGCCCGCAGATCCGGGCTAGTCAATTTAGAGACAATAAGTGTCGAAAATGACTTTTTGGCAAAAGTTTATTTATAGTAAATAGTCTTAACCAAGTTGTAGAATAGGTCTCAAGGTTTCCGTAGATATAAAGAACGCCGAAATCCGAGTTATAACGAAGAAGTTATGGTCCGTCGAAGTTTTACGGCAAAACCGGCACGACACCGGGAAGCGTAAATAGTGAATTTACGATAGAGCGAGATTTAGCCTTAGAAATCTAAACGAAAGTCATAGAATATGTTAAACTAAGAGCGTCGATAAAAAGAACGCCCAAATCTGACTTCGTATGAGGAAGTTATGATTTTTCTAAGATTCGGCGTAGCAGTGCACGACCCGAAACTCGAATTTTAGTTCGAGCGGTTTTTGGCTTACACGAACAAAATGAGAATTGAAGATCTCATTAACAGGAACTCAATAGTAAAAAGATGGACGAAAACGGTGTTCGTATGAAGGAGTTACAAATTCTTCGCGGTCATTTAACAGTCTAAACGCCTCCTACTGTTAAATTTGAGATCGGTCGAGAATTAGCCGACGGAGTCTAAACGAAAGTTGTAGATCTTGATTTTACCTACGCGTTGATATAAATAACGTTGAAAACGGAGCTCGTATACGAGAGTTATGATTTTTCTAAGTTCGAAGGCTGATACGCGATAGGGGGTGACGTGGCACCACCAGAATTGGACACGTGGCACCACCAGAAGGCCACCACATGGACCAACTCGGCGAGTAGGTCCCCCTACTCGGCGAGTCCATCAGATATTTTCACTATAAATAGAGGTGTCGGGTCTAGCCTTCTCTTCACACCTCCCAAACTCACTTTCTCTCTCTAGTTTCTCTCTCTAGCCTCCCTAACCCCCCTAAAAGCCTAGGTAAAACCCCTAGCACCCGAAGGAAGCCCCGAGGCTCCCGGAGTCCCGAGAAAAGAGCCTTTCGGCTCGGGAACGCTGCTCCAGCGAAACCCGGTTTTCGAGAAAACCCGCTGTAAGTAAGCTATGCCTACGCTATTTTTAGTATATCTTATGTTTCAATATAGTAATGTTATTAGGACCTTATAATAAGTATTTGGGCTATTATTATGAGTTATATTGAGTGTTATTTAACGCTTATATAATAATAATAATAATAGCTACACTATTAATTTGTAGCGGTTAACGTCAGACTAAACTCTAGTGGTAATGATACTAGGTTTTGTCGAGGAAGTTGTTTTAAGAGTAACGAAGTGCTGTCCGAGTGCCGAGTCACCACCTTCCCAGGTGAGTGCATAGTCCCTTTCATGAACATGATTTTAATACAAGTATTGATTGAAGTATTAATTATATGTTTATGTGCGAGTTAATTGATGTTACCTGAAATACATGTTAAAGAACATACCTGATTATATATGATGATTTAGGATGAAGAGTAAACCTAAATTAATTATGAGGAATATTGGGTAGTATTTTCTTACGAGTACAAGTGACTTATACCCTGAGAATAGAACTTTAGTATATGTCATTGATCCGAGAGCATGGATTAGACATAGTCATTGTCCCTAGTCCGAGAGTATGGATTAGGCATAATCATTCATCATTAATCCGAGAGTATGGATTAGTCATTTGTCCCTAGTCCGAGAGTATGGATTAGGTAAAGTCGTTCATTTCTGATCCGGGAGTATGGATTAGGTAAAACGGCTAACCTTAGGTCCGAGAATATGGATAGTCTCGTTGTGAGGATCGACGGGGTGGGATAAGAGTTGTTTATATATATGGTGAAATGGTATATTTTGTGAGTTTTAAACTATATATATTGTATAACATTGTGGGATTGAAATCCCTATGTACTCACCAGGTTTCCCAACCTGACCCACTCAGTTTATTTATGTCACAGGTGTTGTTATGAAGTCACATTACACTGAGAGTGTAACACCGTAATTTCATGATAAAATTTTCATTTTTAATGTTAAAACACTTGTTTAAAATCTCATTCATAATTGAATTACAAAACATAGCTTCATTTTCACTTGCATAGAAAACCAGGATCCTCCAAAATATGACTCTTTCTCTGATGTGTACAATCAAGCCGGTGCCGTCCCGTGATACTGAAAGAAACCTGAAAACAACATAACACAAAACACTGTAAGCACGAAGCTTAGTGAGTTCCCCAAAATACCACACACATAACACATACAAGCCACTCGAGGCTATAACTCTATGGGTCCGTGCACCCAAACTCTGTGAACCCTCAGGTTCTAACTCTATGAACCTTCCGGTTCTAACTCTAGGAACCCTTCGGTTCCAACTCTGCAACCATGCACAGCATAAATCACATAGAAATAATGCAGTACAACACATAACATACATAGCATACAAATACTCTGTCACATAACTCTGGTTACCTACTCAAGGTAAAGTATAGTGAGAAGACTCACCTGGCAAGCAAAAAGCAGATATCTCCATACTCGGATCTCGAACTCGCCACCGCCTAACACGTAAGGCAAAACTCTCATGACTATAACTCTCGAGACTAGAATCAATCCTCTCAATGCACCCTCTTAAGGGTAAAAGACTATTTTACCCCTCTCTTGGCCCAAAGGCCACATCGCTGACCAAACCCTAAAAGTCAACGATCAACCCTTGGTCAAAATCAAAGTCCTTAGTCAAAGTCAACCCCTGACTGACCCTACTCGCCGAGTCAACCCTATGACTCGCCGAGTTCCTATAATCAGAACTTCACTCAATCCGCGACCTAACTCGCCGAGTCGCTCCGAGACTCGCCGAGTCTAACAACTCTGAGTCCACTCGCACACAACTCACCGAGTCATCCCTTGACTCACCGATTCTCGACTCAACCAGGGAATATCGGGACTCTTCGACAAGACTCGCCGAGTCTAAGAACAGACTCGCCGAGTCTAAGACTATCATCAACCTACTCGCCGAGTTGTTCATACAACTCGCCGAGTTCCAGGCCATCTTCATCCAACTCGCCGAGTTGTTCTTCCAACTCGCCGAGTTCCAGCTCATCTTCAAGCAACTCGTCGAGTCCACTCATGTGACTCGCCGAGTACCACCGGTCTGAATCCACTCAGAAGCATTCCAGGCCATGCAAAAGATCCAAAACATAGGTCTAGTCTCATACAACTCATCCATCACGTAAAGTGGCCAACTTTACGTGAATCCAAAGAGATCTAGGCCTTATTCACTTATAATTAGGGTTTGGGACATGCAAGCTTCACTAAACAGTCCAACACAGGGACTTTCATGCTCTCTGGTTCTTCTCCATTTCAGATCTGAGGTAGCAACCTCAGATCTAACCTCTAGACTTCCAATTTCACCCATAGACTAGACCTCACAAACCCCAAAATGAAGAAACAACATACAATCAATCCAAGAACGAGATGTTACCTCCAATGGACGCCCCAACTGCAATGAAATTCGAATCCAAGCAAAGCCCCTTGCCCCAAGCCTTCAATCTCACAAGATTCCTTCAACAAACTCCTCCAATGCTCCAAATACACTCCAATCTTCTTCAATCACACTTTCTAGGGTTTCTGGACTTCAAGAGGGAATAAAGAGGCTGGGGGAAAGATATAATGTTCTTTAAATAGGGCTCAATCCCGAGAATTAGGGCTTTCTCCACTCAGCGCCTACTCGCCGAGTCCATCTCATCGACTCGCCGAGTCGGCTACTTAACACGCGACCAAGCCGCGACTCTACTCGCCGAGTCCATCCATGGACTCGCCGAGTCGCTCTTTCCCAAATAACACTTTTAGCCCTTCAACTCTACTCTTGCTATTCCGGGATGTTACAGAGAGATTAAAGAGATGTAGATCACTAGTAAGTTCTGTTTATGCTTATGTTTCTGTATTAACGATGACATCCCAAACGTTTTAAAATAAATAAAATATGATTCTTCGAAAATGTTTTGATAACGTATTTATCATGTTTTTCTGGGAACAAATTCCGCAACATTTTTATGAAATGAAGTACTCTGATTTTATAAAGCATAAACAAAATCGTTCTTTTCTGGCCGTGAAAATGGGGATGTCACATGGGCGAGTTTGTACGCTTGAACCACCATTGCACCAGCATCCAACAGGAAGTCGGGGAAATTTATACGGGTGTCGCTGAAATCACTTCTAATTTTCAGGACTACCGTATCTTGCAAGAAGAGCATTGGGCCCAAAAAGAGTTGCGGTGGGCTGAACAAGATCAGCGATGGGCCGCTCAAGAGCAGCACAACCGCAACATTCATCACCTGCTGAGCGATATCCATAGAGTTCTTGTGCTCCCCACACAGCCGCAACCACCATCATCATCCCAACCCCAATGGCCTCCCTATTATCCTACAGATTATCCTTCACAGTTCCCTCCATACCCACCGCCCGGTCCTCAATAGGACGGCTATGCCTCTCTCCAAGCATCGATGGCGATGCTTATTTTAAGCTTGGGGAGGGGCATCCATCCATGCATTATCCCGTTGCATGTAAATTTTGTACATATTGCAATGCATTGCACAACGCCAACCATGCCGCCCTTGAGGAGGTGTTCACGCCGACTACACACAAAATGCGCTCAATAACAACTCCGCTCCAGGTAGCTTTACCACACCAAAATCATAAAATTAAAATATATTATTATTATTATTATTATTATTATTATTATTATTATTTTATTTTTTTACAACTTCATATCTCAAAAACCTGGTAAATTTTTCCTTCATTGCTTCTAGGAAGATTCGTTAGCCTCAAACTTTGAATGTTGACTTTTGATCGACTTCACCATAATCATATAAAATATAAAATATGTCGTTAAAGTGGCATTTAAATAATTGTTATGCTAACCAACTTTATAATGTTTGAATTTAAGACTGTAAACGAACCGAACGTTTAGCAAACGGTTTGACGAGAAGTTCGTTTATATTCGCTTATCTAATAAACTACAAATATAAACAAAAATTCTCGTTCGTTTAGTTAAACGATGATCTAGTTCGTTCATTTATGTTCGTGAATGTTTGTTTATATGTTTTGTTCGTGTTAGTTCATTTAAATTTATTTATGTTCAATTATTTTTATTACATTAGGGAAATCTGCGAAAAAGTCCTAATATTTTAGGCCAGTTTACGATTTAGTCCCAAATTAAATTTTGTTTACAAAAAAGGATAGATTACCAGCTAAAACTTCGGATTAATCCTTCGTGGCCAGTTTCACAAATTTAGCCGGTATCTCGTCTTTTTTCGTTAATTAATCCAAATTTTGGAGCTTTTTCATTAATTAATCAAAATTTTAGGGTTTTTTCATTATTTATTACCAATAAACCAAAATATTTGGACTTTTCTGAAGATTACCTTTAAACTAATATATATTATATGATCTAATTTAATATGTACTATTCCATGTGTTCTTTCTTATGCTCTTCTAGGCTGACCGTGTGTTTTTATCGGTGTCGTCAAACCCAACAACAAAAATCTCACTTACAAGCCTCGTTAACTCCATCGATTTTCCAAAATTATCCATTCACAACTCTATGATCATCTTTCAATCTCCAAATAAAGAACGGAGAAAATCCTTGTTGATTACATGGATGTCCCTATTACCTAACCATGACTTAAACCGTGGTTCCAACACTTTGATGTTCCTATTAACTAACCATGACTTGAATCCTATTTCGAACCCATACACTATTCGCATTGTCCATAGTGTTGTTCACAACAAAATACGAAATACGAATCCCACATGGTTTAACCACTGATACCTTGGCTCAAGTCTTACATGACCCTTGTTTCCTTACAGTAGGGCTTGAAAACCATGAAGAATGAACCATTAAGATTAAAAACTCAACATAGGTAAAAAAATCAACTCGATTTTATGTACTGAAAACCATGAAGAATGTTAACTCTAATTGTAAAAAAAAATGTCAACAAGCTATCCATCATAAACTATTAAAATATTAATTTGGTATACCTACGAGCTACGGTTCCAACACTCGGATGTTCCTATTACCTAACCATGACTCGAACCTTATTTCGAACCCATACACTAATGACATTATCCTAGTTTTGTTAACAACAAAATACGAATCCCACATGGTTTAACCACTGATACCTTGGCTCAAGTCTTACTTGACCCTTGTTTCCTTACAATAGGTGTAACATCCCGACTCCCAGGTATAATATTTAATTAATTTATATTCTTGTTGTCTTATCAACTTGACGAGTTGGAGGCCCTAGCTCGCCGAGTAGAGAGTGTTAATGGTCGCGCAATCTCTAGAGTCTACTCGACGAGTTGGAGGACCCCAACTCGATGAGTAGGAGCTGAGTGTGAAAACCCTAATTTTCAGGGTTTGTGTCCTATTTAAAGGACCTTAAGTCTTCATTTCCGCCTCCCTTATCATCTTAACACTCTGAGAGAAACCCTAATTGAGCTATATGTTTGTAGGAGAGAAAGAGGGGCTAATATTGCATATTGTAGTGCATTTTTTGGAAGAAGATTGAGGAGAAAAAGGCTTGGGACGAGAAGGAGCTTTTGGATCCATCAATAAGATTGTGTTCCGATCTTTATCAAAAACTATTGGTTT
This sequence comes from Lactuca sativa, assembly GCF_002870075.4. Lineage (NCBI taxonomy): Eukaryota > Viridiplantae > Streptophyta > Magnoliopsida > Asterales > Asteraceae > Lactuca > Lactuca sativa. The sequence continues at coordinate 63,402,313 of NC_056631.2, read as the reverse complement.
TTGTCTTGCCAAAAAGTAATGCATTCTGGAAGCCCTAAATAGACTAAAATGTAATAATGACAATTGTTGTCATTATTATTTTTTAGTTTATTTGGGGCTTCCAAAATGCTTTACTTTTTGACAAAAAAAAAAACCAATAAATGATGAACCATGTGGGAGTCATCTTATGTTGGGACTTCTATAGTGTTGTAAGGAAACAAGGGTCAAGTAAGACTTGAGTCAATGTATCAGTGGTTGAACATGTGATATTCGTCTTCTATTGTTAACAACGCTATGGACAACGCCATTAGTGTATAAGTTCAAGTCATGGTTAGGTAATAGGAACATCCAAGTGTTGGAACCACGGTTTAAATCATGTTTAGGTAATAGGGACATCCACGTAATCAACAAGGATTTTCTCCGTTCTTTATTTGGAGATTGAAAGATGATCATATAGTTGTGAATGAATAATTTTGGAAAATCGATGGAGTTAACGAGGCTTGTGAGTGAGATTTTTGCTGTTGGGTTTGACGACACCGATAAAAACGCACGGTCAGCCTAGAAGAGCATAAGCAAGAAGACATGGAATAGTACATATTAAATTAGATCATATAATATATATTAGTTTAAAGGTAATCTTCAGAAAAGTCCAAATATTTTGGTTTATTGGTAATAAATAATGAAAAAGCCCTAAAATTTTGATTAATTAATGAAAAAGCCCCAAAATTTGGATTAATTAACGAAAAAAGACGAGATACCGGCTAAATCTGTGAAACCGGCCACGAAGGGTTAATCCGAAGTTTTAGCCGGTAATCTGTCCTTTTTTGTAAACAAAATTTAATTTGTGACTAAATCGTAAACTGACCTAAAATATTTGGACTTTTTCACAAATTTCCCATTACATTACTATATTATAGGTCGTTTATGTTCGTATGTGTTCAATTGTGTTTGTTTATATTTATTCGTTTATGTTCGTATAGGATCTTCACAAACATAAACATTGTAATTTGTTAAACGTACTTCGTTCATTTATCTTTGGCTAACTTACATTCGTAACGAAGTTTGTGAATAAGTAATCGGAGCAAAGAATATCCGTGTCTTTCGGTTAAAGAGGATGTATTGAATACTTTTTTATGAATGTCAACTTCAATCGACTTGTTTACTGGTTAATTTATTTAAGATTAAAATACTATTTTGAAAAAATAAATAAAAACTTATCAATGAAATTAATGATCAAAAGTACATGCAAAATTTCCAAATTATTGTTCGTTTTCATTTGCATAATTGCATTGATAAGATAAAAGTACAAAACTTAAACTTTCAAATATTAATCTCGTTGGTAAGGAGTTCTTGAATTCGATCCCCAACCCATTACATCACCTGTAAACGGGTAATCGGAACCGCTGTTGTTGGTTCCTGCTGCCGCCGTGTTAAAAACAGAAACCCCTCCGCCGCCACTTGTTACCCCCGAACACTGAGAAGCCGTCGGTTGAACTTGTGCGCTTCCACCTTCCTCCTCCGGCTCATCCAACGGCAGTCTCTCAAACACCGCATTCGCAAAAGACGCCGCCACAAGAACCACCGGGCTGGAAGCAACTAATGTACCAACCGGGATCCCACCCACAACTTGTCCTCCTCCGCCGGCCAAAAATACCGACAACCCACCAGCATTGGGAGGCGCCGGCGGCGGAAGCACCGTGCCTGAAAACGTCAGTATCTCAAACCTTCCATGAAGCGTTACCGCGTTGTTCGAAGGATCCGCAGGCTGACGCAAAGTGACGTCAGCTACAGAGCCTGTACCGCTCAGAACAGAAACTCCCCTTCCTCTACGGCGAGCGAAAACGTTGAGGCTTTCGACGATGTCTGCGCCGGCGGATACCTCAAGAATGTGAGAGCGAAGGGTGTTGGGGCTATCACGGGTGACGATGACCGGTGGTTTGGGCTTGTTCTTGGATCCTGGTGGACGACCACGGGAACGGCGGGTAGGACCACCACTGCCGTCCGTTTCTTCTGGTGATGCAGGGTCTAGTAGGTGGTGAATCGAGCTGGGGTGGTGTTTATGGTGGTCGTCGTGATCCGCCATTGAAGACCTGTTAAGTCTTGACTTGCAGCAATCTTTAAAGTGCAAACCGGCGGCTTCCACCCACTAAATAAAGACTCCCACGCCTTTATCTTATCCTACATTAATTGTAAAATTAAAATGAATTGAAGGAAAAAGAAAATATTATATAAAAGTGTACAACTTTTTTTTTTTTTTTTTTTTTTTATCTCTGTTACTGTTAAACGAATGTTATACTGGTGCGTTATTCGATACATGTTATTATTAAGTAGAACTTTTAGAAAGAAAATAATAGATTTTAGTTTTTAAAAGTAAGCTGTGTTTCTCCATAAAGAATTAAAGTCAAATTTGGATAATTAGTTCTATATTTTGTCTACTTTTATACCCAAAATTCACATTTTTTTTCAACGGTTATAATTCGAGGTAACGACGGGCAAATGAATTGTCAACTTCCATTATTTCTTATTTTTATCATTTTCGACAAAGTCCGGCATCTTTATAAGAACACCTTCAACGAGAAAATTTGTGATGATAAATAATAAAGCTATACAATAGGTTAAAAATATTATCAACTTATTATTTCATTAATTTTAACTTTTATTAAATAACATTTCTAATAGTTAACCTTTTCGTTTAATCTTTTGAATTCTTTTTTAACTAATATAATAACTTCATCAGCAGTCTATCTAAAATATTTTATAAAAACCTCATTTTCAGGGTCGGTCCCGAGGATTCAAATGTCCTGGACAAGACGAAAAAAAATGCCCTTAAACCTTAATACGTAACGAATTAAATTATATAAAACTGAAATGTGCCTCCTTCTAAGGCTACATCTGCTAAAGCTGAAAGACTGTCTATTTTCTCCATTGTGTAACGTGGTTCTTTTTCCCAAATTACCCTTGAACATAGAGCATTTTCCAAAACTAAATCTAGGCCAAGTTCGTCTTCTTCATCCTCACCATCACTTCCTTCATCATATTCATTTTTATCCTCCGGTTCAAAAAAACCAAGAACATAAATGCCATTGTCATCTACATTTTTATTATTGAAAATAGTTTCAAACATCATTGATGTGCATTATGAAGATTTGAAGTACCTTATTTAGTATTGCTTTATTCAAAGTAGTTTCACCACTTTCTACAGATTTATTGATCCTTTTTAGTGGATTCTTTCTTGGAAACAGTACTTGAGACCAATGGATCGGATTCCTCTTGAGCATTGTATTGAAGTGAACATCTGTATTTATAATATAATCTCACACATTTAGGTGCAATCTCGACATAATGGGCAGCTCTGATACAACAACCCAAAAGAAAGAAATTCCATCATCTTTATCTCAAAATAAATGTGTTTAATTGTATCACAAGCACAAAGGAAATTAACAGAAAAAGTTCAACATATATCACAGATTTTCTGGTTCAAAAGCAAATTATTCTTAATGAAAAATACTTAGTTAATAGAACTACACCAAAATTGCTAATTGTAACTATATAATTCTTAGACAAACAAAATTACACTTGTAAACATGATTTGATTGCTTTCAACAAAGCAGAATACCAGATGATTCGTATATATCAATAGGATGAATAAAAACAGCATGTAGAATTAGAAACCCTAACCTAATTTCTAGGGCATGACCGATGCAAAAAATTGTTGCGACATAGTTATTCGCCGATCCTCTCTGCATCAACTCTTCTGCGTACTTGAAGCCTCGATGTCTCGACAACGTTATTGTTGTTGTATGAAGAGGTTGTGCCACACAGACCTGTTGAGTTGGTATTTAGTCGATCATCGATCACCGTTTGAATGATCGTTTTTCTGCCTTTGGGTGTGGACTCCGACTGATTCTTGAACGTAGTATACGTAAAAAAAGGGCCCCTAAAAATATTGGGCCATGTGCATATGCACAGCCTGCCCCCCTTCATCACCGGGCCTGCTCATTTTTTAATCAATTAGATGTTAGAAAAAAAAATAACAATGCTCTTAATTGTAAGATCATTAAAATAAACTTAGATATATAAATGTATTATATTTATCATCTATTAAACAAAATACAATAATTAAATATTAGAAAAATAAAATATATTTAAAACTAAAATACAAATAAATGGGTAATATGAAATATTGTTAAAAATAAGGGAGTTGGATGTTCAAACTTTTATTGATTATTCAATATATATTTAATGGTCAATAATATATATATATATATATATATATATATATATATATATATATATATATATATATATATATACACACACACACCAGTGTTGTAAATTTTTTAACTAAACTTTGATTAAAAATCGATTAATCCCTAGACATTACTCGGTCGATTAGAAGACGTCTAACGATTAATTCCCGCCTAGACAATGAATGGAATTATCGAAGCCGATTAATATTTCATATTTTAAAGAAATTCTATCTCAATAGAAATATTTAATGAATGAGTAGTGGTATATTATCATATTAACATATTTTGTTATGTTAATAGTGGTATTTACAAAATTTTTTACGATATTAATCATATTTAATAATTTAAAATTTAACGAATTTACAATTTAAAATGGCTACTCGCTTGTCGTCCGACTAATTCCTAAACTCACATCCAAAACTCCGACAAACAATCCACATTAACAAATAAATGTCATAATTGATTAATTGTACATCTTATAAGACTTTATTTTGCATGAATAACTTTGTTCTAAAACGAACAAAAGCTATCATCTCCTACTCTATATAATTCCACAAGACTAAGACTAAGACTTATCCATCCCTCTTAAATTCTTCTACATTTCTTAATCGCTATGCTATTCAACGCTTAGTCAATCAAGGCATGCTTCTTCTTTTTTCAGCTAAGTATTGTCTGGATCTTTTATTTTTTATTTTTTATTTTTTTTTAAATAACGACACACTTGAACAATGAAAGGTAAAGTAACTGGGTACATATTATATGCCATAATAAGACATCACTAAATACATATCATGAAACAACATTTTATGTGAAGATGAAACAATATTTTATGTGAAGGTAACCGACGCTATTTCATATCCTTTTATAAATTGGAGTATGAAACAAACTTATTATAAAATTATACTTTCAGATAAAAAACAATTTCACTGAAACAAACTCATTATAAAAAACATATAATATTTTTATAACGGTAAATATAATCTACTCCTAAACTAACATTTAATTTCAGCTATGTTACTTGAACCTTTGAGACCTCAAATAGGAATAACACCATTACAAAGTTATCAATCACAATTGTGAAATCAAAAAATCTATAATAAAAAATTCATAGTCTCCAAAATTACTTATTAAATGGTGCATAATGATATTTTTGTTCTTTTCTGTGATTATAGAACAAAAATATGAAAAACACATATAAAATATATCAATGTTGATCAGCGTTTATAAAGAACAAAATTATTGATTAAAATATATTTATAACTAACGTAATATAGTTTATGAAATTTAGTTATAAAATAAAAAGTAAAAAGCCACTAAGACTTTGTTATGTGGCGTGAATGAAAGAAGAAAATTGGTGGAACATGAAACACATGGCTGTAACTTTTTATTTATAGGGGTGTAACTTTATTTTTTTTTATATTTTTTTATTTGTGATATTTGGTTTTGTTTTATTGATGGTAACTGATAAGATCGTTACTAATTAGCGATTAAAATAGATATTAAGGTTGTGTCACTGCTAGTTGATAAACTAGTTTATTTTTTGAATTTTTTTAAGTTGTATTCGGCAAACCAAAAAGTAATAATCACTTGACTAGCTTATAAACTAATTCTTTTAAAAAGCTACTTAGACTAGTGTAACATTCCAAAAATCAAGACCAATTTTTTTTTTTTAAAACATTAAATAAACCATAAGTATAAAGACAGATATATCAAATTAGAGTATCATTTCAAAACATATTCTAATTATCAGAGTAAAAACATCTCAGACTAAAACTTCTTGGTGTATGTCATACGATCACCCCGAGCTAGGGATGAGCAACGGGCCGAACCCAGACCGAACCAGCCCGAAGACCGAAAACCCAAAGACCGAAAATCGTGAATTACCATACCCAAAACCCGGACTGTTTTTGGGTGTAGCGGGTCCGGGTTTGGTCCGGTCCGGTTCCAGGTACTAAACCGGGTTTCGGGTTTTGGACCGAATTAGACTTTAGTAGTGTTGTTTACGGTTTTGGTCCAATCCTGTACCAAACTAGGTTTCGTATGTTTGTTGTTCACGGTTTCAGGTTTTGTTTGTCATGTCACTCTCTAGCATAATATTTCAAATTATAATCTTATTACGTAACATCCATCATTCATATCTTTGTTGTTTGCACAATTCAACTAAAAAAATACATAAAATATGATGAATACAATGGTACGATGCGAGACTCTAATTAGAATACGTGCAAATGAGGTGTATGCAAACAAATAAAAACGTTAGTAAAAAGTCACACTATTTTATTAAAAAAAACCCACACTATTTATATATAAAAAAATTGCACTTAACATCACTATTTTTATATAAAAAAAACGGCACTATTTTTATAAAAAAAATTACAATTAACAACATTATGTTTATTAAAAAATACTGCATTATTTAAAAAAAAAAACTGCACTAGTTTTATTAATAAAAAATGTAGTAGGAAATAACTTTTGGTTTTTTAAGAAAAAAAAAATCGACACTATAATACGATCAAGAAAAGAGTCCGAAACCAAAAAAAATTGACACTATAATGTGATCCACAGGAGAGGCCGAATCAATTCAATCGGACAACATTTTTTTTATTTTGGTAATTCTCGCTTACTGTTTGTCAATCAAAAAAAGAAAATAATTTTTGGTTTTCCGGTCCGGTCCGGGTTAAATCATTTAATTCGGGTACGGTCCGGTCCAAACCCGAAACCCGATTATTGATAAAAACCAAACCCGAAAACCGGCCCATTAATATGATAATCCGGTTCGGTCCGGGTCCGGTCCCGGTTTTTTTCCGGTCCGGGTCCGGTCCCGGTTTTTTTCCGGTCCGGTCCGGTCCCACGGGTCGTATGCTCATGCCTACCCCGAGCTCTTCCCTCCGCTACCGGAAGTACCTGAAACCAAGACTGAAAATTGTAAGCACGAAGCTTAGTGAGTTCCCCAACCTACCACATGCCACATACGCATAACCATATACACATAACCACATAATGGGCCCCCGCTCGCTGCATTCGACCTTACCCAACATCGGGCCCCGCTCAGTATACAAATTTGTCTCTCTTAGGCCACGCCTATCTCTGGACCTCACCCGCTATACACATACATGCAATCAAATGACATACTAGCGCATAAAGAAAACATTCTTTACTGTACTCCTGTACTAAGGCCTTGCCTATCTTGGGCCCCGCCCATGGTCTGCTACTGATGAGTTATGGAACCCCGTCCACACTCCTGCTGTTAGTGAGATACAGGACCCCACCTATACTCACTTCTCTCCTATCATGGGCCTCTCCCTTACTATGCTAATATTGAGATATGGAACCCCATCTATACTCAACTAGTGATGAGATATGGGACCTCGCCCACACTTACCTCCCTACCAGGCACATACAAGTATCACAAAGACAACAATTATAACTAACATACAAACATTCCATGGGCACCCGCCCGACATCAAACCTTGGTCCGGAATCATATACTAGCATACAGTGCCTAGGGCTAACCCCCAGGTCTTCTTACTCATAAACTACATGGGTCGACATTGTGGCCTTAGACCCAGTCACATAGTGAGGAGACTCACCTCGCACAACTGACGACTGGCTGAAACCTCCGGCTGCTATCCGACAATTCCTCGAACTGCTGCTCCCCTAGCTCCCCGAGCTACCAATACCAACATAACACTTAGTCCCAAAATGCCCTCCAGAAGTCAAACTAAGTCAACTCCGGTCAAAGTCAAAGTCAACGGTCCATGGTCAAAGTCAACACTTCCAGGTTGACCTGACTCGCCGAGTTGCTCCATTAACTCGCCAAGTTCAAAAGCTCAGAATCCTGCAATCGCGAACCAACTCGTCGAGTCAGCCCCTGACTCGCCGACTTCCCTCGCTAACCAGACTCGTGACAAACCGAGTCAACTCGTTGAGTTCACCCATAACCGAAAAACGGGACAACTCACTTAAACTCGTCGAGTCCCTCCCTAGACTTGCCGAGTTCCTCGGTCTGTTGGACTATCTTAAAGGATTAAGCCCCTATACTTCAGATCTGAACTCCAAACTTCATAAACACTCTGAAAATGACCTATTAAGGGTAAAGTTTCAAGCTTTACCCATCCTAAGTCCTTCTTAATGGGTTTAGACAAAACCTTAGCTCATTATGACATAACCCCATGGTCCAAAAACCCTTATTACACCAAACCAAGACAGGGAAATCAAGATCTAGACTCTAAACATCCAATAACCATGTAAAGTCCTGGACTTTACTTCCTTGCATGGCCTTTAGGGCTCCACGAGGCCACAATAATCCCTTTAAGCTTGCATGGGACTTCCTAATAGCATAAAGCTTGCACCTTTATGCCTTAACCACCCCCAAATACTTCCAGATCTGAAAGGATCATGCTTGGGGGACGTCCAGATATGAAAGGATCATTCTTGGACCAAAAACCTTCCAAAAAGGGGATATAAGGAGATCTAATAAACCAAAAGCCAAGATGAAGACTTGATTACCAAGAAATGCATCAAATGGGTATCTTTTGGATCTACTTCCTCCTTCTTGAACCTCCAACTTCCTTCATCTTCTTCTCCTTCTTCAAGAGCATACAAAACACACCAAGGTGGCTCAAACACTCACAAGATGCACTAGGGTTTCGTGGGTGAGGGTTTGGGGTCTGGGGCTGAAGATGAGGCTAATGGAATGAGAATATGATGCTTAAATAGGGCCTTAAGTCCCGAAATTAGGGTTTCCCAACCCAGACCAGACTCGTCGCGTCAATCCCCCGACTCGCCGAGTCGGCCACTTACTCTGTGACACGGAACTTGGTCCGACTCGTGAAGTTCTTCCTTGGACTCGACGAGTTGACTCATTGACTTAGGGTTTTTCCTTCCCCAACTTGGCCTCCTAGATTCCGGGTGTTACAACTAGCTTTTTAGGAGTTTTTTAAAATTTTTTCTAAATATAGCCCTTAATTAATTATAGAAACACATTCTTTTAAATGTCATTTTATATTTTTTAGTTAGCTTTTCAGCCAGTTTTACCAAATGACATTTCTAATCAATTAGATTTTCATTTAACAGCTAGCTTTTCAGCTAACAACTAACTTTTCAACTAGTACGACAAACATAGCCTAAGAAAGGGTTAATGACCTTGGAGGGTAACAAGGTTTTAACTTTGTCTACATTGGGTCCTTAAGGGTTTTTTTTTTTTTTTTTTTTTTTTTTTTTTTTTTACATATTACACCACTATGATTGCTATAACCATTTAAAAAAGATAATAATGTTTTAATTTTGTCCATATTAGGTCCCTAAGGTCTTTTTTATACATATTACACCAACATGGTTGTTATAACCGTTTAAAGAGGGGTAATAAGATTTTAATTTTGTCCACATTAGGTCCCTATTTTTAATATTTTTATCATTTCATCTAACTCTTTTATAATTTATATTAATATCTAGTTAGATGGTTTCGTCATTTCATCTTCTTATTTTAGTCACCCATTCACCACAACCACGGTTTCAAGTGAAATGTTACATAACAATTGTCATTTTTACAAAAAAAACTAATAATAATCAAAGTCTTAATGATTAAGGTTATGTTTGGCGCGCCACAACTAACTATTAAGTTAGTTTATTTTTCGATCTTTTTTAAGCTGTCATGTTTGACAAGCTAAAAAGTAACTTATAAGCTAGCGTTTTAAAAAGCTACTTAGACTAGTTTTATTTTTTTTAATTTTCCAAATATACCCCTTAATTAATTAAGAAAACATATTTTTTAAATTTCCTTTTATGTCATTATATAAATTTCAGCTAGCTTTTAAGCCAGTAGCGGAGCCAGGGTCAAAGTAAGGGATATATTTGGAAAATTAAAAAAACTAATCGAAGTAGTTTTTTTTAAAACGCTAGCTTATAAACTATTTTTTGGTTTGCCAAACATGACAACTTAAAAAAGATCGAAAAATAAACTAGCTTATTAGCTAGCTGTGGCGCACTAAACATAGCCTTAATCATTAAGACTTTGATTATTATTATTAGTTGTTGTTGTTTTTTTTTTGGTGAAAATTACAATTGTTATGTAACCATTCAATTGAAAATGTGGTTGTGGTGAATGAACGACTAACAATTGTTATGTAACCTTTCAATTGAAAATGTGGTTGTGTTGAATGAGCGACTAAAATAAGAAGATGAAATGATGAAACATCTAACAAGATACTAATATAAATTGTAAAAGATTTAAATGAATTGATAAAAATATTAAAAATAAGGACCTCATGTGGACAAAATTAAAACCTTATTACCCCTCTTTAAATGGTTATAACAACGTGTAATATGTATAAAACAGACCTTAGGGACCTAATACGGACAAAATTAAAACCTTATTACTTCTTTTAAACATTATAACAACCATGTTAGTGTAATATATACAAAAAAACCTTAAGGACCTAATATGAACAAAGTTAAAACCTTATTACCATCCTAAGTCATTAACCCATTAAGAAAAGATAATAAATAACTTTGTCCCTCACTTTTTGGATGCCTATTAGTTTTTTTATTGGCGCAATATTATGAAAATCCACTAAAAATACTAGCAAGATGCTAAAGAAAACAATTATAAGAAACAATTAAGAAGAGGATTACAGATCCACATCGACCATTCCAACGAACTCAACTTAGATCGATGATTGATCTAATTAAAAACTATAAATTGGATATCATACATCGTCTTCAAAGGGACAACATTGCTTTTGTTGAATATCCACCTGTTTCTAGCATTCCAGATTAACCATATAATGGTATACATCAAAGTACTCCTTAAGTAAGCACATTTTTTGCTGGGAAGATAGAAATTTGAAATGATACCAAATTCTAACAGGTTCCATGGAACCGATGGCAGAAAAGAGGCCCACGATGCAAGCCACCTCCACACCATAGTGACATACTCACATCCAAAAAACACATGATCGATGTCTTGTTCCTCACGATTACAAAAGTGGAGGATTGAACATGAACACCTCTATGACGTAATGTAACAGCCCAAAATCTCAAGTATTGTTAAATTGCATTTTGGGGTGTTTTAAAGGGGAGACTCGGCGAGTTGGAGCCAGACTCGCCGAGTAGGGTCGCAGATTTGGTCGCGGGTTCGCGACTGGACTCGACGAGTCCATTAGGGACTCGGCGAGTCGACGCTGTTCAGCAGAAACCCTAGCCGTTTCGTATTGGGTCGTATTTAAGGGTTGTATGTCGTCATTTCACGTCTTTTGGCCGATTGTGGAGAACCCTAGACGGCTGTGGGCATCTGGAGCAAGGGTGAAGGCTAGTGGAAGCTTAAAGAGGTTGATAGGCAAGGAGAGGCTAGGTGGTGATCAAAGGAGGATCAAGAGGATCGAGTTATGAGGTTTGGAGACACAGAGAGGGTGTCATTCAGGTAATATTTCGAATTATCCTCTGCTATGTTGATGTGTTATGGAATTAGGGTTTATGAAACCCATTTAAGGATTTGATAGATTATAGAGTTGTTGCAAGTGTTTAAATCCCAGTAATAGTATGTGTAAAGGTCCAGGAAGTCCCATTGGTGTGTTTTTCGGGAATATATGTATCTCAGGAAGCAGTTTGATCGACTGCATGGCATGGACTCGCCGAGTCGGATGATCAGACTCGGCGAGTAGCTTGAAGATTCACTGGGACTCGCCGAGTTGTTCTTCAGACTCGGCGAGTGGAGTCGGGGTGGCCCCGCGATTCTTCCAGGAGTGACTCGTCGAGTCAAAGAGGATACTCGACGAGTAGAAGGGGAATCTCAGAGGAGTGAAGGACGACCAAACTCGTCGAGTCGCCAGGGAACTCGCCGAGTCCAGTCGAGCTGACATTGGACTGTTGACCAGAGTTGACTGGTGTGATTCTTAGGGTCAGTTAACGTGGAAGATAGAAGTATTAAATAAAGGATATATGATATTACAGGGAGCTTGCAGCTCGGAGGATCAAGTGCAAGGGATTTTAGGAGTTGCTATCTCCTAGTGACCGCGAGGTGAGTCTTCTCACTATACTTCACCCGGAAGGGTTTGATTGTGTGACCGGAAGGTCAAGTATGTTGTGTGTTATGTTTATATGCTATGAATGGAAAGTTAGCTGCTACGCGTGATATACATGCTTATATACGGGCCGGAAGGCAAGGTATTATGTGACAGAAAGGTCAGGTATGATATGTGATATATGTGCTTTATGTGTTAGAGTATTTGTATTATGTGTTATATATGTTATGGGCCGGAAGGCGATATGATGTGTGATGGACCAGAAGGTCGGCGTGGGTAAGGCCGGAAGGTTTACCCAGCAGGGACGGAAGTCCCCTGAGACACATGGACCGGAAGGTCGGGCCGGAAGGCAAAGTTATGTGGATCGAAAGATCCGGGCCGGAAGGCGTATGTGCGTAAGGTATATTGGGGAACTCACTAAGCTTCGTGCTTACGTTGTTTATGTTATGTTGTTTCAGGTTCTTATAGTAACGCGGGATGGCAACGGTTCGATTGTACACACCGAAGAAAGAGTTGTATTTTGGAGGATCCTGGCTTCTATTCTAACGAAAATGAAACTATGTTTTGTAATTCGAATGTGAATAAGATTTTAAACAAGTGTTCTTAATATTAATTTGAGTATTTAAATGAAAATTTTGTTTTTGAAAATCACGGTGTTACAAATTGGTATCAGAGCCTTGGTTTGAGGGATTCGGACGCGCCTACGGGTAAATCTGGACTCAAACTGAGGAAGTAAGAAAAAGTTTTCCAAATAAAGGGTTTTCTAAAAGTGAATAAGAGTTCAAGGAGGAAGCAAGAAAGAGCAGTGTGTACAATCAGCCAGAGCCAAACGGTGATTTCCCAAAATACCCTTACTTTTGTATTATGAAATATCTATTATGCACTTTATGAGATATTATTGCATGCTAGAGACAGGCTAGGTATTTCACATCTTAGGACTAGAGTGGCCTGATTTGTGATGCCTTAGTCTAGGGTTTGCTGTTATATGTGCGTTATGCTTTTGTGTGTATGTGATGAGTGAGAGTATCTAGTTAGAACGCACAAGGGGTAAAGCTACGGGGTACAGAGGTACTTCCGAGGATGAGCCGAGAAGGTGGAGCTACCACAGATGGGGAGTCCTATGTATGCTTCAATGCTCGAATGCTGCTTGCTTTGTGCTTTGTGGAGTTGTCGATGATGGGAGTCAGCTACTAAGTGAGTATGACGATACTCAGGAGGTAGAGGGCTGGCATCATTAGGAACTCTTCAGCAGCTGATAGCAAAGAAGTGGGAGGACGGCGGAAGGGACTAGGGAATAAACCTAGCCAAATGAGTGCCTGGTAGAGTAGAGGATTTCGCTGGAAAGCGAGCACGCGCGATGAGATTGGTGAAAGAGCAGGTTTATCAGCTACTTAGGAACTCTGGAATGGTCCGTGTGGAAGGTATGGGTAGATGTGGCAGGTAGTATGGGCCCGTACTACTGAAAGCAGAGGACCCATACTTGATACAGGGGGCATTCTGAAGGTCCTAAGGAACAGATTGAGGGGTGATGTTATGGTTCAGATACCATACATCGGAGCGGATACAGAGTGATGTTATGGTCAGGGCACCATACATCGGAACAGATTGAGATAGATGTTGTGGTTCGAGTGCTATACTTTGGAGCAGGTTGAGGAATGGTGCTATGGTTCAGGTACCATACACCGAAGCATGTTGAGGAAGGATGTCATGGGATGAGTACCATGGTTCGTAGTGGATGATGCTTGTGGCTATCCTGTTATCCGGTTATCGATCGGACGAGCACGAGCGAGCGGGATGCGAGGATTCGCGAGATCCGGCGTGATGAGGTTGCTACATTGTTGCGGGTCGAGTCGCCAGAATTGTTTGGGTCGATCAGGGCCACTATGATTGAAGTAGTTTGATGAGCGATATGCGGTTTTCGCAGAGACGGCTGCCGCGGTGGTTACAGCGGCTGTAGCAACGGCAAAGAAAGGGACTAGTCGGGGTTTTCAGTATCGGGACTTCTATTATGCGAAGCCTCCCACATTCGATAGAGTTCAGGACTCGATTGTTGCTATGAGATGGTTATGAGACTTGGAGGAGTGTTTCTCCACGAGTTTATGCCCTGCTGATCAGAGGGTGGGGTGTGCTCTGAACCTATTGAGGCTCGGGGCGAAGGATTGGTGGAGGTTGACCACGAGGTCATTTTCCGATGCGCAGAGGGCTGCGGTTTCATGGGATCAATTCAGAGGGATGTTCAGTACTCGCTATGTTCCGCGAGATGAAAAGGAGAGATTGGCTCGGGAATTCCTTGAGCTGAAGCAGGATTTGGAGTCGGTGACTGAGATCACCAGGATGTTTATTGGGAGGGCGATGTTTCGCCCTGAGTTCGCTTCGGAGCAGTCTCAGATGCCCCGATATTCGAGTAAACCCAAGGGGGTATCAGACAGTTCGTGTCTGCGCGGAGGTGCGAGACTCTGTTGGAGTTGCAGAAGGCCGCCATGTGGCGTGAGATAGAAGTTAAGTTGCAGTTGCGTGAGCTGAGACAGGCCCCGATGCAGTCGCAGTCGGCGCCGAAACGGTTCAGGACCGTAGACGTTGAAATGGGGGATCGGAGCGGTCACACTTGTGGGAAGCGTGAGAGAGATGGCACCGGAGCTTGTTGGCCCAATGGTGCATGCCGCAAGTGCGGAAAGGAGGGGCATGGTGCACGGGATTGTCGGCAGTCAGTGCCAATTCGGGATTCCAGGATTTGTTATCAGTGTCGGCAGGTTGGACATTTGAGGGCCAACTGTCCACAGCTTTTGCAGGATCGGTGCAGGCTCTAGCACCGGCCACCTTGAGGAGTTCAGGAGGAGGACAGGATGGAGTAGAGCCCAAGGGCTCAGGGTTGTGCTTATCGGCTTGCGGCAGAGGGAGACGGAGCAGTGCCGGAGGCAGCTGCGGGTATGATGCTGTCTTGATGTCTTGATTAGCTTGCGTTGTTTGTGGCGTATTGTTTGTGCTGGTAGTGTGGATTTCGATGCGGTAGTCGTTGTTGCGCGGGATTGGCATGGTTATGGATTGGTGCTTCAGGTTTCGTTTTGGCATTCGCTGTTTCCTGATGGTTTGGTATGGTTATAGTCTGGTGTTTTAGTGCCGGTAACTTTGTGCGGTTTTCGATGCGATATTCAACCTTTGGCAGGTTGTGGGTTTGGTTATGGGTTATTGCTTGGGAATTCCGTTGGTTATCGTTCGTGAGGGTTGATAGTGGAGGTGTGGGACTGGGTTGAATGACGGGTAGCATCTGCAGTTGTGGAGTGGATAATTGAAAGATCGGATTCTTTTGAGTGGACTGATCAGGGAGGAGATGTGTTTTGCTGAGGGTTGCTTACGCTTGTGGGAAGCAGTCAGTGGGTAAATGTTCTCTTTGTGCAGGATTGCTCTGAGAGGTCGCTAGTGACGATCGGTGGCAGTTAGTCAGTGCTTTAGTGGGGGAGAATTAGAAAATTCTCCGGGAGATCGATGAGTATGTGAGGGTGCTTAGCTGTCGGGATTCAGCAGTGTTTGTCAGCGCAGAGTATAGGCCGACGAGGGCGAGTGTCGGGTATGCGGGGCGGGATACAGACCTAGGGCATTCGATTTTGGAGGCCTGAGTGCAGGCCGGGATCAAGCTTGAGAAACTAATCGGGGTTATGTGATCAGGGTATCGGTACGTTGAGGTACGTGATGGTTGTACTGCATTAATCCCACGGGATTATGTTGTGCATGTTTCTAGAGCTGGAACCGGAAGGTTCCCAGAGTTAGAACCTGAGGGTTCGCAGAGTTGGGTGTACGGACCCACAGAGATATAGCCTCGAGTGGCTAGTATGTGTTATGCGAGTCGGTCCAGTCATACTGGAGACTCTGTTGGTATTGCTGGATTAGTTGAGATTTGCGGATCACGAATGTTGCAGTGTGATTGCATTGGAAGGTCTGGCCCTGGGTTATTGATTTTGTTTAGCGGAGGCAGTGATTTCGATGAGTGGAGAGAGTGCATGGGATTGAGAGCCCCTGCAATGAGAACCAGAGTATGTGAATAGCGGTTACGCAAAAAGGGTGGTGTCGTTAGGGACAAGCACCGTGGCACCGGTTGGAGTGGCATTATGTTCAAGAGAGTTCCGTGGAAAAGGAAAAGAGGAGGGTATGTAACTCCGAAGGGGGTGCAAGTTCACGAAAGTGAAAGCTGCAGAGCAGAGTTTTGGTTAGAGTGTTTCGAGTATGGTTTTGAGCGTTGTGTTCGCTGCAGTGGAGTAGGAACCCATTCGGTTGGAATGTCTGTTGAGGCTCAGAAGGGATGCATGGAGAGAGAAAATTTTAAATTTTCAGTGTGAATCTGATCAGAGTGTAGGGTGGATGTAGTGGTTCATCTTGGGAGATGTTCGAGGATATCATCAGTGTATCGGGTCTGGGATGGACAAAGTGGGCTTTGGATCGGGGATCCGGTGGTTCAGGGCTTCCTAACCCTTATTGGTCGAGTGATTGTTGGGGTTTAAGAGCAGAGTTGCATCTTGGGTGGTTCTCGGTTACAGAGAGAGATGGATAGTACAGAGTTTGGGCTTCAGTCGACAGAGCAGACTCAGCAGGTTAAGGAGAGTTAGTGATCGTTTAGAGTTAACAGGAAAGTGATTCAGGTCAACGGCTTCGTATTTCTGTCGGGTGCTTCGATTTAGGAAGAGGGGTAAATGGGGGGCCCCGGTGTGTTGGGTCTTTTCGTGAAGGTGCGAAGGTAGGAAGGGTGGCCTATCGTTTGGAGCTGTCAACGGAATTGGGACGGATCCATGACACTGGTATGTGTCGCAGTTGAAGAGGTGTATAGCGGATGAGTCAGCAGTGGTTCTACTAGAGAACGATTAGGTGGATGTGAGCCTGTGTTACGTCGAGAGGCCAGTGGCCGTCGGAGATCGGAAGATCAAGGTTCTGAGGAACAAGGAGGTACCTCTGGTATTGGTTCAGTAGCGGTCTCGGGAGAGATCGGTAGTGTCTAGGAAGCCGAAACGTGAGATGCGGGAGCAGCAGCCAGAGCTATTTTCAGAGTAAGACTTCGAGGGCGAAGTCTAATTCTAGTGGGGGAGAATTGTAACAGCCCAAAATCTCAAGTATTGTTAAATTGCATTTTGGGGTGTTTTAAAGGGGAGACTCGGCGAGTTGGAGCCAGACTCGCCGAGTAGGGTCGCAGATTTGGTCGCGGGTTCGCGACTGGACTCGACGAGTCCATTAGGGACTCGGCGAGTCGACGCTGTTCAGCAGAAACCCTAGCCGTTTCGTATTGGGTCGTATTTAAGGGTTGTATGTCGTCATTTCACGTCTTTTGGCCGATTGTGGAGAACCCTAGACGGCTGTGGGCATCTGGAGCAAGGGTGAAGGCTAGTGGAAGCTTAAAGAGGTTGATAGGCAAGGAGAGGCTAGGTGGTGATCAAAGGAGGATCAAGAGGATCGAGTTCTGAGGTTTGGAGACACAGAGAGGGTGTCATTCAGGTAATATTTCGAATTATCCTCTGCTATGTTGATGTGTTATGGAATTAGGGTTTATGAAACCCATTTAAGGATTTGATAGATTATAGAGTTGTTGCAAGTGTTTAAATCCCAGTAATAGTATGTGTAAAGGTCCAGGAAGTCCCATTGGTGTGTTTTTCGGGAATATATGTATCTCAGGAAGCAGTTTGATCGACTGCATGGCATGGACTCGCCGAGTCGGATGATCAGACTCGGCGAGTAGCTTGAAGATTCACTGGGACTCGCCGAGTTGTTCTTCAGACTCGGCGAGTGGAGTCGGGGTGGCCCCGCGATTCTTCCAGGAGTGACTCGTCGAGTCAAAGAGGATACTCGACGAGTAGAAGGGGAATCTCAGAGGAGTGAAGGACGACCAGACTCGTCGAGTCGCCAGGGAACTCGCCGAGTCCAGTCGAGCTGACATTGGACTGTTGACCAGAGTTGACTGGTGTGATTCTTAGGGTCAGTTAACGTGGAAGATAGAAGTATTAAATAAAGGATATATGATATTACAGGGAGCTTGCAGCTCGGAGGATCAAGTGCAAGGGATTTTAGGAGTTGCTATCTCCTAGTGACCGCGAGGTGAGTCTTCTCACTATACTTCACCCGGAAGGGTTTGATTGTGTGACCGGAAGGTCAAGTATGTTGTGTGTTATGTTTATATGCTATGAATGGAAAGTTATCTGCTACGCGTGATATACATGCTTATATACGGGCCGGAAGGCAAGGTATTATGTGACAGAAAGGTCAGGTATGATATGTGATATATGTGCTTTATGTGTTAGAGTATTTGTATTATGTGTTATATATGTTATGGGCCGGAAGGCGATATGATGTGTGATGGACCGGAAGGTCGGCGTGGGTAAGGCCGGAAGGTTTACCCAGCAGGGACGGAAGTCCCCTGAGACACATGGACCGGAAGGTCGGGCCGGAAGGCAAAGTTATGTGGATCGAAAGATCCGGGCCGGAAGGCGTATGTGCGTAAGGTATATTGGGGAACTCACTAAGCTTCGTGCTTACGTTGTTTATGTTATGTTGTTTCAGGTTCTTATAGTAACGCGGGATGGCAACGGTTCGATTGTACACACCGAAGAAAGAGTTGTATTTTGGAGGATCCTGGCTTCTATTCTAACGAAAATGAAACTATGTTTTGTAATTCGAATGTGAATAAGATTTTAAACAAGTGTTCTTAATATTAATTTGAGTATTTAAATGAAAATTTTGTTTTTGAAAATCACGGTGTTACACGTAAGTTCACCAAGATCGAGATTCTCCTTTTCAGCAACCTACAAACAAAGCAATTAACTTTGAGAGGAACCCAAATAATCCAATGGAAGTTGAAATTAGCCTCAACACCTTCAACGTCCGTAACAATAATTCTCAAGGATTTGACCGAAAACACACCAGAGCTGTCTCCAAGCCACCTTTATTTGTCTCTTGCTCCTTAAAAATTAAAATTAGCAATTAAATTTAAAAGACATTCTAATTGCCAAGTTTCACGTCCCTTACTTATGTTCCTGGTCTAATCCCCAGAAAACGAAGGCACTAAATCAACCCCTAAAAGGATTTTATTTGAGACAAGACATTCCTTATTGTTGAGATTAAGGAACATCTCTTTTAAAGGAGTCTCATCATCACACCGACAATCTTTCCAAAAAATAGTTTTCCCCCCGAACCCACCACCCTACCAAAGAGACTCCTAAGAGAGATATCAAGCTCTTTAAAATCAGAATTTATATTAGAGATATTAAGCCACACCCCCGTTCTAGTCTTCTTAGCAATAAGCTTTCCATCCACAATTGATAGCTTGTGCAAGGCCACGATACATCTACATCAAAGATCCTTTTCTTTAGATTCCAATCTCCACCACCACTTAGCAAGGATGGAGAGGTTTAACGAGTTCAAAAAACCCACACCAAGCCCATATTTATCCTTGGGTTTGGTAACCACACTCCAAGACACCCAAAAAATCTTCCATTTGTCAATACCTCCACCCCAAAGAAATCTCGGTCTAATAGAGTCCAACAAATAGGTCACCTTTTTGGGAGCCCGAAACAAAGAAAAATAGTATAGAGGAAGACTATTTAGCACCGAGCTCATAAGAGTGAGTCTCCCATCAAAGGATAGATTATTAGCTTTCCAATTGGACAACTTATTTTTAAACTTCTCAACAATCGCACTTCAATATTTTTCAAGTTTCATATTGGCTACAATTGGGAGCCCGAGATACACAAAAGAGAAATTCGTAGGTTCACATTTCAAAATACCTGCAAGTCTATACACTTCCACATACTCGACCCCCACACCATACATTTTGCTTTTATAAAGATTCACTTTAAGACTGAAGCAAGGAAAAAGAACCTTAGGAGCCGACTGTATTGATGAAATTCATCTCGGACCACTCTCCAATAAACATAACATCATCGACATAAATGAGATGCAAAAGAATGGGACCATATTTGGGGAATGAAATACCACAAAAGTGATGTTGAGCACAAGTCGCTTGCATAGTTATATGAAGACCTTCCATTGTGATAACGGATAAGAAAAGAGCCAAAGGATCTCCTTGTCTCGCACCTTTTTTTGAAATCAAATTCCTTGGTCAGGGATCCATTGAGCAAAACCAAAGCCCTAATCGACTTGAGGAAACCCATAATCCACCTCCTCCACTTATCCCCAAAATTCATTTGTAGTAATACTAAGTCAAGAAAACTCCAATTTATAGAATCAAAAGCTTTATCAAATTCTACTTTAAATAGCAAGACTTTTTTTTTAATCTTCATAGCCCGTGAATAAAGCTCATTTAAAATGAGAGGCCCATCAAGAATGCTTCTACCACTGTGTCTTGCTTGGAACTTTCCAAGTAAATGCTCGTCTATATAAATTAAATACCTAACTAGATTAAGAATGAGAACCTTAAACATTGTAACATCCCAATTTTCAAGTCCAAAATTTTCATTTTTAATTAAGTAACTTATAAAATAATTTATCAAAAACATTACCAATGTCATATCAGTTCATAAAACCATAACAACGCATCTCAAAACCATATCATCAATAGTAATAAAAATCAGAGTACTATCCTAGAAAACTTAATGCGAAAGTCATGTGTGTGTGATGCGTTGCTACGCCGCCGACTCCTTCCCTTTAGATGAAGAGGTACCTAAAACCAAAACTGAATATGTAAGCACAAAGCTTAGTGAGTTCCCCCATCATACCACATACTATACAATCATACATGCTGTCGGGCAATTCTAAGGTGACCGACCTACCCATGTCAATCCATTCTGGGGTGCTGACTACCCGTGTCGAGCCATTCTAGGGTGCTGACTACCCATGTCAGGCTATTTTGGGTTGCCTGTCTACCCTCCAGTCTATCTCACCCGGTCACAGGGACTATTTTACCGCTACTACTATCACATAATAACATATCATAAACATGCTATCTGACATATCTGGGGTGTCCGACCTGCCCTTCGGTCCTAACAACCGATCGGGGGACTATTCCCCTCCTAATACTACTATCACATAGAGCATAACATACTGGCACATAGAACACATCAATTAATAGCAAACCAGATAATTATCACAAGCACAATCATCTCAACTGTAATCAACTACTAGTGGGTCGGCCTTGGTGCCTTAGACCCACTTCTACTGGAAGGTAACTCACCTCAATGTCGTGTAGTGTCTGTACTGTCCCCGGCGTGAAAATTGACTTTCCTCGACTCCTCAATCCCTACACGACAACTCTACTAAGTTATCAATTCGTACTCACAACCCTCACAAAGGGTCAACCTAAATCCTGGTCAAAGTCAACTTTGGTCAAATTCAACCTCCAGTTGACTTGACTCGCCGAGTTGGTCTACCAACTCGTCGAGTCCCTACTCCTTCAAAATGATCCAGCCCCCGACTCCACTAGTCGAGTCTAACAACAACTCGATGGGTCCTCCTTCAACCATAAAATCAGGACCATCTTCAACCATAAAATCAGGACCATCTTCAACCGACTCGCCGAGTTCCCCTTGAACTCGTCGAGTTCATCTCCCTCATAAGAATGTGTTCAGTCTATGACTCGCCGAGTTGTATGAACAACTCGTCGAGTCCATCTTCGTGGTTTGGGAGATTGCCTTGGAATCGCCGAGATTGTTCATACACTTGTCGAGTCCCATGATTTCCAGGTCTATAATCACGTCCATCTTTGTTGAGTCACCCTTCTAGACTCAACCAGATTCCTCTGAAACAAATGGTTGGGGAACCAACGCTCGACTCGCCGAGTCCCAAGAACGACTCACCGAGTCTCCTAAAGTCCATGTCCATAAAATCGATTTATGTTGAGCTCATCTCATCCAAAGGGTAGATCTGACCTCCTCGGGTCGATATAACATATAAAGTTACGAACTTTACGTCCATGCATGGGTCTTTAAGCTCAAAAGGACCAACAATGAGACCTACAAGATGCATGGGGCTCTCATGGCCATAGAGTTGGCACCTTTATGCTATGAGAACCTTCCAAAGTCCAAGATCTGAAACCATATCTCCACATTACACCCCATAACCCGAAAATGGCTTAGAAATGCCCTAAAGATACCAAAATCAAAGCCCTAAAGTTGATTAAACACATGGAAAGTCAAGATTGAAGCTTTTTACCTTTAATGAGCTGGAAATGGAACATAGTGTCTGGATCTTCTATCTTCAACTTGAAATCCTAAGCTCCTTTCTTCTTCTTAAGCTTCACAACCACCAAAAATGCACAAAAATGGCTTAAGAGCACTTAAATAAGGCTAGGGTTTAAGTTTAAGGTCTTCTGGAAGTGTGAGGGACGATGGAGGCTGATATGGGAGGAGATAAATTGTTTAAATAGGGTGGAAAACCTCACATTTATGGTTTTACTCAGACAGCTCCTACTCGTCGAGTCGGTCTCCCGACTCGTCGAGTAGGTCACTTAAAATCCGTGCGCAAAGCCGAGCCTACTTGACGAGTTGGACCTTCAACTCGCCGAGTCCCTGGGTAAAATACAATAATACTTGGAATTAAATACATACCAGGAACCGGGTGTTACAAACATATAGAATTCTTGATGAACATTCAACACCTTATTTCTGGCTCGAATTGGGTTCGAGTTAAGACACCAGAATTTGGATCACCAAGAATCATTTCTTTCGGATGATCTCTAGTCCATTTTCCATAGGTGGACATGCAGGATCAAAGTCTAAAGGTGCATCTTCAAAGATGTCATGATCTTCTGAAACTTCTCCTGCAATTGAGAATATCCCAAGAAAATCCCTTCATCAACTTTCGACTAAAATTTGAAAACAGTATCCTTGAGATTCATAATGAAACATTTGCATCCAAAAACTTGAAACTTTTTGACATTTGCTTTCCTTTTGTTTATAATTTCATAAAGTGTTATGTTAAAACGACGATGAATGAAAGAATGATTTTGTGTAAAGTAACCAGTCGAAACTACTTCTGCCCAAAAGTATTGTGGCAAATTCGCATAGGTAAGCATTGTTCTCACCGCTTCACTCAAGGAACGATTTCTCCTTTTGACATCACCGTTTTGTTGTGGTGTGTATGGAGATAAAAAATTATGAGTTATGCTTAATTCAGTCAAAAAACAAATCCAAAATTCAATTTTTGAATTCCGTTCCATTATCACTCTTTATCTTATGAACTTTCCTTTTTAAGCTAAACTCGATGTTCTTGATAAAATCAATCATCAATTGAGCAGTTTTAGACTTCCGTCGAAGAAAGAAAACCCAAGTTAACCTGGAATAATCATCAACAATAATTAGTATGTACTTCTTATTGAGAGTCTCAACAATGTGAAGAAGTTCCAAAGGTTCGATGATTTTTGAATCAATGATGATCAGATGACCTTGACGATGTTGTTTTCCCTATTCACATGTTGCACACAAAGAGTCATTGTCAAACTTTAAAATAGGTAAATCACGAAGAAGATCATTAATAACATGTTTTTTTAGATTTTTGAAGTTGATATGAGAAAGATGTCGATGCCATAACCAGCTGAAATCGGATGATACTTTCGATAGAAAACATATTGAGGGAACATCCACAATTGGTTTGAAGTCAAGAGTGAACATGTCTCCTTTTCGTTTCAAGTTTAGTAGAACCTCTTGCGTTTCCTTGTTGGAGATAATACTTACTTCCTCATCAAAAAGAACCTTATTACCAGTGCCAACAACTAGTTGTGAAACACTAATCAGATTGTGATTTAGTCCTTTAACATAGGCAACTCGATTCACAGTGAATTTCCCATTCATTACTTTTCCATAACCTTTGAATTTAAACTTGTTGCTGTTTCCAAACTTCACAACTCCAACATTGTCCAACTTACGAAAATCTCGCAAATTTTCCTTCCTTCCATTCATGCGACGTGAGCATTCACTATCGATATACCAGTTTTCATCATATTGCTCGTCACATTGAACCTGCGATTAGTTAGAAGAATTTAGGTCCCCAAGACCTTTTGGGTCCTTACACACTAGTTTGGAACACATTATGCAACGAAGAACTTAAGACCTGATTACGAACTTTCAATTTGAAATTGTCAATTAAGTCAATATTATTGGCTTTAGGCATCGAAATGTAATCATGCAATGGGGAAGGTTCAACATTGACTTTCACTTTCTCATCCTTTTTATGAGAAGTCTTAACTTTCTTCTTTGGAATTTCGTTCCATTTTCGCACTGTTGGATTAGACTCTTAAGATGAAGTATTTCCATTCATCGAATCATTCAAGTACTTCTCGTAAGCAGATTGAATTTGCTCTTGAGAAAAATTTTCTGATTGATATTGTTTTCCCTTTCCCTCAAGCCAATGATTGACGTTCTTTACATCACTTTTACCTTTTGCGAATGATGCTTTCATCTTTTGTTTTGAATCGGGATTTGGAAAATGTGGATCTTTTGGTTTGAAGGGTTCATTTGTCTTTCCTTTAAATTCCGAATTTTCAAATTATCTTTTTGGAAATGACATTTTTGAATGATTTTGGAAACGATTTTGATATTGGTTTTGATAACCAACTCCATTTTGTTGAAAAACTTTTCTATTTTGCTCAAAACTTCTTTGCACATGATTTGGACCAAAACTCCTTTGATCATTATTTTGAACAACACTCCTTTGACGTAGATTTTGAACATTTCTTTGAAAATCATTTGGTCAGAATTGATTTTGGACATGGTTTTGACTCTTTTGAAAACCATTTTTTTAGATTGTTTGTTTTGAAAGTTCTTTTGATTTTGTGAAAACTTATTGTCTGATTCGGAGCATTTTTGTTGAAAAACCTTTTGATTATGAAAAGCTTTTACATTTTTCCAATAAGCTTTATTTTGTGCTTTTGATTTCGAAATTCCTTCATCACAAACCAATTTTTCAACTCTTTCTTTGAAAGTTTGTGTTTTCACAATTTGACATTTTGAATCATTAGTTAAAGAATCAACACCTTTTTCCTTATTATCAACAACTGATTTTTCTGTTTTCACCAACCAAACACATTTTGGTCTATTTTGTTGTTGAAAAGTTTTTGAATTTTTGTTCAAACCATTTTCGATTGTGTTTTAATTCGAATAGAATCCTTCTTTCATCACACCGTCATTGTCTTCTTTTACCATTTTGTTCAAATCTGGATCCACATTATCACCATTTTGTTTGGTGACAAAGGCTTGATTTGGAAACACAACTTCTTCTGAATCCTTGAACCTAGGATAAACCACTGAATTCGATTCAAGATAATGTTTTCCTTTATTTTTCAACACATTCGAATACTCCTTAGAGTCATCGAAGGCTTGATCAACCACAAATCTTGGAATTGGTTTCTCATTCGAAACTTCATCCTCATCACTCACATAATCTTCAACCACAACATGATCATGAGGATCAAAGACTCTGGATGTTAAAGGTTGATCATTATTTACTTTTGACATTTAATCATTACATTTTTCTTTGTCTTTGGCCAATGAATTAACATTAATGACAGACAATCGTGAGCAATCGACATATTCCTCTTCCTCAATTTCACTGATATTGTCAGAATTATCTTCGATATAAGCAAAATTTTGTTGAGATCCAAGTGTCGACTTCTCAGTCATGTTCAAAATCTTGACTTGTTCGTTTTTAGTTAAGGTCTTATTCACAATATGCACAAAATCACCAGCGTTCGAACAATCATTTATATTTACTATACCATATGCATATGGATCATTTGGAATTTTATCATAATCCGCAATACTACTTTCACAGTCATATGTTGTTTCATCAATTTTTTCTCTTTTATATGAAAGAAAAGGAAGCAATTTCCAATGATGTTCATCGTATATGTCAACAGAGTGATGAAATTTTGTTAGTTTACCATACAGACGCTTAGTAGAATTACAATATATGTTTCTTTGTTTAATAAGCATCGAATTGTCCATTTGAAGTGAATCTCTATCTATTAAAAGATTAGTTATTCTAAGATCAAGAGATTCAACTGGTCCCTTTTTCTCTTCGAGTTTATTTCTAGCTTCATATAATTGGGACTTGGACTTTTTTGTTTCACTACTCATGGAGCGTAACATGTCATTAAGATAAGCACACGTATTATCAAACTCAGAAAAAATATCATTATAAGAAGATGAAGGAATTTTAAATGAGTTAAGAAGATCACGTACCTTAGAAGTCATCGGTGATTTAGTTGAATAGTGGACATGACACATCGGCTAGTAATAAGATCTTCATCATCCGAAACTTCTTTCTCTTCGTCATCTTCCTCCAATTTTGCATACATTACCCCATGAGTCGGATTTCGCATCTCATCATCATATGATCCAGAAGACCATATCTGATAAGTTCCTTCTTCCTCGTCACCTCCTTTAGCCACCAAAGAAGCACCCTTAGTTCGAGCTCTAATCTCCTCAATTTTCTCAGCATAATACACCTCATCCTTAACTTTCTCCTTCTTCTATTCTTTCTTCTTGAGCATGCATTCTTTTGCCAAATAATTCTACCCATTATAGTAGTTACAATTGTAACATGAGTCTCCTTTCAGCTTCAACTCCTTATTCTTCTCATACAAACTCTTAACATATTTATTCTCCACTTTCGAATCATCCTTCACACTTTTTCCAATCAAAATCACACTTTTGTTCTCAAAATTGTTCTTAAACTTTCCATTGAAAGGATTCATGAAGAATTTCTTCAATTTTTCGTTCAAGTAGTATGCGACTGCTTCATCATCAGAGTTGAATAAGAATCCCTATTCGCTATCCTTGGCTTCTTCTTCAGACTATGACTCCTTACCTACAATTTTCGATACCATAGCTAATGGTCCTCCAAGACTCGGTTTACTTTCTTCAGCATTTTCATTGATCTCACTTTCATGTGCTTTCAAGCATTATACAGATTTGCAAGAGAGTAACCATCAAAGCTTTCTTGAGTTTTAATCATCAAACTGATGTTTCCTACTCCTTTTGTAAGCCCATAAGAAAAATGAGATTGAACTCCATGGACGAATGAGTCACTCCGTATCAATTCATTCAATGAATCATAGCACAATTCGATTGATTCATTGTGTGTTTGCTTGAATTCTCCCAACTCTAGCCAAACTGTTTCACATAACTCTTTTTCGTCTTCTCATTACCTTGATACTTCTTCTTCAAGGTATCCCAAATTTGTTTGGCTACAGAATATCCACGAACATAGTTGTAAACTATTGGTGGAAGAGCACCACGTAATTCACAAAGACATTTCTTATCATTCGCCTTCATCTTGTTTCCTTGTGTGATCATATCATCACTCGTAGCAGTAGTTCCAAGAGTAACAAGCATATCTGGAAGAAATGGTCCTTTATTGACAGATCGCATCAAATCTTCATTGAACCCATTAAGATATTTTTTTCTTCATATTAGCCCATTGATCACAGTACTCGGGAATCAGCATCAGAATCTTTATTGATGATTCGAGCAAGGGAGAGAAATTCGTCATTGTGTTCAGATTGAAATTCGCCATTATTGTACGAATTTAGAAGAAAGAGGATTTTAGATTTAAAATGAGATATAAGAAGGAAATCAAACAAAGATTGATAAAAAAAATTAATCGATCTAACACAGAGAGTGTATAATCTATTCAAAACAATCGATCAACACATGTTTCCTGATTCAAATTGCAGAAGTTTTTTTGAATCGGAAAGAGCGATTCCAAAAAGATGAAAAAAACAATAAGAAACTTCAATCGATTGAGAAAATCTGGCTCTGATACCAAATGAAGTATGTTAGGATTGATTACGAGCACAAATGATTAAGACAATCAAAGCTGTAAATGAACACAAGATGTAAATAATGTATGTTTGGCTCGATTTAGTTTGAATGAGTATAAGAGTAAACAAGAGTACAAGAGAGAATTCAACTAGTGTTCGAACATTACTTTACTCTATGCACCTACCATATTTATAGGATACATCAGACTCACAAAAAGTTACAAGGACTAAACATCAAAGTGTCGAAATAACAATGCCTTGTAAAATAGATAGAGTGTCGAAGTCATATAGCATTCGACACCTTACAAACTCAAAGTACATTCGACTCCTCGCTATAGACATTCAACCCCAACACGACCCTCCACCATACAAGAGAGCGGTGGGTAGGAATGGATACCTAACGACGGTCATTTTATAGGTTGCTTCCTGAAACTCCCTTTATAGTATGGCTTCGTGAATAAGGTGTACTAGCGATTTGACTGATTTAGTCTTATACATATAGTAATTATTAAACTTTTAATTTTACATATAGAATAAGGTGTATTTTATAACTTTTGAAAATACTAGGTTTAATTTTTAAATTTCGAAATAAATAAAAAATTAATTCAATTTAAATTAAACCAATAAGGATTAAACAATTTATTTACTATTAATCAATAAATCAAATAAATTTTAATCCTAATCCAATACCCTCTAATTTCGAAATTAGGTTTTGGGATTTACCAATTTATATTTATCCAATTTTAAGGCATTTAAAACTAATAATTATCAAAACAAGGAAACCCTACCAGAACTATGGGAGGTGTATGGTACTATTTTGTCTTTATGTAGACCACAGCTTCTCGTTCTAGGCCTGGCATTGGCACTAGAGCACCAAGAAATAAGTGCAAGGCCACGGAGGCGAGGGCCTGGGCCTAGCACTTGTCGAACAGTAACCATTGACTAGGCCGTCCTTAGATAATGGTTTCGTTATCTTTGATGTATTCCTAGTGGGATACGTTAACAAGTACCCTAGGATAGTAAACGTCAACGTCTGCTTGAGTTAGTTAAGTTGCTCGAACTTAGACCTTGACACGTGTTTGGTGGGCATGGATTCTGATACATGCTGACGGGACGGAGTCGTCTGCGTTGACGGTTCCATCATTGTAGTTGTTCGGATTTCCCAATTGTATTTAAAACTTTCCTTATCCAAATCAGTTTCCTTTACTTCTACCATTTCTTCCTTATTTCTTCTTTTTCTTTTTCTCTCCGTCTTGTTTTTGCTCATCGGTGGATAATGGCGGCTCCGAATACTGGGATTATGCCCTCTCCAAGCGAGTTTTCTTCCCGAGCATAGGGTGGAGTAGTCTCAAAAAGGGGCTATTATATACCGGCCGCCGGAAAGCAAGGTCGAAGTCCCCATACCTATCTTTGAGGCGGTGCTCTGGCTGCCGACGACCGATTTCTTTGACGACATCATGCATGAGTATGACTTCTCTGTCGATGATCTAACTCCTAATGTTGTCAAAAAAATAGTCGGCTTTGAGACGACATGTCAGTCCTTGGGCGTGCTTCCTTAATTATGGGCTTTCAAGTATTACTTCAACTCATTAACCTAGTCTGGGGTGCATACATTCTCTCAACGGCGGGGCATCCACGCGTTCATCATCAATCAATAAGCCCCCAAAAAGAACCGTCAAGATAAATGGTGATGGGTGAACCATGATTTGGTTGGCTATGGCTATCCCCGAAGAACCCCCATTTCTTTTAATAGGGAGGATTGGGAAGATTGCATGCTGGCCGTCGTTGGTATGAGTGTCATCTGGAGGGCACGTGGAGCGATGCCTCAGTTCTTTGTTGAGAAGGATAGTGAGTGCCTCTCCTCCATCCCTTTTTTGTTTTTGGTTTCTTTTATATGTATATTTTTATATGGTGAGGTCGATGGTGAGTGTCTCTCGCTAAGTATGTTGTTTTGTGTTTCGGTTGCAGGTCGTGAGAGGGTTATCCCTTTCAAGAAGGTCTTGAGGGGTCGGTTCCAGGGCATCTGTTAGCACTGGGAAGTGCCCTTGGTGGAGGTACTTCCTCCACTGCACAAGGATCCATATCCTAAGATGACTAGGTGTTGGTTAACACACATATTGAGGGAGCTTCTTGCGATGATCATTTGCCCTTCGATCCTGATGATGAGCCATCGATTGAGTTGGTGACGAGGGAGGGTCGTTCGGCTTATAAGCAACGGTTGGACTAGTTGGACTCCCTACTTACAGAAGGCACCGATGCTAGCTCTGTTATCCAGTGCCTCCGTAAAAGGAGAAACATGGACTTCCTATTAAGGGAGTTCGACGTCATTGTGGATGTTCCCGATGTTCACCATCAAAACAATCAGAGGGAAGGAATGAAGAGGCGACATAACAACCTCGTGAACCCGAGAAGGAGCCTGAGGATGTTGCTACCCCCGCAGAGGGCTTCTTTGGGCAGGATTTGGAAGATATCTCCCAAGTTGAGATGACCCAGTTTTGCTTTTGACAAAGGATAGTGTTTTTGCAAGTTCTTCCTCCGTTCCTTTGGTGATCCCTGGTATTTACATGCCAAAATGGGGACTTACTAGAGTTTCCCTCCTTACATGGCATTTTGTTGTGTACGAATTGGGTTGCCATGCCTTCCCCCTGCTACTATTGAAGCTTTGGAGCATCTCTCCAACTCTCACATGTATAATAGCCTTCAGTATGCGACAGCTCAAGTCGGTCCTTCTATGGTGGTTGTTGCTCGACGCTTATGTAAGGTTATTTCGGATTCTAGTGAACTTTCTTTTGTTAGGTCCAAGCGGGATGATTTGAGGGCGAAGCTGCTGGAGTTTGAGAAGGAAAAACATGCATTTGAGGAGTGTTATGATCTTCTGGATGGGTAGAAGGCGTCTATAAAGGATTAAGTGGCAACTTTGGATGGGGCAGTGAAGCGTTTCTCTCAGTGGATAGAGGCTTTAGTGGATGAGAAGAAAGCGTTGGAGACTCAGGTAGAAACAAAGCAAAGCCAGTTAGAGACCGAGGAAATGAGGAGGAACACATTTGTAGAAGGGCATTGTCCATGTTGTGGACAAGGTGGTTGAGAGTGCAAAATTTCCTTTGGGCGTTAGGCGTATGAAGGCAGAATGCCATGCTGCATGGGTGGAGGGTGGAAACAGGTGATTAAACAGCAGATTGCCACTGGAAAGTTCATACCTGGTGAATTAAACACCCTTCTATAACACACCCAGGTGAGCTCGAAATGGAGGTCCTTCTCCAGTTGTGTAGCGACCCTGATGCTAAAGGAAAACATCCTGAGGGTAGCACTTACAGGACTGGTCCTGCCTCCACTCCTCCTAGTATGTAATTCCTGCTCTCTTCCTTGTTTCCCGGTATTTAAGAGAATGTTTGTACTGCTTTGGTATTTATGGAACGATCTATATCTATGAATTCTGAATTTGTTTGAGGCCCTGCATGGCCGTGTCCTCAAGTTTGAGGTCTGTACAGAAAACAATACACTCTTTTTTTTGCTTGTTTGCTCTTTTTAATGATATATGCAATGGGTTACTTTCTATGCCTTTGCTCATTATCCCAAGTGGCTTGTGTTGGCCATCATGATATTTTTACCCTTATTTTTCCTTTGATACTTCCCAGACTCGTAATGGCTATGGGGCTTGACCTAGGACATATCTACCTTGCCTTGTGAAGGTTGGGTTATACTGCCCAATGGGCATTGTTTATTTGGTGGCTTTGCCACACTTATTAGATATTTCCCGCTTGTGACCTTAGGAATCGTATTCGTTTAGGGTCTTTTGGTCTTATTCTGGGAGCTTGCATTGTGGGCTTGGTATTAGTCCTTTCTTTAGGTCCTAGACCATTATTTTTAGATTAGGTCATCTTGTCCAATTTGCTTTGTTAGGGTGTCCTTTTTAGCTAAGGTTGACTGATCACCCTTTTAGGACTTTGTTCTAAGTCTTGGGTCTCATAGGTTCGTACTCCGAGCCCAATCATCTAAGTCATGCCGAGATCGTGACCTTGAGGTTTAAGGAGTTTGGTTCTATTTGTTTCAAGGGAAAGGTTATGATCCTTTGAAGCCTTTATTTATGTTACAGTCAGGAGTTTTGTCTCTTTTGGCTTAATTGACACCTTTTAGGGAAATGTTATGAGCCTTTGAAGCCTCTGGTTGCATCCTCACAACGATTTTGTTCAAATGGTGTGGATGATCATTCCTTGTTATAATTTGTTAAACATGCACAACCTCTTATGTGAATGATATCAAGCTTGAATAGGAACATTCTAATAGTATTTTTTTTGAAATGTCAACTTTAATTACTTCATTGATAGTGTTTTGGAAACATCTACATTGTTTGGTAAGTAAAGAAAGAAAGATGATTGTAGTGCATGCTAAGGGCTAGCTCTTGGGCTGGCTTATAGGGATGTGATTATTTGTTCGGAGTTTGATCACATTGCCCTTGCCCCATATGTGCTTTGTTTGGGCTTTTCCCTTCGCTCTAGGGGTGTTGGTGAAGATCGTGTGCGCCCCAGGTCGTGGGAGTGATTCCTTCATTCTGAACTATTGGGGCATGAACTCCCCCTTGATTTGCATTTACGTTCCTTCTTGTATATTCCCTAGCGGCATCCTTATTGTTGAGCCTACTCATGTTCGAATGTTGTTTCGTCTTGTTGGTATTCTCGCCAAAGTTTGGTGTTCGTGATGACCTGCATGCAACCCTAAGTGGTGATATTGCTTTTGTGTCTCTCGTCAGTTTATAGGGCACTACTCCAACGGGGGGCTGGTCCTATGCCGTCTATGCCCTGGCATCCTGGATATTCCCCGGGGTATTTCCCCCGGGTTTAACCATGTTTTTGTGCGTGCTAGGGCTTAGCGTTCCTGGCTGAGTTGTCCTATTGAAGACGATTCTCAGATCCCCTCATGCCTTGGTACTGTCTGTATGGTTCTTCTCTGGGGGAGAGTGTTTTTCTTTTCCTAACTGTGTTTGCCTTATCACAACTCTCATGCCTCCTCGTGCATCGTTATTTGGTGGATTGCCTGGGAGTGGTAGTCTCCGTGATCGGATGCTTCTTCATGCGGCGACTTATTCTTCGTTTATTTGGAATGTGCATTGTTCCCAATGTAGCGATTGCTTAGCGTCGTTGTGTGTGGGGGTTATAGGCAACGATATTGGCTGACCCTGTGCTTGTACTAAACTTCATCGTGCTATGAATCTTTTATGGTATGGCCCGGATCTAGAAGTGAGTTGGTTGTCCGAGGATCATATCATCATCGGTTGGGCGACGTACTACTGAGAAATCTATTACCCTTGTGGTTTTTTCGTTTCCGTCGTGGTTGGTTACGGTGAGTGGAAGGTTTATGGTGCCTAGCAGCCATAACTGATGTCCTGTGAACCTCTGGTTGAGGGTTTTAGACCTTCTTTCCAAGGGGTCGGGAGCTGGCGGAAACAGTGCTCGTAAAGAATGTCGGTGCTACTACCATTATAGATTAGTATTTGATGAATTTGCTTTTGGTGTACGTAGGCAATTATCACAAGCGGGTCATTGGGATTCTAGCTGAACATTCTTGTATCTTTTGATGAGAAGTTAATATTGAGGATGTTTTTGGGTAGTACCTCAATATTTTCGTCTGTTTCTTGGCGCTCGCTCCCTCATGAAACCCCGCGATGGTGAAGATTTATTCATTCTTAGTCGGGTGCTTCTTGGTGTCCTTTCGAGCTTGAACATCTTTTAGATCAGCTTCAAACTTGGACTTCAGGTATTTCACTACCTCCACAAGGTCGCCTGTCAGTTGTTGTTCCTCAACTTCTCTTTTTAGCACCGTGCATTCACCAATATCGTGAGTATTGCTCTTGTGGTATTCACAATATTTCCCTTTTCTTTGTCTTCCTTCAGCGGTGGTTTTTCGGCGGCATGCACATCGGCCCTACTGCCCCGGGGTTCATCTTTTTTCGAATGGACAAAATATGCGAGATGGGTGCCTTGACTGTTGGCTATGTTTATCATTGCTCCCATCATGGTGATCCTGGTAGTTGGGGTTAGAGCGGGAGCCTGCTTCCTCCTGTTTGAAGTATATGTTCGCCACAACTTTGAGGTTGGATTCCCTTCATTCCTATCCCTCGATCTGCTTGAGGTACTTTTCCACCTGATATTTGAGTTCATCTCTGGTATTTGGCACTATTTTTTGCATCTTTTTGGATAGAGGGTCGGGGAGCAGCCCTTAGGTGAAGGCACCCGTAACGAAGAACTCTTCATGGCTTGGGACACTGAGGATTGCGAGGGTAAACTTGTCATAGCATACTCATACGGACTCACCCTCCTTCTGTTTGCATGCTATTATGGAGTTTGCATCCCCTTTACCCTTTCTAAGCTTCATGAAGTTGTTGAAAAAGAGGTATCACAGTTGTTCGAAACTTGAGATGCTCCCTGGGCGCAACGTTTTGAACCACTTGCCTGCGTTCCCAGATAACATAACATGGAATCACATGAAGGTGAACCTCTTGTCCATTCTGAGTGATGTCATCGTCCACTCGTAGGCGTCGATGTGTTTATCCGGGAAATTGTGCCATCGTATTTCAGTATGTTTAGTATCATAGCTGAATGTGGTATTTATTACCATGGGAGCTCTTGACAGAATGTCGAGCTGGCTCTTCTCACTGAGGTTTCCATTTGGGTGAAAAGGAATCCACCATATACCATGAGTTGGTGGGCATGGTACGAATTGTTGTACCCATGTCCGTATTAGCAGTTATACCCTTGGTTGTACATGGGCGTCTATGGGATATATGGTGGTTGCAGTGTGTTTGCGTACATGAGCTGATGGGATTGTAAGTTTGACTCCGGTTGCTCCAGTGTGCACGAGTTCGTCCCTTGTGCTGGTTTTGTTTGGGCATTGTGACCTTGCGATTGCGTTGCTTGAGTGAATGTTCCCTGGAGATGGTGGGAGTATGGGTTGAACATCGGCTAGTGTGCGAAAAGTGGGATGTGTTGAATACTCGCCATGGGGGAAAACTGGTAGCCCATCATCAGCTGCTGCGGGGAAGACGAGATGGTGCTTGGAGACTAAGTACTCATCTTCGTTTGTCATGGTAGAGGTCGAGGTCGGTTTTCTGGTGGTTGTGATTGATGGGTTGGTGTCCCTTGTGGTGTTATGGTGGTCGTTGTGACCAAATGCTCTATTGCGACGGGAAGCGGGCGCCATAGATTAGCTATGAGTTCTGCTGTGGAACCGACTGTCGGCATCAGTGGTGTTTGAGTAGATGTTTGCCCCTTTGGTGCAAATGAACCGATGCCATAGAGGGACAACATGGGTCTGACCAGGCTGGTTTCACCACCATCCGACGACACGAGTACTCTATCCACCATTGTCAATGTCTAGTGTTGTTTAACAAGTATTGTAGCATTAAGTACACACCCAGATGGCTCCGAATGTTGTGATATGTCGTCGGTACTTAATGCCGTTACTGGATGCCTTGTATGGGCTAAGCCTAGAAATCACAGCAAAGAAAGAATAGATGTCAGTTGTCGTCCGGGAGGGGATCCCAGAACGAAGCTCCGATGGTCTACTCAATATCTAGATGAGAGAATTAGGGTTTAGCTTAAGATGGAGAAAGAGGCAGTCCCCTCTCTTGGAGGATAAGGGTTCTTTTTATACCTGTTGTCGTGGGGACAGACCCCCGAAAATACCTTTTGTCCTTTCTAAGCCGACAGGACGTGGAGGCGACCTATTGGCGGATCGTGCTCCACTAGCGGCTGATCGCGATTGGTGCAGAACTTCCAAAGGTCAGCCTGCTGAGTGCTACACATGTCGCTCTGAGAGGCATCTGGTATTATTTTGTCTTGATGTAGACCATAGCTTCTTGTTCTAAGCCTGGCCATGGTGCTAGAGCACCAGAGATAAATGCAAGGCCACATAGGCGAGGGTCCGAGCCTATCACTTTTCAAGTAGTGACCTTTGACTAAGTCATCCTTAGATAATAGTCTAGTTATGTATTCCTAGTGGCATACGTTAACAATTACCAAGTTTGTAGAATTCGTCAACGTTTGGATTAAACTCAAGACCACCAGTTTAAGATGTAAAGCATCTAATAACTGGGCTAATCCCACATTGGCCACCAATTCACTCTAGTAATCATGAAATGAGGAATTAGTAAGTACTTTTAATAAAAACAAATCGTTGAAGCATCAACCATAATTTGCTATAACTTAAACTAAATCACTCTATCAATCATGAAATTGCAAGTGTTCATTTCACAATATGCTTATGTATTTACATCAACTATGAAATAATTTATTTGGATTATCAAATTCACATAATTATTCAATTTTTTTACCTTATAAATGAGATTAAGACTAAATGTGAAAATAAAAATTAAATGATCCTTATTGGTTATTATGAACCAAATTATAATATTACATATATAAATATTAGTATGATGTGGCATATTAATTGAATTTAATTAAAAACCCACAAAATGACATGTAGATTTAAATTTATTAAAAAATCATAAAATTATATGTGGAAAATTCAATAAGAATATTACATTTGGCAAAAATGATCATTATTTATTAGAGCATCTCCAATGGTTAATGTACACTATAACTCAAAAAAATGACACATCATCATTCTTTTACCTTTGACCCAAAATTAAATAGCAACTCTAATGGTTAACTTTTTCTATAGCTTTTTTCATAAATTTAACTAATTTATCCCAACAATTAAAATGTTTTATAAGACTCCCTTGTTGTGCAATGTGCTATGGGCTTAACGCCGTCTTGTGGTGGTTTCGTCTGAGTTAAGCCTTGTAATTGCAACAATGAAGAAGAGGCGTTAGTCGACGTCTGAGAGGTGGTCCCGAGACGAAACTCCAACAGTCTAGTTAGTCTGAATGTGTATGTGAAAGTATAGAGATTTGGGTTTTTGTTGTAAGGAATTGATCATGTCCTTTGTCACGTCTGGTGCAACAGGTCATGGAAGAGTCCCATTGGTGGATCGTGTATCGCTACTAGCAATCTTCTCTGCTATTGGAGCAAAGGGAATCAAGCGTAATGCTCTAAGCATTACACTTGTCGTCTTGGGGAGTGTCCAATTGTGTTTTGGAACATTATAGACCAGAGATTTTCACCTGGAGTTGGACCAGGTGCGAGAGCGCCATGCACCTGAGTCCTAGTGCGAGACTGCGAGGGCGAGGGAGAGAGTCTGCAACTAGACCGGTTAGTGACCGTTAGCTAGGTCCTCATAATGATATTAGTTATGTTATCATTAACGTATACCTAGAGGGATACATTAACATGTCCCCTAGGCTAGTAGGTGTGTGCGT
The DNA here is from genome assembly GCF_002870075.4 of Lactuca sativa. NCBI lineage: Eukaryota > Viridiplantae > Streptophyta > Magnoliopsida > Asterales > Asteraceae > Lactuca > Lactuca sativa. The sequence continues at coordinate 63,365,002 of NC_056631.2, read as the reverse complement.
TGGCGCAACGTAGCTGAGACATTCGAGCCTTGATAAGGACACTTGGTCAACATAGATGGTTTGGATGTTCGACTGATGTGATGGATTTCTTATCACGAAGGGTTTCATCATGGAGGTGTTTCAATATTCCCGCTCCTCATTTAAACCCATATCATCAGATGTAGTTTTCTTTTCCCCCTTTTTATTCTCAACTGCCTCTGAATTTTCTTTGCTCCTTTTTCTTCTCTCTCTCATGTTTTCACAAAAACAACAATAACGATTGATCGATCTGAAATCGATCTGACTCTAGAGAATTTTGAGTCTCTACAGCTCCACTCTGGTTTCATGCCAGAGCATGGACTGCAGTTTCTAAGAAAAAGGCCACCATCTATCAGCCATTTCCGGGTAAGATCGGAGTCTCCATCCCAATCTTTGAAGCAGGGTTGTGGTTATCGATGACAAATTTATTCGATGAACTGGCTTGTCGGGTACTTGGTGTTCTTACCCAATTTTGGGTGTTTAAGGTTTACTTCAAGTCGTCTACACAGCCTGGTATTCATACCTTCTCTCAGAGGCGAAACATCCTTGTATTCATCATCAACCAGAAGGCGCCTAAGAAGGGCTAACATGACAAGTGGTTATGGGTAAACAAAACCTGATTGGGAATGACCCCTACTTGTTTTGTAGGGTGTTAAGACTCAAAGGTGTGACATCCCCAATTTCACGGCCAGAAAAGACCAATTTGTTTATGCTTATTTAAAAATCAGAGTATCCTTTTTGAAGAATAATATTGCGGAATTTGTTCCCAGAAAACATGATAATAATATTATCAAATCATTTCCGAAGAAATGTATTCTTATTTATATTAAAACATTGAGATGTCATCGTCAATACAGAAACATAAGCATAACGAAATATTACAAGCCTTACAGTAATTTAAACTAGTGTCTTAATACTCCTTGAATCTCTTGGAAGAATGTATCTTTAACATCGCTTCCTGTGATACAATAAACTGAGTGAGTCAGGTTGGGAAACATGGTGAGTAAATAAGGATTTCAATCCCACAATGTGATAATAATGTATATCTCAAACCTGCAAAACCAACTATTGTCATTAACACAGATATATCATATCTCTAAAACAATTTATCTGTATATCTCAAACCTGCAAAACCAACTATTGTCATTAACACAGATATATCATATCTCTAAAACAATTTATCTCATCCCTTTGATTCCCACGTACTGATCTTATACAAAGATCTTACAAGATCCTTCCTAAAGGATCAATATAAACAACAAACTGACGACACTGCTTTAGAAATTCATTGGTGGCAAACAAGGATCAATAAATACATCAAATGAGGGGAAAGGAATAAGTTTCACCATGAACCTCCATTCGTAAAAAAAACCACAAGACAATTAAGTTAGGGGTGGTTATCTAAATAATTGTGCCTAGCAGTGGTCTGACAACGTGAGGTATTTTACCCCTAGACTCACCCTATCCGGCAATACAACATCATACATACCTAGTAGTGGTCTATTACTGACACACTCTATTAGGCATTTTATGAAGTTCTCTCAATTACTTCGTGAAAGGAAACACTGACATACAAAGCTCATCAAAAGAAAAAGTATGGGGAAATACCAATAAAGTACTCCAGTACGATCCCGTACTCCGACACATAATAGTGTCAAAAAGAACTTTGTACATGATAGTACTTCTAGCACATTATAGTACCCTGCTATGAGTAGGACTCGTATCGCAGAACATAATAATACCCCGACACAAGCAGCACCTAAGATACAGAGCTTTGAAAAAGACTTGGTACATAGAAAGTACTTTTGTACATAGGACATACTTCATCAATAATCAATCTCCTCAAACAGAGTTTTTACTCTCTATTCTAATCACACACATACCCATAATAAGATGTTACCCAGTATCCAAACTTAATTGAACTAAGCATCTCTTTTAAGTCTTATTTCATCACTAGGCAAGCCTACAATGCTTATAATCAACTTTCAATACCAACTCTGTTCGGCAACACTATCCTAATTCAGTGTAATATTTTATACAGAGTATAAAGTATTAACATACATTTATCTTCTCATTTATAATACGTCTATTATTATTATTATGTAAATACATCTTAACACATATAGAACTAGCGGTGTTAATCGGGTAAATTTTTCAGGTTTCGGGTAATTCGGGTAATTCATATTAAAAAAATTACCCGTTACCCTACCCAAACTAAATTCGGGTTTGGGTAATTCGGGTAGTGGGTCGGGTAACGGTAATTCGGCTATTACCCGTTTTTTTAGTGGCACCTAAAAACAAATTTAATGAAATAAGTATGTCGTGCTCAAACTTTGAACATTGAGATTTTTTACTCAATAATATTTGAGATACCAAGTATTCGTTTAACGATTTAATCAAATCTAATAAGATGTTAAAAAAACAAATACTTAAAAGAAATAATAACAACCAAAGTCAATCATTTAAATTACTTGATATCAGTGTATATGCATATATTTTGCATTTACCAAAAAACTCACGTCTTAAATCTAGAAAACATAGAAATCCATTACATATTACGAAAATAATAACATTCAAGTTCCAAAAGACATTCATAAATATACTCGTCTTCTTGCACCTACTCGTTCTTCTTGCACATTCATTACTTCATCTTGCTCAATTCTATATAAAAAAAGTCAAATAACATTACTATTAAAAGGAAAATATATTAAATTTACAATAATTAAAATAATGAACGATAAACAATTACCTTTGTCAATTTGTTGATTTTCTTCCCAATCTTTTTCATATTTGATTGTGTCACTTATGCTACCCCGAATCCAGTCGTGTGTACAAATTAAACTTTCAACAATCTTAGGAGTCAAAGAACTCCTAAATGGATCCAACACTATGACAACCCAAAGTTTGTTCCATTGCCGTAACCCGTTCCGTCCGTAAAACCGTCTTTAGCAATTCGTTCCAATTTCGTTTTTGGGCTAAGTTATTTAAATTTATATGTTTATTATAATTTCATTAGTGTTCAAACCCCTTAGGAACTCATGAAAGTGGCACAATTTATTAATTTGAAAAATTTTAGATTCAATCCCGCCGGGTTGCGACAACTTAATCGGGTGCGACCAAAAGTCAACTAACACAACAACATATACTGCATACTGCTTCGGGCCATAACCCGGAACACATAACACGCAAACCTGTCTGAGCCACGAAGGCATCAAACATACTAACTACTGCATCAGACCGAAGTCCGGAAACTACTACTAATTGAACGGGCCGGCATTGTGGCCTTAGACCCGTTCCTACTGGAAGGAAACTACCTGGTACTGCTGAACTTGCTGATAACCCTCTGGCTGCTAACGGACAACCTTCTGAGTCGCTGCTCCTCTAGCTCTCTGAGCTACCAATATCAAAATGATACTTAGTCTAACAGTCCTTCAAAAGTCAACTAAGTCAACTCTGGTCAAAGTCAAAGTCCTGGTCACAGTCAACCTTCCAGGTTGACTGTCACAACTGTAAATTTTAAGCTATGTAATCTATACATTCAAGTTAATGTGAATCAAAAACTTCAATCAAATACAACATGCTAGAACTACAAATAGTCATCAAACAATTGGAGACCCTAGAAGTTCTTATTAAGTCTATTTTGGACTAGAACTTCCTTATTGGATCCAAGTGGACCAATAGGCTTCCAATTAGACTATTATGGGCTTAGAACCCTAATTGGACTCTAAGTGGACCCATATTTACTTATTCCAACATTTTAGGTCATGAATGAAATGGATTAAGAGCCTTGATACATGAATAACCTAAAATTAGTTCAAGAAAAACATAAAAATCCTACTACACTCCTTTAGACTTAAAACACACCCTAATTAACACTAATATTGGGCTTAGGAGCAAAAAGCCCAAAAATCTTTTTTTTCCCCACCATTCTCGGCCCAAAGGCCCAAACCCAAGAGGATAAGGAAAGAAGTTGACATTGGTTGCCACCTCATCTTTACCCATGGGATATCCATGCACTAATCTCATTTCTCCATGCACATCACCTCAAATATCACCTCTTCTTCCCTTCTCTCTCTCACTCTCGGCCATACACACTTACACACACCAAAAATATCTCAAATTCTCTCTAGATTCACTCAAGAACACTCTCTTCTTCCCTCTCCAAAATCTCGAGTTCTAGGAAGCTTTCAAGAGGAAATCTCCACAATATTCTTCATCTAAGGTAAGATTATGCATAGATCTATGGTTTAAATTCTTTTGTTATCAAAATCCTTCCCTAATCTATACAAAAATCGTGATCTTACACCCTAGAATCATCTCAAAACTCAAGATCTTCATCAAAGGGAGCCAAGGCCAAAAACACTTCATTTTCCTTCCATTTTTCCTTGCAAAACCGAACCAACACCTCAAGGTGAGATTCATACCCCTATTTTCTGTTTTTATGAGTTTTGTGGGGGGGGAATACAAGTGAAAGTGTAGATCTATATGTGTTTGTATGCCTTGTATGATTTCCATGCTTATATGTATGCTTATATGTGTTTTAATGTTGGATCTAGCCATTAAACCCCTCAAAACCGAGATATAACTTATGTTTTATGATTTTAGCTTCAAATATGTTCCTACATAATAAGTGATACAAGAAAAATAGCTAAGTGGTTAGCAACAATTTTCTTTAAGCTAAAAACACACATTTTGGGCCAAAAATGTGAAAAATACAAAATTAAGGGCCCAAATTGACATTTCACAGATTCTGATGGATCAAATGTGCCAAAACAGTTTCCATAAAACTATTTCTGGAATTATATTCAATTAGAGGATTAAAAACATAAATTTCAAGCTTATTGGGCTAAAAATGACATTTTCGGCCCAATGAGGCCCATTATGCGAATTTTTCTGTTTTGGAGGGTCAAAACTGTGAATTTCTGTAAAACAGTGGACTATAAGTGTCCCAAATCCTTTTCAAAGGTTTAAAATGCTTTTTAAATTTAAAAAGGACCAAAGTTGCAAAAATTTTCCAATTTGGGCCAAAATTGTCAAAGTTGCGAAAATAAGGGATTAAAACCGAGAAAACTGCATTTTCAGGGTCTTAAACTGTTTTCTATGAAAAATATGCTGAAAAATATTAATTTCAATAATTTTTGGTGTTAAAATGTCAAGAAAAATAGTTTGAGGACCAAACCGGGAAGTATTTAATAAAAAGGGTTGAAAATGTAAATTTTACAAATAATGAGGGGCTGAAAACAGGAATATTTCAAGGCTAATTCAATATACACAATTTGATTAAATAATGGCATCGCGGCTATCTACGAAATTCAATACACTACAATACCAAAAGTCGTTGTTAAACGAATTGGTTCGGTCTCGAACCAATAAAATCCGAAAACTACTAACACTACGACGCTATGACACTACGACACTACGATTCATACAACTAACGATTTGGAATTCACTATACATACGAGTGTGCACAGACGTCTACGCACCATCTTCGGGCCCCAAAAGTGTAAAATCTTGCTTGTTGAGCCTAGCTAGCCCAATGACCTGATCTTAAGGCCCGAAGACCTCTATCTTACGAAGTGTTGGGTTTTACCAATCCGACACGACGTAACCGGACCTTCAATGGCTGTAGACTACTGGTCCCCAAGGGTCCTTTAGTGTCGCCAGTGGAGTCTGCCTTTTTGCGAGGCGGGTCTGGGACCCCTCGTACACTATATCCCCAACCGGTTAATGGAGTCACCGGGGTCTTCGTGACCTCTTTCTCTTCGGATGTGGGACTACACCTAGTCAGGGCGATTGGATAACGCGATTAGTACTGACGACGCCTTCGGGTTCGTTAGTATAACTATAAACTGGGCGTTTGTGTGACGCGGGTTTGTAGTAAATAATCCTGCTCGAGAACCTTCCAACGTCGCCTGTGACTGACACTATACGCTATGCAATGGTTTCAATGTAACTTCATGTAATTCAAGGAACTAGGAGAACATCGGGTTTTCCTAGGGTTTTCAATACATACAGATTTGAAATGCATACATCTTCAATGAACATTTTTTTTCAAGTATAGAAACAAACAAGCATACCTATGGATCTTCACAAACGTTTTCCAAAGCTTTTCTTTTCAGAAAATATCGGATTTTCTGGTGGTCTTTCAAGCAATACAAACATTCGATTTCCAACACTACTTATGAACTCACCAACATTTCATATGTTGACGTTTTTCAAAATACTTGTATTCTCAGGGAACCAGTGAATCAAGGGAAATCATACTCAGTGACGGTTGCAGTTTATTTTGTATGAATTGAACAAATTAATTTTTGGGGAATGTAATGTTAAAACAATGTATGACATGTAAACACTACTGGTTGTACTATGTTGATGAATGGTGACGAATGTTGTTTTGTTTCATATATATTCAATGTTATGGTATTCAATTGAGTCACGACAGCCCCCGGACGTTTCCGCCGTCTGGTTCGGGGGTGTGACAGGTTGGTATCAGAGCTTTGTTTATAGTGAACTAGCATGTCGAGCCATACATTGATATGCAACTATAAACCAAAAAGAAGGACTAACATAACTCTGAACAAAACAAATAAATAAAACATACTTGCTTGCATTAGGAATAAAGACCCAACGCTGAATCAAACACAATAACACTGGTATCTCGGTTAATTCGGGACTGTTCTTAGTGATACCAAGGAGTGAATGTAGCCTGATCAACTACATTCCCTCCAAAGTAAAACTAACACACGTCTTGATGAGATCGGGATAGCTAGGGAACCTAAAACTATACCCTTCTAGCACCAAAAAGAGAACGTATGTTTAGTCTGCAATAGTGAAAGAGACATAGGATAATATTAGTGAACTTTTACGTGTTTGCTATGTGTTGCGAATCTAGGATTGTGTGCTAAATGATAGAAGTTCTTAAGTCCGTACCATACCCCTAGTCAGTAGGACCACAACCTCACGGAAACCACGCACACTCAACATCTTTCCGTTTCATGACAGAAAGATGCCTCGCCCAGCTACTCGCGGAAATCCCGAACCAACCCCGCCGGAAGTTGACTCCACTGCTTTCCAGGCAGCCGTGTCTGCTGCGGTCACGGCAGCTATGGCACAACTTCACCGAGGAAACAATGGAGGAGGCAATGGTCAAGGCTCCGGAAGTTCGAACAACGGGACGAACCAAGGGCTCACTAAAACGTGCACCTACAAGGATTTTGCGAACGCTAAACCCCGAACTTTCAACGGCACTGGGGGAGTGATCGCTCTAAAGCGATGGATCGAGAAGGTAGAGTCGGTGTTCGAGATATGCGAGTGCCCCGAGCAGATGAAGGTGAAGTTCGCGGCCTGCACTTTTGTGGACCAAGCACTCACTTGGTGGAATGGTCACATAGAAGCTATGACACTCCCTGTTGCCAACTCTATACCCTGGACGGAAATGAAAGAGATGTTGACGGCTGAGTACTGCCCCCGAGGTGAAATACAGAAGATGGAGCAGGAACTGTGGAATCTCACGGTGCAGAACGGGAACATCGATGCTTACATATCGAGATTCAGTGAACTATCTCTATTGTGCCCGGGAATGATCACATCAGAGGGAAAGAAGATCGAACGATTCATCTGGGGACTAACATCCCCCATTCAAGGGAATGTGATAGCTGCGAACCCTGAAACGTTTGACAGTGCAAAGAGATTGGCAAAGAGGCTATATGATCATAACCACAAAAAGGGCGAGAAACCGGTAGAGACCGAGAAGAAGAAGGAGAGTGATGGTAAGAAAGGATGGAACAACAAGAGGAAGGGGCGTCAGGGCCCCGAGACCTCTAAAAGGCAGCAAACGGTGGCAGTTCACGCTGTCACTGCGCCGGTTCCAGTCACCCCACATGCTCCAGCCTCAGCTGCTTCAAATGCTTCAAGACCCTATTCCGGTAGTCTTCCCAAATGCAACAAGTGCAGTTTCCATCACCAAGGAGAATGTCGGGAACTCCATTGCACCAGTTGCAACCGAAGGGGACACACTGCAAGGTTCTGCAGGACTTATCCTTCTCAGAACCAGAGTCAGGGGAACAACCAGAACAACAACAACAACAACCACCGCAACATCAACAACACCAATGCCGGCGGCAACAACGCAGGGCCTAGCCACACCTGTTTCGGGTGTGGAAGGACGGGGCATTTCCGCCGAGATTGCCCTAACAACAACAACTCAGGAAACAGAGGAGCAGGAAGAATGCTGACTATGGGTCAGAGTGATGCAGTTCAAGATCCCGCAGTTGTGACCGGTACGTTTCTCCTAAACCACACTTATGCATGCATCTTATTTGATACCGGAGCGGAGCGAAGTTTCGTAAGCGAGAAGTTTAAACATTTACTAAAACAACAACCCCAGAAGCTAAATGAAACCTATACGGTGGAAATGGCCAATGGGAAAACCGAATCCACTAGGGAGATCTACATCGGATGTACCCTAACCCTTAACCAGCACGTCTTTCGAATAGACCTAATGCCAGTATCAATTAGGAGTTTCGATGTGATTATCGGCATGGATTGGTTAAGCCCCCACCATGCTGAGATTATGTGCCACGAGAAGGCCGTTCGCCTTCGTCTCCCAAATCACGAAACCCTAGTAATTTACGGAGACAAACCCAGTACGAATCTCCGCCTCATCTCGTGCATCAAAGCGCAAAAACACTTGCGAAAGAACAATTTGGCGTTCTTGGCTCACATAGTGGACAAGACCAAAGAAGAAACTAACATCCAAGACATTCCGGTAGCGTGTGAATTCCCGGACGTGTTTCCCGAAGATCTTCCAGGAGTACCCCCAGAGAGACAGGTTGAGTTCCGAATCGACCTCGTTCCAGGAGCAACTCCTCTCGCTAAATCACCATATCGGTTGGCACCTGCTGAAATGCAGGAATTATCCAGCCAACTCAGTGAGCTTCTGGACAAGGGATTTATCCGACCGAGCTACTCGCCATGGGGAGCTCCGGTGCTCTTTGTCAAAAAGAAGGATGGATCTTTCAGAATGTGCATCGATTACAGAGAGTTAAACAAACTCACTGTCAAAAACCGCTACCCACTCCCGCGAATCGATGATCTATTCGACCAGCTCCAAGGAGCTAGCTATTTTTCTAAAATAGACTTACGATCCGGATACCACCAACTCAAGGTCCGAGAAGAGGATATTCCAAAAACCGCTTTTCGAACCCGCTATGGACATTATGAATTCGTCGTAATGCCCTTCGGTCTAACAAATGCACCTGCCGCATTTATGGACCTAATGAATCGAATCTGTCGACCGTTCCTGGACAACTTCGTCATTGTGTTTATCGATGACATCCTCGTCTATTCTCGAAGCGAAGAGGAGCATGGCCGTTATCTCCGACAAATTTTAGAGACTCTGCGCGCGGAAAAGCTTTACGCCAAACTCTCCAAGTGCGAGTTCTGGCTTCGGAGTGTGAATTTCTTAGGCCACGTAGTTAGCCAAGATGGAATTCATGTGGATCCTTCTAAGGTCAAAGCTGTGGAAGGATGGGCAACTCCGACTACGCCCACAGAAATTCGTCAGTTCTTAGGCCTAGCAGGGTACTATAGGAGATTCATCCAAAACTTCTCTAAGATCGCCAAGCCGCTTACCTTGCTTACGCAAAAGGGCGTGCCATTCAAGTGGACAGACCGACAAGAGATTGCGTTTCGAACCTTGAAGCAAGCTCTTTGTAGCGCTCCTGTGCTATCTCTACCTGAAGGAACGGAAGATTTTGTAGTGTACTGTGACGCGTCGAATCAAGGCTTAGGTTGCGTTCTCATGCAACGTGGAAGAGTGATAGCATATGCGTCCCGTCAACTAAAGACGCACGAAGTAAATTACACGACCCATGACCTAGAACTGGGATCCGTGGTCTTCGCCCTAAAAATTTGGAGGCACTACCTGTACGGTACTAAGTGCACCATCTTCACAGACCACAAGAGCCTCCAGCACATCTTGAATCAGAAGGAGCTGAACATGAGACAACGAAGATGGGTGGAGTTGTTAAACGACTACGAATGCGAGATCAAGTACCATCCAGGCAAGGCCAACGTGGTGGCTGACGCATTAAGTCGGAAGGAATACACAAATCGCCGTACGAAAACGCACTCGATAACCATTCAGTCTCATCTGACCACTCAAATTGCATCAGTCCAGTCAGAGGCTATGAAAGCAGAGAATAGAACTAGCGAGGCATTGCGCGGAATGGAGAAGAACCTAGAAGTCAAGGAGAATGGGGTATACTACTTCATGAACCGTATTTGGGTCCCAAAAATCGGAGGATTTAGGGAGACAGTTATGAAGGAAGCCCACAAGACACGATACTCCATTCATCCTGGTTCGGACAAGATGTATTTGGACCTCAAGCAACACTATTGGTGGCCTAACATGAAGGCGGAAATCGCTACTTATGTTGGTAAGTGCCTTACATGCGCCAAAGTGAAAGTGGAGTACCAGAAACCTTCCGGATTGTTACAGCAACCGGCAATTCCCGAGTGGAAATGGGAAGGGATTTCTATGGATTTCGTGACCAAGCTGCCCAAGACGTCGGACGGATTAGACACCATATGGGTAATAATCGACCGACTAACGAAATCTGCCCATTTCCTGCCAATCAAAGAGTCCTACAAGATGGAGAGATTGACGCGGTTGTACCTACGAGAGATCGTAAGACTCCATGGAGTGCCAAAATCTATCATCTCGGATAGGGACAGTAGATTTACGTCGCGGTTTTGGCAATCACTCCACAAGGCAATGGGGACTCATCTCGATATGAGCACCGCGTATCACCCACAAACGGACGGTCAAAGCGAACGAACCATTCAGACGCTTGAAGACATGCTTCGTGCATGCGTGATAGACTTCGGAAAGTCTTGGGATACCCACCTACCGTTGATCGAGTTTTCATATAACAATAGTTATCATTCGAGCATTAAGGTGGCCCCTTTCGAAGCACTGTACGGGCGTAAATGTAGATCACCGTTATGTTGGGCTGAAGTAGGTGACACCCAGCTAGCAAGAACACATACGTCGGATAGGGCAATGACAGGACCGGAGATCATTCGCGAGACCACAGAAAAGATTGTCCAGATCAAAGCTCGATTACAAGCATCGCGTGACCGGCAAAAGAGCTACGCTGATAAACGGCGAAAGCCCTTAGAATTCCAGGTCGATGATCGAGTATTGTTGAGGGTCTCACCCTGGAAAGGAGTTATACGTTTCGGAAAGCGGGGAAAGCTGAACCCGCGATACATTGGACCTTTCGAAATCGTCGCCCGAATAGGTCCAGTAGCATACAGACTACAACTACCCACGGAGCTAAACGGGGTACACCCCGTGTTTCATGTTTCTAATCTGAAAAAGTGCCTATCATATGAAACTCTCGTCATTCCTCTTGAAGAAATCGAAATCAATGAGAATCTCCTGTTCGTCGAAGAACCAATCGAAATCATGGACAGGGAGGTGAAGCGTACTAAACAAAGTCGCATCCCGATCGTGAAGGTACGGTGGAACGCAAAGCGTGGGCCAGAATTCACGTGGGAACGCGAAGATCAAATGAAGCAGAAGTACCCTCACCTATTCTAGCAATTCTCAAATCTAGCTTTCAAACAGAATTTCGGGACGAAATTCCCTCTAACGGGGGGATGATGTCACAACTGTAAATTTTAAGCTATGTAATCTATACATTCAAGTTAATGTGAATCAAAAACTTCAATCAAATACAACATGCTAGAACTACAAATAGTCATCAAACAATTGGAGACCCTAGAAGTTCTTATTAAGTCTATTTTGGACTAGAACTTCCTTATTGGATCCAAGTGGACCAATAGGCTTCCAATTAGACTATTATGGGCTTAGAACCCTAATTGGACTCTAAGTGGACCCATATTTACTTATTCCAACATTTTAGGTCATGAATGAAATGGATTAAGAGCCTTGATACATGAATAACCTAAAATTAGTTCAAGAAAAACATAAAAATCCTACTACACTCCTTTAGACTTAAAACACACCCTAATTAACACTAATATTGGGCTTAGGAGCAAAAAGCCCAAAAATCTTTTTTTTCCCCACCATTCTCGGCCCAAAGGCCCAAACCCAAGAGGATAAGGAAAGAAGTTGACATTGGTTGCCACCTCATCTTTACCCATGGGATATCCATGCACTAATCTCATTTCTCCATGCACATCACCTCAAATATCACCTCTTCTTCCCTTCTCTCTCTCACTCTCGGCCATACACACTTACACACACCAAAAATATCTCAAATTCTCTCTAGATTCACTCAAGAACACTCTCTTCTTCCCTCTCCAAAATCTCGAGTTCTAGGAAGCTTTCAAGAGGAAATCTCCACAATATTCTTCATCTAAGGTAAGATTATGCATAGATCTATGGTTTAAATTCTTTTGTTATCAAAATCCTTCCCTAATCTATACAAAAATCGTGATCTTACACCCTAGAATCATCTCAAAACTCAAGATCTTCATCAAAGGGAGCCAAGGCCAAAAACACTTCATTTTCCTTCCATTTTTCCTTGCAAAACCGAACCAACACCTCAAGGTGAGATTCATACCCCTATTTTCTGTTTTTATGAGTTTTTTGGGGGGGGAATACAAGTGAAAGTGTAGATCTATATGTGTTTGTATGCCTTGTATGATTTCCATGCTTATATGTATGCTTATATGTGTTTTAATGTTGGATCTAGCCATTAAACCCCTCAAAACCGAGATATAACTTATGTTTTATGATTTTAGCTTCAAATATGTTCCTACATAATAAGTGATACAAGAAAAATAGCTAAGTGGTTAGCAACAATTTTCTTTAAGCTAAAAACACACATTTTGGGCCAAAAATGTGAAAAATACAAAATTAAGGGCCCAAATTGACATTTCACAGATTCTGATGGATCAAATGTGCCAAAACAGTTTCCATAAAACTATTTCTGGAATTATATTCAATTAGAGGATTAAAAACATAAATTTCAAGCTTATTGGGCTAAAAATGACATTTTCGGCCCAATGAGGCCCATTATGCGAATTTTTCTGTTTTGGAGGGTCAAAACTGTGAATTTCTGTAAAACAGTGGACTATAAGTGTCCCAAATCCTTTTCAAAGGTTTAAAATGCTTTTTAAATTTAAAAAGGACCAAAGTTGCAAAAATTTTCCAATTTGGGCCAAAATTGTCAAAGTTGCGAAAATAAGGGATTAAAACCGAGAAAACTGCATTTTCAGGGTCTTAAACTGTTTTCTATGAAAAATATGCTGAAAAATATTAATTTCAATAATTTTTGGTGTTAAAATGTCAAGAAAAATAGTTTGAGGACCAAACCGGGAAGTATTTAATAAAAAGGGTTGAAAATGTAAATTTTACAAATAATGAGGGGCTGAAAACAGGAATATTTCAAGGCTAATTCAATATACACAATTTGATTAAATAATGGCATCGCGGCTATCTACGAAATTCAATACACTACAATACCAAAAGTCGTTGTTAAACGAATTGGTTCGGTCTCGAACCAATAAAATCCGAAAACTACTAACACTACGACGCTATGACACTACGACACTACGATTCATACAACTAACGATTTGGAATTCACTATACATACGAGTGTGCACAGACGTCTACGCACCATCTTCGGGCCCCAAAAGTGTAAAATCTTGCTTGTTGAGCCTAGCTAGCCCAATGACCTGATCTTAAGGCCCGAAGACCTCTATCTTACGAAGTGTTGGGTTTTACCAATCCGACACGACGTAACCGGACCTTCAATGGCTGTAGACTACTGGTCCCCAAGGGTCCTTTAGTGTCGCCAGTGGAGTCTGCCTTTTTGCGAGGCGGGTCTGGGACCCCTCGTACACTATATCCCCAACCGGTTAATGGAGTCACCGGGGTCTTCGTGACCTCTTTCTCTTCGGATGTGGGACTACACCTAGTCAGGGCGATTGGATAACGCGATTAGTACTGACGACGCCTTCGGGTTCGTTAGTATAACTATAAACTGGGCGTTTGTGTGACGCGGGTTTGTAGTAAATAATCCTGCTCGAGAACCTTCCAACGTCGCCTGTGACTGACACTATACGCTATGCAATGGTTTCAATGTAACTTCATGTAATTCAAGGAACTAGGAGAACATCGGGTTTTCCTAGGGTTTTCAATACATACAGATTTGAAATGCATACATCTTCAATGAACATTTTTTTTCAAGTATAGAAACAAACAAGCATACCTATGGATCTTCACAAACGTTTTCCAAAGCTTTTCTTTTCAGAAAATATCGGATTTTCTGGTGGTCTTTCAAGCAATACAAACATTCGATTTCCAACACTACTTATGAACTCACCAACATTTCATATGTTGACGTTTTTCAAAATACTTGTATTCTCAGGGAACCAGTGAATCAAGGGAAATCATACTCAGTGACGGTTGCAGTTTATTTTGTATGAATTGAACAAATTAATTTTTGGGGAATGTAATGTTAAAACAATGTATGACATGTAAACACTACTGGTTGTACTATGTTGATGAATGGTGACGAATGTTGTTTTGTTTCATATATATTCAATGTTATGGTATTCAATTGAGTCACGACAGCCCCCGGACGTTTCCGCCGTCTGGTTCGGGGGTGTGACATTGACCCTACTTGCCGAGTCAGCCTACTTACTCGCCGAGTTCATAAGCTCTGAAATCCCTTTCATTCGCGACTCGACTCGCCGAGTCAGACCATGACTCGCCGAGTCTACTGGTTTCCGAGTCCTGACATGTCCACTCATTGGGTCCCCACTCAACTCACTGATCCGAGTCTTAACTCAAAGGGTTTGGGGTTTCGCGACTTGACTCGCCGAGTCCTAGAACAGACTCGCCGAGTCCAAGGCAATCTTCAACAGACTCGCCGAGTTGTTCTTCCAGCTCGTCGAGTTGCTGTCTAACTTCATACAACTCGCCGATTCCACCCATGTGACTCGTCGAGTCTCTTCAGTTTTTAATCCATACAGTGGCTTTTCGAGCCATGCAGGGGCTCAAATCCATAGATCCATTCCTCTAGAGCCTACCCCCCACGTAAAGTGGAAAACTTTACGTGTAACCAAGGAGTTATAGGCTTAGAACACTCTTGGGCTAGGGTTTGTAACAAAGGGGCTACACCAACAACTTATTGGCCTAAACTTTATGACTTTCTAGGTTATTACCAACCTAGATCTGAGGTAGCAACCTCAGATCTACTCCAAACTCGAAATAGATCTCATCCATACTCAAAATACCCAAAACTCAAACATAAGCTAGATCTAGATGCACATAAGCCCAAACAACAGACTATTACCTCAAATGAAAGCTCCAACTGAAGTAAATCCCGGATCTACACCACTCCTTTGCAGCAAAGCCCTTGATCTTCAAGCCCCTCTCCAAGATTCTCTCATCCAAGGCTCTATTCTCTCAAATAATGAAGGCTCACTCAACACTAGGGTTTCTGGAACTAAAAAGGGGAGCAAAGAGGCTGAGGGTGGGTTATAATGTGCTTTATATAGGGCACATCCTCTGGGATTAGGGTTTTTCTCGCTCAGACCAGACTCGCCGAGTCCACTCGCTGACTCGCCGAGTCGGTCACTTACTCAATGACCCGGATCCCGCTCTGACTCGTCAAGTTCATCCCTGGACTCGACGAGTTGACTCTTGATTTAGATCTTAACCTTTATTTCTTGGTCTTCCTGATTCTGGGTGTTACAACTCTCCCCCACTTAAACTAGACTTCGTCCTCGAAGTCCACCACGGCCAACTATTTCACACCCCACTTACTGCTTTCCACTAGCTATGCATTGGACACTTTTCGCTACTTAGTATTGAGCACCCAACAATTAACTAGTCGAATTCTACCATAGTCTGCTTTCCATTACTGCCACTGACTAAAAATTTTTGTTGTCCCTTATCTGCCTTCTGGATGAACCGAGACCACCCTGGTCCTTACTGATGTCTCCATATCTGGATTACCGGACTCCTACCGGTTACTACACCCCATCGCAATCTCCTAGTTGCTTTCTGCGACTTCTGAAGATACCTCGACTATCTATAACTGTTCTATCCACTCTGCCACTCATACTGTATCGATGCTGCTGGAACCAACCTGCTTATCTCTCATCTGACTACTCAACTTCCAATAACTCGAGCCTTCCATCCAGAAAGAAAGGCTACCTGCCTAATTATCCTTGCAGATCACTTATACTTGGCAGAAAACTCAACTGATCCTGCCGAGAGGGACTTGCCATTTCAAATCGACCAACTATACCGTCAGCACTTGCATTCCAACACAAATACTAATACTGGCCATCATACTGAAACTATCCGAAACACTGAACTGCCTGCAATACTGAACTGCTTGGATCACTAAACTACCTGAAACACTGAACTGGCTGAACCACTGAACTGGCTGAAACACTGAACTAGCTGAAACACTGAACTGACTGAAACACTGAACTGACTGAAACACTGAACTGGCTGAAACACTGAACTGACTGAAACACTGAACTGGCTGAAACACTGAACTGACTGAAACACTGACTGGCTGAATGGCTGCTTCCCACAACACTTCAAGACCTTCCTAGTCTCCAATCATTCATCGGTTATCTGCAACACTGAGTTCCAACTCAACTGTGGAGCCCAAGGACTCCTTACTTAGTCGCTCCCACAACTTCTGAACGAAATCTTTCTCTGGAACTAGTTTCCACTAGTCATCCTGACACTGTGACTCTAACAACCTCCCGATCCAACCGACCGGGTCCATACGTCGAATCCTGACATCATCAAATCCAAAGCTAAAATTGGTGGCTCCCAGACTAACGGTAGCCCTTAACATACACGAACCCGCACGGTCCACTGGTTCCCTAATCTCATAACTAAGGTGACGATCTAATGACAATCGCCGACTTAACCATAACTGAACCATTTGGGAAATCCGAAATCTAACCCGTGGATTCCCATATTCTCACTATTGCACCCGAAGTGGTGGGTACTACTGCTTCCCCCGCGTTCAACAACGCGCTCAAGCTGCCTACCAACCTGATAAAGGCCACGGCTACACCCGCGGACTTACAACTCTCTAATACTATCTGGATGCTAGTGAATGCTACGGCTACCCCCGCAGACTTACAACACTCTACTACTATCTAACTGCTAGTGAATGCTACGGCTACCCCCGCAGACTTACAACACTCAACTACTATCTAACTGTTAGTGAATGCTACAGCTAGCCCCGCAGACTTACAACACTCTACTACTATCTAACTTCTAGTGAATGCTACGGCTACCCCCGCAGACTTACAACACTCTACTACTATTCCGAGGACATCCTGACTATCCCTAGTCCTGCTAGTGATTCCTCATCTGATTTCTCAAAACCTGCCCTCAGACATCGAATGCTACATCAACCTCGACATCTTATATCCTTGATACACTTAGCGGTCCGTCGAGGAATTCTTCAGCTTGGTTCCCAAACCAACCGTCTACTAATCTGGATACATGAAACTATCGTTGGGAAGTTTCCAAAACCCCCAACTCTTGAATCCACACAACCTGCATGCCGTCTCTGCCACTGACTACTAACATGAAAGCATCTCTTGCTAACCGTTCTCAAGATCCTCATTCCGACTCACTAGAGTCCTACAGGCGGTCCTCCAACCCTGAATTCCCAACCAGCTACTAACCATCTCAATCTCATGAACTCATTGTTGGGAAGTTCCTCAAACTCCCAACTCTGAACTCCTCAATCCATCAATCGCTGCACTACTATCTTTTCCTCTCAGAGGTCGTGTACTCATTCTGGAACTGCGTGCTCTTACCCTTGTATACTCGGAGGGTTCTCCCCCACTTGGATCCGGCTAACTCCTTACTGCTCACTGGTCGAAAGGATTCCCCAACCTTCCTTCCATTAAAAGGGCGATCTGCTGTCCGCCAATGTTTACCTCTATCAGCGCTCCAACTAACTTTTACCAGATCCGAACCATTCTTGCTATCTAACTGAGCACCCTTCAATCCTTAACTATATTTGCTTTAGGGACTGCATCCTGAGAACCTGCGTTTGGGGTGCAAATCCCCAACCCACTTCTTTACTGCCCGCTGGCTACCTCACTAGAAGCTCTAAATTGTCACTACTAAGAATTTAACTAATCAATCCCGAATGATACCTTTCGAAAATAGTGAGGTGTTACTGATTCTTACACATACATGCTACAGTCACCGCATCTGAAGTAACCTGATCTAGAGGGGACGACCTCCAATTTACCATTCTAATTCCAAGGTATGCAGATGGCATAAAACTCAGTCACAAGCAGGTAATATAATACCCCAACACTTAAGCTTATTGATAACAATGCAGCAACATAACAATAATATCATGAATAATAATTGACAGGAAGGTAAAAGATACGTACCCCCATCATTCAGTTCTGCTCGAATCCTTGCTGAAATCAACCGGAAAACTCGGCTCCGAGCTGTGGGCGCCCTTGAAGTCCCAGGGGCAGGAGCTGGCACCTGCCCTGCTGTATATAAATTCGGACAGTGGGCCTTCTTGTGGCCCCTCTGACTACAACGAAAACATATCGGATCAAGCCCCTGAGCGACGGTAACAATACAATCTCTGCTAAAATGGCCAATCCGGCCGCACTTGAACATCCAGCATCACCACCACTTCTACGCCCGCACGCACCCTCGTGCGTCCTACCACACTTCCCGCATCGACTGCAGCTCTGATAGTCCCTCGTCCTTAAATCCGAACCCTTGGGCCTCTTAGCCGAACCTGTGGCTACCTGAGTCTCATCTGTTTTCCTCTTCCTTTCCGACTCTGTGCCCGACTCACGCTCATACGTTACCTCGTCAACCCCATCCATCGTCTGAACAACTGTTGCCTGATCCTGAAGCTTCGCAGTAAACTTACCAGTGACCCGTCCAACGATGTTGGGCAGCTCCTTGCAAATGGCTTGCGCAACCTCCTTGACTATCCAATCATGCAGAGGTCTCTCCTGGGGACAGTGTGCCCCACTAACTCCTATCCCCTGATGGCAAGAGCTAAAAATAGGATCTCCCTCCCTGATGGATCCCCGAGCTCCATAAGAATCGGGCTCTAGACAAGCCCCAAACTGCCCTGAAACTATCCCGGCCCTAAAGGCCTCAAGACGACTGTCCAAAAGCTCCATAATGGCCTCCCTAACTGAACCAAATATCACGGGAGTCTGATCAATGATGTTGCGCATAATCTCTGCAGAAATAACATCTCTCATCTGATCATCAAACTGTTCGGCTCTAGGGGATGAGCCATATCCTTCCCCGGCATCTAAAATGCCAACTGATATCTCACGCAACGTCACCACGCTGGAAACACATCACAAATCTGATCGATATACATACCGCTGTTGAGGGATCTTTCACACACTTTACTAGCTCCCTGGTTTTGTCTCGGCCCCTCTTGAATCGAGTACGAATCCTCTGCTTTCAGTAGTACGGGCCCATACTACCTTCCACATTTATCCGTACTTTCCTTAAGAGTTACCTCAACTCCACCAAGTCCCTTTCCTCTACTGCTAATCTTTGCTACTCTCATCCTAGGCTGGCCCTAGGGAACCTCTGACTCCACCCAAACCAATCCTTAGCTGCTGAAGGCCCCCTTGCAACGCCAATTAGCCACCACCTGAATACCATCACATGCAATGAGGCTCGGATAATCCTTCGAGTACAAGACTCATCCTTACAACGGTTAGACTTAAACGAGAGCTGCACAATAGGGTCAAATCCGACACTCTGAGTTTATCCAATCCTGACCACATGTGACGTGATGTATTCACCTAATGGCTAACTCCCATCACTCAGAGTCCCACTAAGCACAAAGCAAGCAACATTCGGATAAGGAAACATACTCATGCAAACTATTCTCAAGAAACTATACTAGCATACCACGTTGAACTCATACTATCAGGCATAACCTAAACAAGCTATCCTACTGCTGTCCACTCAATACTATCATGCAATTCTCATAACGCTGAAACACATAAGCAGGCACATAAGGCATCCTCCTAGATCCTTAGTCCTATACCAGCATGCAGTTCTACTAAAACTGAAACTGAGACTGACACTGGAACTAAAACTGAAACTGAAACTGATAATCATAACTTGTATGGGTATTTTGGGGTACTTACTTGAGCTCGACTGATTGCATGCACCACACCCTTTTTCTCTTTTCAAAGTTCTTTTCTTTCTGAATTCTTTTTGCTTTTATAAAACCGTTTTCTTTCTTAAAACCCTCTTTTTACAAAACTATCTTTCCATTTTGAAAATTTTTATACCAATTCCTCAGTTTGAGTTCAGACACACTCGAGAGCATGTCCGAATCCCTCAAACCAAGGCTTTGATACCAACTTGAAACGACCCAAAAATCACGACTAAAAATTTCTTTTAAAACATTACTAAAACCATATTTATAAAACTGTATCATAAGTCATAACATAATTTTCGAGTATTAATTCAAAAGATAATCTCATTATCAGAGTAAAACATTCTCAGGCTAACTGACTATGGTGTGTAGGGATGAGAATTTGGCCCGAAAACCCGAACCGAACAGAAAACCGAACCGAATTAGACCCGAATAAGCAATTCGATTCGGTTTTTGGGTATCTATATAAGGCTTATTCGGTTTTCGGGTTATTCGGTCCGGGTTACCCGAATAAGGGCTTATTCGGTCCAAAAGGACCGAACCGAATAAGAAAAGTCACATTAGTTTTCCACTTGCACGATTGCTTATTCGGTCTTGTGTTCTATTGACCGTTACCCAAAATACCCAAGTAATGTTTCATGTTTAACTTATATACTTATAGATAGATTTTTGGGTGTTTTAGATATTAGTGTTTAATATGTTGCTTAATAACTATATCTTAAGAATGTGGTGGTTGGATTTTACATTTCATATATCAAGAATAGTTAATCCGTGTTATTTGTATTTATCATAAGCTAAAAAAAGTCATACAAAATACACTATTTATAATCATATTGTAAATGTTATTTGGGTTATTCGGGTTATTCGGCTCCTTAATCATCTTGTACATGTTATTTGGGTTATTCGGGCCGGAACTGAACCGAATCAAATAATACCCTAACCGAACCGAACCCGTATTGCTCATTTGGTTCGGTTTTCGGTTCATATAATTACCCTTATTCGGTTTTCGGTTTATTCGGGTTCGGGTCGGTTCGGTTCGGTTCTGACCCGAATAACATCCCTAATGGTGTGTGTGCACTGCAAGCTCTCCGAGCTCCTTTTTTGAAAACTGAGTACCTGAAACCAAAACTGAAAATCGTAAGCACGAAGCTTAGTGAGCTCCCCCAAACTACCACATACCATACAATAACATATAAAGCACTACTGGGCCTTGCCCACTTCATCGGACCGAAGTCCGGAAACTGCATCGGACCGAAGTCCGGAACTACTGAAGCCTTGCCTCCTGCATCGGACCAAAGTCCGGAACTGCATCGGACCGAAGTCCGGAAACTGCATCGGACCGAATTCCGGAACTAACTAAAGCCTTGCCCTCTGCATCGGACCGAAGTCCGGAAACTGCATCGGACCGAAGTCCGGAACTACTGAGGCCTTGCCTCCTGCATCGGACCGAAGTCCGGGACTAACTGCATCGGACCGAAGTCCGGAACTGACTGCATCGGACAGAAGTCCGGAACTACTGAACATAGCATAGCATAAACATCTCAACTAACACAACAACATATACTGCATACTGCTTCGGGCCATAACCCGGAACACATAACACGCAAACCTGTCTGAGCCACGAAGGCATCAAACATACTAACTACTGCATCAGACCGAAGTCCGGAAACTACTACTAATTGAACGGGCCGGCATTGTGGCCTTAGACCCGTTCCTACTGGAAGGAAACTACCTGGTACTGCTGAACTTGCTGATAACCCTCTGGCTGCTAACGGACAACCTTCTGAGTCGCTGCTCCTCTAGCTCTCTGAGCTACCAATATCAAAATGATACTTAGTCTGACAGTCCTTCAAAAGTCAACTAAGTCAACTCTGGTCAAAGTCAAAGTCCTGGTCACAGTCAACCTTCCAGGTTGACCCTACTCGCCGAGTCAGCCTACTGACTCGCCGAGTTCATAAGCTCTGAAATCCCTTTCATTCGCGACTCCACTCGCCGAGTCAGACCATGACTCGCCGAGTCTACTGGTTTTCGAGTCCTGACCTGTCCACTCACTGGGTCCCCACTCAACTCACTGATTCGAGTCTTAACTCAAAGGGTTTGGGGTTTCGCGACTTGACTCGCCGAGTCCTAGAACAGACTCGCCGAGTCCAAGGCAATCTTCAACAGACTCGCCGAGATGTTCTTCCAACTCGTCGAGTTGCTGCCTAACTTCATCCAACTCGCCGAGTCCACCCATGTGACTCGCCGAGTCTCTTTAATTCTTAATCCATACAGTGGCTTTTCGAGCCATGCAGGGGCTCAAAACCATAGATCCATTCCTCTAGAGCCTACCCCCCACGTAAAGTGGAAAACTTTACGTGTAACCAAGGAGTTATAGGCTTAGAACACTTTTGGGCTAGGGTTTGTAACAAAGGGGCTACACCAACAACTTATTGGCCTAAACTTTATGACTTTCTAGGTTATTACCAACCTAGATCTGAGGTAGCAACCTCAGATCTACTCCAAACTCGAAATAGATCTCATCCATACTCAAAATGCCCAAAACTCAAACATAAGCTAGATCTAGATGCACATAAGCCCAAACAACAGACTATTACCTCAAATGAAAGCTCCAACTGAAGTAAATCCCGGATCTACACCACTCCTTTGCAGCAAAGCCCTTGATCTTCAAGCCCCTCTCCAAGATTCTCTCCTCCAAGGCTCTATTCTCTCAAATAATGAAGGCTCACTCAACACTAGGGTTTCTGGAACTAAAAAGGGGAGCAAAGAGGCTGAGGGTGGGTTATAATGTGCTTTATATAGGGCACAGCCTCTGGGATTAGGGTTTTTCTCGCCCAGACCAGACTCGCCGAGTCCACTCGCTGACTCGCCGAGTCGGTCACTTACTCAATGACCCGGATCCCGCTCTGACTCGTCGAGCTCATCCCTGGACTCGACGAGTTGACTCTTGATTTAGAGCTTAACCTTTATTTTCTTGGTCTTCCTGATTCTGGGTGTTACAAAAACCCTCCCTTTAGGAGCTTACGACTATAAACCCCCCAAGAATGGGTTCCTGGGCCGTAAACTCATATACACTAGTCAAATGATGCCCTAAATCCATTCTAAGGCTTGTAAAATTAGTTTGAATCACATGTGATTGATCTAAGACCACCAACTCATTAACATAAGAAATGTATAGGAGCTTACGGCCGTAAACTCCTAGTTTAGGGCCATAAACTCCCTTTGATGGTTCCTTTGGTGGTTTAACTCATTCCTATGCCTTAGATTAAATCATAGCAACCTTCCCCAAGTGTTATTTGTCCATTTAGCATCATAAAACCCTCATCCATGAGTTCACGGCCGTGAACTCATGTGGAGTTGGTCTAGGGGCCGAAAACTCCATGAGGAGTTTACTCTTGAAGAGTAAACACATTATCCAAAGTCCCATATGTCCGTAGATGTCACCCGGGTCACTCCAAACACTTGATTTGAAGTGTTTTCGCGTCTTGGAGTGCATAATCATATCTAATTAGTAATTCAAAGTCTAATTAGATACCTTTGTATATCATTTCATATTACATAGGAACCTCACGCGTTATCAAGCCCCGAACCGACAATTAGCATCCAAACCGTCACGTTTTCTCGTCTGGTGAGTTCATACCCTTATCCCTTTTCAATGTTTTTAGGGGGGAATACAAGCAATAGTACAAGAATACCTTGTACTTAAATTCATTATTTCATTTGAATGGTTTCATAATCTGTACACTTTTAAGAATTGAAAACATATTAACAAACTGTTTGACTTGTAGAGTTGTTTTTCAAACCGATTTCAATTCTTATTATACAGTGTTATACTTTATACTTCGCAATTGATTGTTCACACATTTACTATTTGAAATCATAGAACTTTTGTATTGTCCTTAATAAAACACCCCTAGACACGAGTGTGAAGGACAGGTATCATTAGAACTTAGTCAGTCTTAGATAGTACTCCCCCTAGATACGAGAGTAAAGAGTAATCTTAAGATTGGAGACACGTCCTTTGTAACACTTCCCCTAGACACGAGAGTGGAGGACTATCCTTGTAACCAGAATCTCCGAAAGGGAGAGCGTGGCTTGAGTGTATAGATCTATACGGGGCTGACTACCCCGCACCTGGCTGCTAGCTACAGCCGAACCGAAAGGTTCAAGGGTGACAAAAGTCATAAAAAGATACTGGCCCCAATCCGAGTCATATCTAGTCTGAAGTATGGTTAAGGAACTCGCAATCAAGATTTATGAGAGCTTTAAACTTATTTATTAGTTTTATATACGTGTTAAAACTAATGTACATTTAAAGGTAACCAAACTTTCAGGAAACTTCACACACACACTTTAAGTATGGTGGATACTTGTACGTTACTTTCAGATTCGATAGCACTTCACAAACATTTTAGGAAAATAAGGGTTTTTCCTGGGAAAACTAAACTTGTTCTTAATCAGAGTGTGTAAAAATCAGATAACAAACTATTCTTAATCAAACTGGGTAACAAACGGGTAACTAAACTTTACATATAAGAAAATATGGGATTTTCTTGAGTTCGTAACTTTTCAGAAAAACCGGAAGGAAACTCGTTCATTTTCAGAAAAACAAACCGCTTATGAACTCACCAGCTTTATGCTGATTTTCAAAGTGCTTGTATTCTCAGGTCCACATTAGACAGCTACCCAGCGACCCTTTTGGCGAAGACGGAGTGCGTAGAAGACACGTCTGTACTTTTGTTCATATGATATATAAGTATGACACTTGTAACATTTTGATTTCAAACAAATGTAATAACTATATGTAATGTATTGCTTTGTGTTTACTATGCTTACTATGTACATTGGTTGCGATATTCATGACGTCCTCCGCCCCGGAACGTTTCCGCCATCGGTTTCGGGGTGTGACAAACACCCTCCCACTAGTGCTAAAAACGGATTCCGAAGCCACGAGTGAGACGGAAATGGCAAACAAATCTCTTGCCATCAATGATAGAACCGGGAATCTTGGACTATTCACTTTCCACCAATCTAGAATACTAAACATTTTTGAGTCGTCTTCAACACTTTCTTGCAAATACTTTTCTAACTCCCCAATTGATTCAACTATGTTCGTCTTCATCTTTTCTATTAGTTTATTTCTTAATGGGGGATTAGGTGCCATAAAATCCGGGTTTTGGCGTTTACCTAGTATCGATGATGAAGTGGTAGACTCGGCAGTACTTGAAGTAGAACTTAGAGGATGAATTCTAATATAATCATTATATAATTCATACATGGAATCCATGATATATTTCTTTTTGGCCTCCACCCCCTTTTCTCCATAACGATCCTCAAGTAGTATAACCAAATATTTTACTTTGTTCCTCGGATCAAGAATCAAAGCAAAGTAGAGCAATAAATTCATTTTTTCTATGTCGCCAAAATACATGTCAAACTTTATTTTCATGGCCAATGCAATATCACAAAGACTAGAATCGGAAATAGGATCATCCAAGAGCGTACGAATGGAATATATATATCTTCAATGCATGTGTTTGATGTCACATAAAGTGTCCCGGAAATCCTCAAAGTAACATCACGAAAAGGTTTTAAAAAATGACATACATTCCTAACCCGTTCCTAATCGCTTGATGAAGGTATCGGCAAACCCGCATTTTCAATTTCGTATCGAAAATCAAATTCATATCTCTCAAAAGTTTTTTCGTAAGCTTGGGAAATTCCAACATATGGTAAGTAGAGTTCCATCTTGTTGGCACATCTCTCTTCAAGTGTTTTGTTATACTGGGATTAGCAACCTTAGCAAACTCGGTAAACTTATGAATTCTAGAAGGCGATTGCCTAATCCATTTAACCGCCCATCGAACTATCTCAACCGCCTTATCAACTTTTTTTATGCCATCTTGCACCACTAAATTTAAAATGTTGGCAATACATCGAATGTGCATCCATTTCCCATTTAGAAGACACTTGTTGGATTTTTGAAAACTTTTTTTCAAGAAGTCAACTGCCACATCATTCGCACTTGCATTGTCAACAAAAATTGTGAAAACGTTTTCTATTTCCCACTCCGTTAAACATTTCTCAACCATTTTCCCAATAGCAACCCCACGGTGACTCTCTTGAGAAGAAAAACACAACACTTTTTTTTAATTTTCATTCATTATCAATAAAGTGGGCGGTGAGACACATATAACATGATCGTTGTTTAGAAGCCCACGTATCGTTGGTCAAACATATTCTACCAACATTTTTTTAATAAAGTCACAGATTTTTTGTTTTTCGTCGACAAATAATTGGTAGACATTCGTTGTGCTTGTACTTCTACATGGAACTTTAAACAATGGTTGAGTAACACTATTGTAATACCTAAAGGCCGCACCTTCTACAAAGCTAAAAGGAAGTTCATCAACTACCAACATGTGAGCTAGGGCTTTCCGACTCTCATTTTGATCATATTTTCAAGCTGACAATTTGTTTTCATCACCATATTGGAAAGCTAGTTGTGTTTTCCCACCACTAAGTTTAGCCAAGTAAACTTTACATTTAGTTAAATGATAACCTAGATTTTTGGTCCCATAACCATCTGATTCACACTTGTAATTCCCGCCACCACAATGCTTACATTTGCATCTTTGAACACCCTTTTCGTCCTTATACCTTTCAAATTCTTTCCAAACTTTCGATCTTGGGTTGAATTCTTTAGTTTTTTTCTCTTTTTCTTGTGGAACTTGATCATTGGTTGGGTTGTCAACTTCAATCGTCTCATCTTCCACTTCAATATAGTCATCCGTTTTTGACATCTAAAACAAGAAAAAAAAACAGAAAAAGTGTTAAAATACATAAAGTTCAGGAAAAAAAACAAAAAAAATTATAAACAGGAAAAAAAACAGATAAACTGCTGATGTAAAACATATTTCATCAATAATAGGCAAGCAAAATATTTCAATGAAAACGATGAATAGCATATTTCTATGCAAAAAACAGAAAAAAAAATTGTGTGCTTTACATAGTTTTTCAATTAAGTCTATGCATTTAGGTAGTAAATTTCATGGCTTAGTTTTATTTGGAAGTTCCAGTTGTACACACATTATCATATTCCTTCTTTGCCCCTTCTTTTCACATTCTATATTTTTGGACAAGGCCTTAATATGTCAATTAATGTTCCATTTTCATTACTTCATCTTGTGGGGCCTAATCTACGTCTCTTGATTACTTTGTTTCCAAATAAGATTTACAAAAATGAAGAACGAAAGCCAAAACAAATAAAGAGTATGAATTTTTCTACAACTAAATAAAAGAAGAGATGAATCCCAACAAAGTTATAACTTTTCTTTTGGGTGAATCTTTTCTAGTTTATGATATATATATATATATATATATATATATATATATATTATACTAAACATTTGAGCAAATTGTAAATTGTAAAATAAATTGTAAACTATAAAATAAAAACAAATTGTAAACATTTGTCCAGTTATGTATTTGACCTCTTTTAACTGTTTTCCAATGCAACTCGAAATATAATTTCATTTGCTTATTCTTATATTATTAACTTAATGTTTTATGAAGTACTTCTCATCACCCAATGCAAAGTTCAAAAAAAATTCAGCAATAATTGTGGATCAAGCTCTCAATTCTATAGTAAAACCCACCAATTTATCCACAAAAAAGTATCATCAGATTTGGAAAACAAATATAACTGAACGAAAGCCAAAAAAAAATAATACTATTAGTTTTCCCAACACACACAAACATAAGGCCATGTCTTTATGCCAATCATGATCAAGCTGAATCCCAACAAATTGTAAAGTGTAAAATAAATCCAATGCTTTTGCTTTTGCTTTTTCTTTAAAGCCACAAGAGCCTCATTCAAAGTTGCACTGATTTTCTAATTTTCTATGTCAAAAAAGGATCAATTTGTTGTTATAACTTACATTTGAGTTTGAAGTTCAAATCCGTGATTTTTTTCCTGGAGTGGTGACGAGCTGAAGTGACGCTGCGACGAGCCGACAAACACCTGATGACCAGCGAGGCAGCGGCGAACCGATGACCACCTGATGACCGGCGAGGAGGTGGCGACGACCAGCTGAAGTTGATCGACGGTGACAAACGAAGAGGCAAACAAGGGATTTTTTTGACGTAGAGAAAATAGAACGAGGTAAATTGGGTTGTGCTTTGGGAATTGAGACGGATAAAAGGGATATTGCCATATTTGGGCCATTATTTGTTATATATATTCCGGGTATACCCGAAACCCAATAAAATTACCCTTTACCCGACCTAAAAAAATCGGGTTACCCACATACCTGAAAAAACTAACCCGAATTACCCGATACCCGAAAAAATCAGGCAAGTAATTCAGGTAACGGGTATTTTTGACAGGGCTATAAAGAACCATGACTGGTTCGCATAGCGTATATCATCAAATATACATATAACACTTATTTCCAGATAATAAGCATATAACTCACATATAAACTTTCAACATATATTTAATACTTTTATTAATACTTCTATTAAAATCATGTTCATGAAAAGGACTATGCACTCACATGTTAAAGTGATGATTCGAAATTCGGATAGCGCTTCGCTTCTAGCAATTATCTTTTCGTTGACGTAACCTAGTATTATTATTACTAAGTTTTAGTCTAATATTTATTGCGACTAATTATTAGTCTAGATTCATCATTAATTCAAAGTCTATTTGATGGTCTATCGAGTAAGGAACAACCAGGTAGGATCATATCGGAGGTATGGTCCATTTGGTATACGAAGTATACTATTTGGAAATCTTACTTTAAACACCTCATTAAATCCAGACTATACATCATCCTCGTAAGTAGATCAATCAGTATAACGACCTGCAATCACTGATAAATCTTGTTTATAGGTTCATGATAACGATAATAAATTTAAACATAAGTTACACTTAAAGTGTAATAGCTATAGCTCCACTTACAGGGTTTCTAGCGAAAACTTAGAACTCTGTGGTCAGAGCTTTGTCGCTGAATCTTTTTTTCTAAAAAGATTCTTGTAGCGCTTTTGAGCTCACCTGACTAAACTAAATACAGAAAGAGAAGTTGGATCACGAGGGACCGAAATGTACGGGGATAAGAAGAGAAAGACTCTTGAATCAAGAGAATGGTGCAAGAAATATGAGAGCCTAGAGGCTCCTATTTATAGTAATTATTTTCAAAAACCACAATCTATAGTTACTTCAATGGTCTTATAGTTATTTAAACGACTAAATACCCCTTTATAATACTATTTTAAATAAATTTAACGATAATTATACTAAACTAATGTCAAAAGCACTCAACACTAGTCTTATAACGACCGCATCGTCAATACATTTCTAATGATATATATATATATATATATATATATATATATATATATATATATATATATATATATATATATATATATATATATATATATATATATATTTACATATATGATTTGTAATTTATTTTAATACGTAAATATGCTATTATAAATTGTAACTCGTTCATACGAACTCTGTTTTTAACATTCTTTATATCCACTCGTAGTTATCTATGAGCTCTATAACTTTCGTTTAAACTTCGTTGACTAATTTTGACTTTATTTTTTGTCCATATTTTTTAAAATTAAATGATTTTGCTAAAATCACAACTCTTTCATACGGACTCCGTTTTTTACATTCTTTTTCTCAAATTTTTTATTTTAAAGAGTACTATGATTTTCTTTTTGATGGATTTAGCTAAAAGTCAATCATTCTCTTCGTAATTTTTTAGGTCATACATTTATACCGAGTCGAATTTTTATGAAATTTATATTTTCAGGATTGGGAAGACATGTAGTTTATATATATATATATATATATATATATATATATATATATATATATGTGTGTGTGTGTGTGTGTGTGTGTGTGTGTGTTTTGGCGCACTTATTTTTTCTATACATGCGATTCAATTGATTTTTCTGATTTTATTATATTAGAATAATCATGAAACACATCTTATTCATAAAATTCTTCTTTATTATGTCAAATAGGTTACGATTGTTAACCCTAACTATTAATTTGGTTAAAATTATTTATCCTAGATAATTTTCTATAAAAAAATCATTTTTAACGCATATTATATCTTAATCGACTAGCCTGAATCTGCGAGTGTTACAGAAGGACTTTTCCTTTTGATAGGTGAAAGTTATTTTGTAACACCCGCAGATTCGGGTTAGTTAATTTAGAGATAATAAACGTTAAAAATGATTTGTTGATTGAAGTTTATTTTGGATAAATAATCTGAACAAAAGGTATAGTATATGTGCAAAGGATTCCGTACATATAAAGAATGCTAAAATCCGACTTCGTATGAAGAAGTTATGCTTCTTCGAAGTTTCACGATTAAACCAACACGGCTCTGCGTATCGTAAAAAGGTAAATTGTTGATTAATTACATTTTAGCCTTATTAATCTAAATAAAAGTCATAGTATTCGTTAAACCAAGAGTGTGTATATAGAGAACGTCCAAATTAGACTTCAGTAAAGGAAGTTATGATTTTTCGAAGTTTCAGCGAAGTAGTGCAAACACAAAAATCGAATTTTAGATCAGTCAATTTTTAGCCAAAATGATCTAAATGAGAATTGAAGATTTCATTGATAGGAATTCAACGATTAAAAGACAGTCGAAAACGGAGTCCGTATGTAGAAGTTATGAATTTTACACGGTCATTAACAGTGTAATCTTCTCAGACTATTAAATTTAAGATTAGTTGATAATTAGCCGATAGGGTCAAAGGGAAAGTGGTGGTACTCGGAAATACCTACACTTAGATATAAAGAACGTCAAAAACGAAGCTCATTTCATCACACATTTCCATTCCATGCTCTCTTAAACCCTCTAAGGCCTCAATGCCTTTCTCTAGCACTTCCTAGGTGTTAGTAGCGAAGCTCTAGAGCGTCAGAAAGCTCCAAGAAGTAGAGCTTTCAACTTAGAAGCTCTGACCGTGCGAAGTCCGATTTCTCGCTAAATCACATGTAAGTTGAGTTATGCTTACCGTACTTTAAGTATAATTTATGTTTAAGTTCATTATCGTTATTATGAACCTATAAAATAGATTTACAAGTGATTCCAAGTTTTTATACTGATTGATCTACTTATGGGGATGATGTCTAGGATAAATTTAGTGAGGTGTTTAAAGTGGGATTTCCAAACAGTATACTTTGTAAACCAAACGGACCCTACCTCCAATATGATCCTACCTGGTTGTCCCTTATCAGCTATAGCTCAGTAGACTTTAAATTAATGATGAATCTGGACTAATAATTGGTTGCAATAAATATTAGACTAACACTTAGGGGTTGTTCGGCGGCATCTGAATTTTTAAGATCTGAATTTTTAAGAGGTCTGAATTTCTAAGAGGGTCTGAAACTTTAAGTTTTGAATTTTTAACATGTTTTTTGGTTGGAACATCTGAATTGATGTGCTGAATTATAAAAATGACCATTTTACCCTTCATTGTTATTTTTTGTTGAATTCAATGTTTCTGTTTATAAAATAACCAAACCAACTTCTTGAATAATTATAAAAAAAAGTATAAACACAATGCAAAATTCAAATTAAAAAAAAAAAATCAAACAATGCTCTAATATAAAGAGGTAAAAGTATAATGCTACAATAAATAAATCAATAAAAATACATTACTGTTTTTTGTATTTAACCCTTACAAAAACAATTTTACAATAGCTATGAAAACAACCTAAACTCTATGCTTATATGGATCACATTACATATATACAACCCAATTCGTACAAATATAATCTTATATATATTTTCAGAAGAAAATCCTCACAATTTGAAGCTTAATGGTTTTTCCACCTTGTTCCACAGTGAGAATTTTCTGCAGAGGGATGAGAAATTAACATCGTCATCATACAAAAGCAAAAATGGATACAAGAAACACCATATGCCAAAGTTCCAATTTCTCAAGGTAAAACATCAATGCCTAAAGTTTCAATTGCTCAAATGAGAGACAAAAAGGAACAATTTGGACAAAAAAAAGTTCACAGCCTTCATCCACCGTCATCTTAACCATCAAAAATCACACAGCACTCTAAATCAATAACCAATTTGGAAACTATACATCAGTTTATGATAACAACAACTATTATTATACCATGAAACTAGAAATCAATAACTAATTTGGAATGAAACTACCGATTCAAAACATCACAACATCACAAAAAAACCAAAACATGAACATTTAAAAACTCAGAATATTAAATCGATTTTTGATTTCACATCTTGAAAAAAATTTGATTTCATGCATGAGGAGTGATTTTAGAAACTTCATACCTGACCAATAAAGGAGATCGGAGACCGGCGTTGGCGATGGCGGTGTTTTCGAGGGCAGAACCGGCGATGTCGGAGCTTGGCGTCGGAGGTCGTAGTTCGGTAGTGGGGCTCGATTTCATGGAGGTGGAAGTGATATCAGAAGTTGTGTGAAACATATGGGTGTACGAGGTCAATGATGGGGTGGAGGTGTTGTGCGAGTCGACGATGGGAGGAGGTGGTCGGCGATAGGATGAAGTGTTCGGTGATGAGAGGAGGTGGTTGGCGTTTGAGTCGGTGGGAGGTGGGAGGAGACAGGAGAGAGGATATAGTGAATGTGGGTTATGGAAGCATTCATATGAGGGAAATAGAGGGAAGGGCGTGTATTTTTTTTATTCAGATATGAGTTCAAGTCTGAAAGTTTAATAGGATTTTAAGAAATTAACAGCCTTTTATTCATAGGCTAACAAACGCTTTACATCTGAAATAATAAGAGGTTGCCTCTTAATTTTTCGATTAAGAGGCTACCAAACAGCCCCTTAGTGATAATGATACTAGGTTACGTCAAAGGAAAAGACAGTTGCTAGAAGCGAAGTGTTGTCCGAATTTCCAATCGTCACTTTAACAAGTGATTGCATAGTTACTTTCATCTTACACATAGATATGAAGTATTTAATATAAATACATGTTATATGTGCCTATTATCCGTGTTCCTGATATTTATGCTAGATGAACGATTTATACATGTTTTACTTGATTTAAATAGTATATGTATTTTTATACATATAAATATTTTGGGTAAAGATGGGTAGATGAAAGATGATATAGATGATGAGAGATGAAAGATGATATAAATTATGAGATATGAAAGATGAAATAGATGATGAGAGGCCTTGACTTTAAAGACGACATCATCTAGCAGAGTATAGATGACCACCACAGACTATTCTAGACAGTCCAGTGGAACGCTAGCAGGCTCGCAACCTGTAGGTGTTTTTGAACTAAGTGTTCAACAGATGTACTCTAAAAATCCATTGACATGTATTATGGGTGGACTTCCTAAAATAATACTGTCACTAAAGGACATGAACCCGGGCAGATATGAACTTAGTGCCTATTAGATATATATATTGGCAGCTATGGACTTAGTGCCCTATAGATGAACATTGGCAGCTATGGACTTAGTGCCCTATATATGAACATTTACAACTATGGACTTAGTGTCTAATAGATAACACTGGCATCTACGGTCTTAGTGCGTATTAAGTGTTGGCAGCGATGGACTTTGCGCCTATTCCTTAGGACAAATCCTTAGGAATCAATATTGAAAAATACCTACCGACAAGTATTATAGAGAAACCCCTGAACTAGTACTGTCAGCATAGATGATCCTTAACAATAAAGAAGATAATGGGGATGAGAAATTGGGTTAATTGTGTGATGATTAAACATAATAATTATATTATTGTGGGTTGAAAACCCTATCTATTCACCAGGTTTCCCAACCTGACTCACTAAGTTTATTGTATCACATGTAGCAATATTAAAGATACATTCTACTAAACGATTCAAGGAGTATTAGGCCACTAGTTTAATTATTGTAAGGCTTGTAATATTTCGTTATGCTTATGTTTTTTGTATTGACGATGACATCCCAATGTTTTAATATAAATAAAATACATTTCTTCGGAAATGCTTTGATAATATCATTACCATGTTTTTTGGGAACAAATTCCACAATGTTATTCCTAATAAAGGATACTCTGATTTTTCAATAAGCATAAACATATCGGTTTTTTCTGGACCTGAAAATGGGGATGTCACATATTTGGTTCAACAACTTAGTTGTTTTACTAGGTTGGTTTTGGCCCTAGAGTTTGCGCTCGCGAGTTCGGGGTTCATCCTTTTTTCAAGTCATTGGCCTATGTTTTTAGGCTAAGGCCTTAGCTAACCTTCTCTTTTGGACCTTGGTTGGTTCATTTTTTATCACGGTATTCTCTTTTAGGCAAAGCTGTATAGTTACCCTTTAAGACTTTGTTCTAAGTATTGGGCCGATGTGAGTTGCACTCCGGCCCTAGTCATCTAAGTCATGTCGAGATCGTCACCTCGAGGCGTTTAAGACTTAGGTATTTTATACATCAAGGGAAAGGTTATGAGTCTTTAAAGCCTTTGTTCATGTCATGGGCAAAGGTAATGGTCCTTTGAGTTAAATTGACACATTTAGGGAAATTTATGAGCCTTTAAAGCCTATGGTTGCATCCTTACATCGGTTTCGCTCAAGTGACATGGATGATCAGTCCTTGTTATCACTTGGTAAATGTGCACAACCTCTTATTGGAACGATATCAAGATTGGATAATAATAATAAACATCTAAATTGTTTTCGAAAATAGTCAGTCTCTACCATTCTAATGATAATGTTCTGGAAATATCAACATTGTTTAATGAGGACAAAAATTACTAAACTTTGACACAAAAATGGGACTAGAAATAGAGCTAATTGTTGGGGTGTAATTATCCACTTGGATTTAGATCACATTACCCTTTCCCTTGATGTGTCTTATTCTGTCTTTTCTCCCTGTTCTAGGAGTAAAAGTGGCACAAAATGTGCGTGTTCCAAGTCTGGGGAATGGGCCTTCCTTCTTGTGCTTCCAAGACATAAGTTTCATTCTGGTACGTCTCCACTATCTTGTATTGGCCTTCCCAGGTGACACTTACATTTCCATGGGGTTATGCATGACTGGGTTCATTCTTCCTTAATATACATTCTCATACTTTGATGTTTTTCACTCGTACACACCGATTGTAGTAATTTTTGATGCGAGATTTGTAGGCAGCTTGGTCGAGTTGGGCGACTTCGCGTTTTTCGTCAAGCATGTCTAAGTCTTGATGTTGTCCCGCTTCATTGGTGTTCACGTCAAAGTCTGCCACCAGTAGTGATCCGACCAAGATTTCAGGTGGTTGCACTGCTTCCGTTTCATATGTCAGGCTAAAGGGTATTTCCCTAGTACTGGATCTCGAGGTCGTGTGATATGACTAGATCAATGTGGGCAATTCTTCAACCCATGCTCCTTTAGAATTCATCAGGCACTTCTTAAGGCTATTAATGATTGTCTTGTTTGACACCTCTGTTTGGTCATTGCCTTAGGGATACACCACTGAGGTGAATCGGTGATGGATTTTTTTCTCTTCACACCATTCCTTGAAGAGCCTGCCATCAAATTGGGTGCCATTATCACTAATTAGGATCCTTAGGGTGCCAAAACGTGCGATGATGTTCTTCCACATGAACTTTATTATCTGTCTTCACGACACGGTGGTCAAAGGTTCGAACTCGATCCATTTAGTAAAGTAATCAATGGCGACCAGTAAGAATT
This sequence comes from Lactuca sativa, assembly GCF_002870075.4. Classification (NCBI taxonomy): domain Eukaryota; kingdom Viridiplantae; phylum Streptophyta; class Magnoliopsida; order Asterales; family Asteraceae; genus Lactuca; species Lactuca sativa. The sequence continues at coordinate 63,329,071 of NC_056631.2, read as the reverse complement.
TAGCTCCACCTGGGGCGGTTGGAAACAAACCGACAATATCTATGACCCATTGGTGAAAGGGCCAGGGATCGTTGATGATGTTCAGTGGCATGGCAGTTTGATTTTGGAAAGGAGCAAAATCTTGGCACTCCGGGCACTTTTCGGTGAGCTTGGATGCATCCTTATAGATAACTGGCCAATATACTTCTAAGCGGAGTATTTTCCTGGTGAGCTCCATGCGCCTTCATGCGCTCCAACTTCCCCTGCGTGGCTCTCTTCTAAAAGTGATTGCCCTTCTGAGTGGGAAATGCACTTTAGCCATGGTTTCATCTATCCCCTCTTGTATAATTGTGTGTCCCTTACCGCGAATTGAGGGGATTTAACCTTGACCTTCCTATCCTCCGTGGAATCATCTGGGAGGACCCCATGCAAAAGGTAGTTTGTGAAAGGATTGGTTTAATCAGGAGTTGTTGTGATAACGTCAACTTGCTTGTTGTCGATGCTTTTCTCTGGGATGACCTCCACTAAGACTTTCTTGGTTAGATGATAGAATGATGTCGAAGCCAATTTTCTAAGAGCATCAACTCTCACGTTTTGTCCCTGTGGATCTGTTTGATTGAAAAGCTTTTGAATGAGTGTGCTAAATTTCGCACTGCGTCCAATTACCTTTGTATTCTTTGGTCTTTGGCCTCGTATGTACCATTGACCTGATTGGTGATGAGGAGAGAGTCACTGAGGATTGCAAGGCATTTCACTCCGACTTCTTGGGTTAGTCGGAGGCATGTTAAAGTGCCTAATACTCGGCCTCATTGTTGGAGGCCTGGAAGTTGAATCGCAAGGCATACATAATTTCATCATCATTGAGGGTTTTGAGGATCAGTCCTACTTCGGACCCTTCCTTGCTCGCAACTCCATCAGTATGTAGCTCCCAAATGTCCTGGCTTGCCCCAGTTCTGAGGGGCTACTAGCATGATTTTTGGTACGCTTTTGAGTGTGTCGGGGATTTCAACTAGGAAGTTTGCCAAGGCTTGAGCTTTGACGCTGGTATGTGGCCGATAATCTATGTCATCCCACCCAGCTCAATCACTCATCTTGCTAAGCATCCAAATTTCTCTGGCCTCAACATGATTTGTTTTATTGGGTAACTGGTTAGGACCTCAATCTCTAGGGCTTGGAAATGTCACATGAGATGCCTGACTGCATAGATTAACGCGAGCAACAACTTCTCTAAGATCATATAGTTAAGCCCAGGACCCTGTAATGCTCTTCTCACGAAATGTACCAACAATTGTTTCTTGACCCTCTCGATGGTTAGTACCGATGATATGGTCTCGTTGGATGCTGCCAAGTACATTTGCAAAGTTTCTCCTGGTAGGGAGCTCGTCATGGTCAGGAACAAATGTAAAGCTTCCTTCAGGTGTTGCATGGGCTTCTCGGCCTTTGTTGTCCATTTAAATTGATTCTTGTCAATACACCTTCCAAGGTTTGAAAGAGTGGGAGAGCTTTCTCGACCGACTTGACGATAAATCTACCAAGTCCCGTCAACCTTCCATTGATTTCTTGTACTCCTTTGAGATTGTTGGGGAGGGGGGGGGGGGGTAGATTCGGGGAACTCTTTTATCTATGTTTGGTTTGTCGAAATTCCTTCTTTGCTTATCTGATAACCCAGGAATTGGCCTTTCTCTACCCCAAAAGTACATTTACCCAGATTGAGTTTCATCTGCATCTTTGTCAAAGTTTGAAAAGTTTCTTCGATGTCGCAAAACAATGTTGCTTTATTATGGCTATTAATAACCATGTCATCGAAATAGACTTTGACATTCCTACCGATTTGATTTGAAAACACTTTGTCCATCAGACGATGGTATGTTGCCCCAACGTTCTTAAGGTCGAACAACATCTTTTGGTAGCAGAAGGTGCCGTGATCGATATGAAAACCAACCTTCTCTTCATCTTCTTTTCTCATTTGAACTTGATGATAGCCTTGTAGGCATCGAGGAAACACTTGAACTGAAATCTCTCCAAGGACTCAACTTTTTGGTCTATCTCTGGGAGAGGGTAGTGATCTTTTGGGCAGGTGTTGATTAGGTCAGAGTAATCGATATACATCCGCCACGACCCATATGGCTTTTTCACCATCACTAGATTTGCTATCTAGGTAGGAAAAATTGCCTCCTAGTGAATGCATGTGTCTATCATTTTTGCCACTTCTACATTTCTTGCCTTGTTTCTATTACATGCTTGCCCCCTATTTTTTTGTTTAATGGGGAAGTTTCTCGGGATAACATTCAAGATGTGCTCGATGACCTCGCGGTCGCCAGGCAAAGACCATGGATTACTGCTTTAGGGGTGTGACTAACCTTCCTTTGGTTTCTTCCAATAGGTTGGTGCTTATTCACACTATTTTCTTTGGATAATCTGGGTGGATGGTGTGTTTTTCTATGTGGCAACATTCCTTCCATTTTTCGAGGCTCGCACCAATTCTGGTGTGGCAATGATTTGATGATAGTGGTGTACGTATGGGTTAGTGGCGACGATCGTGGTTGACCCGGCACGTGTGTTGAACTTGACGATACCATGGATTGTTGATGGTATGGCCTGTAGTTGATAAAGAGTCGGTCGTCCGATCAAGATATTCTGCTCTTCTGGGTAATGTACCACTGAGAATTCAATCGTTTGTGTGATCTTGTGTTTTCCATCATGACTGACTAATGTGAGCGGGAGATGTATTGTGCCTAATGGCCATAAACTATGCCTGGTGAACCCTACGAGCGAGCCGCTTGGCAGCGGTTTTAGACCCTCCTTCCAGGAGGTTGGCAGCTGCCTGAAACAATGTTCTTAGAGTATATCGGTGCTGCTACCGTTGTCTATGTATACATGATGAACATTTATTTGGTGTATGTAGGCGGTGACCAGGAGTGGATCTCTGTGGTTCTAATTGGGTGGCCTTGGGTCTTTTGTCGAGAATGTGATGTTGAGTATATTTATGGATAATACCTCAATGTCTTCCTCTGTTTCATGAGGTTAACTTCTCTTGCGGGTCCTGGTGATGCTGAAGATGTCGCCCTTTTGTCGTGGCGCTTGCCAACATCTTTTTGAGCTAGGGAGTTCTTCTAGTCGGCATCAAATTTGGATCTCAAGTCATTTTCAATATCAGAGAGGTTGCCCATTAATTGCTTTTCTTCAATCTCTTTCTTCAACATAGTGCAATCGCTAGTTTCGTGAGTTTTACTTTTGCGATACTCACAGTATTTGCCCTTTTCTTTTTCTGCATTTGGTGGCGTTTTCTCGATGATATGTACTCCGGTTCGATGATTTCGATTTTCTTCTTTGTTTAATGGAAGATATCTTCGGGATGAATATCAGTTGTGCTTGTCATGGCCCCCTTCCTGACGCTCTCGATGGCTAGTATTGGGGCGAGAGACTGCTTCTTGTTTTAAGTACGCATTGACAACCACCTTTAGGTTGGTTTCTTTTCTTTCTTCACCTTCGACTTGATCGATGTATTTCTCAACTCTATATTTGAGTTCATCTCATGATTGGGGTATTGTTCCTTGCATCTTCTTCGATAGGGGGTCGGGAAATAAACCTTAGGCGAATGCGTTGTTGACAACGAATTCATCGTGACCTAGGATGTTTAGTGTTGCTAGAGTGAATCTATCGTAATATGCTCTTATTGAATCTCCCTCCTTTTGCTTGCACGCCATGACTGAGTTCATGTCTCCCTTACCCTTCATTAACTGCATGAAATTATTGAGGAAAAGGTACCGTAACTACTCAAATCTCGAGATGTTGTCGGGTCGTAGTGCCTTGAACCATTTTGTCGTATTTCCTGATAGTGTGATGGGGAAATACGTGCAAGTGAACCATTTATCCATTCTTAACCATGTCATCGTCCATTCGTAAGTGTTGATGTGTTGGTCTGGATCGATGGTGTCGTCGTACTTTGGATGTTCGGTATCATGGTCGAGTGTGGGATCTCGTATTATAAAAGTTCCTGGCAGAAAGCAAAGCTAGTACTTCTCACCGGGTTATCCATGTATGGGTATGGAAATCCACCGTACATCATGAATTGCTGAGTGTAGTACGAGTTTCCATACGCCTAATTGTATATAGTCGTCGACGATATCTACGGTTGTTGTTGCGAGCTCATTTGTATGTTTTGTTGTAGATGTGAGCTCGATCCCAGCCACCGGAGTGTATATAGATTCGACCCCTACGACTATTATGCACAGGGATTGAGTTGTTGTGTCGATAACAAGTAAAGATTAGAATCCTGCATCGATATTGTGTGAGGGTTAGACCCTTACGACGATGACACTTGGGGAATGGATCCCTGCAATTGTTGGATGTAGGGATTAAACATCGGGGGTTGTTGTGTGAAGAGCGGAATGTGTGACATGCCTGCTGTGGGAGAGAATTGATAGTTTGACATTGAGTGTTGCACAGAGGACAGTATGGTACCTGGGACCAAGTGTTTGTCCCCGCTTGTTGCAACAAAGATTGTGGCTGAGAAGTCGGTGGTTACTACCAGTGTTGTAAAACTCGCCGATTTGCCCGAGTACTCGCTAGTCGGCCCCTTACCGAGGTGAGTTAAAAAAATCTGAGTACTCCTCGATCCTCCCCTTATTGAAGCGAGCATTGTTGTAAAATTCGGACAACTCGGTGATTAATATGTATAGTATACTTAATGATTTATTATTTAACACACAAATATGTGATTATTACTACATACATACATATATATATATATATATATATATATATATATATATATATATATATATATATATCTTAAATTTTCAATAATTATTCACAAAGTGGAACCATTGTTTGTTTTTTTAGTTTTTGTGTATTCACATGTATCTAATTTTGTTATATATTTCATTCAACTTATGGTTTTAACTTATGATTTTGACATATATAATTTCCCTAAAAATATTTCTATATGAATTACCGAATCCGAGTACTCCCGAATACTCGCTACTCGGTAGTCGTCCAAGTAGGTACCGAGTACCGAGTTCTACAACCATGGTTACTACTGCTGAGTCATCATTATCTATGGCACTGTGGTCGTAGTTGTGACCAAATACTCTATGGAGATGGGTGACGGTCGCCCTAAGTTAGCTATTGACGCCACTATGATGTCCACCGTCGAGCCTGGTGGTGCTCATGCGGCTGGCATTTGGGTGAAGGCTTGTCTTTCTGGTGCAGATGTTTGTGTGTTGTCGAGCGATGACATAGATCTGAGTGGACTTATCTCTCATCCGTCGGGTGCCACAGGTCCTTTCCCCATCATTGTCGATGTCTAGTGTCGTATCAAGGTTATGTAACTCTAAGTGCTCCGCGCTTAACGTCATCTTGTGGTGGTTCCATATGAGTTAAGCCATTTAATCGCAAAAATGAAGAAGATGTGTCAGTTGATGTCCAAGAGGTGGTCCTGGGACAAAGCTCCAACGGTCTAATTAGTCTAAATGTGTATGTGTGAGTATAGAGATTAGGGTTTTTATTGTAAAGAAGCGATCCTTTCCTTTGAGGGAGAATGATTCCTTTTATACTTGTCATCCGTTGAGCATGCTCCTAATAGTTTCCTTTATCCCGTCTGGGCCAACAGAATGTGGAGGAGTCCCATTAATGGATCGTGCACCACTAGTAGCCAATGTTTTGAAAACCAGACCGGACATCGAACCGGCCGTCTTACCGGTTCGATGGTTCAATTGGTTCGACTGGTCGAACCGGTCCCAAAAACCGGATGAACCGGATAATGTTATATATATATATATATATATATATATATATATATATATATATATACACACACACACACACACACACACACACACACACACACACACACACACACACACGATTTAAAATAAAACAACACATTTAAGTTTTAATATATGTTCTAATATATTAACTAATAAAACATCGCGATTTATGTTCTAGTAATTTTATACATCCTTCTAAAAAAAAATAATAAGTTATATGTTAATGTGGAAGAGGAATATTCATGGAGTATTAGTGATTGTTTTATGTTGAAGACAGTCATCTCACATATCCCACATCGGCCAAAACACAAAAGTAAGAGGGATTGGAAGTTCTATAAAAGGAGTGGGTCACCAACAAATTGAAAAAAAGCCAAGCGTGGACTTTAGTATAAAATCGTGGGTCCTTTGGATTTTTTTTAGTACAATTTTTTTTTATTAAAAACCATTGGTTTTTCCGGTTTGACCAAACCGGTTTTCACTGGTTTTTGGTTGAACCGCCGGTTTTTTCCGGTTTGATTCACAAGCGGTTTTTAAGCTTTAAAAAACCGGAACCATGGCCGGTTCCCGGTTGAACCGGACCGGCCGGTCCGGTCCGGTTTTCAAAACCATGCTAGTAGCAATCTTTTCTGTTATTGGTGCAAAAGGAATCAAGCGTAATGTTGTGAGCATTACACTTGTCGTCTTAGGGGGTAACCAATTGTGTTTTGGATTATTATAGACCAGAGATTATCGTCTGGAGTTGGGTCGGGGCGTGAGAGCGCCAAACACCAAAGTCCTAGTGCGAGACCGCGAGGGCGAGGATGAGGGTTTGGTACTAGTTAGTGACCGTTAGTTTGGTCCTCCTAAGGTGATTTTGTTCCTAATTTGTAGGATATTGATGTAAATAAAAATGAAATATTCGTTAGTTCACTTTGAAAGTTTATGTCATTTATTTAAATAGTAAGTAAATAACAATAAAATAAGATAAGATAAGATCCTTATGGTTCAATCGCCCCATGTTTATCTATGATTTTTAAGAAAGAATTACTAATGTAACCATTTTATCTAATTACCTATTCAAAAATAGCCAAAAATTAGTAATTGTCTAAAAATAGCCCACGAAAACCATAGGTAATTAGAGTGGGCTACTGTTACGCCAAATCGTCTATTGTTTCGGGTTAACTATATTTTTTTCATTTCGAAAATCTAAAACCGTAGGTTATTTTATAACCTACGGTTTCCTCTCTACAAACTACGGTTTCCCAAACCGTAGTCTACGGTTCTGGGTAAAAATTATACGGTTTTATTTATTTATTTATTATTTTTTTTTAAATAAATAGAAAGTAGTTTTATGAAAAATATTTTTTATCAAAATAATTGTCAAAAAACTACTCTACATTTTATAAACAATATTTTTTTTATCAAAATAATTCTAAAAAAAACTACTATCCATTTGTTTAAAAATATTAAAAAAAAATTAAAACTATAGACTTTTTACCCAGAACCATAGTAGTTCGTCGAGAAGAAACCGTAGGTTATAAAATAACCTACGGTTTTAGATTTCGAAATGAAAAAAAAAAAAAAAAGTTAACCTGAAAAAATAGACGATTTGGCAAAACAGTAGCCTATTGTCCTAAAACCGTAGATTTCCCCCTTTACTCGTTGTCAACGCTCGTTGACCGTAGTCAATTTTGGCCGAACTATTCTTTCGTGGGCTACTTTTGGTTAATGTATTTTTTTGGCTATTTTTGGATAGATAATTAGGGAAAATGGTTAGTTTAGTCATTTCCTTGATTTTTAATAGTCTCTTCGTTTCATGGTTAAACTTTATATTAAAAATGTTTTGGCATAATTACAAGAAAAAGAAGTTTCAACAAAGAAACAATAGAAAACAATTTCTGAATTTCTCTTCGGTTGTACATATATATATATATAGTAAAACAATATCATGAAAAAACTAAATTGAGCTATGAACAACAAGATCTAAAACACAAAAACTATATCAGTTACCACACACAACTGATAAAGACTGTATACACGCAATTAAAGATTGATTTATTATAAAATTATACCATATTTTGTCCTTATGGAAGTTCAGATGGATATTATTACAAGGTTGATGGCAACAATGAACTTTTTTTCTCAGTAATCACTGAAGATAAGAACAAAAGTTACACAATCACAATGTGACATACCATTAAAGAAGAGAAGTATATACAACATCAAGAACTTATGTATATTCTGTCAAATTTTCCTTACACCCTCTTCCACAAATCACTTGTCAAGATCTTTGGGTTTCTTTTTGTTACCATAGATTAGCCCAGTTTCCTACATAATCGAGGAATTCAATAAATTCATGCCGCATGCTAGAAAGTAGAAATTGGTATTGAACAGGTGAACCGAGGCACAAGAAATTCTTGAATTGAGGTTAACAATTAATCCTACCTGAGGATCGGGTACGGGTTTTACTTTCTCCACATATCGATAACGATCTGATGCTGCTGCAAGTGCTGCCCTCGCCTACACAGAACCAATCAGCAATTGCGAATTAGTATGAATTTCAGTTAGAAAGAGAAAGAAGAAAGAGTTGGGAATTTTACTTCTTGCTCTCGTTTGAGCTCTTGTGCTGGCTTCACCCATAGAAAATAGGCTAGGGTTCCGGCCACTACCCAAGATGCTAGGTTGCTTCCTCCACGGAGACCACCCATTGCATTTCCGAAAGCCGATCGGACATTCCCAAATGATTTTCTCCAACCACTACTCATAATAAGAAGAATTTTTTGAAATCGTGATTGAGCGAGCTTATGAATGTGCTGAAGTTAATTCATTAATGGATGATTTCGCATAAATGCTCAGGCTCAAGCCTGAATGACTGAGATGAAAGCAACCGCCTCCCAAATTGGTTGGGTTTTATGCCAAACGACATCGTCCGGTTTTCTGAATTGGTGCATAAATGGACCTTGATGTTGGGTTGGTGTGTATTTACTATTTAGTTAAGTTTGCCCAAAATAAAAATATATTATTAAGAGTGAAGTGTAGTTTTAGTTTTTTGTTACAATCTTTATTTTTTTTTTTGCCGGTTTTTGTGTAAATTTGTTTTATGTTGATCAAAAATACTCAAACCAATACGCAAAATCCCCAACAAAAAAAAGTGAAAGTGAATACTATTCAACCACATGCTAGAGTGATATTATTATTACATGTTCACGAGTTTTTGTCTTTTAAAACTTTTGAGGAAGATAAGACCATTGAGGTTATAGAAGATGATAGAACTTTAAGAATTTGAAGATGAAGTTTCTCTTAACTTTTGAGGAAGATAAGATGATTGAGGTTATAGAAGATGACAGAACTTAAAGAATTTGAAGATGAAGTTTCTCTTAATGATTAAAATTTGCAACGATAAATTTAGGAACTTAAAAACCTAAAATTTAAAACTCAAATAAATCAAAACATGATTCACACACACCTAACACCACTCACAAGTAATGGAATAATTGCATATTTATGCAATAATGTTTCATATCTTTCTCAATTTATGCAACTAACATTTTTTTTTCTAATTAACAACATTAGTTTTTTCTAATTTTTAATTTTTTTTACAAAATATGCAAGGACAACTAGAAACAATCGATAGCGTAGGTATTGGGTGGTGCGTGAATCTAACAAGATTGATATAGAAAAAGAAGAAAATAAAGCAAGATGATGTTAGAAAAACATAAAAATAGTTACAAAGTTGTAAGAGTATGAATGAATCTTGTTAGTAATTGTAGATATTGTATTTATTTTTCATATTTCGTATCCTCGTTAATAAATAAAGGTTTTTTTTGCCACATTTCCTCTTTTCTTTAATTTGGACACATGTCATTTTCTAAAAAATTTTATTTTCTATTTTTCACTTGTCATTTCATTGTATTTTTCATTTTGTTAAATTAAAATTCCATATTTAATATTTAAGGTTATATATATATATATAATATTTATTATAAAGGGTTTATATATGTAATGTATTCAATACATTAAAACCTCATTAATTTTAATAATTCAAAATTTTTCTCATTTTTCTTATAAATTCAAAATTTTCAAAGTGTTAAAATTTTATATTTAGTTTTTTTTTTAAATAAACTCATGTAATACATGGGTCTCACACCTAGTCTTATAAAAAAATAGAGTAAATTAAAGAAATGATCCTTTTGGTTTGGTCGAATTTTTATTTTTGGTCCTTAAATTTAAAATTTGATATGTTACATCCTTTTGTTTGTAAAAATTGTAAAACAGGTCCTTGGTCCATATTTCTTTTTCTTATATATATATATATATATATATATATATATATATATATATATATATATATATATATATATATATATATATAACTTGATAAATGAAAATTATTTTGTCACATTTCTTTTTCTTCTTCAATCTCTCACATATTTTTTCTATTTTTTTATTTTTTTTTATTTTCCACTTGTCATTTTTTAGTGTTTCTGATTTTCTTACATTAAATTCCCAGAATTTACGGTTATATATATAGGGTGTGAGATTTGACTATTATACGGGTTTATTAAAAATAAAAATTTAATATCAATATATAAGCATTAAACATTTTATAAAGTAATTGAAAAAAGAAAAGAAATCAATATGTTTGTAACATTTATGTGAATTTATTTTCAAATTAATATAACGATAACTTTACATGAATATAATAAGAACATTATAAAATTAAATATAACAGTAAATTCTGGAAATTTAATGTAAGAAAATCAGAAACCCCAAAAAATGACAAGTGGAAAATAAAAAAATAAAGAAAAAAAAAACAGAAAAAAGATATGTGGCAAAATAAAGAAGAAGAAGTCATGTGACAAAATGATTTTCATTTATTAGATGTGTACTCGCGTAAAGCAGCGACGACAAATAACATTTTTGGAGAATAGTTTCTTACGGTTAAATAATTATTATATTTTATTATTAGTTACTATGTAATAAAAAAAAATATCACTTTAAAATAAAATAATTATGTTTATACATTATGTTTATATTGCATGTCTATACTATTGATGTAAATTAATTATTATTGGTGTTTTGTTTAAGAAATATAAATTAATTTATATACATGAATTTAATATTTTAAAATTTTATTTTGCTCCAAATTGAATTTCTTAATTACTTTCCTTAATTAAAATCCTCAAACTTTTGTTAAGTATTAATGAATTATTTGTGCATAACTGATATGTACAAAAATCTTTGTAACTTATACTTCTTAAAATTCAAGATATTACTAATATGCTTTGTAACTTATATATATATATATATATATATATATATATATATATATATATATATATATATATATATATATATATATATATATATATATATATATATATATATATAATTAATATAGATTATTTATAAAATTATTTTTATTTTTTAAATCAACTATCTAAATTATATAAAATCATATTATTATTATTATTTATTTTTTTTCTTTATTTATTTATCTATATTAATTCCATTAAAATAAAGATAGAAAACAATAATACATACATACATATATATATATATATATATATATATATATATATATATATATATATATATATATATATATATATATATATATATATATATATATATATATGTTGTTAAAAGAAAAAGAAAAAAGAAAGAACAGATAGTTTGGTTTTTTATATGGACCAAGGATCTACAATGCAATTTTCACAAATCACAGGGAAGTAACCTATCAAATTTTGAACTTAGGGACCAAAACTAAGAATTCGACCAAACCATTAGGACCATTTCTATAATTTACTTTAAAAAATGATATCCTTTGTCATCTAATCTAATAAGTCAAATTTAATCCATTCCAAAGCGTAAATAAGAAGTTAATCATAAATCACTAACAATATTTTAAACTTGTCAAGAGTTTGAAACATGAACCATGTATGAAATTTTACACCTCAACCACTTATTCTCATTGTTAGGCAAACCCGTAAAACTATGTGGACAAAAAGGTTATGTGTACCATATGATGTTAATGATAGATGTATCGACCTTGCCATTGAGTTTTTAAGCAATGAACATTGGATTTGCAAACTCTGTGGACTTAGAATTAGACAATAGTAACATTTGACTTGTAAATAATGCTAAGAAATTTCTTTTAAATAACTTTGACGCTTAAAGTCAAATGCCCTCGAGGTATTTGATGCAAAATTGGATACTATATGGTAAAATATCGATGCAACTAGATGGATCATTTTCTGAGATTCAAGTAATCCGATATAATAACCCATACATATTACCAAAATAGACAGTATAAAAGTACTATAACTTTTTATTTTTAGAGTAAATTATACGAATCATCTTTGTGGTTTAGGTTATTCTGCACGTTTGGTCCCTAAATCTTTTTTTTTTAACTCGGACGGTCCCTCAAATGTATTTTTGTTACGTGTTTGGTCATTGTCAGACATAAAAAGACTAATTTGCCCTTGACAATTTTTTTATAACTTTTATATTATTTATTTATCATTTTTAAATTAAAAAAAATAAAAAGAAAATAAACATACACCCACCCTCATACAACTTCTTAGCATCCCTAATACCCACACATGCCTTCACCCCTACTGCCTCCCCCCTCTCCCTTTAATCCACCAAAGATTTGTAACGCTAAGTTTCGAATCGCTTCATTATTCGGGATCGTGGCCCGATCATCGGTTTTCATAAGGCTTAGGGCCTTGGGGAAGAAAGGTTTAGACCCATTTGGATGTGGAAGATGTTGGTTATGTGATGAAAGGGGTCGATTTTCACTTTAGAGCCCAAGGGTATCGGTAAAGGCGTTGGTTCGGGCCTTTTATGAATTTTGGATTTTAGTTCGGTTGGTTTCAGGCTAAATAAAGTTGATAGAAGTGTAGGGTTTCTCGCTACCTTTTTCATGGATATAAAGAGCGTCGAAAACATATAAGGGATGCAAAAGTTATGACCATTTGAAGTTAGAGGGGTTTTGGCCCAAAATGGGTACGCATGGCGTTCAAAAAGGAAATTGGATATGGGCTAACTTGGGAACGTCGGGCGTTCCTAAGGGAACGACGAGCATTCGTTGGGATGTTTCAAAAGCTTGTTTATAGTTTTTGGCCCCTTTATAAGCATCATTATGGACCCAAACCTCTTCCATCCTTCAGCCTCGATCATCTCTAACCCTAAGAACGAAACCCTAGCCTCCATCTAAGTGATTCTTGAGCTTCATAGTGGTTTAAGTATGTTTTTGGTGCTTGAGGAGGAAGAAGGAGCTTCTTGAAGAGTCATTGATTGGCTTGGAGCTTTTGGATCCAAGCTTTATTCAAATAGATCTAGCTTCTGGAGGTATAAAGTCTCAACCTTGATGACTCTTTCATATAGATATAGCTAAGTGGTATTTTGTTATGGTTTTGGTCCCTTTGTGGTGCTCTTGTGAGTAGAAGTTACTCCAGAACCTTTGAGCTTCATATTTGGTCTTTGTTAGGGTTATGGAGTCATAAAGTTTGGATATTGATGAGTATTAACCTTCCATGCATGATTTGGTAGTATTTTGGTGAAGCTTGGGACTTAGGGTTTTGATTTGGTTCCCATTAAGTCATGCTAAGTCATAAAGTTAGGAACTTTATGACTTAAGAAGTCTCTTTGAGTCAGATATGGAAGTTTGGACCGAGGTATTAAAATATTAAGGAGTTTTTAACACATTTTAGAGTGATTTTGACCTTTGGAGTTCATCTTTGGTGTTGGGCTTCATTAAGCCATGAAAAGGCTTAAAGCCTTCACCTTTATGGATTAAATCACTGATATGAAGCTATTTTGAGGATTTGGACGTTGGACTTAAGGTATTAAGACATTTGGTGTGATTTTTGGTTAATGGTCGGGAACGCAATGCGTTCGGTTCATCAGTAGGCTTTTTGGGCTTTTGGTCATTGGATTTGGGCTTGTTTCTTTGGGCTATGAATTATCTTTTTGGGCTTTGGTTGGGCCTCAGGACTTTGAATGGGACTTAGGTTTGGTTTCGGCCTCAAATTGTGTTATTGGGCCATTAGTAGGCCTTGGGTCAAGTTTGGATTGGGCCCATTAAGGAAATGGTAACATGGTTTTTTCCCCTAGGAGTAGGGACTTATGAGTTGAGACCAATGTTAATGGATTATGACATAATTATTAATTGGGATTTATTTTTTATTAGTGTGGAATTTTCGGTTCGGCGGTCAAGTGTTATCTGATTTGCAGCGGATCGAGGTGAGTCTCCTCACTGTGTTTAGCGGGTCGAAGGCACCAAGGTCGGCCCATGGTTTATCATGTCAAAATTCTAGTTGTCTACGTGACGCTTGCATGAGTATGTATTAGTATGTATGCCAAGCAGGGCTCAATGTCAGGTGGGGCCCGTTATGTGAGTGTGGGAGGGGACCAATATGCGAGTGTGGGCGGGCCCGTATCTTAGTATTATGCAAGTGTGGGAAGGGCCCATATCTCAGTGGGCGGGTCCCGATATACGAGTTTGGGCAAGGCCCGTATCTCGTTGGGGAGGGGGCCATTATGTGCTTAATTATGTATGGTATTAAGTATATTTGGGAACCACTAAGATTTGTGCTTACGTTTTTTGTTTATGTTTCAAGTACTTTGGTTTTCAAATGGAAGAACTAGGGATGATTGCAGAGCACACACCACATGTTTCTGCATTTTGTGATTTACTCAGATTCGATGATGTTTTGCTAAATCTTGATTACCTTGGTTTTATGGAAATGATATGTATTAATGATTTATTAATCTAAAAGCGAAAGCTTTATGTCATTAAGATTGGGACGTTACAAGTTGGTATTAGATTCTTGGTTTGATGGATTTAGACACACTCCTGGGTGTGTCTGAACTTAAAATGAGGATTTGGTAAAGTTTTTCAAAAATGAAAGAAAAAAAATGATTTAAAAAGGGAAAAACAAGTTTTCTAATACAAGGAAGTGTGTAATGTGTGCAATCGACCGAGATCAAGTAAGTTTCTCCCAAAATACCCATACATGTTATCTGGTATGATTTGATTTATGAATCTATGAATTGCATGCTAGCTAGGGATAAGGATCTGCTTAGTTTTTGCACGATAGAATGCTAGGAGAAAAGCCTTGTATGCCTATTGTATGAGCTTGTAGATTTGCTTGCTAGTTCTGATTAGCCAGTGATAGGTTGGCCTGTTATGCGATGCCTGGTATCCTGGGAAGCATGGGATGCTAGCTTGGGTATGATGTGTATGCGTAAGGCAATCAGTAGCGGGAGTGGGAGCTCCTAGTATGGGTTGTAGTATGTAGAATTGGATGCTTGTGATTACTCGATGGATTGGAGTGTTACTGCATGAATGTTGATTGCTTTGTGCTTTGTGGAACTCTTAGGTGATGGGAGTTAGCTACTAAGTGAATATGTCAAGTCACATGTGACAAGGGCTGAAAATCTTAGAGTGATAGATTTGACCCCATTACGCAGATCTTGTCTGAGTCCAACCGCTGTAGGGATGAGTTTGTTACTCAAAGGATTATCTAACTTTGTTGCATGTGATTGTATTCATGAGATGGATAACCGACATTATGGGGAGTTCTTTAGCGGCTGATGGTAGGGTGAGGTCGGGAACCTAGGAAAGCCTAGGGATTGCTTATGTGGGTTTTGTTGTGATGGGTAGTGAGTGTTTGGGTATGAAGGTGACTTATAGGATTCGGGAGGATTCTTGAGGAAAGTATGGATAGGTGTGGAAGGTAGTATTGGGCCCGTACTACTAAGGATCCATACTCGAATCGGGGAGAGCCTTGGAGAATCTAAGAAGCATGTGGGATGAGGATTCTTGGGTATATTCAGATCTCTTGCATGTTGTTTTCGGTATGGTGTTGAGCACTCATGAACGGGGTTCAGATTTTGGTTTCGGCTCAGTAGCAGGTACTGAGCCGATCGATACATGGACACGATGGTGTTAGAATAGTGTCTAAGGCTGCAACTATATTAGGCAAGTATTTGACCCGATTGTGCATGGTCCTTTTGGGTTGCCTTCACCATAGCAACTTGATAGGATGATTTATTATGAGAGAATAGATATTATTAATATATTATGAGAATAATATAAGGAATAATAATATTTTTATTTGATTAATATAAGTCATAGATTAATTAGTATTAATTTGGTGACTTAAAGAGATTAATTAAATAAGAGGGTATAAACTGTCAATTGTTTGATAGTTACACTTTGGGCTGTAAATCCTCCATGGATAGAGGTTGGACGAATTCTAGGGCTTGGGATAGCCTCAAATTCGTCCAAGGCATTATCTTGGAAAGGATTTGGATTGCTTTAAGGAAAGATTATCCAACTAGGGTTTAAGGGTGAAACCCTAGGAGCCTTACAAGTATAAATAGACCCCTAGGGCAAGGGAAATCGGCACCTCTGCTAAAGCAAAGAATCCCTGGCCAATTTCTAATCCCTCCCCTCTCTCTCAAATCATCCTCCTTGCTAGTTGGTGTTTGTAAGCCATTAGAGGAGTGACAATTGTGACTCTAGAGCTCTAAGACAACAAGATCAAACAAGAGATTCAAAGGTAAACTTCTAGATCTGATTTTGTTTTGTTCTTATACCTAATTAGTCATTAGAAGTATTGGATTCAAAGCATGGTTAATTAGAGAAACCTAGATCCAAGCATTAGGGTTTGCATGTGCACATAGGAATGTTCATATGGCCAAAACCCATCAGTGGTATCAGAGCCTAGATTGGTTTCTATTAAATTGTTGCTTGTTTGTTTGAATCTTACTTGCAAAATTCGAAATTTGTGTTTCTGAGTCATGGACTCGGCGAGTCCCATAGTGGACTCGGCGAGTTGGCCTGACTCGGCGAGTCCCATGGTGCACTCGACGAGTCCGAGCGTCAGGAAGGGCCAGATTCGGGATTTTTTGATATTTATCTTATGGAAACTTGCCTTTATCATATTAGATCAACTTTAATCTGATTTTTTGATATATATGACTATAATCTTGATATAATTAAAGATATTTATCAATTAATAAAATATTTAATTTCCTTATGTGATAATTAATTAATTATTTTGATTAAATTGGTAAATTATTATGCAAGAAATCCTAAATAAATCAAATATGGATAATTATGGAATTAATTGTTAATTAAGATTATTTGTTATTTGATCCTCCATGTTTTAAAAGTTTAAAACTTGTCCTCAAGTTTTAAAATTTATGTTTTGTGATTAAAAGTTTTAATTTAGAAAATTTAAATTTCAAACCCTAAAATTTTACAAGTTTAAAATACAATCCTATACTAATATAATATTACAAGATTAATATATATATATATATATATATATATATATATATATGTATATATGTATAACTAAAATGCTAGTCTTACCGTTAGTAGACCTCATTCACGAAGCCGATTTATAAGGTGGGTATAAGGTTGCGGCCTATAAAATGGCGCTTAATGGGTGTACACTCACACCCACAACTTGCTTGATCGGTGGAGGGTTGTTAGCCGAACGGGTAGGATAGGGCAACCTCATCCTCTCATTAAAAGTATAATATGAAATACAAAGTAACTACATGTTTTTTAAAATTTCCCAATCTTAGTTACTTTAGGAAAAGTGAATTGATGCAATCCCATGAAATTACACTTTGCACCCTTGCTAAGAAGTTAGTGGAGTGTGTGTGGTTTACCGGCACACTAATTGGTTCTAAGCAAAGGTGGCAAAGGGTGATTCATTGTTTATCATAGTTTGATGGAGCGTGTGTGGTTTACCGGCACATCGAATGGGTGATCGTTACAATGAAGGCACCATGTGAATTTGCATGGTAATTCACACCCGCTTTGTGATCCTCAGTATCCCAGTCACAAACAAGAGGGGCATATCGAGATTTAAACATGCCATTGAAATGTTTCAATGAATCTCATCTAAACCTAGGAATTCTCAAATTCATTTAGAACTTAAAGTTAGGTTTTCATGGTGGAGAATTAGTGAATCGTCATTCACTTACTTTTAAATTGTTTGCATGTTAGATTACGACATCCCTTTTCTAATATGTAAATATTGTTGTTGGATCCTAGCCCTGATTTTTCTTATTGGGTGACAATTAGGGATTCATATTCTAATCTATCTTTGTCCTTTCTATTTGTAGATGTCGAACGCGAACAACGATGCTGCTAGTTCTTTCACATTGATGAGCCTTTGTCAAAAGGTCACTTTCGATGGGACGAACTTTAGCGAATGGATAAGATACATTCGCACTATTGCTCGCTATGAGGACAATGAGTATGTCCTCGATGAGAAGCTCGAGAAAAACATCATCAAGTTATTTCATTTCATAAAAACCATAGATCATATGTCTCAAAAGCATGTCATAAGATAGTAACACTGTCAGAGTAAAATCCCCACGAATCTCATATGCGGAAAATCGTGTGTGTGATGTGTTGCTACTGTGTCGGCTCCTTTCCTTTTAAGGAAGAAGGACCTAAAACAAAAACTGAGAACCGTAAGCACAAAGCTTAGTGAGTTTCCCTATCATACCACATACCACACAATATACATACTGTCTAACATATCTGGGTATTTGACTACCCCTTCGGTCTCTTTCAACCGGTAACTGCCTAGCATATCAGGGTGCTGGCCTACCCCTGTTGTCATGCCGACCGATACCTTGCCTAGAATACCAGGGTGCTAGCCTACCCCTTCGATCCTTTTGACTGGTACCTCGCCTAACATATCAGGGTGCTGGACTACCTTTTCGGTCCTTTCGACTGATATCGGGACTATTTCACCTATACTTCTACCATATAGCATCCTAGTGCGTAAACATATAAGCCATATACTACCTAGCTTATCCGGGTGCTGGCATACCCCTTCGGCCCTATCGACCGGTATTGGGGTCTATCCTATCCCTCCTACCACTATCACATAACATCATAACATAATAGCACATAAAGCATAACAAATAGTGACATACCAGATAATTATCACAAAGACAATCATCTCTACTATAACTCTTATTAGTGGACTGGCATTGGTGCCTTCGGCCCACTTCTACTGGAAGGTAACTCACCTCAGTGTCGTGAAGTAGCTGAACTCTCATCGGCTCTGGGATCAACTCTCCTCAAACTCCTACATATAAAATCTCTTTTAGTTACTCTTTCATACTCATAACCCCTTTAAGGGTCAACTCTTGTCAAAGTTCAAAGTCAAAGTTAACATCCTGGTTGAATCAACTCGCCGAGTTGGTCCATCAACTCGTCGAGTTCCTTGATCCATAAAACTCTGGAAATCTCGATCCTACTCGTCGAATTCTTTCATGAACTCGTCGAGTTCCATGATCCATAAAACCCTGGAATCTCAATCCTACTCGTCGAGTTCCCCTTCGTACAGAGTCGGGACATTTCACTAACAACTCGCCGAGTCCCTCCTTGAACTCGTCGAGTTCCTCAATCTTCATAACCCAAAACCATGGCCAACTCGCTGAGTCATCTCCTAGACTCAACGAGTTTGATCAGTAACATAAAAGGTTGGGGGACCACGACCCAACTCGCCGAGCTGTATGAATAACTTGTCGAGTCCCCCATACTCTAAACCCATTCAATCGTTTCTAGTTGGGTTCAATGCTTCCAAACCATAGATTTGGTCCCCTAGGACTAAGTTACCACGTAAAGTTGTTAACTTTACGTTCATGCATGGTGTCATGAAGCTAATAACACCAAAACTCAACTCCTAAAGAGATTTAAGGCATGGAGAAGGGCCAAGACTTAAAGTTGGCAATTTTGAGTCTCATAAGGCCATGGACATCTAGATCTGAAGTCATAACTCCAAAACATGCTTGCATCCATGAATGGTTCCAAAATAGGCTCCTTAAGGCCCTAAACGACTCCATGAAGAGATCTAGTAAACGGATAGTCAAGGTATAGACTTTATACCTTAATAAGGCTGCTTTGACAAAGAAATATCTAGATCCAAAGCTTCTTCCTTCAACCAAGCACTTCTAACTTCCACTCTTTCAAGGAAATACCAAAGAATCACTATCTTTTCACTCACACACACACACACACTAAAAAGGCTCAAGATCACGAATTAGGGTTTTGCTGGATTGAGGGAAGTGATGAGGGAGGCCACAAAAAAGTGTTAAGGTCCTTAAATAGAGTGAAAACCCTAAAAATTAGGGTTTCACTATGGCAGCCCTACTCGTCGAGTTGAGGCTTCTTAATTCGTCGAGTAGACTTCAAGTCCCGCGTCCAAGATTCGTTTCTACTCGACGATTTTGGGGCCTCCGACTTGTCGAGTCCCTTTGCAAAAATGAATAAATTGACTTAAAATACATACCAAGATTCAGGCGTTACAGTGAGTGTGGGCGGGCCCGATATACGAGTGTGGGCGGGGCCCGTATCTCAGTGATTGGGGGCCGATATACGAGTGTGGGCGGGGCCCATTATGTGCTTAATTATGTATGGTATGAGGTATCTTTGGGAACTCACTGAGTTTTGTGCTTACAGTTTTCATTTTATGTTTCAAGTACTTTGGTTTTCAAATGGAAAAGCTTGGGATGATTGCAGAACACACACCACATGTTTCTGCATTCTGTGATTTACTTTGATTCGATGATGTTTTGCTAAATCTTAATTACCTTGGTTTTATAGAAATGATATGTATTAACGATTTATTAATCTAAAAGAGAAAATTTTATGTCATTAGGATTGGGACATTACAAGATTTCTCCATCTCCGTCGTTGCAAAGAGTATCACCATCGACGACCCTTCCGATAAAGCACACCCTTGAGACCGGCGGTACATCAACCCATTGTGAAACCGACAATAATATGAGATTCATCAATTTCTTCCCCCGAGTTTTAATTTGAGGTTCATCAATTTCTTTACATGAGGTTTGATTTGAGGTTCGTTGTTGGTCTAATTTTGTTTCAAAGTTCGATTTTGGTTTTCTGATTTGCTTGGGTTTAAGTTCGATTTTGTTTTGATTTGGTGTTCTTTTGGTCTTTGTTCAAGATATAGCCGAAGCAGAGAAATCGAGTATGGTGAAGGGTAGATTGGAATCGAAGGTCCTGGTGGAATCGATATTACATCCCATGGAATACCGCTCAATAGAAAATCGTCGACGCTGAGGCTTTTTCCGACGAACAAAAACCCAGACCCCATTCTTGCCCTACCTTCCCATGTATATTTTCATGTTCCACTCACATCCGCCTCTGGGTTTGTACAAATTTGATTTATGAATTCGATTTCTTGATTTGATTTTTGGTTTGAATGAATTTCTAAGTTAGATTTATGATTTCACTTCTTTATTTGATTTCCATATTTGATTTATAGGTTTGAATGTGTTATGATTCATAAGTTAAATGGATTTATTGGTTTGTATTTTTGCTATTTTTGAACATCCATGGTGGTGGTGATAGATGGATAGAGGTGGTGACGGGATTGATTTTTTAAATAATGATAAAAGCAATTATTTAAAAATAAATTAATTAGAAAAAAATAAACTAAGAGAAAAATGGTCATTTTATGTCTATCAAGGACAAAATACGTAACAAATAAAAGTTTTAGGGACTTTTCAAGTTAAAAAATGATTTAAGGACCAAACATGCAGATTAACCGAAACCACAGGGACCATCTGTGTAATTTACTCTTATTTATTTTATCATTTATATTTTCACTTGAATTAAAAGCGTACCCTTCTCCCCTCCCAGTTAACTGTAATTCCGACGAGATTTCTGGATTGCAAGATTGCACGCATCGGAGCTTCAAACGACGTCGAGAATCTTCTGTCCAGGCTTGCGATATATGTATTAGCTGAAGGGGTTTTCAAACGCCGATTTAGAAATCTGAACATTGTGAACTCGATCACTGTAAACGGCATACGTGAAGGGGTTTTCATCAATTTCGAACCTTGAGCGACGATTTGTGTTCAGAATAGGTAATTTCTATCAGATCTCGTTTATGTGTTCATCACCAGTATATAAATTTTTCTTACAGCTCAGCAATTATTAACATTTCAACTAATTTTCCCTCAATGTTGATGAAATCAGTTAACGAATAAGGAAATGACTACTACTACCACCAGAACAGGCGTTCCAAATTCAGAAGCTGTTTCTAGAGGCTACAACTTCGCCTCTACGTGGGAACAGGTTCTGTTCTTGTCAATTTGTCATATCATTTACTGTTTCTTGATCTTAAAAGTCGTGTAGTTCCACAATTTTCAATTGGAATAGCTAAGTTGTTGGCAATATTTACTATTACAAAACTTGAATGTTAGCGGATGTATACATAGAAATGGGCTTTGTCAAATCGAAACTGAAAGAGAATGCTTTGAATAACATTTCTAACAGAAGGAGGAGTCTTACAATTAGGATTCCTCATTTGGAAGTTGAAGATCAGTTTCCAACAGTTTAAATATCAGTGTGATGTATAACTGTGAGTGGCCAAATTGAGGAAATTTAGTCTTGTTGCACCAGAATTGCTTTTTTCCTACTTCTTTAGAAAGTGAACTCCAGTGGTGGGAGGGTGGATGAAACTTAACAATGTATAACACTAATGATATCTTACTGGAAGTTATAAGGTGAAATTGAGGAAATTTAGTCTTGTTATGTACCTGTGCATCTTTTTCACTCAATAATATATTGAAATGCTGTCTTATTTAGGTGCTTATCCAGTGCTTGTTTTTATTCTACAGAATGCTCCCTTGACTGAGCAGCAACATGCGGCAATAATAGCACTCTCTCATGCAGTTGTGGATCGACCATTTCCTTCCAAATTGGTGAGTTCTTGCTTGTACATAACATTTACTTGAATGTGCATCATGCCTATTGCATAATTTGCTGATATTGTGATCAATAATATGGTCTACAGTCACAGGAAAATATATCCAGAGAGAATAATGGTTTATCTGTTTCAACAAAGCATGGCACTGTGGAAGAATCTGGTGAAATAGATGGTGTTTTGGTCAATACAAACCAGGTATGTAACAGGTCTCAGCCTGGATTTCATTACAATATGCTTTTCTTGATGAATTAATGGACACTCATTGACCTTGAATCTTAATACAGTTTTACAAGTGGTTTACAGATCTTGAAGCAGCAATGAAATCAGAGGTTAGTAGCATGTCTTTCCTCTTTCCCCTGTTGTTTTCTTGTTTTCCTTTGAGCAACCATTGGCTATCACTTCACATCTGATTTATAATACTATTTCATAGACAGAAGAGAAGTATCAACAATATGTTAGCACCTTAACTGAAAGGATACAGACATGTGATAGTATTCTTCAGCAGGTATACATAAACTTTTGTTCCATGTTTTTGTAGGTTTACCTAGTTGACAAGTCAACTTAACCATTACACTTTTCAGGTGGATGAAACCCTTGATTTGTTCAATGAATTACAAATGCAACATCAAGTAGTTGCAACAAAGACCAAAACTCTTCATGATGCATGTGACCGAATGGTGGGGTCCTGTTTGATTTTATAATTAATATCAGTAACATATGTTTAATCGTATCTGAGTGTTTGGCTAATTATTCTTTCTACACTGCAGGTAATAGAGAAACAACGATTGATCGAGTTTGCAGAATCCCTTCGCAATAAACTCAATTATTTTGATGAACTAGAGAATGTAAGAGTATTATTTATAGCCTAAATCAACTAGTTTCTAATAAAGATTTTGTTAAATTAAGTCTTGTTCATACTGTGTATTGCAGGTTGCTACCAGCTTTTATTCTTCAAATACAAATGTTGCAAGTGAAAACTTTCTTCCACAACTTAAAAAACTCGATGATTGCATCACGTAAGTAAATTACTCAACACTAGTATGTATTTACTTGGTTCAAAATTACTATTCTTTTCATATATTAATGCATCAGTTTTATTGGATGTTTAGGTATGTTGAAAATAATCCTCAGTATGCTGAATCCAATGTTTATCTGGTCAAATTTCGTCAACTTCAAGTAAGTAACACACTTTTCCTTCTAAAAATCAGGTTTTTAATTTCCCCAATTTGAATTTTGCTTGACATTTTATCGAGTTAACATAATTACAGTCTCGAGCCTTGGGGATGATACGTGCTCATGTTCTTTCTGTTCTCAAAAGTAGTACTTCTCAGGTAAATATTTTGAAGCAAAGCACTTTTACTTTACTAGAACAAAAATGTTTATTTTATTTTAATTTTTTTTTTTTTTGTACAGGTTCAAACAGCACTCAAGGGTAGTGGTGGAAATAAAGCAACTGTTTCTGAGGGTGTTGAGGCATCTATCATATATGTCCGCTTCAAGGCAGCTGCAAGTGAGGTAAAAAAATATCTTACTTTCTATATGATGATCCCTTTAACCCCATTAATAAAATAAACCTAATAGTAGCCACATATGCACAGCTTAAACCAGTACTTGAAGAAATCGAAAGAAGATCTTCAAGGAAAGAGTATGTTCAAATTCTTTCAGAATGTCACAGAATATACTGTGAACAACGCCTATCTTTGGTGAGTTTTCACTTTTTTTTTCAGAAATTTTCAGTATATGATCTGATTGTAATTATTCATCTTCTTTATGTCATCCAGGTAAAAGGCATAGTATCTCAAAGGATTTCAGAATATTCCAAAAAGGAGACTTTACCTTCTTTAACCAGATCCGGATGTGCATACTTGATGCAGGTATCTAATTTATAATGTTTTTGCCTTTATGTATTCATATATGTAAAAAGAGTATAAAAATTCTGTTTGTATTGTAATCACTTTGACAGGTTTGCCAGCTGGAGCACCAACTGTTTGACCATTTCTTCCCATCAACTTCAGAAGATATAACAAGTCTGGCTCCTTTGGTAGATCCACTGTAAGTTATAAATGGAATTCTTTTATATAATCTTTAATGTGTATTTGTTGAAAATTGAAATGCTGCTTTCGTGTTTACAGATGTACTTTCTTGTATGATACACTGAGACCAAAGTTAATCCATGAAACAAATCTTGATGTTCTTTGTGAACTTGTGGATATTCTCAAAATAGAAGTTATAGGAGAACAACTGAGCAGAAGAAGTGAATCTTTGGCTGGAATTCGGCCCACATTAGACAGAATTTTAGCAGATATTCATGAAAGGTTAACCTTCCGTGCTCGAACACATATTCGTGATGAGGTATTATGTCATTTCATATTATCCTTTTATTGAAATAATTTCATTACTAATAAGCTGTTATCTCCATAGTTTAAATTCTGTTTCATGTTCATCTTAGATAGCAAATTATCTCCCTTTGGATGAAGATCTGGATTACCCTGGAAAGCTGGAACAATCGCCTGAGATCAAATCAGATCCCACTTCTGTAACTAACTTCTTAAATCACCTTTTTAATCCTATATATGTTTATATAAATTCTATAATTTTTAAATTATTAATTTGCAGATTGAACTGAGTTCAGATGTTGTCAAGACTTGGTACCCTCCACTGGAAAAAACCGTATCCTGTCTTTCAAAACTATATAACTGTCTGGAGCAAGCAGTTTTTACTGGCCTTGCACAGGTGTGTGAATTTTCAACATCTCATAATATTTTTTAGTTTTTATTTTTTTAATTCAATTCCTTTTTTTTTCTTCCATTCTTCAGGAAGCTGTTGAGGTTTGCTCTTTATCCATCCAAGTAAGTGAATTTAATTGCTTTAGATTTCTTTTTATGTTTAATCTACAGTTATTTTAAGGTGTTTGAATGTTTCATTTTATTTGTTTGCTACAGAAAGCAAGCAAACTTGTTGCAAAAAGATCATCACAAATGGATGGACAACTTTTTCTCATCAAGCATCTTCTTATATTAAGAGAACAGATTGCACCTTTTGACATAGAATTCTCAGTCACACACAAGGAACTGGATTTCTCCCATTTGTTGGTTAGTATCTACTTCAACTTCTCCTTTTTCAAAAAAAAAAAAACAATAATCTCTTAGAAGAATCTGAAAGTTTGTATTCATTTGTATGTGATCACTTCAGGAGCATCTGAGACGAATCCTTAGAGGTCAAACCTCGTTATTTGATTGGTCAAGGTCAACTTCTTTGGCAAGGACACTGTCGCCTCGAGTTTTGGAAAGTCAAATTGATGCAAAGAAGGTATACAGTTAGTAATTCATGATTTGTTACTTTTTTTTTGATTTAATTATATTGGTTTTTTGTATTTTTGTATTATTAAATGTAGGAACTTGAGAAAAACCTGAAAGCCACATGTGAAGAGTTTATCATGTCAGTCACTAAGCTAGTAGTAGACCCCATGCTATCCTTTGTTACAAAGGTTAGTTATTTATCTTCTCTCTTTTTCAGCAAAATAAATAAGGGGACAACCTGAATAAACATTTTTTTTGTGTTTCTTGAAGGTGACAGCTGTCAGGGTGGCATTGTCATCAGGTGGTCAAAATCAAAAGTTAGAGTCAGCTATGGGAAAATCACTCAAGGAGCATGCGTTTGCTTCACCAGATAAGGTTGCTGAAATCGTGCAGAAGGTATGTGCTTATAAATCCATTATTTTTTAAACCAATTATTATTATTATTTTTTAAAAGTTATATTGTTTTGGTACAGGTGAATGCAGGCATGCAGGATGAGCTGCCAAGAGTGATGGAGAAAATGAAGCTTTATCTACAAAATCCATCGACACGTACAATACTTTTTAAACCAATCAAGTAAGATTTTTAATCTGCATTCCCTCAAATATCTTTAAGATTCTTTTAGATGTTTAGAATGAGGGAGTTGAATAATTTGATGTTTTTTTTTGTTTAGGACGAATATCATAGAAGCTCATGAACAAGTAGAATCATTGCTGAAAAAGGAGTACTCTCAGGAGGAAATTGATAACATAAAGATGGTGTCCATTCAGGAACTTCAAGCACAGCTTGACAATCTTATATAGAGTTTGACAATTCCAAATGTTTTGTAGAGATACCAAAAAGATCAAGGTACATGAAACTCATCAAACCTATATTAGGATTTCACAAGTTTTGTTTCAAGGCTTTTCATATTATCTGTTTTTTCTTTTTTTATTGTGAAGAGGCATATGTATTTCTGGCCTTCCCTCATTTTATAACAAGGTTTTTAAAAGATACAGATATTTAAAAGAAAAAAAAAAATCAACTATAAGGCCATAAAGTAAAAATTTTCTTATCCCAAAACAAAAATTATAGTCAGGTTTTAAGATTTTGCCCTTCAAGGCGAAAACCTTCCTCAAATTAAGTCATGTTATGTCTTTTTAGTTATTCTTTTTAACTTACAGCATTGGATTGTTTTGGTTAAATTTCTTTTATATGAAAAGCAGTAATAAAAGAAACTTGAAAAAACAAATTTGAAATGTGAAATATATAAAAGTAACCTGACAAAATGAGGCGATAATACATTCGCGAGCTTTTATTCCTTCCACATTCTCATGTGTTAAGGAGATCAACGTAATGGGGCCTTGATAAAGAGTTGTATACACATTTAGTACTCGTGAGAAATTGAATTTATCTTCTTCACTATGCAACTGTAAGGACCTCATTATTGACTCGCGGTCTTCCTTGAATATTTGCACAGGCATTGAACCAACCTCTATTTAAGTCCAAATTGATGATAATTGACGGGTCATTATTGCTAAAGAAATGGTTTTGTATATTTCAAACAACACCGATATAAGTGGATGTTCTATCTTTCGTCTTCATACACTTTCTTCCAGCGATTATTCCACTAAGTCAATAGGATCCTATCAACCTACTTCTCATACAGAAGAGTTGTCTACACGTCTTGATGAACCGTCCATTGTATGGTCTAAAAAACTATTTAATTAATTTCATAATCATTTTCCAAAATATTTAAACATCAATTGTGGATAAAAACAAGATGGGGCTAGCCCACTTGACTGACAAAGTATCTAACAAAGAGGTCATGAGTTCATTCCTAGACATATACTAACTGTCCATTCTAAAAAAACCATTTGTGGATAAAAAGTCCTAATATTTCAACTCTAATGTTTTAAATGTTCAATTAGTAGTTTAGTTATCAAAGGTTTACAATCAATATCAATGCATAAGTCATCATTCAAAATAACATCATGAATCATCAAAACATCAATGCAATGTTTTTTGTTTCTAAATCCCAACCTCTGTTAACTCAAATCCAATCTTTACCTATGTCATCGTTAATAGGGAAGCACATAGCTAAACAATATACATGTGGGTCATCATACCTACAATAATATGCCTATTACACAAGATCAACATATGAGGTAACTAGCCTCACGCGCAAATGAGGTATCTATAGAATGCCATCATCGTTGTACATTTGTCTTCGTTGTTTAGGTAACTAGGATAATCGTTTGTCACACAAGCCATCATTCCATCCTAAGTAAATCTACAAGTTCGAAAAGTAATTGCAAAATATCACGTTTTACCCTGATTTGCTATATAAAACTCAATCAAAACAATTTTCATGGTTACACATTATACATATAAGTAGTCACAAAACATAGATGTATAATAACACATGAAAACTAAACATTTGAAGTCATGGAAGTATGGGATATTTATTCTTGAGTAATAACTCACCTTAAGTGGTTGAACAAGCTCCCTTCACTTCTAAGGTTGTTGGAGTATTTAGTGGTTACCTAAAGTTAACAATAGTTAGATCATTTATTCCTCAAACGTGTACTAAGGTGTTGTTTGTTTTTTAAGAGGTAAAATATTTGTTGTCCACAGACCACATCTGCAAGCATCTACAGAAGAAAAAGCTGACCAAATTTTTGCAGTCTCCAAGAAGATTATTTAGTTTTTAACGTCTAAGCTGTTAAAATAAACTGAAATATAAATGAACTTACTTTTAAACTTAAAAGAGTTTTTCAACACTGAAATGTAATGATTTCTAGTTTTATAGCACTGGAATATAATTCATACAACCACAATCTATATATATATATATATATATATATATATATATATATATATATATATATATATATATATATATATATATATATATATATATATATATATATATATATTAAATTGTTCATTCCATATTTTAGCAATTTCATCATGTAAATGAGCCATATGTTCCCGATTCGTTGAACTACCATGGCCTTCGAACAAGTAAATATTTCAAAGAATTTTATTGGACTTATTTATCTATATCAAATAGTTACATAAATAAAAATATTGGCTAAATAAAAAAAACCAACATTTAGGCTTTACGTAAATTAGCTGGTTATTTAAAAGATTTAAAAAATATAAAATTATAGAACTTATAATAAAAAATTAAATAAATATATTTGTTATTTTTTAATATATCAAGGAAAAAAAAGAATAGAGGAATACATGGGTTTGTGAAAAAAAAAACAAGAAAAAAAAAAGAAAAAAAATGGTGCATGTATTTGCTTGTCTTAAGTTATTTATATACATTTTTTCTTTTTTATTTTTTTTTATCTAGAAAATGTCTATGAGAAATAACATAGGAGACAACTAGACATAATTTGGACTTCATTTGCAAAAGTTACAAAAATTGGGTTTCTCCAATAGGAGTTTGACCAAAGTTAAATTAACAAAAGATTTTGAAATGATGTGGGCTAGGTCTTCGACAAATATGATAGCCAAAATCGATTTTAAAGAATTTTCAAGTCGTTAGATCAAGTCACATGGCCACATCCAAGTTTAAATCATTTTTCAAGTCAATTGATCAAGTTTAAATCATTCCTAACTCCAATCTTTTTAGTTCCGATGACGTAGCTTGATCAAGTACATTCCACTAGGAGTAGATATTTTTCATGTCTAGTTAAGTTTGAAGCTCTATGGTGTTTCTATTGAAGATCTAACTCTTGTTTCATCACCCCTAATCATAGAAGGTAGAATTATTCTCTAATTATTCATATAACATGTCTAAGGTTTGTAAGATTTCTCCAAATCCGAATCTCCATAATTAATTCTAGTGTTTGTTTGATTTTGTAACATTGATTCTTTTCCTAGTTCATCATCATACAACAACTCCTTATAATTGTTTGATTTGAAGTTTGAGCAAAATTTTAGGGGGATTTTCTAACCTTGGCTTCTATGAACTCGAAATTTGTGTTTTGATTAATGAAATTATCAATCATTTAACGGTTAAGCCGTTATATCATTAAATATTCTAAGATCAAGTTAGCAAATTATGCTTCTAATTGTGCGTGTATCGAGTTTTTGGAGGTTTTGAGCTTAATGTTAAGAAATGATTAAGTTCTAAACTCTTATGACAACTTAATTTCATGTGGAATACATTCTATATCTTTTATGTGTGCAATTTGAATGAGGTTCATAGGTCAAATGAGGCGAAAATGCAAATGTTGGGCCATGCCTCCAATGAGGCTTCTAGTTCAGTTTTTGGAACTTCTAGTTATTAAATCCTTAGTTTAAGTATGTTAATCTTCATGCTTTTCATGTCTGTAATTAGATTTATTAATCATTATTAGGAGTTTAAAAGTCTATTGGAACCATTCATGAAGCATTATGACCATCAACAAAGTACATTACCTTGTGAGAAAAATTGCATGTTTTAAGTGACCTATATATTTCCCATGGGTCGTGTGGTTTTCATTTGTAAAACACAAGGGTCATGTATCTTGTTCTTTCAACGTCATAATTACTTTTGGCCGCCTCCATTTTTACTCTAGGTATAAGTAATGAATGGTTTGGGGTCAAGATGACTTAAGAAGGTTTAGTGACACTTATTTACTTAATAAGGGGGAACAAATGAAGTATACTTATCTATAATTATACATGTATAAGTGAAGATTAAGTTGCCTAGCTATTTATTCACGAGTTAATGTAAGAACTTGATACTATATTGAGGTGAGTTTCTACCCATAGATACATGTTACCCTAAGTGCAATGTGACTACTATATGATAATTATGTGCATTCATGACTTCTGTCTTGAAAATAAAATCATTTTCAATAAATATTGGTTAAGAGTTTTAAAAAGGTTTTTGCATCATTTAGATGCATATTCATGTTGGATAGGTTTAGATTGAGAGTTCACTTGGACTAGAGATCCCAACATTGGCTAATGATTGACGACGTAATTCTAGAACACCTCACTTGTGTGTGACGACTGGCTATCCTACATGTGGTATAGTGAGATGACACACTAATACCTAGTATTTTAATGAACAAGAGGATGCATATGTGCTTTGTGTTATACTACGATCAACTCACTGGGCAATAAATGTATGAAGTTTACAATACATTAAGCCTAGATCTTTTTCATCAATTTATGAGTTGGGATATGAGATTGATTTGGGTTGTGAATATTTTGATACTTGCATTGCATTCCTTATTTATGAAACTCTTCTTATACTATGAATTTGTTGGCTTTCAAATGATTGAATTGTAGTGATTTCATCCCTCACGTGGGAAACTATTTTTTATTGGAATTTGCAAATATTTTCAGGAGTTTGACCTTAGGAATCAGATTGGTGAATTATCCTTTCTTCGTATAAGGTTTGACTCTGAGATTAAATCATTAGGCATCCTTTTCCTAACCTATTATTTTGATGTGTATCCAGACTAGATGGATTTATGAAGGTTAGAAGACTTAGCTGGACTTTTGAGAATATTTATGAAGTAATGACACTTTTACATTCGTGATGTTATTAAATTGGATACTTCCTCACATATTTTGGAATATGATGTTTTATGAGTTTTGTGACCGTATTCTCCAAAAATCACTAAGCTTAAATAATTTTGAATATGAAAACCTATTTATATTTTCAAATGACACATATGATGGGTATTTCAATTGAGATTACCATTTAAACAGTCTTCCCACACATGATTCACGAGACAGTCTTCCCACACATGATTCACGAGCTTTGTTGCCACCGTATATCCATAAACCTACAATTGGAGTCAGAATATAATAAGACAAGATATAAGCTATTTTGGAAAATATGCAAAACAAATGCAGGCAATCAAATTTCCTTGAAAATATGGTGGCATTATGCCATCTCGTACCGAACGCGTGTAAAAACCTAGACGAAATCGGATACAAAAAGTGGTCATATGCATACTTTCCCACCATACTTTATAATGTAATGACATTTAATGATATTGAGTCCATAATCACGTTAACAAAACATGCATGAAAATACCCAATTATCGTGCTAGTTAAATTTTTTGAAGCACGGTGCAAGAGTGGTATTGTAAACTTCGACAAACGGGAGATAAAATAAAAAATTGCATACATATAATTGATTTGATCTACTTGTATGAATAAAATATATTTTTCCATTTCATGCCCTAGAACTTAAAGGGTATCTCACCAAATATAATAATGATAAATTAAAGAGGAGAGTTATATGTTCATCAACGTGCATTGATTTTGCAATGGCATGCCACATTTTTTGAAGTAAATGACAATAGTAAAAACAGGGACAAGATTTTTATGAGCACTTTTTGGTGGGAGTTGTTCCGTGTGCAAACGGATGGTCAATCGGAGATCGTCAACAAGTCCCTGGAACTATATCTCTGCTATTTTTGTTCAAAGAAAACCAAGATAGTGGGCACGGTGGCTCCAATGGGCTGAATTCTGTTACAATACCGCTTATCACACATCAACCCACTTCTCTCCATTCAAGATAGTCTACGGGAGAGATCCACCAGGGATTTATCGAATACCTTGTAGGAGCACGGGGGTCTCGTCCCTCGAGGAACAACTCATCGAACGGGATAGCTTATTGGATGATTTGAGAGGCCATATTATGTACGCGCAACAGAAGATGAAGATTCAAGTGATCAGAAGCGTAAGGAACTCAGCTTCGAAGTGGGAGAGAAAGCATATCTCAAACTACAACCTTATCGACAGAAATCAGTGGTACAGAGAGCTTGGCAAAAGCTAGCTGTCCGCTACTATGGACCGTTCCTAATTCTGCAAAGGGGAAAATGACTTAAGAGACCATCGAAGTTTTAAATTCGTTTAAAAAAAACCATTCAAGTATTACATGTTTAAAAAATACCATCAAACTAAGACATATGTTCAAAAAACACCAACGAAGTACATGTTATGTTCAAAAATACCATCTCTACGGTTTTGAGTAACTTACAGATTTAGTCCCTAACTTTTTTTTCTTAACTCAGACGGTCCCTTTAGTTTAAATTTGCTTCGACTTCAGACCCTTATCGAGTTAAAAGACTAATATACCCTTATTACATTCATTTAACATTATTTTTATTATTTATTAATTATTTATAGAATTTATGTTATTATTATTTAATAAATATATCAATTGTATAAATAATTAAAAAGTAATAAAAATAAACGTTAAATGAAACTAATAAGGGTATATTAGTCTTTTAACTCGATCATGGTCCGAAGGCAAAATAAATATAAACACTAGGGACCGTCCGAGTTAAGAAAAAAAGTTAGGGGCTAAACATGTAAGTTACCCCCAAACCATAGAGATGGTGTTTTTTGAACAGAATATGTACTTCGTTGGTGTTTTCTGAATATATGTCTTAGTTTGATGGTGTTTTTTGAGCATGTAATACATGAATGGTGTTTTTTGAACAAATTTGAAACTTCGATGGTCTCCTAAGTCATTTCCCCTTCTGCAAAGCATTGGTAACGTTACGTTGCTTATAAATTGGACCTGCCAGAAGGGGCAAAGGTCCACCCCGTCTTCCGTGTCTCTCAATTAAAAAAAGTAGTCGGAGATAGAGCAATGCAACCTGAACTTCCCCCACAACTGACACACAACCTCGAGTTAATACTGGTACCAGAAGCTGTGTTAGGGGTTTGTCAAGGGAATAATGAGAAAGGGCAACAGATGGAGGCACTTCTCAAATGGAAGGACAGGCCGAAATTTGATTCTACGTGGGAAGAATTTGAGAACATACAAGGATTGTTCCCAGAAGTCGATCTTGAGGACAAGATCAGTCTTTTGGGAAGGGGTAATGTTACACACCCATCACTCCAGTTCACCTATCACAGGAGAAATAAAAGGGGGCCACGAGATCATGGGAAGCAACCAGGGGAGGATTCCACTAATGATGTTAGCCAATAGAATAGTAGAAGGGTAATTTGGGAATTAGTGTTTTATGCTCATTTATATATATATATATATATATATATAGCAGGATAGTCGGTGGTAGAGGCAGGCAAAGACTAGAATTGTTGTGGCTCCATACCGTTCAAAATAACCACTAATAAACACAACACCTTTTCATTTGATCATCAAGGGTGGTACTTCTGCCTCTTTTGAATGTTGAGTAGTAACCATCTCTTGAGTTAATGTCGTTCTTTTTAACAAACTTCGAATCATCGTATCTTCCTTTTTTACTATAGGTTAACTCAATTGGAGAGTAACATGATTAATTTTTAAACATAAATAGAAGTTAATTCAACACCAACAAATAGTCAATTAGGAGGGAGGATGGCAGACTGAGAGTCAATAGCAAGGCTCTAATTTTGAATTATATAACAACCATATGGGGAAGAAGGTAAATTTAATTTCTCCCAACTAACAAATGCATACGACAACTCAGGGCCATATCGTTGTCTTC
This sequence comes from Lactuca sativa, assembly GCF_002870075.4. Taxonomy (NCBI): domain Eukaryota; kingdom Viridiplantae; phylum Streptophyta; class Magnoliopsida; order Asterales; family Asteraceae; genus Lactuca; species Lactuca sativa. The sequence continues at coordinate 63,294,811 of NC_056631.2, read as the reverse complement.
GAGGCTGCAATGGAATGTGGAAGCAATAAGAGGGTGTTTGGCTTAGCTTTTAAGGAGCAAAAGTCAGTTTTGTAAAATGACTTTTTATAAAAGTTGTTTATTAAAATGTGTTTGAATTAGTTTTTTAGGGGCAAAAGTCAAAAGTTGTTTTTAAAAAGAGTTTGGTTTAACTTTTACATGTAAAATGACTAAAAAATACATACTTTTAAAAGTTTCAAAAGTTTGAAGGGGTTATAAAAGTAATTTAACTTTGAAGGGATTCAAAAGTTTCAAAAAGTCAGGTTTAGGTGACTTTTCAAAAAGTTCATTTTCCTTATATCCGAAAAGTAGCTCTTAAAAGATCTTTCGCCTTTACCAAACACCTTTTAGCTTCTTTTTAAAAGATAAAAACTAAAAGATGTTTTAAAAGATAAAACAAACACCCTCTAACATCTTATGAAAGTACTATTTCTCCGCATATCGGTGTTAGGGGGTGTTCGGATAAATAGTTTTTAGCTTATTAGCTTATTGCGGTGGGAATAAGCATTTTTTAAAAATGTGTTTGGATTAGCTTATTGCGCTGAGAATAAGCAATAAGCAATAAGCATTTTCAAGTGATTGGCAAACAAGACAGCTTACATGTGTAAAATGACCAATAAGCAATAAACATTCTCCCATTGCTTATTAAAATCAGTTTATTTGGCTTATTCCTACCACAATAAGCTGATTTTTAAAGACTTCTATTCAAACACTTAAATTTGCTTATTGCGGTGAGATTAAGCAATAAGCAATAAGCAATAAGCAACCTATTTTTTTCCCTATCCAAAGCTTTTGCAGAAAAAACTAAGGGTGCGTTTAGATACGAAAAAATGAGCCGTTTTTCGGAAAAAATTCCAAGAAAAATAAGAATTTCATTTTGTAAACACGTTTAGCTCAATCATTTTTCTAAATTTTTCATGGAATTTTCGTTTTCTAAAATTACAAACAACATAGAAAATTTTAGAAAAATGATAATCATTATTTTCCATATTTTTATAATTCTAAAAAATTCTAAAATATAAACACACACCCACCCCACCACCACGACACTGCTAGCACCACTGCCACCCCCGACAACGCCAATACCACCCCACCACCACTACAACCATCAACATCACTACCACCATCGCCGCCACCATCAACATAACTGCCACCATTTCGAATGAAAACTGAAAACGGAAAACGAAATTGAAACCGGGAAATGAAAATTGTTTTTCCACAACTAAACGTGACCTAAAGCATGGGTGTAGCAAGGTGAAGTTCATAGCTTTGATGGTCATTTTTCTTGTACTTTGGAAAAATATGGTCATATGGAGATATATCTCTTCAACATATGGTCGTTTTAGAGAATAACTCTAAAAGTTTTTATCTGTAAAATAAATTGATGATCAATAATTAAATGGCTTTTAATGAAAATTAAACAATTACCAATCAAAAAATAACGACTTATAAATAAATAGCTCTTCACAAACCAGGACTCCCCTATAGATTTTAATTTATACATAAGACTGATCGATACAAACACAAACACAAATACAATTTAATATAAATAAAACTGCAAAAGCTTCAAACAGTTGATGCAATTGCTGCCATATCCCTGTTTGATCTATTGTATTTCATGTGGCTCTTAACCAGCTGTCCCGCTGCTATTGCTGACATCAGCGACAGCTCACCTGCCAAAACCGAACCAGCAACCACACTCGCCAACAGCCTCGCATTTGACCCCGGTGACCCAATGCTTGCACCCTTCACTCCAAGTAGGTTCAGACATGCTGACTGTGATGCCAGCTGTGTCCCTCCTCCAACCGTACCAACCTAATATAAAGTATAAACAAACATACACCAAATCAATATGACCATTTTACCCTTCACAATGTTTGTATCAAGTCAAACATTTATCCATAGAGTACTTGATAGGAAAAAAAAAGGGAGAAAGAGGGCCACATGTAAACTAGGCTAGCTGTTGTTTGAAGGGTTAAATGCACCTCCCTAACTGTAGCCGATTTCTTATTTTAGGCAATGTATGTTTTTTACTTAAAATGGGAACATGATTTAGCTTCTGTCCACAATTGCTAAAAATAGATATAGGACAAAATAACACATGTGCAACAATCATCATCAATGCCTGATGGACAAACAATTGAAGTATGTGGCTATTTTGCATAAATTTGGCTATAATTAATAGTACATTGCCCAAAACAAGAATTGGTTTTGTTTTAGTTTCATTCTGTTGTTTAATGCATTCTTAATATAAAGGATTATCAAAGATTAGAAATCATAATGATCCTGATTTTAATTTATAGAGAAACTGAAGGGATACCTCAATTGAAGGCATAGTAACGGATATGTGGAGGTCTTTTCCATTATTGACAGCCTCCATCATGGTTATGCAGTGGGAGCTCTCAATGTTTTGGGCAGGATCTTGACCAGTGGCTATGAAGACTGCAGACACAATATTGGCGGCATGGGCATTGAAGCCACCAAGAGAACCAGCAATGGCTGAACCAGTTAAGTTCTTGAGCATGTTAAGTTCTACAAGACCATGAACTGTTGTTTTAAGAACTTTTTTCACAATCTCTTCACTGATCACTGCTTCACAAACAACAGACTTCCCACGCCCTTCGATCCAGTTCACGGCAGCAGGTTTTTTGTCCGAGCAAAAGTTTCCTACTCAAATTGACATTTCATAACACATTCAAGAATCCATGGTTGCTGATTGCTCCAACATATGAAGTTAAGAGAAATGGAGGGCTTACCAGATATGCCAATCACATCCATGTCTGGGAAATCATTTTGAAGAAAGTCTAACACGTTTTGGACACCCTTTGATACCATGTTCATTCCCATAGCATCACCTGTGCTGCAAGTGAATCTGATGTACAGATTTTTCCCAGCGATTGAGCATTGAATGTTTTGGAGCCTGCCGAATCTGCTTGATCTGTTTATAGTAAAAGATAAGATCGATTATGAACCAGAAACTAGTTTTGTACGGAGTTGAACCTATCAACATCAGATATGGCGATTGCATATGATAATTACATGACTGTTACCTGTCTAATGCAGCTGAATTCGGATTTGGAACTTAGAGAATTAGATAGGAAAACTACTTATGTATATTGAAAAGAACTGATAGAGAGGGAACTTACTTATTGAAAACGACGCTTAATGTATCAAAATTGATGGCGTCTTCAAGAAAGAACTTGAGTTGTGAAGCTCTCTCCGCCGTGGCAAACCTTACAACAGGTGCTCTCGTCATTCCATCTTTCAAAAGAATCGCTGTAGCTCCACCGGATGCAAAAATAGCTTTACAGCCTCTGTTTGTGCTTGCAACCAAACACCCTTCGGTGGTTGCCATAGGCACCATGTACTCACAACCATTCAACAACAACGGGCCAGCGATTCCCACGGGTATCTGAACATAACCAACAGGCATCTCGCAACACTGCCCTAAAATCGAGTCATAATCCAAGCCTTCCAAGGGTAATCCTAACAACGACCTCCCCGTTGTTCTCTCCAACGCCTGCCGTCGAATCGAAGCAGCCCTAAGGCAGTCCCCGAGTTGTGACTCCAGAGAATACGACGAAACCGATCCACAAACCACAGACTTCACAATCTCCTCGTCCTCTTCAGACGCGAGAGCGAGAGACGGCAGTGGATCCATAATTCTAGGTTTAGGTTCAGAATGGTGTTCGACTTCACCTTCAAGCACAAAACTGTCTTCTTCGCCACGTGCGGTGGTGATAAAGGATTGCACGAAATCGATGCCAAAGAACCCTAGAAGGTAGATGAACGAGGCAATGAGGGAGACGATGGCGGCCAGCTCCGAGAGCGTCACGACATGGAGCGGCGTAGACGACCGGATCTTGTCACGCCAACGGTGAAGAAGGTAGTAGGCAACAGAGAAGAACAAAGTGAAGAAAATGCCATTTGTTAGGTAAAGAGGAAGCGGTAATGCATCCGACGCTTTAGGAACTGGCGACGGTGAGCGATCAATAACACCGGCCTTCGTGGAGGAAGGTGACCGATCTTCACCGTCAGTAACAGCCTTCTGTTGGTTGAGGAAGGTAGTGGATGGAGGTCTAGGAGGGAGTCTACGACGGAGATCCATAGTGTTGGCGTTTGGTGGGGACGATGGCCGACGTGCGTTAGTTTCGGAGGTAGGGGTGGGTTGTTTTATACAAGAGTAGAATATGCAGGCGTTAAGGCTAAAATGCGCTGGCGTGGGGTGTACGTTAGTGCTGTCATTTTCAATGGTTGTGGTACAACACATGGTGTGCACCCACCCCCACCTGTTCTTGTTTTCAAAATTGTTGATTTTTTTTTTTTTACTAACCGAACTTGAGAAAGAAAAAAAATACTACCACTCCTTATAATTTATAGGTAAATAAATATTTGAGGTCATTTTCGGCAATTGATTTATTTATATGATTGTAATCATATAACACAAAGATACTTCAGGGATATTCTAAAGTATCTTTTGTAAATGAGTTTATTTACAAAAATAACTATATTTTTTATCAAATATTGTATGCCAGAGTCGATTTCAGTCTCGGAGTTGTCGTTTACGTCTTGTTCCCGAGTTCTACTTAAGGAGGGAAATGAGAGGATACGGAGGGAAAGTGAGGGGTATCGAAGGAAAATCGTGTTCCCGAGTTTCATTAATGGAAGGAAAGCGAAGGGATGGGAAGGATTTTAGAGTCATATTTTACTTCCAAATTTTCCTCCCAAATTGGGTGGATTTGGGAAGAAAGTGAGGGGAAGGAAAATTTCAAGTTTTATTTTCTTTTTCCTCCTAACTCGGAAACACGAAAACATAAAATTTTCCTTTCATTTCTTTTCATTTCCTTCGAACTCGGGAACACGGTATAATGAATATTTTCCTTCCCCTCCCTTTCTTTCGGTCAAAATTTTCCTTTTCTTTCCTTTGATGAATTTAAAGAAAAAAACTAGGAAACAAGGCGTTAAATATTTTTTTATTAGAAACTAAATGTTGTCAATGTAATTTAAAAGTAAAAAGTCTATAAATTTTCACACCAACACTAAAATAAATGAAGTGTAAATTGCACAATGGTATCTCTGGTTTAGGTAATCTGATTGGTTAGTCCTTAATGTTTTTAACTAGGGTTTTTTTGTTGGTGATTTATTTCACTATTATTATTTAAATATAAGACAAAATTTCACAATTACTCCATGTGGTTTACAAAATATCGTATTTTGAGGACTTCCTAACAAAAAGTCACGCGACTGGTCTCTGTGGTTTGTAAAATCACATGAAAGGTCCTCCTGCCGTTAAATCTAACTTTCCTGTCGTTAGATTTTTAGGGAAAAGACTATTTTGCTCTTGTACCAATATTGCAATACACAACAAACCTCAAGGACCATTCGTGTAATTTTCTAAATATACAATTATATATATATATATATATATATATATATATATATATATATATATATATATATATATATATATTATAAATTTCGCAATTTTGTATATATATAAATTATAAATATAAATTTTATATATATGTATATATATAATTTCAACAATTTGATAAATTTTTTTTATCTCTTTGACATTTTGTCTATTTACTTGAATCAAAATAAATAAAAACATTAAAAAACAATACATAACTAAAATTATAAACTTAAATTCGATAAACCATATCGAAACTTTTTTTTTTTCTTAATTATGAAATGAAACGCTAATGTTTTTTTAATTTTATGTTGTTACGGTTTTTTTTTTTACTTCGATGCTCCATAGTTAATATCGTTAGCAACTTTATGTTTGCATTTATCATTATCATTATTTCGCATTTTGTTGTTTTTTTATATATATTTAGTTATTTATTATTATTCTATTGTGTTTATTTATTTTGATTCAAGTAATGTAAAATACTCTAATATATTGATACATTTTACACATTTCATATTTTTTGGTTTTTTTCGCATTTTTCTTATTAATTTTTGTTATTTATGTTTTTTGTAACTTTTTTTTATTTTGATTTGTGTGAATAAAAAAGTTATGTTTATTTTTTTTATTTATATTTGTAAATATAACTATTTTATTTAATCGAATGAAAAAAAATTACAAAAACCATAAATAACCAAAATTATAAAAAAAAAAAAAAACTAAAAAATTTCAAACACCAAAATTGTAATATACTCTACTATATTCATACATTTTACACTTTTTGGAAAAAGTCAAAAAAAAGTTATCAAGTTGATGAAAAATAACACGAAACAACAACAAAAAAAAGGAAATAATTAAAAAATAATATGAAAAAAATTAAAAAAATACGAAAAAACCAAAAAAAGATGAAAATGTAAAATGTATTAATATATTAGTGTATATTAGAATTTGGTGCAAAATTTGGGTTTTTTTTTTTATTTTTATGTTTCAATTTTTCATTAATTGAATCAAAATAAATAAAAACAATAGAAGAATAATAAATAATTAAAATTATAACAAAAATAGAAAACAAAAGGTCAAATAATGATAATGATAAATGCAAACATAAAGTTGCTAACGATATTAACTATGGTAGCATCAAAGTAAAAAAAAAATAAACCGTAACAACATAAAATTAAAAAAATAAAAAATAAAAAAAATAGTCTTTCATTTCATAATTAAGAAAAAAAAAAGTTTCGATATGATTTATCGAATTTAAGTTTATAATTTTAGTTATGTATGTTTTTCAATGTTTTTATATATTTTGATTCAAGTAAATAAACAAAATGTCAAAGAGATAAAAAAAAATTATAAAATTGTTGAAATTATATATATACATATATATAAAATTTATATTTATAATTTATATATATACAAAATTATGAAATTTAAAATATATATATATATATATATATATATATATATATATATATATATATATATAATTTCATATTTAGAAAATTACACGAATGGTCCTTGAGGTTTGTAGTGTATTGCAATATTGGTACAAGGACAAAATAGTCTTTTCCTATAAATCTAACTGCAAAAAAGTTAGATTTAACGGCAGGAGGACCTTTCATGTAGTTTTACAAACCACAGGGACCAGTCGTGTGACTTTTTGCTAGGAAGTTCTCAAAGTGAGATATTCTGTAAACCACAGGGACCAATTATGAAATTTTGTCTAAATATAATGAGATTGATTTGTTGACCAAAAACAATCTTGAGGAGTGCATACTTATTTGAGTTTTTTCAAGATTCAAAATGCACTGTCATTTATGGGAGAAGCCCCTGAATGAACGAAATGCCTTTGATACCGGGGCCTAAGAAGCAAATCCCCTGACTGGGTCTAGCTACCAGGTCAATGCGGAAATTTTTTATTTTGATTATGTTGCTTGGTTAAAAATACATAACAAATCTGATTTTTAGAAAATTGATTTGTTTTTTACTTTTGTCTTGACCCTGATTTAAACACGTTTTTTGTGAAAGTTTGAAACTACCTTGTAACAGTTTGAGCAGTTTTCAAACATAGAAGTTTATAATTCATTTTTTGTCATAATTTTGTGATACGTATATAGACAACAATTCTCCAACTTTAAATTCCCATCAGATGGCAAGTGGTTATGATTGTCAATTGCGACCAGAAACGAAGGATCAAAAGCTAATGGAAGTTGTTTCTCTAGCATAAACTTATGTTTGCATTGCAATAGGTTGCGAGTGCAGGAAGGATGTGAACGAATCTAAACAGTCGCAAGTTGTTGCAATCAATCGGGTTCAATTGTGAAAGAGTGGAAGGCGTTGGAGTCCCTTGCGAGCAATTGCGAGTACGGACGACTTGGTTGCGAATGTGACTTCAAGTACCAATTTGGTTGCGATTGGATGCGAGACGTTACGTTCTGAATAGCTTGGTTCCAATGGGCGTGGATACAATTTGCTTGTTGTTGGTTCTGAGGGACTTGGATGCGAAAGCTTGGATGGGAAACATACTTAGATGCAAAAGCTACTCAGTACCAATGGGATATATGGATGCGATGGATTGCTTGGTTGCAACTTTCTTTGGGATGTGATTCAGGTAAAACCTTGGATGCGAAGGGTCGACAGAATAGGAGGTTGCGAACGAAGACTGAATGGATGTGAAGGTTGCTGATGTGAACGGTGTTTTTTAGATGCGAAGCTACGTTACACGTGGAGCTTTCCTGGACGCCTTGGAAGTTGTAGCCACCTTTTCTCTAACGCCCGCATATTTGGGCTAGTCAATTTTGAGACAATAAGCGTCAAAAATGACTTTTTGATAGAAGAATATTTATAATAAATAATATTAACCAAGTTATAGTATATGTCACAAGGGTTCTGTACATATAAAGAACGTTGAAATCCGAGTTATAACAAAGAAGTTATGACCTGACGAAGTTTCGCGACAAAACCAACACGACACCGGGAATCGTAAAAAGTGAGTTTACGATAAAACACTTTTTAGCCTTAGTGATCTAAATGAAAGTTGTAGAGTATGTCTCCACCTACTCCTGGATATAAAGAACGTCAAAAATGGAGCTCGTATGCAAAAGTTATGACCTTCTGAAGATGCAGTTGTCTGATAGCATGACATGTGTCAAAAACCCTAATCTGACTGGACTCACGACGTGAGCATAGATTCATGGATTCTCACAACGTGAGGAGTCAATTAGATACCTTCCGAATCTAGGGACGCAAATGGCAAGTCTATAAGGTGAGCAGGCATGCCTCACGACATGAGCATGTGTGGCTCACGACGCGAGAGACCAAAAATCAACCTATAAATAGCAAGTTCGACTCTTTCATTTCTTATACCTAAAACTTCTTTCTCTCTCGTTTGCTGAATGTATTCCACGTCCCGAGCCCGACGATCACGAACCGCTGACTGTTTCTAGTTAGATTCTATCCAATCACGTTACTAATGTGAGTGTATAGTTACTTTCATCTTACACATAGATATGAAATAGTTAATATAAATTACGTGCTTGTGTGCCTATTATATGTGTTCTTGATATCAATGCTAGATGAATGATTTATACATGTTTTAAATGAGTTAAACTGTATATGTATTTTATATCTATGAATATGTTGGGTAGATAAATAATGATGGATGAAAGATGATATAGATGAATATTGACAGTTGCGCCATAACCCGTAGGTGTTTTTGATTTATGTGTTCACCGGATGTACTTTAAATATCCTGGTAGTTGTGCCTAAAGGATAATATTGCATGTTGCGCCTAATAGAGAACGTCATAATCCCGGCAACTGTGCCTAAATGATAATATTGGCAGATGTGCCTAATAGATAACATTGGCAGTTGTGTCATTGGCAACGATGGACTTCGTGCCTATTCCTTATGAGAATCCTTAGGAATGAATGAGTGAATGATAGAAGATTCTTAGGGTAGATTCTTAAGAATAAAAAAGATAACAAGGATAGATAATTGGGTTGATTGTTTGATGATTAAACATAATAATTATATTATTTTGGGTTGAAAACCCTATGTACTCACCAGGTTTCCCAACCTGACTCACTCAGCTTATTTGTATCACAAGTGTCGATACAAAGCTACATTACACTGATAGATTAAAAGAGATGTAGATCACTAGTGTAAATGAATGTAAGTCTGTTTATATGTTTATGTTTCTGTATTGACGATGACATCCCAAAGTTTTAATATAAACAAATTACATTTCTTCGGAAATACTTTGATAATATATTTATCATGTTTTCTTAGAACAAATTCTGTAATATTATTTTTACTCTAATTTTCAAATAAGCATAAATAATTTTTTTTTAAATGACCGTGAATTTGGGGATGTTACATTTTCCACTTCCCAAGGTGTTACTTCCCAAGACAAGACGTTACTAGCTTTTATTATTATTTTTATTAGCATTAAAATAAGTCATTTATTGGCATACTTATTAAGAGTCTTTTGATTAGTTTTACCATTAGATTGTAAGGCTATATAAATCCTTGTATATATGAAAATTTGAACTGTTGTCCATTAGAGTTGTTGCGTATAATTCGAAATTAGTCTTTGTTGGGATGGGTTTCCTGATTCTGATCATGAACTCAAGTTAATAGGTCTTAACTTGTTTTCATCAAACTTAAATCAATAGGTCTTGATTTGTTTTCACCGAAGTTTCAAACTATAAGTCTATTTTGATCATCTTACTATCATTTTATTGTTCTTGTCATTTATCCTTTCTTCTTGTTTTTTGTTCTTGTTTATCGTGTTTTATGACGCTGTAAATTTGATTCCAAGCTCCAAATTTCAAGTCAATTGTGGTGTTGGAAATCCAAGTCGTGTTGTGGACTCTTGGAGCGGTCCAAATATGCATCAAATGGTATCAGACCCACAAGTTCATGTTTGACTAGAAGTTTCTATCAAAGACCCAAGTTCTTGTGGAGTATTGTTGTTGATTCTAGTTGCTATTGCAGTTTAAAAGAAAAAAAAGAAGAAAAAAGAATTTTTCTGTCGAGTTTGTCAAAGCAGAGTTCCTGGTTCAGAATGTCTCCAATGAGAAAAAGATCAGAATCCGTGGATGTTTACTTCTCGATTTTGTTGAATAATCGTCAACTCTTTCGAGACATGTTAGGTGAAGACCAGAATAGTCATTTTGGTGACACTGATTCCATTAAAGAAGATTTCGAACCAATCTATGAAACTAATGAAGAAAAAGAAAAAGAGGAAGAATAAGAGGAGGAATAAGATTCCACTCTTATCTACGACACTGATGAGGAAGGGGGATTTGTTAAAAAATCAATTTAATGATCGAAGAAGAATTTATTAAAGAAGTTGAAGATTTTCAAGTCCTTCAAGAATTGAGGACAATTCCTTTCGAAGGGGGAGGGTTTGATATAGATTGCGATTCTCCAACTTTAAATTCTAATATGATGGCAAGTAGGTATGATTGTCAATTATAACCAGAAGCGAAGGACTAGAAGTTAATGGAAGTCATTTCTTTAGTAGAAACTCCCGTTTGCATTGCCATAGGTTGCGAATGGAGGGAGGATGTGAAAGACTGTGAACGGATGCGAACGGTCGCAAGCCTTTGTAATCAATCGAGGTCGGTTACGAATGAGTGGAAGACATCAGAATCCCTTGTGAAACATTGTGAGTGCGAATGAATTGGTTGCGAATGCGACTTCAAGTTACAATCTAGTTGCGATTGGATACGGGAACTTATATTTTGAACAACTTGGTTCCAATGAGCTTGGATACAATTTTCTTGTTGTTGGTTCCAAGGGACTTGGATGCGAAAGCTTGGATGGGAAACATACTTGGATGTGAAAGCTACTTGGAGCCAATAGGATATATGGATGCGATGGATTGCTTGGTTGCAACTTTCATTGGGATGTGATTCAGGTACAGCCTTGGGTGTGAAGGGTCAACATAAGAGGAGGTTGCGAACAAAGACTGAATGGATGTGAAGGCTGCTGATGCGAAGGGTGTTTGTTGGATGTGAAGTTGTGGGGGTGTGATGCTACTTCACATGTGGAGCTTTCTTGGATGCCTTGGAAGTTGTAGCTGCCTTTTCCATTTCCGAAGACGCTACTTCCTAAGACATGAATTTACTAGCTTTTATTATTATTTTTATTAGCATTAAAATAAGCCATTAATTGGCATAGTTATTAGGAGTCTTTTGATTAGTTTTACCGTTAGATTGTAAGGCTATATAAAGCCATGGATAATCATTTTTGAGTGTTATGTGTTATGTTGAATATATGAAAAACTAAATTGTTGTTCACTAGAGTTGTTGCGTACAATTCGAAATTGGTCTTTGTTAGGAAGCGTTTCTTGATTCTGATCTTGAACTCAAGTTAATAGGTCTTAACTTGTTTTCACCAAACTCAAATCAATAGGTCTTGATTTTTTTCACCAAAGTTTCAAGCTACAGGTCCAATTTGATCTTCATACTATCCTTTTATTGTTCTTGTCATTTATCCTTTGTTCTTGTCTTTTGTTCTTGTTTATTGTGTTATTCCATTGCAAATTTGATTCCAAGCTCCTTTTTTCAAGTCAATTGTGGTGTTGGGAATCCGAGTCGTGTTGTGGACTCTTGGAGCGGTCCGAATACGAATCATTTTGGTACAGTCCTACGAATATATATTCACATATTCTTTATTCTGAAATCTCTGAATTTTATCCAATTGATTGTTCGATCTATACCATCAAAATACTTCAATTTGATAGTGTTTTCACGACTTTCAAAGAATCCAAGCAATTTGTTATTGCTAATTTCTAACAAAAATTGAAGTATTTTGTGACAATGGAAAGTGGAGATTATGTGAAGGAAATGATAAGCAAATTTGACAAGTTGGTGAAGTTTGAAGGCCAAGACTTTCATAGATGATAGAAGAAGATGCATTTCCTCCTAACAACTATGAAAGTGGTGTATGTTTTGAGTACACCCATGCCTAGATTCACTGAAGATGAAACTTTGAAGGCAACAAGGAGGAGATCAAAGTAGGAAAATGATGACTACATATGTCGTGGCCACATTCTCAATGGTATGTCTGCCTCTCTTTTTTAGGTTTATCAAAATGTTGAATCTGCAAAAGAACTATGGAATTCATTTGAATCCAAAATACATGGTTGAAGATGCTTCTAGTAAGAAGTTTATGGTCAGTAATTTCATGGGTTACAAGATGATTGATACCAAGCCCATAACGGAATAATTCCATGAAATGTTAAGGATTCTTGGATAGTTTTCTCAACAAAATATGAAAATGGATGAGGCCATTTATATGGTTGTTGTCATTAACAACCGTCTCATTCCTGGAAAGAGTTTAAACATACTTTGAAACATAACAAGGAAGATTTAACTTTGATTCAACTTGGAAGCCACTTAAGGATTGAAGGATCTTTAAGGACTCAACAACTTTATAATAATCCTAAACGCAAGAACCAAGTTGGTTACTTTTTTGTAAATATGGTGGAAGGTGATGGATCAAATAATTACAACGAGTCTAAAGGCAAAAGGAAGTTCAAAGGAAATGATGACAAATCTTCCAAAAAATGGTAAACTTGGTTTGTTGGAACTATAACAAACCAGACCACTTCAAGAATGATTGTTGTCTTCGTAAAGTGAACAAAGATGTGGGTACAAGTAGATATAAGGTTCCAAAAAAGCAGCAAGGACAAATTTATGTTTTCATGCAGAATTCTAATTGTATTCATAATTATGTTTCTTTGATTTCTGAAACATTTTATGTGCATCATGATGATGATGTTGCATGGTGGGTTGATTCGGGTGAAACAAAGTCATGTTTGCAAGGATATTCATTGGTTTAAAGAATGTCAACCTATTGAAGATGAATCTATTATGAATATGGGAAATGTTGCAAGTGAACCAATCAAGGGTTTAGGATTTATTTTACTCAACTTTACTTTTAGGAAATGTTTCTGTTTGGATAATGTATTGTATGTACTATCTGAAATAGTTGTAAATAAGTGTGGGTATAAACAAGTGTTAGAAGCTAACAAGTATATACGTATGATTAGGCTTAACTTAATTATCCTTCTTATGATAATTCGATTTTCATAACTTCAACTAGTACTAGTAATAACTCGAACATGTCGTATTTTTGGCATGCTAGACTAGGACATATTCATTACAACAGATTAAAAGACATGTATAAAATGAGTTTAATTCATGATTTTGACATGAATAATGAAAAGTGTAAAACGTGCATGTTAACTAAGATCACTAGACAACCTTTCAAGGATATTGTTAGGGGATGCAAGGTGTTGGAACTCATACATAGTGATTTATGTGATTTTTTTTGCAACACCTTCCCTAGTAAACAAGAAGTATGTCACTACTTTTATTGATGATGCATCTAGATATTTTTATATCTATCTGTTCATTCAAAAGATAAAGCTTTTGATAAATTCAAATGTTATAAACAAGTACAGCTACACAAAAACAAAATGATAAAAAAAATTATGTACTAATAAAGGTGGTGAGTATTATGATCTAATTTTATTTTGAATTAACTAGAGTAACACATCAAAAAACGACTCCTTATACACCATGATAAAATGGTGTAGCAGAAAAGAAGAATAGGACTTTGAAAGAAATGGTTAACTCCATGCTGTCCTATTTAGGTTTAAGTGAAGGGTTTTGGGGTGAGGCTATGGTAACTGCTTGTTATATCTTGAAAAGAAATCCAAAAAAGAGTAAGAATACTCCTTATGAACTTTGGTGTAAAAAAGTACCAAATTTGAGTTATCTCAAAGTTTGGGGTTGTAGAGTTGTAAGGCTCACTGAACCCAAAAGTAAAACATTGGGTGATAATGGTATAGATTGTATCTTCATTGGGTATAGCATTCCAAAGCATATGGATTATATGCTTTATAATCTAATGACTTTGTGTCTGTGAATAATGTTATAAAGTCAAGATATGCTATCTTTGATGAAAAGAGATTTACATCTATACCTAGACCAAGAGACATGATTCAACAATCTTCCAACTAGAGCACAACTCGAGCTGAAGATGTTTCTAGTGGTACAAGTTATGTACCTGAACAAAGGAAGAGCAATATAGCTAGGAAAGCTAAGTCTTTTGGATTTGATTTTCAACTTTATTTAGTTGAAGGAAAAAAGGATGAGACTGTGTATCTGATAGGTTTTGAGCATAACAAACAATCATATATGTGCATGCAACCCTAATATGTTGGATCTATGTTTTCTCTATTAGACATACACGTATTGAACACAAAACAATAAACCCTAGAAGGAAACTACGATTTTCGAAATTGACAAACCAAGGGTTAGAATACATACCTTTATTGTTATATTGTAATAACAATGGATTCCTTGAAGATCTTGAACTTTGAGAGCAAGTGTCACAAGTGTAACACCTCTAATGGCTCACAAATACACTATGCAAGAGAATGAGAGGAGAGACCAGGAAGATGCTTCAAGATTTCAGGTATCCTTAGGGTTTGATGGCATGGCCGAAATCCATAGGGTTGAGGCTTTTTAAATAGTTGAGGTTGCTTAGAGCTAAAGCTAGGGTTTGCTGGAGGAAACCCAACTTTCCAGCTTAAGGCCTAAGCAACCCATGGACTCGACATCCCTAAGGCCATGGACGAAAATTCTAGGTCCTCCCTAGAAGTTTTCATCCATCTCTTATAGGATGGTCCAAGAGCCCAAAACCAAAACTATTAATTAATTGCTAAATAGCTCATGTACTTTTAATTAATTCATTTAATCCCAAAATTAATTCCAAATTAATTTCTGATTAAATATTAATTAAATAACATGATTTCTAACTAATATATTATTTTCATAATACATTAATAAATGATTTTTATATATTAATTTATTGTTCCAAATAATAAATTCTTCCTCTTTTGCAACAGGTCATCCTGTCTAGTTGCTAGTATGAAGACAACCCAAAAGGATTGTGCTACTATCAATTTAAGTACATAAAAATTATAGTTATGAGCTTAGACACCTAATCCAACAGTCTCCCACTTGGATAAGTCTAATAACTATAATTGCAAGTATAACTTCAAAATTTAACTAGCAAATTGTAGCTCTCAAAGTCGCTATCGAACTCTGACCTAGTCAGTAACGTGTCCTAAGATAAGTGATCATATAACCCTCCGTTATGCAAGATATCATCTGGAAAAATGACATGGAACAAAATCATTTTCATTGTGCAACAGTTTGTTTCCCGATTTTTGATTTGTAATGACAATGAACTACAATTGAAGACATCAATTCAGTCTTGACCGGGCTCGACACATAAGTTAACACCAAATCATCGAGGGGCCCAAGATATCGCTTTTCCCGTTAGGGAAAAAGGAACAGATAAACTTCGACTTATATTCTTGCACTATTTACTCATCAAATCATGCACACCAATACGTTTTATAACATCATGTTACTGATGCGTTTACGTATTATCAATGCACAACCAACTCGTAAACAACTACTCATATATCTACATTTAAAGATTATACGATATTATCGTCTCAGAATTACTCGTGATAAATTCCATGAAGTAATTTACTGAGTGTGGGTTTAATCCAATACTTAAATCTCCATTTCAAAAGTACTCATGAATGTTGCAGTAAACCATTGCTATGTCTAAACCCTTAGACAATCTACAACCTTAATTCACTACTTACTTCCAAAGTATGATCGATTGTGGATATTTGAATAATCTAATTATTCCTGAAGTAAAACATGCAAAAGTGAAACACAATGATAAACGATACTCATAAATAAACCTCTATTACTTAATCATCAAATGTCAATTACATTTATTTTGTAACACCGTAAATTTTCAAACAAAATTTTCATTTTAAATTCACATAATTCTCATAACACATTTCACAAAAATCTCTTTTATTTAGTTTACAAAACACAACTCCATAATTGTTTGATTAATAATCCAGGATCCTCAAAACATAACTCTTTCTCTAGTGTGTATAATCAAGCCGGCGTCTTCCCGCGATCCTGAGGGGAACCTGAAACACATATCACATAACACGGTAAGCACGAAGCTTAGTGAGTTCCCCAAAATACCACACACATCTCAATAGCCTCTCATGGCTATACTAAGATAATACCCTCCGGTCAATGTGTCTCAGTGGGACCCTCTGGTCCCAAAACTCGGGTGGACCCTCCGGTCCTAACTCAATAAGCTTATAATAATAATATCAGCATAAATCACAAAGACATAATGCAGAATATCACAACACATAGGTAAGCACATAAGACATCTCGGTCACACAGAGATACCACCCATGGTAGGTATAATGAGAAGACTCACCTCGGATGATGAACAGGCCTTATAAACGTTGTTGTTGCGCACCGACCTCTATCTTTGAGCCAAACCCACAATTAACCCAATTAGGAACTAAGTCCAAACTCTCATTCATTAGGTCTAAAGGTAGTCCACTAACCAACCTATCGATAATCTAAAACCCATTGGGCCCACCAAGGCCCAATAGTTAATGGGCTCTCCTGAGGCCCAACTCTCAAATCTAAATGGCAAGCCCAACTCAAGGGCCCAAAGCACATATGTGTTCCTATGGTCCAAAACTTTATTGCAACTAACCCAAACTACAGGCCCAACACTCAAGGCCCAAAATGAGACTTAGCCCAAAAGTCCACAGTGAGGTTACGTAGGGCGTACCTCCCTTGGTACACTCAGCGTACTCACAAATCCAGATTGGCCATCGGGGACACTTGGTCAGTACACGGGGCGTATCGGGATTACGCTAAGCGTACATCCTAACTTCACTCTTCCTACTCATTTGGTCTTAATCAGTTAAGACATTGGCTCATGTCACAGATCTGGACTCCCTAATAGCTCTTACTCCATAAAGTCATTGACATTAAGCCTGGGCATGGCTGATAAGGTCACAAACACACAAAAATCTCACTCTCTTATCTCAAAATGCTCACATCTCATGCATGGCTTGATTCCAATGTCAAAGTCTTGATTTTTATGACATTACACCACCACATACACTCAAAGGGGTTGATCATAGTCTATGGAGCTCAAATATCACATAAAGTCTCCAACTTTTGGGACAAAAACCCTAAAATACTCTACTATGATGCACAAATCAAAAGAGTGAGAAAGCTTGAAGTTTTATACCTCTATATGAAGCTACTAACACAGATATGCTCAGATCCAAGGGCCTGGACTCTCACTCCTTCTCCAAAGCTTCTTCTTGTAACAGCCCGGAATCTCAGGTATTATTAAAATTATGTTTTTGGGGTGATTTATGAGGGGACTCGGCGAGTTGGAGCCTAGACTCGCCGAGTAGGATCGCGGACTTGGTCGCGGTTCCGCGACTGGACTCGACGAGTCCAGATATGGACTCGGCGAGTCGACGCTGTTCAGCAGAAACCCTAACCGTTCAGTTTGGATCGTATTTAACGCCTCTTAGGCCGTCATTTTCAGTCTTTTGGTCATTTGAGAGGAACCCTAATCGCTGTGGACGCCTAGAGCAAGGGAGGAAGCTTTGGAACTTGGAAGAATTGGTTAGGCAAGAAGAAGAGGGATTTGGCTAAAGGAATATCAAGGAGGATTGAGTCCTGGGATTTGGGGGACACAGAGAGTGCGTTTTCAGGTAATAATCGGACCAAATCTGTTATTTTGATGTATTTATGAAATTAGGGTTTATAGAACCCATTTAGTGATTTGATGAAGTAATGCCTTGTTACCCCACGATTATAGTCTTGTATTAGGACCTTTAGAGGTCCAGAAGGTCCCATGCATGTGTACTTCGGGACGAGACCCATCCCAGGAAGCAGTTACTCGTCTGCATGGCATGGACTCGCCGAGTCGTTCTTCAGACTCGGCGAGTAGCTTGAAGATTCACTGGGACTCGCCGAGTTGTTCATCAGACTCGGCGAGTGGAGTCGGGGTGGCCCCGCGATTCTTCCACGAGGACCTCGTCGAGTCAAGAGGGATACTCGATGAGTAGAAAGGGAATATTCAGGAGTTTGTGAGGACGACTAGACTCGCCGAGTCGCCATGGTACTCGCCGAGTCCAGTCGAGTTGACCGTTGACCGTTGACCAGAGTTGACCTAAGTCTGACTTCTTAGGGATAGTCACACTTAGATGATATGGGTGTTAATGAGTTATGTAATGTTATAGGAGGGTTGTAGCTCGTTGGTTTGTGCGCGAGTGATTTCAGGAGTTGCTAGCTTTCAGCACTTACGAGGTGAGTCTTCTCACTATACTGTACCCGGAATGGTTTGACTGTGTGACCGGAAGGTCGGATATGATATGTGATATGTATGCTATATGTGGTATGTTATATGTTATATGTGCTATGTATGTTATGGGCCGGAAGGCGACTATGTTATGGGCCGGAAGGCGATATGATGTGTGATGGACCGGAAGGTCGGCGTGGGTAAGGCCGGAAGGTTTACCCAGCAGGGACGGAAGTCCCCAGAGACACATGGACCGGAAGGTCGGGCCGGAAGGCAATGTTATGTGGACCGAATGGTCCGGGCCGGAAGGCGTATGTGCGTAAGTTGTATATTGGGGAACTCACTAAGCATTTATGCTTACAGTTGTTGTGCATGTATTTCAGGTACTAGCGAGGACCGTGGGAAGGCGCCGGCATGATCGATACACACTGAAGAATGTTTCATGATCTTGGGAGTTTGAATAATTGTATTGACCGAATAATTAAACTGTTTATGTCTTGTTTTTAATGGAAATAATTATGTTTTTAAAATGAAAAATTTGTTTGAAAATTTGAGTTGTTACAATTGGTATCAGAGCCTTGGTTTGAGGGATTCGGGTGCACCTTCGGGGGTAACTGAACTCAAACCGAGGATTTGAGGAAACTTTTCAAATAAAGGCATAAACTTTTGTAAATGGTTTTGTGGTAAGCAAGAAAGAAGCAGTGTGTACGATCAGTCAGCGCCCGAACGGTAAAAGATCCCCAAAATACCTTACAATATTATATGATATGAATTGTTATGCATGCTAGAAGACTAGGTATTCATGATAGGACTAGAGTGGCCTGATTTGTGATGCCTTAGTCTAGGGAAGTTGCCTATATGTGATGCTTTGCTAGTATGCGGGTAGATAGAGCGTATCAGAAGTAGAGTACTCACTATCTGGAGTTTGGGGAGGAGGACTTGGGATGAACATTGATGCGGTGTGGTCGGTAGTATTGGGCCCGTACTACCGAGGACACCGGGTCAGTGGGAGGCCCAAGTAAGAATCCCTGGATATCTGGGACTGAGTAGGGTTGCGTGTCGAGTACGATTATACTCGGTAGAATCTCTGATAGTTTTATGTTGTATTTCAGAGATATCATGGTTAGACCGCGGCACGGGGCAAGTTCGAGCGGTATGAGTGACGAGGACATTCGTCAGATGATCCACGAGGAGGTGGCGGCGGCGATCCGGGCTGAGATCCCGGAGATGTTTGGGTTTATCAAGACCACCCTGATGGAGACGTTCGACGAGCGGTACGCCGCATTGACTGAGGCTGCAACCGCTGCAGCTACCGCAGCTGTGGCCGCTGCTAGGCCACAGGGGGGTGATTCATTGCTGTTCCGAGAGTTCAGCAACACGAAGCCACCAGAGTTCAATGGGACGCAGGATCCGATTGCTGCGATGAGGTGGATCGCAGATATAGAGGGGTGCTTCTATACTTGTTCATGCCCGGAGCACCTGAGGGTACGGTTCGCTTTGAACCAGCTCCGTCTGGGAGCGAAGGACTGGTGGAAGTTCGTGACAGCGAATTTCACTTTGGCAGAGACTACAGCGGTGACATGGGAGGGATTTACTGCCATGTTCAGGGATGAGTACGTTCCCCCGGTGGAGAGGGAACGATTGGTGCAGGAGTTCTTGACCCTCAAGCAGGGTACCGATTCTGTTGCGGTGATTACACGGAAGTTTCATGAGAGGGCGATGTTTTGCCCTGAGCTGGTGTCCTCAGAACAGGCTCGGATGAGCCGATACTTGGGTGTCTTGAGGAGGGATATTCGGGAGTTTGTGTCAAACTCCACTTACCATACTTTTGCTGAGCTTCAGGCGAATGCCAGGAAGCGCGAGATCGAGTTGGAGACCCAGGCTAGGGAGGAGGCCGAGTCTCAGCGGATGGAACGGCGACCGGCCCAGTTCCAGCCGGCAGCCAAGCGGGCCAAGTCCGCTGATTCGAGGACAGGAGGTTCGAAGAGTCGCACTTGCGGGAAGTGCGGCAAGAGTCATGATGGAGTATGTCGATCT
Organism: Lactuca sativa; assembly: GCF_002870075.4. Classification (NCBI taxonomy): domain Eukaryota; kingdom Viridiplantae; phylum Streptophyta; class Magnoliopsida; order Asterales; family Asteraceae; genus Lactuca; species Lactuca sativa. Next base: position 63,274,095 of record NC_056631.2, on the reverse strand, counting down.
GGTGCTTGCTACAAGTGTGGCAAGGAGGGGCACATTGCTAGGGAGTGCCCCAAGGGACTTTCGGTTTGCTTTCATTGCAACCAGACTGGCCATAGGAAGGCCGAGTGCCCTCAGCTTCTTCAGGGATCTGCACCTGCTGCCGGAGTTACTGCGACTCGACCGGTGAAGGCCGAGGCCCCGAGGGCTCGGGGAAGAGCCTTTCAGCTGACGGCGGAAGAGGTCCGCGCTGCGCCCGATGTTGTGGCAGGTATGTTGTAATTCATGTAATTATTTTAATGTCGATATGTTATGCTTATGTTGTTATGCGCGTAGGTACTTTCCTTGTGAACTCTGTGCCTGCCTTAGTGTTATTTGACTCGGGTGCGAGTAGGTCCTTTGTGTCCTTGGCCTTTAGTCAGCATATTGGCGCTAGTCGTGAGTCGTTGAGTCGACCTTTGAGAGTCTCTATAGCTGACGAGAAGGTGATTTGTGCTACGGAGGTTCTTCGGGGATGTGTACTAGAGATTTTCGGGGTTGGATTCCCGATTGATCTGATTCCTATCGCGATGGGGGATGTCTGTGTCATCGTGGGCATGGACTGGCTGAGCCGGTTCGGCGCTGTCATCGACTGTGAGCGTCAGTTGGTGACTATACGAGACCCTAGAGGGGGAGTTCTTTCGGTATATGGCGAGGGTACCCGTTCGGGATCAGCTTTTTGTTCGGCCGTTAGGGCGAGGCAGTGTCTACGACAGGGCTGTAAGGGTTTCGTGGCGTATGTGATGGATACGCGGGAGGTTTCTGAGAAACCGAAGTCAGTTGAGGAAGTTCCGGTGGTGCGCGAGTTTTCAGATGTCTTTCCCGAGGAGTTGCCGGGAGTACCGCCCGTGAGGCAAGTAGAGTTTAGTATCGATCTGGTTCCGGGGGCAGCGCCTATTGCCAAGGTGCCCTATCGTCTTGCACCTCCAGAGATGCAAGAGTTGTCCTCGCAACTCCAGGAGTTGCTGGGAAAGGGATTCATTCGGCCGAGCAGCTCGCCATGGGGAGCACCTATTCTGTTCGTCAAAAAGAAGGATGGTTCACACCGGATGTGCATTGATTACCGGGAGTTGAACAAGCTAACGGTCAAGAACCGTTACCCGTTGCCGAGGATCGATGATTTATTCGATCAGTTGCAGGGAGCATCTTGGTTTTCCAAGATCGATCTGAGGTCAGGATACCATCAGGTGAGAGTACGGGATGAAGACGTCCAGAAGACAGCGTTTAGGACGCGATATGGACATTATGAGTTTGTGGTGATGCCTTTTGGACTCACCAATGCCCCGGCTGTGTTCATGGATCTCATGAACAGGGTATGCAGGCCGATGTTGGATCGGTCGGTGATCGTATTTATCGACGACATTCTGGTGTATTCGAGATCGAGAGAGCAGCATGAGGAGCATTTGAGGGAGGTCCTTGAGGTATTGAGGTCGGAGAAACTTTATGCAAAGTTCTCCAAATGTGACTTCTGGTTGCGGGAGGTCCAGTTTCTAGGACATGTGGTTAATCAGAAAGGGATATTGGTCGATCCGGCCAAGGTTGAGGCGGTGATGAGTTGGGAGGTGCCGAAGTCACCCTCTGAGATCAGAAGTTTCCTTGGGTTGGCAGGGTATTATCGGAGATTTATCAAGGATTTCTCCAAGATCGCAGTGCCACTCACCAGATTGACCCGGAAGGGTGTTACGTTCTCATGGGGGCCCGAGCAGCAGACCTCCTTTGAGACACTTCGCCAAAGATTGTGCGAAGCCCCGGTATTAGCTCTTCCAGAAGGGATGGAAGATTTCGTGGTATATTGCGACGCATCGATTTCAGGATTGGGTGCAGTGTTAATGCAGAGGGGTCATGTGATAGCTTATGCGTCGAGGCAGCTGAAGCCTCATGAGGCGAGATATCCCACGCATGATTTAGAGTTGGGGGCAGTAGTGTTCGCTCTCAAGATTTGGCGCCACTACTTGTATGGGGTTCGATGTACGATATACACGGACCATAAGAGTTTGAAGTATTTGATGGATCAGCCCAACCTAAATATGCGTCAGAGGAGGTGGTTGGATGTGGTCAAGGATTATGATTGTGAGATCCTGTACCACCCAGGCAAGGCTAATGTGGTAGCCGATGCATTGAGCCGCAGGGCGGAGAGCACTCCATTGCGAGACGTATGCTTGAGACTGACTGTGATGACTCCAGTATTGGACGCTATTCGTGGGGCCCAGGCAGAGGCTGTGCGACCAGAAATGCAGAAGAAAGAGCGGGTTGTGGGGTTAATTTCAGAGTTTGTCAAGGATAGTCGAGGCCTTATGACGTTTCAGGGTCGGATTTGGGTACCGTTCTTGGGCGGTACGCGTACTACTTTGATGGAAGAGGCTCATAGATCGAAATTCTCGATCCATCCTGGTGCTACAAAGATGTATTTGGATTTAAAGAAGGAATATTGGTGGCCCTGTATGAAGAGGGACGTGGCATGGTTCGTTGAGAGGTGCTTGACCTGCCGTAGGGTTAAGGCTGAGCACCAGAGACCGCATGGCAAGTTACAGCCGTTGGAGATCCCCGAGTGGAAGTGGGAACAGATTACTATGGATTTTATCACCAAATTGCCGAGGACTGCTAGGGGAGTTGACGCAATTTGGGTGATCGTGGATAGGTTGACAAAGAGTGCACACTTCCTTGCCATCAGTGAGAGTTCTTCGGCGGAGAAATTGGCGGAGATATACGTGAGAGAGGTGGTGTCTCGGCACGGGGTGCCGATCTCGATTGTGTCAGACCGTGATGTGCGCTTTACTTCCAGATTCTGGAAGAAATTCCATGAGGAGCTGGGTACTAAATTGCATTTTAGTACCGCATACCATCCCCAGACAGACGGTCAGAGCGAGCGGACAATTCAGACACTGGAGGACATGCTCCGAGCGTGTGTGTTAGACTTCGGGGGTAGTTGGGATGCGTATTTACCCTTAGCAGAGTTTTCCTACAACAACAGCCATCATTCGAGCATTGGTATGCCGCCTTTCGAGCTGTTGTATGGTAGGAGGTGTTGGACTCCCATTTGCTGGGGAGAGGTGGGACAGAGAGTGATGGGCAGCACGGAGATCATACTCCAGACGACTGAGCAGATTCAACAAGTGAGACAAAGATTATTGACTGCCCAGAGCCGACAGAAGAGTTACGCAGACAGGCGCCGATCCGAGCTTGAATTTCAAGTCGGCGACTTCGTTCTCCTGAAGGTCTCTCCTTGGAAAGGAGTGATTTGGTTCAGGAAGAGAGGCAAGTTGGGCCCCCGGTATATTGGGCCATTTCGTGTGATTGCAAGGATAGGTCGGGTAGCCTATCGGTTGGAGTTGCCAGCGGAGTTGGGTCAGATCCATGACACTTTTCATGTGTCGCAGTTGAGGAAGTGCATAGCCGATGAGTCGGCAGTGGTTCCATTGGAGGATATTCAGGTGGATGCGAGCCTGAATTACGCGGAGAGACCAGTGGCTATCAGGGATCGGAAGATCAAGGTTCTGAGGAACAAGGAGGTACCTCTGGTGTTGGTTCAATGGCAACACCGTAAGGGATCAGAAATGACTTGGGAACCGGAGCGCGAAATGCGGGAGCAGCATCCGGAACTATTTGCAGAGTGAGACTTCGAGGGCGAAGTCTAATCCAAGTGGGGGAGAATTGTAACAGCCCGGAATCTCAGGTATTATTAAAATTATGTTTTTGGGGTGATTTATGAGGGGACTCGGCGAGTTGGAGCCTAGACTCGCCGAGTAGGATCGCGGACTTGGTCGCGGTTCCGCGACTGGACTCGACGAGTCCAGATATGGACTCGGCGAGTCGACGCTGTTCAGCAGAAACCCTAACCGTTCAGTTTGGATCGTATTTAACGCCTCTTAGGCCGTCATTTTCAGTCTTTTGGTCATTTGAGAGGAACCTTAATCGCTGTGGACGCCTAGAGCAAGGGAGGAAGCTTTGGAACTTGGAAGAATTGGTTAGGCAAGAAGAAGAGGGATTTGGCTAAAGGAATATCAAGGAGGATTGAGTCCTGGGATTTGGGGGACACAGAGAGTGCGTTTTCAGGTAATAATCGGACCAAATCTGTTATTTTGATGTATTTATGAAATTAGGGTTTATAGAACCCATTTAGTGATTTGATGAAGTAATGCCTTGTTACCCCACGATTATAGTCTTGTATTAGGACCTTTAGAGGTCCAGAAGGTCCCATGCATGTGTACTTCGGGACGAGACCCATCCCAGGAAGCAGTTACTCGTCTGCATGGCATGGACTCGCCGAGTCGTTCTTCAGACTCGGCGAGTAGCTTGAAGATTCACTGGGACTCGCCGAGTTGTTCATCAGACTCGGCGAGTGGAGTCGGGGTGGCCCCGCGATTCTTCCACGAGGACCTCGTCGAGTCAAGAGGGATACTCGACGAGTAGAAAGGGAATATTCAGGAGTTTGTGAGGACGACTAGACTCGCCGAGTCGCCATGGTACTCGCCGAGTCCAGTCGAGTTGACCGTTGACCGTTGACCAGAGTTGACCTAAGTCTGACTTCTTAGGGATAGTCACACTTAGATGATATGGGTGTTAATGAGTTATGTAATGTTATAGGAGGGTTGTAGCTCGTTGGTTTGTGCGCGAGTGATTTCAGGAGTTGCTAGCTTTCAGCACTTACGAGGTGAGTCTTCTCACTATACTGTACCCGGAATGGTTTGACTGTGTGACCGGAAGGTCGGATATGATATGTGATATGTATGCTATATGTGGTATGTTATATGTTATATGTGCTATGTATGTTATGGGCCGGAAGGCGACTATGTTATGGGCCGGAAGGCGATATGATGTGTGATGGACCGGAAGGTCGGCGTGGGTAAGGCCGGAAGGTTTACCCAGCAGGGACGGAAGTCCCCAGAGACACATGGACCGGAAGGTCGGGCCGGAAGGCAATGTTATGTGGACCGAATGGTCCGGGCCGGAAGGCGTATGTGCGTAAGTTGTATATTGGGGAACTCACTAAGCATTTATGCTTACAGTTGTTGTGCATGTATTTCAGGTACTAGCGAGGACCGTGGGAAGGCGCCGGCATGATCGATACACACTGAAGAATGTTTCATGATCTTGGGAGTTTGAATAATTGTATTGACCGAATAATTAAACTGTTTATGTCTTGTTTTTAATGGAAATAATTATGTTTTTAAAATGAAAAATTTGTTTGAAAATTTGAGTTGTTACACTTCTTCACTCCAAGAACACACAAAATCACTTAAGGCTCTCAAATGGATACACACAAGCTCAAGAACGAGGATTAGGATTAGGGTTTGAGAGGGTTTATTGTCTGAGGATGGTGGCCAGGAATGAGGCCATCTCATTCTTTATATAGGGACACCCCTCAACTAGGGTTTTTCATTCAGTGCCTAGTACGCCCAACGTACCCTCTGGTATGCCCAACGTACTAGGTGGATCCGCTTAAAAGTCACGCACATGAGTACGCTAAGCGTACACACACGTACGCCAGCGTACTCAGCTGCCCCCTTTCTCAAATAAGGGACTTATCCCGCCAAAACTTCAAACTTCCATATCTTCCTCGATCTAACTCCGTTTCCAATGAAACTCATACCGCGGAAAGGTGACGATATGCCCTACGCTTCTAGCAACTCGTCGCAACCCCGAGGCTTCCTCATGCCTATGTTGCAGCCCACGAACCCTAATCATGGACGATCAGAAACATGATGTTACATATTTGTTACAAGTTTCTAAACATTTATCTAATCAATAAAACTATTATCATCCTTCAAACCAATGCTCCTCGCATGTTGAACGTGCTTAACCCTACTTAAACCCTTTGTGAGGGGATCTACAGGATTCTCTTAATATGATACCCTCTTCACGAGGAGGAGACCTTCTTCTACTCAATGTCTAATAAAGTGGTATTTTCTGTCAATATGTCTAGATCTGCCATGATCTCTTGGTTCCTTTGTTAAGGCATTCGTTCCTTCATTATCACAGAAAATCTCCATCGGCTTCTTAATGGCTAGCACAACTCCAAGGTCTCCAATGAAGTTATTCAACCATATAGCCTCTTTCGATGCTTCGCTCACTGTAATGTACTCTGATTCACAGGTCGAATAAGCCACTGTCTCCTGCTTGGAACTTTTCCAAGTCACCGCTCCTCCATTAAGGGTAAACACCCAGCCAAACTAAGAACGGAAGTTGTCTCTGTCTATCTGAAAGCTGGCATCACTATACCCAGTAACTCTTAAGTCATAACTGCCACCAAACATAAGGACCCAGTCTTTAGTTCTTCGCAGATACTTAAGAATGTTCTTGACCACCGTCCAATGAGCTTTACCTGGATTTCCCTGATATCAACTAACCATGCTCAAAGCAAAAGCAAAAGCCACGTCATGGCGAGTACATGTCATAACATACATGATCGATCCAATAGTGGAAGCATATGGAACTCGACTCATTTCTACTATTACTGCATCAGTACTCGAACATTGAGTCTTACTCAGTTTGGTATTGCTCTGGATATGCAACTCTTCTTTCTTGGAATTTTCCATGCTAAAACGTTTTAGCACCTTGTCCAAATATGTACTTTGACTAAGTCCAATTAGTCTTCTACTCCTATTTCTCAAAATTCTTATTCCCAGAATATAAGCAGCCTCTCCCAGATCCTTCATAGCGAAACACTTTCCAAGCCAGGATTTAACCTCCTACAAGGTTGGAATGTCGTTTCCTATAAGTAGTATGTCATCAACATACGATACCAGGAAGGTGACTATACTCCCACTAGATTTGACATATACACAAGACTCATCTTCACTTCTAGAGAAGCCAAACTCTTTTACTTTCTCATCAAAGCAAAGATTCCATCTGCGAGAAGTTTGTTTCAATCCATAGATTGATTTCTCAAGCTTACACGCTCTATTGGGGTACTTAGCATCCACAAAACTCTATGGATGACTCATGTAAACATCACCAGCCAACTTTCCATTAAGGAAATCGATTTTGACATCCATCTACCAAATTTCATAATCATGAAATGCAATTATGGCTAGCATAACCCTAATAGATTTCATCTTAGCCACTTGTGAGAAGGTCTCATCATAGTCAACCCCTAGGGTTTGAGTAAAGCCCTTCGCAACCTGTTGAGCCTTGAAATTGTGTACCTTTGCATCCATGTGAGTCTTCTTCTTGACTATCCACTTGCATCCAACTATCTTACGACCCGGTACATTGTTAACCAAATTCCAAACTTGGTTGTCATACATGGACTTGATTTTGCTGTCCATTACCTCTTTCCACCTGGTAGACTCAGGGCCTGCCATGGCTTCCTTGTAGTGATAAGGCTCATCCAAATTTACCAATGTACTATCACTAATAAACATATCACCATCTGTAGTAATATGGAAACCATAAAACTCAGGTGTCATTCTAACTTTGTTGGAACGTCTAAGAGGTAATGACTCGTCAATTGGTTTAACTGGAATTTCTTGCTTAGTTTGAGCGCTAGTGTTAGAGGTTCCTTCATCGTTTGACTCGTGAATTTCTTCAAGATCAATTGTACTCCCATTGTCCTTTTTTTATATGATCTCTCTCTCTCTCTCTCTCTCTCTCTCCCTCTCTCTCTCTCTCTCTCTCTCTCGAAAGACTCCCCTTTGTGCTACGAAGACCACGTTTTCACTAGGTCTGTAGAATAAGTATCCAAAGGACTTTTGTGGGTAGCCGATGAAAATACATCTCTCACTTCGAGGTTCAAGCTTATTGTGAGTGTCTTGTCTAATGAAAGCTTCACAACCCCAAACCTTGATATGTGCCAACGAGGGAACCTTCCATGTCCACATCTCGTGAGGTGTTTTGGCAACCTTCTTTGTTGGGATAAGATTAAGAATGTGGGCGGCAGTCTCTAAGGCATACCCCCAGAATAAGATTGGAAGTGTAGCATGACTCATCATGGAATGAACCATGTCCAACAAGGTTCAATTACGCCTCTCAGCCACACCATTAAGTTGTGGTGTCCTAGGAGGTGTCAATTGTGAAACAATTCCACATTCCTTGAGGTAGTCGTGGAACTCGATAATAAGATACTCACCACCTCTATCAGAACTGAGCATCTTGATCTTCCTTCCTAATTGATTATCGACTTCATGTTTGAACTCTTTAAACTTTTCAAAGGTTTCTGACTTATAAATCTCCTTATCATTTCGAAAAGTTACATGCCAGTTCTAATACCGTATTTGAACGTTTAGAAATCTGAACATATAAAGTTTCCAGATTCGGTTGGCAACAAACCATAGATTCGATCAAATGATAGCATCATAAAGCATCAAAAATCATTTAGCACATAAAAGCAATTTAGGCATATTCCTTAAATAAGCTAGTGCTTGTGTCTATTCAGGTGTAGTACCTAAAATATATTAGACACACTCTGCATGATCATCACTTAGCATTCTAAGTTAAGTCTAGAAATTTCCTACAAATTCCTAGTTCGCTTAAACTAATGCCCTGATACCAACTGTGACATCCCCAAATTCACGGTCATTTTAAAATTTTTATATATGCTTATTTAAAAACCAGAGTATCCATTTGAAGAATAAAATTGCGGAATTTGTTCCTAGAAAACATGATAAATATACTATCAAAGCATTTCAGAAGAAATGTATTTTGTTTATATTAAAACTTTGGGATATCATTGTCAATATAGAAACATAAGCATAAACATACCTTACGTTCATTTACATTAATGATTTACATCTCCTTTAATCTCTCAGTGTAACGTGTCTTCGTATCAATGCATGTGATACAAATAAACTGAGTGGGTCAGGTTGGGAAACTTGGTGAGTACATAGGGATTTCTATCACACCCCTAAACCAGAAAGACGAAAACATTCGGGGGCGGAGGACATCATGTCAAGTATCACAACACATGCATTATAGTAATCAAAGTATAAACAATCATTTCATTAATAATGTATAAGTTTTTACATAAGTGTTAAAACATTTCATATCCAAACATCAAAAGTAGATATAGTAAAAGACAAAAGACGCAACACGGTACTAGGCTGTCTTCTCAAAAGCTCCGAGAGTGTACCTGTCTACTGGATTCCTGAGAATACAAGTTATTTTGAAAGAGTATATCAAAATTTTAATCTGGTGAGTTCATAAGTATTTTTGTGTCAAAAGTTTATATATGTTTCATGAAATTGTTTGATGAAAATGTTTGTATACTTCCTAGAAAATCCTATATTTTCTACTAAAACGAAAAGTAGTCTTCTACCGAGACTCAACTGTTTTGTATCTTCTGTTCTTTTGAATAACGTGTGAAATGTAAGTTTGTACTTGAAAAAGTATAAATGTAATGTTTTCCATATGTGTAAAACTATCTTTATTCTAAAAATAGTATGCATTTCTCGTGTGAGAATATCACTGTATAAATGTAAATGGAAAATGAAGATTTGCAGTAGTGTTGTATAAAATATACTACTGAATGCATTAACTACCTTAAACAAACCAAACTGGTTAAATTATGTTAAAATGTGATGTGGTTATAACCATACTGACTGACTAGTTTTTAACACGACGACCTACTGGCATCGAAACTGATGTGACATTTGTCATTCCTTGGCTTGTCTGACGGACTGTAGCTAACAGATGGGATGTAGGATTGTCTGTACCATATAGATCTATACACACAATGCCCGCTCTCCCTCCAGGAGACTCTGGTTACAAAACGCGACATAACAAGTATATTGTTACGCTGTGAAGTAGTATCTCACATTTTTGTTATCTTGTTCTTGTTATAGTATGTATGTTCCTTCTTGTTCTTGTTATATTATGTATGTTCCTTCTCGTTCTTGTTATAGTATGTTTTGTAATGTATAGTAATAGTATGTATGTACTGACTCATGTATGTTTCTCTGTTCTAGAAATAGTATGTATGATCCTCTAAACTATACATATTATAGTTTGCTAGTATGTTTGTTTGAAATGTTACTGATTTGTAGAAAAGACTTAATTACTCACCATAAGAAACTAAGTTAAGTATGTACCTTAAAAATGGGCTTAATATTCATATATTTATGTAATAAGTATAACTATGATTTAGCCGACAGTCGGACTAGTGATCCTACCCTAAGCCCACAACCAAACAAGGAACAGGAGTTAAGGGATCTAGCAATAGTCATAAGTCTGTTAAAACATACTTATATGTAAATAAATAAACGAGTATGATTTGATATAAAAGAAGTTTATAATAGTTTTAAAAGAGTTTTAACAAGTTTTGAGTATAAGAAATCCTTTTGTTTGATGTTTTCACGTGTAAATGGTTAACACATTTGTATTGTGTTCTACTTGTATTCCCCCTAAAAGCATTTAAAAACATTTAACAGTATCATTGTAGGGGTATGAACTCACATTATGTGAGTGATTCGATTGAAGACTGGGATAAGAGTGTTATTCCTACAAGTGAAGTTCCAGAGCACAAATGAGTCCTAAATAGCATATAATGATACATATAGGCATGATATCAGTGATTAAAACCACAAAGGTGTGAGGGAATCAACTTACGATGCAAGAACAACTCACCAAAGGAGGGTTGGAAGCAAGTTAGGAGGTTGAATGAGGGTTCACGATCCTAAGGTGTGATCACGGCCCAAGAACACATGAAGTGTTCACGGCCTACTTGAAGGTTCACAACCCAATATGAAGGGTTCACGGCCCTATGCTTGAAGATATTGAATTTCAAGATGAAAAGATGATGAATTATGATGGAAGGTAAAAGGCTTTCAAGTAACAACAAGAAGAGGGTTGAGTTACTTACATTTTTGAGGTGATAGAAGGCTCTTTCGTGGATGATACTTGAGAGAGAACTCAAGTTCACAGTTGGAAGAAGAAGAAATGAAGGAAAAATGAAGCAATCTTATACTTATAGGGAAGAGATCACGACCAAGAGAGAGTTCACAGCCGTGAACCTCATATGTTGGGTTATCTGGTTCGGGTGCAGCCTTTTGATCTTGAGCTAATACTTCATAGCACATAATCCTTAAATGTACAAGGCTTAGAAACCTATATATGACCTTTAACACAGTCTAAAAGATAGCAGAAACAAGTTTGACTTTTGATTGATTAGATTGACTTACAAGATAAAAATTTACGGGTTGTTACAATTTCAATCCGACAATGTTTTATATATATATATATATATATACAATTTCACCTCATATAAGCAATTTTACTCCACCCCGTCGATCCTCACAGCAACACGATCTATACTCTTAGATCTAAAATTAACATCTTTACCTAATCCATACTCCCGGATCAAGTATGTCTAATCCATGCTCTCGGATCAATAACTATGCCCATTCCATACTCTCAGACTAGGGACAATTGACTATGTATAATCCATGCTCCCGAATTAATGACAAATAACTATGTCCTCTCTATACTATCGGACTAAGGACAAATGACTATGTCTAATCCATGCTCTCGGATCAATGATAAATCTTAAAGTTCGACCCTTTGTGTATATCTAACCCATACTCATAAGGAGATACTACCCGATATCCATCTCAATTAAGTTAGGTTTGTTCTGTATCCTAAATCATCACATATTATTAGATTTACTCTTAACAAGTATTTAAGGTAATAACAAATATTTCACACGCAAATATATATTTAATACTTTAATCGATACTTGTATTAAAATCATGTTCATGAAAGGGACTATGCACTCACTTGTTAAAGTCATGACTCGAAATCCAGACAACGCTTTGCTTCTAACAATTGTATTTTCCTTCGACGAAACCTAGCATTATTATTGCTAAGTTTTAGTCTAATATTTGTTACACTAATTAACTCAAGGTCTACGAGCGTTATTGTTTTATAAGTGTTAAACAATACTTTTCAATTATTATGTACATACAGGGGCCATACATGAAACACCGGAGGGCAAAACCATTTTGGCATTTAAGTTGTTCTAAAATCCAACAACCCTATGAGGCCCTTCAAACCAGATTCCCCGTACCACGAGTAGTTAAAATATTTTATAATAACACTTTGTATGTTATATTTTATAATACATATATTGTTTATAGGTTCATAATAACGATATTGAACTTAAACATAAGTTATACTTAAAGTAGGGTAAGCATAACTCACTTACGAGGAGGTTTGGCTAGGAACCAGGCTCTACGGGGGCAGAACTTCCAAGCCAAAAGCTCTTCTTTTCAGAGCCTTCTGGCACTCCGGGACTCGCCTCTAGCACTTAGAAAGTACTAGGGAATAGGAGGGAGAGTTTTGGAGTATTGAGAGAGAAAGAAAGGTTGAGGTGTGAAGAAATGAGAGAAAACTCGCACCTATTTATAGGAGGATGCTTCGGGATACGTTGGGTATACTCCTCGGAGTATGATGCGTGTACGAGGGGACAGCTATCAGCATCTAAAGTGAAGACCGTGGGGAGCAAGCAACGGTCCAGATTAAGCCATGTGTCCACTTCACATTAGCCTATTCCCGTCTTATAAATCTCGTAACTTTCGCATACGATTTTTGTTTTTGACATTCTTTATATCCATGCATAGGTGGCGACGTAATCTACAACTTTCATTTAAACTCCGTCGTTTAATTTTGACTTTATTTTTAAAGTTATATTTTAACAGGCTTAGACATATAAAGTCCATTAAAAATTCATAACTTTGTCATCTGACGTCCGTTTTCATTTGTCTTTATATCGTTGAGTTCTTACTAATGAGGTCTTCAATTCTCGTTTAGATTGTGTCGGCTAGGAATCGGGCGATCTAATATTCGAATTCTGGGTTGTGTACTGTTATTCTAAATCTTAGAACAATCATAACTTCCTCATACTAAGTCAGATTTGGGTGTTCTTTTTACGCACACTCTCGGTTTAATGTATACTCAACTTTCATATAGATATCTAAGGATAAAAGTAATTTATCATAAATTCACTTTTTATGTTACATAGTGCCGTGCCGGTTTAGCCGTAAAACTTCGACGGGTCATAACTTCTTCGTTATAACTCGGATTTCAGCGTCATTTATATGTACAAAACCCTTGTGACATATAATATAGCTTAGTTAAGAATATTTATTCTAAATAATCTTCTATGAAAAAGTCGTTTTGACGCTTATTGTCTTTAAATTGACTAGCCTGTATTTGCGGGCGTTACAGCAGACTATGAGTAATCCATCTCTGTTCCAATAGAAAGAAAAATAATGAGATAATATAGATGTCCATGGTAATGGTATTGATTTCGTTCATTCATATGTGAACTACATGTTGTTTGTTAGGTTTTTTTCAAAAATAGTTAAAAAAAACTCAATAAATTTGGCAAACGGAAGACTTACAATTTGAACAACATGTCTAGTTTATTCTCACCATGGATGTGATGGGTTTAGAGCAAAACATCATTCCTATGGTGTACATGCAAACCCTAATAGCTTTTGGATCTAGTTTGTCTAATGAACATGCAATTGAATATCCAAAGCTATAAACCCTAGATCTAGCATACAATTAATCATATTAACATAAAATAGGGTTTAGATCTTACCATTGATTGTTATGTAGCAATAACAATCTCAAATCCTCCTTGTAATGGCTTTAGAAAGCTTAGAGTCACAAGTGTCACTCCTTTAACGGCTCACAAACACCAAGAGCAAGAGGATGAAGAATGAGAAGAGAGGAGGCACCCAAAAACGTGTTGAAACCCTAAGGAATCACTTCACTACGTTTTTGGTGCCATAGGGATGCTTAAATAGTGAGGCTATTAGGGTTATCTAACAAGGAAACCCTAATTTGACTCCTTAGGCCCTAAGCAGCCCATGGACTCCCTCCTTAGAGGCCTTGGACGATTTCTAGTGGGTTTCCCCATAGAATTTGTCCACTCCATCCTCTATGGAGTCCATTAGCCCAATATTCAACTATCACACAATTGACAATTCTAGTCCCTTAAGTTTAATTAATATCTTTTAGCCATAAAATTAATTATTAATTAATTATTGACTAATATTAATTAAACAATATGATTTCTCCTTTAATATATTATTCTCATAATATATTAATAAATCATAATTAATCCTCTCTCTCCATAATTCATCCTATCAAGTTGCTTTGGTGAAGGCAACCCAAAAGGACCATGCACCATCGGGCCAAGTACATACCAAAATAGTTATAGGCTTAGACACTAATCCAACAGGATCATAATGCAAGAGTTGGAAAGAAAAAAACAACCAAAATGGAGTTAAAAGATGAACAACCTTTGTAGTCCTTTGAGTCCTCAAAGGGAGGCTTGGAAGTTGATGAAGAAAGGTAAGATCCAAACTAGGAGCTCTCTATAATGTATCCACCCAAAACAAGTCTCCAACTACTAAGGATTTCTAGATCTTTACTTGAGAGGAGTTTATCTTAATCATTTAAGACTTATACAAAATAAGCCTTCAAAGGAGATAACACTCTAAGCACAAAAATAGCGACCAAGTTGTTGCAAATGAGAGAGAAGGGGAAGAGCATAAGATGCTCTTGGATTTGCTCAAAAAAGAAGGAAAAAGCTAACTAGAAAATGCACTCTCTTATTATATGCTTGTACTCTTAAATCAAAGTCCATACTTTCATTTAATGTGATCATGTCTTGAAAGTAATGTGATGTAAGAATAAGAAAGTCAAAGCAAGCAACCACATGTGCTAGTCATTCTTATATCCTTTAAGAGTGAGTGGAAGTCCGCCTCATTATTTATTTAAAACTTGTACATAACATTTCTAAGATGGTATGTAACTAGTCTAAATAAAAAGTGTGTAACATTTAAATCATACAATATGATTAAATGTAGATAGTTAAATCTTTTATAATTATTATTTCCATGAAATAATAATTTCCCAATTAATTTCAAGTGATGATTTAATTTATTAATAATCATATTACTTAATAAATAGTCAATTAGTGTTACTTGTTATTTGGTGTGATCTTATAAGATCATATATTATTACCAAATATGATTTCATACTGAACCTCGAGCATACACGATCTTTCATTGTTGTTGTACAAAAATTCACAAAAACTTCCATCAATCAGCACCTTTAGAATAAAACCCAATTATTCATTAATTCTACAAAAACCTATGACAGAAGTCAACGCCCGATCCTCTTCTATGGCCACCTTCATCTTCACCGTTGACTACATATCCTCCCTCATATATCTTCACCATTGACCATAATAGAATTTGAAAATCGGAGGGTTTTAGAGAAGATGGTACATGGGTTTTTAGAGGCACTAGCATACCTCCTCTCATCACTACTTCTTTAGTTCCTTTTGCATAAATTTTTCGATAATGGTGCGATTTCCTTGTAACGGTTAGGGGTGCAAATGAGCCAAGCTACTCGTGAGCTACTCGAGATCAGCTCGTTAAAAGCTCGACTCGAAACAGATTTTAAACAAGCCCGAACCGAGCTTGAGCTTAATATTAAGCTCGTTTATTAAACGAGCTCGAGCTCGAGCCTATGTCACTAAGCTCGATTAGGCTTGCGAGCCTAAACGAGCTTTTATATAATATAATTTATTATTATTTTTATATATTAAAATAAAAATATATTTGGGGAATTAGGAATTTAATGTATTAATAAACGATCTTCTTAACGAGTTCGAGCCGAGCCTAAGCTTATTTAGGCACGTCGAACAAAAAACGAGTCGAGCTCGAGCCCAAACCGAGTTTGTATAATTATTTACGAGCTCGAGCCGAGCTCAGTTCAAGAAAGCTTGAATCGAGTTGAGCTCGAGCTCGAGCCTCGTATAACTTAAACGAGCCCGAGCCGAGCCTGACCAGGCTCGGGCTCGGCTCGACTCGTTTGCACCCCTAGTAACGGTGGTCTAAGTGGCCGACGATGATGTAGGTGGTCATGGTGGAAGAGGAGATGGTGAAGAATAAGAGGGTGGGGTGGATCTATGTTAGGAAGACATTTTAGGGAAGGTTTAATGGTTTTTGATGATCTTTACGTTTGACAGGTAACAACGATATGAATGGAGAAGTAAGTGTCTTTGATAGCGGTATATGCAAAAAGACGTAAATGAGAGAGACATGAATGAGGTTATGAGTTTGGTTTATTAAATATCTTTTTATTAATAAGATAATAAATTAAAAGATTAAAACAAATAATAAAAAAGCTAAAAAATCAGAAAGGATATTACAATCATTTTAGGTCTAATAGAGAATGAATTCAATACAAAACCAAAATTTCAAGATGGTTTGAGTGAAAAAAATAGGGACCAACCACACAGATTAACCTAAACCACGTGGACCATTCGTGTATTTTATCCTAAAATGAACTACCAAACTCTTACTTTCCATTTTATCTTCACCTACCACTTTATTATTACACCAACACCCACCTAACTATGATTTCTTACATAACACTCAAAACCATTAGATTTTCCATCTACATATTTAAATCAATTTAGATCCCTACATAGTTCACACCAAAGACCCTTAATCTTCTCTGTAACGCCTGGTTCCTGGTAGACATTTAAATTATAATTTATTCATTTTTATAGAGCAACTCGACGAGTTGGGAGCCCCAAACTCGTCGAGTAGAGATCGGAAGAGATGCGAGTTTTTAAGTAACCTACTCGATAAGTTGAGAGCCCTCGACTCGACGAGTAGGGCTGCCAGGATGAAACCCTAATTTCGTGGTTTTGCGCCCTATTTAAGCATCCTAACCCCCACATGCTGGTCTCATTTCCAGCCTCTAAGTCCCAAAGCCTAGATTCAGAAACCCTAATGCATTTGTGAGCTTGTGATCCATTTTTGAGTGAAACTTTGTGTGTGTTGAAGCTTGTGAAGGAAGGAGAAGCTTGGGGATTCAAGAAGAAGCTAGTAGATCTAGAGACTTCGTTTCATTCTCATCATTTTTTGGTAAGCAAGTCTCAAAATTTCTTAGTAACTTCTTAGATCTCTTTATTATAATTTTATTGGGTTTTTGGTCCAAGAAGCATGATCTTTGGGATAAGGACGTCCCAAGTGAGTATACCATCAGATCTGGAACCATGAAGGGATAAAGGTGCAAACTTTATGGCCATTGAAGCCCCATGCAAGCTATAGGATGTCATTTTGGCCTTGTAAGATCCAAAAGGCGATGCATGGAGGGAAAGGTGGAAGCTTTACGTGTTCATGTAGTGTCTAGGGTCCAGATCTCAGTTTATATGCCATGGTTTAGAGTATTGATGGCTTTAGGATCAAGATCTAGTTCCTAAAGAGTTAGGATTTGAGCTAAACCCGTTAAGTGAGGGTATTAATGGGTAAAGTTGGAAACTTTACCCTTAAAAGGACATTTTCAGTGTATATGAGAAGTATGAAGCTTAAATATGAAGAGTAGGGGCTTAACCCTTTAAGATGACCCAAACAGACTGAGGAACTCGTCGAGTCCATGGAGGAACTCAACGAGTTGAGTCGATTTGTCCCAATTCTAAATAGGGTAGAACTCGACGAGTCTGAGGAGGGACTCGATGAGTTGACTCGCTTTATCACGACTACGAGTAGCAAGGGAACTCGGCGAGTCATGGGGATGACTTGATGAGTTGAGTCAGCTTGGAGTGTAGACTTTGAATTTGACCAAACGTTGACTTTGATTTTGACCTTGACTTTGACAAAGGTTGAACGTGAAGGGGTCTTGATGTAAGGAATGGTATCTAAGGGTTAGTTTTGTATAGGGCGTGAGTAGAGCTAGTTGTAGGAGCAGAGACGTTCAACTATTTCACTTGACATTTGACGTGAGTTTTCCTCTAGTAGGAACGGGTCGAAGGCACCAATGCTGGCCCATTTTTTTATGTTAGCATATGCCGGACTAAGGTCTAATGCTGGGCTATGCCCGATGCAGGTTCATTTTTTCTAGACTATGGATCAATGTCGAGGCAAGCCCGAGGAATGTTTGTATGCTTGATGTCTTCGTGATTCTTGCATGTGTTTGTTGAATGTTTCCGGACTTCGATCCGATGTCTGGGCAAGCCCGAGGAATGTTTATATGTTTATCTTTATATGTTTATGTTTATATGTTTATGTTTATATGTTTATGTTTATATGTTTATGTTTATATGTATTTGTTGATATGCTTATGTATATCGAGCTTTGCTCGATATCGGGCGGGGCCTGATGCCGGATTTCGGTCTGATGCTGAGCGGGGCTCGATGTAGTGGGCTAGGCCAAAGTTATGTGTTTATGTGATTATGTGTATGGTATGTGGTAGTTTGGGGAGACTCATTAAGCTTTGTGCTTACAGTTTTCAGTTTTGGTTTCAGGTACTTCTGCTAGTAAGGGGAAGAGCTCAGGATGACTGCATTGCACACACCATAATGTTTAGTCTGGGACGATTTACTCTGATGTTTAGACATGTGATTTTGATACAGTGTTTTGATATGATGTTTGGAGATACTATCACTTATGCTTTTATTAGATGATTTGGGTTACTATGGTTTTATTCATAAATTAAAAATGAAATTTTGGACCGTATTTTTAGGATGTTTCATTTTCGATGAAAATGTTTTTCGACTGGTCAAAATTCGTTTCTCAATGCTAATTGTCCTTCAAGCTCCAAAAATAAGGTAACGTGTTTCCACAACAAAATGGAGTGTGATGAGTACCATTTAAAAACCATATAACCATGACATTTCGAGACATAGCAATTACGAAATTCAACCTCATGTTCACATTGCTAATTGTCCTTCAAGCTCCAAAAATAAGGTAACATGTTTCCACAACAAAATGGAGTGTGACGAATACCGTTTAAAAACCATATAACCATGACATTTCGAGACATAATAGTTACAAAATTCAACTTCATGTATAATAACTTACTCAATCCAACACTATTCGTAACTGGTAGCAATAACGGGTATATCCATGTATTACATGATGAAATAGACAAAAACTATGTAGTCAAAGTTTATTCGTCCCTTCCGCCTTAACAGGAGAAACGATTTCTATGGACCCCTCAATGATTTGGTATTGACATCATGAATACCTGGCTAGGTCTTGAATGAAATTGATGTGTTCAATTTAGTAGTCAAATGCAGTCACCACAAGTATTTATCGTGAAACATAATCTTGAATTATGAGATTGACCATTATCAATGTCTCGAATTCATACAGATATCATGAGGATGAAGGAATAGTTGATCACTTATCTGATGGCTAAAACTGATTAGATCTGAGTTCGGCAAATGCATTGGATAACATTCTCTCTGTTGATTATTAGAGAAGTATTAGATCAAATATAGTTGATGACTTGTCTAAGTAAGAGACTGTTGGAAAGTGTGTCCAAGGTCATTAGCTATTGGTAATATTTCTAATAATAACAGGGTATTGGGTTGCCCTCAAGACTCAAATTAAGTGGAATAAATAAATGAGGAATTAGTTTATTTATTATTATAGTTTAATAATTAATCAGAATCTAAATGAAAAAACAATTTGGGAATTAATTAACACTTTAATTAATAGAAGGGTTGAATATCAATTAATCAATAATTTGTTAATCAGGAATATTTCAGAACCCTAGGAAGAAGGGTGGTTGACGAAAATTCTCTTTAGATAAGGAGAATTTCGTTCATAGGGTTATCCATCCCACATGGGCTTGAGTATAACACCCTGGAAGGTATCCAAGGCTATAAATAGGGCCTTAGAGATTCATTCTCCTTGCTCATTCTTTGGCTTGATTTTTCACCACTTCTTTCTCCCTCCTTGTAGAAGAACTCTCCTTATAGTTCATCTCCTCCTAGTTATTTTTTATTCTATTCTTTTGAGTTCATTGGGTGTGAACCAAGAGAGGGATTCTGGTTTGGATCCTCATCATCCAAACAAGGTGGCACGCACAAGGAGTCAAACATGAAGATCTTTGGATGCAAAAGAGGTATGTGATTCTTCCCTTGTATTTCATTTTTCTAGGGCAGATGCAATTAGTATGAAACCATAGATACATAGGTTGAATGTACACTTAGGTATATCGTAGTTTCGATTTTTCCGTTACCTAATTTAGAGTGTTTTTTATGCGTAGAAAACCTAACATAACTCCCCCCCCCCCTTCTCAAAATTCTAACTGTTTTAAAACAATGAATATTTATTTATTTATTTTTTATTTTTATCTCTTATAAATTACCAACAAAACTCTAACCATTTTACAACATCTCAAATCATTATATCTTCAACTTTGTATTACTTTCAATCATTTCTCCACCTTTAGTTGCTTCAAGTGATTCTCAAAGCAAAACCACCGCAACGTCCAATCGAGACCAATTGTGAGATATTATTTTCAACACACCTGCTATAAATATTTTTGTTTTTGAGTCTTCACCACCACCATATTGCATGTAACTAGAGACCTCTATGTTTTTACCCACATAATTTCATTATCTGGTGATGCATTCATTTTATCCAATCCAATGAGCATAAAAAGTATTTCCTATTTGCCAATCCAAGTTCACGCTTGTTCCCCAACCCAAAGCAACCTAACGGAAAAGAAAAACCAATAAATTTGTTCCCTGAACCATGGAAAAAGTTTGAAGAAATATTTTCATGGGTCGACATATCAAAGGACATGGTAGCCGGTAGCGTGTAATCGTTAAATGTGTTTCCACAAAAAATGGAGTATGACGAATACCATTTAAAAACCATATAACCATGTCATTTTGAGACATAACAGTTGCGAAATTCACCTTCATGTATAACAACTTATGCAATCCGTTGATGTGTTTAAATTGATGAAAACATTTTGGCTGCAAAACTCGATATATACTCGTGTAGAAAATAAAGAGAAAGCGTTCGAACATACAAAGTTTTGAGGGGTTGTCATAGAATGCCCAAAATGACATTTGGTGCACACGATGGATCATCCAAGTAGTGCCTCGAAATGCTAAAAATAAAAATAAAAAAATAGAAAAAAAATAGGTGTGAAACTCGTATATTAGATGGATCGATTAAAATTTGTTGCCTTATTTATATAAACGTTATTCTTGCAGGTATTAATAAATATTTATATATTATAAATGTAAGAGATTAGAAATAGTATGAAAAAAACAAATCGGGAAGATTTAATTTACATATTTAATAATGAATATTATATATATATATATATATATATATATATATATATATATATATATATATATATATATATATATATATATATATATATTAATTAGTTGAGTTGATTTTAATAAAAAATAAAAATATCACATAATAACATGTTGAAATTTAAAAAATTCTACAATCTTACATAATGAAATGTTGTAAAAGTTTTTAGAAAGTAAAATTTGATTTATTAGAATATACGACTATAATGGAAAAAAATGGGTTTCTATTAATCTTGTACTTATTTTTTATGAGTAAATTAAATTTGTTATATTATATTAACGTCAAAAGTTAAAAACCGAAAGGAGGTAGATAAAATGAAAAGTTAAGGAAAAAAAAGATTAGGAGTGGCGTTGTGGTAATTATGGTCTCAATAATTAAGGGTGGTCCTCTTTAATAATGTTTATTATTATTATTATTATTATTATTATTATTATTATTATTATTATTATTGACCGACAGATATTACATATAATAAATTAGTTATATTAAATATCTTCCAATTTGTTAATAGCTCATTTATATGACCTGCTACGTATAGAAAATAAAAAAATATTCATTAATTTATTTCATATGTGTATGTTATAGGTAAGATAACAACAAACAAAAGATAATCATAGACAAGCATCACAACTCAAATAGGAACACTTTAGATGCTTAGAACAAAATTTTAAATTTGAAGTCACTATATAGACGAAAAACAATTTAGTTAACATACTAATATTTGGTCAATAAGACAAATAATTAATTAAAAGTAAAGAAATAATATTATATTTAAGTTTTTTAATATGGGAATTGGATAATCTAACCATTTTTATTGCTTTTAAAATATATATATATATATATATATATATATATATATATATATATATATATATATATATATATATATATATATATATATATATATATATATATATTGACAAAATGACCACGTGGGTTGGAATAGGTTATTCCGGACTCGATTTCAAATTCGGTTAAACGGGTAGCTAATTCTAAACCGGTAATCTAGTTCTCTTATAAATACCATTTAACATGTTCTATAATTAGACATCCCCTGTTTCGGAATACACTTTGACATTCCATTCCGAATATCTCTACAACTAAAAATGTCTTCCGATAACACTGAAGAAATACAATTGTTATATGTAAGTTTCAAATTTGTTTCTAATTAAATGCATTATTTTAGATTATATGTTAAAAATGTTTACTTTATGCAATTATATAGATATTATAGGGTTTTCTGTGAATTTTAATTGTGTAAAGGCAATTATAGGATTACATGGACTTATACATTTATACTACATGATACATCACTATCAAAACCCCTAATTTTTGCTAGTTTGGAAATTGTATGAAATTCAAAAATCATGTTCAGAATATAATGAACTGGGTCCAGAATTTTGGTGTTTAGAAGGGATATTCTAGGGTTTGTAAAATATCCCATGTGGATCAATAGGGAAGTAACTAAGTACCAAATTTGAATTAATATTATTTAATTCAAATTAGGGTTATTTAGGGTTTCCTTGTACTACTATATAAAGGACCTTAGCCCTTATATTTTCGGCCACCATTCCATTCAAAAGGATAGCCGAAATTCTAAGCCTCCTTCTCCTCTCTCCTAAGCCATTCTCTTTCTAGTTGGATGTGATTCCATTAGAGGCACGACACTTGTGGTGCTTGTTTCTAAGAGATCTTTCAAAGGAAATTTCTAGTTGTTTACTATAACAACTAAAATGTATGTAACTCTAAACCTTTTCTTTAGTAATTTCGAAAATTACCTAGGGTTTCTAGGGTTCTTATTTTGATGTTCTTAGTTATAGGTTCAATAGAGAAAACATAGATCTTGTTTTAGGTTGCATGCACACTTAAGAGTTGTAAGTTTGTTTTGTTATGCCTAAAACCCATAAGTTTGTGTCTACCGAGGGATACCGTACCCTCTCCAAGCTTCAGGATGTCGCATGGAGGCGGGAGATTGAGATCCAGACGAGGGAGCATAGGCAGGCTCCGGTTCAGTTACAACCTGCATCAAAGCGGTTTAAGCCCGCTGATTCACAATCTGGAGGATAGAAGGGTCACACTTGTGGCAAGTGCAGGAAGGCGCATGATGACGTTTATCGATCAACTTATGGGTGGCACAAATATGGCAGGCAGGGCCATATTAATAGGGATTGTCGTTAGCAGGCCCCATTATCGAGCACCAGGATTTGCTACCACTGTGAGCATGTTGGCCATATGAAGGCCAGTTGTCCCTTGCTTGCCACCAGAAATAGCTCCAACTACTTTAAGGATTACAGATGGACGACATGGGAGAGATAAGGCCCTGAAGGCCAGGGTTCATGCTTTTCTGCTCACCGCATATGAGGCCAGGGCGACGCCTGACGTCGTTACTAGTGTGTATTTATTTATTTTGTATTCAATTATTATTATGTATGCTTATGATTGTATTTCCGCTTGGTACCTTCTTAGTGAATCCATTGCCTGCTCTTGTGCTTTTTGACTCGGGTGTGATTCGGTCCTTTATGTCGCAATCCTTCAGTAGAAGTCTTGATATGACCCTCAGAGATGCAGAAGTTATCCTCTCAGCTCCAGTAGCTGTTGGCCAAGCAATTTATCCAACCGAGCAAATCGCCATCGGGAACACCGATTTTGTTTGTGAAAAACAAGGATGGCTGACACCAGATGTGCATTGATTATCGAGAGTTAAACAAGTTGACGGTGGAGAACCGTTACCCAATTCCACATATTGGTTATATTTTCGATTAACTGCAAGGTACATATTGGTTCTCCAAGATTGATTTGAGGTCAATGTATCATTGGATGAGAGTCAGGGAGGAGGACATGGAGAAGACATCATTCCAAACTTGTTATGGTCATTATGAGTTCATGGTGATGTTGTTTGGGATCACCAATGCACCGATGACATTTATAGATTTGATGAATCGGGTATGCAGGCCGATGCTTGATCGTTCGGTCATTGTTTTTATTGATGATATTTGGTCTATTCCAAGACCAAGGAGCAACATGAAGAGCACTTTGAGAGCTACTATGAATTTTAAGGAGGGAGGGGCTTTATGCCAAGTTCTCGAAGTGTGAGTTTTGGTTACGGGAGGTCCAGTTCTTGGGATACCTCATTAACCAGGACAGGATTCTGGTTGAACCGACCAAGATAGAGGCAGTTATGCAGTGGGAGGTCCCGAAGTCCTCCTCGAAGATCAAGGTTTTTTTTTTTTTGGGTTTGGCCAGTTATTATCAGAGGTTTGTTCAAGACTTCTCCAAGGTTGTTGTACCTCTCACTCATTTGATGAGGAATGACATGGGTTTTCATTGGAGACCTGAGTAGTAGGCTGCATTCGAGACGCTGAGACAGAAATTATGTGAGGCCCCAGTGTTGACCCTTCCGGAGGGCGTGGAGGATTTCGTTGTATATTGTGATGATTCTATCACTAGTTTGGGGGCATTACTCATGCATAAAGGGAGGGTTATTGTATACACTTATAGGCAGCTGAAGCTACATGAGGTTCAGTATCCAATGCATGATTTGGAGTTGGGAGCGGTGGTGTTTGCCCTTAATATTTGGTGACATTATCTATATGGGGTCCGATGTACCATCTACACAAATCATAAGAGTCTGAAATATCTCATGGATCAGTTGAATCTGAATATGAGGAAATGTAGATGGCTTGACATGGTCAAGGATTATGATTGCGAGATTATTTATCATCCTAGGATAGCGAATGTGGTCACTGATGCTTTGAGCCGCAAGACGGATAATACTTCTCTTGGGGTTTTATGTATTATGATTTCTATCGATTCACTGCTTTTGGAGTTGATTAGGGAGGCTCAGGCTGAGGGAATCGAGAGTGAGCACTGGAAGAAGTAGAGAATCAGAGGTCAGATTAGTAGGTTCAACACCGATAGACGCGAATCGTTGACTCAGGGTGGTTGGGTTTGGGTTCTGAATTTTGGTGAGGTTAGGTAGACCGTGATGGAGGAGGCTCCTAAGTCTAGATTTTCGATACATCATGGAGCTACAAAAATGTATCAGGATTTGAGACTTAGTTACTGGTGATCGTGCATGAAGAGGGATATAACTTGGTATGTGGAAAGGTGCATGACCTATCAGATGGTCAAGACCGAGCATTAGAGGTTGCACGAAATGTTACATCCTTTGGAGGTTCCTATGTGGAAATAAGAACAAATCACCATGAATTTTATTACCAAGTTACCCAGGACGACCAAGGGATTTGATGCGATATGGGTCATTATGGATTGTCTGACTAGGATTGCCCACTTTCTAGCTATTCGGGAGACTTCCTCGGCCGAGAAATTGGCTGATGTTTATGTGAACAAGATCGTCCCTCGACATGGTGTTCTAGTGTCCATTGTATATAATCGAGATGTTCGATTTACTTCACGATTTTGGCAGAGATTCCACGAGGAAATGGGTACGAGATTACAATTTAGCACTACTTATCACCCGCAGACTGACGACCAGAGCGAGTAGACCATCCAAACGCTCAAGGATATGTTAAGATCCTGTGTCATAGATTTTGGTGGGAGTTGGGACTCATACCTTTCCCTGAATGAGTTTTCATACAATAACAACCATCATTCTAGTATTCATGCGCGGCCTTACGAGCTTCTCTACGAGGGGAGTTCAGTTATAAAGTTATGGTGGGAGGTCAGTCATATGGTTATAAGGAAGATTAAGGTGGTTCTTTAGACGACATATCTTATCCAGAAGATTAGGCAGCGGTTGCAGACAACTCAAAGTCGGAAAAAGAGGTATGCTGACATACATCGATCCGAGTTGGAGTTCAAGGTTGGTGATATGGTTTTACTGAAGGTATCAACTTGGAAGGGTGTAATACACTTCAGGGAGAGGGGCAAGTTAGGGCCCCGGTTTATTGGCCCATTTCGAGTGGTGGCTAAGGTAGGAGAAGTGGCCTATCGTTTGGACATGCCTGGGGAGCTTAGTCAAATTCACAACATCTTCCATGTCTCTCAGCTTCAGAAGTGTGTAGCCGATGATTCGGTAGTGGTTTCTTTGGATGATATTCAGGTTGATGAGTGCTTGACCTATGTTGAGAGGCTAATGGCGATTTTGGATAGGAAGACGAATACCTTGTGCAACAAGGTGGTACCTATGCTTAATTCAGTGGCAACATCAGAAAGGTTCCAAGTGGACTTAGGAACCCAGGACAGAGATGCGAGAGCACTAGCTCGAGTTATTCACATCATCAGACTTCGAGCATGAAGTTTGAATCAAGTGGGGGAGAATTGTACCACCCAACCTATCAGATATTTCCATTCTTAGCTAAGGTGTATATATATATATATATATATATATATATATATATATATATATATATATATATATATTGCAAAAATGGCCTTATGCCGGGCGTACTTGGGGTGTACGTTGGGTGTAAGTAGTTAAAAAGGGACTCATGTGTTTATGAGTATGCATGACGTACTCAAAGGGTACGTAGGGAGTACTCGCTTGTTATGTTAACCTTAAATCCAGGGTTTTGAGCCCTATTTAAACACCTTAACCCTCATAAATCCCTTCAACCTTCAACCTCCATCCTCCCAACTATCCCTTGCAAAACCTAATATTTATTTGAGAGTTTTTTGGGCTATTTGAGTGTTTTGTGTTCATCTTTTAAGGAAGAAGATCATTGGAGTGCACTTGGAAAGCTTCAAGCATTGTAGGTCTGGGATTTGCACCTCTCATGCAAACTCCAGAAGGTATAAAGTTCTGAACATGATGAATACTTCATTAGATCTTGTTAGTTCTAAGGTTGTTATGCATTTTTGATCCCATAATCTTGGTCTAGTTGATTATGAGCTACTCTAGACCTTATGAGTAGTTTTTTTTAGACGTTTTAAAGTGCATGGAGTCATAAAAATGTGATCTTAATCCTTTCTCTTCATCCATGGATGAGTAATGGGGCTTAGAATCGTGTGATATGTTAGGGTTTTTAGATTTGGACACTTTCTAGTCATGCAAAGGCATAAAGTTGGAAAGTTTATGGTTTAAGAGGTTATTTGGGGTTAGATCTGAGACTTGGATGTAATGAGTTGGAGCCCCGTAATCTTGGGAGGACTTCACTACGGTATGTGTAGCCAGGCGTACTCATCCTGATGTGGGATTTTTGACTTTTGACTTTTGAATCTTGACCATTGACCATTGACTTTGACCAAGTTTGACTTAAGGGTATTTTGGGAAATTTAAATAGTAGTTTGAGATTGGGTCCTTGTTAATTGTATATGTGATTTGTTGAGGCGGTATTTGGAGCAGTGATCTGTTCAACTATTTTTCATACTATGAGGTGAGTTTTCCTCATTGTACTTGTGGATCGAAGAGATTAATGCCGACCTACTAGGTTATGTATCCTATTTTATAGGATATTGCTATGTTATAGTGATATGTTAGATCTGCATGATTATTTGTTTGCTGTTATATGTTTTATCTGTTGTATATTTCGACATAATGCAGTCTGGGTTAAGGCTTTACTGCTATGTACATAAGCTGACAGACCGAGGCATTCCAGTCCGATGATTGATTGGGCCGGGCGTTCCAATCCGATGACTGATTATTGACTAATTGGACATGTTGCATTATGTCATTCCAATCCTATGACTGATTGGGTCGAGGCATGTTTTATCTGTCCTAATACGTGTGGTATTTTGGGGGAACTCACTAAGTTTTGGCTTACAATTTGACTTTATGGTTTCAGGTACTTCAGAGGACAGGGCAAGGCGAAGGCTTGATCGTGCACATCATCCTGAACTTTTATATGATTTATGATTTTAGGATACTCTGATATATAATTGTGACTTTTGGAAACATTGTTTTTGTAAAACTTATGGATTTTAAATGGTTTTGAAAAATAAAAATTTTGCCTTGGTTTTGGGATGTTTCATAAGTTCTCACGTCGGTGACAAAGCGGAGGGAGGGAATGATACAAAGATCAGATAACAAGAGAGAAATTATGGGGACATGAGTGTGTCTTAGCTTCTTAGGCTTTCTTTTAATCCTATTAAAATAATAACAAAATTTAATAATTAATAAATTTTACAAAGAAGGGAAAAGGGTTATCTTAAGACAATTAGCAGATTAAAACAAACAACTGTTAAAGTTAGACTATGGGTGAGAAAAAACCGAACTGATCAAAAAAATCCAACACCGCAACAAACCGAAACAGAATACAAAACCCCTCGACATGGCTTATGATTTGAGAAAATCGATCAAAAATATGTTCGATGTGGTTTTCGCTTAGAATCTAACCCTCAGAAACCGAACAGTACCACTATAACTATATATTAAAATGTTAAATATTTATATTATATAATATATGATTTATTATATTGTTAGTTAATGAATTTTCATTTGACGTTGACTAAACTAAAGCAGAATGATTCAATTCTTTTTTCTTTCGATTCAAAGACAAAACATAATCATAACGCTTGTCAAGTTGCCGCACTCTTACCAGGCCACCGTCTCAAATCCGTCATTACAGATTCTGCAAAAGAGATACTGTCGTGCCATCGATTATGCTTATGCAATAACAAGACCAAACCATACATTCTTCCTTTTTTGATTAATCCAATACAATCTCCATTGATGAAACCAAACTACATACGCCTACCTAAGACTCTACATGTTCGTTTATCCTTTTCCCAGACAAAAAAAGTTGTAATGGTTGCCATTTATTATCCATTTTGATTTGATTATTTCATTATTTGTTGCATTCAAATTAATGTTTTTAAGTCTTTGTCCCTTAAATTGTTAATGTCTTGGTTTTGTAATAACTTTGAAAGGCCACTTGTTGTTTTAAAATCACACAAACATAAAAAAGACCACATCATTTCATTATGAGGTTTAAACTAAAATCATACCGTTAGAAAAACCACAAAAGCGCACCACTTAAAAAGGCTCACATCACATTTTAAGATTACAAAAATCAATGCATGTGGTTTGCGGTACAATCTTGTCCCAAAACCATATCATTCTCACCCCTAGAGATCTAAGACCATCCCCATTAGTGATCTTTTAGGATTGGCTCACCAAAAAAGAATTAAAAAAGAAAAGAAAAATGAAACATATTTGGTGATCTAGGCTACCACAACAAGTGGTTATGTAGCCAAGTGTCTCTTTTAGATAGATGGACTTAAATTATTTTTTATAATTAAATCTAATTTAGTTAATAACTACATTTTATATTTGGTAAGAAATCACATAACATATACTGAAATATGTAATTTATTTTTCTCTACAAAAAGACCAATATTAATATAAATTTTTTAATATAAAATTGAATTGGATTTGATTGCTTGTGTGTGAATAATTAGATAGGTGGAAGAAAGATAAATGATTTTATTTTTTTTTTTATTTTTTTTTTTTAAATTGGTTTAGGTTATCAACGAGATAGTATAAACCACAATCAAACCCTCTCACCATAATCGTATTTTTAGTTTTAAGTTTTTGCACTTTGTTTAATGTATATTTGACGAACTAATTGAAAAATTAGCTAATAGTTGATAAAAATAAAATCTGATAGCACTCGCTGATAAATGATCTAAAATATATAAAATAATACATAAAAGATTTAGTTATATTTATCATTAATAATAATATATTTAAAAAATGAAAAAATTAAATAAGTTTGTTGGAATGTAAATCTAATAGTTTAAAAAAATTATTTAATTTTTTTGTTTATTTGTTAATAATTAAAGAAAAATAAAAAAATAAACTAAATTATAAATTAGTTATATACTTAAAATATAATTTTTTCTAAAAAATAGGATATATTTTTTGTTTTTTCAAATATATTTGATAAAAATTCTCCGAAATCATTGGGGACAACCTTGGAAACAACGAGGTGGAAAAGTGAAAGAATCCAAAGTCCAGAGAAGTACTAAATCCAAACCACAATTGCATTTGCAGCGTGTACATCATCCATTAAGAATTGTATCTCTTACTGTCGTTTATCAATCTAGGCCCTGGAAAAAGGACCGAAAGAAAGCCGTTTTCGATTTTCTTTTCTCCCCTTCTCTGACTGCCGTTTCTTGTTTGTGATAAACCGTCCCTTTGCCAGCTCGCCCCCATTCGACTTTTTCTCCTCCTTCGCTGTCATCATCATCATGCCACAAGAAGTTTACTGTGTGTATTTATTTGATTTGGTGAAAATCCATTTTCATCGTCGTTTAAATGAAGAATCTTGTTCTTCGATTACCCCATGAAAGTAAAAGAACTTCAAGTTCGAAATCCCTTTAAATTTCTTCCTCATAACCCCACGAAAATGACATTTTGTGGGTAGTTTATACAACGAATTGTTCCACCCACCACTACCCCTTTTCACCTCAACTTCTAGGGTGCTGTAATCTTCCCAATTTCGTAAATCTCGAAAGAATTTCTCCATTTCTGTACAGAATTTTGTTCAATTCCAATTATTTTGTGAAAAAGTCGTTCCTTTCTTCTATTTCTTTTCGGTTCCGACCCTTATGCTTGAACCCAATTCGATTTAAGAAAGAAAGAAAGAAAGAGAGCATAAGGGTCTTGTCCATGGCGTCGATTCCTGCAGGTCCGAGCTCGGGATCGAGTTCGAGTTCTGGGTTTCAGTCCCCTTTCGGGGATACGACTTTCACCAAAGTGTTCGTTGGCGGGCTTGCTTGGGAGACTCAGAGTGAAACCATGCGTCAATACTTCGAGCAATTTGGAGAGATTCTTGAAGCTGTTGTGATCACTGATAAAAACACCGGCCGATCCAAGGGTTATGGTTTCGTGAGTGTCATCTTTATCTATAATCATTTATACATATTCACTTCGTTTTAATTTATGATATTATAGTGAAGTGACCTGTTTTGGATGATGGTGTTTTCATGGAGGGTTTAGGTGACTTTCCGTGATCCCGAATCTGCTTCAAAAGCATGTGTAGATCCAGCTCCGGTCATTGATGGTAGACGGGCGAATTGTAATTTAGCTTCACTTGGACGCCCTCGTCCTGCACTTTCTTTTGGTATTAATTTTTTTATTTTTTCAAAAAATTGAATTTTGTTACATGAATCATGGCTGAAATTGATTTTATTTATGTTCAGGACGTATGTCATCAACACTATCTTATGCAGGAGGTGTGCAAACTGCTCGCGTGCCTTCTATAGGAAGCTATGGCTACCAACAACAACCACCGCTTTTTTATGGCTACAGACAAGGATTAATGTATCCCTCATACCCGTAAGTTACATTTTTGAATTTTACATGCTAACATTCTCATTGAATTGGCAATTTGTTATGAAATCATTGAAAATATTGAAAAGGGTAGATGAATTATAGCAGTGTCAAAATACGATGCCTTAATAAGAAAAAAAAACTGAAAGTAGGATGCTATAATACACAAATAAATGAAAGTACATTGCTATTTCTTGCAATTAGGGTTTAAGGAGATAATGTTTGTTCTTTTTGGTGCAGGTATGGAACGTATAGTCCAGAATATGTCTATCCACAGGTCAATACTCAATAGTCTCCCAAAGCTCCTGAAAAAAAGGAAATATATTCAAATTTAACAAGTTATTTACTGATTAATAGGGCGTATACAATCCGTATTCAAGTCAGCAGTATCTTCAAGTATACGGAGCAGTTAACCCGCCCAATATGTATCCATACAATCAAATGGGTCAAATAGCTCCAAGTGGTCATGGTTACACGCCCTATCCAGGCTATAATACATTGCCAGGTCATCAAATTGTGCAATTTGGTGGGCCAAATGTAAATGCAGCTACTACTACTTCATCCATTCGGTCAATTCAAGCAGCATATCCAACAGGCAGTGTGTTTCTTTCAAAAGATTCTTTTTTTTTTTTTTAAAAAAAAATATGAGTTATTATGATCTGTGTAAAAAAAGAAGGAAAATTTTGGTGTTATCAGGTGTTGTAGCACCTGTTCAAGGACAACAATTTGTAATCCCTGCTCCATCATCCCAGATCATGCAAGGTGGTGGTGCTTCTGACCAAAATTCAGGATGAAGGTCTGATTAAAAGGCAAGTAATATTACTGTTTGGATAAATGATGTTTAAATATTAAATGACAAAATGATTTGTATACTTGTGAAATAAAAGGAAAAAAATAAATTCGGGAAAACTGTAAAAAGTTAGGACTTTAAGAGGAAAGCCTCATTTCCCTGACTTTCTCTATTAATCATGTCAAAAATAAACACTCACAGATAGCTTATGAGATTAAGGGATAAAGTGTCTGAATGAGTAATAATGTCTGTTTGGATAAAAGGTACTGTATGCATGAGGTCGGTTATGAGAGTTGAGACTAATGACCAATTTACCCCTACATTCCAAAAAACAAATTTCACAATATTCATCAATTCTAACAATATGCAATAATTTTTACGTGAGAGAATCTGGGAGGAGAAATGAGGAAGGACTAATAGGTAAAGAGTTAGTGTCCTAATACATTAAATCAGGTTTTTTTTAACTTAACCCATTAAGTCAATTTGTCCAGATTAAGTAAAAAAGAAACAACCCCTAAGTTTTGTGCCAAGATTAAGTCAAAATGAAACAATTCAAGATTAAGTAGTTAAATCATTAAGCCCATTAAGTAAAAAAGAAACAGTTTTCCACTTGTAATGTTTCTTTGATGATATTTTTGCAGGTATCCTTAGATTGCAGCAGGACTAAGAACGGTAGTACTGCTACTTGAGTGGCGGGCTTCAAATCTAGCCTTGCAAA
Source organism: Lactuca sativa (assembly GCF_002870075.4). NCBI lineage: Eukaryota > Viridiplantae > Streptophyta > Magnoliopsida > Asterales > Asteraceae > Lactuca > Lactuca sativa. The sequence continues at coordinate 63,241,243 of NC_056631.2, read as the reverse complement.
TTATTCGTTTTGCATTCTAGAGGTATACACTTGGTTTCATATTCATTAGAAAATGCAATTTTTTTTCCTTTGTGTTTTATGTGCCCTTGAATTTGCAGTAGAACCCTAAAAAAAGGTTCTTTGATCACATAGAAGTATAGCTATAGGAGTCTTTTGTTTTCTTTGAAGTTCTTTAAACAAGAGAAAGAGAACATGCGAGTTTGCTTTATGAAAGACTTGATTCTGTTTGCCTTTTGGTAGTCTCAAATAAAGATAATTACCCGAATTAAGTTATTAGCTTTTAGATAAAGATCTAGCCAATGATACATTTGTTCCCCTTAATATGAACAGTGGGGACGAGCTTATATACATTTTGGCCCTCATAAATATAATTGAACAGAACTCATGAGTTTGCTTTATGAAAAGAAGAATTTGCAAGGGCCCGTGAAGCCTATAAAGCCTTTCATGATGTGCCATGTTCTAATGTTCTTTTTCTTCAAATACTCCATTAAAAGACATGAGTTTTTAAATTTTAACAAATTTGAAAACTTGGCAACAAGAGAAAGATCCTTTAGGGGATGTTTCTTTTCGACTTAAATGGGCTTAATAACTTACTCTGGACAATTATATATTGTTGTTTCTTTTTTACTTGATCTGGACAAAATGACTTAATAGGTTAAGCCATAAAACCTGGCTTAATGTATTAAAACACCAAGAATAAAATCGAATGTAAGGACAAAATGGTCATGTAGTCTCATTCAGATCATTTATTCAGTCTTGAAAGGAATTAAAGAAACAGATCTTATGTATACAACACTGTATCTGGATATTCTGCCATTTTACCCATACAGAACTTGATGAGGAAAAAGAAACAGTATTTATTTGACTTTGGTTTCAGCCTCTAGAAACAATGCAACAGATAGACAACAAGATCTTTTATAACAGAGATTCGATTTTTTATGACCTTTACAGTAGTGTCACAGGTGGGGTAATTCTTTCATGAGTGGGCTTTGTTGAATATGATATTTTGTGGTGGTGGTGGTTGGGTAGGGTAGGGGTAGGGCTGATTTGGGGGGGGGGGGGACTACTTGTTTGCATTTTCTAATGTTCTTGTGGTTCTTAGCCTTCACACATGGGGATGGGCCCCCGACTTCCACAAATAAAAACCAACCTTTTTGTTCTAAAGAATCAAACATAATATAGAAAGTTTTAAAATAAAGCTTAATCTTGTACATTTTAGGATTAAAGGTAGTATCTTTATGAATCTTTAAACATATATGCTGGATAATACTGCATTTTCTTACACTAAAAGCAGATTTGGTTGATATTTTGTAGGTCATTTTTACCAGAGAAATCATGGTCAAGGAAATCCCATGAAGATGCGAATTGTGTCTTCCTTCCAAAATCCAAATGTGTCCCATTTGGTCCTCTTTCACTCTACCAGTGTCACAAGGGTCAAAGAAATTGCCACCCGATGCTGGAATAGGTTTCCAGCATGCATTGGAATCAGCTACACCATTCTTGTTAGGTTAACAAGGCCTATCATTGTGTAAACACATTGGCTAAACTGTATGGTGTTATATGTTGGTGTCTTTTTTTGTTATTGTTCATTGTTCTTGATCCTGGTTTTCAAAGGGTGAAAATCCAGAGATCTTGTAGTCTTAGAAAAAAATGGAAGTGTCATTGTTTGTGTGTGGCTGCAACTCTTCTTGAACAAAGTCTTTCTTTTGGGAAATTGTAGGTGTTGTGTTTGTTCTTTTACCTTTGTGATCAAATGGGGTGTTTGGATGTCCTTTGTCATTGTAGTTTTAAGTAGATGGTAAATAAATGGCATGAAGTATGCTTTTATAATGGTGTCATTGTGAAAGCATAACTCTTCATGTATGGATACGAATGTATCATATTGGATAGGGGGTGAGCATTTGGACACGTTGACTGGACCGAACCGGTGCACTGCACCGGACCAGACCGTTTTTCTGGACCTCTGGGCCAGTTCTTGGTTCTAGGATTTGAGAAAAACCTATCCATTTTGTCTCTATTTTTTTACTGGTCCGGTCGGTTCCGGGTAAAAACTGGTTTTGAACCGGCTTATTTTTTTAAAAAAAATTGTATTCTATGAAAGTCTTTAAAACGACATATCTTATTCGTTTTAAACCGGACTGACATGTGATTTCTTCCAACGTGTAATTAGAGTTTGTAGATGATTTTAGACTATAGTTTTATTATTTTTGGTGTTGTAGTCGATGAGATACAATCATTCAAAGATGATATATCAAAACTGAAATATTTCAACTTTTCAGCAAGAAATTTAAACTTTTGTATTCTGTGAAATTCTTTAAACAAACATATGTTGTTCGTCTTAACTCAATTGACATACGATTTTTTCTAACGTGTAATTTAGAGTTTGTAGATGATTTTAGACTATAATCTTGTTGTTTTTGGTATTATATTCGATGAGTTACAATGCTTTTGAAGATAAGATATCAAAGTTGAAATATTTCAACTTTTTAATAAGAATTTTATACTTTTGTATTCTGTGAAATTATTTAAACAAACATATCTCATTTATTTTAAGTCGGATTGACATGTGGTTTAACGTGTAATTTAGAGTTTGCAGATGATTTTAATCTATAATTTTGTTGTTTTTGGTGTAATATTCGATGAGTTACAATCCTTCAACGATGATATATCAAAACTGAAATATTTCAACTTTTCAGCAAAAAATTTAAACTTTTGTATTCTGTGAAATTCTTTAAACAAGCATATCTCATTCGTTTTCTATCGGATTGACATGAGTTTTTTTTTTCCTAATATGTAATTTAGAGTTTGAAGATGATTTAGACTATAATTTTGTTGTTTTTGGTGTTATATTCGATGAGTTACAATCCTTCAAAGATGAAATACCAAAAGTTAAAATATATCAGTTTTTCACCAAGAAATTTAAACTTTTGTATTATGCGAAATTCTTTAAACAAACATATATATTATTTGCTTTAAGTCGAATTGACATGAGATTTTCCCAACATGTAATTTAGAGTTTGTAGACGAGTTTAGACTATAATTTTATTGTTTTTGGTGTTATATTAAATGATTTAGAACCCTTCAAACAAATGGTATAAAGTATAAACAATCAAAGTTTGACCAGTATAAAAGCATAAGAAACGAAATCATATTCATTTTTACGAGTTGTACCGTATCAAACCCAAAAAATTATTCATTTGAACGAATCGTAACTTATCAAACCAAAAAACATATTCATTTTAACGAGTTATATCAAACCCAAAAACGCGTTTTAACAAGTTGTATCGTATGTATGTAAAGTTGTACCGGTCGAAATGGGTCCAAGAACCGGAAAACCGGGACCTGGACCCGATAAGTCTTATCCGGTCCGGTCCACGGTCCACAATATTCTCCGAAACCGGTCCGATCCAAGAGTCGGTATGGTCTGGTTCGGTCCGGTCCAATCCTAAATGGTCACTCCTAATATTGGATGTCGATCATATTATGACAATGGTGGTGGCGGTAGTGGTGCCGGTGGTGACATAGTGTTTTTCTAGTCGACCTTAAAAACTCTTTCTAAAACCCCTTAGCAATAAGAAAACGAATTTGCATGAATGTATATCGTATTGTGGAACTACATCTCATCATGTATCTATATAGATGAAAATATAACAAAATATGAGAGATATTAGGGATTTAGTAGATCTTGAGTCAAAGTTAAAACTCAACCCACAAGATAAACATGAAAAGTGTTTGTGTCATTTATTAATAAAAGAGATAATGTCACTGTAGCACAATCAACTTTTATGATTTATCAAACTTGACCAATTATGTTTTTTTCTTGCGCATTAGATCATCTAACTTTTACTGTACATGTCAAGTAGATCATTATCATTAGTTTTTTAACCATTCCTCCGTTAACTAGTTATCTAAATTACACGAATGGCCCCTATGGTTTAAATTTCTTTTGTAATTGGTCGTTATCAGCCATGTTACTCTAGGTGCCACGTGCCAAAACGTCGTGGAGCCACATGTCCAATTTTTGGTGGGCCACATGTTCACATCTCATGGTGCCATGTCATCGAGGTCGCTAGGTGTGGCCGCCTCCTCTGCCACGTGGCGCACTCTGGTGTTGCCACGTCATCCCAATATGTATTTTTTTGCGAATCTTCGAACAACCATAACTTTCGCATACAAGCTCCGTTTTTTATGTTCTTTATATCCCCAAAATCATCTTGATGAACACTACAACTTTTCTTTAGGTCTCAACAACTAACAATCACTTTATTTAAATTCATATTTAGATTGATTTAGACTGTTAGAATTTTGCAAAATTCATAACTCTTCATATGAACTATGTTCTCGACGTTCTCTATATCGACGAGTTCAGTTTTACGAGATCTTCAATTCTTGTTTACATTGCTTTAACTAAAAAGCAACTTGTAACAACGTAAAATTTCAAAACAATTTTTCATTTTTAAATCATAATTTCAATCACCAAAACAATATCCAACAACTGTTTCCAATGTCATAATAACAAACAAATCCCAAGATCTCAAATACATAAATCCTCTCAGTGTGTACGTATCATGCCGACGCCTTCCCACAGTCCTCGCTAGTACCTGAATCACATAACACAACAACTGTAAGCATAAATGCTTAGTGAGTTCCCCAGAATACCACATACAACACATACGCCACTCGTGGCTACAGTACGACCCTCCGGTCGATGTGTCTCAGCGGGACCCCCCAGTCCCGTAGCTCGTTGGACCCTCTGGTCCGGTTATAGCTCGTTGGGCCCTTCGGACCGGTCTGTATCGTTGGACCCTTTGGTCCGGTCTATATCGTTGGACCCTCCGGTCCGGTCTATACAATCACATATCATACATATATCACATTGCACATAATCTCATACATACAAATAGCATACAAGACCTTCCGGTCTACACATATATACCACTCTAGGTAATGTATAGTGAGAAGATTCACTTCGAATGAAGTTGGATAAACTCTCGCGCTCAACGTCCCGACCTAGCCTCCTCCTATCATTCCAATAATATCCCCGATCAATACTCTCTCATAGAATCATCTCTAAAGATTGGGTAGAAGGCCATTCTACCTCTCTCCGAACTCTCTTGAATCAGTCTTGGCCAGAACCCTAAGGTCAACGAAAGTCAACGGTCAAACTTTGACCCGACTCGTCGAGTGCACATGGGCGACTCGGCGAGTCCAAGCGGATCCTCTCAGTCCTTCTAGCCTCCTTTGGCTCGTCGAGTCATCGTTCAACTCGACGGGTTCCTCCTGTCACGAATTGCGGGGCAACGCCGACTCGACTCGTCGAGTCCACTTATGAACTCAGCGAGTTGACTCCATGATCATACTCAAATGACCTTCTAAGGTCAGATCTGTTTCTCTAATCCATATATTTGACCTTCCTAAGCATAATAATCACGTAAAGGTCGAATCTTGGTACACATGCAACACCTCCAAAGCTTCTTTTGGAGAAATAACTACTAAAAGGGCAACCTAAGTTCATTTCCTCCATGAAACCACATAAAGCTGGTTGGCTAAGGCTCTCTGGACATCAAAAGGTTCGGATCCAGAGTCTATCACTCAATGGGACAACATATGCATAAAATCAAGCCAATAAAGGTGTAGCACCTGGTTCCTGGTACGTAAAATTTATCTTAGTGTTTTTCATTTTTAGCCTTGGACTCGGTGAGTTGTAGGTCCGACTCGCCGAGTAGAGACGGGATCCGGAACACGTTTAAGTTGGCGACTCGGCGAGTCCATATTCTGGACTCGGCGAGTCCCCGCTGTCTGATGTAGGCCTGTCGAAAAAATCCGAAACCCGTTCTACCCACCCGACCCGTTCCGAATTCGGGTAGAATGGGTCAGATAGAACGGATAACGGGTATGAACATTCGGGTAATAGGTTAAGCCGATAATATTATAGGTCGGGTTTTAGGTATGAATATTTATTTTCGGGTATACCCGAATACCCGAATTCGTTTTTTAAATAATATCAAATATACAATGCAGTCACGTACGCACACTTCAAATAAAACAAAACTCTTCGTTTCCTTCTTATGAACGACGGCTCGACAACTGACGCAAACTTGCAAAGGGAATACGACGCTGAAGCTGAAGTCATGAACCGTCATCACAATTCTTAGTTTCTCTCTATCGCACGTAATGGAATTAAAAAAGTACATAACATATTATAATTATTTGTATTGTTATTATAGATGTACTTGTTAACTGTATGGAGTATTTTTCTACCCAATTTTTTATTAAACCAAACAACATGTAAAAAAAATATCAATAAGTGTCATTTAAGAAATTTTCGGGTATACCCGATAATTACCCGACCCGACCTCAAACCCAAATACCCGAAACCCGAAAACCCGAATTACAATATAGGTCGGGTATCGGGTATTATTTTCTTAAGGAAATACCCGTTCTACCCGAAACCCGAAAATTTTTACCCGTTCGACACCCCTAGTCTGATGAAACCCTAAATTTCAAGGGTTTGCACCCTATTTAAACCCTCTTATCCGCCCCTAAGCTCGCCCCCTTCACCCTCAGAGCCTTATACTTCGTTCAAGCCTTGTTCCTTATGAGATTGAAGCATTTGGGTGTGTTTTCTTGAAGACTTGGAGAGGGAAGGAGAGTAGATCAAGAAGAGAAGAAGGAGGCCAGGCATATTTGTGTTATCTCAGTGATTTCCTTGAGGTATAACTCAGTTTCCCTCTATTTTCATTCTTATTGTCCCTTGTAGCTCCATGAAAGTCCTTCTTGAGCCTTTTCCCAAGCTTGTTTGTGTTCTAGGGTTCGTAATAAGTTGTTTAGCCTCTATATCTAGGCATGATTGAGCTCCAGGAGCTTGGATCTACTGCCTTTATGGAGCCATATTGCATGAAAGCCCTAGATCTACTCTTTTGGTGCATTTTGATCCCTAAAACCCTCATGGGTGTTTATTTACACGTAAAGTTGGAAACTTTACATGTTAATCAGGCCCTAGAAACCCAGATCTATGAATGGCATGAGCTGGATTCAAGCAGAATCGCGTGTATAGTATTTGCATGTGGCAGACTCGGCGAGTCGTTCATCTGAATCGGCGAGTCGAGTCGCGAGTCCCCGAGTTTTTCCCCTTTTTCGTGTTGCGGGTTGGAGTAGTGAGTCATAGGGGTGTGACTCAGTGGGTTGGAAGCCAGACTCACTCATGAAGTAACTCGGCGAGTCAATGCCATGACTCGGCGAGTTCAAGGAAATCTTCTTGCCTCAAGAACAGACTTGGCGAGTTGTTCATATAGCTCGGCGAGTCTCATCATAGAGTGTTCTTCAGATGAAGATGAACTCGGCGAGTTGTTCATACAACTCGGCGAGTAGGATGAAGGACTTTTGGCCTTTAGTTTAGAAGGAGAACTCGTCGAGTCAATGCTTAACTCGACGAGTAGAGACGGGTTTATGGTCGGACAAAGGGATAGGGACTCGGCGAGTTGGCAAGTCAACTCGGCGAGTTGGCAAGTCAACTCGGCGAGTCGGGCCAACTGGCAATTGACTTTGACTTTGGCTCGTGGTTGGTTAGGGGTAAATGGTCATTTTACCCTGAGGTCAGTTAGCAGTATTTGACTAAGGGTTTTGTGGGAATTATAGCCGGAGGATTTTCGGAGCGGCAGCAGCAGCAGACAGTCAGTTCCCACGCAGATCAGCAACTACTTTGAGGTGAGTTACCTTCCAGTAGCGGTGGGTCTACCGCCATAATGTCGGCCCACCGGTAGGATTGTATGATGGATGTTTGTCTCTGTGATATTCATATAGGATTGTTACTACCTATGATATGTTATTGTGCTAGTATGATATGATGTTATGTGGTAGTGACAGTAGGGGGAGATAGTCCCCAGTATACCGGTCGATAGGGCCAAAGGGGCGGTCATGCCCAGCCATGCTAGATAGATTATGAGATATATGTGTTATGTGGTAGTAGTAGGGGGGGTGAAATAGTCCCCAGTATCCGGTCGGGAGGACCGAAGGGGAGACCAGCACCCATATATGCTAGTCAGTATCCGGTCGTGAGGACCGAAGGGGAGGCAAGCTCCCAGATATACTGGTCAGTATCCGGTTGAGAGGACCAAAGGGGAGGCCAGCTCCCAGATATATTGGACAGTATCCGGTCGAGGGGATCGAAGGGGTAGGTCGGGCACCCAGATATGCCTGACAATATATGTATTTTATGTGATTGTATGGTATGTGGTATGTTGGGAGAACTCACTAAGCTTCGTGCTTACAGTTTTCAGTTTTGGTTTCAGGTACCTCTTCTTCGAAGGGGAAAGAGCTAGCGCGGTAGTGGCCCATCACACACATGCCCTGTATTCCGCACTATGAGATCTTCCTGGGGATTTGTACTCTGACATTATTATGTTTTATGAAATGTTTTTCCAGACATGCGATATCTTTATAGACTGTTATGATCGGTGAACGTTTTATTTCAAATGTGTTGCTAAGTATATGTTTTAAAAATGAAATTTTTGGCTCGTATTTTTGGGATGTTACAAGTTGGTATCAGAGCCCTGGTTTGAGGGATTCGGACACACCTTCGGGGGTGTCTGAACTCAAATCGAGGGATTAAAAGATTTTGGAAAAAGAAAATGTTTTCTAAAAGGCTAAGTAAAGGGTTTTAAGAAAGAACAAAGTGTGTGATGTGCGCGACCGGCCAAGCTCAAGTAAGTATTCCCCAAAGTACCCATGCAAGCTTATGTTATGCTTATCAGTTTCAGTAGAACAACATGCTAGAATAGGACTAAGGATCTAGGAGTGATGCCTTATGTGTCTGCTTTATGTGCTTCAGTGTATGAAAAGTTGCATGCTAGAATTGAGTAAACAGCAGTAGGATAGCCTGTTTAGGTTATGCCTGATAGTACGATTTTATCATTGTATGCTAGTTCAGTTTTCTCTACGGGGATAGAGTTGCTTAAGATTGTTTCCTTTTGTCCAAATGTTGTTTGCTTTGTGCTATGTAGGCTTTGAGTGATGGGAGTTAGCTGTTAGGTGAATACGTTAAAGTCACATGTGATCAGGGTTGAATAATCTCAGAGTGTTGGATTTGACCCTATTGTGTAGCTCTTGTTTGAGTCCTAACCATTGTAAGGATGAGTCCCTTACTCGAAGGATTATCCGAGCCTCGTCGCATGTGATTGTATTCAGGTAATAGCTAATTGGCATCACAAAGAGACCTTCAGCAGCTGAGGATTGGGTTGGGTGGAGTCAGAGGTTTCCTAGGGTAAGCCTAGGATAAGAGTAGCAGTGATCAGCGGTAGTGAAAGGGACCTGATGGAGTCAAGGCAGTCCTTGGAGAAGGTACGGATAAATGTGGAAGGTAGTATGGGCTCGTACTACTGAAAGCAGAGGATCTGTACCCGAACCGAGGAAGGCCAAGATAAGACTAGGGAACTTGTAGTAGGTGTGATCCCTACAGAGGTATCAGTATCACTAACAGTTGTTATTTCTTTTGTATTTCAGAATGGTGGTACTACGCTCGAGGCCAACAGTTGGCAGTACAGGAGATGGATCGGGTTCGGGATCAGGTTCCGAGCCAGTAGATGAGGGGCTACGCGAGTTCGTCGCGTCAGAGATCACCAGAGGCATCCTTGAGTCGACCCCCATTATCTTCGGGTCGATCAAGGAAGGGATATTGGAGATGATGGAGGATCGCCTCAGGGCATTCAGGAGCGACATGGCATCTGGCCAGTCAGGATCTCGCACACTGTCCTTCAAGGACTTTCAGGGGAGTGGTGCGTCGGATTTTCATGGGGCGAAGGATCCCATAGCTACCAGACGATGGATTGCATACATTGAGTCTGCACAGTTGACTAGTTTCTGCCCTGAGGGGTCGAAGGTGAGATATGCTGCAGGATGTTTGAGAGATCGAGCTAGGGATTGGTGGGAGTCCGTTGGTGACTCGTTGGGAGCCTCGGCTGTCGAGGCTATGACCTGGTCGGACTTCGTGACCAGGTTCATGGCAGAGTTTGCGCCAGCTGTCGATCTTCAGCAGATGGCCAGGGAGTTCCTAGATATGAGACAGACGACGGAGACTGTGGCGGAGATCACCGCCAAGTTTCGGGAGAGGGCGTTGTTGGTGCCCCAGTACACGGGTGACGAGGAAATGAGGAGGACCCGCTATCATGACATGCTACGAGCTGATATTCAGGAGCATGTCAGTTTTTCAACTTGCCCTACCCTGGACTCTATGATTGCCAGGGCAAGGGAGAGGGAGATAGATCTGGAGCACATTCGGAAGAGGAAGGCGGAGGAGGGGCATGTTATGGGGGCTTCGGGGAAGAAGCCCAAGGGATCAGATGCGGGGACGAAAGGCCAACAGGGGCGGGGTCGCTGCAGGAAATGCGGCAAGACGCACGAGGGAGCGTGCAAGTTGGGATCGTCAGGCTGCTACAAGTGCGACAAGTTAGGCACTTCAGCAGGGATTGTACCGCCCCTGCACCTGTGATTCAGACATCGGAGTTGTTGTGTTTCCACTGCAACCAGAGGGGCCACAAGAAGGCCAATTGCCCCCAGTTGACAGCATCAACGCCGGTTAAGGCGCCGGCTCCAGCTACCCTGCGGATTACAGATGGCCGGCAGGGCAAGGCAGAGGCTCCAGTGGTGAGGAGCCGGACATTTCAGCTGACGACAGAGGAGGCACGCGCCGCACCTGATGTGGTGACGGGTATGATTCTTTCCCTCTACTTTATTTTTGTGATGTTATGATATTGATATGTGCTCTGTGTATATGCTTTAGGATCGTTCCATGTGAACGGTATTCCTATTCAGGTGTTGTTTGACTCGGGTGCCACTCGATCATTTTTTCCCTTGCGTTTAGCAAGAGGTTTACTGAGTTTTCGGGCATGTTAGATTGCCCTTTAGAGGTAGAGATTGCCGATGATCGATCGGTGCGAGCGTCAGCAGTATTCAGGGATTGTGTCCTAAGGTTATTTGAGGAGCGCTATTTGGTAGATTTGGTTCCTATCCCTTTGCGGGGGAACAAGGTGATTATAGGCATAGATTGGTTGAGCCCTAATGGGGCGATGATAGATTGCGCACAACAGTTAGTGCGGATCAGGACCCCAAGTGGGGGAGAGTTGGTGATCCACGATGAGAGGCCGCAGCGTGGACCTACATTATGTTCAACAGCGAGAGCTAGGTGCTACCTTCAGCAGGGTTGCGCGGGATATGTCGCGTATGTTTTGGATACCCGGGAGACGGGTAAGGCGACGGTGAGCGAGGTTCCAGTGGTGCGAGACTACACTGATGTGTTCCCGGAGGAGCTTCCTGGAATACCTCCAGAGCGCCAGGTAGAGTTCAGGATCGACCTAGTTCCTGGTGTGGCTCCGATAGCTAAGGCACCCTATCGGTTGGCTCCTCCCGAGATGCAGGAGTTGTCTACGCCGCTGCAGGAGCTGTTGGACAAGGGATTTATTCGACCGAGCAGTTCACCCTGGGGAGCCCCGATCCTGTTTGTGAAAAAGAAGGACGGGTCGCATCGGATGTGTATAGATTACCGGGAGATGAATAAGGTAACGGTGAAGAACCGTTACCCACTCCCGAGGATTGATGACCTCTTTGATCAGTTGCAGGGAGCATCCTGGTTCTCCAAGATCGATTTGCGTTCAGGTTATCATCAGATGAGGGTCAGAGAGGAGGATGTAAAGAAGACCACGTTTCGGACGCGTTATGGCCATTATGAGTTCGTGGTGATTCCATTTGGGCTCACCAATGCTCCTGCCGCGTTCATGGACCTCATGAACCGCGTGTGTACACCGATGCTGGATCGGTTAGTGATAGCTTTCATTGATGACATCTTGGTTTATTCCAAGACGCAGGAGGAGCACGAGGACCATCTGAGAGAGGTTTTGGAGACCTTGAGGAGGGAGAGCTTGTACGCCAAGTTCTCTAAATGTGAGTTTTGGTTGCGCGAGTGGCAGTTTCTTGGGCACCTCGTCAACCAGAACGGGATTTCAATAGACCCGGCCAAGGTGGAGGCCGTGATGAGATGGGAGGTTCCGAAATCTCCATCCGAGATTCAGAGTTTCCTAGGATTAGCAGGCTACTATCAGAGATTCATTCAGGATTTCTCTAAGATAGCCGTACCCCTGACATGGTTGACTAGGAAAGCCGTGGTCTTTCGATGGGGGCCTGAGCAGCAGGCAGCGTTCGAGATTCTGAGACAGAGATTGTGCGAGTCGCCAATCTTAGCCCTGCCCGAGGGCATAGAGGATTTTGTGGTATATTGTGATGCGTCCATTTCGGATTTAGGCGCGGTATTGATGCAGAGGGGTCATGTCATTGCTTATGCCTCGAGGTAGCTGAATCCTCACGAGATGAACTACCTGACGCATGATTTAGATTTGGGGGCGGTGGTCTTCGCCCTCAAGATTTGGCGGCATTACCTCTACGGGGTTTGATGTACCATTTACACGGACCACAAGAGTTTGAGGTACCTCATGGATCAGCCAAATATGAACATGAGGCAGCGTCGGTGGTTGGACGTGGTGAAGGATTATGATTGCAAGATCCTTTACCACCCGGGGAAGGCCAACGTGGTGGCCGATGCACTTAGCCGTAAGGCGGCACCGATCAGGGATGTGTGTATGAGGATGACGGTGGTGACTCCACTGTTAGAGTAGATTCGGGAAGCTCAGCAGGAGGCTATGAAGGAGGAACATCGGAAGAGCGAGCGAATAATGGGTCAAGTCACCTCCTTTGATTATGATAGCCGAGGATTATTGACACTACACCGTAGGGTGTGGGTGCCGTATCTTGGAGGCATGCACCAGATCTTGATGGAGGAGGCGCACAAATCCCGATTCTCTATTCATCCAGGAGCGACGAAGATGTATAGGGATCTTCGTCTAGACTATTGGTGGCCCTGCATGAAGCGGGATGTGGCATGGTACGTTGAGCGGTGTTTGACTTGCAGGATGGTCAAGGCCGAGCATCAGAGACCGCATGGCAAGACGCAGCCGTTGGACATCCCATTGTGGAAATGGGAAGATATTACGATGGATTTTATCACGAAGCTTCCCAGGACTGCGCGAGGAGTAGATTCGATTTGGGTCATCGTGGATCGATTGACCAAGAGCGCCCATTTTGTCCCGATCCAGGAGAGTATCTCGGCCGAAAAGTTGGCCGATATCTATATCAGGGAGATAGTGGCGCGACACGGGGTGCCAGTGTTAGTGATATCAGACCGAGATGTGCGGTTCACTTCCAGGTTTTGGAAGAAGATTCATGATGAGTTGGGCACTCGTCTACATTTTAGCACCGCCTTTCACCCGTAGACGGATGGTCAGAGCGAGCGAACCATCCAGAATTTGGAGGATATGTTGCGGGCATGTGTGCTAGATTTCGGTGGTAGCTGGGATACCTATCTTCCCTTGGCCGAGTTCTCATACAACAACAGCTACCACGCGAGTATGGACCGACCCCCATTCGAGATGTTGTATGGACGGAGGTGCAGGACCCTGATATGTTGGGGTGAAGTTGGCCAGAGGGTCATGGGGAGCACCGATGTGGTGCTCAAGACGACCGAGAGGATCCGCCAGGTTCGAAGCAGGCTTCAGACTGCGCAGAGTCGGCAGAAAAGTTACGCTGACAAGCGTCGATCAGACTTGGAGTTCCATGTCGGGGATATGGTTCTCCTGAAGGTGTCGCCTTGGAAAGACGTCATTCGATTTAGGAAGAGGGGCAAGTTGGGCCCGAGATACATTGGTCCATTCAGGGTTATAGCCCGGGTGGGCAAGGTGGCATATAGGTTGGATATGCCAGCCGAGATTAGTCAGATCCACAACACCTTCCACGTCTCCCAGCTGCGGAAGTGCCTAGTGGATGATTCAGCGGTGGTGTCACTAGAGGACATACAGGTTGATGACAGCCTGAATTACATTGAGCGCCCAGTCGCAATCCTCGACCGGAAGTCGAAGGATCTGAGGAACAAGAGGGTGGAATTAGTAAAGGTGCAATGGCAACACCGCAAGGGTTCGGAATGGACTTGGGAGCCGGTGGAAGAAATGACGGAGCATTACCCCGAGCTGTTTCAGGATCGGGCGACAGACTTCGAGGATGAAGTCTAAAATAAGTGGGGGAGGTTTGTAGCACCTGGTTCCTGGTACGTAAAATTTATCTTAGTGTTTTTCATTTTTAGCCTTGGACTCGGCGAGTTGTAGGTCCGATTCGCCGAGTAGAGACGGGATCCGGAACACGTTTAAGTTGGCGACTCGGCGAGTTCATATTCTGGACTCGGAGAGTCCCCTCTGTCTGATGAAACCCTGAATTTCAAGGGTTTGCACTCTATTTAAACCCTCTTATCCGCCCCTAAGCTCGCCCCCTTCACCCTCAGAGCCTTATACTTCGTTCAATCCTTGTTCCTTGTGAGATTGAAGCATTTGGGTGTGTTTTCTTGAAGATTTGGAGAGGGAAGGAGAGTAGATCAAGAAGAGAAGAAGGAGGCCAGGCATATTTGTGTTATCTCAGTGATTTCCTTGAGGTATAACTCAGTTTCCCTCTATTTTCATTCTTATTGTCCCTTGTAGCTCCATGAAAGTCCTTCTTGAGCCTTTTCCCAAGATTGTTAGTGTTCTAGGGTTCGCAATAAGTTTTTTAGCCTCTAGATCTAGGCATGATTAAGCTCCAGGAGCTTGGATCTACTGCCTTTATGGAGCCATATTGCATGAAAGCCCTAGATCTACTCTTTTGGTGCATTTTGAGCCCTAAAACCATCATGGGTGTTTATTTACACGTAAAGTTGGAAACTTTACATGTTAATCAGACCCTAGAAACCCAGATCTATGAATGGCATGAGCTGGATTCAAGCAGAATCGCGTGTATAGTATTTGCATGTGGCAGACTCGGCGAGTCGTTCATCTGAATCGGCGAGTCGAGTCACGAGTCCCCGAGTTTTTCCCCTTTTTCGTGTTGCGGGTTGGAGTAGTGAGTCATGGGGGTGTGACTCAGTGGGTCGGAAGCCAGACTCACTCATGAAGTAATTCGGCGAGTCAATGCCATGACTCGGCGAGTTCAAGGCAATCTTCTTGCCTCAAGAACAGACTCGGCGAGTTGTTCATATAGCTCGGCGAGTCTCAGCATAGAGTGTTCTTCAGATGAAGATGAACTCGGCGAGTTGTTCATACAACTCGGCGAGTAGGATGAAGGACTTTTGGCCTTTAGTTTAGAAGGAGAACTCGTCAAGTCAATGCTTAACTCGACGAGTAGAGACGGGTTTATGGTCGGACAAAGGACACCCCAAAACCACGAACGGCGGAAACGTTTAGGGGTGGAGGACGTCATGTACAGTATCACAACAGTGTAATATAATAAACAAGCAACAACATCATCCATTGCATTATAAGTAAAGTTTTAATACATGTGTGTTCTTTCATTGTAATAAGACACCAAAAATATACAATCAAAATAAAAGACGAGACTTGTCTGCTCCGTCTTCTCAAAACCTGGCCATCGTACCTGTCTACTGTTGACCTGAGAATGCAAGTTATTTTGAAAGAGAGTATCAGCTTTAAAGCTGGTGAATTCATAAGTATTTAAGTGTCATTGTCTTGCTTATGAAAATCTGTTATGAAGGCCATGTATACCTTTAAATGAAAGTGTTGATGTAAGTATGGAAACCCTAGAAAATCCCTTATTTCCTATAAGTATGAATTGTAGTCTTCTACCAAGACCTGAATGTTTTGTAAGTAAAATGATAGTTTTCCTTTAATTGTTTAGTACTAAAGTACTTAGTCTAATTCATCGTTTATGTGAAAGTATCACAAAATAAAGTAAACAGGAAAATGTACTACTGTAAGTGTTGTCACTGGGTACTAGGACTAACATAGCATATGTAACTGTTATCCCGAGGTACTAGGGTTAACACGACCTATATAACCTAATGAACATCCGAAGATTGTCAAATTGTCCTCTGTAGCAGCAGCAGGGCGGAGGAAGGGTTAGTCCCTGTAAAGGTACTCCTAGTATAAGTAATAACCGTAGGCATCCGTAGATGTTCATCACCCACTGTTGCTAACAGATGGGTTCCGAAATGGTTAGTCCCGTCCATATATCCCGAGGTACTAGGGATAGGGGCCCATCAAGGTATCCTGAGGTACTAGGGATAGGGTCCTGTCTAGATATCCCGAGGTACTAGGGATATGCAGGAAGATTTACACAGAAGGTACTAATAAATCATCCTCGCAATTTGAGATACAAGTATTCATGTTAATATACACAGGTAAGTGTATCTACGTAAAGGTACTCATGTAACGCGTTCATGTAAGCATGTTCATGTATCGTGTAAGTATATGTAAACGTACTCATGTATCATGTAATCAAATGTAAATGTACTCATGTATCAGGTAATGTACTGGTATAGACTCATGAATGAACTGACTCTTGTGTGATTCCTTGTAATAGGAATTATGTTTGATATCTTCAAATTATCCCTATGATAATTAACTGAGAGGTAATTGGTTGATCATGTAGGTTTATACACTCTTACTACTCAAGGGTGTGGGAAACTGAATGAAAGGTGTAAACTAAAACATCAATACATATATAAGAATATAAGTATATATGCATAGTTTAGTTCAAGAATGTAAAATAATGGTTTTGCAAGATATCTAGGAGTTTTGAACAATAATTAAGAATGAATTGATGTCATTTTAATAAACATTTCCAAAACTAATACTTTTGTTATCAAGGTATTTTAAGACAGAAAACCATTTCATGCATCATATTTTGTAGTATGTGAAATCTGTTAAATGACAAACACAGTTTTAAAATACATATCAATGATTTAATAACATGTTTGTTTCTACTTGTACCCCCCCCCCCATTTAAGCATTTAAAATCATTTAAAACATTGATTAGGGGTATGAACTCACCTGAAGTTGGTGATTGGGATGAACTGAACGGTATAGGATTGCTAGGTATTAAGCGAGGACTTGTACACACACTACGATCCTAATGAACATATAATCACACATATATGCACTCAATTAGTCTCAAATCACTAATTGATAATGTTAAGACATCCTAGACATAATAAACACTTTATATAAGTGTTTTAAGCCCTAAGGATTGCATCTAAGCTATTGTGGGACATGGTACTTGTGTTTAGGGTTCCAAAGGACCCCATATATGAGTTTACTCCCCATATACCATCACACATGGAGTTTACGGTTGTAAACTCTTGAGTTTACGGCCGTAAACTCCCAACCATGGGGGTATTGTTTGTTTTGAAGTCCCATATGATTCCTAGAATTATTCCAACTTGGTGGTTCAATTCTTGAAAGGGTTTAAGGTCTAGAAACACTCCAATTAGGAGTTTACGGCCCTAAGGCCATTTCCTTTGGAGTTTATGGCCGTAAACTCCATTGGAATGGTGTTCTTGTTGATTTCAAGCCTCAAGCATAGGTGGTATAAGTTCTAGGCTTTTATTCCAAGCATATGAAGACATTTGGCACACTTTGGTGCCATTCTTTCATGTTTACGGCCCAAGAACAAAGTCTTGGCCGTAAACTCACTTTGATAAGTGATTTTGATGTGCTTAAGGCCTTAGATTAAGTGGGAAACAATTCCATGTAAAGGTCTAGGGCTTTAGGTGTCTTAAAAACACCCTTTGGTCCATTTCTATGGAGTTTACAGCCTAAGATACACTTGGGCCGTAAACTCTCATTTGTTTGTGTTCTTTGATTGTTTTCTTGTCCTTAATACACCTACAATTAAGTCTAGGGTAGTAGCATAACACAAGGAACAATCTAGGCTCGGTTTCGGGAGTTTACCGCCCAAGAACACCTTGGGGAGTAAACTCCTAGATCTAATGATTTAGCCATCTAAATCATGTTATAAGCACATAATAAGCTTTCTAACACTACTAGAAAGAGTTACTCACAATTTGGGATAAAAACCCGAAGATCCGTGAGAGAGAAAATGGCTTTTCTCTAGTTGGAAATGTGAATAATGAATGAATTTGGTTCAGAATTCTATTTATAGTCCTGAGATATTTTTGGTAGAAAATATTTTTATTCCTGAAATGATCTCTAATATAACAGAGTGTTGGAATAACAGTGTTGCACAAAACCCTAGTGCACCCACTCTCCTGATATTTCCTGAAGTGTAAACCCTGAATTACTCAAACTTACGCGAAAAGTCTGAAAATTAACTGTGACTGCTATAACTTCTATTGAAGTGATATAGTTTATACATAATGGAAATTTCGGGTTGTCACAGACAAAGGGATAGGGGCTCGGCGAGTTGGCAAGTCAACTCGGCGAGTCGGGCCAACTGGCAGTTGACTTTGACTTTGGCTCGTGGTTGGTTAGGGGTAAATGGTCATTTTACCCTGAGGTCAGTTAGCAGTATTTGACTAAGGGTTTTGTGGGAATTATAGCCGGAGGATTTTCGGAGCGACAGCAGCAGTAGACAGTCAGTTCCCACGCATATCAGCAGCTACTTTGAGGTGAGTTACCTTCCAGTAGCGGTGGGTCTACGGCCACAATGCCGACCCACCAGTAGGATTGTATGATGGACGTTTGTCTCTGTGATATTCATCTAGGATTGTTTCTACATGTGATATGTTATTGTGCTAGTATGATATGATGCTATGTGCTAGTGACAGTAGGGGGAGATAGTCCCTAGTATACCGGTCGATAGGGCCGAAGGGGCGGTCATGCCCAACCATGCTAGATAGATTATGAGATATATGTGTTACGTGGTAGTAGTAGGGGGTGAAATAGTCCCCAGTATCCGGTCGGGAGGACTGAAGGGGAGACTAGCACCCATATATGCTAGTTAGTATCCGGTCGAGAGGACCGAAGGGGAGGCAAGCTCCCAGATATACTGGTCAGTATCCGGTCGAGAGGACCAAAGGGGAGGCCAGCTCCCAGATATACTGGACAGTATCCGGTCGAGAGGACCGAAAGGGGTAAGTCGGGCACCCAGATATGCCTGACAATATATGTATTTTATGTGATTGTATGGTATGTGGTATGTTGGGAGAACTCACTAAGCTTCGTGCTTACAGTTTTCAGTTTTGGTTTCAGGTACCTCTTCTTCCAAGGGGAAAGAGCTGGCGCGGTAGCGGCCCATCACACACATGCCCTATATTCCGTACTATGAGATCTTCCTGGGGATTTGTACTTTGACATTATTATGTTTTATGAAATGTTTTTCCAGACATGCGATATCTTTATAGAATGTTATGATCGGTGAATGTTTTATTTCAAATGTTTTAAAAATGAAATTTTTGGCTCGTATTTTTGGGATGTTACAAAAGGGTATAGAAAACCCTAAAATTCAAGGATCTCATACTAAACAAAAAAAGGGATCGATTTTCTACCTCAAAGTTGCAGATCCAAGTTGGAAACCCACAGAATAGCAATCCCCTTGGCCTCCTCTTTCTGGAAACACTTTCTTCTTGGCTAAACCACACTAAAAATGATCAAAATAGCTCAATCTCTCTCACAACTCGCTCAAGCTCTCTAGGGTTTCTCTCTCAGGACTGGTAGCCGCTAATGGAGGCCATAAAGGCCTTTAAATAGGGCACAGACCCTGAGGATTAAGGTTTCATTCCATAGCGCGGACTCGTCGAGTCCACCCTTACCGACTCGTTGAGCCTGTTCATTAATCCAGTCAGCAATCGCGGTCCTACTCGACGAGTATACGACTCAACTCGTCGAGTCCTTCTCTTTTACTCAAAATAAATGATCAAACATAATACCTAGAAATCCGGATGTTACAATTCTCCCCCACTAGAATCAGACTTCGCCCCCGAAGTCTTGATTCGCAAACAACTCTGGATGCTGCTCCCGCATTTCCAACTCCGGCTCCCATGTCAGCTCGGACCCTCTCCGATGTTGCCACTAGACCTGAACCAAGGACACCTCCTTGTTCCTCAGAACTTTGATCTTCCGATCCCGAATCGCGATTGGCCTCTTAGCATAATTCAGGCTCACATCCACCTGAATATCCTCCAGCGGCACTACTGCTGACTCGTCGGCTATACACTTCCTCAACTGAGACACATGGAAGGTATCATGAATCCGGCTCAACTCCGTAGGTAGCTCCAACCGATATGCTACCTTGCCCACCCTCGCGGTCACCCTGAACGACCCAATATATTGGGGCCCCAACTTGCCTTTCTTCCTGAAATGAATCACTCCTTTCCATGGAGACACTTTCAGGAGTACGAAGTCTCCGACCTGAAACTCGAGCTCGGATTGTCGCCTATCCATGTAACTCTTCTGGCGACTCTAAGCTGTCAACAACCTCTGCCTGACCTGCTGAATCTACTCTGTCGTCTAAAGCACTATCTCAGTGCTGCCTATCACTCTCTGCCCTACCTCTCCCCAACAGATGGGAGTCCGACACCTCCTCCCATACAACAACTCGAAGGGAGGCATACCAATGCTCGAATGGTGACTGTTGTTTTAGGATAACCCAGCCAACGAAAAATACGTATCCCAACTCCCTCCGAAGTCCAACACACATGCCCGAAGAATGTCCTCAAGTGTCTGAATCGTGTGCTCACTCTGTCCGTCCGTCTGAGGGTGGTAAGCGGTACTGAAATGCAGCCTTGTGCCCAACTCCTCGTGGAACTTCTTCCAGAACCTGGAAGTGAAACGGACGTGCCGATCTGATAAAATAGAGATCGAAACTCCATGATGCGATACCACCTCCCTCACATACAACTCTGCTAGCCTCTCAGCAGAATAACTCTCACTGATAGCAAAAAAGTGAGCACTCTTCGTCAGCCGGTCGACGATCACCCAAATTGCGTCGACACCCCTCGTGGTCCTCGGCAACATGGTGATGAAATCCATAAAAATCTATTCCCACTTCCATTGGGGAACCTCAAGTGGCTGCAACATGCCATGCGGATGCTGGTGCTCAACCTTAACCCTGCGACAGGTTAAGCACCTCTCAACAAACAATGCTACATCCCTCTTCATACAGGGCCACCAATAATCTTTCTTCAGATCCAAATACATCTTAGTGGCCACGGGATGGATCGAAAATCTCGATCTATGCGCCTCCTTCATCAAAGTGGTGCACGCCCTGCCTGCATACAACACCCAAATCCGACCCTGAAAGGTCATAAGCCCGCGGCTATCGGTAATGGACTCCGGTACCTGCCCAATCACCCGCTCTCTCTTCTGGTTCTCTGGTCTCACGACCTCTGCCTGGGCCTCCCGAATGGTGTCCAACACCAGAGTCATCACTGTCAACCACATACAAATGTCTCGAATAGGGGCGCTCTCCGCCCTACGGCTCAGGGCATCAGCTACAACATTAGCCTTGCCCGGGTGGTACAAGATATCACAATCGTAATCCTTTACCACGTCCAACCATCTCCTCCGGCGCATATTCAGATTGGGCTGATCCATCAAATACTTCAAGCTCTTGTGGTCCATGTAGATAGTACACCGAACCCCATACAAATAGTGACGCCAGATCTTGAGGGCGAACACCACTGCCCCCAACTCCAGATCGTGGGTGGGATACCTCGTCTCATGAGGCTTCAGCTGCCTCGATGCGTACGCTATCACATGCCCCCTCTGCATAAGTACTGTACCCAATCCCAATATCGATGCGTCACAATACACCGCAAAATCCTCCATCCCTTCCGGGAGGGCTAGCACCGGGGCTTCGCACAACCTCTGGCAAAGTGCCTCAGCGAGGTATGCTGCTCCGGACCCCATGAAAAAGCAACATCCTTCCGGGTCAACCTGGTGAGAGGCACGAAGATTGTAACATCCAAATTTTCAAAACAATTAAAACTTTTCAAAATCACCCATTTTATTAAGATTGTTGCAAAAAGGTTTTCAATACATTATTAAACAGAGTAATTTCCCAGGTTCATATCATAAAACACCAACGCGTGGAACGGTACGATCACGCCCTTGCCTTGCCATAGACTCTTGAGAACCTGAAACATAAAACCACAACTGTAAGCCCGAAAGCTTAGTGAGATACCCCCAGAATACCAACCACATATACGCCTTTCCAGGCTCTGACCTTCCGGTCCATGTGTCTCAGGGGACTTCCGTCCCTGCTGGGTAAACCTTCCGGTCCTACCCACGCCGACCTTCCGGCCCATAACATATTGCCTTCCGGCCCATAACATATATTGCCTTCCGGCCCATAAGCATAAAATGCATATACAACATAACGAATAATCATATAGCAGTTCATAGACAACAATCGATCAACAGATTACATATCATAGCATTACTCTAACAAGATACCGGTCTAGCCGGTCACTATCATAACATTACCCTATGAATCAGTCAACATACTAAATGCATACATACGCCTTTCCAGGCCATGACCTTCCGGTCCACATAGTAATGCCTTCCGGCCTGTAACATATAATGCCTTCCGGCCTGTAACATATAATGACAACTACCCGGATTTCCATCCGGTAAAAAGGGTCGGCCTTGGTGCCATAAACCCTAGCGATATAGTGAGGATAACTCACCTCGAAACTGCCGACTGAACAGATAGCTCAAGCTGCTCCGATCACTGATACGATCTCCACCTCTGGACAGTCACCAATGCACTGGATTCAAACAATAACAACAATTACCAAAATACCCCTGGAACCACTGGTAAATCCTTGGTCAAAGACAAGGTCAAAGTCAACCCCTGACTGACCCTACTCGCCGAGTCAACCCTATGACTCGCTGAGTCCCCATACTCAGAACTTCACTCAACCTACGATCTAACTCGCCGAGTCACCCCAAGACTCGCCGAGTTCAACGACTCTGAGTCCACTCGCCCTTAACTCACCGATTCCTGAAGACACCCTTTCTACACGTCGAGTATCCCCTTTTTACTCGACGAGTTCCTCCTGGAAGAATCGCGGGGCCACCCCGACTCAACTCGCCGAGTCTGAAGAACAACTCGACGAGTCCCAGTTAATCTTCAAGCTACTCGCCGAGTCTGTTCATCGGACTCGGCGAGTCCATGCCATGAAACCGCTCAAACTGCTTTCTAATGGCAGAACTGCTCCGACCATTCATAGGCCTGGCCTTCCTAGACTGGTCCATCACGTAAGGTCCTCATTTTGGTGCTCATGATACACCCCATGATTCATAACATACATATTGACCTAAGGCATAAGGATTCCAATCCAAAACCTTCATCAATTCCCGAAATGTACAGGCATGGGACATTCTGGACCTCCAAAGGTCCCAATACAGAGTCACAATCGTTTGGGGGACTAGGGTAGCATTCAATCTAATCACAAAAGGGTTCCACAAACCCTAATTCCATAAACACATCAACATAGCAGAGTATACTCGAATTCTTACCTGGATGATGTATTCTCTGTGTCCCCAATCCTCAGAATGTGACTCCCTTGCTGCTCCTTTAGCCAATCCCTTCTCTTCCTTGCACAACCACTCTTCTATAATCAACAATGGCCTATAATCCTTGCTCCAGATGCACACAATCGATTTAGGGTTCTTCTCAGAAGGCTAAAATGAACAATGACGGCCAATGAGTCCTTTTTATACGTCCCAAACCTGAACGGTTAGGGTTTTCGCTAAACAGCGTAGACTCGCTGAGTCCATATCTGGACTCGTTGAGTCCAGTCGCGAACCCGCGACCAAGTCTGCGATCCTACTCGGCGAGTCTAGGCTCCAACTCGCCGAGTCCCCTCTTTAAACACCCCAGAAACATAATTATTACAATACTTGAAATTCCGGGCTGTTACAATTCTCCCCCACTAGGATTAGACTTCGCCCTCGAAGTCTCACTCTGAAAATAGTTCCGGATGCTGCTCCCGCATCTCACGTTCCGGCTCCCAAGTCATTTCCGATCCCTTCCGATGTTGCCACTGAACCAATACCAGAGGTACCTCCTTGTTCCTCAGAACCTTGATCTTCCGATCCCTGATGGCCACTGGTCTCTCAGCATAATTCAGGCTCGCATCCACCTGAATATCCTCTAATGGAACCACTGCCGACTCATCGGTTAAGCACTTCCTCAATTGCGACACATGAAAGGTGTCGTGGTTCTGTCCCAACTCCGCTGGCAACTCCAATCGATAGGCTACCCGGCCTATCCTTGCAATCACCCGAAATGGCCCAATGTACCGGGGCCCCAACTTGCCTCTCTTCCTGAAGCGAATCACTCCTTTCCAAGGAGAGGCCTTCAGGAGTACGAGGTTGCCGACCTGAAACTCAAGCTCGGACCGGCGTCTGTCTGCATAACTTTCCCTGTCGGCTCTGTCGAATCTGCTCTGTCGACTGAAGCACGATCTCTGTACTGCACATCACTCTCTGTAATCGAAAATTACCCAAGATGCAACTCTGCTCTAAATCTCAACGATCACTCGACCCATAAGGGTTAGGAAACCATGAACCACCGGATCCCCGATCCAAAGCCCACTTTGTCCATTCCGGACCGACTGAGAGATCCATTCTCACTCTCAGAGTAACTCTCACAAGTTCTCCTCTTGCCATCACATACACATACTGAACTAGTCCCAACACCCGCAGGTTGAAAGACCCGATACACTGATGATATCCTCGAACATCTCCCAAGATGAACCACTACATCCACCCTACACTCTGATCAGAATCACACTGAGAATTTAAGATTCTCTCTCTCCCTGTATCCCTTCTGAGCCTCAACAGACATCCCAAACCGGATGGGTTCCTACTTCGCTGCCGCGAACACGATGCTCGAAGGCATACTCGAAATACTCTAACCATAACTCGGCTCTGCAGCTTTCATTCTCGTGAACTTGCACTCCCCTTCGGAGTTACACACCTTTCTCTTTTCCTTCCAAGGGACCCTCTTGGCCATAATGCCACTCCAACCGGTGCTACGGTGCTTGCCCCAAGCGACACCACCCTTTTTGCGTAACCGCTATTCACATACTCTGGTTCTCATTGCAGGGGCTCTCAATCCCATGCACTCTCTCCACTCATCAAAATCACTGCCTCAGCTAAACAAGATCACTAACCCGGGGCCAGACCTTCCAATGCAATCACACTGCAACATACACGATCCGCAATCTCAAACTGATCCATCAATACCAACAGAGTCTCCAGCATGACTGGACCGACTCTCATAACATATACTAGCCACTCGAGGCTATATCTCTGTGGGTCCGTACACCCAAACTCTGCGAACCCTCAGGTTCTAACTCTGGGAACCTTCCGGTTCCAGCTCTAGAAACATGCACAACATAATCCCGTGGGATTAATGCAGTACAACCCATCACGTACCTCAAACATACCAATACTCTGATCGCATAACCCCGGTTACTTACTCAAGCTTGATCCCGGCCTTCTCTCAGGCCTCCACAATCGAATGCCCTAGGTCTGTATCCCGCCCCGCATACCCGACACTCACTCTCGTCGGCCTATACTCTGCGCTGACAAACACTGCTGAAACCCAATAGCTAAGCACCCTCACATACTCATCGATCTCCCGGAGAATTCTCCAATTCTCCCCCACTAAAGCACTGACTAACTGCCACCGATCGTCATTAACGACCTTTCAGAACAATCCTGCACAAGAGAACATTTACCCACTGACTGCTTCCCACAAGCATAAGCAACCCTCAGCAAAACACATCTCCTCCCTGATCAATCCACTCAAAAGAATCCGGTCTTTCAATTATCCACTCTACGACTGCAGATGCTACCCGACATTCAACCCAGTGCCGCATCTCCACTAACAACCCTCACGAACGATAACCAACGGAATTCCCAACAATGACCCGTAACCAAACCCACAACCTGCCAAAGGATGAATACCACATCGAAAACCGCACAAGGCTACCGGCACCAAAACACCAAACTATAACCATACCAAACCATCAGGGAACAACGAATGCCAAAGCGAAAACCTGAAGCACCAATCCATAACCATGCCAAACCCGCGAAACAACGAATACCGCATCGAAATCCACACAAGATACCAGCACAAACAATACGCCACAATCAATGCAAGACAATCAAGACATCAAGAAAGCATCATACCCACAGCTGCCTCCGGCACTGCTCCGTCTCCCTCTGCCGCAAGCCGATAAGCACGACCCTGAGCCCTTGGGGCTCCGCCCCATCCTGTCCTCCTCCTGAACTCCTCAAGGTGGCCGGTGCTAGAGCCTGCACCGGTCCTGCAGAAAGCTGTGGACAGTTGGCCCTCAAATGTCCAACCTGCCGACACTGACAACAAATCCTCAAATCCCGAATCGGCACTGACTGCCGACAATCCCGCGCATAGCGCCCCTCCTTTCCGCACTTGCGACATGCACCACCAGACTAGCAAACTCCGGTGTGACCCCTCCCACACTTTCCACAAGTGTGGCCGCTCCGATCCCCCACTCTAACATCAACGGTCCTAGACCATTTCGGCGCCGGCTGCGACTGCATCGGGGCCTGCCTCAGCTCACGCAACTGCAACTCAACCTCTAACTCACGCCACATGATGGCCTCCTGCAACTCCAACAGGGTCTCTCACCTCTGCGCAGACACGAACTGTCTGATATCCCCATTGAGCATACTCAGATATCGGGACATCTGAGCCTGCTCCGAAGCGAACTCAGGACAAAACATCGCCCTCTCAATAAACATCCTGGTGATCTCAGTCACCGACTCCGAATCCTGCTTCAGCCCAAGGAACTCCCGAGCCAATCTCTCTCTCTCATCTCGCAGAATATAGCGAGTACTGAACATCTCTCTGAACTGATCCCCTGAAACCGCAGCCCGCTGCGCGTCGAAATATGATCCCGTGGTCAGTCTCCCTCAATCCCTCGCCCCGAGCCTCAATAGGTTCAGAGCACACCTCACCCTCTGATCAGCAGGGCATAAACTCGTGGAGAAACACCCCTCCATGTCTGATAACCATCTCATAGAAATATTCGGGTCCTGGACTCCATCGAATGTGGGAGGCTTCGTATAATAGAAGTCCCGATACTGAAAACCCCGACTAGCTCCTCTCTTTGCCATTGCTACAGCCGCTGTAACTGCCGCGACAGCCATCTCCGCAAGAGCCGCATATCGCTCATCAAACTACCCAACTATGGCGATCCTGATCGACCCAAACAATTCTGGCAACTCAGCCCGTAACAATGCAGCAACCTCATCACGCAGGATCTCGCGAATCCTCGCATCCCGCTCGCTCGTGCTCGTCCGATCGATAACCTCCGACGGCACCGATTCACCCGGAACTCGCTCTCCCGCTCCTGATCCTGATCCGGATCCACTATCATCATGCCTCGAAATCTCCATACTGAAGGCACCCTACCAATCTCAGGCACTTCCCACAATCCTGGGATCCAACTCACACAACCCTACCCTAGAGATCATGGTTTCCCTGATACGCGTATGGGTCCTGTGCTTTCAGTAGTACGGGCCCATACTACCTTCCACACCTACCCATATTTGTATGAAGTACTACCACAATACCCTAGAGAACATGCATAACAACTATCAACCCTCACCACTAGAGGAACACTGAGAATATCCCATAAGGGACCCTAGGCTACAGGCATCACAAATCAGGCAACATTATCATGAATTCCTGAAGATCCCTAGCCTAACTCTAGCATGCTGTTCTATCAAGCTCAATAAAACAAATATCACGTATCGTATCTTGGGGTTACTTACTGGCTCCGGCTGATCGTACCTCTGCGTCCTCCTTTTACTAAATTTGAAAACCATTTTAATTTCTCTTTTTAAAATCCTCCTCGATTTGAGACTGGAGTCACACGAATGTTTCCCCAATTCACTCAAACCAAGGCTCTGATACCAACTTGTAACATCCAAAATTTCAAAACAATTAAAACTTTTCAAAATCACCCATTTTATTAAGATTGTTGCAAAAAGGTTTTCAATACATTATTAAACAGAGTAATTTCCCAGGTTCATATCATAAAACACCAACGCGTGGAACGGTACGATCACGCCCTTGCCTTGCCATAGACTCTTGAGAACCTGAAACATAAAACCACAACTGTAAGCCCGAAAGCTTAGTGAGATACCCCCAGAATACCAACCACATATACGCCTTTCTAGGCTCTGACCTTCCGGTCCATGTGTCTCAGGGGACTTCCGTCCCTGCTGGGTAAACCTTCCGGTCCTACCCACGCCGACCTTCCGGCCCATAACATATTGCCTTCCGGCCCATAACATATATTGCCTTCCGGCCCATAAGCATAAAATGCATATACAACATAATGAATAATCATATAGCAGTTCATAGACAACAATCGATCAACAGATTACATATCATAGCATTACTCTAACAAGATACCGGTCTAGCCGGTCACTATCATAACATTACCCTATGAATCAGTCAACATACTAAATGCATACATACGCCTTTCCAGGCCATGACCTTCCGGTCCACATAGTAATGCCTTCCGGCCTGTAACATATAATGCCTTCCGGCCTGTAACATATAATGACAACTACCCGGATTTCCATCCGGTAAAAAGGGTCGGCCTTGGTGCCATAAACCCTAGCGATATAGTGAGGATAACTCACCTCGAAACTGCCGACTGAACAGATAGCTCAAGCTGCTCCGATCACTGATACGATCTCCACCTCTGGACAGTCACCAATGCACTGGATTCAAACAATAACAACAATTACCAAAATACCCCTGGAACCACTGGTAAATCCTTGGTTAAAGACAAGGTCAAAGTCAACCCCTGACTGACCCTACTCGCCGAGTCAACCCTATGACTCGCCGAGTCCCCATACTCAGAACTTCACTCAACCCGCGATCTAACTCGCCGAGTCACCCCAAGACTCGCCGAGTTCAACGACTCTGAGTCCACTCGCCCTTAACTCACCGATTCCTTAAGACACCCTTTCTACATGTCGAGTATCCCCTTTTTACTCGACGAGTTCCTCCTGGAAGAATCGCGGGGCCACCCCGACTCAACTCGCCGAGTCTGAAGAACAACTCGACGAGTTCCAGTTAATCTTCAAGCTACTCGCCGAGTCTGTTCATCGGACTCGGCGAGTCCATGCCATGCAACCGCTCAAACTGCTTTCTAATGGCAGAACTGCTCCGACCATTCATAGGCATGGCCTTCCTAGACTGGTCCATCACGTAAGGTCCTCATTTTGGTGCTCATGATACACCCCATGATTCATAACATACATATTGACCTAAGGCATAAGGATTCCAATCCAAAACCTTCATCAATTCCCGAAATGTACAGGCATGGGACATTCTGGACCTCCAAAGGTCCCAATACAGAGTCACAATCGTTTGGGGGACTAAGGTAGCATTCAATCTAATCACAAAAGGGTTCCACAAACCCTAATTCCATAAACACATCAACATAGCAGAGTATACTCAAATTCTTACCTGGATGATGTATTCTCTGTGTCCCCAATCCTCAGAATGTGACTCCCTTGCTACTCCTTTAGCCAATCCCTTCTCTTCCTTGCACAACCACTCTTCTATAATCAACAATGGCCTATAATCCTTGCTCCAGATGCACACAATCGATTTAGGGTTCTTCCCAGAAGGCTAAAATGAACAATGACGGCCAATGAGTCCTTTTTATACGTCCCAAACCTGAACGGTTAGGGTTTTCGCTAAACAGCATAGACTCGCCGAGTCCATATCTGGACTCGTCGAGTCCAGTCGCGAACCCGCGACCAAGTCTGCGATCCTACTCGGCGAGTCTAGGCTCCAACTCGCCGAGTCCCCTCTTAAAACACCCCAGAAACATAATTATTACAATACTTGAAATTCCGGGTTGTTACAAAGATCTTGGAGAAATCTCTGATAAATCTCCGATAATAGCCGACCAATCCTAGAAAACTCCTGATCTCGGTGGGTGATCTCGGCACCTCCCACCTCATAACCGCCTCAATCTTAGCCGGATCTAACAAAATCCCATCCTGGTTATCGAGGTGTTCCAAGAACTGGACCTCTCGTAACCAAAAATCATACTTAGAGAATTTGGCATAAAGCCTCTCTGACCTCAATACCCCGAGAATCTCTCTCAGATGCTCCTCGTGCTGCTCTCTAGATCTCGAATACACCAAAATATAATCAATGAATACAATCACCGACCGATCCAGCATTGGCCTGCACACCCTGTTCATGAGATCCATGAACGCTGCCGGTGCATTGGTGAGCCCAAAAGGCATCACCACGAAATCGTAATGCCCATAACGAGTTATGAACGCCGTCTTCTGCATATCCTTATTTCGCACTCTCATCTGATGATATCCCGACCTCAGATCAATCTTGGAGAACCAAGACGCTCCCTGCAACTGATCGAACAAATCGTAGATCCTTGGTAAAGGATAACGGTTCTTGACCGTCAACTTGTTTAACTCCCGGTAATCAATGCACATCCGGTGTCTTGACAAAACGGATCGGCGCTACCCATGGTGAGCTACTCGGTCTAATAAAACCCTTCCCTAGCAGCTCCTGAAGCTACGAGGATAACTCCTGTATCTCTGGCGGCGCAAGGCGATAAGGCGCCTTGGCGATAGACGCTGCCCCCAGAACTAAATCGATATGGAACTCTACCTGCCTCTTGGGAGGCACACCCGACAACTCCTCGGGAAAAACATCCGGGAACTCGCGCACTATCGGAACCTCATCAATCGAACTTGGCTTCCCAGCGGCCACTCGTGTGTCCACCACATAGGATACAAACCCGCTGTAGCCCTGTTATATACTCTGCCTTGCCCTAGAAGCCGAACAAAACGCTGACCCACATCGGGTACCCTCACCATACACCGTAAGTACTCCCCCACAAGGGTCTCGTATCATCACTAACTGTCACTCGCAATCTATAACAGCTCCAAATCCGCTCAACCAATCAATACCCACTATGACACACACGTCCCCCATTGCAATCGGGACTAGATCTATCGGGAACTCAATGCCGAAGATCTCAAGTACACAACCTCGAATCACATCCGTAGCATACACTGCTCGCTCGTCAGTTATAGAAACTCGCAGAGGTCGACTCAACGCCTCTCGCTGAATACTGATGTGCTGACTAAATGCTAAGGACACAAATGACCGACTCGCACCCGAGTCAAATAACACCAATGCAGGTACAGAATTCACAAGAAAAGTACCTACGCATATTATAATATAAGCACAAAATCTCAAGCATCAAATAATTACATGAAAGAATACATACCAGCCACGACATTGGGCGCTGCACGGACCTCCTCTGTTGTCAACTGGAAGGCTCTCCTGCGGGCCTTCGGTGCCTCGGCCTTCACTGGCCGGGTCTCGGTAGCTCTAGCAGCAGGTGCAGATCCCTGAAGTAGCTGAGGGCACTCGGCCTTCCGATGGCTAATCTGGTTGCAATGAAAGCAAATCGAGAATCCTTTGGAGCAATCCCTCGCGTAATGCCCCTTCCTTACCACACTTGTAACACACCCCAACTCTGCACACCCCCTCGTGACTCTTGCCGCAATTCCCACAAGTGCGGCCCTTCGAACCCCCAGATCTCGAATCAGCGGGCTTTGCCCGCTTGGCTGCCGGCTGAGACTGTGCCGGCCGCCGATCCCTCCCCTGAGACTCGGCCTCCTCCTTGGCCTGAGTCTCTAGCTCGATCCCCCTCTTCCAATTATTTTCCTGAAGTTCGCAAATGTCCGGTATGTCGAGTTCGCCACGAACTCGCGAATATCTCTCCTCAGAATGCTCAGATATCGGCTCGTGCGTGTCTGCTCAGTAGACACATGCTCAGGGCAAAACATCGCCCTCTCATGAAACTTCTAGGTAATAAGAGTAACAGAATCAGTACCCTGCTTGAGGGTCAAAAACTCTTGAGCCAGTCGTTCCCTCTCCACAGGGGGAACGTACTCATCACGAAACATAGTGGTGAACCTCTACCGGGTCACCACAGTAAGCTCAGCGGGAGTGAAATCTACCGATACAAACTTCCACCAGTCCTTCGCCCCCAAGCGAAGCTGGTTCAGTGCGAACCGTACTCTTAAATGCTTCGAACACGAGCAGGTATAGAAACATCCATCAATATCAGCAATCCATCTCATCGCAGCGATCGGATCCTGCGTCCCATCAAACTCTGGTGGCTTCGTGTTGCTGAACTCTCGGTACAACAACGAGTCACCTCCTTGTGGCCTGGCAGCAGCGACGGCTGCGGTGGCCGCAACAACAGCAGCATTAGTAATAGCGGCGTATCGTTCATCAAAAGTCTCGATCAACGTGGTCTTGATAGACCCGAACATCTCTGGTATCTCAGCTCGGATGGCCGCAGCCACCTCCTCATGAATCAATCGGCGGATCTCCTCATCACCGACACTGCTGCTCTCAGGTGTGTGGCGTGTCCCAACCATGATGTCTCTCTGAAATACAACATAAAACATCAGAGATCCGCTCGAGCGTACTCGCACTCGATAACACAACCCTACTTGTTCTCTAGTACCCTAAGGATTCTTACTTGGACTGTGCACTGATATGGTGTCTTCAGTAGTAAGGGCCCTTATACTACCGTCCACACCGCATCGGTATTCATCCCAAGTCCTCCTCCTTGGACCCCATATCACAAGTACTATACATCTCGCTACGCTTAGGCTACCCTTCGGTATACTTCCCATAAGCTCCTCACTGCTACCTACTCACTCTCGAAGCATCTCATAGCAACAATAATCCCCTAGGCTAAGGAATCACAAATCAGGCCACTCTAGTCCTAATATGAATACCTAGCCTACTCTAGCATGCATAACATATCATATCTCATAACACATAATATAAGGGTATTTTGGGAAATCACCGTTCGGGCGCTGGCTGATCGTACACACTGCTCCGTTCTGTCTTTCTCAAAATCTTTTACTCTCTAAAGAAAATGTTTATTTTATGAAAAACTTTCTCAAATCCTTAGTTTGAGTTCAGATACATCTGAAAATGCACCCGAATCCCTCAAACCAAGGCTCTGATACCAACTTGTAACGACATAAATTTTCAAAATAATTTTTCATTTTTAAATCATAATTTCAATCACCAAAACAATATCCAACAACTGTTTCCAATGTCATCATAACAAGCAAATCCCAAGATCTCAAATACATAAATCCTCTCAATGTGTACGTATCATGCCGACACCTTCCCACGGTCCTCGCTAGTACCTGAATCACATAACACAACAACTGTAAGCATAAATGCTTAGTGAGTTCCCCAGAATACCACATACAACACATACGCCACTCGTGGCTACAGTATGACCCTCTGGTCGATGTGTCTCAGTGGGACCCCCCAGTCCCGTAGCTCGTTGGACCCTCTGGTCCGGTCATAGCTTGTTGGGCCCTTCGGCCCGGTCTGTATCGTTGGACCCTTTGGTCCGGTCTATATCGTTGGACCCTCCGG
The DNA here is from genome assembly GCF_002870075.4 of Lactuca sativa. Lineage (NCBI taxonomy): Eukaryota > Viridiplantae > Streptophyta > Magnoliopsida > Asterales > Asteraceae > Lactuca > Lactuca sativa. The sequence goes on along the minus strand of NC_056631.2, from coordinate 63,207,874 downwards.
TCTGGTCTATACAATCACGTATTATACATATATCACATTGCACATAATCTCATACATACAAATAGCACACAAGACCCTCCGGTCTACACATATATACGACTCTAGGTAATGTATAGTGAGAATATTCACTTCGAATGAAGTCGGATAAACTCTCGCGCTCAACGTCCCGACCTTGCCTCCTCCTATCATTCCAATAATATCCCCGATCAATAATATCAACGGTCAAACTTTGACCCGACTCGTCGAGTGCACATGGGCGACTCGGCGAGTCCAAGCGGGTCCTCTGAGTCCTTCTAGCCTCCCTTGGCTCCTTGAGTCATCGTTCCACTCGACAGGTTCCTCCTGTCACGAATCGCGGGGCAACCCCGACTCGACTCGTCGAGTCCACTTATGAACTCGGCGAGTCCACTTATGAACTCGGCGAGTTGACTCCATGATCATACTCAAATGACCTTTTGAGGTCAGATCTGTTTCTCTAATCCATAGATTTGACCTTCCCAAGCATAATATTCACGTAAAGGTCGAATCTTGGTACACATGCAACACCTCCAAAGCTTCTTTTGGAGAAATAACTACTAAAAGGGCAACCTAAGTTCATTTCCTCCATGAAACCACATAAAGTAGGTTGGCTAAGGCTCCCTGGACCTCAAAAGGTCCAGATCCAGAGTCTATCACTCAATGGGACAACATATGCATCAAATCAAGCCAATAAAGGGTATAGAAAACCCTAAAATTCAAGGATCTCATACTAAACAGAAAAAGGGATCGATTTTCTACCTCAAAGTTGCAGATCCAAGCTGGAAACCCACATAATAGCAATCCCCTTGGCCTCCTCTTGCTGGAAACACTTTCTTCTAGGCTAAACCACACCAAAAATGATCAAAATAGCTCAATCTCTCTCACAACTCGCTCAAGCTCTCTAGGGTTTCTCTCTCAGGACTGGTAGCGGCGAAAGGAGGCCATAAAGGCCTTTAAATAGGGCACAGACCCCGAGAATTAGGGTTTCATTCCACAGCGCGGACTCGTCGAGTCCACCCTTGCTGACTCGTCGAACCCGTTCATTAATCCAGTTAGCAATCGCGGTCCTACTCGACGAGTCTACGACTCAACTCGTCGAGTCCCTCTCTTTTACTCAAAATAAATGATCAAACATAATACCTGGAAATCCGGATGTTACACAACTGATCTCAAATTCACCTTTTATGACCCACATACACGTGAAACTTAGAAAAATCATAACTTATTCATACGAATTCACCTTTTAGCTAACTTGTAGCTAGGTTCTATAATATTTTCTTTTTTCTCTGACAGATGGTCAGAATTTCATCTGAGTTCGAATTCTACTGAGAGGTCCACTAGAGATCAGAAATTGTTGAAGAAACAACAATATCTTTCTTTTCTCATGCGATCGGAAAATAAAGAAATGGTTAATCTATTCAAGATAATTACGTATTTACAAAATACCATTTCAATTCATCCTATTTCATCAGATTCGGGATGTGGTATGGTTCCGAAGGATGAACTGGATATGAAGAGTTCCAACAAGATTTCATTCTTGAATAAAAATCCATTTTTTGCTTTATTTCTTCTATTCCATGACCGGCTAAGAAAAATAATATTAAAGCCATGCTCTTAGGAATTATATATAAAGAAATGAACACCTATTTTAGTTTATATATACATAAAATTGAAAAATTAATTGTGCCATTTTAATGTCAGTTCAAAAAAAAAATGTACCATTCTGATATGAATCGTACTCTTGTATTTACCTAAAAAAAAAAAAGGTTGGCAAACAGAAAACAGTAACCATGCATGATTTCAACAATCCATCTCCAATGGAGTGGTATTTACATCATCTAAACAATCTTCAAATTGCGCAAGCTCCATTCAACTTCAACATGGTCGGATATGGTTGCCTCGTAACCATTTGACCGAGGAAAATGAGAATCGTCATCAGCATCATCTTGAGTGGATTGATCCCCAACAATTTGCACGTTGAGTAAGGTTGGACCATCTTCATTCGAATTTCCAGACAAAACCGGGGTGGTTGTGTAACCACCGTACACAAGTGGTTCCATAGAAGAAGAATTCAAAGCACCATTTGAACACAGAAAATCACTGTCGCATGCAGTCGATGAAAACATATTATGATAACACTCTTTTTGCACTGGTTGTATCGAATTCAAACCATGCTCAGTAGTAGGCGTTGTGTAGGCACCATCATCAAGTAGTTGTGCGGAGGAAGAAGCAGGCGATTCGACGGAAACAGAACTCGTAGCACAATCAGAAATTTGATAACCGTTGTATGCATCCGAAGTAAACTGATCCTGATAGGAAGAGGGTGCTTTTATTAAACCCCAACCTTGCAAAGTAGTCGTCGGTTGCATTGGAATAGGATAAGGGCTGGAGTCATTGTTATAAAAAACACCCTGGTTAACCAACGTGTGAGCAAACTCCATCCGATTCGTTTTGAATTCGTTGGATGATTCTGGAATTTCGACAGGTGCTGCCATTTGAAAATGGGTATCCAAATGGTCATTAGCTTCTTGAACGTCAACTTGTTCAGGGCGGTTTGAAACTTTGATTTCACATGTATCTGGTACTCGTCGTCTCTTGGGCAAAAGTATGTCAGGTGTTACGTTGGGTTCTTCGGTCACCTCATTTGGATTCATAATGCTTCCAACTTCTTCCGCCCCATGACTGTTAGCAGTTTGCTCCATGTAAATCTTGCACAACACCCATTCGTTCAACTGCAAGATATAGCATATATCAGAAATTGCAACATTAAGAATTATGAATTTCTTTGGGTTTCTATATACATACCTTGTCTCCATTTTCAGACGGGTGATCATTGGGTGCGTTGGTTGTATATTCATGCATTAACCACATAGTTTTGCGCGCATTCCCAATAAACGCAAGAGTTCCCTTGTAGCCGACTATTTGTCTAGTGGCGTCATACACCGGCTTATGTCTTCGGGTAATCCTCCACAACCCTCGTTTTCCAATTACTGTTCTATAACGTTGATTCCCTCTACGGTCCTTTGTATCTCTCAAAGTCAGAAAATACCATTCATTCTCATGGGAGCGATATCGTTCTGCAATTAAAACACATGAATTAATTAGCATCAAATCATTTAAGTTGACTTAATCATGTTTCCTTACTAAAGACAGGAGTTTAGTGTCTGAACAGACAAGAAAGTAACCATCATTCAAGATGAATGTATCTTTAATTAATTAATTACTAACTAACCTGTGAGTTCTCCAGGCTTGTATTTGTAAACATTGACCTCATGTAACCGGCACTGCTTGGGGATCTCTCTTGATTCGATCTTGGCCTTCAAGTAGTCTACGATGAGCTCTGAATCTGTGGGATTGAATCGAAAGCCGGAAGGAAGCTGATCGGTGAAATCTAGCGCAACTTGCTCACCGTTACAATATGGGATGATTTCATGTTCGACGTCCATTGAATTTGATGGAAGCATTAGTGCATAACTACTGGTGTGAAAGTCGAATGAAGTCGATGAGTATGAGTATTGGGCAAGTTTATATATATAGTGAGGAAAAAAATATATTAAAGGAAAGGTTTATCGTTTGTTGATTGACGCGAAAGGTTCGCTAATCTCATGCCGTTTTCTGTTATAATAATCCCATGGGATTTTCGGTTTATTCAGTCACTAGATAATAAAAACAATAACCTATGTTTAGTTGTACGAAATCATTGCTTATTTTTTTTGGATTGGATAGTGAAAGTTTAATTTAATCAATCAATTCATCTTCATTTTTACAATTTAATCTAATAATTGTATTAAATTTTATCATCTATAAAAATATTATCAAAATGATTAAAAATAAAGAAAAAGGCAAATCACCTAACCTTATTCACATCTTTCAAAATTTTAACAAAAAAAAAAACAATTTGATCAAAATAGTCATCATTTTTGCAAATAACATCTGCGAAAACTTTGCCATTCATTAAAAATGAAAACTAACATGTTTTAATGATTTCCACATATTGGTTTCTTTAAAAAATCTAAGCCTTGTGCAAAAATGTGAGTCCATTTGAGAAAAAAAGAATGGGGAAAATATCATATTAGGCCAAAGAATTTTTCATGTTTGTTTTAAAAGATCACTTATCTATTTTTTGGTATTTTAAGTTGGAGTGAACATTTGGACCGGATCGGACCGACTTTTGGATCAGACTGGTTTTGGAGATTATTGCGAACCAGACCGAATGAGACTTATCGGGTCCAGGTCCATGTCCATGTCCGGGTCCGGGTTTTTCGGTTCTTGTACCCGTTTGGACTGGTATAACTTTACATGCATATGATACAACTTGTTAAAACACGTATTTGGGTTTGATACAACTCGTTAAAATGAATATATTGATGAGTTTGATACGTTACAACTCGTTAAAATGAAAAAAAGGGTTTGATACGGTACAACTTGTAATAATGAATATGTTTTTGTTTCTTGTACCCTTAGGATCGGTCAAACTTTGATTGTTTATACTTCATGCCATTTGTTTGAAGGATTGTAATTCATTGAATATAAAAAACAACAAAATTATATTTTAAACTCATCTACAAAATCTAAATTACAACTTAAAAAAAACCGCATGTTAATTCGACTTAAAAGAAATAAGATATGCTTGTTTAAAAAATTTCACGTAATACAAAAGTTTAAATTTTTTGCTGAAAAACTGAAATATTTCAGCTTTGATATCTCAACTTTGAAGGATTGTAACACATCGAATATAAACAACAAAATTATAGTCTAAAATCATCTACAGACTCTAAATTACATGTTAGAAAAAACTTCATGTCAATCTGACATAAAACAAATGAGATATGATTGTTTAAAGCATTTCTCAGAATACAAAAGTTAAAATTTATTGTTGAAAAACTGAAATATTTCAGCTTTGATATCTCATCTTTGAAGGATTGTAACTCATGAAATATACCACCAAAAACAACACAATTAGAGTATAAAATCTTCTACAAACTCTAAATTACACATTGAAAAAAACCGCAAGTCAATCCGACATAAACGTATGAGATATGCTTGTTTAAACAATTTAACAGAATACAATTTTTTTTTTTAAATTAAGCCAGTCGAAAACCGATTTTTACCCGGAACCGGCGGGACCGGACCAGTAAAAAAATCGGACCAATTTTGCTTAAATCCTAGAACCAAGAACCGGACCGCGAATAAAAAAACGGTTCGGTTTGATCCGGTCCATAGGTCCAAATGCTCACCCCTAATTTTAAGAGATTAAACTTGATTTTTTGGGTTTAAAGTCATTTTTGAAAAATTGAAGGGGTAAGCCGGTTACCCCTTAGATTTGCCAACAAAGAGCCACGTTTCTCTATTCACGCTCTTGAAAAAGCACCTTAATATCAACCTTTCTTCGTCTCCAACCCTTAAAACATGCAACAAGATTTCCAGCATAACCCTAGCATAAACAACAATAAACAAGAAAATCCAAAAAGGTACCCCTAAATTTCTATCAACATACAAAATCATCCCCGGTTTTCAATTCTCAATTCTCAATTCTAAATTCAGGTGAGAGTCAAACATAAAAGTCAACCATCAGCTACTGATTCAACAAAAGAAGCAAACCTTGATTCATTTCCATTTAAGGCTGCAATTGTTTCCATTATCATCCATGTTGACTCATATTTAATATAGTTTTCCTTATGATTAACATCATATTCTTTATATCTTTTAAGACATTCATTTGTTTGATCATATCCACTACTAAACCATAGATCAGAATCACCATCTTCAACATCTTTGCCCTTATTCACCGGTGAAGAAAGAGAAAGCATTGGGGTTTAAAGAATCATATGAAGGTTTTTAAGAATGATTTTTCACTCGATTCCGTGGATTTGGTTTTATTTCTGTTTTTGGATGTCGAGGTCAATGTCTATTTTAGGAATCGATTTCTCCAATGTCTTTCTTCATCGGTATGTTGTGAAATACATTTATTTCCCTATATATGCTTGTGAGATGCAAGGCCCACCATCGTCACTTCCATCCTCTGCTCTCTCCTCGACACTATGGATTACGACGAGGATACTCCGCCAACTGAGCAACCTAATGATTCTGATGACCACCACCATGTCACACCCATCTCTGAACATCTAACCCTATTGAGTCTCCTCTTTGTCTTCATCAACATCTACCCATCATGAACATCAACCTTATCACCATCACACCCACCACCAACAACAATTGAATGGAAAAAGAGTGGTTATTTAATTTTTTGTTGCGATCAGAAGGAGAATAAGAGTGTTGCGATTGACTTTTTGAGAGAAGATACCAGAAGTGTGTGTTGGGTCGTGGGTATGACTTGCAAATATGTAAATTTCTTTCTATCATTATTAATTTATTAGTGGTAATGGTGACATGTCAATTGATACTAACAGTCACAAGTCCAAGCTTCTTATTAATAGGCAACCTTCCACTTTATTCCATTAAAATGCAAAACGCACACACACACACATTAGCGACGTTTTGAAACAAACACAAAAAGTTCGTTGGGCTTATATGAAATTTTCCCAAAAGAATTTAAATATGTTAATTTGTGAGATTTTCTTACTATATGTGGCGAAATAATTGATAGTTGAAAAACTGGCTCCTGTGAAAGATATCAAATGACATAAAAGTGCATTTAGAATTCAATGTTTTTTATAGTTTAATAAAGGTATATTTCAAAAAATTAACTTTTGAAAAACTAGTTTAAATAGCTTTCTAAAAAGTTCGATTAGAATCTACTTTTTTATTGACAACCATGACCATTTAAAAAAGATAGAAAAACATGCTAGCTTATCAACTAGCATTGGCGTGCCAAACACATCCTACATGTACTTGAGATAATAACAAAAAAAAAGATATATCACATCTGCAAAATCCTCAAGTCCATCTGAGAAATCTTATGGAAATATGGTGAGATTTTTTTTTTATTTTCATAGGTTAAAACTATAATATTAAACATTTTTTTTTGTTGTAGAAATAGTGTTTGAAGAATCTCAAAAACAAAAAAAAAAACTTTAAAAATTAATGTTTTTTTTTATTTCTCAGACAAAACATAAAAAAAAAAACTCTTATTCTTCTTATTCAAGCCACCGAAACACCAAAATGGGTCAAGAACCATGAAGAGGGATGAGGGTTAGGGTTAGGGTTTTTTGAGATTTGAGGGTGATGGAGGCTGATAATGAACCCTAAAATCGAGTTAAGGAGGTTTAAATACGAAGAAAACCCTAAAAGATCATGGGTTTGGGTTGCAACCTTCTGCGCATCGTAACCTCCTATGCGTCATGTTGGGACCATATATCCGCTACGCGTTTCTCATCCTGGCTTGTCACGTCGAGACCACCCTATGGTCACCTCTTGACACATGATTTTCCTCAAAAACCCAAGCTTTTGACTCCTTAATGCCCTAAACCGAAACATTCTTGAAAATGGGTGAAACAACCCAAAAATACGACCCAAAAATTTCAATTTTTATCATAACAAAACATGAAACCAAGTATCACATAACAACAACATACGTCGCGTGTTTCAAAAACCATGATAAAATACTGAGAGAAAGAAAAGTGTATCAGAACCGTATCTAAACAAATCAACTAATGAAATCAACTCCCAGGACAAAAACTGAAGCTGTGGTGTGTGCGATGCCATCATCTCGAGCTCTTCCCTTTGCTTGCGGAAGTACCTGAAACCAAAACTGAAACTGTAAGCACGAAGCTTAGTGAGCTCCCCCAAACTACCACATACCATACAATACATATAAAGCACATACTGGGCCTTGCCCACTGCATCAAACCGAAGTCTGGAACTAGTTGCATCGGACAGAAGTCCGGAACTGACTGGGACCTTGTCCCCTGCATCGGACCGGAGTCCGAAACTAACTGCATCAGACCGAAGTTCGGAACTGACTGCATCGGACCGAAGTCCGGAACTAGCTGCATCGGACCGAAGTCCGGAACTGACTGGGACCTTGTCCCCTGCATTGGACCGAAGTCCGGAACTGGCTGATCATGGCATAGCATAACACATACCAACTAATATAAACACATATACTGCATGCTGCATCGGAACAGAGTCCGGAACACATAACACAAACATGCTTGAATCACAAAGACATCAAGCACTCTAACTTCTACATCGGACAAAAGTCCGGGACTACTGCTAACTAAACGGGCCGGCATTGTGGCTGTAGACCCGTTCCTACTGAAAGGAAACTCACCTCGTGAACTGGCTGCTGTGTGAATGGCTCTGGAAGCTAACTGCTGCTGCTCCGGTATCTCCCCGGCTACAAGTCCATAAACACACTCAATCAAATGCTAAACACTGCACTGGGTAAAATGACTCTTTTACCCTTGGTCAAAGTCAACTCTCTCGGTCAAAGTCAACCCACAGTTGACCTGACTCGCCGAGTTGGGCCGCCAACTCGCCGAGTCTCTGGTCTCACTTCTCAACCCTACTCGTGGCTACTCGTCGATTATGGCATCGACTCGACGAGTACCCTCTCGATCCAAGAACTCAGACAATCTTCATCCGACTCGCCGATTCATATGAACAACTCGACGAGTTGTTCTTAAGCTAAGAAGATTGCCTTGGACTCACCGAGTTGTATGAACAACTCGTCGAGTCCCTCCATTACTGAGTCTGCCCTCCAACTCACTGAGCCCACTCTACTACTCACAGGCTTCCACTCGACATCACTCAAAAAGGGAAAAACGGGACTCGCGACTTGACTCGCCGAGTCGTTCTTCCGACTCGCCGAGTCACATCCATGCAGCTACTCTAAACTCGATTCTGCTTGAATCCAGCGTCTGAAACTTATAGATCTGGGCTTTCTTAACTCGATTAGCACGTAAAGATTCTATCTTTACGTGCCCATAGGCGACCAAGAAGATAATAAGGCTCAAAAAACATAATAAAGGCTAGATCTAGGGTTCTTATGCAAGGCATCTTCAAAAAGGCAATAGATCCGGGCTCTACAACTCCTAAATGAACAGATCTAGGGATATCTCAACCTATTAAGGCATCCATACAACTATAGGGCTTGGAAAATGCATCAAACTAGCCCTAGAAGAGTTCTAATGGAGGTCTAAAGCATAAAACAGAAGGAATCCGAGAAATACCTCAATGAACTCTGCTTTTGCCCTTGGATCTTTTCTCTACACCTCTTCTCTGAGCTCCTTTCTTCTTCTTCTTCTTCAAGCCTTCAAAATCCACACACAAAAGCACTTAAAACAATAAGGAATGGATTAGGGTTTTCTCACAGCTCTCTGAGGGTGAAGGAGGCGAGTTTGGGGCACAAAGCATTGCTTAAATAGTGAGCAACCCGGGGATTTAGGGTTTCTTCCAGGCAGGCAGACTCGCCGAGTCCCGAATATGGACTCGCCGAGTCGCCGACTAACACGTGCACAAAAACTCGACCCTACTCGACGAGTCAGGCCATAGACTCGCCGAGTCCCTCAATGAAACTTTTAAATAATTGTCACAGGAACAACATACCAGAGATGGGGCGTTACAATGGGTGCTACATCCTTAACTTCTCAAGGTCTTAATATTTCATTAACAATCAATAGAGAATAGTCAACCAATGCAACAGCCAAACTCTGACCATAATCAAAATTCAATCCTTAAGACAAGTGATCAACTAGTCATTGGTTCAATATATCTCTATGAACATGAGACATGGATAAGGTCAATCTCAATGTTTAATATTCTGTTTATCGATCAATAATTTATGAAAACTAGGGATGAGCATTGGAACCGGCTCGAACCGGAACCGGCCTAGGAACCGAACTTGGTGGAAAATAGAAACTAAATCGGACCACCGATTCTTACCGGGCCTTCAATGTTGGAACCAATCCTTGAGAAATAGCAACATATTTTGAGAAATATTTCAGTTACGGTTTCGGTTTTTGCTGGTTCTACCGGTTCCAGTTCCTATCGGTTCCCGGTTCCAAAAATCCACAAGAATATCGTCCCCGTCCCGGCCCGATTGGTTCTATCCGGTTTCAGTTACGGTATCGGTTCTAACTGGTTCCCCGGTCCAAATGCTCATCCCTAATGAAAACACATCTAACTTCTAAATTGAACACATCAATTTAGTTGGGGCTCGGCCAAACACTTCAGATTATACCTCATTCGCGATGATATCTCTGTCTTCTACCGTATGTTGAACGTAGTGATATTTTCTGAGTATATGTAACACTGTAAGAATTAAAGCAATTTTTTTCATTTTCAAAGCACATTTTCATTCACAAATTATTAATAAAATCTCATTGTATCATATCCCTATTCCACAAAACATTTCCCAAGATCGAAATACTTAAAAACTCCAGGTGTGTGTATGAATCATTCAGGCGCCTTCCCGCGCTCCTCACTAGTACCTGAAACACATAACACAAAACACTGTAAGCACGAAGCATAGTAAGTTCCCCAAAATACCACTCTAACACATATTAGCCACTCAAGGCTATAACATTGTTGACCCTCTGGTCAGCGTGTCTCAGTGGGACCCTCCAGTCCCAATTCTCTGTGGGCCCTCTAGCCCTAACTCTATGGACCCACTGGTCCTATCTCTGGAAACTCTAAATCATGTATATCACATATCACAATAATACTAAATAGCATATAGATACACTGGCACATGACTCAACAGTACACTAGCACATAACTCTACTACCACACTAGGTAGAGTATAGTGAGAAGACTCACCTCAGATGTCTCAGTAAATCTCTGACTTGGTAGAAATATGATCTAGCCTCCGCCTAATCACATAAAGTAAATACTCTCATAAATGTAACTCTCGAGACTAGACTCAACCCTCTCTTGGCACCCTTAGAAGGGTAAAAGACCATTTTACCCCTCACTTGACACAAAGACCCCATTGTTGACCAAACCCTCAAAGTCAACAAAGTCAACGGTCAACTTTGACCCGCCTCGCCGAGTGCACTTGGGCAACTCGGCGAGTCTACGCGTGTCCACTATCCCTCTAGTCTCGCATGACACATCAAGTCTTTACCCTGCTCGACGGGTAACACCTGGCATGAATCGCGGGGCCACCCCGACTCAACTCGCCGAGTCCTATTATGAACTCGGCGAGTTCCGCCTTGAACTCCAGTCCTCTATTTCCCTCTAACTTACCGATTCATTCCCCCAACTCGGCAAGATACTCACTGAGTGAACTATGGGAAAACCCTAGCCCTACTCGTCGAGTCTGTTCTTGGGACTCGACGAGTTCATGCAATGCTCAAGCTCAAATGACCTCCTGAGGTCAGATCCGTTCCTCTAATCCATAGATCTAGCCTCCTTAAGCAATATAACCACGTAAAGTCTGGATCTTGATGCCCATGCAAAGACCCAATGGCTCTATTTGAATAAATGGCCTCAATATGTCACCCTAAGCTCATATTACCCAATGTCACCCCATAAAGATCAGGGAGTTAAGGTCTCTGGACCTCTTTGGATTCAAATCCGAAGCCTCAACACAAGAAGGGACAAATTGCACCACCATTCACACTCTAAATGGGCTAGAAACCCTAAATCTCAAGGATTAACACCCAAAACTGAAGAAGGATCAAAAATATACCTCAATATGAAGTTCTTAGGGTTGGAAATCCATAGAATAGCACCATCTTCAACTCTTTCTTGCCTTGGTCACCTTCTTCTTGCAAAAACACCCACACAAGGATCAAAAATGGCCTCTCTTTCTTCACAAACACTCTAGATCGCTTTGGGTTTCACTCAGGGGGTCTGCTAGCCGCACTTGGTGGCTATAAGCCCCTTTAAATAGGTCTCAAACCCCGAGGATTAGGGTTTCATTAAACAGCACGGACTCGCCGAGTCCACTAGTCGACTCGCCGAGTCCGGTCATTAAACCAGATAGAAATCACGATCCTACTCGGCGAGTCTAAGCGTCAACTCGCCGAGTCCTTCCAAAATCTCCAAAATAAATGAATAAATAATGTACCTGGAAATCCGGATGTTACAATTCTCCCCCACTAGAATCAGACTTCGCCCTCGAAGTCTCTTTCCACAAATAACTCTGGATACTACTCACACATCTCTAACTCCGGCTCCCAGGTCAGCTCGGAACCCTTCCGATGTCGCCACTAGACTTGAACCAATGGCACCTCCTTGTTTCTCAAAACCTTGTTGCTTCTATCCCGAATCGCGATCGGCCTCTCAACATAGTTCAGGCTCGCATCCACCTGAATGTTCTCTAATGGAACCAATGTCGACTCATCGGCGATACACTTCCTCAACTGAGACATGTGGAAGGTATCATGAATCTGACTCAACTCCGCAGGTAGCTCCAAATGGTATGCTACCTTGCCCACCCTGGCAGTCACCCTGAAAGGACCAATATACCGAGGCCCCAACTTGCCTCTCTTCCTGAATCGGATCACTCCTTTCCAAGGATATACCTTAAGGAGTACGAAGTCACCAACTTGGAACTCGAGCTCCAAGCGACGCCTGTCTGCGTAGCTCTTTTGACGACTCTGAGCTGTCAGTAACCTCTGCCTGACCTGCTATATCTGCTCAATCGTCTGAAGTACTATCTCTGTACTACCCATCACACGTTGTCCGACCTCACCCCAGCAAATGGGAGTCCGACACCTCCTCCCATACAACAGCTCAAAGGGTGGCATATCGATGCTCGAATGATGGCTGTTGTTATAGGAAAACACAGCCAAAGGAAAATATGTGTCCTAACTCCCTCCGAAGTCCAGTACATATGCCTGAAGCATGTCCTCGAGCGTCTGAATCGTCCGCTCGCTCTGCCCGTCGGTTTGTGGGTGGTATACGATGCTAAAATGCAGCCTCGTACCCAACTCCTCATGAATTTTTTTCCAGAACCTGGAAGTGAAACGCACATCTCGATCTGAGACGATCGAGATCGGCACTCCATGCCGTGATACCACCTCCTTCACGTACAACTCTGCCAACCTCTCAGCGGAAGAGCTCTCACTGATAGCAAGGAAGTGAGCGCTCTTCGTCAACCTGTCCACAATCACCCAAATTGCATCGACGCCCCTTGCAGTCCTTGGTAATTTGGTGATAAAATCCATGGTAATCTGTTCCCACTTCCACTCGGGAACCTCCAACGGCTGCAACTTACCATGCGGTCTCTGGTGGTCGGCCTTAACCCTGCGACAAGTCAAACACCTCTCAACGAACCATGCAACATCCCTTGATATGTGTATTTTTATATATATTTTTATACACTTTATCTTAATATTTTGGCCTTATTTATTCTATTTTAGAACTAAAAAGTACTCATAATACTTTGAATTATGTTTTGTAGCTATTTGTTGTCGATAAAGCACAAAAGAAAAGACTGAAGCGGGAACCGGACTTAGAAGCTAAAAGAAATAAAAAATACTGAAGAAGTGGACTTACGCCCCGCGTAAGGTAAAGGTACGCGCCGCGTACACCTTTGCACCGGATAGACTTGATCGCGTGATTATCTTGAGTACGCGCTGCGTAATCCTGAGTATGCCCAGCGTACTTAGGTCGGCCACAAAGACTATAAATGTCGATTTTTAGCTAACCAGGAAGAGGGATTCGACTTCTAACCTAATTTAGTCGACAATTAACTTCTGTTAAGCCGTTTTGAGGGTCTAGAAGGCGGCCGGAAGGCCGTTAAGCTAACGGGAGCAGAGATCGGAAGGATTGGAGAGCGGATACATGTTGGTAATCATATGGATTGTTGACGTGACCATGTTTAGCATTCCATTGTGGTACTTTTCTGTATTTAGTTTCTGATTTGGGTGTAAAAACCTTTTACTTTATGTTTATGATTGAATGAAGCTTTGATTATTAGACTAATTGCTATATTAAATAGTTTATTTGTGTTTAATTTATCTTGCCAAGCTTGTTTAAAGATCCTCATGTGTTAATGATGATTATTTTCTGTTAATTGTTAAGTGAATTGAGCTGCTTGAACATCTGCTTGATTGCTTGTCTCTTATGATTTTTGATGACCATCGAGATTATAAGACTAGAAATAACGAATGTGGAACTAGGATTAATTTGAGAATAAATAAGTTAATGTGTGAGCCTTGTTTGATGACCATCAACAAGAGGTTAATTAAATGTCTACATTGATTAACTATATTTACAAGTCTTGCTTGATACGAACTGAACACTAGGAAACATGTTAGTTTAATCAACTGATCACTGTTTGAATTGACTTGTTTGCTAAAGGATTAGTTATAGTGAACATGAATCTAATCATTTTAGGAATCGGTGAACATTGAATAAATGAATTTGTGTATGCAATTGTCTATGTTTTTAGAGTGTAATTTATCTAAACCAAAGTACCTGAAGAGATTTGCTTTCCTGTTAGTTTATCGAGAGTTGTTAATTGTTAGTTTGAGATGTATTAAACCATTTTATTTATTATTTTCGTGTGACCTGTAACCTATAATCAAATATAATAAATTAATCCACCGTTCCCTGTGATCGACACCCGACTTACCTAAGCTATACTGTAATCTGACTAGGTACACTGCCTATAAGTGCATAGATAGTCTAAGTTTGTTAGGTTATAAATATTAAAATTAGTGGGTACTTTTGTGCACATCATCCCTCTTCATACAGGGCCACCAATACTCTCTCTTCAGGTCCGAATACCTCTTAGTGGCCCCGGGATGGATCGAAAACCTCGATCTATGCGCCTCCTCCATCAAGATGGTACGCGTTCCGCCCACAAACGGTACCCAAATCCGACCCTGAAAGGTCATAAGCCCTCGGCTATCGGTGATGAACTCCGATACCTGTCCGATAACCCGCTCTCTCTTACGGTTCTCTGGTCTCATGGCCTCAGCCTGGGCCCCTCAAATGGCGTCAAACACTGGAGTCATCACTATCAGTCTCATACAAACATCTCGTATCGGGGCGCCCTCCGCCCTACGACTCAGGGCATCGGCTACAACGTTAGCCTTGCCTGGGTGGTAAAGGATCTCATAATCGTAATCCTTCACCACATCCAACCATCTCCTCTGGCGCATGTTCAGGTTGGGCTGATCCATTAAATACTTCAAGCTCTTGTGGTTCGTGTATATGGTACACCGAACCCCATACAGATAGTGACGCCAGATCTTGAGGGCGAACACCACTGCCCCCAACTCCAGATCGTGGGTGGGATACCTCATCTCATGAGGCTTCAGTTGCCTCGATGCGTATGCTATCACATGCCCTCTCTGCATCAGCACCGCTCCCAGCCCCGATATCGACGCGTCACAAAACACCACAAAGTCCTCCATCACCTCTGGAAGGGCTAACACCGGGGCTTCGCACAGTCTCTGGCGAAGTGTCTCGAAGGAGGCCTGCTGCTCTAGGCCCCATGAAAAAGCGACATCCTTCCGGGTCAATCTGGTGAGTGGCACGACGATCTTGGAGAAATCCCTGATGAATCTCCTATAATAGCCAGCCAACCCTAGGAAACTCCTGATCTTGGCGGGGGATCTTGGCACCTCCCAAATCATCACTGCCCCAATCTTGGCCGGATCAACCAATATCCCATTCTGGTTAACGAGGTGCCCAAGGAACTGGACCTCTCGTAACTAGAAATCACACTTGGAGAATTTGGCGTAAAGCCTCTCCGTTCTCAAAACTCCAAGGATCTCCCTCAAATACTCCTCATGCTGCTCTCTGGATTTCGAATACACCAATATATCGTTGATGAACACGATCACCGAGCGGTCCAACATCGGCCTGCACACTCTATTCATGAGATCCATGAACACCGCCGGTGCATTGGTGAGCCCGAAAGGCATCACCACGAACTCGTAATGCCCATAATGAGTCCTGAACGCTGTCTTCTGGATATCCTCATCTCGCACCCTCACCTGATGATATCCAAACCTCAAATCGATCTTGGAGAACCAAGATGCTCCCTGCAACTAATCGAACAAATCGTTGATCCTCTGCAACGGGTAACGGTTCTTGACCGTCAACTTGTTCAACTCCCGGTAATCAATGCACATCCGGTGTGAACCATCCTTTTTCTTGACAAAGAGGATAGGCGCTCCCCACGGTGAACTACTCGGCCGAATAAACCCCTTCTCCAGCAGCTCCTGAAGCTATGAGGATAACTCCTGCATCTCTGGAGGTGCAAGGTGATAGGGCGCCTTGGCGATAGCTTCTACCCCCGGTACCAAATCGATACGAAACTCCACCTGCCTCTCAGGAGGCACACCCGACAACTCCTCCAGGAAAACATCCGGGAACTCTCGCACTATCGGAACCTCATCAACTGACCTCGGCCTCCCTGAATCAACCCTCGTATCCATCACATATGCCACAAACCCACTACAGCACTGCTGTAGACTCTGTCTCGCTCTAGCGGCCGAACAAAATGCTGAACCTGAACGTGTACCCTCACCGTACACCGTAAGAACTCCCCCACTAGGGTCTCGTATAGTCACCAGTTGTCGCTCGCAGTCGATAACCGCTCCAAATTTGCTCAACCAGTCCATGCCCACGATGACACAGACATCTCCCATTGCAATAGGAACTAAATCGATCGGAAACTCAACGCCGAAAATCTCGAGTACACACCCTCGGATCACCTGGTGGCATACACTTCCCTCTCGTCAGCTATGGAAACTCTCAGAGGTCGACTCAACGCCTCTCGGCTAATACTGATGTGCTAACTAAAAGCCAAAGATACAAAAGACCGACTCGCACCCGAGTCAAATAACACCAAGGCAGGTACAGAACTCACAAGAAAAGTACCTACGCATAACATAATATAAACACAATATCTCAAACATAAAAATAAATATATGAAAGAATACATACCAGGCATGACATTGGGCGCTGCACATACCTCCTCCGCAGTCAACTGGAAGGCTCTCCCTCGTGCCTTTGGTGCCTCGGCCTTCATTGGCCGACTGTCTGTAGCTCTCACGGCAGCAGGGGCGGATCCCTGATATGCTCCCTGAGCTATCCCTTGCAACTGTTGACACTCTGCCTTCCGGTGTCCAGCCCGGTTGCAGTGAAAACATACTGCAAACCCCTTGGGGCAATCCTTGGCCATATGCCCCTCCTTGCCACATTTGTAGCAAGACCCCGCTCTACACACCCCATCGTGGCTCTTGCCGCACTTGCCACAAGTGCGCCCCCCTGACTCCCAGATCTCGAATCAGCGAGCTTGGCCCGCTTGGCTACCGACCGAGATTGCACCGGTCGCCGATCTCTCCCCTGAGACTCAGCCTCCTCCCTAGCCTGGGTCTCCAGCTCTATCTCCCTCTTCCGAGCATTTGTCTGAAGCTCATCAAATGTCCGGTACGTCGAGTTTGCCACGAACTCTCGTATATCCCTCCTCAAAATGCTCAGATATCGGCTCATACGTGCCCACTCGGAGGACACGTGCTCTGGGCAAAACATTGCCCACTCATGGAACATCCTCGTAATCACTGTAACAGACTCAATACCCTGCTTGAGGGTCAGAAACTCCTGGGCCAAACGCTCCCTCTCCACATGGGGAACGTACTCATCTTGGAACATAGCAGTGAACCTCTCCCAGGTCACTGCAGCAAGCTCAGCAGGTGAATAATGCATCGTTACAAACTTCCACCAGTCCTTTGCTCCCAAGCGAAGCTGGTTCAATGCGAACCGGACTCTCAAATGCTCTGGAGACGAGCAAGTAAAGAAACACCCCTCGATGTCTGAAATCCACCTCATCGCTGCAATCGGGTCCTGGGTCCCATCCAACTCTGGTGGTTTTGTGTTGCTGAACTCCCGGAACAGCAACGCATCACCACCCTGTGGCCTAGTCGCAGCTATAGCTGCAGTGGCCGCAGCAACCGCAGCCTCAGAAAGAGCAGCATATTTCTCGTCAAATGTCTCTATCAGTGTGGTCTTGATAGACCCGAACATCTCTGGTATCTCTGCCCTGATGGCCGCAGCCACCTCCTCATGAATGATCCTACGGATCTCCTCATCACTAGTACTGCTGCTCCCTGGTGTGTAGCGTGTCCCAACCATGATCTCCCTCTGAAATACAACATAATAATATTAGGGACTCGCTCGAGTATATCCACACTCGATGACTCCACCCTACTTGTTCCTTAGTACTCTAAGGATTCTTACTTGGACTGCGCACTGACCCGGTGTCTTCAGTAGTACGGGCCCAATACTACCGTCCACACCGCATCAGCATTCATCCCAAGTCCTCCTCCCAGAGTCCCAAATCCCAAGTACCCTACTCTCTTTAATCATATGCTACTCACTAGTAGATCTCTCATAAGCTCCTTGCTGCTATCTAAACACTCTCAAGCATCCCTAGTAACAAAACTCCTAGACTAGGGCATCACATATCAAGCCACTCTAGTCCTATTAAGAATACCTAGTCTACTCTAACATGCATAACATAACTCATCATATATCATAACATAATATATCTCATAACACTTATTGCAAGGGTATTTTGGGAAATCACCGTTTGGGCGTTGGTTGATCGTACACACAGCTCTGCTCTTTTTGTCTCAAAAATCTTTTTACTCTTCTAAAATTGTTTTGTTATCAAAAATTTTCTCAAATCCTCGGTTTGAGTTCAGATACGCCCGAAGATGCATCCGAATCCCTCAAACCAAGGCTCTGATACCAACTTGTAACACCGTAAGAATTAAAACAATTTTTTTTTTAATTTTCAAAGCACATTTTCATTCACAAATTATTAATAAAATCTCATTGTATCATATCTATGTTCCACAAAACATTTTCCAAGATCGAAATACATAAAAACTCTAGGTGTGTGTACGAATCATGCCGACGCCTTCCCACGCTCCTCACTAGTACCTGAAACACATAACACAAAACACTGTAAGCACAAAGCATAGTAAGTTCCCCAAAATACCACTCTAACACATATTAGCCACTCAAGGCTATAACACTGCTGACCCTCTGGTCAGTGTGTCTCAGTGGGACCCTCCAGTCCCAACTCTCTGTGGGCCCTCTAGCCCTAACTATATGGACCCACTGGTCCTATCTCTAGAAACTCTGAATCATGCATATCACATATCACAATAATACTAAATAGCATACAGATACACTGGCACATGACTCAACAGTACACTAGCACATAACTCTGCTACCACACTAGGTAGAGTATACTGAGAAGACTCACCTCAGATGTCTCGGTAAATCTCTGACTCGGTAGAAATATGATCTAGCCTCCGCCTAATCACATAAAGTAAATACTCTCATAAATATAACTCTCGAAACTAGACTCAACCCTCTCTTGGCACCCTCAGAAGGGTAAAAGACCATTTTACCCCTCACTTGACACAAAGACCCCATTGTTGACCAAACCCTCAAAGTCAACAAAGTCAACGGTCAACTTTGACCCGCCTCGCCGAGTGCACTTGGGCAACTCGGCGAGTCTACGCGTGTCCACTATCCCTCTAGTCTCGCATGACACGTCGAGTCTTTACCCTGCTCGACGGGTTACACCTGGCATGAATCGCGGGGCCACCCTGACTCAACTCGTCGAGTCCCATTATGAACTCGGCGAGTTCCGCCTTGAACTCCAGTCCTCTATTTCCCTCTAACTTATCGATTCATTCCCCCAACTCGACAAGATACTCACTGAGTGAACCATGGGAAAACCCTAGCCCTACTCGTCGAGTATGTTCTTGGGATTCGGCGAGTTCATGCAATGCTCAAGCTCAAATGACCTCCTGAGGTAAGATCCGTTCCTCTAATCCATAGATCTGGCCTCCTTAAGCAATATAAACACGTAAAGTCTGGATCTTGATGCCCATGCAAAGACCCAATGGCTCTATTTGAAGAAATGGCCTCAATATGTCACCCTAAGCTCATATTACCCAATGTCACCCCATAAAGATCAAGGAGTTAAGGTCTCTGGACCTCTTTGGATCCAAATCCGAAGCCTCAACACAAGAAGGGACAAATTGCACCACCATTCACACTCTAAATGGGCTAGAAACCCTAAATCTCAAGGATTAACACCCAAAACTGAAGAAGGATCGAAAATATACCTCAATATGAAGTTCTTAGGGTCGGAAATCCACAGAATAGCACCCTCTTCAGCTCCTTCTTGCCTTGGTCACCTTCTTCTTGCAAAAACACCCATACAAGGATCAAAATGGCCTCTCCTTCCTCACAAACGCTCTAGATCGCTTTGGGTTTCACTCAGGGGGTCTGGTAGCCGCACTTAGTGGCTATAAGCCCCTTTAAATAGGTCTCAAACCCCGAGGATTTAGGGTTTCATTAAACAGCGTGGACTCGCCGAGTCCACTAGTCGACTCGTCGAGTCCGGTCATTAAACCGGATAGAAATCCGCAATCCTACTCGGCGAGTCTAAGCGTCAACTCGCCGAGTCCTTCCAAAATCTCCAAAATAAATGAATAAATAATGTACCTGGAAATCCGGATGTTACAGTATATGTCTTGTATTATGGTCTTTGGATTCTTGAGTCAAGACGACTGCACCCACGTTATCACAAAAGATCTCCAAAGGCTCTTTGATGCTTAGTATAAATCCGAGATCACCAATGAAGTTCTTTAACCATGTAGCTTCCTTTTCTGCTACAACACTATCTGCAGTTGGTAGTCATAAAGGGTATGTTTATGTATGATAGGACAAATAGACAAAAAGTATGTAGTCAAGGTTTATTTGTTTCTTCTACCTTTATAAGAGAAGCAACATCCTTGGGACATTCGACGACTTGGTACTGACATCTAATGTATATGGCCATGTCTTGACTAAATTGATTCGTTTGATTTAGAAGTCAGAAGTGATCGTCAAAAATCTTTGTCCGGAAACATAATTTTGAACACTAAGATTGACCCATTATTGATTCTGAAGTTCATATGAATATCTAGAACAAAGGAATGATTGATCATTTATCTAAGGGATGAACTTTGATTATGATCAGAGTTTGGCAGTTGCATTAGATGAGTAACTCTCTGTTAGTTATTTGAGAAGTATTAAAAACTTAAAAAGTTAATGACTTGTTCACGTAAGAGACTGTATGAAATGGTGTCCAAAGTCATTAACTAGCGGGAAATATTTCTAAATAATAACACAAACCTTTTGGGTTGGCCTCATGACATAATTGGCAATAAAGAATTGGAGAAAAATAAGTTGTTAATTTATTAAGTAATTAAAAAATTAATTGGAAAGTATATTGGTAATTAAATAAATAGTTTTAATTAATTAAAAGGGTAGAATATTAATTAAATCCTTGGGATTAATTGGAATATTCTATAACCCTCTTGAAAGAATGATAGGGATGATTTTATGATAAAGGATTAGGATAAAGCAGGTTTTTGAAAAGAATAATGATTATCCTTATGAATTTGACTGGCCTAAGGATTTACCTGGAGCCTATAAATATGATGCTTGGGATCAAATCCAAGGGATTCCTAAGAGCCTAATTTTGTTCTCATCTCCATCTCTTTCTTCTTCATAAGTCAAAAAAATTATATCCATTATCTTGGGATATAGAAATTTTGATTTAACCCTCAATAGGGTTTTCCTTGTCTGCTTCTTGGAGTTTTGGGTCTAACTACATTAGAGGAATTCTACCTTGGGTCTTTCATCCATTGCAAAGTTTGTCAATTATAAGGTCTAAATCAAGAGATCAAGAGATATACAATCTATACTTCTTTTAGTTTGATTTGAAAGTACGTTGCTAAAACTAGTAAAACCTAGATCTTAGTGTAACATCTGGTTTGGAGGTATGTTTTATTGATAGCCACGACGTGGCGAGCCATTTTCTGGTCACGAGTCTTTTTGGCTCGCCATGACGTATCTAGGAAGGCTAATATGTGCCACTAGAAGTTAGGGCATGTATTTCTTCGTCTTCTTTGTCGGCTCTGGCGTTGAGGTTTGGAGGCGGTGGATGCGGATGAGCGACGGAGACGGAGGCATGGATGGAAGGGATATATCATAGAACAAAATAGAGAGTCGAGGGGGAGAGAAGAGAGTCGAATGAGTGTTTTGAGTGTTCTTCAAAAAATCCCTAGAAACTATCCCTACAATTTGTGATAAGAAACGCACGTTTGAGTAAAAATTATAAAGAGACGTTTGTAGAGGACACACATTTAAGATAAAAGCGGCCTCCATGTTTGTAATTTTTTTTGTTAGACACTAATTTAGGGCATGCACAAATGCATGTCCTCTATCCTTGAAATTTTGGAAAGCCGACATATATTTTAGGGCACGCAAAAATGTGTATCGTAAATCAGTGCGTGTCATTGTTCGCGCGTCATTAAAGGGTTGTTTTCTAGCAGTGGTATTTTCCTTGTAAGTAAAATCATACTTATAAATGAGTTTGTAAAAAGTCTTTATAGAAAATTTGAAAACCATAAGGTGTCCTTCCATAAGTAAAACCGTACTTATATATATATATATATATATATATATATATATATATATATATATATATATATATATATATAAGTTTGAAATATTACAAAGGTGGCAATATCACACACACACACACACACATATATATATATATATATATATATATATATATATATATATATATATATGTGTGTGTGTGTGTGTGTGTGTGTGTTTGAAGGACAAAAACAGGAAAATTAATCTAGAATGACGATTTTGTCATTGTTTTTGAAAAATTCTAGAAAAATACTCGGGAGTCGAAATTAAGATTTGTAAACTCTCAAGCTTTAGAAATTGAGTCTACTTTGTCCCTAATTTTCACCCTGACCTGATACGAGCCTTATCTAAGTTGACCATTTTTACAAACTGGTGAAAAAAGGGCTACAATGATATGCAGTTTTGCAAAGATCATAATAAATTGTATAAAGATCGTACGAACGTGTACGAGTAGTCCATGAAAAGGTATTGATCTGAAATACCTGCATACAATACAGTTTTGCAAACCATAGGGTTTATGATGGGCAAAATAGGCCTTGAACGAGCCACAATTTTTCACTTAAAACGATAACATTTTGTAGTATGTTTTCAAGAGAGTTTTTGCATAAATGAAATATGTGAGGACATGTATTCCCCCCCTCCCACCCCACCCAAATATATATATATATATATATATATATATATATATATATATATATATATATATATATATATATATATATATATATATATATATATATATATATATATATAAGCTTTAAAAAGGGGCCGTAAACACTCACCTTTGATATGTGAACTTGGTTTAGTCTCGAGAATGTGATTGTTTCCGGGAAGCACCTCGAGAAAACACGAACTAGCAACGACTTAAACCTGAGTTGTTTTGGACTATAAATAACCCATGAAATAACAATAAAAAATTTGAGATTTAGACTTGGAAACCATAGAAAATGTAAAGCACAAGGTGGAAGGTGGTGGTGGTCGAAGGAGGGGCTTAAAGAGGTGGTTCACGGTGGTTGGTAGCCACCTTCGGTGGTGGTTTTAAACCGAGAAATAGAAGGAGGAAGAGCGGGAGAGTGAGAGATGTTTGGGTGTGAAATTGGTGTTGAATTGAGGAAAAAGTAAGCTTTATTTATAGCCCATGGAAGTCTCATGCAACCATGCAAGACCATGCTTGTTTAGCTAGTCAATTACACCAACACCACCATGATTGGTACTCTTGACCAAATATGCATTTAGCCTAAAGGACAAGGTAAGGTGATGAAGGAGGGTTTCTTGAACGTGATTATATACAAGAAAAAGGAGTTGGGTGATTTTTGGTCACTTATGCAAGGATGGTAGGGCCTAGTGATGTCATCATTCTAAAAAATGTCCTAAAACCTTCCTAAATTTGCGTACCAAAATCCCGATGTCTAATATTTTTTTTCAAAAGTGGCAAATGATAGAGCCGAGTTCAAGGATTCCAAAAAATCTGTATGGATTGATTTTTCGAGCTGTAGAACTTCGGGAAATCACATTTAAAGATTCACGTTTAATTGACCCAAAACGTCCAATTTTTTGACTTTTACAAATATTTTACTAAAAATATTTCGAGCATGTAATTAAATAATATACCATAACTTGAGTCAAAAAACGTTGTCGAAATTTCCATCTGAGGTGTGCAAGTGCCTCAACGGTTAAAAATGATTTATGCAGTTTAAAGAAAATTAGTATTATACTGGTTTGTTTTCTTATAATGGTAGTATCTTTTGCATACGAACTCCATTTTGGATGTTTTTTATATTTCCAGACTCAGGAGAACATGTACTATGAGACTAGAGTGTTTTCTTTGTTCACAACTGCTTAATATGAATTTTTAGTTTTTCATACGTATTAACTATGGTTACAGTTTGTGTTGCATGTTTCATTTGAGATTTCCCACAACTGGAAGTAAGATATTATATGATATCTTATTTTAGTTGTAGACACTAGATATTTTTCAAAATATGTGTTAAAGCTCAATAGGCCAGGTTACAAAGAGGTTCACGATGAATTGACTGTCTACAGTTCTAGACCTAAATTCCAGGATGTCACACAAACTTTATTGCAATGTCTAAAATACCTTGGTCAATCAACCAAAACTCATGACAATCTTAAATCACTCACTCACTTCCTAGAGTGTGAACGACTGTGGAGATTAAAATATAATTAAACATTCTAGAAGTAGAAATAGTTGGAATTAATTATTAATCAGAATTAATATGGAACTAATTTGGGATTAGTTGGAATTAATTAAAGGTGTAAGTGCTGAATTTTAATTATTTAATAATTGAGCAAGGAAGGGAATTCTAGACCCCTCCATGGTATGGACGGTTTTGGGAAGGATTTTAAGGTTTCTGGAAGCCTCCTGGTAGTTGATAAGGATAATTGTCTTTAATCAAACCAAGGTTTATTCTAAAGATCCACTAGCTATAAATATGACCCCTTGGCATCATAATTTTGTGGCTTTTACCTCACACGAGGTAAAATACAAATTTCTAATCATCTCTCCTCCCTCCTTTCGATTTCTAGGGTTCTAAGGTATTGGGTGTGAGTCATTAGAGGCGTTCACATTATTGGCGCTTGTTTTCCATGGGATATTAAAGATCAAAGGAGTTAGTATATTCAATTATACTAAAAGGTATGTTACTAATCTGATTTCTTCTTTCATATTAGTAGGTTAGATCAGTTTATTCATAATATGTTGCTATAATAAGAAAATGAGATAGATCTCTAGCTTGCATGTACCCACAACTAGTGCGTTATTTTTTTGTTTTATGTAACAAAGAAATCCCATCTTTCCACATATCTTCTTATTTTCTTCTACACTTCTCGTTAGAGTATTTCTTCACAAAATGGTGTTTGAAAGTCGATCTAATGGTTTAAACTCAATTACAAGTTAACAAAAAAAGGGCATAGTCACCTTTTCATGATATGTTATTGTGGTTTAGAAGCTTGATTCGTACAAGTAAATGACCCTTACAAGGTCGATCTAGTGGTTCAAACTCACTATGCATCTCTTGGATCGACCGTGTATAGATCTTCATTTACTTTTTGTACATATCGAGCTTCTAAACCACAATATCATCTCCTAAATGGTGGGTATGCATTTTGGCTGACTTTAAAGCGAGTATGAACCATTGGATCGACCTTTAGACACCACTTGTGAAGAAATACTCTAACAGAAGAAGAGAAGAAGAGCAATGTTTTAAAAACCGGTTTGAATCGGCTGGTTGAACCGGTTGGACCGGGAACCGGGGAAGGGAGCGGTTCAACTATCACCGGTTTTATGTCTATTTCTGAACCGGATCGAACCGGCCGGTTTTTACAAAAATCCGGTTGAACCGATTCAATTAAACCGGTTAAACCTATTAAATTGAATAAAAATACATGAATATGAAACCGTTTGCATAATAAACTTTAGTATTTTTTTCACATTTATTAAAAACTTTCTTAATAAAAACACATGATAAATGTTATGTAGTTTTTTTGATGCGTTTATATTCATCTATGACTTTATTTTCTTTTTAATGCATGTAGATTGATGTAAAACTTACGGTTATAAGTTATTTTAATGTATTTAGATTGATCTACAACTTGTTTTCATATGTATTTTAATGTTTGCACTTGTGGACATCAAATTATGTATTTGTGTAGTACTTATGTGTAGGAAAATACGAAAAAAGATAAAAATTATAAAAACGGTTTATTCAGCGGTTGAACCGGAAACCGTTCATCATACCGGTTCAACTAAAAAACCGGTTTTTAAAACATTGAATAAGAGAAGAATATATGTGAAATTGGGTTTGATGCAAACCCTATATTTGAAACTCAGTCTTGCCGCATAAGATCCGACGTAGCTTCCACATCATAATATATCATATCATTTATTTGGTAACTTGTTAGATTGATGGTAATCGGTCCATTGGTTGACATTACAACAAAATTATAAATGTGATAACATAACTGGGGAAATACAAAAGATGATGTCAAAATCGAAATTTTTGTAAACTTAGTGACTTTATTGCAATTTAAGAAAAGTGGTTGGCGGGAGAATATGGAGAACCGATCATTTGATTGATATTGTAACAAAATTGTAAATATAATAAATTAATTCAGAGAAAAAAATGATGTCAAAATCGAACTCTTCGGTTAACTTAATGATTTTATTGCAATTTGCCTATTTTTATATGTACAATTTTTTAGATAAATGAAATGGATGTTAATTTTTTGCTTCAAAAATAAATCATTTATATTAAACATATTAATTTGGCCTTTTAATATATTAAACTTCTGCATTATTTTATTTTAGTACCTAACTCTTTACCTTTTAACATAATTTATATAATTTATTACTTTACATAATATAGTATTATGTTATTATATGTAAAACATTATCATTTTAATATCACAACCGTTTGAAATACCGATAATATATATATAACTTGTTAATTTAACATAACACTAAAGGAAACTGAAATCAAAATGTAACTTAAACTTTAAAAGCACAAAATCTTTTTTTTTTTTCCAAATTATAAACCTAAATTGTCATGCTATGTTAACTCAAAGAAGCACCAAAAATTATTTATGTTATTTTCTAATTATAAACATTTCTAAATAAATAAATTAAAAAAAATTGGCAATAAAAGTAATTAAAACTTAAAAATAACATTAAATTAATAGTTATATTTGCTATTTTAACAATAATAATAATTAAAACGTAAAAATAACATTATAATATTTTATATTAATTTAATATAAAAATTACTATTTTAAGATAATACATTTAAACGTAACTATATATATATATATATATATATATATATATATATATATATATATATATATATATATATATATATATATATATATATATATATATATATATATATATATATATAATATAATATGGTTTTGCTTTTTAGACTTCCTCCATAACAACTAGATATGTTGCCCATACTCTGCATGGGTCGTGTGCGTCTGATTTGAGTGTTGTTTTTGTTAAAAGATGCAGGTGAGATAACTCGACCCCTAATTTTCACAGACGGAGACGGATAGATAGAGGAAAGGAAAAAACAAAAAAAATAAATATGCGGACCAATATATAAAAAATATACCAAAAGAAGAAAATGAGAGCCGATAGAAAGTGCAACGGACATGAAAAAACAATAAAAGTTAAATATGAGGACAAACCCGGACTTTGCCCCGGGCCGTTTTTTGTGTTTTTTATAAAAAAAATATAAAAGTTTAGACTGTAAGGACCAAAAATGTCAAAATGAATAAAAAATTAAAGGGTTGAATCTAGAAAGTTTTTAGAAAAGTGGCCAAAGTTGTCAATTCCTTAAAGTTTTGTGGCTAAACTTTGAATGTTAAAAGGTTTCTAAAAAATATAAAAATTTTGATTGGAAGGACAAAAGGTGTCAAAATGACTAAAGAATAGAGGACAAAATTGACAAAAAAACATGTATATATAAAGGAAGGACCATTTTTGTCAAATCCTTAGTAAAGTTAAAATAAGACTAGGGGTGAGCATTTGGACCGGCCCGGACCGAACCGGACCGGACCGGCTCTTGGACCGGACCGGTTATGGAGAATTTTGTGGACCATGGACCGGACCGGATGAGTCGTGTCCGTGTCCGTGTCCGTGTACAGGTCCGGGTTTTCCAGTTTTTGGACCCGTTTGGACCGGTACAACTTTAATTGCTTAGAGTATAATAAGTAATCTACATTGATGTATAATATTATAACTTGCAAAATTAATATGTTTCCGTTTCACGCCTAACTAATCTACATTGATGTATAATATTATAACTTGCAATTTCCAAAAATTAATTTTCCAAATAAAAGCAACTAACATATAAATCAAGTTCACCAACAAAAGTTAAACAATTTTAAGACAAACATACAAAAGTATTACCGTAACAACAAAAATCATAGTTTAAACTTTAAAATCAATCAAACTAACAAATTTCATAAACTCATAATCTAATCTTTCATTGACCTCTTCCCCATATCATTGTCATTCATATGTAACATATTTAAAGTTTGTGCAATCTCTACATAAACACACATGAAAATGCTGTTAGTATTTAATAAAAAGTAATAATTGTATAAAAAAAGAATAAAGATTGTAATTTTTTTACCCAAAGCTATATCATCAACGTTGTCAACTATCGGATTTGTAAACTTTATCACCCAATATTGGGTGCATAACAAAGCTTCAACTATCAATGTCGATAAACTAGTTTGATACTCACTTACAACTCTACCACAAATGCTAAACACGGACTACGAATTATAGTATAAAATAATACTAAAAAGCTGAAATATTTTAGCTTTGATAGCTCTACATTGAAGGATTGTAACTCAATGAATATAATACCAAAATAAACAAAATTATAGTCTAAATTCATCTACAAATTGTAAACTAAATTTTGGAAAAAACCGTAGGTCAATCCGACTTAAAACGAATGAGTTATGGGTGTTTAAAAAACATCACAGATTATAAAATCTTGCTAAAAAGCTGAATTTTTTCAGCTTTGATAGCTCTACTTTGAAGGATTGTAACTCAGTGAATATAATACCAAAATAAACAAAATTATAGTCTAAACTCATCTACAAACTGTAAACTAAATGTTGGAAAAAATCGAAGGTCAATCCGACTTAAAACGAATGAGTTATGGGTGTTTAAAAAACGTCACAACTTACAAAATGTTGCTGAAAAACTGAATTTTTTCAGCTTTGATAGCTCTACTTTGAAGGCTTGTAACATGGTAAATATAATACCAAAATAAACAAAATTATAGTCTAAATTCATCTACAAACTGTAAACTAAATGTTGGAAAAAACCGCATGTCAATCCGACTTAAAACGAATGAGTTATGTATGTTTAAAAAACGTCACAAAAATCTTAATCATGTCCAACCGGTTCTAAACCCGGTAAAAACCGGACCGACGAGAAATCTTAGAACCGAAAACCGGCCCGGGGGTCCATAAAAACGGTCTGGTCCGGTCCGGTTCACCGGTCCGGTCCGGTCCACCGGTCCAAATGCTCACCCCTAAATAAGACACATATATAAAAAATGACCATTTTTGCCAAATCCTTAGCAAAGTTACTGTAGCTAAGGTATGATAATTTTAATATATATATATATATATATATATATATATATATATATATATATATATATATGGTTTTTAGATTTTTGTCAAGTTTCGTATATTGATAGATTTGGTTTATAGGTAGAAAATAAATTATAAAAGATGTCTCTATAATTTATAGAAAATATATCTTCAATTTTTTTATGTTTGGGTTTTATATTTTGACCATAATACTTTCATATGTTGGCATGTTTGATCTATGTGTAGAAAAATATATTACAAAAATTATCCATGTAATTTACAAAAAAAATATCCATCTGCATTTTTTTATATAAATAATCCATATGTTTAAATATATATATATATATATATATATATATATATATATATATATATATATATATAATTGAGGAAAAATAAAAGGTTGAGAATGGGGGAATCATTCTCAGCCAATCATTTTATATATGTAAAACACATTTAGATTAAGTCATTAAAGACACGCTGTTTTTCTGAATCGTTCATTCGTTCTTCATCAACAACATCTGTTATTCATTTATTTGGATCGTTCCTCTGTTCTTCATCAACATCATATCTTCTCCATCAACATCATCTGTTCTTCATCAACGTCATCTGTTCTTCATCAAAAAAACATCAACGTCACATGTTCACCATCAAAAAACATCGACACTTCATAAAACATCAATTCTTCATCAAATATCTTCGTTATTTCATCAAAATGTTGTGATTCATCATCAAAAACATATATTCGTACTATTAAGTGTAAGTCGTGATTCAATCTTGTCCAGTTTCATTGATGTCAAGCAAAATCGATAAACATAATCCATATTTATCGATGTCACATCATTTTGCGATCACCAGTCATCGAAACTTCATTAATCGAACCTTCACCAATATCAAAAATCAGATAGCAATCGAAAGTGCATTAAGATAACCATATATTTGAAGATTTTTTTTTAAATCGATTTTCAGACTTGAAAAACTTCGTTTTTCATAAAAAATTTCACAATTTTTGATTTAAACCTACT
Source organism: Lactuca sativa (assembly GCF_002870075.4). Taxonomy (NCBI): domain Eukaryota; kingdom Viridiplantae; phylum Streptophyta; class Magnoliopsida; order Asterales; family Asteraceae; genus Lactuca; species Lactuca sativa. The sequence goes on along the minus strand of NC_056631.2, from coordinate 63,177,302 downwards.
GATTATTGATCAATTTTGATAGGATTTGATTTGTGTTGTAATTATTGGCTTCAATTGTTAATTTTTTTACCATAATTATATAAGTTAATTTATTTGCACGTCAACTGTTCGATAAAATGCATAAACTAAATATATCATGTAATATTCACAAGTGAATATGTCTTTACACGAGAATCAATGTATGTCTTTTAAAAATACAGAGTAACTATGTAATTCATATGTGAATAACATATAAAAATTATTTTCACATGCGAATACATGTAATATTCACAAATGAATACAGGTAATATTCATAAATGATAATGTATTTTTTTTGAAAAAAAAAACATTGTTTTGAGGTCTTAAGCAAGTTTGTAATTCTTATGTGAATAACATATAAAAATTATATCTACGTGTGAACATATGTAATATTCACAAATGAATATATATGTAATAATCAAATGTGAATATATATGTATTATTCACAAATGAATAAAACTGTCAATAAAACCGAGGACTACAAAATATATAAAGTTAAAGATAAAAAAAGTATTTGATAAGAATATATATTTATTCACATACAACTAATCTTTTTAGGTTAATAAAATAATTATATAAGCATATGTATTTTTATTAATGTTATATTCATTTGTGAATAAATGATAACTTTTTTTTTTTTCGGAAAATTATAAAAATAGAAAAACGTCATTTTGAGGCCCTAAACAGTCCCGAATGGCCGAAAAACACCGTACGTCACGGTGAAGCGGTGAGTTTGTAAATCGCACCATTTTACATCAAACATGCGAATTTCGTCTAATTCCAAGACTAAACTTTATTGCGGCAAATTGTTTTGATGATGTCACTAAATTTTCATTCCTACTAGTGATGGCATCATCATGACATGCTATGTATTTATATATGAATAAAGTTTAGAAATCATTACGACATATTTACTGTTGATGTTACTAACTTCCATCACACTAGTAAAAACATCATTGTAATCTGTTATTTGTATTTATGTGAATAAACTATACATGTATATTTATTTATTTTGTGAATACAACCTTTATATATAAAAATAAACAATACACTATAAGAATTGGTTTGTGAATAGTTTTTTTTGTATTTTGTAACAATATTATTTTACATGTAAAATCAACATTATACTAAGACAAACAACATTGTATTGGTTAATGAATATTATTTGCATTTGAATTTAACACGATCAAAATGAAGAATATATTAAATTGTATAACATTTACACGTGAATATAAAAACATATTGTCTTCGTCAATGATATCTTCTCAATTACGTCAACCAATCGTCAACCACCAGGATATGAACAAACCATTGATTGAAATGTTATTCTTTTATTGAGTTATAACGATACCTGAAAACATGTGAATACACATAAAAAATGTTAAAAATATACTTTTAGTTCATAATAATAGCGATTAATCACATGATATATTCACACATGAATGTATAATCATATGTGAATATTATATGATATATGTTGTTTATATTGTATATTTACATGTGATATTACATGGTATATTCACAAATGAATATTACATAGTATATTCACATATGAATATTATAAGGTAGATTTACATGTGAATATTATATAGTATATTTACTTGTGAATATTACACATTCTAGTCACATCTAAATATTGTATGGTATATTCATTCATGAATATTACACAGTATATTCACATATGAATAATATATAGTATATACACTTGTGAATATAATACAATATATACATATTTAAGTATTAAACGATGCATTCACTTGTAAATATCACATAGTATTATCAATTATAAGTATTAGATAATATATTCACTTATGAATATTAGATGATATATTCATATGTGAATATTACACAGTTTATTCACATATGAATATTATACAGGATATTAACATATGAATATTACAAGGTATACTAACAAATATATATAATTTTTATATGTTATTCACATATGAATAACATATAAAATTATATATTTGTTTTGTGTTTTAATAATCATATATTGATTAAGGTGCGAAAACATATTCATATGTGAATATAACGTGGTAATTTAGTTTATGCATTTCTTCAAACAGTTGGAGTGCATACAAGTAAGCTTTTTCAAAAATGCTAAAAACATGCATGATACTTTGACTATTTAAAACTTACAAAATAGTAGATTGATAGAGAATTATATGAAATTTTAACAAAAAAATGATTTGATGTTTTTCTAACCTTAATTTCGAAATTTTGTTTGATGATCGATGTTGAATGAATGATATGAAGTGAAGCTGTTGTTGATTATCGATGATGTTGATCTAATGACACTGGGAGTATAATTAATAGTAGATGTTGAAGATATGCTCGTATTCAAGCAAAATTAAAGGTTGGATTGAAAGAACCAAAAACGAAATTTTTTTGTCTACTGTTGATTGACGTTGATGAGCGTGTTTTTGACTAAGATGGATGATTGATTAACACTGGATGATGTTGATCGAGGATTTAATTGAAGAAATCTGGATGACCGTTGAAGTTTGGAGAAGAAATTTGGATGATGAACAATCGAGTAGTAATGAATTTGAATTGTTATCAAATTATCCACAATTACGTATCTGTGATTGAAGGATATCATATTATATTTACAAGTTTGCCACCGTGTATTTTATGTTAAGGTGCTAATTAAATGATTGGCTGAGAATGATTCCCCCATTCTCAATCTTTATTCTTTCTCAATTGAACCCTCCTATATATATATATATATATATATATATATATATATATATATATATATATATATATATATATATATATATATATATATATATATATATAGGAATGAGTTCTATGGAAAACAAATAACTAGGGCAACATCTACCGGCACCAATAATCAAATGACACGTGTCCATTTTTTTATTCACAAGTAATGTATTGTGGAAGTTATTGTGGAAGTGTGTTGTCATGTTTTCATTGGTTCAAATATGTGTTGCCCTAATCATTCATTTTCCATATAACTCTTCCCTCTATATATATATATATATATATATATATATATATATATATATATATATATATATATATATATATATATATATAAATTATTCTAGATGCATATATTCCGTTTCTTAGTCTAAATACTACTAGAAATTATTCAATACATGTAAATTTTCGATCAGACGCCGATCATTTTTCTAATTTTTATAAGCATATCGACCATTTGCATATGAATATTTTTCTAATTTTTATAACATATGGACCATTTACAGAGATAATTTTATACTTTATTTTCTATACAGAAAGCAAACCGGTATATATATATATATATATATATATATATATATATATATATATATATACCGGTTTGCTTTCTGTATAGAAAATAAAGTATAAAATTATCTCTGTAAATGGTCCATATGTTATAAAAATTAGAAAAATGATCGCGTCTGATCGAAAATTTACATGTATTGAATAATTTCTAGTAGTATTTAGAATATATATGCATCTAGAATAATTTGATTACCCCTAAAATCAATAACCCAAAAAAGTTATAAAAAAGGTGAAATTTTTTTTCCTACCCTAGCGTTTTCCTTGTAAAAAGATAATATTTCGAGACAAAAGACTCGAATTTCCTTTGGTAAAATACCGATGAGCTAATAATTAACGGCGAGATCAAGTATCTAACAGTAATTATCGAACGACCCGTTTTCAACCGTTAACACATCTCTCGCTCTCCCCTTCTCCCCCGTGCATCGGCGTTCGAATACTAATGGCGACAAGCTCCGGCGGTGGTGAAACTCCATTGAAGCCGCAAGCTCAACCACCCAAACCCACATCCGAAGCTACCCCCACACCCGAAAATCAAAAGCTTCAACCTCTCGATTCATCCCCAAATCCCGTTACTCCTCCCAACCCCACCTCCGCTCCTCCCATTCCCACCACCGATTCCAAGCAAACAACCACTCCCGCCACCGTCAATTCACGGCCGCGTGAAACTTACTCCGTACCTGACTCCGATGTCATCCACGTCCCTAGTTATTCCAGTAAGCCCATGACACGATTCACTCTCTTTTCAATCGCTTCTGTAGTGATTACAATGAGGTTGCTAGAAATAAAATCTAGGGTTTCAAGTTGTATTCTTTATGTGGTGCTTATTTATTTAGGTTTGATAGCTGGAAAACTCGATAAAGTTTGAATTACCAACATTGAGATGTTGCTAGGGTTGTTTCCCCCCAAATATTAGGGTTCTTTCTATCAGTTAGTTTTTAGTAAAAGTCATTTATCACTTCCTCCATTATAGAAAAAGCATATGCATTTTGACTCGTGATTTCAAACAAGTTAATTTCGACTTCCAAAATCAAACTGCTAATCTTCTTTATAAAGGGAATTAGTTTTGGGTACACTTCATTTGAAAAAAGTCTAATTAACTTGCTAAAAACTGCTCACTTTATTGTCTTCTTCATGAGATTTTCTATATGGGTGTAATTGATTTCATCATCTTATTAACTTCTACTCTTTGTTTAGGGTGGTTCTCTTGGAACAACATTCATGAATGTGAGACTAGAATGCTCCCAGAATTTTTCGATGGGAAATCACCCTCTAAAACCCCAAAAGTTTATAAATACTACAGAAATGCAATAATCAAAAAGTTTAGAGACAGTATGAAAGAAACCCCTCCATCTAAAGAAAACCCCATGCCAAAAATCACATTCACAGAAGCCCGAAAGACCATTATAGGAGACGTGGGGTCCGTAAGAAAGGTTTTTGATTTCTTGGAAACATGGGGTTTAATCAATTACTTTGGTTCACCTATCACAAAAGCTCAATTGAAATGGGAAGATAAAGAGAGTAAAAACGTTTCCACTTCTTCACAGCAAAACACCGATCCCGGAACTGGAATCACCAATTCCGTTCCTGATTCCGGTGTTCCAAAGAAGAAATTTTGCAGTAGTTGCAATTCCCTTTGCACCATTGCATGTTTTTCCAACATTAAGGTATAACTTGAATCCTTAATCACATTATGAATGATTCTTTTAACAAAGTATTTTACGTTTTTACCACTTTCTTTTTGTTTTACAGAAAGATACAACATTTTGTGCAAGGTGTTATGTTCGAGCTGGAGTTAACACTGCAGATTTTAAAAGAGTGGAGATTAGTGAAGAGGTGAAGACAGATTGGAGTGAGAAAGAAACTTTGCACCTTCTAGAAGCAGTTATGCATTATGGTGATGATTGGAAGAAGGTGTCTGAACATGTTGTTGGTAGAAGTGAAAAAGAATGTGTAGATCGTTTTATTAAGCTTCCTTTTGGAGAACAATATGTGGGGCCTCCTGATTCAATTGACCCTGAAGAACATTTTGATGATGAACCTAATCCCAAAAAAAAGATGCGCCCCACACCATTTGATGATGCTAGTAACCCTATCCTAGCTCAGGTAAAGATTTTTAAGTTAAATCTATTTATCTTAATTCTTAAACAACTTGAAAACCCCTTTAATTTAGTGTTCACAATTTTAATTTGACTTTTTGGACTTAAATTTTTTAGGCAGCTTTCCTTGCAACATTATCGGGAGTAGAGGTTGCAGAAGCAGCTGCTTCTGCAGCTGTAAAGGCTTTGACCGAAGTCAACTATGAAACTAGTAAAGAAATTCTTGAATCATCTGCTGATGATGCAAAAGATCAAGGTAGTGTATATATTTTAGCACTATAAATCAACTTTTCTTTCTCCAAATTCTCTCTGAATCATAATTGTTTTCTTTTTGGTAAAGATTCTGTAACAACAAATGGTAAGAGCAACAAAAATTCATTGGAAGGAAAATATCTTGAGGCAAAATTACAGCTGGAGAAGGAAGAACAGGATTTGGTAAAAACAATTTCTGATATTGCTGAAGTTCAGGTATTTTATTTTATTTGAAATAAAAATTCGAAGACTTTTTACTTTCAGTTTTTAGGTTTAAAATGATTTGTTGTTTATGGGTTTTTATTATAGGCTAAGGATATTCATGATAAGATTATTCGTTTTGAGGAGTTTGAATTACAAATGGAGAAAGAATGGCAACAACTCCAACAAATGCAGAATCTTCTGTTTGCTGATCAGCTATCGATTTTGTTTCACAAAAATGATGGAACAAATAGGAATGAAAATATGGAACAAAAAGTTAAAACCGAATTATCTTGATTTTACTTTGTAGTTTGTACAATAGTTTCTTGATCCTGTTATCCTCTATCCTCTATATTGTGATTATGGTTTACGAATCAAAGCCATGGCTTCAATTAATGCAACATAATTTGAGATTGAAGAAACTTGTGTAGCTGAATTGTTCACAAAACTCAGAATATATAATTTATTCTTCTGATCATTTCACAACTTGAACTGTTGAGTTCCTGCAACATATGACACACATGAGTGTTTTTATTAGTTAATACAGAAAAAAAATGACTTAATAGCCAAAGTCAGGGAAATTGCAAAGCAACACACCTGGCTTGTGTAACTACAGTTGTTTTGATTTTGCTTTGTAACAACACAAATCAAACTAATTTGAATGATGCAACTGCCTGAAAGCGAACATGAAAATCAAAATCACAAAAAGTTTTTAATCATTCAACAAGATCTAAAGTAGATTAACATTTCATTTTTCATATATGCATGTAGAAGGTTCTATTTGTTGTCATGTATCATCATCAAGATCAGTCAAAATCAACATTTTAAACCGAGTCAAAAAGTCAACAGATATAAATCAATTCATCATACCTTTTCAATCTTTGAACGGTATTTCTCTGATTCATCATCTATATACTGCAAGAAATATAAAATTTCCATTATAATTACAAAAATAAATAAATAAATAAAAATTTGTCATCATCATAAGCGCTTCACAAACCTGTCCAGTGAGAGTATACAATCTATTATACCAACCATTATTCGCAATTCCAAGAACAGAAATCAAATGTCTTGCACTTTCCCCTGGATTCGTAAGTGTGTATTCTATGTAATACATTCCTGCCCAATTTTGGAATATATATATCAAAGATTTTCAGATGTAAGAAAATACCCAAAATTAAATAAATAAATAAAACATCATTTCATTTATCTTATCAAGTAATATGGGAAAGGGTATACCTTTAGTGGCTTTGCTGTCGATGAGTTTAGCTGAAACACCAGGGGGTTTCTGCCAACTTCTGTCCAATCCGCTAACCTATTATTTATTACTTTATTTTATTTTATATTTTTATCAACAAAAAATTCATAAAATTCAAGATTATGAGTATACCAAGTTCTCTGCAAAAGCATCGACCTTGCCAAAAGATTCCAACTTGGTAAAATCAGCACCAAGCCCAGTGATCACTACACTCACTGCGATAAACATAGTGAAACTTAAAATTAACTACTAAACTAATTTTTCAAAACAATGATTAAAATAATAAAATAATGAAATAAATTACATGTTATATGTAAAAATACCATTTGAATTTGAAGCTTCTGAAGGGTAGAATGCAGTAACAGACTTGAATCCATTGCCTTCTCCTCCTCCTATTTGCCAATCTACAAGTTCAAAATACTTCAGACTTTTTTTTACAAATTCACCCCTTAATTTTTCCTTCCATTTCCAATAAAGAATAGAATCAATGTTCACCTTGAGGAATCGTTATCTTGAATTTGTTCACGTCATCGGAGTAAATTTGGAAACCCTCTGGCACAACTAGCAGAAGCGTATATAAACATTTCCCATGATAAATTAATGATTTTTAAATCATGTATTCATGAATTTTGATATGATAAAGGTATTGGATATTCAATGGGAATTTATTACCTTCCTCTGCATATGCAAATGGAACCATGGCAGGTATAGACAAAGCGCCGAATACAGTGTGTAACAAAAGATCTCTTCTTTGAACTTTTAGAGATTGTTCTTCAATAGTTAGGCTAGTTTCGAAGGACCCAAGAACAATAATTGAAACACTATTAGAAAAAGAATAGAAAGTGCACAAATGAAGGTAGCATACGATTAAACATAGTTCATTTGGATCGATTAACATTTTGGTTTTGTGGATTTACATCATGTTGAGCCAATTGCCAAATGACTGAAATTACCGTAAATCTTGATCTTGTTGATTGGTTTTGCAAAAAACAGTATTTTGATCATGGGATTTCTTGAATCCTGAAGAAATCAAAGGTAAAAACCTGCGGGATTATAACACAGATAACAAGAAATTGTGCAAAATATGAAGTTTAAAGAGGAGACGGAGAGAGTTTGTGTAAACAGACTTGTAAGGTGAGAGAAAACAGCTGAAGAGGGAGTAATGTGAGGACGAAGGGACTGAGAATGTAGAGAGGAAAGAAGCGCCATAGCTGATGAGATTGAATGACCACTAATCCGCTAAACTCTTCTCCTATTGGATATTGTCTTTTATCCAAGTGGTTTTAGATGTTTCCAAAAGGCAATTCTACCTTTCTTTTGTGGTTTCCTTTTCTAACTTTCTAGTTACAAGACAACTAATCAATGATTTAAAAACAGGTTTTTTAGTTGAACCGGTATGGTGACCGGTTCCCGGTTCAACTAGTTTAACCGGTTCGACCGTCGAGTGAACCGGTTTCTATATTTTTCATGTTTTTTTCTATTTTCCTACACATACATACATATATAAATTATGAATTTGATGTTTACAAGTTCAAATATTAAAAATACACATAAAAATAAATTGTAAATGAATCAAAATACATTAAAATAACACATAACCATAAGTTTTAGTGTTTTACATCAATTCATATACGCTAAAAAGAAAATAAAATATAATACCAAAACGAAATATAGTTTTAGATAAATACAACCACATCAAAAAACTTATAACATTTAACATATGTTTTTATTTAGAGAAAACTAAATATACTTGAAAAAAAATACCAAAGTTTATTATGTAAATAATTATTTTTCATGTGTTTTTATTCGGATTTATCGGTTCAACCGGTTTATTTTGACCGGTTCAACCGGTTTTTTCTAAAAACCGGCCGGTTCAATCCGGTTCAGAAATCAATGTAAAACCGGTAATAGTTGAACCGTTCCCTCCCCCGGTTCCCGGTCCAACCGGTTCGACCAGCCGGTTCAAACCGGTTTTTAAAACATTGCAACTAATGGATTAATTTTTAATTTTACTTTATTTTTTTTTTTATTTAATGGATTAATTTTTAACTTTATTTTGTTTTTCAATTTATTTTTCTATACCAAAAGAATATTCAAGTATATTTTTAAATTTTTTTTTTAATTTTCATCAATATCATTCAAAATACAAGATTTTTTCAAATTTGTTTAAAACTTTTTTGTTCCAGTAAATTTAAACTTATATTAATGAATACTATATATAACCAAAAGAATAATCTGTATAAAAATAATTCAAATTAGTTGTAATATAGTTAAACAAATGACTTTTTTTGTCTTTGATGCGTTTATACCGAACAATAAATTGTTAAAATCGTATCTCGGATTAAGTTTCTTTTTCTCCGATGTGTTATATTGAGTGAGACATTCAAAATTGGGAACAATGTTAATGATATACGTATTGCATAATTTTAGCTACGCAGGGCATAGCCGTTGTTGACCAAAACCCTAACCCTAAGGTTTTGGGCCCTATTTAAGGGCTCTAATTTCTTGGAAACCTTCCCATTACCAACCTCCATCACCTCATATTGTTCTTCTGAAACCCTAGCCATCAATTATGAGTTTTGGAAGGATTAATGTGATTTTTATGTGTATTCTTGAAGGAGTCTATTGGAGAAGCAAGTGGGAACTCCAAGCTTTATAGATTCAAACATTGCACTCCATCACCTATCTCTAGAAGGTATAAAATTTACGTCTTGATGCTCCTTTTGTTAGATCTATTTAGCTTATGGGTTTTTATGTTTTTGGTCCCTTAACCTGGGTCTTTATGGGTATGATCTACTCTAGACCTTAAAAGTGTCATTTCTTGACGTTTCTGAGCTTGTTGAGTCATAAAATTGGGAGCTTAGTCACTCCTATCCATCCATGCATGAGCTCTTGAGCATAAGAGGGTGTTTTGGGATTAGGGGTTAGTGTTATGATCTTTTAAGCCATGCAAAGGTGTAAAGTCAGAGACTTTATCACTTAGTACGTTTATTTGGTCAAGATTTGTGAATTGGATGATTGGACTTTATGTATTAAGAGCTTGAAGTGAAGTTGGCAAACAACATGATTACATAGGGCGTAATCTAGGCTATACATGGTGTGGCCTGAATTGTCACCATTTTACCATCCAAGGCTCAACGTTGGGCTTAGAGTATTGTGTACGCATGGTGTAGAACCAGAAGGGGGATTTTGGACAATTTGGTTATTAGGTTAAGTGAAGAGGGTTCTAATCTTGGAAGGGTAAAATGCTCTTTTGCCCCCAAGTAGAGCAATTATGAGACAAGGCCCTTGAGTTTATCTTATTACCTTAATTTATAATTAGGGCCTTATTGTATATTGATTAGTGTGGGGAGTTTTGGTATCGGCAACTCGAGTGTGAGATTTGTTGTCTTCAAATCGAGGTGAGTCCTCTTACTATACTGTGTTGGATGTTAGTTGTCTTTGTGACTCTTGCATTGGTATGCATGTTGGGTTGGGCCCATTTACTTATGTTGGGTTGGGCCCATTGGCATGCAAGTTGGACTGGGCTTATTTGCATGTTGGGTTGGGCCCATTGGTATGCATGTTGGTTTGGGCCCATTGTATGGTATGTGGTATTTTGGGCAACTCCTTAAGCTTTGTGTTTACGGTTTTGTGGTTTAACAATTTTCAGGTACTTTAATTTCAAAGGGAAGGGCCAGGTTTGACTGCACAACATCCCTTGAAGGCTTTTTCCGTATTGGATATTATTGTTTTACTCTAATGTTTAAATGACTTATTTCACTTTGATTGGATTTTGAACAAATGGTTGTATGAATTTGATGGTTTAAAAATGAAATTTTTATCAGCATTTTTGGGATTTTACACTTAGTATCAGAGCCTCGGTTTGGGGGATTTGGGCACACTCTCAGGTGTGTCTGAACTAAAATTGAGGAACTTGTAATTCATTTCTAAGAAAAGGGAAATAAAATTTTCTAAAAGAGATTTTTATAAAGAAATGGTTCGATGTATGTAATCAGCCGAGCTCAAATAAGTGATTCCCAGAATACCCATACATGATGATATGTTATACGTTATGGAATCTTTGCATGCTAAGATAATGCTAAGGATACCTTCCGGAATTGCATGATAGAATGACCTGATTTGTCATGCCTTTGTAGCCCAGGAGGAATTGAATTTTATGTTTAGATTTGAAATCTATGTTGGTGGAACTCATTGCTAGTGTATGTTTGAAAATTGTATACAGTTAGGATTATATAACCCTAGAATGACTGATTTAGCCTTATTTCCTATTCCTTGTCTGGTTGTGGGCTTAGGGTAGAATCATTTATTCAACTGTCTATTTGATCCCATATTATGTATAATTTGCATGCATAAGGCAACTAGCAGTGCTGGTAGAAGTTCCTAGCATCGCAGAAGTTAGTGAATTGGGGGATGCCTTTTTAGTTTTTGTGGCCTTATGAGTGTTACTACTTGAATGTTGCTTGCTTTGTGCTTTGTAAGACTCGTATTGATGTGAGTTAACTATTAAATAAATATGTTAAGTTACATGTTGTAAAGGTTAAATAATTTTATAATGACTGATTTGGCCCTGTTACACAACTCTCGTCTAAGTTTAACCATCATAAGGGTTAAGTCGCTTAGTCGATGGATTATTTAAGCTTTGTTGTATGTAATTGTATTCAATAAGTAGTTCGCAGACATTCATAGGAGTCTTTCATCATCTCATGGCAGGGTGCGATGAGGGTCCTAAGGGAGCCTAGGAAGTGCTTTAGTGTGAGTGGTGCGCTGTTTAGCGGGTATAAGGAGTATCAGTTTGAGAAGGTGACTTAGAGGCTCCAAGATAGTATTGGGTCCGTACTACTAAAAGCATAGGATTCGTACTCAAATTAAGGAAAGTCATGAAAATTCTAAGAAGCATGTAAAATGATGATTCTTTAGGTATGTTATGATCATTATATGGTTGCTTTTCAGTATGGTGATGAGCACTCGTGGAGTATATTCTGGTTCTAGTTCAGGTTCAGGCTCTGGTGCTGAGTCTATTAATAAAAGCATTTACGAGTTAGTTTCATCTGAGATCACTCGAGGTATTTTGGATGCGACTACTGTGATGTTTGGTACCATAAAGGAAGGGATCATGGAGCTACTGGATGAGCGTCTTAGGGATTATCATGCATAGATTGTGGTTGGTCTGATGTAACACCCGCGTTTCCAGGCTAAGCATTTTCATTGATGTAATAGTCTAGGTTAACCCTTGTAACACTTTTTGAAGTATTAATGATGAAATATTTGAGTATTATGTGAATTATATGTATTTGTGTGCTTATTACTTAATTATAAAGCTATAATTAATAAAGGATAAAAAAAAAGTGTCAAAATTAAAGTGTGAGATAAGCCCGATATCTTTACATAAAGTTTTAGTGGTCGAAACAAGGATTCCGGAGATATAAGGAATGCCAAAATCCGAGTTATAACGAAGAAGTTATGACCTGTCGAAGTTTCGCGACAGAACCGACACGACGCCGAATGACGTAAAATATGAATTTAAGATAGAGCGATATCTAGCCTTAGTGATCTAAACGAAAATTTTAGGGTTCGTTAAACCGAGAGCGTGCATGAAAAGAACGCACAAATCTGACTTCGTATGACTAAGTTATGATTTTTCGAAGTTTCGACTTAGCGGTATGCAGCCCGAATACTCGAAATAGAGATCGAGTGATATTTAGCCAAAAATTTCTAAATGAGAATTGAATATCTCATTGATAGTAGCCCAACGATAAAAAGACAGATGAAAACGGAGTTCAGATGAAGGAGTTATGAATTTCGAACAGAGTTTTCCTGTCCCGGCCTACTAAAAATACTATATAAGTAATATACTTATAATATATTAAAAATCAATTCAAAATTAGCCAATGGAGTCTAAACGAGAGTTGTAGAGCATAATCTCACCTCCGCGTCAATATAAAGAACATCGAAAATGGAGTTCGTATGCGAAAGTTATGAATTTCTGAAGTTCGGAGCGCGAACCCCAAAGCTGTGTCAGAGACCACGACGTGGCAAGCAGTGCCACGACATGGCAAGTCTTCTGACACCTCCGGGAGTCCCCCAGACGCAACTTGCAATGACGTATGCAGTGACGACCATGCCCACGACGTGGAAAAAGGGTGCCACGACGTGGCAAGGGCCAAATTTGCCCTATAAATAGATTTGAAGGGCCAGCCGTTTAGGGTTGCTATTTTCTCTCCTCTCTCTCCTGTTTTACCTTGATTTACATGCAAGAAATATCCCGAAGCAAGTCCCGAAGCCCCGAAGATCCCGAGAAGTGCAATTCCCGAGCCGAAGCTCTGCCCACGACGAGTCCGGTTTTTGTGAAGATCTTCCAGATCTACCGAAGAATACTACTTCTACAAGTTGTAGTGTTGTCTGATCATCTTCTGATCAAGTGAGTGTGTAGTTACTTTCTTCTAACGTATAATTATGAAGTATTTTATACGAAATACGTGTTATGTGTATATTTTGTTGTTATATGTGTGAATGTAAATTCACTTTCTTCTATCTCATGGATATGATTTATTCTCTATAAAATACGTGTTATGTGTATGTGTCTTATCTTTTATCTGGAATGTGTTTTGAATGAACATACTATACAGGTTTTAAACTATGTATAAAAATGTATATTTTATCTACTAAAATGCTGGGTAGATAGTTGTCTTGTGATAAAAAGATGAGAGGCCTCGATGTTTTTGATTTAGTCATCTAGCGGAGTTTAGATGACGACCACAGACTTTTCTAGACAATCCTGTGGAATGCTAGCAAGTTCGCCACCTGTAGGTGTTAATAAACTTGGGTGTTCATTTGCTGTACTCCATCCCCCTCATGGTTGCCTTATTTGACTTATATTGCTGAGGAACCCCCGAAGCATGTGTTGTCGCCCCGATGAAATATTCTTAGACTAGGTCCTTTATGTTAGTTGTCTTAGGGATGTAAAGTGAGAATAACGGGAATGGGTAATTGGGTTATTGTTGGTTGGTGGAATTAAATATAATTATTTATTGTGGGTTGAAAACCCTATATGCTCACCAGGCTCCCAAGCCTGACCCACTCAGTTTCTTTGTATTACAGGTAGTGGTGCCAGAGCATAAGTTGGATGACTTGTCACGTTATTTTTGGATTATAGACCTGTTGTTATAAATAACTGTTGTAACGTTTGTGTTGAAATGTTTATGTTTTTTGTTTATCGGAACATGACATCTCGAGTATTATAATATAATGAAAAATACATTTCTTTAAGAAATGCTTTGGTAAATCTTATTTTATCATATTTTGTTTTAGAAACGAATTCCGCAACTCTTTTAATCAAAGGATTACTCTGAAATTATTTTAAAAGCATAAATTAAACCGGTCTTTTCTGGCTGTGATTTTGGGGATGCCACAGTTGGTATCAAAGCATTAGTTTAAGCGAACTAGGAATTTGTAGGATTTCTAGACTTAAACTTAGAATGCTAAGTGGAATTTTGAGATGTGTGTCTATTATATTTTAGACACGAGCACTAGTTTATTTTAGGAAAGTTGCCTAAAATGCTTTTATGTGCTAAATGTTATATGTTGCCATACATGATATTATTTGTTCGGATCTATGGTCTGTTGCCGACCGGATCTGGAAACCTTACGTGTGTAGGATTCTAAATGTACGTCTACGAATTTAGAACTAACATGTAAACGTTTCGGAGTGATAAGGATGATTTGAATATCTATCGTGAATGAGGATCTAATTTCACCTTATTCGGTGTGTAGATCAAAAATGGTGAGAACAAGAAGTGGAGTTGGAAATGCTGATGAAAATAGGAATCAACCACCAGTGATTGAGCAAATACCTGTCGTAGCAGCAACACCTGAGCCGATAACAACGGCTGGTGTACAATTGATGATTCGGACGATGTTGGATCGTCATATGGATGAAACAAGACGTTTACTTCAACAGAATCGTGAAGAATCGTCAATTCAAGTGGAAGAGCCTGAATTAAATGAAGGGCACTTAGAAGGTGGAAACTTCAGTGGATCTGTTGGTCAAGCCAACCCACCGATAGTTAGGCAAAACAACCATGATGGAATGGGATGCAAGTACAAGGACTTTCTAACTTGCAAACCATTGACCTTCAATGGAAAGGAGGATCCGATCGGAGTGATGGATTGGATCTCCGAAATGGAGTTAGCCTTCATGACTTGTGGCTGCAGAGGCAAGTTGCAGACTACCTATGCAGTGCGTCAGTTCCGAGGTGGAGCCGTTCGTTGGTGGAACACTCTAGGGAAGACTTTAAGCCCTAATGAGCCACTATAATGGAAATGGGCAGAGTTCTTGGCGCAGTTCAAGCGCAAGTTCTGCTCGGCTCAAAATCTGTTGGAATTGGAGAATAAGTTTCTGACATTGACAAAGGGCAGCATGTCGGTCGATGATTACACTAACGCTTTCACCGACAAGATGGAGTTTGCTTTGCGCATCGTTCCAGATGAGCTGACAAAGGTTGACCAGTATGCAAAAGGACTCCCATGGGAGTACGCGGTGCCAGTCCGTCAGGCACCTACTCTGGAGGCAGCTATTTGGGCTGCCAAGTCTTTTGAGGACATGATCAAGGGAAGGACCGCCGACAAGGTTGAAGTTGGAGAAAAGAGAAAAATTGAAGGGACTTCAAGTTCCAATAAGAAAAGTAAATTTTCGAAGTCAAATTCGAAGAAGTTTGGAGGAAAGGGAGGCGAAGCGAAATGGTGTGATAAGTGTAAGAAAAAGAACTTTGGGAAATGTAGTGAGGATGTAACCTGCTACAAGTGCGGAAAAATTAGGCATTTTGCCAATGAGTGTCCGAACAACAAAAGGATGTGCTTTGGTTGTAATGAGGAAGGGCACATTTTGAAAGACTTTCCGAAAAAGAAGGAGGCAGCTAAGCCCAACATTCCACCAAAGCCGAAGGCGAGAGCCTTCCAGATGACACTTGAGGCTGCGAAAGATGAAGTTGATGTCGCTTCAGGTACCTTTCTCGTAAACGAATTACCTGCTCAAATTTTGTTTGATTCTGGAGCCAACTACTCCTTTATTTCGCATGAGTTTGGTAGAAAACTAGCCTTGCCTGTTGATAGACTAGATAATGCTTTATTAGTCGAAGTAGCTAGTGGCAAGTTTGTACCTGTTAGCCATCGTATGAAAAACATATTAATCGACCTTAATGGGAATAAGTTTCACGAGGAATTATTACCTATCGAACTTAATGATTTCGACATCGTGTTGGGAATGGATTGGCTTAGCGCTAATGATGCCGAAATATTGTGCAAGAAGAAGATAGTAAAAGTAAACCCGCCAGGGAAAGAGTCATTTATGGTGTATGGGGATAAACGCAGAGTGAATTCTGGAATCATTTCCCTAATGAAAGCCAGAAAATGTTTAACCAAGGGATGTACATCATATCTAGCATTCGTGATCGATGCTAAGAAGGAAAAGAAGGTGATGCAGAGTATACCAGTGGTGTGTGATTATCCGGAAGTATTTCCCGAAGATCTTCCTGGATTACCACCTGATAGACAAGTGGAGTTCAGAATAGACTTGCTACCAGCAACCACGCCAATAGCAAAAGCACCTTATCGATTAGCACCGACGGAGATGAAGGAGATGATGATGCAACTTCAGGAGTTATTGGACAAAGGTTTCATTAGACCTAGTTCATCACCCTGGGGAGCTCCGATGTTATTCGTGAAGAAGAAAGATGGAAGCATGAGAATGTGCATTGATTACAGAGAGCTGAATAAGGCAACAATAAAGAATAGATACTCGTTGCCAAGGATTGATGACCTGTTTGATCAATTGCAAGGTTCGAGCTATTTCTCGAAGATCGATCTTAGGTAAGGATATCATCAGCTGAAGGTAAGAGAACAAGATATCGAGAAGACTACATTCAGAACTAGATATGGACACTACGAGTTTTTGGTTATGTCGTTTGGAGTAACCAATGCTCCGGCAGCATTCATGGATTTAATGAATAGGGTTTGTAATCCGTTCCTTGATAAATCCGTGATAGTATTCATAGACGACATTATGAATTACTCGAAAAGCCAAGAGGAGCATGGCAGACACTTGCGAGAAGTGTTAGAAGTCTTGAAAAAGGAGGAGTTGTATGCAAAGTTCTCCAAATGTGATTTTTGGATTCGAGAAGTCCAATTCTTGGGTCACGTGGTCAACCAGGAAGGGATAATGGTCGATCCAGAAAAGATTGAGGTTGTAATGAAGTGGGAACAATCGAAAAGTCCCATGGAGATCCGAAGCTTTTTAGGATTAGCCGGATATTACCGAAGGTTTATCCAAGGCTTTTCTTCGATCGCTAGTCCATTAACAGCTTTGACCCACAAAGGAGCTACTTATGCTTGGAGTGATAAGCATAAAGAAGCATTCGAGAAGCTAAAGAAGAAGCTATGCGAGGCACCGATTTTATCTCTACCCGATGGAGTTGAAGACTTCTCTATTTATAGCGATGCATCTAGAGTTGGATTGGGTTGTGTTTTGACCCAAAGAGATAAGGTGATCGCGTATGCATCTCGACAACTGAAAGAGCATGAAAGGAACTACCCTACTCATGACTTGGAGTTGGCAGCGGTAGTTTTTGCTCTAAAAATATGGAGGCATTACCTCTATGGCACAAAGTGTAAACTTTTCACTGATCATAAGAGTCTCCAATATCTCTTTAATCGGAAAGAGTTAAATATGAGGCAACGACGCTGGCTAGAGTTACTTAAGGACTACGACTGTGAGATACTTTACCACCCCGGTAAAGCTAATGTTGTTGCTGATGCTCTCAGTCGGAAAGTCAATGTTGAGAGAAAAAGGCCAAGAGCGTTGAGAATAGAAGTTGTCTCGACAATTGTGGAGAGTATAAAGAAAGCTCAAGAAGAAGCTTCTGAAAAGAATGACCCGAAGGAGGAACGTTTGGGCAAAACGTTGGTGTTTGGTACAAACGGTCATGGACTGAAGGTATTTCAAGATCGTATTTGGGTACCTAGGTCAGGAGGAATAAGAGATCTTCTGATGGAAGAAGCTCACAAAACCATGTACTCAATTCATCTTGGCAGCACTAAAATGTATAGGGACCTGAAACCCTACTACTGGTGGCCGACGATGAAGCTTGATGTTGCAAAGTATGTGGCCGAGTGTGTGACTTGTGCGAGAGTCAAGACACAACATCAAAAACCATATGGGAGTTTAGAACCTTTACCTGTGCCTATGGGTAAATGGGAAGACATTGCGATGGATTTTGTCACTAAATTACCCAGAACAAAAAGTGATCACGACATGATTTGGGTGGTCGTTGATCGATTCACTAAGAGTGCGCATTTCATAGCAGCCAATGAGAAATGGTCTATGGAAAAGCTTGCGAATTCTTATGTGAAGGAAATTATGAGGCTTCACAGTGTTCCGTTAACGATTGTATCGGATCGTGATAGCCGTTTCACCTCAAGGTTTTGGAAAAGTCTACAAGAGGAAATGGGTACCAAGTTGTGTTTAAGTACAGCTTACCATCCACAGATTGATGGTCAGAGTGAAAGAACGATACAAACACTTGAAGATATGCTGAGAGCATGTAACCTAAAATTCCTAGGTAACTGGGACGAACATTTACCTTTGGTAGAATTTTCCTACAATAATAGTTTCCACTCGAGCATAAAGATGGCACCTTATCAAGCTTTGTACGGACAGAAGTGTCGTACGCCGTCTTGTTGGCTTGAGGCTGGAGAAAAGCGGTTTATGGGACCCGAGATGGTCCATCAGACTGCTGAGAATTTGAAAGTGATCAGGGAAAGAATGTTAGCAGCTCAAGATCGTCAAAAGAGCTATGCTGACAAGAAGCGAAGGCCGATGACTTTTGAAGTTGGAGATTCGGTTTTGCTTAAAGTCTCGCCGTGGAAGGGACTTATAAGATTTGGTAAAAGGGGAAAGTTGAGTCCAAGGTTTATTGGACCGTTTAAAGTTCTTCAGAGGGTTGGGAACCAAGCTTACAAGCTCGAATTACCCGAAGAACTGAATGGAATTCACAACACTTTTCGTGTGTGTTATTTTAGGAAGTTCACGGGAGAAGTTCTCGATATAATTCCAATTTCGGAATTAAGAATTGATAAAAACAAGAGGTTAATTGAAGAACCAGAGGTAATTGTTGACCGGAAGACTAAGAAGCTTCGACGCAAGATGGTCGAATTAGTGCTTGTTCATTGGAAACATTCGAATGGGCTAAATCTCACTTGGTAAATGGAGAGTGACATGTTGAGTCGCTATCCGCATTTGGTTGTTGATGTGTGATTCCGGGGACAGAACCATCCTAAAGGGGAGAGAATTGTAACGCTCGCGTTTCCAGGCTAAGCATTTTCATTGATGTAATAGTCTAGGTTAACCCTTGTAACTCTTTTTGAGAGTTGTAGAGCATAATCTCACCTCCGCGTTGATATAAAGAACGTCGAAAACGGAGTTCGTATGCGAAAGTTATGAATTTCTGAAGTTCGGGGCACGAACCCCAAAGTTGTGTCAGAGACCACGACGTGGCAAGTCTTCTGACACCTCCGGGAATCCCCCATACGCAACTTGCGATGATGTATGCAGTGTCGACCAAGCCCACGACGTGGAAAAAGGGTGCCACGACGTGGCAAGGGCCAAATTTGTCCTATAAATAGATTTGAAGGGCCAACCGTTTAGGGTTGCTATTTTCTCTCCTCTCTCTCCCGTTTTACCTCAATTTACGTGCAAGAAATATCCCGAAGCAAGTCCCGAAGCCCCAAAGATCCCGAGAAGTGAAATTCCTGAGCCGAAGCTCTGCCCACGAGGAGTCCGTTTTTTGTGAAGATCTTCCAGATCTACCGAAGAATACTACTTCTACAAGCTATAGTGCTGTCTGATCATCTTCTGATCAAGTGAGTGTGTAGTTACTTTCTTCTAACGCATAATTATGAAGTATTTTATACGAAATACGTGTTATGTGTATATTTTGTTGTTATATGTGTGAATGTATATTCACTTTCTTCTATCTCATCGATATGATTTATTTTCTATGAAATATGTGTTATGTGTATGTGTCTTATCTTTTATCTGGAATGTGTTTTAAATGAACATACTTGGGTGTTCATTCGCTGTAATCCATCCCCCTCATGGTTGCCTTATTTGACTTATATTGCTGAGGAACCCCCGAAGCATGTGTTGTCACCCCGATGAAATATTCTTAGACTAGGTCCCTTATGTTAGTTGTCTTAGGGATGTAAAGTGAGAATAACGGGAATGGGTAATTGGGTTATTGTTGGTTGGTGGAATTAAATATAATTATTTATTGTGGGTTGAAAACCCTATATGCTCACCAGGCTCCCAAGCCTGACCCACTCAGTTTCTTTGTATTACAGGTAGTGGTGCCAGAGCATAAGTTGGATGACTTGTCAAGTTATTTTTGGATTATAGACCTGTTGTTATATATAACTGTTGTAAGGTCTGTGTTGAAATGTTTATGCTTTTTGTTTATCAGAACATGACATCCCGAGTATTATAATATAATGAAAAATACATTTCTTTAAGAAATGCTTTGGTAAATCTTATTTTATCATATTTTGTTTTAGGAACGAATTCCACAACTCTTTTAATCAAAGGATTACTCTGAAATTATTTTAAAAGCATAAATTAAACCGGTCTTTTCTGGCTGTGATTTTGGGATGTCATATTTGATTAGGGTGATGACTCTCTCTTGTCGAGATTTCAAGGCTTGTAGAGCTCCAGAGTTCTTCGGGAAGAAGGACCATGCTACTAGTGAGCAGTGGTTTGCTGACTTAGAGAATGCTTATCGAAATAGTTTCTGCAAGGAGGGATCAAAGTTGGGATTTTCAGCCTGCCTTCATAGGAATCGAGCTCGTGATTGGATTGTTGCTGAGATCTCATAGACCTTACTAGAGGAATTACTTGGCATTATTGGACATATCTCTGATAGGTTGGTCGATAAGTTCGAGGAGAAGATTATAGTCGTCTAGATAACTAACAGGATTGATAACGTGACTCAAGAGCGGGAGCTTGGTTTGGAGACTCGGTTGGGAAAGAGAAACTGGACTCATGACCCGGATATGTTTGGAACATCTAAGAAACCTTTGCGCTGCAAGTCGAAATGTGGCAAGTGTAGATGAAAGGGTCATATTCGCCAAGATTGCACCGTGGAGGTAGAATTATGTCATCGTTATCATTATCTTGTTCATATTAGGGCACATTGCCCACGTTAGACAACTAGGGCAGCTCAGACCCCATCATCTGCAGGTTTTTTGGAGGTGGATTCAGGACCTTAAGACCTAGCGAGTATGTATTGTTTTCTTTTCCTTCATGCTATTATTATTTATTCTCATGATCATGTGATTGTGTGTGTGAGACATTATGTTCGGTCTAGTTAAGTCTCCACCTAAGGATCATAGTTTATTTATGTTTTTTGGTTATGATCATTCGAGGGTTATTCATATGCCATTTTGCATACCGAGAGTCATGCTTATAGTATATATGGTTGGGTTGGTTTTAGACTTCTCCATGGGAGACGATAGTTAGTGGTAGAGTGAGCCCTAAGTAGAGAAGATCGAGTGTTATTCTTGAAGGATCAGAAACCAGATTGATTTGGTGGTTTCAGTGCATTGAGTCCGAGGAAGTTGCAGTGTGAGCATATTGGATTTGAATGTGTGATTCGTAGGGATCATTCTTGGTTCCAAGGCAATGAAGGATTGGTCAGATTGCAGGTGTAAGGATAGTTGTTGTCAGATTCATACCTTTATGGTGTGGTTGTTGAATGTTCGCTTAGTTTTTTCGCAGTGGCAAGTAAGTTGCTGGATTGGTTATCTATCTGTTCTGATAGTGGGTTTATTCATTCTTTTTCATCGGTTGAGGTTGATCAAGGATTTAAAATTTTATCAGGGGAGGTGTTTGGGATGCGGAAAACATTCCTCAAGAGCAGCGAAGTGTTTAACATGGTTATTGGGTGGGTGTATCGTGGATTGTTTGGTCTTGGAATCTTAGTTCTGGTAATCTCAGGATGATAGTGGTAGAATAGAGAGGTTGTGAGATGGTTCGGAAATCCAATGTTATGAGGTTGGTAGAGTGCATATGAATCCAAGTAGGGGAGAATCGTATGGATTAATGGGAATATTTCCCAGTGAGAATCAATGAGAAATTTCATATTCTAGGGCAGGTGAAGAGCCAGTTCTGGTCGTGACATGAGCTGAAGTTTATGCAAGGACCAATGTCTATTTTTCCATTGTAATCAGGGAGGAAAATGCAAAAGGTACATGTTATCTTGTCCGAGGACGTGAAGCATCGGAAAGGGCATATTATAGGTCCATGACTAATTTCAGGTTGAAGGTTATGTTAGAACCCCTCTGCATGTTCTTGTATGATGAAGGCTTTAGGTTCGAAGGATGACCCGAACACCTAATTGAGGTTTAGCAAGATGGGGTTTTGGCCCATATTGACTTTAGTCGAGTATTTTGTGGATATCTGACAGGACCATGGGCTGGGCCCATGACCGTTATGAAAGTTTTGTAAGTCTATGAATTGGTTAGTATCATTCACTAGGACGAGTTAGACCATCACAGAGTGGTTGTTAGACTGCGGGAGGATCACAATGCTCACATTGGTTGAGTCAGACCCATTATTGTTGTTTGGCCTCTCCTTGTTGGAAATGAAGGTTGTTAGATCATTGGCGATGTTTTAGTCTTATATAGCTCTCGAAACATTGTCTTCTCCACATCATCCTCTCTAACTCCCATTTGATGATACCTTGACCTCAAATTGATCTTGGAGAACCAAGATGCACCCTACAGCTAATCGAAGAGATCATAAATCCGTGGAAGTGGGTAACGATTCTTCACCATAAACTTGTTCAGCTCCCGGTAATCAATACACATCCAATGTTAACCATCTTTCTTCTTCACCAAAAAAATTGGTGCTCCCCAAGGCGAACTGCTCGGTCTAATAAAATGTTTTCCCAACAGCTCCTGAAGCTGAGAGAACAACTCTTGCATCTCATGTGGTGCTAATCGGTATAACATATCTGAGAACTGCCCCCAAGTAACAATAATCCTCTACTCAAGAGTGTAAGAACCGGTAACCAGGTTCCACCAGTCCTTCGTAACCAGTCGAAGAAGGTTCAGGATGCATCTGACCTTCCAATCCTCTGGACAGGAACAGGTGAAGAAACAGCCCTCCACATCTAATAACCATATCAAAGCAACAATCAGGTCCTTGACCTCGTCGACTATGTGGGCTTCATGTTACTAAAGTCCCGATATTAGAATGAACCTCCTCCTGCAACAACGACGGCTACGGTGGCTACAACAGTAGAAGTCTCATCACTCATCAAACAACTCAATCATCACAATCTTGATAGACCCAAATAGCCCCAGAATAGCACCCCGAATAGTAGTAGCCACTTCATTGGTGATCAACTCGCGAATGTGATCATCTGACAATCCTGGCCTATCCTGGCCACCAACTCGGATCTTGAACCCCTCGTAAACACCATACTAAAAATAAACCAAAATATATATATCAGAAACGCCATAATTCATACTGTTAGAACCATCACAAGGAGACTAAACCCTCGGGTTTTGTGACTTCCTTCCTACATGTATGGGTCCTGTGTTTACAGTAGTATGGGCCCATACTACCTTCCATACCTACCCATATTTGTCTCAATGGATCATCACAAACTGCCCGAAAACAAACCCAAAAATTAGGATACACATACTTCCTTTCTCTCTCTCTCACACACACACACCCTCTCTCTCTCTCTCTCTCTATATATATATATATATATATATATATATATATATATATATATATATATATATATAGAGAGAGAGAGAGAGAGGATAATCATACATAACACTGGATTCCATCGACAGTCGAATACTTAATTCTACCCTAAGCCTCCAAGCAGACAATGAACAAGAAATAAGGCTAAATCTAACATTCTCTGGCTATAAAATCTTAGTTATATACAACTATAATGCATACACTAAGCAACTACAATAATGATGTCAATTTCATCTATCATACAAGAAGTTCTCCTAGGATATTAGGGATCACACATCAGACAATTTTATCATGCAATTCCTAAGGATCCCTAGTCTACAAACCTGGGGTATACTTTCTTGCTCCGACTGATCATACACATCTCATCCTTGTTTGGTTACCTTTGAAAACAATTTTGAAAATAATTTTGTAATCAATTTTGAAAACTTTACAGATCCTTAGTTTGAGTCTGGATTCACACAAATGCTTATCCAATTCGCTCAAACCAGGGCTCTAACATCAACTTGTAACATCCCTAAAATCACAATAAAATTTTCATTTTTCAATTTAAGTAAAAATCATTGTTTCAAACAAAACCCAAGTCATAAAACCACATATCCTAATACAATGTGACATCCCCAATTTCACAGTCAGAAAAGATGGATTTGTTTATTCTTTATTTAAAAATCAGGGTATCCTTTTGAAGAATAATATTGCGGAATTTGTTCCCAGAAAACATGATAAAGATATTATCAAAGCATTTCCGAAAAAATGTATTTTATTTATATTAAAACATTGGGATCTCATCATTAATATAGATACATAAGCATTACGAAATATTACAAGTCTTACAGTAATTAAACTAGTGGCCTAATACTCCTTGAATCTCTCAGCAAAATGTATCTTTAATATCGCTACCTGTGATACAACAAACTGAGTGGGCCAGGTTGGGAAACTAGGTGAGTATATAGGGTTTTCAACCCACAATAATATAATTAATATGTTTAATCATCAAAAAATTAACACAATTTCCCATCCCCATTATCTTCTTTATTCTTAAGGATCTACCATAAGGATCATCTATGTTGACAGTACTAGTTCAGGGATTCCCCAAAGATACTTGTCAGTAGGTATTCTTCTATATTTTTCATAAGGAATAAGCATGAAGTCCATAGTTTCCAGGGTTTATCTAATAGCAACTAAGTCCATAGCTGCCAATGCTATCTATTAGGCACTAAGTCAATAGCTGCCAATGTTTATCTAATAGGCACTAAGTCCATAGCTGCTAGGGTTTATCTAATAGGGACCAAGTCCATAGCTGTCAGGGTTTATCTTCTTTATTGATAGTATTATTTTAGGGAGTCCACCCACAATACATGTCAATGGGTTTTTAGAGTACATATGATGAACACATGGTTCACAAACACCTAAAGGTTGCGAGCCTGGTAGTGTTCCATTGGACTGTCTAGAATAGTCTGTGGTTGTCATCTATGCTCTACTAGACGAAGTCATCTTTAAAGTCAAGGCCTCTTATCATCTATTTCATATTTCATCTCACATCATCTATATCATATATCATCTCTCATCATCTACATCATCTTTCATCTACCCATCTTTACCCAATATATTTATAGGTATAAAAATACATATATAGTTTAAATCAAGTATAACATGTATAAATCATTCATCTAGCATAGATATCAGGAACACAAATAATAAGCACATATAGCATGTATTAATATTAAATACTTCATAATTATGTGTAAGATGAAAGTAACTATGCACTCACTTGTTAAAGTGACGACATAAAATTCGAACAGTGCTTCACTTTTAACAACTGTCTTTTCTTTTGACGTAACCTAGTATCATTATCACCAAGTCTTAGTCTAATATTTATTGCAACTAATTATTAGTCTAGATTCATCATTAATTCAAAATCTACCGATCTATAGCTGATAAGGGATAACCAGGTAGGATCGTATCGGAGGTAGGGTCCGTTTGGTATATGTAACACCTAA
This sequence comes from Lactuca sativa, assembly GCF_002870075.4. NCBI lineage: Eukaryota > Viridiplantae > Streptophyta > Magnoliopsida > Asterales > Asteraceae > Lactuca > Lactuca sativa. The sequence continues at coordinate 63,151,358 of NC_056631.2, read as the reverse complement.
TTCAATGTACTTTTCATTTTGACCCTTGGTATGTTAATGTTTTGCAAATTTGGTTCCTGGGGGGAAATTTTGCCAATTTTAGAAAAATTAGAGTATGTTGGGCATACTCACTTAGAGGGAAAACCCTAAATTTTAGGGTTTGGACCCTATTTAAACAACATTATGACCCATTATCCTCTCATTCTTCAACCTCCATTGCCCTTTTGATCCTATTTCGAAACCCTAGCCCTTGTTAAAGAGATTTGACCTTCTTGTGTGTGTTTCTAGTGTGTGTTGGTGTGATTTGAAGAATAAGAGCTTGGAAGAAGAAGCTTTATCCAAATGAGAGTTGTAGATCCGGATTTCTCTCATCATTTCCAACTTCATTGAGGTATAAAGCTTGGAACTTGCTCCTTGTTTGCTTGGAACTTGGTCCCATTTTGGTCATATGATGAGATCTAGTGGATTCCTTCCACTCCATAAGTTAGAAGTTGTTTCTCTTGAAGTTTCTGAGGTCCTTAGTCCATAAAGTTAGCATCTTGATGGTTGTGGATCAACCATGCATGTGTTTAGGTCATTATGGTGAAAGTAGAATGTTAAAAGTGAGGTTTGGGTCCTTTTGAGCCATGCAAAGGCTCTAAGTTCATGACTTTATGGATTAAGATGTTTAATAAGACTTGGATCATAAGTTTGGGCTTTTGGTTGCAAGTATTAAGCACTTAATAGGAAAAGTGCTTAATGGGCATGTATGTTGGGCGTACGTATATATACATTGCGCTTATGTTGCTCGATCCCCGATCTTGCATGCTTAGTAGAACGTTGGGTTTACCCAGGTCGTACGCATCGCGTACTAGTGATTCTTGAGAACGCAGGGCATAAGCCTGAGTACGCAATGCGTACTCAGCTGTCATTGACTTCGGTTGAATTTCACAATTTGGGCCATATTTGGACTAAAGGGGTTTTGGGACTTATTGGGCCATTAGTCTTCTGATTTTGGTCCATTGCTAGACTTTGGGCCTTCTTGGATTTAGGCCCATGATGGGTTTTAGACATATTTAGGAAGTTAGGCTATATTGGGCTTTTTAGTACTATTGGATTGGGCCTCAGATTTTGGGCTAAGTGAGGAAAGGGTAAAATGAACGTTTACCCTGAGTGTTGGACATCGAACTAGGACTCAAGTCTCAAGTTATGGGTTGTGGATCAACTATTAATTGGGTATTATTTGATGATGTTAGCACGAGGATTTTCTGGATCAGCAGTCCAAGCTTTTATTTGAGATATTCAGCAACTTGAGGTAAGTTTCCTCACTATGTTTGGCAGGTCGAAGGCACCAATGTCGGCCCATGGTTTATTATGATTAGGATGCTAGTTGTATGTGGGGCTGTTGCATGTATGATATCTAATATGTATACCGGGCGGGGCCTGATGAATATATTTTATGTATTTATCTTTATGATTCTTATATGTGTCTATGTGTTTATATATATACCGTACGGGGCCAGATTCTAGGCGGGGCCTAATGATTATCTTGTATGCTATTTATCTTTGTGATTATTGCATGTGTTTATGTGTTGTATGTATACCGGGCGGGACCTGATGATTGGCAGATCTGTTTCGAGCGGGGCTTAATGTCGGGTCGGGATCGATGATGGGCGGGTCCCATTATTTGTTTGATATGTATGGTATGTGGTGTTTTATGGAACTCACTAAGCTTTGTGCTTATAGTTTTCAGTTTATGTTTCACGTACTCCTGGTTCGAAGGGGAAAAGCACGAGATGACTGCATTTCACACATCACATTGTTCCGCATTTTATATGACTATGATGTATTTGGATGTTTATTGACTTACTCTGATTTTATCGTGGTTTTAGGAACATGTTTTGAATGATGGGTTTTTTATTTAAATTTTTTGTCTTAATTTTTAGGATGTTAGAAGTTGGTATCAGAGCCTTGCTTTGAGGGATTTAGGCACACACTCAGATGTGTCTGAACTGAAACTGAGGATTTGGTAGTTTTTTAAAAAAATGAAGGAATATTTTATAAAAAAAATTATAACAAAAGAAAGGAGTGTAGTGCATGAAATCGACCGAGCTCAAGTAATTTTTCTCAAAAAACCCATACATGTTTTATGATATGCTTGATTTGTAAATCACATGCTAGATTAGGGCTAAGGATCTAGGAGAGATGCCTTTGTACGCCTGTTATATGAGCTTGTGGACTTGCATGCAAGTACTGATCAGTCAGTGATATGATGGTCTATTTAGGTTATGCTTGATTCCGATTACTCAATGCCCAAATGCTTCTTGCTTTGTTCTTTTTAGGAGTTCTCATTAACTTCAGCTATCTAGTAAGCAAATATGCTAAGTTACATATTATTGAGACTAAATAATTTAGAAGGTTAGGTTTTAACTCTATTGCGCATCTTTTGTTTGAGTCCAACCGTTGTAGTGTGAGACCTTTCATTCGAAGAATTATCTGGTGTCAGTGATATGTAATTGTATTCATAAGCTAGTTAGAGGGGGTTAGGGGGAGTTCCTTCTGCAACTGATGGCAGAGAGTGGTGTGGTGATTGCCCTAGGAAAGCCTAGGAAGAGATTTAGTTATGGGAACCTTGACTTGTTGAGTTTGTATGTATGGATAAGGGAGTGAATTGGAGGATTCAGAGCGATCCTTAAGGAAAGTACGAATAGATGTGGAAGGTAGTATGGACTCATACTACTGGAAGCAGATGATTCATACTTGAGTCAAGGAAGTTGTGATGATACTAGGAAGCTTGCAGAGTATGGGACTCCTCGATGTGTATATATGTATGTCCTGATGTTTTATGTGGTCCACTTTGAGTATGGTGGCCACCTGAGGAGGTTCTGGCAGTGGTTCTAGTTTCGGCTCTAGATTCGGACAGTTAGGCGAGCAGATGCAGGAGTTCATTTCTTCTGAGGTCACTCGCAACATACTTGAGCAGACTCCTGCTATCTTTGGTACGATCAAGGAGGGCATTTTGGAGATTTTTGATGAGCGCTTGAGTGATTTTCGTTTTGAGATGGTGGCATTTATGGGAGCTCGCATGTTGACTTTCAGGGAGTTCCGGGCATGTAGGGCTCCGGAGTACTTTGGGGAGGAGGACCCGATCGCGAGCAGACGTTGGTCAGCGGATGTTGCGAATGCCTTCCGCTCTAGCAGTTGTCCTGATGGGGCAAAGGTCAGACTTGCTTCCTGTCTTCTAAAATGTAACGCCTGTGTTTTCGGGCTTGCCATTTTTAGCAATGTAATAGTCGAGGTTAACCTTTGTAACCCGTTTTGAAATAATAAGATTGTATTATTTGAGTATTATGTGTTTTGTGCTTAATTGCTTAATTATGTGGTTTGATTAATTAAGAATAAAAATAAGCGCCAAAATTTAAGTGTAAAATAAACTTGATATCTTTGGTTAATGTTGTAGTAGTTGAAACGAGGTTTCCGAATATATATAGAATGCCCAAATCTGACTTCGTATGAGGAAGTTATGATTTATCGAAGTTTCGGCTTAGCGGTATGCAGCCTGAAATACTCGATTTGAGATCGAGCGGTTTTTAGCCAAAGCAATCTAAACGAGAGTCGAAGATCTCGTTGTTGGTATCGAAGCGATGAAAAGTTAGGCGAGAACGGACGTCAAACGAAGAAGTTATGAATTTATAACGAAGTTTTTCTGTCCCGGCCTATTAAAAATAAATAATAAAAATAAAGTTAAAATTAGCCGACGGAGTCTAAACGAAAGTTGTAGAGCGTAGTCTCACCTTCGCGTGGATATAAAGAACGTCGAAAACGGAGGTCGTATGAAGAAGATATGAATTTCCGAAGTTTATTAAATAATTTGTATTTAAATTTATTTATAAAAGTCGGCATTATCCGAAGAGGAGTCACCAATCTGATCCGAGGTACGCCCTGCGTACTCGCGTACGCCCAACGTACCCCGATGCATGCACTGCCTCGCACTCAAGTGACTTCGGATGACGAACGCATTGACGATTTCGGACCAGTACGCCCCGCGTACTTCGAGGCTCCAGCCTCCTATAAATAGGATGCGAGGGCAGCCGACTCAATTGCTATTTTTCTCTCTTCTCTCTCCCGTTTTACCTCAATTTGCGTGCCAAAAGTACCCCGAAGCCCCGGTAATATTCTCGAGCCTCGAAGCAAGTCCCGAGATCCCGAAGATCCCGAGAAGTGCGATTCCCGAGCCGAAGCTCTGCCCGCGAGAAGTTCGATTTTTGTAGAGATCTTCCAGATCTGCTGAGGATTACTACTTCTGCAAGTCGTAGTGCTGTCCGATCATCTTCTGATCAAGTGAGTGTATACTACCTTTCATAAACACGATAATAATACAAGTATGGTTTGAGTGTATTAAGTATATTGGTGTTTATATGCGTAAGTGTGTAGTTACTTTCTTCTAACGCATAATTATGAAGTATTTTATATAAAATACGTATTATGTGTATATTTTGTTGTTATGTGTGTGAATGTATATTCACTCTCTTCTATCTCATGGATCTGATTTGTTTTCTATGAAATACGTGTTATGTGTGTGTGCCTCATCTGTTATGTGGAATATGTATTGATTAAAGCCTGCTATACAGGTTTTTAAACTATGTATAAAAATGTATATTTTTATCTACTAATATGTTGGGTAGAACATGGGTAGATAGTTGGTGCGTAATAAACAGATGAGAGGCCTCGTTGTTGTTTGATTTAGTCATCTAGCAGAGTTTAGATGACGACCACAGACTTTTTTAGACAGTCTTGTGGAACATTAGCAGGTTCGCCACCTGTAGGTGTTAATGAACTTGGGTGTTCATTCGATGTACTCCATCCCCCTCATGGTTGCCTTGTTTGACTTATATTGCTGAGGAACCCCCGAAGCATGTGTTGTCGTCCCGATTAAATATTCTTCGACTAGGTCCCTTATGTTAGTTGTCTTAGGGACATAAAGTGAGAATAACAGGAATGGGTAATTGGGTTATTGTTGGTTGGTGGAAATTAAATATAATTATTTATTGTGGGTTGAAAACCCTATATGCTCACCAGGCTCCCAAGCCCGGCCCACTCAGTTTTATTTGTATTACAGGAAGTGGCGCAAGGTCATAAGATGGATGAACCATCAAGTTGTTTTGTTTACAAGTCTGTATATGTATATATTTGTTGAATGACTTGTAATGTTATCGTTTATGCTTATTTGTCTGTATCGGAACATGACACCCCGAGTTTTGATTATATAATGAAAATACATTTCTTTCATGAAATGCTTTGGTAAACATTGTTTTATCACGTTTTGTTTTTGGGAACAAATTCCGCAACTCTTTCAAATCAAAAGGATTTACTCTGAAATTATTTTAAAAGCATAAATGAAAATCGGTCTTTTCTGGCCGAGATTTTGGGGATGTCACATAAAAGACAAAGCTTGAGATTGGTGGGAGGAGGTTGGATGTGTCGTAGAGGACGATGTGGTTGATTCGATGTCAAGGGATGACTTTGTGACAAGGTTTCGAGCTGAGTTTGCATCGGTGATTGAGGTGTAGCAGTTGGCGAGTGGGTTTCAGGACCTTCGCCAGACTACTGAGATGGTAGCTGAGATCACCGAGATGTTCTACGAGAGGGCGTTGTTGGTTCCATAGTATGTAGCGGACAAGGAAATGAAGAAGGCGAGATGCGATGAGATGTTGAGGAGTGATATTCTACAGTTTGTGAGTCGATGCAGTTGCAGGACACTAGAGGATAAGATTGCAAGAGCCACACACACACACACACACACACACACACACAGAGAGAGAGAGATTGATTTGGAGATGGAGCAGGGCTTTTTAGCTTACTGAAGATGAGGCTCGCGTAACACCTGATGTGCTGACGAGATCGTTCCTTGTGAAAAATATATCTTCCTTGTTATTGTTTGATTCGCCGGGGGGGGGGGGGGTACCTAATCTTTTGTATCTCTTGCGCTCGGCAAGAGGTTTACTGGTGCTCCGGGAGAGCTGGATTGTTCATTAGAGGTTGAGATTGTGGATGATCGACCAGTCCAAGTATTAAGGGTTCATCGGGGTTGTGTTTTAAAGATGTTCAACGACCAGTATCCAATTGATTTGGTTCCTTTTTTCCTTTACGTGGGAACAAGGTTATTGTAGGGATGGACTGGTTAAGACCCAATGGGGCAGTGATTCATTGTGAGCATCAGATAATATGTGTTCGGACCCTAAGTGGGGGAGTTTTAATGATTCAGGGAGAGAGTGCTCAGCGTGGGCTGATTCTATGTTCAATAGCTAGGGCCAGACGCTAACTTCAACAAGGTTGTTCTGGATATGTTGCCTATGTTATGGATGAATGGTTTTACACAAATAAACATCCTATGTGCTCATGCAAACCCTAATGCTTGGATCTAGGCTTCTCTATTGTACATGCAATGAATCCAAGACTTGAAAACCCTAGATCTAATAGCATGAATTCGAAATATAACATAACAAATCAGATCTAGATGATTACCTTTGTTGATTGCTTGATTCCTTCTTGATTCTTCTTGTGTTGGAGCTTAGAGTCACAAGTGTAACTCCTCTAATGGCTTACAAGCACCAACTAGCAAGAAGGCAATTATGAGAGAGAGGAAGGAATGCTAAGATCGGCCTAGGGTTTCTCTTGAGATCAAGTGTAGCCAATTTTCTTAGCCCAAGGGTCCTATTTATACTGTAGGCTGCTAGGGTTTCTGCCAAAACCCTAATGGACAACTTAATCACCAAGTAGCCCACGGAACCTTCTGGAATAGGGCCTTGGACGAAAATATGACGATCCTTCATCATAATTTCACCCCCCCCCCCCCCTTAGTCCATTAGGTTTCCCAGCCCAAAACTTAACTATCACACATTTGACAGTTTATGCCCTTTATTTAATTAATCTCTTTTAGTCGACAATTTTAATTCCTAATTAATTTATGACCAATATTAATTAAATAATATGATTTCTCTTTTAATATATTATTCTTATAATATATTAATAAATCATAATTTCTTCTCTGTCTCTCTCTCTCTCCATAAATTACCCAGTCAAGTTGCTATGGTGAAGGCAACCCAAAAGGACCATGCACAACCGGGTCAAGTACTTACCAAATATAGTTACGGGCTTAGACACTAATCCAACAGTCTCCCACTTGGATAAGTCTAGTAACTATAATGTAAGCATATACCGATTAGCAATCGTAGCTCTCAAAGACGCTATCGAACTCTGATCTTATCAGTAACCTGTCCTTAAGATAAGGGATCGTATAGTCCTCTGTTCTAGATATCGTGCGGACAATCACATGGAACATAGCCATACTTATTGTCCAGCAATATGATTCTTGATCTCAGATTCATTTGACATAAAACTTAATTGAACACATCAATTCAGTCCTGACCGGGCCCGACACATAAGTCAAATCAAATCATCAATGGGCCCTAATATCGCTTTTACCCTCTTAGGATAAAAGGAACATATAAACTTCGACTTATATGCATTTATAATTCACTAATCAAATCATACATAAAAATGTGTTTTATGACATCAAGTTACTGATGCGTTTTCGCATTATCAATGTACAACCAACCAACAAACAATAAACCATATATTTAGGTTTTAAGACCATATGATATTATCGTCCTGCGATCACTCGTGATAAATTCCATGAAGTGATTCCAGCAAGCGCGGGTTTATTCCAATGCTCAAAACTTGTTCATAAGCACTCATGAACGTTGTAGCAAACCTTTGCAATGTCTAATACCTGTTAGACAAGCCACACACATATTCATGACAGTCTTCATTCATATCTACTTCCAACATATGAACCACTATGGACCGTTCAAATAATTCGATTATTCTAAATAACTCAATTATTCAGGAAGTCAAAACATGCAAAGTGAAACAATAGTTAAACAATCAACGTAAGACAGTAACTTTACATATAAATAATACTCCTTTATTTAATCATCAAACGTCAAGTACATTTATCTATTACACGTTTCCAAACTATCTAATCTAAACTAATATCGTCCTTCAACTCAATGCTCCTAGCGTGCTGCAAGTTCTTAACCCTACTCAGTCCCTTCGTAAGCGGATCTGTTGGGTTATCTTCTGACGATACCTTCTTCACTACGAGGAGTCCTTCTTCTACCTGATGTCGAATAAAGTGATATTTTTTGTCGATATGTTGAGATCTACCATGATCCCTCGGTTCCTTGGTCAAGGCAACCGCTCCTTCATTATCACAGAAAATTTCCATGGGCTCCTTTATGGTAGGCACAACTCCAAGGTCTTCAATGAAGTTCTTCAACCATATCGCCTCCTTCGATGCTTCGCTCGCTGCAATGTACTCTGATTTGCACGTTGAATCAGCTACGGTTTCTTGCTTGGAACTTTTCCATGTCACTGCTCCTCCATTAAGGGTAAAGACCCAGCCCGACTGCGAACGGTAGTTGTCCCTGTCAGTCTGAAAGTTGGCATCACTATACCCTCGCACCTTTAAGTCATTACCCCCTGAGGACTAGAAACCATTCCTTGGTCCTCCGAAGGTACTTAAGAATGTTCTTGACTGCGGTCCAATGCGCTCTGTCAGGGTTCCCTTGATATCTATTGACCATGCTCAAAGCGAAGGCCACATCAGGGCGAGTACGAGTCATAACATACATAATCGAGCCAACTGCGGAAGCGTATGGTACTCGGATCATTTTTGCTATCTCGACTTCGGTACTCGGGCATTGAGTCTTACTCAACTTGGCATTACTTTGGATTGGTAACTCTCCTTTCTTTGAGTTCTCCATACTAAAACATTTTAGTACTTTGTCCAAGTAAGTATTCTGACTAAGTCCTATTAGTCTCTTACTTCAGTCTCTCACTATCCTTCTTCCTACAATATAGGAAGCCTCTCTGAGGTCCTTCATAGCGAAGCACTTCCCGAGCTAGGTCTTAACTTCTTGCAGTGTCGGGATGTCGTTTCCTATGAGTAGTATGTCATCGACATACAATACGAGGAAGCTAACTATACTCCCACTAGCTTTGACATATACACATGATTCATCTTCGCTTCGTAGAAATCCAAACTCTTTGACTTTTTCGTCGAAACAAAGATTCCATCTGCGAGACGCTTGCTTAAGTCCATAAATGGACTTCTCAAGCTTGCACACTATTTTGGGATGCTTCACATTGACAAAACCCTCTGGCTGAGCCATGTAAACATCCTCGGCCAACTTCCCATTAAGGAAAGCAGTTTTGACATCCATTTGCCATATTTCATAATCATGAAATGCAGCAATGGTCAGCATCACCCTAATAGACTTTCTCTTAGCAACGTCATCGTCCCTAAGGTCGAATGACTCCAACACTCCATCCTTTTGGAGTTGGGCTATGCGTTTCTTGTTGACATGTACAAGACGACTATGCCACAAGCATGCTTTATCCATACTATTGGAAGAATCCACACACAATACATCATTTCCTACGTTATCTACAACCATAACGGTTTCATAAATTCCATTACAAGGCAATGCTTCAAAATATAAAACACCATTTAGATAAGCATAAATAGAACCTCTCTCATTATCAAAAGAATATCTAAATCCTTGTCTAAACAAACCATGAAATGAAATGATGTTTCTTGCCATATTTGGCGAATAGCAACAATTGTTTAAATCTAAACCTAATCCATTACTAAGAGCTAGAGAATACACTCCAATCTTGCTGACATGTGACGATCTTCTGTTCCCCATGATTATATTTGTTCTTCCACGCTCCACATCCCTATCTCTTCTTAGTCCCTGCAAATCAGAACATATGTGAAAACCACATCTTGTATCAAGAACCCAAGAAGTAGCATGTGATGAATCATTAGACTTAATTGTGTAAATACCTGCAAAAGATAGCTTGATCTTCCCATCCTTGATGGTTTGCAGATATTCTGGGCAGCTTCTCTTCCAATGCCCTATTTTGTGGCAGTGGTGGCACTCTGCCTCCTTTGGGTTAGAGTTGGGCTTAGTAGAACCAACTTTGGTTCCACTAGAAGATGTAACATCCTGTTTTGGATTTTCCGTGATTAGGGTTTGTGAGCCACAAACCGGGCATGGGAAGGTCTCGGATTGCAGCGAGTTGCCAAAGCGTAGGGCATCTCATCACCTTTCCGTAGACATGAGGATCTTTGGAATCAGAGGTATATCAAAGATGCTATGATAGTTTGGAAGTTATGGCAAGTTTGGTCCTTATTTGAGAAATGGGTGGCATCAGGTATGTTGGGCGTAAATATGGTTACACTTAGCGTACCTATGAACGTGGAATGGACGCGAGGACCACCTAGTACGCTGGGCATACCAGAAGGTACGTTGGGCGTACGAGGCGCTGAGGGAAAACCCTAATTCGAGTAGTGTCCCTATTTAAATAATGAGATGGTCTCATTTCTGGCCACCTTCCTCCGTCAACAAACCCTCTCAAACCCTAATATCCGTTCTTGAGCTTGTGGGTGGCCATGTTGAGTTTATATGTGTTATTTTGGGCTCTTTGGAGTTAAGAAGGAGCATGGAAGAGAATGGAGTTGAAGTCCAGGCCTTGGATCTAAGCTTTCTTAGGGCTAGAGCATCATTTGAAGGTATAAAGCTCAAAGCTTTCCCATTCTTTTGATCTATGCTTAGTATGGTCCATTTTTAGGGTTTTATGTCCCAAGATTGGAACTTTGTGAGTTGGTGAACTCCATAGCTTAATAACCTGTCCTTTTAAGTGTTTTTAGTGGTGAGGAACCATAAAAATGAGATCTTGATCATGAGAATCAACCCATGCATGAGTTATGTGCATTTTGGGTTAAGAAAGTAAGAGTTTCATGTGTTGTGACCTTATCAACCATTCAAGGGCCTAAATTCGTTAACTTTATGGAGTAAGAGATGTTAGGAAGTCCAGATCGAAGAGATGAGTTAAGGTCTTAATGGGTTAAGACCCAGATACTTGATTAAGCTAAACTGAAAGTACGCGTGGCATAATTCCAGTACGCCCCGCGTACTGGGTTAAGGTCCTCGATCAGTTTTGTGCGCGCTTAAGTACGCTGAGCGTACCAAGCAGGTACGCCCCGCATAATCTCACTGTATGCTTTTGGGCTAGACTTCATTGTTGCGCCTTAAGTGTTGGACCTGAATCTTTGGGCCTGTGTATTTGAGACTTTGAACAGAGAATAATATAATTATGCCTTGGGCCCTTGGTTTGGGCTTGTCATGTAGGATGAGGTTTGGGCCTCAGGGAAGCCCATTTATTATTGGGCCCTGGTGGGCCCAATGGACTTAGGTCATTAATGGGCTGGTAGGTGGTCTATATTTAGACCCAATAAGTGAGAGGTTGGACTTAGCTGCTAATTGAGATAATTGTGGGTTTGGCACAGAGTTAGATGCCGGTGCGTAGCAATAGTGTTTTAGGAGCTGTTCTTCATCCGAAGTGAGTCTTCTCACTATACTTTACCTAGAGTGGTAATTAGATTTATGTGACAGAGTATTTTGTATGCCATTTATATGATGTGATACACTGCATTATTTCTTTGTGATTTATGCTATGTATGTTACAGAGTTTACAGAGTTCGGACTGGAAGGTCCACGGAGTTAGGACCAGAGGGTCCACAGAGTTATGGGACTGGAGGGTCCCACTGAGACACATTGACCAGAGTGTCAAACAGAGTTATAGCCTCGAGTGGCTAATATGTGTTGTATGTGGTATTTTGGGGAACTCATTAAGCTTTGTGCTTACCGTGTTATGTGTTATGTGTTTCAGGTTTTCTTTTCAGGATCGCGGGACGGCACCGGCTTGATTGTACACACCAGAGAAAGAGTTATGAGGGTCCTAGTTTATTAATGGAATTGGGCTTTGTAATTGAATAAAAGAGATGTTTATACGATATGTTATGAAAAGTATGCATTTTAAAACTGGAAAACTGTTTTAAATTTTCACGTCGTTACAAGTTGGTATTAGAGCCTTGGTTTGAGGGATTCGGATGCACCTTCGGGTATATCTGGACTCAAACTGAGGAAATGAGGAAAATTTTCAAAATAAATGATTTTTCTAAAACAAGCAAGAGTTTTTAAGAGAAAACGGGAAGGATTAGTGTCTACAATCTGCCAGAGCCTGAACGGTGATTTCCCAAAATACCCTTACTTTTGTGTTATGAAATATGTTATGAGATATTATGCATGCTAGAGATAGTCTAGGTATTTCATATTTTAGGACTAGAGTGGCCTGATTTTCGATGCCTTTGCCTAAGAGTTGTTGTTATCCATGATGCATTTTCGAGTATGTGCTGAGTAAGAGTATTCAGCAGGAATCCTATGTAGAGTGGGATTTGGGTAGAGGAGTAATCTAGGAGAGATACCTAGATGAGCATTGGGGGAGCCTACTGAGATGGTAGTTAGATGCCCGCGTGGGGTAGAGTCGCTAGAGTTCGGTGGAACCTGCTTAGTGTGAATAGAGCCAATAGAGCTATATCCTAGAGTGGTTTTACATGCTGGTAGAGATTATTCGATGCCCGAATGCCGCTTGCTTTGTGCTTCGTAGAAATCTCAATGATGGGAGTCAGCTACTAAGTGAATATGACGATATGCAGGAGGTAGATGGCTGGCATCATTAGGAGTTCTTCAGCAGCTGATGGCAGAGAAGTGTGAGAACCTAGGAAGAGCCTAGGGGGTGACCATGGTCAGATGAGTGCGCTGACAGAGTGGAGCATTTCGTTGGGGAGCGAACACGCGTGACGAAAGTGATGATCGAAAAGGTTGAGCAGCTACCTAGAAACTCTGGGATGGTCCGTGTAGAAAGTATGGGTAGATCTGGCAAGTAGTATGGGCCCGTACTATCGAAAGTAGAGGACCCATACTTGATACAGGGGATATTCCAGAGGATCTAAGTATCAGATTGAGAGGTGATATCATGGTTCGAGTACCATGATTGGTAGCATATTGAGAGGTGATATTATGGTTCGATTACCATGATTGGTAGCAGATTGAGAGGTGATATCATGGTTCGAGTACCATGATTGGTAGTAGATCGGGAGGTGATAGCATGGTTCGAGTACCATGATTGGTAGCAGATTGGGAGGTGATGTCATGGTTCGGGTACCATGATTCGTAGCAGATAGTGTTAGGCCTTTTCAAGCTATCCCGTTGGGACTGTTTGACTGAGGTCCGATGTGATAGATTCTGGGGGCAAGAGGGTTGTACTGCACGAGTTGCGTTGAAGCAGACCTTGAGAGGGAAACCGGGTTAGTCCTGAGGAATTTTGGTGAGATGCCAATAGGAATCATAGGACACGAGGATGAGTAAGGATGGTGTTTATGGGGTATTGCGGTCTGAGTTGAGCAATCAGTCGATAGTGGAGGTGTCACCTTCTGTGACTCGAGTGGTGCTATTTCCATTTCACGAGGGATATGTAAGAGGTGTTGAGATTTCGGTTTCTGAGTTTGGGGGTGAGCCCTGTGGGATCGCACTGATGGTGATCTTCAATCAGAGTATCTGGCAGTAGGTCTGCCGCGAGGGGATGATAGAGCTTGAGCATGTTGTCAGTGGGGAATGGGATGGTCAAGGACCAGGATACACCCTATTTGAGTATAGTAGGCATGTGTTAGCCACAACGTTGGACGATCAAGAGGAGTGTATCAGGGTGGTGATTCTTATTGTCTTTGATGGGTATAGAGAGTGGAAATGTGGTTTCTGCTCTTGATAAGGTACGTGTCGTAGCGTTGGGCGAGGAGTCGAGGATGAGGAGTATGATAGTTCATTATTTCCCGATTAAGAGTCAGGGTTAATATTGGACAGTTGGGAGGTCCGGTGATGGTATGGTGTGAGATTCTAAATGACTAGAGGCAGTCATGATGGTAAGTTCTGAGGATTTCATCTGAGATTCAGGTATTTGTAGTTGCTTGGTCTTTGTCGGGGGGATCATCGAGCGTTGCGTAGCACCTTCCAAGAGTAGGTGTGATGTTATTGGTGGAATCAGTCTGTGGGATAGATTGTTGGGCGCCAATTGGTGATGGTTCGAACCCTAGGTGGGGGAGAATCAGATATTTTATTGAGAGGATCAGAGACTCATTTGAGAATGGTTAGAGATCTGGATAAAGAGACCCGCAGTGCGGATTCATGAGTCCAGGGTTATTGGTGATCGAGGCGAGGTGCAGAGCGAGATAATGCAGGTGGTATATGGTTGAAAAAGGATGAGTGTTTCCACGGCAAGTGACCGTTGGTCGGATACCTTGCGGTGGATAGGAATTCTTTGAGGTTATAATGATGACATCAAGGTGGTTGGCTCGTAGGCTAGTTCGTTGGTTGAGGAATGTTGGTTCAATGTTTGGGCTGTTATGCAGTTTGGGAAGGGCAGGAGTTGATTAGTCAACCAATTTCAGGGTCATTATGAGTATTCTGGTATGGGTATGAGCAAAATGGGAAGGAGTTTCAGATTGCCATCAACATGTTCTGGGTCGTTGATGATCCCTCCATATTTCAAAGTGAGAATTTGAAATATCCCGAATTTCAGGTTGTATATCAGGAAGATTAGTGGCTGAGGCGAGACATCGCGAGGTTCTAGGGTGGTGTATCGAGGTATCCGAGTTTAACGTCTTGGATTTCGGATAAATTTTGGGGTCGTGAGTGGAGACGGCAAGTGGATTATCTAAGGCAATGGATTGCAGCAAGGAAAGGTGTTTTGTTATGACGATTGTCGTCAGTTATAGTGGTGCATAATTTAGGTGGGTGCGTGAACCTATCTATGGATGGTCCGTAGAGCATGCGTAATGATCGCAGTGTGGCGTTGATCAGAGGATGAGATTGTGAAGTAGTAAGAGTTAGTGGGGTGAGACTGCGGAGAGCTGCAGTTCAATGAGTTAGTGCAAAGGGGTGTGGTGATACTACGAGGAGCTGTAGTATCCACCAGATAGCGAGAAGGTGTGGCAATACTGCGGGAAGCCGTGGTATTCGCCAAACGGAAAGGGTGTTGTGGTACTATGAGGAGTCGTAGTACCCATCGGTCAGTGGAAGGTTGTTGTGATGCTACGGGGAGTCGTAGTACTCACTAGTTAAAGAGAGGTTGTTGTGATGCTACGGGGAGCCGTAGTACTCACTAGTCAGAGAGAGGGTGTTGTGATGCTACGGGGAGCCGTGGTACTCACTAGTCAGAGAGATGTTGTCGTGATGCTACAGGGAGCCGTAGTACTCACTAGTTAGAGAGAGGGTGTTGTGATGCTACGGGGAGCCGTAATAGTCACTAATCAGTAGGAGGTTGTTGTGATGCTACGGGGAGCCATAGTACTCACTAGTTTGTAAGAGGTTGTTGTGATGCTATGGGGATCAGAAGTACGCACTAGTTAGCGAGAGGCTGTTATGATGAAGCACTCTTGTTCAGAGCATGACGCAGAAGAGTTTTAGGCTTGAATAGCCCTAACTTATGATTTTTTGGGAGCCTGGTGGCCGGACCAGGGGCGAGACCGGGGTCTCCTCAACGATCGGGAACCATTATATTCTAAGTAAGGTGTGGACATCGTAATCCAAAGGAATTGGATGAGTGAAGTACGCATGGGTTGCGGGTCACAAGTCATGAGTTGAATGGGTCATTGGGACGAGTGGTTCCAACTACGGGCCAGACCAAACTCTCAAGTTGAGTTGAGTCCTGGTGGTGTGTTGGATAGGCGAGATGAGATTACAGAATCAGGCGTGGGTTCCATGTGGGGGGTATTGTTTATCACCTAAGTAGGTCAAGGCCTTGGTTCGGGAGGTGCAGCGGGATGCACGGAACTTGAGTAGTAATCAACAGATTTCAGGGGTGATTCGATCTTCAATAGAGTGGTAGTGTTCGCTTGAGGTAAAGCGAATTGCGTGACTTGTGCGTCACTAAGAGTTGAGAAAATTATTATAAGATGGGAATCAGTGAAACCTTTTTTGGTTATGGGATGGGTAAGCTTGAGGTTCATCAATTGGGTTTATAGAGGTTAGAGAATATTCCCAGGCAAGCATGATCTTTTCCTTGTGTCCCAGATTAGAGTTTTGGGTTCATCCTCTCTAATGGATCTTGATGTTTGCCCTTGCAGTGGGTCCTAGAGAGAGAGGGATATTATGACCTTTTCGTCCTTTTGAGTTGCGATCGGTATTGATCAGGGAATCAGGGTTGGTAGGGTGTTCTTAGGGTCTGTTAGTCGGTGGGCGATTAACAGAATAATTTTTCGAGTATGGTCTGGCAAGGAAATAGACCACAAGAGTTTTCCTGTTATGGAGATTCAGATTGGGTAGCGCAGCGGTAGTTGGGTCTGCCCATTTCAGGTCGGGAGCCCCGGTGGGAACGAGTATCCTTGGAAGTGATTGTTGTATGGTTTGAGAACTTTTGGTGGTGCATATCGGTTCGTTGGGTCCGATTTATGTGTTAATAAGGAGTGATTTCAAGGGCGGAATCTAATTCAAGTGGGGGAGAATTGTAACATCCTGTTTTGGATTTTCCGTGATTAGGGTTCGTGAGCCACGAACCGGGCATGGGAAGGTCTCGGGTTGCAGCGAGTTGCCAAAGCGTAGGGCATCTCATCACGTTTTCGTAGACATGAGGATCTTTGGAATATGAGGTATATCAAAGATGCTATGATAGTTTGGAAGTTATGGCAAGTTTGGTCCTTATTTGAGAAATGGGTGGAATCGGGTACGCTGGGCATAAATATGGTTACGCTTAGCGTACCTATGAGTGTGGAATGGACGCAAGGACCACCTAGTATGCTAGGCGTACTAGGTGCTGAGGGAAAACCCTAATTTGAGTAGTGTCCATATTTTAGTGAACAAACCCTCTCAAACCCTAATATCCGTTCTTGAGCTTGTGGGTGGCCATGTTGAGCTTATATGTGTTATTGTGGGATCTTTGGAGTTAAGAAGGAGTATGGAAGAGAATGGAGTTGAAGTCCAGGCCTTGGATCTGTGCTTTCTTGGGGCTAGAGCATCATTTGAAGGTATAAAGCTCAAAACTTTCCCCTTCTTTTGATCTATGCTTAGTATGGTCCATTTTTAGGGTTTTATGTCCCACGATTTGAACTTTGTGAGTTGGTGAACTCCAGAGCTTAATTATCTGCCCTTTTAAGTGTTTTTAGTGGTGAGGAACCATAAAAATGAGATCTTGATCATGAGAATCAACCCATGCATGAGTTATGTGCATTTTGGGTTAAGAAAGTAAGAGTTTCATGTGTTGTGACCTTATCAGCCATTCAAGGTCCTAAAGTCGTTAACTTTATGGAGTAAGAGATCTTAGGAAGTCCAGATCCAAGAGATGAGTTAAGGTCTTAACGGGTGAAGACCTAGAAACTTGATTAAGCTAAATTGAGAATACGCACGACATAATTCCAGTACGCCCCGCGTACTAGGTTGAGGTCCCCGATCAGTTTCGTGCGCGCTTGATTACGCTGAGCGTACCAAGCAGGTACGCCCCGCGTAATCTCTCTGTATGCTTTTGGGATAGACTTCATTGTTGGGCCTTAAGTGTTGGACCTGAATCTTTGGGCTTGTGTATTTGAGACTTTGAACAGAGAAATAATATTATTATGCCTTGGGCCCATTTATAATTGGGCCTTGGTGGACCCAATGGGCTTAGGTCATTAATGGCCTGGTAGGTGGTCTATCTTTAGACCCAATAAGTGAGAGGTTGGACTTAGCTGCTAATTTGAGATAATTGTGGGTTTGGCACAAAGTTAGAGGCCGGTGCATAGCAGTGGTGTTTTAGGAGCTGTTCTTCATCCGAGGTGAGTCTTCTCACTATACTTTACCTAGAGTGGTAATTAGATTTATGTGACAAAGTATTTTGTATGCCATTTATATGATGTGATACACTGCATTATTTCTTTGTGATTTATGCTATGTATGTTATAGAGTTTACAGAGTTCGGACCGGAAGGTCCACGGAGTTAGGACCAGAGGGTCCACAGAGTTCTGGGACTGGAGGGTCCCACTGAGACACATTGAACAGAGGGTCAAACAGAGTTATAGCCTCGAGTGGCTAATATGTGTTGTATGTGGTATTTTGGGGAACTCACTAAGCTTCGTGCTTACAGTGTTATGTGTTATGTGTTTCAAGTTTTCTTTTCAGGATCGCGGGATGGCACCAGCTTGATTGTACACACCAGAGAAAGAGTTATGAGGATCCTGGATTATTAATGGAATTGGGCTTTGTAATTGAATAAAAGAGATTTTTATACGATATGTTATGAAAAGTATGCATTTTAAAAATGGAAAATTGTTTTAAATTTTCACGTCATTACAAAAGAGGCACCATCTTGGGATTTTCCATTGTGGTGGCTCTTTGAAGGAGCCTTCCTCTTCTTGCGCCTCCCTTGCCCAATGGCCAAAACAGGAGCAACGGTTGGAGTAGGAGTTGATGCAACAGACTTGTGCTTGAGATTGCTCTCAGCAGTCCTAAGAAATCCTTGAAGCTTGCTCAAGGTGACCTCTTCCTTTTTCATGTGATAGGTCATGCGGAACTGGTTGTAGCAGGGAGGCAAGGAGTGAAGGATAATGTCGATTTCCAGCTCTTCATCGAAGTTAACATTCAACTTCAGCAGGTGGTCAACATATCTCTGCATCTTTTGTAGATGAGCGATAAGGGACTCTCCACTGCCCATTTTGGCAGTGATCATCGAAGTGATGATCTCATACCTCTCTTGCCTCGCGCTTTGGTGGTAATGGTCCACCAAGTCTTGATGCATTTCATAGGGATAGTAGTCCTCGTAGGACTTCTGAAGTTCAGCAGTCATGGTTTCCAGCATGATGCAATGGACTTTCGTAGCATCACGCTCATGGGCCTCAAAGGCAGTGATCTATTCGGGAGTAGCAGTGTTGATGTTCATCTCCTTCAGCTCCTTGTCGAGGACATACTCTTTGTCCTCGTAACGAGTGAACATTCGGATGTTATGGATCCAATCATTGAAATTGGACCCATCAAAGATCACTCTCCCACACAAATTCATGAGTGAGAACGAGCCGGAAGCATTGTTGTGTTGGATTAGTGTCTAAGGCTGTAACTATATTTGGTAAGTACTTAACCCAGTTGAGCATGGGATTTTGGGTTGCCTTCACCATAGCAACTTGACATGATGATTTGTTAAGAGAGAAGAAATATTATTGTTAATATATTATGAGAATAATATATTAAAGGATTAATAATATTATTTGATTAATATAAGTCATATATTAATTAAGAATTAATTTGGTGACTTAAAGAGGTTAATTGAATAAAGGAACATAAACTGTCAAATGTGTGATAGTTGTGTTTTGGGCTATGTATCCTTATAGATAATGGGGTGGACGAAATTTAGGGTTTGGGAACCTTAAAATCGTCCAAGCCTATTATCTAGGAGGATCTTGGATTGCTTAGGGCCTAAGTTATTCAATTAGGGTTAAAGGTGAAACCCTAGTATCCCATTGTATAAATAGACCCCTAGGGTGAGGGAAATCGGCACTCATGCAAGGCAAGAAACCCTAGGGCCGATTTCTCACCCTCCTTCCTCTTTCTCAAATCATCTTCTTGCTAGTTGGTGTTTGTAAGCCATTAGAGGAGTGACAATTGTGACTCTAAGCTCCAAGAAGAAGAAGTATCAAACAAGCAACTCAAGGTATTCTTCTAGATCTGTTTTTCATATGTTATGAATTGTTTGTTTACACTAGATCTATGAATGAAAGTCTTGGATACATGCATGTACAATTAGAGAAACCTAGATCCAAGCAATTAGAGTTTGCATGTTCACATAGGAAAGTTCTTATGGCTCAAACCCATCAGTGGTATCAAAGCTTTGATTGATTTCTATTGAATTGATGCATTGATTGATTGCTTGTTACTTGAAAAATTCGATTTTTTGGTCCTCTGTCTGATGAACTCGGCGAGTTCCACTGTGGACTCGACGAGTAGCTCCAACTCGGCGAGTCCATAGTGGGAACTCGGCGAGTTCGAGCGTTAGAAAGAGGGAGTTTCGGGATTTCTTGTTGTTTTTCTTGAGGAAACTTGCCTTAACTGTTTTGGGTCATTAAAATCCGATTTTAACTATATATGTGAGTATATTCTTGACCAAACAAAAGATAATTACCAATTAGTTGAATAATAATTTCCTTATGTGATAATAATTGATTATTTGAATTGAATTGGTGAATTGTTTTGCAAGTAATAATGAATTAGATCAAATTGAGATAATCTAATTGTTGATTTACTTTATTTGCTATTTGATCCTTATGTTTTGAAATTTAAGTTTTGTGATTAAAAGTTTAATTTGAATAATTTAAATTTCAAACCCTAGAATTTTACAAGTTTAAAATTCAACCCTATACTATTATATGATTACAAGCTTTATATATATATATATATATATATATATATATATATATATATATATATATATATATATATATATATATATATATATATATGAGTTAAAATATGCTAGTCTTACCGTTAGTAGGCCTCAATCACGAAGTCGGTCTATAAGGTGGGTATAAGGTTGCTGCCTATAAAATGGCGCTTAATGGGTGTACATTCACACCTACCGCTTGCTTGACTGGTGGAGGATCGTTAGCCGAACGGGTAAGATAGGGCAAACCTCTTCTCATTAATAACTATAATGAATCTATATAAAGTAACTAAACTATTTTATAAAATTCCCAATCTTAGTTACTTTAGGAAAAGTGAGTTGATGCAATCCCATGAAATTACACTCTGCACCCTTGTTTAGATATTAGGGAGCGTGTGTGGTTAACCGGCACACTAATTGGTTCTAAGCAAAGGTGGCAAAGGGTGATTCATTGTTTTTCATAGTTCGGTGGAGCGTGTGTGGTTTACCGACACATCGAATAGGTGATTGTAACAATGAAGGCACCATGTAGATTTGCATGGTTATTCACACCCGCTTTGTGATCCTCGGTATCCCAGTCACAAACTAGAGGGGCATATCGAGATTTAAACATGCCATTGAAAAGTTCAATGAATCTCAAAATCTAGGAATTCTCAATACATTTAAAACTTAAAGCTTATGTTTTTCATGGTGAAGAATTAGTGAATCGTCATTTACTTACCTCCAAATTATTTGCATGTTGGATTACGGTATCCCTTTTCTAATGTGTAAATAATGTCGTTGGGTCCTAGCCCTCAATTTCCATTTTGGGTGTTAATTAGGGACTTAACTCTAATCAACTTTGTTCTTTTCTATTTGTAGATGTCTAACGCAAACAACGTTGTTGCTAGCTCATTCACGCTAATGAGCCTTTTTCAAAAGGTGACTTTCGATGGATCGAACTTTAGCGAATGGATAAGATACATTCGCACGATCGCGCGTTACGAGGACAAGGAGTATGTTCTCGATGAGAAGCTCAAGAAGTCAATCCAGAAACTGCCACTCCCGAAGAAATGGATGTGTTTGAAACACATGAGCGTGATGCAACGAAAGTTCATTGCATCATGATAGCCACCATGAACTCCGAATTCCAAAAGTCCTATGAGGACATGTATCCTTATGAGATTCATCTAGACTTGATGGAGCGATACCACCAAAGCGCGAGGCAAGAGCGCTATGAGATCATAACGAATATGATCACTGCTAAGATGGGAAGTGGAGAATCTCTTACCGTGCACTTGCAAAAGATGCAAAGGTATGTCGATCGTCTTCGCAAGTTGAATGTCAACTTTAGGGAAGATTTGGCTATCGACATTGTTCTCCACTCCTTGCCCTCATGCTACAACCAATTTAGGATGACCTACCACATGAACAAGGAAGAGGTCACCCTAAGCAAACTCCAAGGGCTCCTAAGGACTGCTGAGAGCAACCATAAGGACAAGTCTGTTGCACCATCTCCCAATCCATCTGCTGCTCCTGTTTTGGCTATTGGGCAGGGAAGGGGCAAGAAGAGGAAGGCTTCTTCGAAGAACGACCCCAAGGGAAAGTCCCAAGATGGTTCCTCTTCTACTAGGACCAAGTTTGATCCTACTAAGCCCAACCCTAACCCAAAAGAGGCAGAGTGCCATCATTGCCACAAAATAGGGCATTGGAAGAGAAGCTGCCCGGAATATCTGCAAGCCATCAAGGATGGAAAGATCAAGCCATCTTTTGCAGGTATATACACAATTAAATCTAATGATTCATCCCATGCTATTTCTTAGGTTCTTGATACAGGGTACGGTTACCACATTTGTTCTGATTTGCAGGGACAAGGAAGAAGTAGGGATGTGGAGCTCGGAAGAATAAATCTAATCATGGGGATCAGAAGATCGTCGTCTGTTACCAAGATTAGAGTGTATTCTTTAGTGCTTAGTAATGGATTGAATTTAGATTTAAATAATTGTTGCTACTCGCCAGATATGGCAAGAAACATCATTTCTTTTCATAGTTTGTTTAAAGAAGGATTTAGATATTCATTTAATAACGAAAATGGTTCGATTTATGCTTATCTAAATGGTGTTTTATATTTTGAAGCAATGCCTTGTAATGGAGTTTATGAAACTGTTATGGTTGTAGATAACCTAGGAAATGATGTGTTGTGTATCTATTCTTCCAATAGTATGGATAGAGCATCCTTGTGGCATTGTCGTCTTGGACATGTCAACAAGAAGCGCATAGCCCAACTCCAAAAGGATGGAGTGTTGGAGTCATTCGACCTTAGGGAAGATGACACGTGCGAATCTTGTTTACTTGGAAAGATGACCAAGTCACCCTTCATTGGCACTTGTGAGAGGAGTGAGGGTTTATTGGATCTCATACATACCGATGTATGTGGGCCCTTTAGATCTACCACAAAGGATGGGAACCGCTTCTATGTGACTTTCACCGATGATTATAGTAGATATGGGTATATCTACTTAATCAAGCACAAGTCAGAAACGTTTGAAAAGTTCAAAGAATTCAAATATGAAGTGGAGAATCAATTGGGCAGGAAAATCAAGATGCTTCGATCCGATCGAGGAGGAGAGTACCTAAGTCTTGAATTCCACAACTATCTCAAGGAATGCGGAATAGTTTCGCAATTGACGCCACCTAGGACACCGCAGTTGAATGGTGTGGCAGAAAGGCGTAATCGAACCTTGTTAGACATGGTCCGTTCTATGATGAGTCGTGCTTCACTACCTATCTCATTTTGGGGGTATGCCTTAGAGACTGCCACCCATATCCTTAACCGAGTCCCTACAAAGAACGTTGCCAAAACTCCTCACGAGATGTGGACAGGGAAAGCTCCCTCGTTGGCACATATCAAGGTTTGGGGTTGTGAGGTTTTCGTAAGACAAGAGACTCATGACAAGCTCGAACCTCGTAGTGAGCGATGTATTTTCATCGGCTACCCGCAGAAATCCTTTGGATATCTCTTCTATAGATCGAGTGACAATGTTGTCTTCGTTGCGAGGAGAGGGGTTTTCCGAGAGCGAGAACTCATAAGCCAAGGAGACAGTGGGAGGCAAATCGATCTTGAAGAGATTCAAGAGTCGAGCGATGCAGGAACCTCTAACGCTGGCGCTCAACCTGAGGAGGAAACTCTGGTTGAACCGATTGACCAATCCTTACCTCCTAGACGTTCCGAAAGAGTTAGAGTTCAACCCCACTTGTATGTCTTTAATATTAGTACCGAAGGGGATATGTATATTAGTGACAATCCACTAGTAAATCTAGATGAACCTAACAGCTATAAGGAAGCTATGGCAGGCCCGAAGTCTGCTAAATGGAAAGAGGCAATGGACAGTGAGATTTAGTCCATGTATGACAACCAAGTTTGGAATTTGGTTGATAATGTGCCCGGACATAAGACGGTTGGGTGCAAATGGATCTTCAAGAAGAAGACCGACGTGGATGGGAATGTGCACACGTATAAGGCACGACTAGTGGCGAAGGGCTTTACTCAAACTCCCAGAGTTGACTATGATGAGACCTTCTCACCAGTCGGTAAGATAAAATCTATTAGGGTGATGCTAGTCGTTGTTGTATTTCATGATTACGAGATATGGCAGATGGATGTCAAGACCGCTTTCCTGAATGGGAAGTTGGTTGAGGATGTTTACATGGCTCAGCTAGAGGGTTTTGTCGATCCGAAGCATCCCAATAGAGTGTGAAAGCTTGAGAAGTCCATTTATGGACTTAAGCAAGCGTCTCGCAGATGGAATCTTTGCTTCGATGAGAAAGTCAAAGAGTTTGGATTTGTACGAAGTGAAGATGAATCATGTGTATATGTCAAGGCCAGTGGGAGTATAGTTAGCTTCCTCGTTTTGTATGTTGATGACATACTGCTCATAGGAAACAACGTCCCGACCTTGCAAGAGGTTAAATCCTGGCTCGGGAAGTGCTTCGCTATGAAGGACCTCGGAGAGGCTTCCTATATTTTGGGAATAAGGATAGTGAGAGAAAGAAGTAAGAAACTAATAAGACTTAGTCAGAATACTTACTTAGATAAAGTACTAAAATGTTTTAGTATGGAAAACTCGAAGAAGGGAGAACTACCGATACAAAGTAATGTCAAGTTGAGTAAGACTCAAAGTCCGAGTACCGAAGCCGAGATAGCTGAGATGAGCCAAGTACCCTATGCTTCCGCAGTTGGCTCAATCATGTACGCTATGACTTGTACTCGCCCTAATGTGGCCTTTGCTTTGAGCATGGTCAGTAGATATCAAGGGAACCTTGGCAGAGCTCATTGGATTGCAGTCAAGAATATACTTAAGTACCTTCGGAGGACCAAAGAATGGTTCTTAGTCCTCGGAGGGAGTGATGACTTAAAGGTGCGCGGGTATAGTGGCGCCAGCTTCCAGACCGACAGGGACAACTACCGTTCGCAGTCGGGCTGGGTCTTTACCCTTAATGGAGGAGCAGTGACTTGGAAAAGTTCCAAACAAGAGACCGTAGCTGATTCAACGTGTGAATCACAATACATTGCAGCGAGCGAAGCGTCAAAGGAGGTGATGTGGTTGAAGAACTTCATTGGTGACCTTGGACTTGTGCCTGCTATAAAAGAGCCTATGGAAATTTTCTATGATAATGAAGGAGCGGTTGCCTTGACCAAGGAACCAAGGAATCATGGTAGATCTCGACATATCGACAGAAAATATCACTTTATTAGACATCGAGTAGAAGAAGGACACCTCGTAGTGAAGAGGGTATCGTCAGAGGATAACCCAGCAGATCCGCTTACGAAGGGACTGAGTAGGGTTAAGCATTTGCAGCACACTAGGAGCATTGGGCTGAAAGACGATACTAGTTTAGATTGGATAGTTTTGAAACATGTAATAGATAAATGTAATTGACATTTGATGATTAAATAAAAGAGTATTATTTATAAGTAAAGTTACTGTCTTATGTTAATTGTTTAACTATTGTTTCACTTTGCATGTATTGACTTCCTGAATAATTAAGTTATTAAGAATAATCGAATTATTCGAATGGTCCACAATCGTTCATATGTTGGAAGTAGGTATGAATGAAGATTGTCATGAATTGGTGTGTAGATTGTCTAAAAGAGTATTAGACATAGAAAAGGTTTGCTACAACGTCCGTGAGTGCTTATGAACAAGTTTTAAGCATTGGAATAAACTCGCGCTTGCTGGAATCACTTTATGGAATGTGACACAAGTGATCACAAGACGATAGTATCATATGGTCTTAAAACCAAGATATATGGTTTTTTGTTTATTAATTGGTTGTGCATTGATAATGCGAAACCGCATTAGTAAATTGATGTTATAAAACGCATTATTGTGTATAGTTGATTAGTAGATAGTAAATGCATATAAGTCGAAGTTTATCTGTTACTTTCATTCTAAGAAAATAAAAGTAATATCTCGGCCGCTCGATGTTTTGATTTGACTTATGTGCCGGGCCCGGTCAGGACTGAATTGATGTGTTCAATTGAGTTCTATGTCAAATGAATCTGAGATCGAGAAACCAAATGCTGGACAATAAGTTCCATAAAATTGTCAGCATAATATCTAAACAGAGGACTGTACGATCCCTTATCTAAAGGACGGGACATTGATAAGATCAGAGTTGACAGCGTCTTTGAGAGTTACGATTGATAATCGGTTTGTGTTTTAATATATAGTTACTACACTTATCCAAGTGGGAGACTGTTGGATTAGTGTCTAAGGCTGTAACTATATTTGGTAAGTACTTAACCTAGTTAAGCATGGTCCTTTTGGGTTGCCTTCACCATAGCAACTCGACAGGATGATTTGTTAAGCTAGAAGAAATATTATTGTTAATATATTATGAGAATAATATATTAAAGGATTAATAATATTATTTGATTAATATAAGTCATATATTAATTAAGAATTAATTTGGTGACTTAAAGAGGTTAATTGAATAAATGGGCATAAACTGTCAAATGTGTGATAGTTGTGTTTTAGGCTATGTATCCTTATAGATAATGGGGTGGGCGAAATTTAGGGTTTGGGAACCTTAAAATCGTCCAAGCCTAATATCTAAGAGGATCTTGGATTGCTTAGGGCCTAAGTTATTCAATTAGGGTTAAAGGTGAAACCCTAGTATCCCATAGTATAAATAGGCCCCTAGGGTGAGGGAAATCGACACTCATGCAAGGCAAGAAACCCTAGGGCCGATTTCTCACCCTCCTTCCTCTTTCTCAAATCATCTTCTTGCTAGTTGGTGTTTGTAAGCCATTAGAGGAGTGACAATTGTGACTCTAAGCTCCAAGAAGAAGAAGTATCAAACAAGCAACTCAAGGTATTCTTCTAGATCTGTTTTTCATATGTTATGAATTGTTTGTTTACACTAGATCTATGAATGAAAGTCTTGGATACATGCATGTACAATTAGAGAAACATAGATCCAAGCAATTAGGGTTTGCATGTTCACATAGGAAAGTTCTTATGGCTCAAACCCATCATGTTGTTGTTAGAGTTCGACATCTGAAATAGAAAAGAACAAAGTTGATTAGAAATGAATCCCTAATTAAACACCCAAAATGAGAAATTAGGGCTACGATCCAACAAAATTATTTACACATTAGAAAAGGGATGCCGTAATCTAACATGCAAATAATTTGAAGGTAAGTGAATGACGATTCACTAATTCTTCACCATGAAAAACATAAAAGGATTAAGTTTTAAATGTATTGAAAAACTCCTAGATTTCTTTGAGATTCATTGAACTTTTCAATGGCATGTTTAAATCTCGATATTCCCCTCTAGTTTGTGACTGGGATGTCGAGGATCACAAAGCGGGTGTGAATAACCATGCAAATGCACATGGTGCCCTCGTTGTTACAGTCATTTATTCGATGTGCCGGTTAACCACACACGCTCCATCGAACTATGACAAACAATGAGTCACCCTTTGCCACCTTTGCTTAGAACCAATTAGTGTGTTGGTTAACCACATACGCTCCACTAACTTCTTAGCAAGGGTACAAAGTGTAATTTCATGGGATTGCATCAATTCACTTTTCCTAAAGTAACTAAGATTGGGAATTTTGTAAAAACGTTTAGTTACTTTATATAGATTCATTATACTTATTAATGAGAAAGGGTTGCCCTATCCTACCCGTTCGGCTAACGACCCTCCACCAATCAAGGAAGCGGTGGGTGAGAGTGGACACCCATTAAATGACCATTTTATAGGCCATAACCTTATACCCCCCTTATAGATCGGCTTCGTGAATGAGGCCTACTAACGGTAAGACTAGCATTTAAGTTATACATATATATACATATATATATATATATATATATATATATATATATATATATATATATATATATATTAATCTTGTAACAATATAATTGTATAGGATGAATTTTAAACTTGTAAAATTCTAGGGTTTGAAATTTAAATAATTTAAATTAAACTTTTAAGGCAAAAAATTTAAATTTCAAAACTTGAGGACAAGTTTTGAACTTTTCAAAACATAAGGATCAAAAAGAAAATAATTTTAAATTAAACAATTAATTTAATGATTATCTAGATTTAACCTAATCAAGATTAAGATAATTCACCAAATAAATTCAAATAATCAAATATTATCAAATAAGGAGTTTATCATTCAATTAATTGGCAATTATCCTTTGTTTTGTTAAGGATATTGACAAAAAGGTAATAAAATTTGGATTTTATTGAACCAAAACAATTTAGGTAGGTATCCTTAAGCAAAACAACAAGAAATCCTGAAAATCTTTCTGTCTGACGTCTAAACTCGTCGAGTCCACTTTGGAACTCGTCGATTTCATCAGGAAGAAGGCATAAAAATCGATTTTAAAGCTTGAACAAATAAACAAAGCATCAATACAATAGAAGCCAATCAAGGCTTTGATACCTCTGAAGGGTTTTACACAAATAAACATCCTATGTACTCATGCAAACCCTAATGCTTAGATCTAGGCTTCTCTGTTGTACATGCAGTGAATCCAAGACTTGCAAATCCTAGATCTAATAGCATGAATTCGAAATATAACATAACAAATCAGATCTAGATGATTACCTTTGTTGATTGCTTGATTCCTTCTTGTCTTGGAGCTTAGAGTCACAAGTGTAACTCTTCTAATGGCTTACAAACACCAACTAGCAAGAAGACAATTATGAGAGAGAGGAAGGAATGCTAAAATCGGCCTAGGGTTTCTCTTGAGGTCAAGTGTATTCGATTTTCATAGCCCAAGGGTCCTATTTGTACTGTAGGCTGCTAGGTTTCTGCCAAAACCCTAATGGACAACTTAATCACCAAGCAGCCCATGGAACCTTTTGTAATAGGGCCTTGGATGAAAATATGATGATCCTTCATCATAATTTCACCCCCCACCCCTTAGTCCATTAGGTTTCCCAGCCCAAAACTTAACTATCACACATTTGACAGTTTATGCCCCTTTATTTAATTAATCTCTTTTAGTCAACAAATTAATTCCTAATTAATTTATGACCAATATTAATTAAATAATATGATTTCTCTTTTAATATATTATTCTTATAATATATTAATAAATCATAATTTCTTCTCTCTCTCTCTCTCTCTCTCTCTCTCCATAAATTACCCTATCAAGTTGTTATGGTGAAGGCAACCTAAAAGGACCATGCACAACCGGGTCAAGTACTTACCAAATATAGTTACGGGCTTAGACACAAATCCAACAATGGATACCTAGGAGAAGGTTAAGACGACTGTAGATGATATAGTACGGGAGTACCCAGATGTGTTTCCAGAGGAATTTCCTAGTATGCCTTCGGAGAGGAAAATGGAGTTTCAGATTGACTTGGTTCCTGGTGTGGCTCCGATAGCCAAAGAACTATATTGGTTAGCTCCTCCAGATATACAGGATTTGTCTACACAACTACAGAAGATGTTAGACAAGGGGTTCATTCGACCGAGTAGTTCGCCATGGGGAGCGTTGATCCTATTTGTGAAGAAGAATGATGGATAACATCGGATGTATATTGACTACCAGGAGATGAATAAGCCAATGGTGAAGAACCGTTATCCACTCCCGAGGATTAATGATTTGTTTGACCAGCTTCAGGGTGCGTCTTGATTTTCCAAGATTGATCTATGTTCGGGTTATCATCAGATGAGGGTCAGAGATGATGATATGTAGAAGACGGCCTTTCAGACTCATTATGGTCATTACAAGTTTGTGGTGATGCCGTTTGGGTTCACCAATGCTCTAGCCACGTTAATGGACCTCATGAACCGTGTATGCAGGCCGATGTTGGATTAGTCTGTGATTGTATTCATTGATGACATCCTGGTCTATTCCAATACCCAGGAGCTGCATAAGGGGCACTTGAGGGAGGTATTGGAGACTCTGAGGAGGGAGATATTGTATTCAAAGCTCTCCAAGTGTGAGTTTTGGTTGCGTAAGGTGCAGTTTCTGGGGCACCTTGCCAACCAGAATGGTATTATGGTCGATCCGGACAAGGTCGAGGCCGTGATGAGGTGGGAGGTTCCGAGGTCTCCATATGAGATTCAAAGTTTCTTTGGGTTGGCAGGTTACTACCGGAAATTCATTTAGGATTTCTATAAGATTGCGGTTCCTGTAACTCAATTAACCAAGAAGACTGTCACTTTTCGCTGGGGGCCTGAGACACATGCAACTTTTGAGACCTTGAGACAGATATTGTGTGAGGCGCCGATTTTGACCCTGCCGGAGGGTGTCAAGGATTTTGTAGTTTATTGTGATATATCAATCACAGGTTTGGGTGCAGTTCTGATGTAGAGCGGTCGCGTTATTGCTTACGCTTCAAAGCAGTTGAAGTTATGAGGCGAATTATCTGACACATAACTTGGTATTGGGGGACCGTGGTGTTCACCCTCAAGATTTAGCGGCCGCGGCTCCGATCAAGGATATCTGTTTGAGGATGACAGTGATTACTCCATTCTTGGAGTAGATTTGAGAGGCTCTGGTTGAGGCTATGAAGGAAGAGCATCGGAAGAGTGAGTGCATAGTGGGTCAGGTGTCTTCCTTCGATTTTGATAGTTGGGGATTATTGACTCTCCACCGGAGGGTGTGGGTTCCTTATTGGGGTGCTGCGTTTCAGGTTATGATGGAGGAGGCACACAAGTCGAGGTTCTCCCTCCATCCTAGAGCAACAAATATGTATAGAGATATTCGTCCTGATTATTGCTGGCCATGTATGAAGCAGGATATAGCTTGGTATGTAGAGATGTGCTTTACTTGTAGGAAAGTCAAGGCCAAACATCAGTGGCCTCACGGCAAGATGCAACCGTTAGACATTCATGTTTTGAAATGGGAAGATATTACCATGGATTTCACCATGAAGTTGCCTCGGACAGTGCGCGGAGTGGACTCGATTTGGGTCATCGTGGATCGATTGTCCACGAGCGTGCATTTTATACTGATACATGAAAGTATCTCTGTGGAGAGGTTGGATGACATATACATCAGGGAGGTTGTGACACGACATGGGGTGCTAGTTTCAGTGGTTTCAGACAGGGACGTTCAGTTTACTTCCAGGTTTTGGAAGAGGTTTCACAAGGAGTTTGGTACTCTTCTGCACTTCAGCATGGCTTTCCACCCGCAAACTGATGGATATAATGAAAGGACGATCCAGACATTGGAGGATATGCTTCGGGCATATGTATTGGACTTTGGTTGGTGTTGGGATATGTATCTCCCTTTGGCGGAATTATTGTATAATAACAGTTATTATGCGAGAATTGATCGACCTCCTTTTGAGATGCTCTATGGAAGGAAGTGCAGGACCTTGATATGTTGGGGTGAGGTCGGTCAGCGTGTTATGGAGAGTACTAAAGTGGTACTCAAGACTACCGAGTTGATTTAGCATGTTCGGAGTAGACTTCAGACAACACAGAGTATGCAGAAGAGTTGTGCCGACAAGCTTCAATCAGATCTAGAGTTTCAGGATGGGGATATGGTTTCTTGAAGGTTTCGCCTTGAAAAGGTGTCATCTGATTCAAGATGAGGGGCAAGTTGAGCCCCAGGTACATTGTTCCTTTTAAGGTTTTGGTCCAGGAGGGTCGGGTTTCTTATCGCTTGGATCTTGCCGAGGAGTTTAGTTAGATCCATAGCATGTTGCATGTCTCTCAGCTGCGGAAGTGTTTGGTGGATGATTGCATGGTGATTCCATTTGAGGATATTCAGGTGGATGACCACCTAAATTATATCAAGAGACTGGCGGTGATTCTTGATCGGAAGATGAAAACCTTGAGGAACAAGGTTGTTGAGTTGGTGAAGGCGCAGTGGCAGCACCACAAGGGTTCAAAATGGACATGGAAGCCCGAGGACGAGATGAGGGAGCATTATACAGAATTATTTGCGGCAATGGACTTCGAGGAAGTTTTATTCAAGTGGAGGAGAATTCTAACACTCGATTCAAGGTACTTTTCATTTTGACCCTTGGTATGTTAATATTTTGAAGATTTGGTCCTGGGGGTAGTTTTGCCGATTTCGGAAAAATTAGAGTACGTTAGATGTATGCACTTAGAGGGCAAACACTAAATTTTAGGTTTTGGACCCTATGTAAATAACATTATGACCCATTATCCTCTCATTCCTCAGCCTCCATTTCCTTTTTGATCCTATTTCGAAACCCTAGCCCTTCTTGAAGAGATTTGACCTTCTTGTGTGTGTTTCTAAGGTGTTGGCGGGATTTGAAGAAGAAGAGCTTGGAAGAAGAAGCTTTGTCCAAAGGAGAGTTGTAGATCCATATTTCTCTCATCATTTCCAGCTTCATTGAGGTATAAAGTTTGGAACTTGGCCCTTGTTTTCTTAGATCTAGTCTTTATGAAGTTTTGGTCCCATTTTGGTCATATGATGAGATATATTGGATTCCTTCCACTACAGAAGTTAGGAGTTGCTTCTCTTAATGTTCCGGAGGTCCTTAGTCCATAAAGCTAGCATCTTGATGGTTGTGGATCAACCATGCATGTGTTTAGGTCATTATGATGAAAGTAGAATGCTAAAAGTGAGGTTGGGGTCATTTTGAGCCATGCAAAGTCTCCAAGTTCATGACTTTATGGATTAAGACGTTTAATAAGACTTGGATCTGAAGTTTGGGCTTTTGGTTGCAAGTATTAAGCACTTAATGGGAAAAGTGCTTAATAGACACGTACACTGGGCGTACGTATGTGTACACTGCGTGTACGCTGCCCAGTCCCCGATCTTGCAAAGAATGAGTGAAATCTATGATTATTATACTCTCCCCCATCGTCACACTGAAAAGATTTAATGTCACTTTGAAAATGGTTTTTAACATAGGCACTAAAATGTAAGAATTTTGAGAATAAATCAGACTTAGCACGTGAAGGGTATACCCACAAAAATTGATAATAATTGTCTAGAAAGATAACATAATATTTAATGCCACCAACACTAGCAACGGGAGTGGTCCAAACATCATAATGAACAATTTCAAATGGAAAACGATAAACAAAATTAGATAAACTAAAGGGAAATTTCATGTGTTTGCCCATTTGACATGCATGACACAACCTAGGAAGTTTAGTTCTAGAACAAGGAATGAAACGACTATCAACTAATAACTTGAAAACTTGATGAGCAGGATGACCAAGACGTTGGTGCCAAATAGACAAAGCGACTGAAAGGAGACCTTGAGGTGTATGAGATATGATCGAATAGACATCACAAAAACTGTCACATCGAATTAGAATTTGTTTGGTCCAAAAATCCTTCACAAAAAGCCAAACGAGTAAAATTCAATAGAGCAAGAGTTGTTGTTAACAACTTGATGAACAAAAATAAGAGTTTTAATAATTTGTGGAGTGATTAAAATGTTTTTAAGGTGAAGAGTGTGATAAGGATTTAGGTATAGAATGGCAGTATGGCCAACATTAGTGACAAGTATTAAAGATCCGTCACCGACTAAAACATAAGAAAAAAAATTGCTTTTATTTAAAATAATACTGAGTAAACCTGCGTCCCCATGAATATGAGATGTAGCTCTGGTGTCCATATACCATCCCCCGTGACCTGGATCATTCGTTTTCATCGTATTCAACATTTAAGAAAAAGTGGTGGCTTGATTAGAAGTGTTGGTGGGAAAAGGAGTTTGTTGAAGAGGTTGATGGACAGTGAAAGCATAAGGGGATGGGTTGGATGAAGGATGCCCAAAAAATTGATGATGAGATTGGTGCTAGGCTGGAGTATTAGAAGGCGCACGTGGGTGAGGCTATTGCATTGGATTAGGTAGAAGACCCACCTGATTTGCGGGATTGATACCAGCCATATACTCATCCATTTAGATGCTGGTTCGACTAAAGAGAGGGATGCGACTGCTGCTGAGTTTGACCACCCCCAAATCAACCCCACCTGTGCCTTGATTTTGGCAATCACCGCCCCTGCCCCCTTGGAAGTTGCTGTTGTTGCGATTGGATGAGTGAGATACGACAACCTCGATGATGAGAATAGTTTGAGAAGAGGGATGATCAGAGTAGGTGGAGAGATGTTGACGTGACTGATCTTGAGCCATGGTGGCCTCTTTCAGCAGGAGCATGGACCGATTATCCCAAAAGATAGGTAGATGATTTTTGTGGCAGATGGTGGTCTTGATGTACTGAAATTTAGGAGACAACCCATTGAGGGTGTAGGCAACTAGGTTATTTTTGGGAACAGCGGCACCCATGTTGTCATGTTGATCAACTATGGATCTAATTCAGTTGCAATACTCGATAATGAATGAATCATTGATGGAAACATTACGAATTTCATTGTCAAGCTGAATGATTTTGGACTCCTTGTTATCATGAAAAACCTTCTTAATATTGTTCCAAACTTGATATGCGAAAGTTTTCTTTTTGAAGATAATGTGAAGAAGAGATAGAGAAAGATTACAATCGATCCATGATTTGACGATTAAGTCAAGCCGATTGATGTGCACAAAAGTACCCACTAATTTTAATATTTATAACCTAACAAACTTAGACTATCTATGCACTTATAGGCAGTGTACCTAGTCAGATTATTGTATAGTTTAGGTAAGTCGGGTGTCGATCACCGGGAACGGTTGATTAATTTAATATATTTGATTATAGGTTACAGGTCACATGAAAATAATAAAGAAATATCAAACTAACAATTAATTAACTACTCTCGATAAACTAACAGGAAAGCAAATCTCTTCAGGTACTTTGGTTTAGACAAATTATACCTTTAAAACATAGACAATTGCATACACAAATTCATTTATTCATGTTCATCGATTCCTAAAATGATTAGATTCGCGTTCACTATAACTAATCCTTTAGCAAACAAGTCAATTCAAACAGTGATCAGTTGATTAAACTAACATGTTTCCTAGTGTTCAGTTCGTATCAAGCAAGACTTGTAAATATAGTTAATCAATTTCGACATTTAATTAACCTCTTTTTGATGGTCATCAAACAAGGTTCACACATTAACTTACTTATTCTCAAATTAATTCTAGTTTCACATTCGTTATTTCTAGTCTTATAATCTCGATGGTCATCAAAAATATAAGAGATAAGCAAATCAAGCAGATGTTCATACAACTTAATTCACTTAACAATTAACAGAAAATAATCATCATTAACACATGAGGATCTTTTAACAAGCTTGACAAGATAAATTAAACACAAATAAACTATTTAATATAGCAATTAGTCTAATAATCAAAGCTTCATTCAATCATAAACACAAAGTAAAAGGTTTTTACACCCAAATCAGAAACTAAATACATAAAAGTACCACAATGGAATGCTAAACATGGTCACGTTAACAATCCATATGATTACCGACATGTATCCGCTCTCCAACCCTTCCAATCTCTGCTCCCGTTAGCTTAACGGCCTTCCGGCCGCCTTCTAGACCCTCAAAACGGCTTAACAGAAGTTAATTGTCGACTAAATTAGGTTAGAAGTCGAATCCCCCCTTCTGGTTAGCTGAAAATCGACTTTTATAATCTTTGTGGCCGACCTAAGTACGTTGGGCGTACTTAGGATTACACGGGGCGTACTAAGGATAATCACGCGATTGAACATATCCGGTACAAGTCTTTACGCGGGGCGTAAGTTGAATTGGCCGTTACGCGGCGCGTAATGGCCATGGACGCGGGGCGTAATCACCTAATCCAGCATATTTAATTTCTTTAAGCTTCGAAGTCCGGTTTCCGCTTCAGTCTTTTCTTTTGTGCTTTATTGACAACAAATAGCTGCAAGACATAATTCAAAGCATTATGAGTACTTTTTAGTTCTAAAATAGAATAAATAAGGCCAAAATATTAAGATAAAGTGCATAAAAATATATATAAAAATACACATATCAAAATACCCTACACTTAGCCTTTGCTTGCCCCCAAGCAAATTTACTTTAATTTTACCAATATTACACTAAACAATCCATTTAAAACTCAGCCATTATAAAAATTTTCCTAAAGTACCCCCCCATATTTTAAATACTCACAATCTTCATAAACACCCGCCCACTTTTTCCGAACAATGCTCATTTTATGCAACCCTCCGAATCCATCCGCAGAAAACCTCCTAACCTCAAGGTATTTTTAGTTGAGCAACCTAAGCATACATAATCTAGAATTACAATTATCGATACCACTATGGAGCTCTATTTGAATTCTTCATTTCTTTGACATTTGATCTTTGATTTCTTTGAATTCACCACCTTATTTGAATTGATTTCGGGTATATTCAACTTTTGAATTTCTTGGAATTTTGATCTTTTGATCTTCACTTTAATTGCTCTAAAATTCTTCACACTTTACTTGTAATTCTCTCTCTCTCTCTCTCTCTCTCTCTCTCTCTCTCTCTCTCTCTTTTTTTTTAATATTACATGTACCTCACTTTTTTTTCACTCAAAACCTACATGCTTAAGCACAGACGCTCAACCTTAACCTTTATTGGTTAATGATAATAATTTTCCTGGATACATTTCAGGTTTAGGATGCTAAACGTATTGCATCCCTCAAACCAAGCGGGGTTATGTTTTTGTTCCATGATTTCACTAAAATAAGGGAGGCCACAAATGCACTATAACGTATATTGGCTCAACTAAACATTTGAGTTCTCATCGGATCATTTCATACAATATTAGCAAAAATTTAAATTATCACTAGATTTTTCTAAATTAAACTATTATTTCAAGTTTTTTTTAAAATTTAAAATTATTAAATTTAATTTTCCAAATCTAGCAATTTCATTTATTCTTTTAAATTTGATTTACTTTTACTGACCCCCTACCCCACACTTATTTCATACAATGCCCTCATTGTATGCTAAAACGACTTAAGAACATAAAAAGGAGAAAAAGGAACAGACTCCCCTGGGTAGTTGTGGCGAGATCGAATGGGGCTGCTACAAGTTGCTTCAAATATCGCCGAAAGACTGAAAACTGGAACTGCTGCTTCTGAATTTGCCGAAAAATAAAATCAAGACCGCCATCTTCGAAAATGTGGTGCAAAATATTGCAATTAAATGCAATGTATAGTAACCATGGCGTGGGAAAGTGTCGACCACGCCGTCTCGTCAAGAATGACATCCTCTTCTCGCGATGAAAAATCCCCCATAACATAGGAAAGTGTCAACCATGTCATGGCAGCCAGGACGATACTTCTTCCTCGCGTCGAAATAAAACTCTATGGTGTGGGAACTGCTCATCCATATCATAAGAGTCAAAACATTGTGAAAATGCCAATCTTCAAAACGATCGCTCACGAAATAAATATGCACCCCACACTTATGACAAATTGTGGGTCTTGATTATAATCTTCAACTTCATACTGCTCTCTCTAGCAACAGTCAGACCTAGCTGTTGAACTTACTGCCAGCTTCCTAAGGGCGAAAATTCTGCAGAAATCTAAACAACCAAAGAGCATCAACATGGAAAACAAAATTAAAACAAACTAAATCAAAGTTTAATTACATAACAAATACTAAAAAAAACTAAACTAAACTAAAAATAACACAAAAAATAAAAAACAAACAAAATAAAAAAGGATCACTCGTCATCTCCATCATCATGTGGCTGTGTCCCGGAAGTACCGGCCCCATCAAATCGTGACTGGAATGGTGGTGGAAAGGGAACCGAATACTGAAACCCCTGGTGGGCAAAGAATGCGTTCAACGCATTCCCATACCACTACTGTTGCCTGTCCACATGTACAACATACTTGCTAAGGTTCTGGACCCTCATGTCAAGACGGTCAATACCCTGAGCCAGGTGGCGCATATCAATCTCCCGCTCAGGTCCCTGCTGCGCTCCCCGAGGAGCAGGTCGACGTCGCTGGACCCGTCTCGGCTGTGGCTCGGCAGCACCCTCCTCATCTGCTACATCATCTGCTCGAACCCTCAAAACACCATCTCCACCCCGCTCTAATACACGCATCGACTCCAATAGCTGAAGACTCATCGGCCTCATGTCGTGAAACACCATCAATCTCGTGATCTCACGCGTCAGCAACTGATATGATCGAGCTAACCGCGTGACAAAATGCCCTCCGCATATCGGGCTATCCCCCCGAAGTCCCCTGGCCCTCCGTCCCAAATATGCAGCTAACGCAACGGGAAGGTTCAGGTGCCTCCCTGGAGTAACTAGTGCCCATAGGAAATACAGGTCCGTCGAAGGCACTCTCTCACTATTCTTGTGATGCGTGAGAGACATAGAAATCAACCGGTGCAACATTCGGTATGTAGTAGACCGAATCATCCCCCCTCGTGCGGTAGATGGTGTATAAACTCCTCTCGTAATCTCGGCCCAAAAAGTGTTCTCGTTATAGTCTTCTGGCCGGTCCGTGAGACAGTCAGCAAGGAACGTCGGGAAGTGGACACTCCTTGTCTCATCGACTGTGTAAATACCAACCCGAGTCGCAAGCTCTATCACGCTGCATTCCCGGCTCACTCCTCCCAGTCTGAAAGCAAAGGCTGTCCTGTCATCGAGTGCCTTCCTAGGATCATAGGAAACTGTAGCGTAGAACTCCAGCAAAAACTCCCGATATACAGGCTCCTGGATCCTGAACAAACGCGCCCATCCCTGACACACAAACAAATCCACACCACTCGCGTCCGAGTGTGTGTATTGCAAAAATTCCTGGATCAATGCAGCAAGTCCAGTCCTGGTAGCCAATTCCCAATCGAATGAGGGTGCAATATCAATCTCCTTGGTGAGAAGCAAGCTTAAGTTGGTGACATAACGCGCCCGGGTAGCATCGTTCAGCGTTTGCGGAAATTGTAAAAAACGATGATCAGTCACATCCTCGGGTGGGTTGGTTCTTTGCGTCCTTCGGGCCATAATCTGCACATATTAACACAAAACACAAAACCAAACAAAATATCACCGCATTAATAATTTTTAAACCAAAAAAATTGGTCCTTGGACATTGAACTTATGCGGGGCGTACGTCCAGCGTACGCTAGGCGTACGTCCAGGCACACGAAACTGACCTGTTCGTTTTTCTTGTGCCCAAATCATAACCCATATCCAAATTACGCAGCAAGGGAAACAGCTCAGTCAATAAACATTGCTTGGTCAACAAGATCGAAGTCAACAGGGGTACGCTTTGCGTACGACCCCAATCTTCAATCGATGGGTGTGGGACGGAAATTAGACCAAATTAGGTCCTAGGGTTTAGTTTATTAACCGAAATCGGTCCATTCAAGCCCTAATCAACACATGCATGTGAGAAATTGGCCCTAATCCGAGAATACTATGAACCCTAGATTTCGAACAAAGGCTAAATGCAACTTATTCCATCGATTGAAACACAAATACATAACATTGAGTAACCGAAAAACTTACTTGTGTGTTGAATTTGACAAGAAAAGAAGCAAAAATAGAAAATCTTGGAGAGAGTTGCCGTCACAGTTCGTGTGCGAGAGTAGAAGAGGATCGAAAAGAATAAAGAAGAAGTCAAAGGGTCAAAAGATATACCTGGTCGCCGTGTTACGCGGGGCGTAACTCAAGGTTACGCGGGGCGTACCTCAACCCCCTGAAATGTTCATCTGCGATCAGATGTTGAATTACGCTGGGCGTAATATAACTTACGCGGGGCGTAAGTTTAAATGAACATTTTCTTTCTTTCTTTAATTTAACTTCCTTTTCTTTTAACTATTTAATTAAGGAACTTAAAACTTAATTATTTTTTTTCTTTTTTAATTTCTTAAGCTAATGATGACTTCACGATGAGTGATAAAAAAAAACTGAGATGTCATAATCACTTATCTTTGTCAAGATCAAACAACAATGGTTAATCAAAAACCTTTGCATGCAAGAATTGGTTTGCGAAAACACCCACTTTCGGGACCCGTTAGAATATTTCCTTTGTTTTCCTTGCACCTTTAACTAGAAGCGGAACAAGAAGTGACCTAACTAGTTAAGAACAGCAAGAGCTCGGTCTTCCACTTAACCACCACAATACGCCTTGCTATACTACGCCTCATGGATTGAGTTGGACAAATCAACAAAGTAGTAGGCTAAGCAGGTCAAGAATTCCCTAATCGCTTTCATTCCCGAAACCCATGCAAAAAGTAACGTCAAGCAATGTGTACAATCCCAAATTCCTGAAAAAATAAAAACAAGAACCTTCCCGACAAGTGAAATGATATCATCGAAAATCAAACTAAAAATAAAAACTAACTAAAAACAAATAACGAATAATCAAATAAACTAAATTAATGACAAACCGTTCCCCGGCAACGGCGCCAAAAACTTGATGTGCACAAAAGTACCCACTAATTTTAATATTTATAACCTAACAAACTTAGACTATCTATGCACTTATAGGCAGTGTACCTAGTCAGATTACAATATAGTTTAGGTAAGTCGGGTGTCGATCACAGGAAACGGTTGATTAATTTAATATATTTGATTATAGGTTACAGGTCACATGAAAATAATAAAGAAATATCAAACTAACAATTAATTAACTACTCTCGATAAACTAACAGGAAAGCAAACCTCTTCAGGTACTTTGGTTTAGACAAATTATACCTTTAAAACATAGACAATTGCATACACAAATTCATTTATTCATGTTCACCGATTCCTAAAATGATTAGATTCGCGTTCACTATAACTAATCCTTTAGCAAACAAGTCAATTCAAACAGTGATCAGTTGATTAAACTAACATGCTTCCTAGTGTTCAGTTCGTATCAAGCAAGACTTGTAAATATAGTTAATCAATTTCGACATTTAATTAACCTCTTGTTGATGGTCATCAAACAAGGCTCACACATTAACTTACTTATTCTCAAATTAATTCTAGTTTCACATTCGTTATTTCTAGTCTTATAATCTCGATGGTCATCAAAAATCATAAGAGAAGCAAATCAAGCAGATGTTCATACAACTTAATTCACTTAACAATTAACAGAAAATAATCATCATTAACACATGAGGATCTTTTAACAAGCTTGACAAGATAAATTAAACACAAATAAACTATTTCATATAGCAATTAGTCTAATAATCAAAGCTTCATTCAATCATAAACACAAAGTAAAAGGTTTTTACACCCAAATCAGAAACTAAATGCAGAAAAGTACCACAATGGAATGCTAAACATGGTCACGTTAACAATCCATATGATTACCGACATGTATCCACTCTCCAACCCTTCCGATCTCTGCTCCCGTTAGCTTAACGGCCTTCCGACTGCCTTCTAGACCCTCAAAACGGCTTAACAGAAGTTAATTGTCGACTAAATTAGGTTAGAAGTCGAATCCCCCCCTTCTGGTTAGCTGAAAATCGACTTTTATAATCTTTGTGGTCGACCTAAGTACGCTGGGCGTACTTAGGATTACGCGGGACGTACTAAGGATAATCACGCGATTGAACATATCCGGTGCAAGTCTGTACGCGGGGCGTACCCTTAAGGTACGCGGGGCGTAAGTTGAATTGGCCGTTACGCGGCGCGTAATGGCCATGGACGCGGGGCGTAATCACCTAATCCAACATATTTAATTTCTTTAAGCTTCGAAGTCCGGTTTCCGCTTCAGTCTTTTCTTTTGTGCTTTATTGACAACGAATAGCTGCAAAACATAATTCAAAGCATTATGAGTACTTTTTAGTTCTAAAATAGAATAAATAAGGCCAAAATATTAAGATAAAGTGCATAAAAACATATATATAAATACACATATCACCGATCCCATTCAACTTCATCTTTGACAATATTCTTTTCATTTGGTGGTTGAAGATGATCTCCCACACCATAGTCGATATAATGAATCTTGAAAAGCTCACTCCATATATCCTAATTCATTTGATATAGATCAAGAACAAGAGGGACAACATGCTTGATGTTCATGGTAGAAGTTGATTTATCAAAATCTTTAATGAAGAAGAAGGTTCTGTAGTAGGCATGATGACAAGAAGAAAAGACGAGGGAGATCAACAGGAGAAAGAATGGATCAGCTAGGGTTTAGGAGGTAAGGCCTGATACCATGTAAGATTGTATTTTCCCATGAACCCATCTCATTAATAGAAAAACATATATATATATATATATATATATATATATATATATATATATATATATATATATATATATATATACACACACACACACACACATACAATGTAAAAGGGGCACAATATCATGGGCCAAAATACCTAAAAATACAATACAATTACATTAAGTCTGTTAACATTCGTTACAAAATTTTGATTTTTCGTAGCGTTTCATAACGGAGATATGTGTTAATTTGAGTTTATCGATTCACCGTTTAGTTTTCATGAACGCTAGATTTTATTTTAACTAAACACACTTACAAACATAATTTTATTTTTCATTTCACCAAAAAAAAACACCACCCTTCTCAAAAGTGTAATTCTCTTTGCTGAAGTTTTGACCCATTTATAACCACACTTTGTGAGTGTTATATCCTTTATATCAAATCCAACACACTATAAGGGCTTAGTTTGACCAATCGTCCACTTTCATATACAAACTTGAACCAATTGTGTAGGAAGACGAACCCATGACGTAAAAAGGCTTACATCACCCTCTAAATCCGGGAAAAGCAAACGGAAATCCGACGGCCGCATGATGGCGGAGCAAGGAGAAGTTGCAACGTGGCATTCATGTAAAGTTTTTATGCTTGATCATAAGTAAAATGCCGATCAGCATCAAAGCTACCATAAAATTGAAAAAAACAGCAAAAAAATTTCATCGGTTACTCTCATCACTTGCTCAAAGGGGAACAGTGAGTCGATATCGGAGCTCTTTCACAGAATCGTCGTTCGGTAGATTATCTTCGTTAATACTTTAGTTTCTTGTAGAACTCGCTACTCAAATCGAATGTGATTATTGCCTGGCTTTACTTGGTTAATGACCTGATTTCAACTTTTCATGTTATCACAGCAGTCGATGTGCATTTTCAGCTAGAATCAGATCGATCATAAATAGTATCATAACTCATCGATAGCTGATATGCATTTTCCTTCCACAATTTTTAGAAATTATTTAGCGAATTTTGTGCAATTTTCTTTCAATTGTGGCGCACTCAAAGCACACATAGATTCTTCTATAACTCTTGCTTAATTTGTTTGTGCTTTATTGTTTATCTTGCTTATGATAAAACTTAGGGCATCCACAATGTATTGAACTCCATAGAGTTCAACGGATTGCCACATCATCATTCTACAATCCATACAACTTTATTATTTTTTCTCTACAATGCATTGAACTCTACAAAGTTCAATAGAATGTTACAAAATGTAATTTATAGTAAGTATTTAAGAAGTAAAACTTTCCTTTTTCCCATTGAAGAGTTCAATGGTCATTGAACTCCAAATCCATTGAATGTCAAGGTGACATCTCACAATGGTTGAGTTTCGTCCATTGAATGACACGTGGACTTGCCACCTCATTCAACTCTCTCATTGAACTCACCAGTGTGGATGCTCTTAGTCTGCTAATAGATACAAAATTAGTATCATCGCATCAATAGAAAGTAGTGGTAGATTGAGGGTTTGTAGATACAATTGGGAATAATATGTAACGTAATGCTATTCTATATGAACTAATTAAAATGATTAGTGGGAATTAGAGGAGGTGTTGCAAGTATTGAACTCGTTAAGATATGATTGTATAAATCATGACAAGTATTTACAAAGATTTTCATCCCTGGTAATTGAAGGTTTTCTGAGTATTATTTACAAACAACAATCTTTGTTAGATTTAGATGAATAGATATAGTAGGAAATCTTGATCTTGATATGATA
This sequence comes from Lactuca sativa, assembly GCF_002870075.4. Taxonomy (NCBI): domain Eukaryota; kingdom Viridiplantae; phylum Streptophyta; class Magnoliopsida; order Asterales; family Asteraceae; genus Lactuca; species Lactuca sativa. The sequence continues at coordinate 63,107,725 of NC_056631.2, read as the reverse complement.
ATTTTGTCCAAAAAGTAAACTGTTGAAGAAAACTCATAAACACATACCTTATGCATGACAAATGACTTATATATGTTGTAAGCTTACATATAACAGGAGTATGTGTCTTGAGAATCACAAACTTTTATGAAGAGTAAAATTTATGAAAACTTGTCTTTTGTAATATGAATGCTTCCATTTTATTGAGATTAAAAAGATACGATGTGCGTACTCATAAAGCATGACCTAAGCCCTCCTTTAAGCGATCCTTGCTTAGGACACGATGTGTAAGATAACGTGTGCAAAGTTTTTACATCCGGTAAGCTAATAAACCTAATAAAATTTCCTCTTTTATAGCTAAGCCTAAAAAATGGAATTGGAATTTGAAGCATTTCTTCCTAAACCAAAACCTCAAGTGAGATTCTATGGAGCTACAACAAGTGTAAGAGGTCATGCACTTGCAAACATACTCGAGTTCACTGCTAGCACACACTTCTACTTGGTTGTGATCGAGTTACCCCAATAAGCGAATCGAATTATGCCCAAATGAGCCATGGAGAATGTCCTTCAACTTCCCTTGCCCTGTTGACTGGTGGACGTCTCATGTCTTGTTTACTTCCAAAACTGTAATGGATAATACAATTATGAAAGCTTTGCGTATACCTGTTCTGCCAATTGTTGGTAATCCTATTCCTACTGCAGGTGTTGGGTTGCCAAATCGGGATAAAATTGATGAGATGATTGCAGAATGGCTAGCATGAAATTTGAATCTTTGTTGGTGTGATTAGGGGAGATAAAGATATATGAATAAATCCACCAATCTAGACATAATTATGTTTTAAATGATGGGATTAGACCGATCTTATGTTGTTTCTTATTTGGTTCGGACATCATGTGCTATGCTTCAGATTTTCGTGTTATAGCTTTTAAGTACGTTCTTGGACTACAAAAAATGGCAATTACACCATGACCCGATCTAGCATATTTACATATGTGCATGTTTTTGCGTGCACACAAAAACACACATGGTGACCGGTCAGTTTTTCTCTTGTAAAAAATCATGAATTCTCAAATGGTAGTATTGTTTTTCTTCGTAATGGCTTTTCTATAAAATGATAAAAATATTAGTGTTTTGTTAGCATTTGACATTGATATAACAAAGTTAATTAAGATAGGGAGAATTTCGTATATATCTTTTTTAAACATTAAAATGTTATATTTGTCCAACTTAGTTTCTTAATATCATATTTAATGTTTATAACTTTCAAAATATTATCAAAATCTTTTTTTTACAATGTTTTTAATAGTTTATAATATTTTTTATATCTTAAAGTTATTATAATAATTAAAAAATTGATATGAAGTCGATATTTCTTTTGACCGAAATCAAGTGTGCTTCATTTAATCTGTGATGTTGGTGCTTGCTGAATCATCACCATTTCTTCAAACACTTTAGATACGATGAAAATTTAATTATGTAGATATATTCATAGCATATCGCTATTTATTAATGTCATATATTTGCAGACATTGTTGTTGAAGCAAGAAATTTTATTGTTCAGTTAAGTTATAGAATCAATTAGGAAGATTGAAAAAGAGCTTCGTGGGTACTTTATATGCATGTAGCTGTGATTTTTATTAAAATCAAAATAATATCCATGAATAATATAAGAGAAATTAAATATCCTTCTATTTTTGTCCTACAAATCTTCGTACCTAATTAAATGATTACATGTGTCATATTAGTATATTAAAATATCATTAAATGAACAATAAATGTTAAACATGTCACTATTTAATTAAGTAGGAGAAATTATAGGAACAAAAAGTAGAAGGATATTTAATTGGGATTTTCTAATAAGTGTCATAAGGGTACACATAAAAAATATTAATTATGAAAAATATTATCATAATTAAATTCGAAATACATTTATTATGGAAATTATTAATGCATTTCACATTTAGTTATGGTAATATTTCTTATAATTAATGTATTTTATAATTAATTATGATAATACATATTATCAATTAATGTTTCTTATATGTATATTAGAAAATACCTATTTAATTTCTCATAATAGGTGATCCTTCCACGGATCTTTTTGATTCACCCACTGAATTTTAAATGAAAATGTCAATTATGCCTATAATATGTATTTAGATTTTACAGTACAATTAGTTATTCAAAGGAAGGGGATTATTTGTAGCAAAACAATTAAAATATAATATGTCAATGCTGGTCCTTCTCCGGCGTCGCAATCTTCATCCAACGTTTGAACCACAATCTACCCCAATCTCTGATTCCTTTTTACGGCGATCTTCAGCCTGCAACTCCTTCCAACACTACTCAACTTGCTGGTAGTCCCCGATTATTGAGAGACGATTCATTGACTCCTTTTGAATAATTAGTTACATTTTAAAGGGCAAAATTGTCATTTTCCTTGTAATTCCGTGGATATATCAAAAACTGTCTTGGAAATATAGCACCCATAAATAAAGTTGGATGAAAATAACAGGTAACTAAGAAGGAATGATGTTTGTTGGGAAACATCTCTAGATATAACGTGGCTGAATTTGTGATTTCTTATTTAGATGACAAGGTAAAGGATGAGAATTGACTGATGTGGTATTTTCTATTAGTGGAAAGATGAATGAAAATTTGGTGAACGAAACTAGGCAAACATCTCAAAAAGATATTTTAAATTGATAGACTTGCTTCCGATATGTCTTTGGTTTATTTCCTTAATGTTTAAAAGGCATATCCATTTAAAAAAAATTAGGAATGCTCTTTAATTTATTTGGGTATTATAGCATTTCATATTATACCAATGTATATAAATTAATTAATTTTCTTGCAAATCTTATTACGATTTAGAATTATCAATATTGTTTTTCTTTCTCAACCATGGTGTCCATGGGTATTAACCTAATTATACATAAAATAAATTAATTTTCATTTAATTTTTATTGTAGAAATATGTTTTCACATGTTTAAACATGGATATCCTGAGTTTATAGTAAAATAAAATATCTGATTAGCTATATTGAAATCAACTTTTGATAATCCAGTCTTGGGTTGTTTATGAACGTATTATATAAACTTTTTAATGTTAATCTTAAAATGCATTATCCAATTTAGAACACCTACGTCAGACCTACATCGACACATGTGCCAAATTGTAATAAAAAAAAAAAAAGATGAATTCTGCTTCAACGGTTGGATGGTGACGATTTTTAAGAAGTTAAGGATTAAATGATCACAACTTGATGTGATCAAATGGCCATAAAACATAAACTTGAATGTCAAAATTCAATCTTGATGTGACCAAATGGCCATAAAACTTTAAGGATTAAATGGATTGATATCAAAATTCAATGTGGATGAATATTAAACAATTAAGGAATATGTGGAGTGCACACTTGTTTAATTTATTCTAGATTCAAAATAGACTGTCATTTAGGGACGAAGTCCCTAAATGAACGGGGGTCCGGGGGCAGCGCCCCTGGGAGCAGGGTCCAAGGGGCGGCAGCCCCTGGCGGGGTCCAAGGTTTTTGACTTTATTTTGACCTTTATTAAAATCTGTTTGGCGGGGTCCAAGGTTTTTGACCTTTATTAAAATCCGTTTTGATGACTGTTATTGGTTTTGACAGTTGGAGTAGTTTTTGGACAAAGAAAACTGCCTTGACAGTTTTCAGACAAATGAACTACTTAATCTTTTTGGTCATCATTTTTCTAGGTACAACAACAATCACGAAATTCATAACAACCATATTTTCTGTTTTTGCTCTCAATTTTGAGTCTTATCCGATTAAAGATTGAGAGTACCACCCAAATACTTTAGTCTGAAAGTGAAACCACATTTTTCAGAATTTCCAAGGCTATTTTTATCCCGATTTTCTTACAAAATCTACTTTCAACACTCCTCGTACCTCTAGCAGCATGACAAATCCACTCTGCTATCTTGTTTCCCCATTGTCGATTTCATGAAGATTTCGTTAAAAAAAATGTCCACTCTGCTATCTTGTTTCCCCATTGTCGATTTCATGAAGATTTCGTTAAAAAAATGTCCGGTTTGCATAATAGGGATGTGCAATGATGAATCCAAAATTTAAACTCACATGTGTGGAACTTAATTGAGGTGTCAAATATAATAGGTAAATAAAGTTTGCATTCAAGTTGTTTTATTTAATGTTTTTGCCTTTTTTGTGTATTTTTTTGTTTATTTTAAATGGCAAATTTGTAAAAATGACATGTTTCGTTGTAAAAAATATATGAACTTAATCCAAAAATATTTGGTGATGCAGTGGTTTAATTTTAGATCTTTTTATTGATTTTGGTCTCTCTACATTTAAAAACACAAATATGGCCTTATAATTTATATTTTTCATTTTCTTTAATTGTTGAAATATATAAATTAAACTATTTTTTTTAACTTAAAATAAAAAATAAATAAATAAATAACACAACACCCTCTCATCTTTATAGGAAGAGAAAAGCTCATTCATCACCATCACCATCTCCACCCTCCACCATCACCGATGACTAGAACCACCTCCGAAGGGCACCATTCTCGCCAGAGTTCACTATCGATTTTTTGTCTCTGTCTTTGATGGTCGAAAACTTTTTTTAGGGGTGAGTTCATTTCTCACCAGAAAATATAAACCTTTCATCTCCTTCACATGGCTGCTACGATCAACTCTACCACATGATGAACCACCACTACAAACCACCTTCATCAGCGTTGTCACCTTCCCTAACCATCTTCATCGGCGTCGTCACGTATCCTAACCACCTTCATCGATGTCGTCACCTACCCTAACCACACCATTGTCTTCTACTTCTTTTTTCCAGCTAGGATACATCAAACTCCCACCTCATACCTTCCTCATCTTCTTCAAGACAAATCCAAAAAAAGGTGCCCCTTCCCCCTTCGATTTACGATGTGTTGTCGGAAAAAACATGCTCGTTGGGTTGCACCTGGTTTGCCGCCACCACCACCTCTGCCATATATTCGTTTTCGCCAACATCGCCATATCTATAGGTGCGATGGTCGCCCATGAGGATGTAGATGGTCAACGTTTTGAATGAAGGATGAAGAGTGATATTGTCGGACTTGGTGATGACAGAGGGAGACGAACATTGGTGACGGTAAAGGGGCTGACTGGTGATTTTTGGTGATAGGATATATAGATCGGAGGCTTTAGAATATAGATCGAGGTTGTTGAAGGAGGTGGTGGTAGACTGTGATGAAATTCGAGGTGGTCGTGGATGGTAGTGACAGATGGAGAGGTGGGTTTTTCAAACAATGATGGCAGCCAAGAGCGAGTCTACATTTAACTAAGGTGGGTCCAATGACCCACCTATTTTTTTTTTTTTAATTTAACTAAAATTTCTATAGGAATATTTTAGTGACCTACCTTGCCTATAAAATTTTTGAATTTGTATAGAAAATTTTCTTTAGAAAAATTAGTGAACTATATGGTTTCCTATTCTAGAATCGCCACCAGTGGCGGCGACGTTGATATCTAAAAAATGCAGTTCCGACTAGGATAGCGGTGGTTCCGGCGAGGATGGCAACAACCTTACTCCTCTTGGTTGATCGGTGGTGGTGATGCTGGTATTCTCTTTTTGTGAGAATTAGAAAATGAAATGACTAATGTAGAGAGAGAGGGGGGGTGGAGTGGGTATGTTTTTTTTAAAATGAAGGAAATAAGAAATAAGTAAAAAAAAAAAAAGAATTATTGAAGTACATATTTGTCATTTCAGGTTGGGCCTGGACCAAAAGTACAACAAAATGTCAACCATAGGGACCAAAACCACATAAGATATCCAAAATTGGATCACTGATGCACCACCATATGTTTTTGGACCGAAACCACATAATTTTGACAACCATAAGGACCATTTTTGCAATTTTGTCTTTCTTAAAAAAATTGTTTGTTAACCACCCCCATGATACTCATAATCTTGATTTGTTTGATTCAAAAATTACAATAATGCATGCCTAATAATTTTATATTAATTTGGTTTAATTTAAAAATTATAATGATATCTATTAATAATGATAAAGCTATCTATCTAATTTTAGCAAATCAAGAAGTGTCAATAGACAACCGTATAACATCGCCCCTTTGGGAGTTTGTGGATTCGCCTTTTGGGTTTTAGATTGTCGATGGATTTAACACAACTCGCAACATCGAGAGAGGGATGATAACATGGATTTACAAGATTAAAGTATATAATATATTTTAGTGACATAAAGAGTCTAGCAGAGTATATCCAAAGTAGGGGTGGCAATGATATTCATCATGTCTACCATTAATTCATAACTAGTTATAAGACCAATGTATTACATGAGTTTATTTAAAAGAAAAATTAAATATAAAAATTTCAACATTTGATAAATTTAAATTTATAAGAAAAAATAGAAAAATATTGAATTATTAAAATTAAAGTGTTTTTTTTTTTAATTTAAACTGATAATTTAGATAAATAAACATAGGAAACTAATAAGATTTTAATTTAGAAAATTTGAAATTAGAAAATCAATTAATGATATTGATATACATTTATTACAATTAATACATTTAAATATCATATAGAATTTAATAAAAAAGAAAAAACCACAAAATGTCATGTGGAAAAAATTTAATAGAAAATAACTACAAAATAACATGTGGCAAAATCAATGAGATCATGCCATGTGACAAAAAAGTTATTTATTTATTAGGGAGGATCTTGCAAGCGTTAGGTCGCAAACTTGGGTTGCAAAACGGCTAGCGTGAAGTATGAGATGTGATAAGGTGAGATAAAGATATATAAATAAATCCACCCATCTATAAATAATTATGTTTTTTTAAATGATCGGATTGGAACGATCTTATATTGTTTCTTATTTGGTTCAGACATCATGTTATGCATCAAATTTTCGTGTTATAACTTTTAAGTATGTTCTTGTACTAAAAAACGTCGCAATCACCCCCAATCTAGCATGTTTATATACATGTATGTTTTCGTGCGCGCACACACAAACACATGGTGATCGTCGGTTTCTCGACAAAAATTCAAGAATTCTCAAATGATTTTCATAAAAAGTTTTTTCTTCATAATGGTTTTGATAAAATGATAAAATATTATTGCTTTGTTATAATTTTCTCTTAATATAAAGAACTTGGTTAAGATAATGCTTCGTATTGTAATAATCACTTAAATGATGAAAATGGAAGTTGCCATAATTTACCATTTAAACTATCACCAAATATTTATATATTTTGCAAAATGGTTTTGATTTGTTTTTTATTTTACGAAACTTGCTCTGCCAATAGTTTGTAATCTTGGAAGCGTTAGGTCACCAACTCGGGATGAAATTGAGGAGATGATTGCATAATAGCTAGCATTAAATCCGAGGTGTGTTAACGTGAGAAAAAGATATATAAATAAATCCACCCATCTAGACATAATTATGTTTTAAATGATCGGATTAGAATGATCTTATGTTGTTTCTTATTTGGTTTGGACATCCTGTTATGCTTCAGATTTTGTTATCTTGAGAGAATTAGAGAGATGAAGAAGGTAATGAACATGAATCAATAAATTCTCATTAAATGAAATGAAATAAGATCAACAACATATATATACAAAGAAGCAACAAAATAACTGATCTAACTAATCTATTTGGTAAATTACTAAAATACCCTCTTATATAACTAACTTCTAACTGACATTGTAAAGAGGAGTATGACGTGGCTCACACCCCCCCCCCCCCCACCCCACCCTCCCTTTCAAGCTTATAAGTATAAACGAACACCAAGCTTGTATACAACATTAGAGTGTTTCAAACCTTGAAGATTATTGGTAAAGATATGTGTGCGTTGCTTGTGTGTTGAAAATGGGTCAAATCAATCAAAATTACTTGAACTTGTTCTCGAACATAGTGGAAATCAAGTTCAATATGTTTGGTTCACTCATGGAAAACAGGGTTTGAAGCAATGTATATGGAAGCTTGATTGTCATATTTAAGAAGAAATGGTGTAATATTTTGGCACATCAAATTCTTGAAACAATCGACGTAACCAAGCCAATTCGACACATACATGTCGCATGGACACATACATGTCGCATGGATCTGTACTCAGCCTCTACTGATGATAAAGAGACAATCATTTTTTTTTGAATTTACATGAAATTGGTGAGCCTCCAAAAATGATGAAATAAACACAAATAGATCTTCGAGTTATGGGACAAGAAGCCGATTCGAAGTCATAGAAAGCTTCCATTTTGAATTATTGTAGATCGTTTAGATATAATGCTTGATTGATTGTTCCTTTTAAGTACTAAAGTACGTAGATAGTTACTTGAAGATGAGCTCGTGAAGGTGACTTGTTGAATTGACGAGAAATTGAAAAAAGAATGACAAATATGGGCGAGTATGTACAAGAAAGTTGAGTTTCCCACAAATTGTCTATAATTGTGGGATCCGACAAAGGATTCTCCATTACTGGTTGTAACTTGATATAGGATGGTGAAGGAGCGATTTTTGTGCCTTGTACAACATACTTTGTAGTAATTCTTTAATAAATTTTCTTTGATGAACAACCATACCACCTTCAATTTTGTTGAACTCAATTCCCAAAAGTATAAAGAAGAAGACCCGTATCCTTAATTTGAAATTTGTCATTCAAATAAGTCTTCAACTTTATAATATCTTCTATATCATTTCCAGCAACCAATACATCATTAACATAAATTGCTACTATGAAAATAGATGAAGAACTCTCTCAAAGCAACAGAAAGCTTGGAGTAGCATTTGCTTGGAGTAGCATTTTCTTGAGGCTTGTTTTAAGCCATAAAAAGAGACTTTTCAATTTGCAAACCAGAGATGGAGATGTCAATGAATAACCTATATGAAGTTTCATTTATACCTCTTCATGTAAATCCCCATATATAAATGCATTATTTACATCAAATCGATGTATGTCGTAATATTGTTTAACTAAAAGACCAATGAGACTTCTAATTGTTGTGAATTTAACAATAGCGAAAATCTCTCATGATAATATATGAATTCCTTTTGAGTGAAGCCTTTTGCCACTAATCTAGCTTTAAAATGTCCAACTTAGCCGTTTATATTTTATTTCACCAAAAAACACCATCCTTCTCAAAAGTGTAATTCTCTTTGAGGTAGTTTTGAGCCGTTTATAACCATACTTAAAAGTGTAAGGTCTTTTTATCAAATGAAGCAAGGATACAAGGGCTAAGTTTGACGAATCGTCCAGGGTTGTTCTTATAAAACCAGTTGTTCTCTCCTACAAAGACGAACCCATGACATAAAAAGGCTTACATCACATCCGGGAAAAGTAAACGGAGATCCGACGGTCGCATGATGGCGGAGCAAGCAGTAGCTGCAACGTGGCAGTCATGTAAAGTTCTTATGCTTGTTGATGAGTATGATGTAGATCACCGCTGCCATAAAATTGAAAAAAGCCGCAAACAAATTCCATCGGTTACTCTCATCACTTGCTCAATCGGAAACGGTGAGTCGATATCCGAGATTTTTCACCCAAATCATTCACTAGATTATCTTCTTTACTAATTTAGTTGCTATCGGATGTGATTATTGCCTGTTGTTTAATTGATTAGTTACCTGATTGAACTTTTTATGTTATGATGGCATTTTCAAAATGAGATCAATCAGAAATAGTATCATAACTCATTGATCGCTGATATGCATTTTGCTTCCTCAATTTTTAGAAGTTATATCGCAAATATTTGTGCAATTTCCTTTCAATTGTGGGCCACTCAAAGAATGCTTAGATTCTTTCTATAGTTCTTAATTTCTTTGTGCTTTATTGTTTATGTTAGTTAATACCTGTGGGAATGATAAAGATTTGCCTTGTAATAGAATAAAAAGTATCATCAGCCAATGTACTAAGGAAAGTAGTGGCAGATTGAGGGTTTGTAGATACAATTAGGAATAGAGAAATTAAATATCCTCCTACTTTTGTTCCTACAAATCCTCCTACCAAATTAAATGACGACATGTAACAAAATGCTATTCTATGAACTAAATAAAACGATTAGTGGAATTGAACTCGTTAAGATATGTTTGCATAAATCCTATCAACTAATTACAAAGATCTTCATCCCCAGTGAAGGTTTTGTTAGTATTATGTATAAACAAGAGTCTTTTCCGGATTCAGATAGATCAAAAAGTGTTGAAGAAAACTCATAAAATCATACCTTATATAACAAATGACTTATATATGTTGTAAGCATACATGTAACAGCAGTATATGTCTACAGAATCACAAACTTGTATGAACTGTAAAATTTATAAAAACTTGCCTTTTTGTAATATGAATGATTCCATTTTCATGAGATTAGCTAGATACGATGTGTGGGCTCATAAAGCATGATGTAAGCCCTCGTTTAAGCAGTCCTTGCTTAGGAAACGTTTTGTAGGATTACGTGTGCGGAGCTTTTACGTCCGATAAACTAATAAAATTTCCTCTTTTGTAGCTCGGTCTAAAGATAGAAATGGATATTGAATTATTTCTTCCAGAACCAAAACCTCAAGTGAGATACTATGGAGCTGCAGCACGTGTTAGAGGTCGTGCACTTGCAAAAATACTTGAGTTCACTGCTAGTAGACACTTCTACTTAGCTGAAATCGAATTGCCTCAGGTGCAGTTTTGTAATGGTAAGTTGTACTTTCTCAAAACAAAATAAAAAAAAGTTTTACATTCTCAACAGACACCGTATCAAAGTTCCACTTCCAATGCGGATTGGACACTGCAATGCTGGAAAGGCATTGTGACAATTCTTAGGTTGATGGAAAAACAACAAAAACTATTTGACAGTAAATGCAAAAGGGCAACCATATATCTTGTTGGGAAAATGGTACCGAAGATTCGCAAAAACACGCCCAATGACAAATAATTGAGAAAATTGACAACAATGGAAAACTCTAAAACCAGCGAAAACCACAATCCCCTAGAGAAAAATTCAATATATGACAAATTATTACAATCACATAAACAAATTTTAAATGCTAAAGGAAAAATGCAACCATATATCTAACGGTGAAATTTTATGATTGCTATCAGGTAGAATATTAAAAGAATTAGCTTTACCATTCAAAAAGGTTTAGCGGCACAACTTGTTACTCGTTTGTCATCTCAGTCATTGTACGATGACAATTGAAAAATAAATAAAGAAAGAAAACTACTTTTAATTAAAAAAAAAAAGAATATTAAATTGGATTGTAAATAGTCATGGTGAGGTGACAATTGAAGGGCGGATAACACCCGCTGCAATGTTTGCAAATACACCAATTGGGCGTAAAACAAAGCGAATCAAGTTATGCCCAAGTGGGACATGGGGCATGTCCTTCTACTTCCCTGGCCTTGTTGACTGGTTGACCTGTGATATCTTGTTCACTTCAAAGACTGTAACTGAAATTACAGTTATGAAAGCTATGCCTATAGCTGTTCCGCCAATTGTTCATAATCAGGATGAAATTGAAGAGATGATTGCAGAATGGCTAGCGTGAAATCTAAATCTTTGTTGGTGTGATAAAGATAGATATATAAATAAATCAACCCATCTAGATATGAATATGTTTTAAGTGATCTTATGTTGTTTCTTATTTGGTTCGTACATCATGTTAAGTTTCAGATTTTCGTGTTATAATGTTTGGATTAAAAACATAGCAATTACTCCAATCTAGCATGTTTATATACAGACACATTTGTGCACGCTCACACATAGAAACACACATGCATGTTGACTGGTCCGCTTCTCTGCAGGGGTAAAAATTGAAGAATTCTTGAATGGTTTTCATGATTTTTTTTTCTCTTTATAATGGCTTTTTCTATAATTAAAATGATAAAATATTAGTGTTTTTTATAACATTTGTTTTTAATATAAAGATGTTAGTTAAGTTAATGCTAAATATTGTAATAACCACTTAACTGATCAAAATGGGAGATGCCGTAATTTACCATTTAAACTATCACTAAATAATAGTATTTTGCAAAATGGCTTTTGAATTTGTTTTTGATTTTACGATATTACTTTTCTCGTAATTTTCAAAAAACCTGTTATTATGCAAAATTAATAATATTCTGGTGAAATGATGTCTTTCTCCACGAGGATCTCTCATTAGTGTATAGCGGGCTTACTTGAGGAGGTACTTTGTACAACAAGAAGCCATGGCAGGTGCCATTGGTGACAAAAACTAACTTATTAGTCAAATAAAACACGATATATGGAAGGATTATGAAAAAAAAAAAAAAAAGTTATTGCTATGTGGGAGGAAATTATATCACTGTATGAAGACAAGGAACTAATATCCGGCAGGAGAATTGAAGGTGCTATTCACAACTATGTCTAAGTATCTCATGACGTAAAAATGTATTTAACCTTCTTGCCTTGACCAATTTCATCCAAGTTCTTGATGAAAGATAGCAAAATAGGAAGGCATGACAGACTAAAGGATGGGCGAACAAATTTAAGCTTTATAAATGTTTGACGTAGGTCTTTATAAACTTTTGGTGTATGTATTTCCTTTTTTAAAAATTTGAGCATTATAAACTATGCTTTTTTTGGTAAAATGTTTAAGTTGTAAAAAATATAATCAACACATTTCTGTAATTCTTGTGTTGCTTCCAAAAGCGATTTAGTACAAGGAAAAAGTAACTATTCAAGAAACAAAATCACCATAAAAGAAAGAAAAGTAGGTTCTGAGATCTTGTTTGGCAAATAATTTTCCGTTTTTTTAACGAGTAAAAGGAAAATACAAATACAATTGATGAGTTTTTTACCTTGAATTAAAAGATGATGTCATGTTCACCGGAATCTTCTTGTGTAGTTTAAAACCTCTTAAATACTTATAGCTTAGGAACTCGCAATTGCCTTGTGTTGATGACAGCTCCAAAAGGTTAAAGATGAAGTCTTCTAAAAAAGGGTGGAGATATATAAGAGAAAGAGAGCGGAACGTTGATCATGAGTTTGTACCAAAGAAATTATGGTCATACCGAAGTTTAGATAGCAACAATATCATTTCATTTAATTTAGAGTAAATTAAACAAATGGTCCTTGTGGTTTGAGTAATTAGCATGTTTGGTTCTTAACTATTGTTTTTTTTAACTCGGACAGTCCTCGAAATATGTTTTTGTTGTTTCTTGGTCCCTACGATACATAAAAAGACTACATTGACCTTATTATTTTTTTATTTAATTAACGTGTTATTATTACTATTATATATAATTTACTGAAACTAAAATGGGTCCACATTCATCCTCTTCTGCCCTTCCCTCTCACCTTCTACTTTCCCTCAACCTTCCTCCCATTGCTTGCAACTTCATAAAACCTCCGACAACCACCACTACAAGAACTCCATTGATTGAAGGTGAAAGAGAAACAAATCCCCCTTCACCTTCATCTTCTATGGAAAACCACTCGCTAGAAACACCAAACATAAACATAAATAAATAAATAAATAAACCCACCAAAAATTCACTCACTGAAAAAGCCACTTGTCGGGAAACCAATTTCCTTCCTCTTATTTGGCAAGAATGCCTCCCTAACCTGTCCTTTCTCGCCTCCTTGGTCTAACTTGGAACACATTGATCTTCATCTTACCAAGAGTTCATGAACCAGGAAACCAGAAATCAATGAACGATTTGAGACAGTTCACAACCTCATATTTTCTAAACAAAAAAAAAACACAAACTAAAGATGAAATTGAAATCTATTGTGTACATAATCTGAGATAGTTCCTATAAATCACAACCCCATGGATGATTAAACCATAGAACTCCCCACATGCTTTGGATGCTTCTCAATTGTACGCACAATCTTTTTAAACATAAATCGATTTCAAATTGCACAAAGATTAGAAAAAACACCAACCCCCTTCTCCTTCGACAATGAGTAGATTCAAATGGGGATGAGAGTTTCAGGGCCCATTGAGTGATAGAGAGGCGGAGTATATTAACTGGTTGTAGACGTATTGAGAGATTCGGCCTCGTCGAAGCTCCCTAGTAAGTTTTTTGGGCGTCATTTGCTTTAAAGTGAGATATAGAGAGGCATAGTAGAGAAACATATTAGTTCGACGAGTGAAGACGGGAAGGAGATAGAGATGGAAGGTTTTCCATTTCTGTTGTTTTATGTTGTTTCACAAGAGGTCGATGTATCTAGGTAGGTCTACTTGAGGTAGAATGGTGGTTCTTGTACTTTATCTTAGAGTGATATACTTTGTTAGTTTTATAAAAATAAAAAATAAAGAAATACCAAAATTTAAAACAAAATACAAAAAATATAATAAGGGTAATATAGTCTTTTTAACTTGGCCAACGACCAAAGTGCAATGCCCGAAAATTCAGGCTAGACATTTAAAATATAGTAAATAATCTTAGCTAAATATGTGATGGTCGTAATGAGTATCTCGTAAATATAATGAGCGCCTAAAACTGACTTTGTATGAGGAAGTTATGATTTTTCAAAGTTTCCGCACAGCAATGTGGACACAAAAATCGAAATTTAAATCGGTTGAGTATTAGTCAAAACAATCTAAACGGGAGTCAAATAACTCATAAATATGAACCCGTTGATATAAAGACAATCGAGAACAGAGTTCATATGAAAGTGTTATGATTTCTACATGTACTTTAACATTATAATCTCTATTGAAATATGAATTTAGAATGGAGTAAGAATCAGCTATTAGGATCTACAGAAAAGTTGTAGAGCTTGTCAAGGGGATTCCAGGGATATATAGAACATCGAAAACGGAGACTGGGTGACGTGGCCCGAGGAGTTCGCGACATGTGAATCAACAAGACGCTGACATGTGTCATTTTCTAGAAGCAATGAGGTATATCACCAGGGCTGCAACACGTGGCGGAAGACGGCTGGACTAACACACTCAATAGGCATGGTGTGCCTCCTGTTTGTGCGCAGCGCCCGTCTGCTCAGCTACATGAACCTCTCGAAATTCACTTAGTTTTCCTCACCATTTACTCCAGAACCCTCTGGAAACCTCCCACCATTTGAATCAAATTTTTTGGAGCTTCTAAATACTTTAGTGGGGCTCTAGCGTGTTTAGGAGTCCGACGAAAAGAAGTGTTCGGGTCAGAGTCCTGCCCGCGTAATTTTTCAGTTTTCGCTAAAATTTATGTAAGTTAACTTGCACTTACCTTGCTTCAAGTGTAACTTATGTTTAAGTTCATTATCATTATTATGAACCTATAAATAAGATTTATCAGTGATTTCATGTGATAATATTGATTGATCTGCTTACATGAATGATGTCTAGACTAGATTCAGTTAGGTATTTAAAGTGGGATTTCCAAACAGTATACTCTATATACCAAACGGACCCTATCTCAAATATGATCTTACCTGGTTATTCATTATTTGATATATCTTGATGTACACATTGGGATTAGTGATGAATCTAGACTATCATTAATCACGAGGAATATAAGACTGAGACTTAGTGATATAAATACCTAGGTCACATCAAAGGAAAAGTTGAGGTGTTAGGTGATGCTCTGCCTAAATCACAAGTTATCAACTTTTAACAAGTGAGTGCATAATTTCTTTCGTCTTACACATAGATATGAAGTATTTATATAATTAAGTGTTATATGTGTCTATTATCTGTGATTAAGACCTTCGGTGTTAGCAGTGGCGGAGCTTCGATCTTTCATTTGGGGGGGGGGGGGGGCGAAAATATAATTTGTATAAAAATTAGGGAACAAGGGGCCATAGTCAAAATTTTGTATTTTTGGGCCTAATATGTATAAATCTTAAAGTATAAGGACTATTTCCGTCAAAAAAATATGGGGGGGGGGGTTATATAAGATCCGCCCTTGTGTGTTAGATGAAACTATATAAGATGATTTTATTTAACCATATATATGTATTTTCATACTTATAATATATTGGATAGTGAAGGGTGATGAGAGATAAGAATACTAATGGGAGCTAATACCTTTTTAGTACTATTGTACCAGCGATGTAATCAGCTAGTAGGGTATTGATGACGACCACATACTATTCTAGATAAGTATGGTGAAACATGGACAAACTTGCAACATGTATATGTTTATGATCCATATATGGGTAGGTTTACAACCTGTAGGTGTTAATCAATCATACGCGGATAGGTTTACAACCTATAGCCTATAGGTGTTAATAAATTATATGCAGACAGGTCTACAACCTATAGGTGTTACTGAACTGTACATGGGCAGGTCTCCAATCTGTAGATGTTATGGAACCACATACCGATAGAACTACGACTTGTGGGTGTGAATGAACTATTCATATGGGTACTTTATTCACCCCATGATTGTCTATTAACACATATTTTTAAGGAATCTCTGTGGTAGTATTGTTTACTCAGATATCCTTTAAGATATATCCCTTGAGATCATCCGTTTAAGATCGGGGGGTGAGAATAATGAGAATGGGTAATCGGCTTGTTTGTTTAATGCAGAATATATAATTAAAACAAATTAATTATATTATTATAGGTGGAAAACTCTATGTGCTCACCAGGCTCCCAAGCTTGAACCACTCAGTTTCTTTGTATCACAGGTAGCGGTACAAAGGTACATAGATAGTAATGTTTAGATCTGATGAGAGATTAGTAAGGCCTCTAATGACTATGTTTATGCTTATGCTTCTTGTATCAGTTATAACATCCCAAGTTTTTAATAATCAATGAAAAACATTTCTTCGGAAATACTTTTCATGAGACAAATTTTAAATTTACAAAGAATACTTTGTTCTAGAATAAGCATAAAGAAAAATGTCTTTTCAGACTGTGAAAATAGGGATGTCACACAAAGACGCGATAAAAGCATACTCTAAGGACTGTCTAATATTTAAAAAAAATTAGGGACTAAACACGCAATTCTCCAAAACCACATGGACCATACGTGTAGTTTACTCTTTAGTTTAGAAGACCTATGACGTCAAAATTACATGGACCCACATGGCAAGTTCCAACCGAGAAACCAGATGGAACCTTCTTCAATGGCTAGATGGTGACAATTTAGGGACTTTAAGATTTAGGTTATCACAATTTAATCTTCATGATTTTCGGTCGCAAATCGGAAACTAGAATGGTCATGTTTAGAGTAAAGTGCAAATTTGGTCCTTATGGTTAGCTAAAAATTTTCATTTTGGTACAAAAAGTTTTAGACTAGCACCACTAGTTCGAAAAAATGATTTTTACTGTGGTTTTGGTCCCTAACAATTTTAAAATAACTTGAAAGTACAGTTAATTATGCCCTTAATATTTTATTTTTTTTGTTTTCTATATATTGAAACATTTTAAAAAATAAAAAATAAAATATTACCTACCCTACCAACCTTTGCCCTTTCTCTCACATGCTACAAGAATCATCTTCCTCCCGATGTTAACAAAACTCACGTTCTAATGAAATAAAAAACATTTTTTTTTTAGATTTGAAGAATAAAACTCTTGATTTTTCTAGATTTGCAAACTAAACTTAAGAACAACTAGATTTATAACTGAAAACAATAAGTACATTACCGGATTTGTAAAACTACAAGAGCTAAATACCATGTTCGTAAAACCCTAGCATTCTCATATACAAAATTAAGAAATTGACACAGATCTCATTGTCGAGCGTCAGATTCATTGCCACCCTTCTAGTTGTTGAACGCCCGAGACATTGTCGTCCTTATCATTGCAGAACGTCGGAGTGGCACTTTGCCATTCTTGGTTCATCTTCTCTGGTTGATGAAACATGAACCCTAGTATCGCCAGCCTTCTAGATCCAAAATCGTCTTTCTTACCCCAAAAATGAACCTAACATTGTCTTCATTGTAACCATTTTTCGTCATACAAAAAGATAACATGAAGATTTGAAAACCTTAGGTTTGTTAGTTCGGAAAACAAATGGCGTGAAGACGGTGGTGCTCCGACGAGATGATGGAGCTCCATCAACAAGGTGCGGCTCCGGTAAAGATCCAAACGAAAACAATTGATGGATGTCCGAAAACAATATGGAGAGATGGGGGAGAGAGAGATAGAGATAGAGAGAGAGAGAGAGAGTGTGTGTGTGTGTGTGTGTGTGTGTGTTAAACGAGAGAATCGTGGGTTGGGTGGGTTAGTAGGAGGTGGGGTGAAGGCTGACATTGTCTGTTTTGTTTTTTTTTTTTTTTTTTTAATTTGAGAAATATTTGAATAATAAAAAATTGAAAAAAAAAAAACAATAATTGTGAAATAGTACTTTCAACTCATTTCAAAATTACAACCGATCAAAACCAAAATAAAAATCAGTTTTAGATCAATGGTGTTAGTTCAAAACGTTTAGAACAAAAATAGCAATTTTTGGGTTAACTATATGGATAATTTTTACAGTTTTGTCTCAATTTTATCGATAATCGTATTGTTAACATTAGCTTCTTTATGAGTCAAATATGCTTTTACCACTATCCACTTTTCAATCTCGTCTTTCCTTGTTCGTTTCTCGAAGATTTCATTACAAAGTGTTGATTTAATCATGGGGGTGTGTTTTTTTTCTAAGTTTATGGATGTGTGTTTTTCTATGTTTATGGACTCACTATTGAGACTTTTAGATTGCCGATTGGTATTAGACAAGTTACACAACATTAGAGATGGATGATAACAAAAGTTTACAAGATTCAAGTATATATAATGGGTTTCGTTTCGTGACACAAACATTTTGAAATAATATCAAGGCCATGGTTTTCAACAACTCAAGATTTATTTTAACCAAACACATTTACAAACTAATTTTATACCCTTCTCAAAAGTGTGATTCTCTTTTTGAGCGGTTTATAACCATACTTAAAAGTGTAAGGTCTTTTTATCAAAGGAAGCAAAGCTATAAGGGCTAAGTTTGACAAATCGTCCACTCGTTTTTCTTATAAAACCAGTTCAGTTGTGCTCTCCTACAAGAAGACGAACCCATGACGTAAAAAGGCTTACATCAAATCCGGGAAAAAGTAAACGGAGATCCGACAGTCGCATGATGGCGGAGCAAGCAGTAACTGCAACGTGGCAGTCATGTAAAGTTGTTATGCTTCATGATGATAAAAATGCAGATAACCATCAAAGCTGCCATAGAATTAAAAAAAGCAGCAAACAAATTTCACCGTTTACTCTCATCACTTGCTCAATCGGCAACGGTGAGTCCACATCGGAGCTTTTTCACCCAAATCGCTCACTAGATTATCTTCTTTACTACTTTTGTTGCTATCGAATGTGATTATTGCCTTTTGTTTAATTGATTAGTTATCTGAATTGAACTTTTCATGTTATCGCGTACAGTCTATGTGCATTTTCAAAATGAGATCGATCAGAAATAGTATTATAACTCATCGATCGCTGATGTGCATTTTGCTTCTATAATTTTTAGAAATGTTTTGGCGAATTTTGTGATTTTTTTTCATATGTAGCTAACTCAAAGCACGCTTAGATTCTTTCTGTAGTTCTTAATTTCTTTGTGCTTTATTGTTTATGTTAGTTAATACCTGTGCGAATGATAAAGATTTGTCTTCTAATAGAATCAAAAGTATCATCAGCCAATGTACTACGGAAAGTACTGTTAGATTGAGGGTTTGTAGGTACAATTAGGAATAACATGTAACGAAATGCTATTCTATGAACTAAATAAAACGATTAGTGGAATTGAACTCGTTAAGATATGTTTGCATAAATCCTATCAACTAATTACAAAGATCTTCATCTCCGGTGATTGAAGGTTTTGTTAGTATTATGTAAAAACAATTCTTTTTCAGATTCAAATAGATCAAATAGTAGGAAATATTTTCTCCAGAATAGTCAAGTGTTAAAGAAAACTCATAAAATTAATCATACCATATATAACAAATGACTTATAAGAGGAGTATGTATCTAGAGAATCAAAAACTTTTATGAACTCTAAAATTTATAAAAACTTGCCTTTTTGTAATATGAATGATTCCCTTTTGATGAGATTAGCTAGAAACTAAAAATTAAACCATGGCATAAGCCCTCGTTTAAGCGATCCTTGCTTAGGACACGATATGTAAGATTAATAAAATGTCCTCTTTTGTAGCTCGGTCTAAAGATAGTATTGGAAATGGAAGTGTTTCTTGCTGAACCAAAACCTCGAGTGAGATACTATGGAGCTGCAGCAAGTGTTAGAGACCCTGCACTTGCAAAAATACTTGAGTTCAGTGCTAGTAGTCACTTCTACTTAGCTGAAATCGAACTGCCTCAGGTGCAATTTTGTAATGGTAAGTTGTACTCTCTCAAAACCAAATAAAAAATATATAGTGTTACATTCTCAGCAGTATCTTAGTTCCACTTCCACTGCAATGCTGGAAAATGGTCCCGAAGATTCGCAAAAACGCGCCCAATGACTAAGAATTGAGAAAATTGACCACAAGAATATATGTGGAAAACTCTAAAACCCGTAAAAACACAATCTTCTAGAGAAAAACTCACTATACGACAAATTATTACAATCACATAAACAAATTATAAATGCAAATGGAAAAATGAAACCATATATCTAATGGTGAAATTTTATGGTTGCTATCAGGTAAAATCGATTGGAATGTGAATAGGCATGGTGAGGTGACAATTGAAGGGCGGATAACACCCGCTGCAATATTTGCAAATACACTTGGACGCAAAACAAAGCGAATCAAGCTATGCCCAAGTGAGCCATGGGGTATGTCCTTCAACTTCCCTGGCCCTGTTAGATGGTGGACGGCTTATGTCGAGTTTACTTCGAATACTGTAATGGAAGTTACAGTTATGAAAGTTGCGCCTATGCAAGTTCCGCCAATTGTTCATAATCAGGATGAAATTGAAGAGATGATTGCAGAATGGCTAGCGTGAAATCTAAATCTTTGTTGGTGTGATAAGGTGAGATAAAGATAGATATATAAATAAATCAACCCATCTAGATATGAATATATATATATATATATATATATATATATATATATATATATATATATATATATATATATATATATATATATATATATATATATATATATATATATATATGTTTTAAGTGATGTTATGTTGTTTCTTATTTGGTTCGGATATCATGTTAAGTTTCAGATTTTCATGTTTAAGTATGTTTGGACTAAAAACGTAGCAATCACCCCAATCTAGCATGTTTATATACATCCATATTTTGTGCGTGCTCACGCATACCCATAAACACACATGGTGACCGGCCAGCATCTCTGCAGGTGCAAAAAATCAAGAATTCTTGAATGGTTTTCAGGAAAAGTATTTATTTATTTATTTATTTAACGGCTTTCTATAAAATGATAAAATATTAGTGATTTTTTATAACATTTGTTCTTATATAAAGAAGTTAGTTAAAATAATGCTAAATATTGTAATAATCACTTGGAAGTTGCCATAATTTACCATTTGAACTATCACCAAATAATCATATCTTTTGCTAAATAGTTTTTGAATTTGTTTTTGATTTTACGATACAACTTTTCTCGTAATTTACAAAAAACCTTATGCAAAATTAATAATATTTTTATGAAATCATGTTTAATTTCTCCAACGGATCTCTCATTCATGTATGGTGGGTTGAGGAAGGTACTTTGTACAACAAGAAGTCATGGCAGTTGCCATTCGTGACAAAAACTAACCTATATATTAGTCAAATAAATATGGAAGGA
This sequence comes from Lactuca sativa, assembly GCF_002870075.4. NCBI lineage: Eukaryota > Viridiplantae > Streptophyta > Magnoliopsida > Asterales > Asteraceae > Lactuca > Lactuca sativa. The sequence continues at coordinate 63,086,031 of NC_056631.2, read as the reverse complement.
TTATGAAGAAAAAAAAAAAAGAACTAGTTGTTGCTATGTGGTAAGCCAATATGCTAGAGGATTCTGTGAAAGTATGATTAAAAACGAGAGCTTAAGAATGTCATCCTCTTCTGTAGAGGAATAGCCGTTTTTATATTAAACAAGATTAGAGTTTTATTAGGGTTGGACCGTCATTAGTTGCTTTAAAAGCAAGTAATATTAATCCGGATTTAATAAAGATTTAGGGTTACCAAAACTTATGAGTTTCATTAGTTTTACCATAATCACCATCAAGAAATTGAATTTTTCACTATGTTCCCAAATGTAAAATTCGGTGAGGTTTTGGGGCGCTGCCCTTATACCCCGTTAGGGGCGCTGCCCCTATACCTCGCCAAAGGGGCGCTGCCACCGGACCCCCGACTATTCGTCAAACCAGCTTCTAATTCAATCTTATACATGCGTACACTTCGCACAACTTCATACATATATTAGAGTACAAATTATGAAGCCCCTTAGCTCACGTGTTAGTTCTAATTACTTAAAATGACATGGTGACACTAAAATCATCAACAGTGTTCTCCTACAATAAGACGAACCCGTGACGTAAAAAAGCCTACATCACATCCGGGAAAAGTAAACGGAGATCCGACGGTCGCATGATGGCGCACTACAAGAATAAGAACCTATAGCGACGAGATCTATAGGGACGACATTTGTCGTTGCTATTGGCTACCTATAGGGACGACATCTCGTTGCCATAGATTTGATGATTTTTTTTTACTTTTGAGGCTACAGCGACGATTTCTCGACTCAGTGTGTTAAGCGGGAAAGGATGTGTGTTTAGCGCGCCCTTCACGGAAATAAAGCTCGGACGTTGATAGCTATAGGGACGACTTGTCGTCCCCATAGCTTTCTATGCCCAACATTAGAAGAGCATCCCCTTCGTTTATTCATGCACGCTCAATCATCAGTCTCTCTCTCTCTCTCTCTCTCTCTCTCTCTCTCTCTCTCTCTCTCTCTCTCGATCGACAATTCACCCCTGGGCCCTGGTGACTTCCTCACCTCCTACTCCCGGCAAATCTTCTTACTAACTCTCAATCCTCATGTTAGTTGCTGAAGACCACCGACGATTAGCTTCAATGCCGACGATTCTAACTACCTGCTTCATTTTCACCTCCTGTTACAAATTCTAAATAATAGATGCCCCACTCCGGCGACCTAGGTTAGTGTTCAATTATTAGGAGCCTCTTCATTTCATTCTCTACAAATCAGGCTTTCAGACTTGGGAGTACATGTATTCTCCTTTCATTTCAGACATTCGTAATGATTCTATAAACATGGAACAGTTGTGAATTTACATTTAATTCAAATGAAGAGTAGCCTTTTGATTTTATGTTTTTGTTTACAGGTACTCTGGTTTTATAGTCAATGAAGTGGATTTAGATGGAAATGTTGTACTTTTGACTTCCTTAGATGCACCAATGGAGGTCTGTTATCATCTAATTCACAATCATATCCATTCATCCTTACATCTGACTTTAACGGTCTACATTTTTTCGATTCAGACAGCAGAGGAACATGAATCAAAGACTACAAATCAACAAAATGGTAACCATTTTAGTGAAATTGAATCGTTTAGAGCCCTAGTTGGTGACTCTGATGCCAACTCCCTGAAGGAGTTTATAGATAAGATAAATTCAAATGATGAAGATGGAGTTATAGTTACCAATACCTCCATTGTTCTTTCTCCAAGTTCTGATAAAGTTCATCGAACAGTAGGAATCTCTCTTATCAATGTTTCTTTTCATCAATTATAGCTAATCAATAGTATGTGTATGTGTAATTTACTAATAATTTGCTCCCTTCAGGCAGTTCATGATTTTTTTTAAAGAGAAACTCAAGTTCTTGGTTACAGACACAGTAGATGGACCTAAATCCTCATCAAATGCATACTTACATGTCTGCTTCAGGTTCTTTTGTTGATATCCTTTTTCTTTCATTATTAGTATACTATCCAAAGATACTTCGCATGTAAATCAGCAGTTAACAAGAATTATGTTACTCTGATTGTGTTGTAGATCCAGTCTCTTGTGTGTTTGCAACCACCACTCATGACCATCGTATTCATCTTATAGCACAGGACAGGTGCTTCATCATAGCATGTGCTTTGGTCTTGATTTATATCATTGAATCTTTATATTAGTCATTATTATTATTCATTTCATGGATAATAATTGTGGTATTAATTTATTAACACTTGATTGATTCAACATGGAATTACAGCTATGTTGCACATATCGAGCATATGACGCCATGGATGAAACAACTGTTGCCTTCTCAATTGGTGTCAACCCCTCAGGAACAAAGTAAGCTTATATTATTTTGAAGGACTACAACACATTTTCTTTCATCTTTATTTTATTTGTTTCTTATAGAACCATACATTCCTTTCTTTCTGTTACAACATTGTACTTAAAAAAATCAACAATGCCATAATTGGTTAGACTTTTCAAAGTATAATTTCTTAATAAGAAAAAGAAATGAATGAAAGTTTGTTTCTATATAAATATTAACTTATTTGATTCAGGATATTTGTTGGATACAACAAATCCATCAGGATATTTGATATTCATCGCCCTGGTAGAGATTTCCAACAACATTCAACCATCCAAGGAAACAAGGAAGGACAATCAGGTTGGTGTGGTTAATTACAAGGGTATTTTGGGTATTTCACTAATAATGAGCTTTATTCCTTGCTCTCAGGTATCATATTATGAAATGCCTTTTCTCCAAGTCATACGGGGATGCTTGCTACAGGGTCATACAGGGATACATAGAGAAGATAATATGGAGCTCTTATATGTCCTACATGGTCAAGAAGGTGGGGTTACACATGTAAGTAAGCCAGCTATATATATATATATATATATATATATATATATATATATATATATATATATATATATGTTTATATTTAATCATGGTTTAAAAAATGACCATTTTACCCTCAGGTTCAATTCTCCAAAGATGGGAATTATCTTTGGAAAATAATGAAAGAGGCAGAGGTAATAAGAAGAGGAAAGGAAGAGATGAGACTCCTTATGACAGTAGAGGTTCAGATCCAGCATCTTGGAAAGTTCCTCAGGTAGTGTCTATTATAGCAACATACATTCATATATTTGTTTATTATAGCATCCTATTTCCTTTCATTAATGACAATGTTTTACTTTTGAAGCTTTATATTCTTTATTAATGACAATGTTTTCAAATATTCATCTCCAGATTTCATCTTTGTAAGGAAAACAAGGATACACAACGTAAGGAAGACAGAAGGGCAAGATTGCAGGTATGTTGAGACTTGAGACATATGCTCTTACTTCTTATGCAATATAAACATTTTAATGACAATTTTGCCCTTTTTGTATATAGGCACAGTTCTCATAGATGCGTCCAATTGCAATGGCGCCAGCTGTAGCACCATGTATGCCAATGTATTCACCTGGTGGGCCAGGTTTAGGTCAACAAATATTCTATGGTCAAGCTCAGCCTACATTCATTCCTCCACAGGTAATAACATTTAATAAAAAATATTCTTTTTATTATAATCATGTTTCAAGATTTTTCATGGTGTTGAATATTTTGTTCTTGTAAAGATCTTTTCAAAACTAAACAACTTTTTTTTAAAACCATGTACAACCTGGATTTGGGTATCAACAGCAACTCGTGCCAGGTATGCGTCCAGGTGGCGCCCTAATGCCAAACTTCTTCATGCCAATGGTGCAGCAAGGTCAACAAGTTCAACACCCAGGTGGCAGGCGTGCTACTGGTCTAGGTTAGCAAAACCAGCAGCCTATACCCCTAATGCAGCAACATGTTAGAATTCCAACCTCTTTTAAAAAATTTTCAGTGATATTAATAATTAAATTAATTAATTGAGATTGATTACAACAAATGAATAACAGATGATGCGTTGAGAGACACTGGAATCACAAATGAATTCCAATCTTCATGGGAGGATGTACCGTTACCCCTGGACGGAATGTTTCGGATGGTTCCATGACCGGAATTGGAGGTGGGGGAATGGTTTCTGTTCCGTATGACATGGGTGGAATGGCATTGAGAGACACTGGAATCACACAACCCATTCCGATTGGTGCGTTGGCTTCTGCACTTGCTAATGCTTCCCCCACAAAACAGAGAACGGTATATGTTGCAGTTGTGAAACACTTGGAAACTGTCGCAAGGGTAAACCTGTCATTTTATTTACTTGTGGATTAACTTAAACATTGCAAGTGTATATGTTGACTCAGAATGTGTTTATATGTGCAGACTGAAGTAACTTCCATTAAGGAAGAAGCAGTGAGCATGATTCTTGATCCAAGGGATGGTGATATTCTTTTAGTTTCTGATATCATCATTTAAATTTATTTTTATAAATTGAGATAGAAATGTCATATGATTATTTGTTTTCTTTAATGTAAGTTTTTGATTACATTATATTTTTAATAATATAAAAGTTATTAATTATATTTGTAATAATGTAGTGTTTTGAGATTGTATCGAATATTAATGTTTTGCAGTTAAATTTACCATTTTATATATTTTGTAAATTTACTGTTTTAGCAATTTTGTGATATGAGAACTGGGAAATTATAGAGAAAAAAAAGCAGCTGTATGGGCATACCTATAGAGACGACATGTCGTTTCTATAGGTGGATCTATAGAGACGACATGTCGTCTCTACAGATGCATCTACCACCACGACACGTTGTCGCTAAGGGCTAAGGTGAGTCGATTGTATCTCTATCTATGGAGAGGACATGTTGTGTTTATACGTATACCAATAGAGACGACATGTCGTCTCTATAGCTTCATTTATGGAGACCAACAACGTATAGCGACAAACCAAAACAGAACGACATGTCGTCTCTAAAAGATACCTATTGCGACGATATTTATAGCGACGACCAAAAATATCTATTGCGACGGGGCTATGAGGACGAGAGCTGTAGGGACGACATGTCCTCCCGGCCACCTATAACGACGACATTTTTAACCTATAGAGACGACATTTGTCGTCCCTATAGGTCCCGTTTCTTGTAGTGGCGGAGCAAGCAGTAACCGCAACGTGGCAGTCATGTAAAGTTCTTATGCTTCGTGATGATAAAAATGAAGATCACCATCAAAGCTGCCATAGAATTGAAAAAAACAACAAACAAATTTCACCGTTTACTCTTGCTCAATCGGCAACGGTGAGTCCACACCGGAGTTTTTTTCACCCAAATCGTTCACTAGATTATCTTCTTTGCTACTTTAGTTGCCATCGAATGTGATTATTGCCTTTTGTTTAATTGATTAGTTATCCAATTTGAACTTTTAATGTTATTGCGTACAGTCCATGTGCATTTCAAAATAAAATCGATCAGAAATAGTATCATAACTCACCGATTGCTGATGTGCATTTTGCTTCCATAATTTTAAAAAATTATTTGGCGAATTTTGTGCAAATTGTTTTTTCATATAGGGCTCACTCAAAGCACGCTTAGATTCTTCTATATCTCTTAATTTCTTTGTGCTTTATTGTTTATGCTGTTTCACACCCGTTCTTATGATAAATATGTGTATGCTAATAGAACCAAAAGTATCACCAGCCACTGTACTATGGAAAGTAGTGGCAGATTGAGGGTTTGTACGTACAATTGGGAATAACATGTAATGTAATGCTATTCTATGAACTAAATAAAACAATTTGTGGTATTGAATTGGATAATTACAAAGATTTTCATCCCCCGTGATTGAAGGTTAAATTTTTGGAGTTTTAAAAAGTGTCTTTATTAGATTAAGATGGATCAAATAGTAAGAAATCTTGATCTTTAACATGGAAGGTTAAATTTTATGAGTATTATTTACAAACAAACGTCTTTATTAGATTCAGATGGATCAAATAGTAGGAAATCTTGATCTTAACATGGAAGGTTAAACTTTATGAGTATTATTTACAAACAAGCATCTTTGTTAGATTCAAATGGATCAAATAAAAGGAAAGCTTGATCTTGACATAATAACTTTCTCCTGAATAGTAAAGTGTTGAAGAACTCATAAAATCATACCTTATATAATAAATGACTTATATGTGTTGTAAGCACACATGTAACAGGAGTATGTGTCTAGAGAATCACAAACTATATATTATGTACCGTAAACTTTAAAAAAAACTTGCCTTTTTGTAATATGAACGATTCCATTTTCATGAGATTAGCTAGAAATTAAACCATGACGTAAGACCTTCTTTTAGCGATCCTTGCTTATGACAAGATATGTAAGATTACGCGTGCGGAGCAAACTAATAAAATTTCCTCTTTTGTAGCTCGGTCTAAAGATGGAAATGGGTTTTGAATTTTTTCTTCCAGAACCAAAACCTCAAGTGAGATACTATGGAGCTACAACATGTGTTAGAGGTCGTACACTTGCAAACATACTTGAATTCACTGCTAGTGAACACTTCTACTTAACTGAAATCGAATTGCCTCAAGTGCAGTTTTCTAATGGTAAGTTGTACTTTCTCAAAACCAAATAAAAAAGTGTTTTGAGGCTGGATAGGAATTGTGACAGAGGTTGCTGGAAAAACAACAAAAACTATTTAACAGTAAATGCAAAAGTGAAACCGTATATCTTGTTAGGAAAATGGTCCCGAAGATTCACAAAAACACGCCCAGTGACAAAGAATTGAGAAAATTAACCACAAGAATATATGTGGAAAACTCTAAAACTAGCGAAAACCACAATCATTTAGAGAAAAGTTCACTATATGACAAATTATTACAATCACATAAACAAATTATAAATACAAATGGAAAAATGCAACCATATATCTAATGGTGAATTTTATGATTGCTATCAGGTGAAATATTTTATCGGATTGTAAATAGTCATGGTGAGGTGACAATTGAAAGGTGGATAACGTCGCCTGCAATATTTGCAAATACACCAATTAGACGTAAAACAAAGCGAATCAAGTTATGCCCAAGTGAGTCGTGGCCCATGGGGCATGTCCTTCTACTTCCCTGCCCTGTTCACTGGTTGACGTCTGATATCTTGTTTACTTCAAAGACTGTAATTGAAATTACAGTTATGAAAGCTATGCCTATACCTGTTCCCCCAATTTTTCATAATTGGGATGAAATTGAAGAGATGATTGCGGAATGGCTAGCGTGAAATCTGAATCTTTGTTGGTATGATAAGGTGAGATAAAGATATATAAATAAATCAACACGTCTAGACATGAATATATATGTTTTAAGTGATCAGAATAGAATGATCTTAATTATGTTGTTTCTTATTTGGTTCGTACATCATGTTAAAGTTTCAGATTTTCGTGTTTTAAGAAATAAATTAAAATAAAGTCAGTAGAAAAATAATTTATATAAAAATTAAAACGGAAAGGAAAAAAACCCTTGGAAAAAACTATAAAGTGAGTATTTTTTTTTGACCATATATGTCATGATATTTTTGAAAGACAAAATTGCAAGAATGGTCCCTGTGGTTAGGTCGAAATTACCATTTTGGGCCAAACATGTTTGAACTAGCACTCATGGTCCAAAGGTTTTCATTTTCTTGTCATTTTGGTCCAATTTACTTTAAATTTTTTAATAATGACCATTTTGCCTTTTGTTTTTACCTTTTTAGTTTTTTTATTTATTCAAATACTTTTATAATTAAAAGAAAAATAAAAAAAAAGAAAATTTTTCTCTCTCTCTCTCTCCCTCTCTCTCTCTCTCTCTTTCTATCTCTCTATCTCTCCTTTAGAACCTGAAGATCTCTGCATCTACTCCGAGCATCTAAATCACCACCCTCCACTATTTTTTCCAGAACCACCACCTACAGCTACCATCACTCCCCCTCTTGTCACCACCACCGTCTGATTCCACCATTATACAAGAATAAAAAATTAGAAATCATTTTTGTTTCTTGTTTTATCTTCTTGTAAAAGAAAAGCTGATCAACTATGAATCATCAAATATTAAACATTAATAACCAAAATCAAATTAGAAATCAACAATCTATTTTTGAATGTTTATCAATTTTAAAGCACACAAAACATTCAAAATCATATTATAAAAGCAATAATCTATCCAAGAACATTCACAAATCAATTTTCAAAATAGATGCAAAAATCAGATGTTAAATCAAGCCCTAGCACACACGATGCATCACCACCAAGAAACCTTAGCCGCCATGAGCATCCTATATCTGTGCAAAAATCATATTTTCCATCCTCTATTTCGGTAAGCCAATAAACCCATTTCCACGAAGCAGAATATACTAATTACAAAAGGAGATGAGAAGGTGGAGAAGACGATGAATAGTACTCATATAGAACAGGTACTAATTTTAAAGATCTGAACTGGAGAGTCACACACACCTAAGAAAACACACATACACACAATGTATTGAAGATCTGAAGCGGAGGGAAGCCGACATAAAAGATCGATAGAAACCACAACACAAAAACGGGCTTGAAACTTGGATTTTCCGGTGTATCTGAGGTCGAAGATGTTGGTGGTAATCAAACCACCAATCTGTTTTTCCCGACGCTCTGGTCTCGTGGATGGTGGAGCTCGACGGAGATGTTTGGGCTAGGGAGAGGACCGATGGGTGAGAAAGGAAAGGGTGGAGTTGGGTTTTGAAGAAGATAATGGTGGTGGATTGAGTTCTTGGTATTAAAACAAAAGTTTCGTTTTGTTATATATATATATATATATATATATATATATATATATATATATATATATATATATATATATATATATATATATATATAGAGAGAGAGATTTTCTTTTTTATTTTTGTTTTAATTATAAAAGTATTTGAATAAATTAAGAAAAAACTGAAAAAGTAAAAACAAAGGGTAAAATGGTTATTATTAAAAAATTTAAAGTAAATTGGACCAAAATGACAAGAAAATAAAAACATTTGGACCATAAATACTAGTCCAAACCTGTTTAGCCCAAAATGATAATTTCAACTAACCATAGAGACCATTCTTGCAATTTTGTCTTTCTGAAAAAAAGAAGAAAAAAAAAAGTGTTTGTTTTCTTACTGAAGAGATAAAATGTCTGCTCAAGTCTTTAAAGTGAAAAAAATAAAATAAATAAAAAGAAGCTTGAAGAGGTTCATTGTCTAAAACCTAAATCACGCTCCACCCCTGGTCGTCTTCACGCCGGCCACCTCCGCCTCCGGCCTCCATAGCCGACGCCGACGCCGACGCCTCCCCCTTCTTTCACGGTGTTAACGCCACCCGCTTGAGGTACACATCTCGGTCTTTCTTCTATTCTCTATTTTTTCTCCACTCTTGAATATAGCTCTAACTATAGCTGATTAGTGCTGAAATCGTCACTCTTCTCTTGTCTCTTTTCTCTCCACTCCTGAATATGATTAGGGCTGATTATTGTTGCTTAGCATATACATATGAAGCTGATTAGGGCTGATTATTGTTGCTTATTAGAGCTGAATGACTATTGTTGCTTAGCATTTATATAGGAATACGATTAGGGCTGATTATTGTTGCTTATTAGAGCTGAATGACTATTGTTGCTTAGCATTTATATAAGAATCTGATTAGGGGTGATTATTGTTGTTTTCTTCTATGTCACTGATTTTTGATGTTTGAAGCTGCTTTTGAATCTGATTAGGGCTAATTTTTGCATCTTTGAAGCTGTTTTTTAATATTTATGCTGATTTTTTATGTTTTACGCTGATTTTTGGTGTTTGAAAAAGACTACAGCCATTTTACCTCTTCAAAAACATACTTTTTTTTTTTTTTGGCAGCAGATTGCTGACTTGTGGTCCACAAACAACACCTAAATGTTTTAAAAGACACGTTTTACTTTAAACTACCTCTTAAAAACAGAGTGCTCCAGCATACTCGATACATCAGTATATTTTTTAATTGTAATATCTGAAATAACTAAATAGTGGAATACAGAGATAAGTGGATGTTTGTTAGTTTATCATAATATACGGGGAATGCATAGGTTAAAATAATGATTTCTAAAAGCAGTGATATTGAAGTTTAGATTACCAAATTAAAAATTCCTAGATTATGAAGGGATATGTTCATGATTATCCTCGTAAAGGGGATACCTAAAATGTCTGAAAAAAAGTCATATTAGTTCTATGAATTTCTCCACTGATATGAGTTATTTTGTGACACTTCCGAATAAAGAAACTGAATAGACGAGAATGAAAAGAGGAGACATATAGACATATTTGACTTGTACTTGACATTTTATTTCTACACGTCGATTGTATGATCATGTATGACACTTTTAGTTTTATATATAATATATGTATGTGGTAAGTGTACACTGTATACATATATACATGCAAACACACGCATTCATAAATACACACGCACGATATACATGCATGCATTTTTGCACCAAAACGTATTCCTCCTTTAAACTATTAATGCAGCCTTAATGATTTAGTAAGTTTTAAAATTCCAGAAACAAAGTCAATGGAGTCAAAGTCACTAGTCAATCTAACGGGTACAGCTAAGGCTGCAAAATATGCACCACCACTTGGCTTAGTTGACATAGGCGAAAGCAAACATGCTTACATCTTTCGCGTCTCCTTACCCGGTGTCTGTAAACCTCAGTGTAAGTTCTAATTACTAAATTGCCCTTACACTGATAACTCCTTATTTCAAATACCCAAAAACAAAAGAATTATAATTTCATTGCAGGCAATGTAAAGCTGGATATCCGTAATGACGGGCGGGTCGAAATCGAAGGAATTATTCAAGAAAGCGAATTTATCAACAAACATTCCAACAACAAATACAAACCAAAACTCCAACAACTACCACCTTCCGGAAGCTTCAACATTATATTTAACCTACCTGGACGCGTTGACCCACGGTTGACCGTTCCCTCCTTCCGGAACACCGGAATACTCGAAGTGGTTATCATGAAACACATCACACCCAACAACTCGGGTACCCCTGTCGCACCTATTCCCATTTAGTTTGTCCATTTTACTTTCGTTGGTTCATTTTTTTAAAGTATTATTAAAGAGCCCGATATATTGATTATGTGTAACTTTTGTTATGTTGCGATGTTTTTATTTAGAAATCTTGTTAAAGCTTACAATCAAGAAACGGAAACATTACAAGTTTTATGACATTTATCAGTTTTTGGTTTTTGTAGGATAGGAAGCCATCATGTAGAGCCCACACATCCCTTCGGACTTCCCGGTTTTTCTCTTCATTCTTATGTATCCTTTTTCACCCCATTTTGGTCCCCATGAGTTTCTCACTATCACATAATCCAGTCCCTTGGTTGTCCCGTATCCAACGGCTGCTACTCCATGATCCAATTCGGTCCCACAATGCCCATCAAACACACCCTACACAACATTTTAATTTATTAAGTCATTCTATTCTGATTAAGTAAAAAAGAAACATCCAGGTATACAAGTTGAAACATTTTAAACTTATTAAGTCATTCTGTTCAGATTAAGTCGAAATAAAACATCTCTTAAGTCTTACCCCACTGTAAAACTGGAAGTCACGACCAGAGGCTTCAATTGCGACACTGATTGGTTGGTTTGCAAGGGCCTTCAAGAAACTATCTTCGTTGTTGCGAGGCACATCGTGATACCCACTAATTGTCACCTTTTCTGATACATCCTATAAGAATAAATAAATATATCTTTTAGAATTTTGAATTTTATGAATTTTCATAGGGTTAAAAAAAAAAAGTTTACCTTTTTGTCATCGCATGTGCCTTCACTCATGATATAAGGATACTCTTCTTCTTTATGAAGCCCACCATTCCTCATAATATAAGTAAATGCATAGTCCATGAGACCTCCATTACAGCCATTGTTGAAGCTCGTGTCACAATCGATCAATTCCTGTTCTGATAACACGGTTAAATTTCCTGTCACGATTTGGTTTATACCTTCCACCGCAGCCACAGTTGAAAACGCCCAACAACTACCTGTATATGAATATGGAATACACATTTCAAAACAAACATAAAACCAGTCACTTGTACTCCAAGCTTTATGACTTGTACTCACTAACTACAACTTACCACATTGACCTTGGTTCTTCACCGGAGACACGGCTCCTTTTTTCCTCCAATCCACCGATTTTGGCATATCAACGAAATCTTTATACATAAATTCTTCGTTGGACTCGGTTTGTTTCAACTCAGGGGCGAGCCCTAAGAATTTGTTCTTGAATTCTTCGTGTGTCATGTCAGCAAACTCGTTGAGTCCAAGCCAGTAGTTGTTGACTTTCTTGTTTGTGTCATCGATGTGTTTAAGGTTGTCCATGAAGATCTCGAATCTATGTAGCTTTTCGTCTAGACTTTCGTAGAGTTTACTATGTTTAGCAACCCATGATTCGAAAAGATTGATGACTTTATGAATGGAGGCTAAATCGTCTGGAGCGTAACCTAGGATTGAAAACTCGTGTGAGAGAGTTGAATAGGCTAAGACTGAGATGAATATGATGAAAAGGGAGGATTGCTTGGAGGAAATGAGGATTGCCATGTTTGTGTTGTGTTGTGTTGTGGAGGATATATGAATGGATGAGGGTTTATATAGGCATGGGTTTATGTTGCTTTGAAGTTAAGGTGTTTGAAAAAAATATTATATGATTTCTTTAAGTTTGGTTCTTTTTGGTAATCTTTTCATACAAGCATGTCTCCTTGGGGAACACTTAGAAGCGTGAACTTGATCCAAACAATTTATTAATCATCGTTGGTGGTTGGTGAGTGATTTGTGCATTCTTATTGGAACTTATCGTATTTTCATAGTGGATTTGACATGTGTTGAACTATTAGTTTCAAGTTTTTGTTAACAAATAGATAGAGTGAGAGGGGTAAGCCCCAATGAGATAATTTGATATGTTTTTTCTTTTCTTCTAAAAGATGAAACATATTTAGACTGCCGAGCATTTGTAGTCGATTTTTAAGAGCACAGCCAACGTTAGGGCTGTAAACGAACTGAACGTTCAACGAACTGTTTGTGAACCGTTCGGCGGAAAGTTCGTTTATTTAATAAATGAACGAACATGAACACAAATTCTCGTTCATTTAGTTAAACGAACGAACATGAACAACGGTCTCGTTCGTTTAATTGTGTTCATGAACGTTCATTTATGTTGTTTGTTTACGTTGGTTCAAGTTCGTTCATATAAGTTCCTTTTATGTTCATATGTGTTTAATTGTATTTGATTAAATTACTATAGTATATGTTCATTTATGTTCATATATGCTCATATTATGCTTATTTATCTTTGTTCATTTATATTCGTTTAGCATGTTCATGAACATAAACGAACGAACATGAACAATGCAATTTGTTAAACGAACAAATATGAACACGAAACCTCGTTCGTTTATCCGTTCATGTTCGTTCATTTGTACGGCTAACTTAAACGAACGAATACAAACAAGTCATGTTCATGTTCGTTCGGTTCATTTACAGCCCTAACCAACGTGCAAGAATGGGTAGTCAATAGGATCATTTTGGATTCAAAAAGAGGATTTAAGGATCCACAATGATAAATTTTCAACATACTAACCTATATTAATATATTTAATTTAATTTATTAATTTAAATTAGAAAGGTTACCTCCGCTATGTGGGGGCCAGAAGCTTTCAATGTTGTTTCCGAATCGATAAATATCGCAAACATAGAAAGTGCAAGGATAAAAAGCCCGGGCTTTGCCTCGGGCCGTTTTTTTCATGTTTTTATGAAAAAATGTAAAATTGACTGCAAGGACCAGAAGTGTCAAAATGACTAAAGAATTAAAGGGGTAGGAATTAGCAAATTTTTAAAAAATGGATCAAAGTTGTCAAACCGTTAAAGTTTTGTGGTCAAACTTTAAATATTAAAAGGTTCCTAAAAATATAGAAATATTGATTGCAATGACCAAAAGTGTTAAAATGGTTAAAGATAAGAAGCAAAGTTGCCAAAAAACATCAAAATTTACTATTCTTAACTTTGAAGCCCAACAATAATATAGTGACCAATTCTACCAAAATAAATGACAAGTTTACTATTCTTTTTCTTGAGAACTTTAACATATATAATAATATTTTGTTGAAAATTTTATTTCAAAAAAATAACCCTAAATGAAAAACTAAATTTAATATTTTTTTAACAAATGTTTGTTATCTGTACCTTTTAGAGTGCCCAGCCACGAGAAATAAGAGGGCATTAGGAAAGACTATCACGGAGAAGCAACAATAGATTGTATCCTCACGTAGTATATGCAAACACAACACAGTGACAAAGCACACCAAAATATCATGGACTTACTTGGTAGGTTTCTTAGCTTTTATCTTTTAGATTTTAACAAAAAAAAATTGATTTAAACAAAAAATTTCGTTGAAAATAAGAGTGTATAGCTTTTAGTTTAAACAAAAAGTTTTAAACTAAAAACTATTTCATTTAGCGTTTATGAAAAAGTTTTTTTAATCAATTTCTAGCATTGTCCGTAGAAATATATTTATATATTTATGTTTTTAAACAATTGTTATTTTATGTAAATTTACACACTTCAAAAACTTTTAATTATTTTTATCAAAAACTCGTATAATAAATAAAAACTACATTTACCGGTTACCAGATATCCGCTATCATTTTCCGGTTAACTAATACAGGCCCACTTGAAGATAACACCAACCCAATACATAATAGCCTAGTTATAAGTATAGCTAAGCCCAAACCAGTAACAAGGAAGCCTGTTAAATTGTTGGATTAAAGAAGAGTCAAAGAAGAAGAACATTTGAAGAATTGGTATGTAGTTGAATTAGACGTTGTTTGTTAGGATTTGAATTTTTAAGATGTATGAATTTCAAAGATACCTGAATTTTTAAAATTTTGAATTTTTAATATGATATTTGATTGAAATTTCTGAATTGTTGTGCTGAATTATAGAAATAGAAATGACTATTTTGCTCTTCTGTTTTTTTAGTGAATGTAAGTGTTTGTTTATAAAATAACCAAAACAATTTCTTTTATATATATATATATATATATATATATATATATATATATATATATATATATATATATATATATATATATATATATAAGAAATTGTTTTGGTTATTTTATAAACACACACACACACACATATATATATATATATATATATATATATATATATATATATATATATATATAAACACCAATTAAATCCCAAATCGAACATAAATCAAAATTAAATACAATCTAAATCAAACATAAATATAACATTTAAGCAAAACAAATGCATATTTTCAACGACATTTAATTATAGTCTGATTTCATAACAGATTTCAAGCACATCGGTTTTTCAAGCATATTAAATTTTGAAGCACATTAAAAAAGTATTCAAGCAAAATACAAAGCGCATATGATTTCAACATTTTAAGCATTTCAAACATTATAACATTAAGTTTCAGATTTCAACTTAAAAAAATAGCATTTGATTGCAGAAAACATTATCATATCATATTTTTGTATGCATTTTATTCAACTCAACGAGAAACCACATATGATTTCAACATCATCAAAACAACATCTACAACAAGAAAGGGTATCTTATTTCAGAAAAACTAGAGCAAAACTGCCATAATTTCTTAAACTCAATTTTCATACGAAGAAAAATACAACTACATATAGGCATCTGATAGTCGATTTCCAGGGGCATCTGATACAATTCCACAAAGTGAGATGAATTGAAAACCCAAAAATTCCAAAAACACCACCTGATGCGATATCCGAAAATAGTGGTGCTGGTCGATCATCCTATTAGGTGGAGGGACTACGCTCCTACGATCGTATTCGTTGGCGGAGACGGTGACCGGAAAGCGAAATAGGTTATCAATTGTTGGATTGGGGTGGGAGGGAATAGGAGTTGTGAGAAGTAGAAATAGGCGAGGGAGCACAGGGGTAAAAACGAAATCGATGTACCTACAACATTAGTCGGAGTCGCTAGTGGAGGCTACTGACGAATTCGTCTATAGCGGAGGGAGCACCAACGAAGTCGATTGTTGCAGACGGTATCGAGAGGTAGGAAAAAGGAATGATGATCGATGGAGTAGATAAGAAAAAAATGGATGAAATATTAAGATGGGAACACACATACTTTTTATATTAAGATGTACTATTACATCTGAAATTTTAAGTGGTTCTACGTAACACTTGAAATTCGTATGTTTCATATTTTACCCTTCTTATTTAAAAGCCTTGCATTTTTATCCTTAATCTAGTACGCATAGCATACTAGGTAGTACGCTCAACGTACTAGCCCAATGTTGGTCGCAGAGCTCATCTACGTATGATGGGCGTACGTGGAGTACGCATGGCGTACGTGAGCATTTGGGAAACCCTAATTTTAGGGCTTGCACCCTATATAAACCATATGGTAGCCCCATTTGGCCTTTTTTAACCAGCCTCCATATCTTCAAAACCCTAATTTCATCCCTTAGCCTTTGTGTGGTGATTTTGAGCTCTTGTGAAGCATTTTTGGTGTGTTTTGTGCATTTTGACGAGGAAGGAGAAGATGGAAGATACGTCCTTTGGAGAGGAGCTTAGAGATCCATCTTTAGCATCTCCATTTCGTGGCTTTTGAGATATAAAGTCCATAGCTTGTCAACTAATTTCATAGAGCTATTCTTTGTCTTGTTTATGGTCATTTTGGTTCCTTTTGGTTAGTCCTCATGAGCTAAGGCCATTTTTGGAGTTTAACCTTTTAGATCTTGACATATTAAGGGTTCCTTAAGCATAAAGATGCAAACTTTATGATATTTATGGACTCATTCATGCGTTAAGTCATTTGTTAGGCTCTTTTGAGCACTAGAGCCCCATTAAGCCATGCATGCACATAAATTTGCCAACTTTATGTGATAATACACCCTAAGGAAGTCAAATTTGAGTGTTAAGTACAAGTCTTAACCGATTAAGAGCTTATAGAAGGAAGTTGGCCAAACTAGAGAGTATGTTGGGTGTACAAGCTGGTACACTGCGCTTACGTGCCCCAAAACGAGTGCGCTAAGTGTACGAGATGAGTATGCCCTGCATACTCAACATTGGGCTTCAAAATTTTGGGCTTCTCGGTATTGGGCCCATCTTGGACCCTAGTAGTATTGGGCCTTGTTGGGCTGATGCTATTTTTTGGACTCCTTTGGTTGAAGGCCCATGAAAGGATTTGGGCCCAATTTGGAAAATTGGGCTATATTTGGGCTTTGGGTGATTATTTTTGAATTTGAGCTTTTTGGACAGTTAGATTGGGCCTTGGCCTTGGGCCAAGTTTGGGAAGGGTAAAAAGGTCTTTTACCCTAATTTGGGCTCTTAGTGTGAGTCAGGATCCAATTATTAATTAGATGTTATTTTGTGATTGATAGCACAAGGATTTTAACGGGCCAACAGCCAGAGATTTATTCGTGAGATTCAACACTCTAAGGTGAATTTCCTCACTAGGATTAGTGGGTCGAAGGCACAAATTCTGAACCATGATTATTATGTAGGATGCTTGAAGTCTGTGTGGCTCTTGCATGTGTTATGTACTCGTATGTATACCGAGCGGGGCTCAATGTCGGGCGAGGCTGGATGATTGTTTTGTATGCCATTGGCTTTGTAATTATCGTATGTGTTAGCATGATTATAGGTTTATATGTTTATATGTGTAACGGGCGGGACCCGATGTCAGGCGAGGCCTAATGAATGACAGATTTGTAACCCGAGCGGGGCTCGATGTCGGGCAAGGCCCGAGGCCAAGTGGCACTCGATGTCGGGCGAGGCCCGATGTGGGTTAGGCGCCCAGTATGTGTTTATTTATGTATGTTATGTGGTATTTTGGGGAACTCACTAAGATTTGTGCTTACAGTTTTCATTTTATGTTTCAGGTACTTCATGATCGAAATGGAGAGCCCGGGATGATTGCAGAGCACACACCACCTTTTTCCGCATTTTTAGATTTACTCCGATGTGATGATATGATGTATTGACATACTTTGGTCTATTGGGGTCGTATGACAATATTTTGAAGTATCGTTTTATTAAAATTAAAAATAAAATTTTGGGTTCGGGACGTTACAAGTTGGTATCAGAGCCTTGGTTTGAGGGATTCATACATACTCTCGGGTGTGTCTGAACTCAAACTGAGGGTTTGGTAAAGTTTTTCAAAAAGACTTTTTTTTTAAAAAAAGTTTTCCAATACAAGAAAGGGTGTAGTGCATGCAATCGACCGAGCTCAAGTAAGTTTTCCCAAGATACCCATACATGCTTTCTGATATGATTTGATTTGTGAATATGTGAATCGCATGCTGGTTAGGGCTAAGGATTTGCTCAATATTTGCATGATGGAATGTTAGGAGAGATGCCTTTATATGCCTGTTGTATAAGGTTGTAGACTTGCATGCTAGTACTGATCAGTCAGTGATAGGATGGCATAATTAGGTTATGCTTGGTTCTAATTACTTGATGCTCGAATGCTGCTTGCTTTGTGCTTTTTAGGAGTTCTCATTAGTTGCAGCTAACTTGTAAGAAAACATGTTAAGTTAAATATTATTGAGACTAGATAATTTTAGAAGGTTAGGTTTTAACTCTATCGTGTAGCTCTTGTTTGAGTCCAACCGTTGTAGTGTGCGACCTCTCATTTGAAGAATTATTTGGTTTTGGTGATATGTAATTGTATTCATGATCTAGTTAGATGAAGTTAGAGGGAGTTCTTTATGCAGCTGATGACGGAGAGTGGTGTGGAGTTGTCCTAGGAAAACCTAGGAAGAGATCTAGTGTTGGGAGCCTTATCTTAATAAGGGTTAATTGTATAGATATAAAGTGAATTGGCGGATTCAAGGAAATCCCTGAGGAAAGTACGGATAAATGTGGAAGGCAGTATGGGCCCGTACTACTGAAAGCAGAGGATCCGTACTCGAATCAAAGAGAGTTGCTATGAAACCATGAAGCTTATAGAGTTTGTGATCCCTCGATATATTTTGATGCATATTCTAATGGTTTATATCGTATATTTTCATTATGGTGACTCTGCGAGGTAAGTCGGTTGGCAGTTCTGGTGTTGGGGAGGGCTCAAGCTCAGGTTCTGGACCCGGGCAGTTGGATGACCAGACGAAGGAGTTTATTTTGTATGAGATTACGCGTTGCATTCTTGAGCAGACTCCTGTGATCTTTGGTACGGTCAAGGAGGGAATTTTTGAGATTTTGGATGAGCGGTTGAGCTCCTTTCGTTCTGAGATGGTGGCCTTGGTAAGAGCGTGTTCTTTAACCTTCAGGGAGTTCCGGGCGTGTGGGGGCTCCAGACTACGCCTAGGAGAAGGACCCGATAGCGAGTAGGCGATGGTTAGCAGATGTTGCTAACGCTTTCCACACCAGCAATTGCACCGAGGGGGAAAGTTCTAACTTGATTCTTGTCTTCTAAAGGACAGGGCACGAGACTGGTGGGAGGAGGTTGGGCACTTTGTTGTGGATGAGGTTGTTGATTCCATATCATGGGATGATTTGTGACCAGGTTCAGGGCTGAGTTTACACCAGTGATTGAGGTGCAACAGTTGGCACGAGAGTTTCAGGATCTCCGTCAGACTACTGAGATAATGGCTAAGATCACCACAATGTTTTGGGAGAGGGGACTTTTGGTTCCGCAGTATGTGGCGGACGAGGAGATGAAGAAGGCGAGGTATCATGAGATGTTGAGGATCAATATTGGGCAGTTTGTGAGCCAATCCAGTTGCAAGACATTGGAGGATATGATAGTGAGAGTCCGAGAGAAGGAGATTGATATTAAGATTGAGAGGAAGAGGAAGCTTGATCAGGCTCATGCTTCAGGGGGATCGGGCAAGAGGCCTAAGGTTCAGGATTCGAAATCGAGAGGCCAATATGGCTGGATCCTCTGTGGGAAGTGCGGTAGGACGCACAAGGGACCGTTCAGGGTGGGTGGTTTGGGCTGCTTCAAATGCGGTCAGAAAGGTTATTATAGCAGGGACTTTACTGCTACAACCACCTCCCTAGGATCTGATCTGATTTGAAGAGGGGCCACAAGAAGGCCCAATGTCCAAGTTTGGCTGCAGCAGGGCCGATGTTAGCACCCGCTCCTGTGACTTTTCGGATCACTGACGGCCGCTAGGGCAAGGCGGATGTACATGTGGTGAAGAGCAGGGATTTCTAGTTGACGTCTAAGGACGCTCGCGCAACACCCGATGTGGTGACGAATATGTATCTTCTCCTTATCTCTTTATTTATATTGAATTGCTTGCTTATATTTAAGTGTTTTATTTTAGGATCGTTCCTCCTGAACGGTATTTCGTCTTTGGTATTGTTTGATTTGGGGGCTACCCGATCCTTTGTATCACTTGCGCTTAGAAAGAGGTTTACTGGAGCTTTAGGGGAGTTGGATTGTCCTTTAGATGTCGAGATTGCAAATGATCGATTTGTTCAGGTAGAAAGGGTTCATCGGGGTTGTATTCTTCAGATGTTTAGCGAGCAGTATCCGATTGATTTGGTTCTCATTCATTTGCATGGGAACAAGGTTATTGTAGGTATGGATTAGCTGAGGCCTAATGGGGCAGTGATCGATTGTGAGCAGCAGTTAGTTCGGATTCGCACCCCAGGTAGGGGAGAGTTATTGGTTCAAGGAGTGAGCTCAGATTGGGCCGCATTTGTGTTCAGCAGTGAGGGCCAGGCGTTATATTCATTAAGTTTGTTCCAGATTTGTCGCCTATGTTATGGATACCCGATCTAAGGGTAAGGCGACAGTGGATGATGTACCGATTGTGCGAGATTATCCCGATGTGTTTCTAGAGGATTTGCCTGAGGGGCCTCCGGTGAGGCAGATTGAGTTCAGGATTGATTTGGTTCCAGGTGCGGCATCGATGTGACATCCCCATCTTCACGGCAAGAAAAGGCCGATTTTGTTTATGCTTTATAAAAGTCAGAGTAATTGTTTTCATAAAAATGTTGCGGAATTTGTTCCCAGAAAAACACGATAAATACGTTATTAAAACATTTTCGATGAAACGTATTTTATTCATTTTAAAACATTTGGGATGTCATTGTCAATACAGAAACATAAGCATAAACAGAACTTACGTTTATTTACACTAGTGATCTACATCTCTTTAATCTCTCAGTGTAATGTGACTTCATATCAACACCTGTGATATAAATAAACTGAGTGGGTCAGGTTGGGAAACCTGGTGAGTACATAGGGTTTTCAACCCACAATAATATAATTATTATGTTTAAACAATCAAGCAATTAAACCCAATTACCCATCCCCATTATCTTCTTTAGTCTTAAGGATCTACCCTAAGAATCAGCTATTTCTCGTTCATTCATTCCTAAGGATTATCCTAAGGAATCAGCACGAAGTCCATCGTTACTAAAGCTTATAGATTACAACTGGTGAACACGTAGTCCAATACATCTGGTAAACACTTAGTTCAAAAGTAACTAGTGAACACACTTAGTTCAAAATACCTAGTGAACACACTCAGTTCAAAGATACGTAGTGAACACACTCAGTTCAAAATACCTAATGAGCACCTAGTTCAAAAACACCTACAGGTTACGAGCTTACTAGCGTTCCACCGGACCGTCTAGTATTGCCCATGGTCATCATCTATACTCCACTAGATGACTGGATCACTAACAACATTGATGTCTCCCATCGTGTTATCACAAAACAACTATTTCATCTACCCATGTTTTACCCAACACATTTTGTAGATATAAAATACATATACAGTTTAAATCATTTAAAACATGTATAAAAATCTTTCACCCAACATAGACAGCAAGTATTCAGACAATATGCACACACAACACGTAATTTATATTAAAATACTTCATATCTATGTGTAAGATGAAAGGAACTATGCACTCACAACACGTAATATATATTAAATAGTTCATATCTATGTGTAAGATGAAAGTAACTGTGCACTCACTTGAGAAGGTGGTGACTCGGTACTCGGACAACGCTTCGTTTACTTTAAAATAATTTCCTTCGACGAAACCTAGTATTATTACCACTAGATTTTAGTCTAATATTTACCGTGACTAATTATAGTCTTATTATTATTATTATATAAGCGTTTAAACAATATTTTCCAACCACTATGTACAGACAGGGGCCAGACATAAAACACCGGAGGGCAAGACCATTTTGGCGTATAGCACTTCTGAAATCCAACAACCCTATGCGACCCTTTAAACCAGATTCCCCGTACCGCGAGTAATTAAAAACATATTATAACGACACTTATATAAGTCATAATAATAGCTCAAATATTTATTATAAATTTATAATAACAATACTAATTTTAAATATAAACTATATTTAAAATAGGGTAAGCATAACTTACTTACAAGGGGATTTTAGCTAGGAGTCGGGCTCTGCAGGGGCAGAACTTCGTCGCTGAATCTTTCTAAGAAAGATTCATGCAGCGCTTCAGCGCTTACCTTACTATACTAAAACTATAGAAAGAGAAGTCGAATTACGAGGGACCGAAATGCTCGGGGGATAAGAAGAGAAAGACTCTTGAATCAAGAGAATGATGTAAGAAATATGAGAGCCCAAGCCTCTTATTTATAGTAATTGAATTTATAAAAACTACCCTCCATAATTACTTAATGACCTTATAGTTATATAAACGACTAAACATTCCTTCATAGTAATATTTTAAATAGATTTAACTATTTTTGTACTAAACTAACGTCGAAAATACTCAACCATAGTCTTATAATGACCGCATCGTCGATACCTTTCTAATGATATATAAATATATATATATATGTATACGTATATATGATTTATACTTTATTTTAATACGTAAATATTCTATTATATTTTATAACTCATTCATATGAACTCCGTTTTTGACGTTCTTTATATCCACGCGTAGGCGGGAATGTACCCTACAACTTTCGCTTAGACTCCGTCGGCTAATTTTGACTTTATTTTTAAAGTTATATTTTTAACAGGCCGGGACATGATTGGTCCCTTAAAAATCCATAACTTTTACATACGGACTCCGTTTTCATCTGTCTTTTGTCATTGAGTTCCTATTATTGAGATCTTCAATTCTCATTTAGGTCGCGTTGGCCAAAAACCGCTCGATCTAAAATTCGAATTTCGGGTTGTGCATTGTTATGCTAAATCTTAGAAAAATCATAACTTCCTCATATGAAGTCAGATTTGGCCGTTTTTTTTATGGACGCTCTCAGCTTAATATATTCTACAACTTTTGTTTAGATTACTAAGGCTAAAAATTCATCCATCGTAAATTCACTATTTACGTCTTCCGGTGTCGTGCCGGTTTTGCCGTAAAACTTCGACAGGCCATAACTTCTTCGTTATAACTCGGATTTCGGCGTTTATATGTATGGATCCCTTGAGACATATTCTAACACTTGGTTAAGATTATTTATTCTAAATAATCTTTTTTCGAAAAGTTGTTTTCGACCCCTATTATCTCTAAATTGACTAGCCCGGATCTACGGGCGTTACAATTATCTCCCCCTTAGGATGATTACGTATCGGAATCATCAACAAAACAGGGATCGTATAATGACTCCATACGTCAGCTCTTCATCCTAGGTAATAATTATAACTTCTATATTCCTTCAAGTCTATCTCTTAGACTTATTGACTGGAAGCAGTACTTGATTGTGCACCTGCTTTCTATCTCAGGTTAGACTCCAAATCATGACCTATCGTCATATGATGCTCGTTTAGACTCAGGTCTCTTAGAGTTAAATTCCAAAACAGGCTATACCTTCCTTCATGTTCTAATATGATATATTCACATTTTTTTTAAATGTAGCATTTCTAGCTACAAGCAACTTTTCGTGATACCTCTACTGGTTGCTTTGATTAATTCCTCCGGCTTGAGTCGGTGCTACATCGAACTTGGTTCTCTGAACCACGTAACATACTCATCATAGTTGGACTTGATTTGATATGACCACTAGGGTCGGAATATCAACAGTCTTTTTAGTCATTACCGAAACGATGGTAATGACATACTTGAATAAAACGAAATCAGTTACTAGCTTCTTGGTAACTTTGTGACTTTCCCTGATCCAAGCGTGAGTCCTGTGCTTCCGGTAGTATATGCATCTACTACCTTTCACACCTACTCATACTCGTCCCAAGTATTGTCTCGTAGTCCCCAAGTCCTAAAATCACAAAACAAAATTAACACATACGAGTGTGTCCAAATAATCATAAAAATTTCCCTAGACTCTACTAGGACTTCTTCCATGCATATCTTCAATCATCAATTCTGCTTCAACTCGGTTGGTGATGGACATTCCAGATGATAAAACATTAGAAGTTACACCAATCGTTCTATCATCCCGCCAATCAAATTGTACATTCAGATGTATCCTACTTCTATAGACGTACTGCTATTTTATCAGACGTATTCTAAAGGCAAGATATCTCTCTTATGATATCTTTCGATAGGTATCATTCAATATCGTACGCCATCTCATTTCCTCTTTTTTCTCAGTCTATCATGGTTCACATCACTTCCTGAACTTCTGCCATCGTGATAGGTTCGGGTGCAGGCATAACGATCGATGTATGACCCATCACATTCTTAGGCTCAGGTTGTCATCTTCCTCTTGTTTTTTACACCCAATCAAACGTTCGGTGTACCGAGACGGGAATTTAAGATAGGAAAGATTTTATTTACGATAGACGTAATAATCTCCTTGTCACACCGAAACGTTACATGCTAGTTCTAATATCGTAATCATACGCTTAGAATCCGGAACACATAAGGTTTCCAGATCCGGTCGGCAATAGACCATAGATCTGAACAAATAACAACATATAAGGCATCTTTATAGCTATAACATAATTCATTTAGCACATAAAACATTTTGGGCATCTTTCCTAAAATAAATTAGTGTTCGTGTCTAAATTATAGCAAACATTCATCTCACAATCATCGCGTGCCCTGGCTCTGATACCATTTGTAACATCCCCCTCTGGCACGTATCACAATATTGTCCGCTTTGGGCCACTCGGCACGAGGACTTCCCAGGGGGTCACCCATCCTGGTACTACTCCCGCCCGAACACGCTTAACTGCAGAGTTCTTATGGGATCTGCTGCCCTCACGGCTTTAAAACGCGTTGTGATAGGGAAGGTATCCACACCCCTTGTAAGGAATGCTTAGTTCTCCTTCCCAGCCGATGTGGGATCAGATCTAACCCACTTTCACCCCCCATTATAGGGTTCGACGTCCTCGTCGAACACATCGACCCATGCCCTGGCTCTGATACCAACTATGACATCCCCATCTTCACGGCCAGAAAAGGCCGATTTTGTTTATGCTTTATAAAAGTCAGAGTACTTCTTTTCATAAAAATGTTGCGGAATTTGTTCCCAGAAAAACACGATAAATACGTTATTAAAACATTTTCGAAGAAACGTATTTTATTCATTTTAAAACATTTGGGATGTCATTGTCAATACAGAAACATAAGCATAAACAGAACTTACATTTATTTACACTAGTGATCTACATCTCTTTAATCTCTTAGTGTAATGTGACTTCATATCAACACCTGTGATATAAATAAACTGAGTGGGTCAGGTTGGGAAACCTGGTGAGTACATAGGGTTTTCAACCCACAATAATATAAGTATTATGTTTAAACAATCAAGCAATTAAACCCAATTACCCATCCCCATTATCTTCTTTAGTCTTAAGGATCTACCCTAAGAATCAGCTATTTCTCCTTCATTCATTCCTAAGGATTATCCTAAGGAATCAGCACGAATTCCATCGTTACCAAAGCTTATAGATTACAACTGGTGAACACGTAGTCCAATACATCTGGTAAACACTTAGTTCAAAAGTAACTAGTGAACACACTTAGTTCAAAATACCTAGTGAACACACTCAATTCAAAGATACGTAGTGAACACACTCAGTTCAAAATACCTAATGAGCACCTAGTTCAAAAACACCTACAGGTTACGAGCTTACTAGCGTTCCACCGGACCGTCTAGTATTGCCCATGGTCATCATCTATACTCCACTAGATGACTGGATCACTAACAACATTGATGTCTCCCATCATGTTATCACAAAACAACTATTTCATCTACCCATGTTTTACCCAACACATTTTGTAGATATAAAATACATATACAGTTTAAATCATTTAAAACATGTATAAAAATCTTTCACCCAGCATAGACAGCAAGTATTCAGACAATATGCACACACAACACGTAATTTATATTAAAATACTTCATATCTATGTGTAAGATGAAAGAGACTGTGCACTCACAGCACATAATATATATTAAATAGTTCATATCTATGTGTAAGATGAAAGTAACTGTGCACTCACTTGAGAAGGTGGTGACTCGGTACTCGGACAACGCTTCGTTTACTTTAAAATAATTTCCTTCGACGAAACCTAGTATTATTACCACTAGATTTTAGTCTAATATTTACCGTGACTAATTATAGTCTTATTATTATTATTATTATATAAGCGTTTAAACAATATTTTCCAACCACTATGTACAGACAGGGGCCATACATAAAACACCGGAGGGCAGGACCCTTTGCGAAATCTGATGCTAGAACGATGACGTGGCAAGATCCTGACCGTCGCTTGCTGAACACGGTCCTCGCTTTGGATTGCGACACGCCACCCTCGCAGTACGCCCCGCGTCCGAAGAGGTTACGCCCCGCGTAGGTCCGATCTGATCCATCCGATGGGTGCGAGACAGCTGGGTCCGAGCTGGTGATCTCATCCGAGGAGTACGCCCAGCGTACCCTCGGTACGCCCAGCGTAAATCCGAACTTCGGTCCCTATAAATACCATGCGAATTCTTCCGGATTTTTCACACCTTTTTCACTTCTCTTTGTAATTTCTTTCTCTCTCTACAACCCCAAACCACCCCTAAACCCTAGTTAAGCCCCTTAGCACCCTAGGGAAGCCCCGAGGCTCCGAAGTCCCGAGAAAAATGAGTTTTTTGGTTTCGAAACGCTGCTCCAGCGAAGCCCGGTTTTCGATAAAATTCGCTGTAAGTATGCTACACTTACGCAATTTTTAATATAGCTTTCAAATAATTATAGGAATGTTATTAGGTCCTTAAAATAATTATTTGGTCTATTATTATGAGTTATATCGAGTATTATTAACGCTTAATAATACTCGGACTAATTAATTTGTCGCGGTTATCGTTAAACTAAACCCTAGTGGTATCGATACTAGGTTTTATCGAAGGAATATCGTTTTGAGAGTATCGAAGCGCTGTCCGAGTGCTGAGTCACCACCTAATCAGGCGAGTGCATAGTTACTTTCAGCTTACACATAGATATGAAGTATTTTATATAAATTACGTGCTATGTGTGCATATTATCTGAATACTTGCTATCTATGCTGGATGAACGTTTTATACACGTTTTCAATGATTTAAACTGTATATGTATTTTATATCTACAAAATGTGTTGGGTAAAACATGGGTAGATGTAATAGTTGTTGTGTGACAAAATAAAATAATGAGAGGCCTCGTTATAGATGTTGTTGATGATCCAGTCATCTAGCGGAGTATAGATGACGACCACGGACTATTCTAGACAGTCCAGTGGAACACTAGCAGGCTCGCAACCTGTAGGTGTTTATTCGAACTGTGTGTTTATTTGAACTGTGTGCTCACCAGATGTACTCCATCCCCCACATGGTTGCCTTTAGGACATTTATTGCTGAGGAATCCCCTTAGCAGCAGTGTCCGTCCCGATGATGATCCTTAGGCTAGGTCCCTTATGATAGGTGTTTAGGGACGTAAAGTGAGGATAACGGGAACGGGTAATCGGGTTATTGTTGATTGACGAAATTAATAAACTTATTTATTGTGGGTTGAAAACCCTATGTGCTCACCAGGATCTCAAGCCTGACCCACTCAGTTTTATGTATTACAGGTAGTGGCGCTTGAGCATAGATATGATGTTGGACGAGGGATTACGGATATAGGCCTGTAGATATGAAATACTGTAGTAAGGCTTATATTGTACTGTTTATGCTTTTGATCTGTATGAACATGACATCCCGAGTCTTTTAATGAAATACATTTCTATGGAAATGCTTTTGATAAATCTTTATCATATTTTTGTTTTGGGACGAATTCCGCAACACTTTCATTTAAAATGTAACTCTGATTTTTAAACAAAGCATAAACAAACCGGTCTTTTCTGGCTGTGATTTTGGGGATGTCACATCTTATTTATAGTAATTGAATTTACAAAAACTACCCTCCATAATTACTTAATGACCTTATAGTTATATAAACGACTAAACACCCCTTCATATATAGTAATATTTTAAATAGATTTAACTATTTTTGTACTAAACTAACGTCGAAAATACTCAACCATAGTCTTATAATGACCGCATCGTCGATACCTTTCTAATGATATATAAATTTGTATATATATGTATACGTATATATGATTTATACTTTATTTTAATACGTAAATATGCTATTATATTTTATAACTCGTTCATACGAACTCCGTTTTTGACGTTCTTTATATCCACGCGTAGGCGGGAACGTACCCTACAACTTTCGCTTAGACTCCGTCGGCTAATTTTGACTTTATTTTTAAAGTTATATTTTTAACAGGCTGGGACATGATTAGTCCCTTAAAAATCCATAACTTTTACATACGGACTCCATTTTCGTCTGTCTTTTGTCATTGAGTTCCTATTATTGAGATCTTCAATTCTCATTTAGGTCGCGTTGGCCAAAAACCGCTCGATCTAAAATTCGAATTTCGGGTTGTGCATTGTTATGCTAAATCTTAGAAAAATCATAACTTCCTCATATGAAGTCAGATTTGGCCGTTCTTTTTATGGACGCTCCCAGCTTAACATATTCTACAACTTTTGTTTAGATTACTAAGGCTAAAAAGTCATCCATCGTAAATTCACTATTTACATCTCCGGGTGTCGTGTCGGGTTTGCCGTAAAACTTCGACGGGCCATAACTTCTTCGTTATAACTCGGATTTCGGCGTTCTTTATATGTACGGAACCCTTGAGACATATTCTAAAACTTGGTTAAGATTATTTATTCTAAATATTCTTTTGTCGAAAAGTTGTTTTCGACCCCTATTATCTCTAAATTGACTAGCCCGGATCTACGGGCGTTACAATCGATAGCCAAGGCACCGTCTCGGTTGGCTCCTCCCGAGATGCAGGAGTTTTGTACACAACTACAGGAGCTGTTGGACAAGGTATTCATTCGACCGAGTAGTTTGTCATGGGGGGCACCGATCTTGTTTTTGAAGAAGAAGGATGGGTCTCATCGTATGTGCATTGAATACGAGGAGATGAATAAGGTAACGGTGAAGAACCGTTATCCAC
The DNA here is from genome assembly GCF_002870075.4 of Lactuca sativa. NCBI lineage: Eukaryota > Viridiplantae > Streptophyta > Magnoliopsida > Asterales > Asteraceae > Lactuca > Lactuca sativa. The sequence goes on along the minus strand of NC_056631.2, from coordinate 63,056,626 downwards.
TCTCGAGGATTGATGATCTGTTTGACCAGCTTCAGGGTGTATCTTGGTTCTCCAAGATTGATTTGTGATCGGGTTATCATCAGATGAGGGTTAGGGATGAGGATGTGTAGAAAACAACTTTCCAGACTCGTTATGGTCATTACGAGTTCGTGGTGATGCCTTTTGGGCTCACCAATGCTCCATCCGCGTTTAAGGATTTCATGAACCGCATATGTAGGCTAATGTTGGATCGGTCTGTGATCGTATTCATTAATGATATTTTGGTCTATTCCAAGACTCGGGATCAGCATGAGGAGCACTTGAGGGAGGTGTTGGAGACTTTGAGGAGGGAGAGACTTTTCACAAAGTTCTCCAAGTGCGAGTTCCAGTTGCGTGAGGTGCAGTTTCTGGGGCATCTTGTCAACCAGAATGATATTCTGGTCGATCCGGCCAAGGTTGAGGTTGTTATGCGGTGGGAGGTTCTGAGGTCTCCATCTGAGATTCGTAGTTTCCTTGGTCTAGCAGGTTATTACTAGAGGTTCATCTATAATTTTTCCAAGATAGCTGTTCCTTTGACTCGGTTGACAAAGAAGACGGTTACATTTCGCTAGGGACCTGAGTAGCAAGCATATTTTTTGACCTTGAGAGGGCGGTTGTGTGAGGCACCGACATGTGACCCTACTGGAGGATGTTGAGGATTTTTGTGGTTTATTGTGATGCGTCGATCATGGGTTTGGGGGCAGTATTGATGTAGAGGGGTAGCGTGATCGCTTACGGTTCAAGGCAACTGAAGCCTCATGAGACGAATTATCCAACGCATGATTTGGAGCTAGGGGATATGGTTTTTGTTGGATTAGGTGTCTAACCCATAAATATAATTGGTATGTACTTGACCCGAGAGTAGCATGGTCCGTTTAGGTTGCATATCACCACGACAATTTGATAGGATGGACTTTTGAGAAGAGGTTATTTATTATTTATTAATATATTATAACTTCTAATATATTAATATGAAATCATATGATTTAATTAGTATTGATGAAGAATTAATTTAGTGATCAAAAGAGACTAATTAAATTAGTGGGGACTAATTGTGTAAATTAGTTATATATATATATATATATATATATATATATATATATATATATATATAGAGAGAGAGAGAGAGAGAGAGAGAGAGAGACTTAGGTTCAAATGTTTTCACTATCTATTGTGTGCATGTATGATTAATTCTGAACCAATCATTTTAGATATTTTAAGAAAGTAATTAATGCATATTAAATGCTGAAGATGTAATTAATATCCATTATATCTTCAACATGTAATATGCATTAATTACTTTCTTAAAATAACTAAAATGATTGGTCCATAATCAATTATACATGCACACAATAGATAGTGAAAACAAAATAACCTAACCCTATATATATATATATATATATATATATATATATATATATATATATATATATATATATATATATATGTTTGGGCTTATGATACATGATGACTAAGTTTATAGATGAATCCATAAAGAGTTAGCCCACTTGATTCATGGATCATGGATAATAAGCCCAAGAGTATGGATTTGGGTTTACCCATGACCCTTGGATTCCTAACATATATATAGAGCACCCTGAAAAACTATAATGTTCTATGAGTTCATATGAGCCGATTTGTATGCAAGAAACTCTCTCCAATGTCATCCTTTGTCTAAGGTGTGTTGTGAACCATTTGAGGTGTCACACTTGGGGCACCAAGTTATTAAAGGCCAAATACAACAAGTTCTACAAGCTACATAAAGAGGTAAACTCCTAACTAGTATTTTATGTTGTGTATGTCCATTGCATGCTAGTTGTAGGCTTAATGCTTTAGATACAATTAGAGAAAACATAGATCCAAAGCATTTAGGGTTGTATGTGCATCATAGGATGTTGTAGTATACTAAAACCCTTTAGTGGTATCAGAGCCCACGGTTGTTTTCTATTATACTTGATGCTTATTGTTTTTCAAAACTGGAAAATTTGCAAATTTCGTTTCTTCATGTCCACCACGACATGGCAATATTTACCACGACATGGTGATGCATATTTTGAGTTTTTTTTGGCTAAATTGGATTAGGATCATTAACCCAAACTGTTTTTTGAACCATGAAATCTGTTTTTTGATATGGTAATGATCATGCTTGTCCAATTAAATGATAATTGTCATAATTTCAAGATTTGTATTAGTTTATATGAGTAGGCTCATTTCTTGAAGATTGAGGATATGAATTATCTTGTTCTTATGAGTTTAACTAGATCATGTATGTATTATTTGAATATTGTGTTAATTAAAATAATGATATAAATGGTTTTAATAAAATTCATAACTTGTCCTCAATTTATGGAAAAATGAAAAGTTTTTTTTTAAAAGGTCACTAACTCATAGGTTATGGAAAATGAAAGGTCTCATTTTTAAGAGTCATTTTAAGTGGTTTTGAAGTCTTCCATAACTTGTCCTCAAGTTATGGAACTTGAAAAAAAATTCATAAAAAAACCATATTAAACTCATAAGTTATGGAAACCAAAAGTTTTGACAAGTTTCAAAACGTGCTCTCAAGTTTTGGAATTTGTAAAGTTTCACTTATGAGCACTTTAATTCCAAATTAAACCCTAGAGTTTTAAATCTTAAAATTCAACCCCTTATACTATTATATTATTATAAGTTTAATAATTATATATATATATATATATATATATATATATATATATATATATATATGTATAACAATAAGTCAGTCTTACCCTTAGTAGGCCTCTTTCACGAAGTCGGTCCATAAGGGGGGTATAAGGTTACTGTCTATAAAATGACAGTTTAATGGGTGTCCACTCTCACCCACCGCTTCCTTGACTAGTGGAGGGTCGTTAGCCGAACGGGTAGGATAGAACACTAATTCTCATTATAAGTATAATTATAATTATAAAGTAACTAAACTTTTATTAAATTCCCAATGTTAGTTACTTTAGGAAAAATGTGAAAATGGTGTTATTGCATGAAATTGCATTTTGCACATTGTTAAGTCGTTAGTGGAACTTGTGTGGGTAACCGACACACTAATATGGGACTGACAGTGTGTGGCAAAGGGTAGCTTGATGTTAATCATAGATCAATAGAGCGTGTGTGGTTAACCGGCACATTCATTAAATGGTTTGTAGCATTGGGTGTACCAAGCTAATTTGCATGGTTATTCACAGCTTCTTTGTGATCCTCGTATCCCAGTCACAAACTTGAAGGACACAATCGAGATTTAAACATGCCATTGAAAAATTCAATGAATCTCAAAGGATCTAGGAATTTCAATCCATTTAAAACTTAATAATCAATTTCGTTTTTCATAGTGGAAATTGGTAAATCGTCATTTACCTACCTTTAAATATTTCGCAATTGGATTACGACATCCCTCTTCCTAATTGTAAAATATTATGTTGGGTCATAGCCTTAATATTTCATTCGGGTGTTATATTAAGGACTTAAATCAACTAACTTGAATTTCTCCCATTATAGATGTCTAGTTCTGACAATTGTGGTCTTCCTCATCCTTTTGGAAAAAGATTTCTTCATAAAGATGATATTCCACAAGACAATCAAGGTGAAAGAGTAATCCCTTCTTCGTGTTGTAGTGGAACTTCACTTCCTCCACCTCCTCCAATAATTATCCCTAACCCACAAGTTCAAGGTCACTCAAAGCCCTATTGGGAGCAAGGAAAGTCTGTATGTGCTCACGTCTTGGAGATGAAGTTACATATTTGACAGGCTGGGAGAGTTGGGTGTCGAAGTCTCGAGGAAGTTGGCTGCTAATTTGGTTCTTCAGTCACTCCATGAGTCGTATAGTGAGTTCTTTAAGGACTACTATATGACAGACCATGGCATGTCTCTTTTTGATCTTATCTATTTACTTGTTGCTGTTGAATCAACAATGATTTCGCGCACTGGAAAAGTAAATTTGATTGGAAGATCTAGTCCCCAAGATTCCATGGACATTGAAAATGGTAACATTGGATGTCCAGAATAGATTTCTCTTCCCAATGGAAAGGGATCGAACATGGTCAGGTCATTTGACCAAATGGTAAAGAGAAAGGCTAAGTCTGAGATAGTCTCGTGTACCATTCCCAAAGAGTCCATGTGTTTCTATTGTCAAGAGAAGGAGCATTGGTTGCGAAGCTGCCCAATTTACCTGAAAGATCATAAGGATGGTAAAAGTCAAAATATTTGACTCTACTTCAGGTAAGTCCACTATCTAACTCTATTAAGTTCCTATTTGGAGATTCTTAATACATGATGTAATGTAATTACATTTTGATGTTTTGTAGAATCAAAGAAATGAAAGGAAGCTTAAAGGAAGAGTAAGCTGATTCTGATCATGAAGAGATGGATTTCAATCGCATGGTTCGATGGTCAGAATTTTGAGCTGCTGCTTAAGAGTTATGATAGATTGCTTAGGAATGGATAACAACATATTTTCATATGTATTTGCATTGTAAGGATAAGTTTTCCGCAATTTTTATAAATAAAAAAAATTGAAATATATTTTATTTTAAGTTTCCTTACAATGGAATTTGTGAAAATTGTTGCTTATATGTTTCCATTGATAGCAATATTGGAAAATGGATTTGATTCTTTCGTTTGGGGTAGTGTCAAGAATTTGCCAAATAAGGAAAGATTTTCATCACCCAAGTTTCAATTGGATAGAAACTTGGAATCATGTAACTTGTATTGTAAGATGAATGAGAACTTTTGTCTTTGGGAAATTAAGACTAATTCCTTGTTCACATGTATATGTGAGTCAAGTGAAGGACTAGGAGATTGGGTACACTTGGTTGTGGGTTGTTCAGCTCCACCACAAAGAACGATAAAACTATTCATTATAATTTACTAAAGTTTAGTAAATATGATTATACTTACAAGATTAAGTATAATTCTGAATCGTTGAAAAGATTTCAATGTGTAGCAGAACGAATAAGAAGAATCAAATTAGGCAGAAAGATAAAAGTTTCTCCAATCTGAAAAGATGGGAGAGTACTTTAGTATCGTGTTTTATGATCATCTCAATGATTATGGAAAACCATATCACAATTGATCCTCTAAGGACATCTTAGTGCATTTGTATGGCTAAGAAGAAGAATCGTGAATTGTTGAATCTAGAAGATGAGTCATACTTCTTCGTTCCAAAATCAAGTCTTAGAGTCCTACTCCAAGATTGTGCCTTAAGTGACAAAATCTTAAGAAGGTTTATAACACTTGTCAAATGTAGAGTAAAATGTTTCTTACTCATGTACATTTGAAATTGGTAAGTTGTGATGTATTGGTAAGGACAAAGACTAACTAAGACCAACTGTGTGAAGTATTTATCTTGATAAGAATCCGCAATAACTCTTGAATATTTTTTTGTCAAGGAATGGTTCATGAAAAGAGAATCTTATATGTCAAGAGGTCAGTGGGAATCTTAAAGATCTTGACAAGTTTCAAGAACTAATCAAGAATAAACCTATTGTTAATCACTAGCACACGACTTGAGGTTGTAACCTATCGTGCTGACATATTCTTATTTATGTGCTCATTCCAGTTAGAAGTTGACTATGCATTTGAGTTCTATGAGTTCTCAATTGTTTGCACAACAACTTGGAAGCAATGGTAGGCCCTTGTGCTACCAAGTGGCAAGAAATTAAGATTAAACAAGTTCAGTCCATATGAGTTTGAATTTGTCACTAACCTTGTCTTATGATTATGGTTTGACAAATTCACATGGATAAGAACACATACACCATAAAATCTAAGTGTCGTAAGGTTTCTCTCTAATTCATGAAAATGATTGTGAGGAAACGCTTTCACTAATTAGATTTTAATAGTCAGCAATTGTGATATTTGCATTCTCAAATTCGATTATGATTACAATATACTTCTTCATAGTTCGAATTGTGAGAAATGGCAAAGGTCTAAACATGTTGAACTTATTGCTGTAAGTTCTAAAATTGTTTAGACACACATGTGAGTTATCTAAGGAAAGGTGTATGAATTTGAGAAGCCTAGACAAAGTCTTATCAAAGCATCTCGTATCAGAAATCTAAACTTTCGAAAGGAAGTTAATAAGTATTGATTTCTAGAAGTCCAGCTGATTTCTGAATACATGTCAAAGCTAGTGGGAGCATAAGTGTTATGCTAGTAAGATAATAATTATTATGCTAGTGGGAACATAATTATTATGGAAAGTGTTGCAAGTTAGCAATGTTAATTATAGAAAAACAAAAGGTTTCAAATCGCAAAGTTGCAGGGTTTGTAAAGTTGTTTTGCTAATACTTCATTTCAAAATCTAAAAGCTTAGATTGAGTTTTTAATCAAATTTAGTCAAGTATATATGAATGTTATGTTGGAGTGGTTCAACATAAGAAAATTCTATATATGGAAATGTTAATTGCGTTCTCAAAATTTGATTACGATTACGGCATCCCTCTTCATAATTCGAATTATGAGAACATGGCAAGTAGAAATATTGTAGCAAAAGACTGGTGAAGTATCATATCTTTACAAATCGTGTCCAATATGCTTCGGGTATAGGATTGATTACATGTGCTATAATATTCATTCGTTCTAAATTTTCCAAATGCCATGGCCATTAAGAGGGAAAAAGGACTAGAACCGGATATGACTAAAGTGGTTAACAACTGTTAAGGACAATCTAAGGTTCGCCAAGGATTGGTCACTTGTAGTTGGAAGTATAAAAATGGATGGACCATATTGACACACTCTGAGAAGAGGTAACTTGTAACATCCCAAAAAGGAAGGCCAAAAATTTCATTTTAAGTTTAGAGGTTTATAAAATAACTTGTCAAGATATTGCCAAAATCACATCAATAAATAAACCGTAGTATCATGTCTCAAAAACCATATCATCTGAACGTAATAAAATATCAGAGTACAATCCTAGAAAACTCTAAGCGGAAATCATATGTGCGTGTGTGATGCACTGCTACACCGCCGGCTCCTTCCCTTTGGACGAAGAGGTACCTGAAACCAAAATTGAAACTGTAAGCACAAAGCTTAGTGAGTTCCCCCATCATACCACATACCATATAATCCCATAGCATACATATTGTCGGGCAATACTGGGGCGCCCGTCCTACCCTTGTCTTTCTGGGGTTCTGACCTACCCATGTCAATACCAAACCAAGCAAAGTCAACATTGGTCAAAGTCAACACCCAGTTGACATGACTCGCCGAGTTGGCCTACCAACTCATCGAGTCCATACTCCACTAACCTGAACCAACCCCGACTCCACTCGTCGAGTCTAGCAAGAACTCGACGATTGCTCCTTCATTCAAACCATCGGGACCATCTTCATCCGACTTGCCGAGTTCTCTCTTGAACTCAGTGAGTTCATCTTCCTCATAAGAACTTGTCTGGTCTACGACTCGCTGAGTTGTCTGAACAACTCGTCGAGTCCATCATCAAAGATTGGGAGATTGCCTTGGACTCGCCAAGCCTACTCATACACTCGTCGAGTCCCCTGATTCCCAGGTCCCAATTCACGTCCAAACATCTACGGGACTTTCCTCTCTAACAACTGGTCAATCCACAGAAGGATTTGGTGGTCATAACACCGCGACTCGCCGGGTCCCAAGAACAACTCGTCGAGTCCATCCTTGGCCAACCGTATACAGTCGATTTAGATAGGCCTTAACACCTTAAAACCATAGATCTGGCCTCCTAATGTCCATTTTACATGTAAAGTTCCAAACTTGGTACACATGCAAGGGGTCTTTGGTCCAAAAAGCCATAAAAGGTGGCCTCCAAGGTGCATGGGGTGTTCATTGCATCAAAATGGGCACCTTTGTGCCATAACCCCCCCCCCCCCCCCAATAGACCTGGATCTAAAGCATATACTGACTTCCAACACTATAACCCGACTCCAACCTCTCTAGGGCTTAGAAAGATGAAGAAAAGCCCAAAAATCAAGATCTATAGGCAAAGGTTCAACTTCATACCTCCAATAAGCTGAAAATGAGCTCCAAACTCTGGATCTCCTTGTTTCCCCTTTATCTCACAAGCTCCTTTCCACCTCCCAAGCTTTACCACCCACCAAAAAGCACCAAAATGGCCTTAGAACACACAAAAACGGCTAGGGTTTCGATATGATGTCTTGTGGGAGCATAAGGGACGATGGAGGATGAGATAAGGCGTTTAAATAAGGTGTAAACCCTCAAGTTAGGGTTTTACCCAAACAACGCCTACTCACCGCGTCTGTCTTTCGAATCGTCGAGTAGGTCACTTAAACTGTCCACGGATCTCAACTCTACTCGACGAGTTGGGCCTCCAACTCGTCGAGTCCCATAGAAAAACACAAGAATGCTCTAATTAACTGTGTAATAGGAATCGGGTGTTACAAATCTCCCCCGCTTATCTTAGACTTCGTCCTCGAAGTCTGCTGCTTGATCCTAAAAAAGCTCGGGGTAATTCTCTCTCATCTCGTCCTTCGGCTCCCAAGTCCATTCTGAGCCTCTACGGTGCTGCCACCGCACCTTTACCAGCTCCACTTTCTTGTTCCTCAGGTCCTTTGATTTCCTGTCAAGGATTTCCACGGGCCGCTCGATGTAGTTCAGGCTGTCATCCACCTAAATATCCTCCAGAGGTACCACTGCCGAGTCATCCACCAAGCACTTCCACAACTGGGAGACATGGAATGTACTGTGAATTTGACTAAGTTCGGCTGGTAGATCCAGCCGATATGCCACCTTGCCCACCTGGGCTATAACCCTGAAAAGGTCCAATATACCTGAGCACTCTGAAGCCTGCTCCTGGCCTGTTGAATCCTCTCTGTCATCTTGAGCACCACTTCGGTGCTCCCCATGACCCTCTGGCCCTCCTCACCCTAACATATCGGGGTCCTGCACTTCCTCCCGTATAGCATCTCGAAGGGTGGACGATCGATACTCGCGTGATAACTATTGTTGTAGGAGAACTCAGCTAATGAGAGGTAGGTATCCCAACTACCTCCGAAATCCAACACGGACACCCGTAGCATATCCTCTAGTGTCTGGATGGTCCACTCGCTCTGACCGTCCGTATGTGGGTGGAAAGCGGTTCTAAAATACAGACGAGTACCCAGTTCGTCGTGAAACTTCTTCCAAAACCTGGAAGTGAACCGCACATGCCTGTCTGAAATCACAGAAACTGGCACCCCGTGCCGCGCCACTATCTCTCTGATATAGATTTTGGCCAATGTTTCGGCCAAAATACTCTCCTGAATCGGAATAAAATGGGCACTCTTGGTCAATCGATCAACGATGACCCAAATCGATTCTACTCCTCGCGTGGTCGTGGGAAGCTTCGTAATGAAGTCCATCGTAATATCCTCCCACTTCCATAGCAGGATATCCAACGGTTGGACCTTGCCGTGAGGTCTCTGGTGTTCAGCCTTGACCTTCCTGCAGGTCATGCACCTTTCCACAAACCAAGCTACATCCCTACGGTGAAGAATCAGCTATCCCCGGCTATCATAGTCGAAGGAGGAAACTTAGCCTACAATTCGTTCGCTCTTCCGATATTCCTCCTTCATGGCCTCCTACTGGGCCTCTCGAATCTGATCCATCAGCGGAGTCACCACTGTCATCCTTATATAGATATCACTGATCGGCGCTGCCTTGCGGCTAAGCGCATCAGCCACAACATTGGCCTTCCCCGGGTGGTAGAGGATTTCACAATCATAATCCTTTACCACATCCAGCCACCGACGCTGCCTCATATTCAGATTTGGTTGGTCCATGAGATATCTCAGAATCTTGTAGTCCATGTAAATGGTACAGCGAACCCCATAGAGGTAATGACGCCAAATCTTGAGGGCGAACACAACAGCCCCCAGCTCCAAATCATGTGTCGGGTAATTCGCCTCGTGAGGTTTCAGCTGCCTCGAAGCGTCAGCAATAACATGCCCGCTCTGCATCCACACCGTGCCAAAACCCGAGATAGATGCATCGTAGTATACAACAAAATCCTCCATGCCCTCCGATAGAGCTAAGATTGGCGCCTCGCACAATCTGTGTCTCAATGTCTCAAATGTAGCTTGCTGCTTAGGCCCCCAGTGAATGACCACGGCTTTCCTTGTCAGCCAGGTCAGAGGTACGACTATCTTGGAGAAGTCTTAGATGAATCTCTGAAAGTAGCCTGCCACCACCAGGAAGCTTCGTATCTCAGATGGAGACCTCGAAACCTCCGACCTCATCATGGCCTCCACCTTGGCCGGATCCACCGAAATCCCGTCCTAATTGATAAGGTGCCCAAGAAACTGCACCTAGCGCAACCAGAACTCGCACTTGGAGAACTTATCATACAAGCTCTCCCTCCTTAAAGTATCCAAAACCACTCGTAGGTGCTCCTCATGCTGCTCTCGCGTCTTGGAATAAACCAAGATGTCATCGATGAAAACTATCACAGACCGATCCAACATCGGTATGCACACGCGGTTCATGAGATCCATGAACGCGACAGGAGCATTGGTGAGCCCGAACGGCATCACCACGAACTCATAGTGGCCATAACGCATCCGAAAAGCAGTCTTCTGCACATCCTCCCCTCCGGACCTCACCTGATGATACCCTGAACGCAAACCAATCTTGGAGAACCAAGATGCTCCCTGTAGCTAGTCAAAGAGGTCATCGATCCTCGGAAGTGGGTAACGACTCTTCACCATTACCTTATTCTGCTCCCGATAATCTATAAACATCTGATGCGACCTGTCCTTCTTCTTCACAAACAGAATCGGGGCTCCCCACGGTGAACTGCTCGGTCTGATAAATCCCATGTCTAACAGCTCCTACAGCTATGTAGACAACGCCTGCATCTCAGGAGGAGCCAACCGATACGGTACCTTGGCTATCGGAGCCGCACCAGGGACTAGGTCGATCCTGAACTCTACCTGCCTCTCCTGATGTATCCTAGGAACTCCTCGGGGAATACATCCGCAAACTCTTGCACTATGGGCACATCGCCCACCGTCGGCTTATCCGCCTCTCGGGTATCCATAACATAGGCGACAAATCCTGCGCAACCCTGCTGAAGGTAGCGTCTAGCTCTTGCTGCTGAACATAAAGTTGGTCCTCATTGTGGCCTCTCGCCCTGGATCACCAGCTCTCCCCCACTTGGGGTCCTGATCCACACCAACTGTTGCGTGCAGTCGATCACTGCTCTATTGGGGCTTAGCCAATCCATACCAATAATAAACTTGTTCCCATGCACATGTATGGGATCTAAGTCTACCAGGTAACGCTCCTCGAACAGTCTCGGAACACAATCCCGGTAGACCTCTGATGCTTGCACTGACCGGTCATCCGCAATCTCGACCTCTAGAGGGCAATCCAACATGCGCGAAGACTCTGGGAATTTCTTGCTAAGTGCAAGAGAAACAAACGATCAGGTAGCACCCGAATCAAACAACACCTGAATCGGGATACCGTTGACATGGAACGATCCTAAACAGATCATACGTATAACATATCAAAATCACAATGACATAACATAAGGAATAAAGAGAAGGAATCATACATGTCACCACATCTGGTGCAGCGCGTGCCTCCTCGGCTGTCAACTGAAATGCTCGGATCCTAACCACTGGAGCCTCTACCTTGGCCTTCCAGCCATCCGTAACCCGCGCTGCTGATGGGGTCGGCGCCGCTGCTGTCGCTACTATCAATCTAGGGCAGTTGGCCTTCTTGTGGCCCCTCTGATTTGGAAGCAAATCAGGTTTGTCATCTGTACTGCGAGGGCAAGGGCAGTATAATCCTTGCCATAGTGCCCTGTCTTGCCGCACTTGTAGCAGCCGGATGATCCCGCTCTACAAGCTCCCTCATGCGGCCTGCCGTATTTTCTGCAGCGGCTCTGGCCCGGCTGGCTCTTTGACCTAACGTCGGATCCCTTGGGTTTCTTCCCCAAAAACCCTGAAACTTGCTTAGACTCTGCTTTCCTCTTCCTGACATGCTCCAAAACGAGCTCCCTCTCCCGCGCCCTGGCAATCATGGACTCTAGGGTCAGGCATGTCGAGAAGATGACATGCTCCCTGATGTCAGCTCTCAACATGTCGTGATAGCGGGTCCTCTTCATATCCTCATCTCCTACATACTGGGGCACCAATAGAGCCCTCTCCCGGAACTTGGTGGTGATCTCCGCCATAGTCTTCGTAGTCTGTCTCATATCCAAAAACTCTCTGGCCAACTGCTGAAGCTCCACAGCTGGCGCGAACTCAGCCCTGAATCTGGTCACAAAGTCTGACTAGGTCATAGCCTCGATGGTCGGGGCTCCCAATGAGTCGCCCACCGACTCCCACCAATCTCTAGCTCTGTCTCTCAAACATCCTGCCGCAAAGCGGACCTTCGACCCTTCTGGGCAGAAGCTTGTCAACTGCAAAGACTCAATGTCTGCGATCCATCTCCTGGCAGCAATGGGGTCCTTCACCTCATGAAAATCTGGTGCACCACTCCCTATGAGGTCCTTGAAGGATAGTGTGCGCGTACTCACCTGGACAGACTCCAAATCACTCCCGAATGATCGGAGGCGATCCTCCATCAGCTCAATGATCCCTTCCTTGATTGACCTGAAAATAATCGGGGTCGACTGAAGGATACCTCTCGTGATCTCAGACGCGATGAACTTTCATAGCTCATCATCAACCTGCTCGAATCCTGCACCCGAGCCTGATCCTGATCCTGATCCTGAGCCTCCCGCTCCATTCCGTGTGGTCACCATAATGAAAATAAACACATGAGGTCAGGATCATACATGCTATTAAGAGGTCTCACACACTCTCCAAGTTATCTGGTTCCATCTCGGCCCTCCTTGACTTGAGTTCAGATCCTCTGCTTCCAGTAGTACGGGCCCATACAACCTTCCACATCTATCTGTACTTTCCTCATGGATTGCTTCAACTTCACCAAGTCCCTTTACCGATATCCCTTTCTGACTGATCTCATCCTAGGCTTTCCTAGGGCACCCTCTGACCTACTCTTCGCCATCAGCTGCACTAGGAGTCCCTACTTCCCCTCCTTAACTAGCTTGCGAATACTGCTACATATCCGTTCATTTGTTAGTTAAAGTTAGCCAAGACCCCTATAGCACAAAGAAAGCAGCATTCGTGCATTGAGTAACCACATCAGGCATAACCTAATCAGGCTATCCTACCGCTGGCTAAACAACCCTAGAATATAGCCCATACTACAGGCATTTAAGGCATCCTCCTAGATCCTTAGCCCTAATCTAGCATGCAGTTCTCAGAATCAGATATCAGGCACACAAGGCATCCTCCTAGATTCTCAACCCTAATCTAGCATGCAGTTCTCAGAATCATATATCATACACATAACATAACAAGTATGGGTATCTTGGGGAAAACTTACTTGAGCTCGGCCGGTCGCACGCATCACACACCTTGTCCTTTCTCAAAATTCTTTAACTCAAAACTGTTTTCTTTGTGAAAAATCTTTTAATCCCACGGTTTGAGTCTAGACTCCCCCGAGGGTGTGTCTGAATCCGTCAAACCAGGGCTCTGATACCAACTTGTAACATCCCAAAAATCAAGGCTAAAAATTTCATTTTAAGTTTAGAGGTTTATAAAATAACTTTTCAAGACATTGCCAAAATCACATCAATACATAAACCGTAGTATCATGTCTCAAAAACATATCATCTGAATGTAATAAAATATCATAGTACAATCCCTGAAAACTCTAAGCGGAAATCATATGTGCGTGTGTGATGCACTGCTACACCGCCGACTCCTTCCCCTTGGACGAAGGGGTACTTGAAACCAAAATTGAAACTGTAAGCACAAAGCTTAGTGAGTTCCCCCATCATACCACATACCATACAATCCCATAGCATACATACTGTCAGGCAATATTGGGGCGCCTGTCCTACCCTTGTCAAGCCATTATGGGGTTCTGACCTACCCATGTCAAGCTATTCTTGGGTGCTGACGTACCCATGTTAAGCCATTCTAGGGTGCTGACCTACCCATGTCAAGCCATTCTGGGGTGCTGACCTACCCATTTCAAGCCATTTTGGGGTGCTGACCTACCCATGTCAAGCCATTCCGGGGTGCTGACCTACCCTTCGGTCTATCTCAACCGAACACAAGGACTATTTCACCCCTACTACTAACACATAATATCATATCACAATCATGCTGTCAGACATAGTTGAGGTGTCCGACCTACCCATTGGTCCTAACGAACGAATCGGGGACTAGTCCCCTCTTACTGATACTATCTCACATAACATACCAAACTAGCATAGTCACCTATCAAGCAAACTAGCATAGTCGCATATCAAGCATCAACAACCAGACAATTATCACAAATACAATCATCACAACTATTCCTCTACTAGTGGGCTAGCCTTGATGCTTAAGACCCACTTCTACTAGAAGGTAACTCACCTTGATGTCATGTAGCGTTTGAACTGTCCTCGGTGTGAAGGTCGGCTCTCATCGACTCCTCAATGACGACAACCCTCAAGTCATCAAACAAAACATACAGCCCTAACCAGGGTCAATACCAAACCAGGCAAAGTCAACATTGGTCAAAGTCAACACCCAGTTGACATGACTCACCGAGTTGGCCTACCAACTCATCGAGTCCATACTCCACTAACCTGAACCAACCCCGACTCCACTCGTCGAGTTTAGCAAGAACTCGGCGATTTCTCCTTCATTCAAACCATCAAGACCATCTTCATCCGACTCGCCGAGTTCTCTCTTGAACTCGGCGAGTTCATCTTCCTCATAAGAACTTGTCCGATCTACGACTCGCTGAGTTGTCTGAACAACTCATTGAGTCCATCTTCAAAGGTTGGGAGATTTCCCTGGACTCGCACGATGTTTTCCGATGTTGAAATGTATTCGTGATAACTGATTTTTGTATTGTCTTAACGAATGATTATTGATTAATCCATATTATATACCGTCCTAATTTTTGTCTACTTTGATTTCTCGTAAGCCTTAACAAACGAAGAGAAAGGGAGTATTATGTCCCACTACTATCGTAAGTACCTTAGGCTGTCGTGGATGCAAAAGACACGATGGTCCAACTCGCACTTGATTACTGTGACCTTACTAGCTTTTCTAATGGGACACTTTGGCCCACTAGCACATAAAAGCTATTGAAAGTCCTTTTATAAAATATTGGGTCATTGAAGGCCCAATAACATAAAAGCGTTATCCCTTTAGGCCCAAAAATCATGTTGGTGGGCTTGCAAGGCCCAACAAGCATGATTTGAAACTCATAAGCCCAAATTTTGTAGATTTACTCATTGTAGTCATCACGTATCTATTGAAGTATTTTTAATTTGAAGTTTGTTGTGTTGTATTGATTCGAGACCGAATCAATTCATTTATAACGATATTTGGTATTGAAGGTGTATTCGTTTTCCGTTTTATCGCTAGTCGGGTATCTTGTATTTTGTCTTAATGAATTAATTTGTTTAAAAGTATGATTTTTACCTTTTCACTACCATTCTTTTATAAAAATAACACTTTTAGTCCTTTATATAAAAGAATTTCATTTTTAGTCCTTAAAACATTTTTCTTGACACTTTTGTATCATAAACTTGTTGAAAAGACATTTTAACCCAAAATTTATTTTGTAAACAGCTTTAGCCCTTCCAAAATGGAGTTTCTCGGTTAGAACCCCTTATTTCGCAACTTTTACAGTTTTGGCTCAAAATATAAAAAAGTTTACATTTTTTTATCCTTTTTGAAATTGAAAAGCATTTTTGACCTTTGAAATAGTTTTATTTTACTTCTTATACCCTGTTTTGCAGAATTTTACAATTCAGCCCCTTAAAACTTCAAAATTTCGCAATTATGGGCTTATTGGGCCGAAAAGCCCAAATTTAGCCCAATAAGCTAAATTTTTGCATTTCAAGTCCTTTGAAAGTTCTAATATTCATAAAATTGATTATAGAAACTGTTTTGACTCTTTTGACCCTCAAGAAATAGTGAATTAATAGTTTTTAACCCAAGTTTTGTATTTTTGACAATTTAAGTCCTAAAATGGGTTTTATGTTAGAATATGTTCCTCATAACCTTATAATCTATTTTTCTTGACTAGATTAGTGTAAAATAACTTAGATCATGTTTGTTTCCTTTCAAATGTCATAGATCTCGAGTTAATACCCCTTTTGGTTGCATTTTCATCACAAAAACACATAAAATCACACACATACATGCATAAAATCACACATAGCATACATATACACATAGATCTACACATTTTCTTGTATTCTCCCCCATAAAACATATGAAAACCGAAAAAAGAGGGGTATGAAGCTCACCTTGAGTTGTAGTTTCGGTTTTGAAGAAGACTAGAAGAAGAAATTCTGATCCTAGCAAGTCTTCTTGGAGGATCTCGAACTTAGATGCTTCTAAGGTGCAAGATTACAAGATTGAATGGATTTAGAAGAGATTTTTGGATGAAATGAAGTAGCTAGATCATGGATTTAACATCAACTTACCTTAGATGATGTTTTGTGGGAAAAATCTCCTTGAACGCTTCCTAGATCTCGAAAATTTGGAGAGGAGTGGAGAGAGTTTCTTTTGAGAGAGTTTCAGTGAAGTGTGTGTGTGTATGTTTGGGTTCGGCCGAGAGGAAGAAAGAGAGGAGAGAAAAGAGAAGGTTGATGATATAGGTGCATGGAAGTATGAGAGTATGCATGGAAGTCCACTAGATAAAAATGAGTTGGCACATACAAAGTCAACTCTTTCTTTCTTTGTGGGCTTGGGCCGAGATTGGAGAGGGAAAAGAGAAAATTTGGGCTTATGAATGTTTAGCCATACTATGACTCACTTAGATGATGCTTGACCCAAATAAATTAAAGTATAATTTTTATGACCTATTAGGGCTAAATTAATTTGGTTGTGACCCATTAAGGCCCAAAATATCATGTTTCATGTATATGGGTCCATTTAGGGCCCATTAGAGAATTCTAGATTCAAGATGGATAATTTGGAAGTTTATTAGTCCATTAGGCCCAATAAGGAAATCCTAGTCCAAAGTGAACTCAAATTGGAATTTCAAAGGTTTCCAATTCTTTGTTGACCATTTATAGGGCTAGAATGAAGTATTTGATGAAGTTTTTTTGTTATAGAATAAGCATCATGCATGCTTTCATGTTATTGATTCATAGTTGTTATAAGTGTTGTAGTTACAAGGCACCAAAATTTCTAGTTGTGACACCTTCTCCCTCCAAAGATCCTCTTTTCAAGCTTCAAACACAAAATGGGCACACACACACACACACACGTATTAGGGTTCTCAAGGACTCTCTAGAACTGTAAAGAGGCCCAAGGGAGGCTAAGGTTCCTTTAAATAAGGTGCAATACCCCGAGATTTAGGGTTTCATCTGCCAGCTCCTACTCGCCGAGTCCCAATATGGACTCGTCGAGTAGGTCACTTAACTCGCGATCCCATCCCGCTGCTACTTGACGAGTAGGGCAACCAACTCATCGAGTATTGGGGCGTTACATACAACCTCTATAGGGCTTAGAAAGATGAAAGAAAATCCCAAAAATCAAGATCTATAAACAAAGGTTCAGCTTCATACCTCCAATAAGCTGAAAATAAGCTCCAAACTCTGGATCTCCTTGTTTCCCCTTGGTATCACAAGCTCCTTTCCACCTCTCAAGCTTTACCACCCACCAAAAAGCACCAAAATGGCCTTAGAACACACAAAAATGGCTAGGGTTTCGATATGATGTCTTCTGGGAGCATAAGGGATGATGGAGGCTGAGATAAGGCGTTTAAGTAGGGTGCAAACCCTCAATTTAGTGTTTTACCCAAAGAACGCCTACTCGCTGAGTCTGTCTTCCGACTTGTCGAGTACCATAGAAAAACACAAGAATGCTCAAATTAACTGCGTACCAGGAATTGGGTGTTACATGAATCTTGTTCAGAAGTGATAGTCAAAATGGGAACATTGAAATGTTTCCATAAGTGGAAGTTATTTTTTAAATCTGTGTAAGATTAGGAAACTTAATGCAAGAAGGATGTTCAAAGGAATGTACTTTGAATTTGATACTTCGTTTCCATGGAATTGCTCTCCATTGTAATAATTTGTAATGTCTTTTTCCAAGTATCTGTGACTTTTGTGCATAATCATTACAAGAGGATCACTGCATATAAGTTTAGAATCTAACAGATTACAGTAAATGGCAAGAATTTGATATTCTTATGTTTACAGTAAGGATTTGGAATTGTGAAATGAGCATCATTGAAATGTTGATAATTGCTCTATTTCACAAAGTAAGGATCATAGATAAGCATAGTGTGCATGCTTGGAACATGGGACAACTGTTTTTTTAATTCAAGTATTAAGTTGATTATACGAAACATTATACAATGAATAATGAGTAATCAATATGTCACTCAAAAGTTTTGGGGCCATATAGGATTAGTATTATTCTTGTGTTTCACTTTGCATATTTTGACTTCCCGAATAACTAGGTTATTCAAACCATCCACAGTCGATCATACTTTAGAAGTAATTATCGAGGCAAGACTGTCATGAATGGGTCTGTAGTCTGTCTAGGTGTTTTAGACATAGCACAAGTTTGCTGCAGTGTTCATGAGTACTCTTGGAATTTATTGGATTAGGTGTCTAAGCCCATAAATATTTTGGTATGTGCTTGACCTAATTGTGAGCATGGTCCTTTTGGGTTGCCTTCACCATAGCAATTGATAGGATGAACTAAGGAGAAAGAGGATTAATTATGATTTATTAATATATTATATGAATAATATATTAAAAGAGAAATCATATTGTTTAATTAATATTAGTCAAGAATTAATAAGAATTAATTATGTGGCTAAAAGAGATTAATTAGATAAAGGGGACTAATTGTGTAATTATAAGATAGTTGCATAAATGGGCTAATGGACTCCATAGAAGTTGGAGTGGACGAAATCTATGGGGAAACCCATTAGAATTCATCCACGGCTTCTAAGGAGGGAGTCCATAGGCTGCTTAGGGCCTAAGCAGTCACATTACGGTTTCCTGGTAGAAAACCCTAATAACCTACCTATATAAGGAACCCCTAATCCCCCAAAAACGTGACCAACTCTTTGAGAGAACCCTAGAACGTTTTTGTGTCTCTTCCTTCTTCTTCTAAGTTCATCTTGTTGCTCATGGTGTTTGTTACTCCATTAGAGGTGCAACATTTGAGGCACTAAGCTTTCAAATGTCAAGATCAAGAAGGATTGAGATTGTTTGTAACGCCCGCGTTTCCAAGCTAGGCATTATCATTGATGTAATAGTCTAGTTTAACCCTTGTAACTCTTTTTGGAGTATTAATGATGAAATATTTGAGTATTATGTGAATTATGTGTTTATTTTCTTAATTATTATAATTTAATGAATTAAGAATAAAATAAGCGTCAAATTTAAAGTGTGAGATAAGCTCGATATCATTGCATAAAGATGTAGTGATCGAAACAAGGATTCCGAAGATATAAAGAATGCCGAAATCCGAGTTATAACGAAGAAGTTATGACCTGTCGAAGTTTCGCGACAGAACCGGCAACGCTGAATGACGTAAAAAGTGAAATTTACGTTAGAGCAATATTTAGCCTTAGCGATCTAAACGAAAGTCTTAGAGTTCGTTAAACCGAGAGCGTGCATAAAAAGAGCGCCCAAATCTGACTTCGTATGAGGAAGTTATGATTTTTCTAAGTTTCGACTTAGCAGTATGCAGTCCGAATACTCGATTTGAGACCAAGTGGTTTTTAGCCGAAACAATCTAAACGAGAATCGAATATCTCGTTAATTGTAGTGAAACGATGAAAAGATAGGCGAAAATGGACGTCGGATGAAAAAGTTATGAATTTATAACGAAGTTTTCCTGTCCCGGTCTACTAAAAATAAATAATAAAAATAAATTCAAAGTTAGCCGACGGAATTTAAACAAAGGTTGTATAGCGTAGTCTTACCTACGCGGGGATATAAAGAACGTCGAAAACGGAGTTCGTATGAGGAAGATATGAATTTTTGAAGTTTATTAAATATTTTCGATATTTAATTTAAATATAAAATATCTGATATTATCCGAAGGGGGGGGGAGTCAGCGACCCTATCCACATTACGACCAACGTAATGTAATTTACGCCCAGCATAATTTGGGTTTCCAGCCTCCTATAAAAGTATGTCGAGGGCAGCCGATTCTTTTGCTCATTTCTTGCATTTTCTCGTGTTTTTGCATTGTTTTTCGTGCAAGAATTATCCCGAAGCCCCGGTATCATTCCCGAGCCCCGAAGCAAGTCCCGAAGCCCCAAAGATCCTAAGAAGTGCAATTCCCGAGCCGAAGCTCTGCCCGCGAGGAGTCCGGTTTTGTGAAGATCTTCCAGATCTACCGAAGAATACTACTTCTACAAGTCGTAGTGCTGTCCGATCATCTTCTGATCAAGTGAGTGTGTGGTTGCTTTCTTCTAAAGCATAATTATGAAGTATTTTATACGAAATACGTGTTATGTGTATATTTTGTTGTTATATGTATGAAGGAATATTCACTTTCTTCTATCTCATAGATATGATTTATTCTCTATGAAATACGTGTTATGTGTATGTGTCTCATCTGTTGTTTGGAATATGTATTGAATGAGAATGCTATACAGGTTTTAAACTATGTATAAAAATATATATTTTTATCTACTAATATGTCTGGTAGAACATGGGTAGATAGTTGTGTGATAAACATATGAGAGGTCTCGATGTTGTTTTTGATTCAGTCATCTAGCGGAGTTTAGATGAACACCATAGACTTTTCTAGACAGTCCTGTGGAACGCTAGCAGGTTCGCCACTTCTAGGCTGTTTGTTTGATGTATTTGATGCTTTACATGATTATTCAAAGCTGGAAATCAAAAAATCTTGGATCTGGAGCCTGGACTCATCGAGTCCATAGTTGAACTTGTCGAGTTCACTGACAACTCGACGAGTCCAATGTTGGCTCGACGAGTCGAAGTGTCAGATGCCATATTTTTTGGGATTTTGAGCTGTTTTGGCTTGGGATAATTACCATAAACGTTTTTTATTGATAAAATCCAATTTTTATTAATTTGGAGTGATTATCCTTGCCAAAATAGAAGATAATTGTCAATTAAGTAGATAATCATTGCCTTATATGATAAACTTGATTTATTTGAATTATTTGATTGGATTATCTTGCCATAAAATTGAATTAGATCAAATTTAGATAATACCAATTATTTGATTAATTAAATTATTTTTAATTTGATCTAGATAGTTTTCAAAAGTTTCAAACTTGCACTCAACTTTTGGAATTTAAAATTTTGATTAAAAAGTTTAATTTTGAAATGTTTAAATTCTAAACCCTAATGTTTTGAAAATTTTCAAAACTTGTTCTCAAGTTTTGGAATTTAAAATTTTGATTAAAAGTTTAATTTTGAAAATTTTAAATTCAAAAACTATTGTTTTGAAAAGTTCAATTACACCCTTATGGTTTTGTTAAGTTAATTAATTGTATAATTAAAAGAGAGTTAATAAATCCATAATGGTATGATTTGTATTTAATTAAATTAAAAGTATAATTTTATTAAATTAAACCACTTAGTTTTTTAAAATTGTAAAATACACCTATATACTATATATAAAATTAAAATTCTAATATTATATATGTATGAGTAAAGAGTCAGTCTTACCGTTAGTAGGCATCATTCACGAAGCTTGTCTATAAGGGGTGTTTAAGGAAATTGTCTATAAAATAGCGATTGAATGTGTATCTAATCTTACCCACCACACTCTTGACTAGTGGAGGGTCGTTAGCGGAACGGGTAGTATAGGACGCAACCTTCCATTATAAGTATAATGAAATACAAGGTAACTAAATTTTTTATAATTTCCCAAATCTTACTTACTTTAGAAAAAATGTGGAATTAGTGCTATTCCATGAAATTACACTTTGTACCCTTGATAAGACGTTAGTGGAGCGTGTGTGGTTAACTGGCATACTAATTGGGCTCGAAGCAAAGGTGGCAAAGGGAGACTCGATGTTTGTCATAAATCGATGGAGTGTGTGTGGTTAACCGACACATCGATTAGGTGACTGTAACATTGGGGGTACCATGTATATTTGCATGGTTATCCACAACTTGTTTGTGATCCTCGACATCCCAATCACAAACAAAGGGCACACTCGAGATTTAAACATGCCATTGAAAAGTTCAATGAATCTTAAAAGATCTAGGAGTTTCAATTCATTTAAAACTTAATTTTCAATTTTCGTTTTTCATGGTGGAAATTGGTAAATCGTCATTTACCTACCTTCAAATGTTCTTCAATTTGGATTACAGCATCCCTCTTCTAAATTGTAGAATAATGTGTTGGGTCCTAGCCTTGATATTTTATTTGGGTGTTATATCAAGGATTTCAATCAACTAACTTGAATTTCTCCTGTTTTGAAGATGTCAAAGTCTGACAACTATGGTATTCCTAAATCCGTTGGAAAAAGTCTTCCACTTGAAGATGATATTCCACGATTAGATTGTGGAAATGGAAATCATTCTTCACTTCCTCCACCTCCTCCAATAATTCTCCCTGACCCACGTGTTCATAGACTTGAAAAGTTCAAGGTCACTCAATCCCTATTGGCGAAAAGATACGAAGATGGAAAGTTGGTATGCGCTCACGTCTTGGATATGAAGTTGCATATTGATAGATTAGGAATGTTGGGCGTCGATGTCTCGGAGAAGTTGGGTATTGACTTGGTTCTTCACTCACTTCCCAATTCACATGGTAAGTTTGTTAGAGAGTACTATTTGATGGAACACGACGTGACCCTCATTGATTTGACTTATTTGCTTATTGCTGCTGAATCAGAAATGATTTGGTGCATTGGTCGAGCAAATTTGTCTGGTAAATCAACATCCCAACCTTCTATGGGCAATGGCAACATTGGAAGTCTAGAAAAGTTTTCTCTACGCAAGAGAAAAGTTGAGTCTGAGATAGTCCCATGTACCATTCCAAAAGAATCCATATGTTTCTGTTGCCAAAAGAGGGGACATTGGTTATGAAGATGCCCTGACTACCTGAGAGTTCTAAGAGATGGGGGAGTCAAGATGTATGACTCTTTTTCAGGTAAAATCCACTATCTAACTCTATTAAGTTCCTATTTAGAGATTCTAAATACATGATGTGATAAGATTACATTTGGTGTTCTGTAGGATCGAAGAAAAGAGAGGAAGCTTAAAGGAAGAAGTGAGTTGAGTTTGATCGCGTAGAAATGGATTTTGATCGCATGATTCAATGATTCGATTTTTGGAGCTGCTACTTTAGAGTTATGATAGATTGCTTAAGAATATGTAATGACATAGTTTTCATTTGAATTGCATTGTAAGGACAAGTTTTTCCGCACGTTTTATAAATAAAATAAATTTTGGTTTTTTGTCTTATTTATATTTCCTTGCAATGGCATGTATGGATTGATGATTATTTCTATTTTAGCAATGTTGAAATGGATGTGATTCTTAGTTATGTTATTTGCGGTAATGTCGAGAATTTGCCACATAAGGAAAGATTCTTGTTGCCCAAGTTGCAATTGGACAGAAATTTGGAATCATACAACTTGTATTGTATGATGAATGAGAACCTTCATATTTGGAAAATCAAGACTAATTCCTTGACAAAAGGTCAAGTGAAAGACAAGGAGAACTGGTACACAATGTTGTGCACTGGTCATGTCCACCACAAAGAACAATAAATTATTCGTCATGATTTATTAAAGCTTAGTAAATATAGTTATACTTGTAAGATAAAGTGTAATTATGAGTTGTTAAAAGAGTTTCAATGAATGGCAGAACGAATAAGAAGAATCAATAAGGCAGAAAGATAAAAGTTTCTCTAATCTGAAAAGATGGGAGAGTACTTTTGTATCGTGTTTTATGATCGCCTTAATGATTAAGAACCATATCACAATTGATCCTCCAATGACACCTTAGTGCACTAGTTGGCTAAGAAGAGGAATCGGAAATTGTTGAAATGGTTAAATCAAAAAGGATGAGTCATACTTCGTTCCAAAATCAAGTCTTAGAGTCATACTCCAAGATTATGACGTGAGTGACATATCTTATGAACTTTTAACACACTCATCAAATGTAGAGTAAAAAATTGATTTTCTCACTCTTGCACATTTGAAATTGGTAAGTTTTGATGTCTTGGATAAGACAAAGACCAAATAAGAACAATTGTGGGTAGTAGTTTGTCTTGATAAGAATTCGCACTAACTCTTGAATATTTGTTTACCAAGAAATGTTTCTTGACAAGAGAATCTTATATGTCAAGATGTCAGTGGGAGTCTAAATGATCTTGAAAAAGGTTCAAGAACTAATCAAGAGTAAACCAATTAGACACTAGCACATGACTTGAGGTTTGTAACCAATCGTGTTGAAATTTTTTATTTCTATGCCATTCCAGTAAAGTTACTTATGCGTATGAGTTCTACGAGTTCTCAATTGACTGCATAAGGGCAAACACCTTGTTCAATGAAAGTACATTGACTAGTATAGGTGAACTGCTAAATAACTTGGAGGCAATGGTGGGACCCTTGATGGAAAGAAATTAAGATTGAACAAGTTCTGTCCATAAGAGTTTGGATTTGACACAAACATTATCTTACGAATATGGTTATGACAAAATTCACGTGGATAGGAACACATACACCATAAAATCTAAGTGTCATAAGACTTCTCTCCTTCATGAAAATGATTGTGAGGAAACGCTTTCACTGGGAAGATTTTAAAGAGTTAGATGTTGTGTAAATTGAATACTCAAATTCGATTATGATTACGGCATCCCTCTTCATAGTTCAAATTGTGAGATTTGGCAATTAGTTTCAACATTTAAGACTTATTGCTATAAGTGTTGAAATTGTTTAGACACACATATGAGCTATCTAGGAAAGGTGTTTTAAGTTGAGAAGCTTAGATAAAGGCTTATCGAAGCATATCATATTAGAAATATGAACTTTGAAAGTCAATAATTATTGCTTTCTAGAAGTCCAAATGTTTTCTGAATACTTGTCAAAGCCATATATGTTATGATGGTATGGATATAATTATCATGTTAGTGGGAGCATGATTATTATTTTAAGTGTTGCATGTTAGCAATATTAATTATAGAAAACAAAAGTTTCACTTTGCAAAGTTGCAGGGGTTGAAAAGTTGTTTTGCTATAATTAAGGGAGAGAATATTATATTTCGTTTCGAAATCTAAAAGCTTGGATCGAGAAATTTTAATCAAATTTAGTCAAAAGACATATATGGACGTTAAGTTGAAAATATTCAACTTAAAAGGATTCTATATATAGCAATGTTATAGCAAGGAACTGGTAAAGTATCGCGTTTTTCATTATGAATCGTGTCCCATACGCTTCGGGTATAGGGTCGATTGCATATGCTGTAATATTCGACCGTTTTAAAATTTTCCAAATGCCTAGGGCATTAAGAGGGAAAAGGTACTAGAACCGGTTTGACTAAAATAATTAAACAACTGTCAACGAAAATCTAATGTTCGCTATGGATTGGTCACTTGTGAGCAGTTGGAAGTATAGTAACGAATGGACCATAATGGCATTATTATGATTAGATATGATTCTATTAATACTGAGTTGTCTTATGGCAAATATGGAAATGTTTCCATATTGGGAGTTGGATATCAAGAATCTATGTCTAGATTAGAAACTTTTATGCAAGAAGGATGTTTAAAGTAATGTATTTTGAATGTGAGACTTCACATCTATGGAATTGTCTTGTAACAATCGCCAATAGAGAACTTTGTAATTTCATTGGCGAAGTCTTGGTGACTTTTGTGCAGTAAGATTACAAAAGGATCGTTGCATAAAATGTTCGAATATAACATATTCTAGTAGTGGCGAGAATTTTGTATTATTACACTAACAATAAGGATTAGGAGTTGTGAAATGAGTATCATTGGAAATGTGTTCAATTGATCTATTTCACAAAGTATGGACCATAGGTAAACATAGTGCGCATGCTTGGTGCATGCGACAACTATTGTTATAATTCAAGTAATAAGTTGATTATCCGAAACATTATACAATGAATAATGTGTAATCAATATGGTGACTAAATAAAAGGGGTTTTATTTATACTCAAATGTTTGGGGCCATATTGGATTCGATTATTATTGTGTTTCACTTTGCATGTTTTGACTTCCTGAATAATAAGATTATTCGAACGTTCCACAGTCACTCATACTTTAGGAGTAGGTATGAAAGAAGATTGTCATGAATTGGTTTGTCGATTGTCTAAAGTGTATTAGACATAACAAAGGTTTGCTGCAACGTACATGAGTGCTTATGAATATGATTTGAGCATTGGATTAAACCCACGCTCACTTAGATCGCTTCATGGATTTTATCACGAGTGATTGGTGAGACGATAATATCTTATATTTTTGAAACCGATATGTGTGAGTTGTATTCTGCAAGTTGGTTACACATTGATAATATGTAAACGCACTGATAACTTGGTGTTATAAAACATATTGTAGTGTGTGATTTTATGAATAGGTACAAGCAAGCATTGAGTCAATGTTTATCCATTACTTTTACCCAAAGTGGGATAAAAGCGATGTTTGTGGGCCCCTCGATGATTTAGTGATGAAACCCTAAGTACTTGGCCGAGTCGGGACTAAGTTGATGCGTTCAATTGTAGTATGTTGTCAGTCGTCATAAATGTGAAATCGGGAAACAACACATGAGCAGAGAGTATGATTAAAATCCATGTCTCAGTTCATACGATATCTAGAATGAAGGGATATATGATTCCTTATCAAAAGGACATGTTTCTGATAATATCAGAGTTTGACAACGACTTTTAAAAGCTACGATTGCTGATCAGGTTCTGAAGTCATACGCAATATAGTTATTAGACTTATCCAATTGGGAGACTGTTGGATTAGGTGTCTAAGCCCATAACTATTTTGGTATGTGTCTGACCCGATTGTGAGCATGGTCCTTTAGGGTTGCCTTCACCATAGAAAATGATAGGATAAACTAAGAAGAAAGAGGATTAATTATGATTTATTAATATATTATATGAATAATATATTAAAAGAGAAATCATATTGTTTAATTAATATTAGTCAATAATTAATAAGAATTAATTTTGTGGCTAAAAGAGATTAATTAAATAAAGGGGACTAATTGTGTAATTATAAGATAGTTGCATAAATGGGCTAATGGACTCCATAGAAGTTGGAGTGGACGAAATCTAGGGGAAACCCATTAGAATTCATCCAAGGCTTCTAAGGAGTAAGTACATGGGCTTCTTAGGGCCTAAGCAGTTTCCTGGTAGAAAACCCTAATAGCCTACCTATATAAGGAACCCCTAAGCCCCCAAAAACGTGACAAACTCTTTGAGAGACCCTAGAACGTTTTTGTGGCTCTTCCTCTGTAACAACGTGAATTTTCAAAATAATTTTTCATTTTTAAAACATTCATTCATTCATAAAATAATTTCAAACACATTGTATCAAATGTTATTATCACAAAACATCTCCCCAGAATCTCTACAAAAACTCCAATGCGTGTGTGTACGAATCATGTCGACGCCTTCCCGCGCTCATCACTAGTACCTGAAACACATAACACAACAACTGTAAGCATAAATGCTTAGTGAGTTCCCCAAAATACCACATACAACACATACGCCACTCGAGGCTATAATACGACCCTCCGGTCGATGTGTCTCAGCGGGACCCTCCAGTCCCGTAGCTCGTTGGACCCTTAAGTCCGGTCATAGCTCGTTGGACCCTCCGGTCCGGTCTATATCATCATACAACATACAAATATCACATAACACATAATCTCATACATAATACATAAGACCCTCTGGTCATCGCATAGTACCACTCTAGGTAACGTATAGTGAGAAGACTCACCTCGATGTCTCGGTAAATATCTGACTTGGAAGAAGTGTGATCTAGCCTCCGCCTAATCACATAAAGTAATACTCTGATAAATACAACTGTACTCAACCCTAAAAGTCAACAAGGTCAACGGTCAAACCTTGACCCGACTTGTCGAGTGCACTAGGGCGACTCGGCGAGTCTACACATGTCCACTGACTCTCTTAGATCCTCTCTTGGCACGTCGAGTACTCCTCTTGACTCGACGAGTTCCACCTGGCATGAATCGCGGGGCCACCCCGACTCAACTCGCCGAGTCACAAGAACAACTCGGCGAGTTCCAACTTGAACTCAGACCCCTGGCTCTCCCTGACTCACCGAGTCATTCCCCCAACTCGACAAGTCCACTCACTGAGTGATTAACGGGCAACCTTCATACTACTCGCCGAGTCTGTTCTTCAGACTCAGCGAGTTCATGCCATGCACAAACTCAAAACAACTTCTGAGGTCAGATCTGTTCCATACAATCATAGATATGGCCTCCCCAAGCATGATAATCACGTAAAGTTCGAACCTTGACACACATATAACATCTAAATGGTCCAAAATGGTGATTTAGCCCCAAGAATGACATTCCAAGCTCATGACTCCCAAAATGACTCATAAAGCTCCAAGAGTTAAGGTCTCTGGACCTCTTTGGATCCAGATCCATAACACAAACTCGAGAAGGGACCAAATACTCCACTTAATCAATCTCTAAAAGGGTTAGAAAACCCTAACACTAAGGATCAACACCCAAAACTGAAGAAGGTCCGAGAATAATACCTCAATACAGTCTCTATGAGATCAAAAACCACCAAAATCGCACCTCCTTCAGCCTCCTCTTGCCTTGAACACTTCCTTCTTGCAAAAACACCCACAAAAGTTTAAGATTGGCCTCTCCTTCCTCACAAACGCTGTAGATATCTTTAGGGTTTCTCTCTGGGGGTTGGTGGCCGCAAATGATGGCCATAAGACCCTTTAAATAGGTCTCAAACCCTGGAAATTAGGGTTTCATTAAACAGCGTGGACTCGCCGAGTCCACTCATGAACTCACCGAGTCCAGCTGTGAACTCGCGTACAAATCCGCGACCATACTCGGCGAGTCTAGACGCCAACTCGCCGAGTCTCCCCTTAACACCCAAAAATAAAAGAGCAAAACATCATACCTGGGAATTCGGGTGTTACATCCTCCTTCTTCTAAGTTTATCTTGTTGCTCATGGTGTTTGTGACTCCATTAGAGGTTCAACATTTGAGGCACTAAGCTTTCAAAGGTCAAGATCAAGAAGGATTGAGATTGTTATTGCTATATAACAATCAAGGTAAGATCTAAACCCTTATTTATATGTTAATTTGATTATTGTATGCTAGATCTAGGGTTTATGAGATTTGGATGATTATTGCATGTTCATTAGACAAACTAGATCTAAAGCTTTAGGGTTTGCATGTACACCATAAGATTGATGTAGTGCTCATAACCCATCAGAAATACGATTCGAGTATTGGATTCAACCCACGCTCATCTGAATCACTTTATGGATTTTATCACAAGTGATTGTGAGACGATAATATCTTATATTCTTGAAACCAAGACATGTGAGTTGTAATTTACAAGTCGGTTGCACATTGACATATGTAAAAGCACCAGTAACTTGGTGTTATAAAACATATTGTTGTTTGTGATTTGACGAGTAAGTACAAGCAAGCATATGAGTCGAAGTTTATCCGTTCCTTTTACCCTTAGAGTGATAAAAGCGATATATGTGGGCCCCTCGATGATTTAGTGATAACAACCCTAAGTGCTTAGCCAAGCCTGGACTGATTTGATTTGTTCAATTATTCGGTCGTCATAAATCGAAAATCAGGATACAACTGATGGACAGAGAGAATGATTATAATCCATGTCTCATGTCCATATGATATCCAGAATAGAAGAATATATGATCCCTTATCTAATCGACGTGTCATTGACTAGTTCAGAGTTCGACAGCGGCTTTTAAGAGCTACGATTGCTAGTCGGGTTGTGGAGTCGTACTTGCAATAATAGTTATTAGACTTATCCAAGTGGGAGACTATTGAATTAGGTGTCTAAGCCCAAACTATAATTGGTATGTACTTGACGCGAGAGTAGCATGGTCCCTTTGGGTTGCATATCACCACGACAATTTGATAGGATGGACTTCTAAGAAGATGTTATTTATTATTTATTAATATATTATAAGTTCTAATATATTAATATGAAATCATATGATTTAATTAGTATTGATCAAGAATTAATTTGTAATTAATTTAGTGATCAAAATAGACTAATTAAATTAGTGGAGACTAATTGTGTAAATTATATATATATATATATATATATATATATATATATATATATATGTATATATATATATATATATATATATATATATATATATATATATATATATATATATATATATATATATATATATAGGGAAATGATCAATTGAGAACACCAAAAAGGTTGAGAACGCGAGAACAGTTCTGAACCAATCAATATATAAGGGCGTTAATGGAATTTAGCAATGTAATTAAATTATAAAAAAAATAATATATAATCATATTTTCCTATAATTTAGGGATTATGACAGTTTCCTTAAAACAATAATTTAATGTTATTTTTAATATTATTAAGGAATAAAAAAACGTTATTTCCGATTTTGTTTTGAGAGTTTTCAGAATTTTTTTTATTATTCGCCATGTATAGATATTCATTGGTGAATAATGGTGTTCATGACAGATTTACTAGAACTTAAAAATTGTTCGTGACAGATTTTTTTCTAGAATTTTCAAAATTTATATGATATCATGTTAATCATGAACGAGTAAAAAGTAGACAAAAAAAGATGTAATATACGACTTATTTATCTAACAACAATCAATGGAAATATATTCATCTAGTAACATTCATAAACGAGTAATGTTACATTACTTTTCTTCAAAAATACATACATCTAATATTCGTCATGTTTTATTCTTAAATGAATAAAACTAAATTTAATTATACTCATAAATACATATTTGTTTCTTTTCTCGCTGCTACATATGTTTCTTTTTTCTTGTGATGAATCTTTTCACATGAAATATGATGCTTTGATATTAACTTGTGTAGTTTCTTACAGCAAAAATTCGCAAGCAACACTTTCTAAGGTCATAACTATTTCGAATTCACCTGCCTTGAATATCTATCACAATTTTTAGACAAGTGAAAAATCAACTTTGATTTTTGATATTTGAAATCCATACAAAATAGTTATAATCATTAAATAAATACAGTACAATAAAAAGATAAATAATTCCAATACATTTGTAATCCTAAATGAATAAAGCATAGTTATGATATATAAAAATCATCTAAAAACACATATAATCATAAATAAACAAAGCACAGTGTCAATCATATATAAAAAGTCAAGATACAAATATAATCAAAAATGAATAAAGCATGATATAGAGATAAACAAATATGATATAATCACAAGCATAAATGAATAATGCATAATTGTAATCGTATATAGAAAAAAAATCAAAATTTAGTAGTAATTGTAAATGAATAATACAAATTTCTAATCAAATATAAAAAAAAATTGTAATCATAAATGAACAAAATATTATAAGAATCAAATTTTAAACTCAACTAAAGTGTAATCATACATAACATCAAGAAAGAAAAAACTAAATTGTTGGAGCAATGGATAGTAAAAAAAAATTAAGATAACTAAGTAAAAGAAGGAACCAAATTTTTAGATAACTAAGTAAAAGAAGAAACCAAATTTGTGTGTTTACTGTGTATCAATAAGGACCAATAATCTTTGTCCTCCCACCCTCCTGTTTTCGTTTGTAATAGCAGCCATCCAAGAAAAAAAACTTATGTCCCAACTCTCCTCCAATTGATTATCAGTGCCATGTGTTGTTGATTAATCTACGACAATATGTGAAAGAATTTATACCTTCAAATCTGATTTGTGGGTGATTGCAGTAGGAAGAAAAACTTTGTGCCCTAGCTCTCCTTGAACCAATTACCAGTGCCTTCCACAACCAGTTCCGTCCTTTAAGGCTTGAAGGGTTCTTCGATTTTCTGTTGGATTAGGGTTCCACAACCATTTTCGTCCTTTGAGGCTTGAATGATTCTCCGATTTTTTGTTGGATTAGGGTTTAAGAAAACGTGAAATAATAGAGGATGGATGTGAGGTGATGGTGTGATGGTCGACGATGGTTGAAAATGACTGTATAAAGTAATCGACGATGGAGATTGGTGGGAGATGATGAAGGAAAACGGTGGTGAGATAGCAATGGAGAAGAGGAGATAACGTGAAGAATGGTGGGGTGTGCGGCCAATATTCTCAAAATAATAAGATTAGGGTTTTGTAGTTAAGTAGAGAGAGAGAGAGAGAGAGAGAGAGAGAGAGAGAGAGAGAGAGAAATGAAGAATAAGACTATCATACCTAAATTATAGGAATTTCTATTTAATTAAATTATATGGATTTCCTATTATACCCTTTTAGCCATTTCAAAGTTACGTATTTAACACATCAGTTTTATAATATACATAAATGGTCCAGTTAATTATAGCACTAGATCTAATTATTTAGAAGGTTGTGATATGTTCTCGCGTTCTCAACCTTTTAGATGTTCTCATTTGATTCTACTCCTATATATATATATATATATATATATATATATATATATATATATATATATATACTTATAAAGCTAGCATTTTTTTCTTGAATCTCATGCATTTGAAACCCCCACACCCTTTCAACTTCAAAGTAATTAATCACACATAATCCCATTCCAAGAAAATCACACACTCTATAAGTTCAACACCTCATGCATTTGAAACCCCCACACCCTTTCACCTTCATTGTATATGTAGTTATATTAGTACATTTTTCTTACAAAAGTCGTCATTTGGTTGAAGATATTATGATTCAAAAGTTTTCATATAGTTGAAACATTCACGGTCCAAATATGATGATTTGAAGAAATGGGTTATGTCGCATCGATGGTAATTGTAATATGATTTTTTCTTTCAACCAAAACAAATGAAGCTTTTCTATTCTTTCTTTATATTCAATTTCTCATTTGATCTTTATATGTGATTTGTATGTATTACTCAATCTTGAATGTGACTCTCCAAACATTAATGTCTTGTTTGGAATATCTTTCTCATTCTTCTTTTTCAAGAAAAACATTTTGATTGCAGGTTAGTGAAGAATTGGCATCAAGTTTCTATAGTTGAATGGTGTTAAATAAATAAAGAAGATTCAGAAAACATATATAGGTTTTTCTTTTTATTTGAGCAAAATAGACGAATGTTAGTTTTTCTTTTGATTTAAACGTATATTTATGTAACATTTTTATTTATATATTCAACCACCAAATGTTCTTATTTATTTGAGTGTAGTTTTATTTTTTTATTTTTTTGATTATGTTTATTTTCTATTATTTTTTTGTTGGGTTATCGTACACAATATATTTACAAGACAATATTTAAAAGATAACATAATTTTTAACATTTGATATGTAATTATGATGACTTATCATGATATCTTCTTCATATGAAAGTGATTTATCCATATTAGTACGACAAGAATTACATATGATATTTATGAAAATATATATTATATATGATTTGTTTAACATATATATGCACTTATGTATGTTATAAATTTATAATTAAATATCTTTATGTTTTATAATTGAAGGGATCAAAATGATGCATCAAAACCAATTAATAATAATAATAATAATAATAATAATAATAATAATAATAATAATAATAATAATAAATACATATTTCCAAGTACCGTATTCAGTTGAAACTCATACTACAGCTCAAGAGTTTTCTAATTTATGTATATTTACTAATTACAACTCAAAAGTTTTGAACTTATAATTATTAATCACTAATAACTTTTCATTTTCTTTTCTTTTATAAGGATGTAAAGTTTTGCTCATTAAAAACATTAATGTATTTGAAGAGATTTATGATTAAAATATGAAAAATTAATATAAATGTTATAATAAATGTTTTCGTGTTTTTATGTTATTAAAAGTTGTAGTGTTTATTTTTCATACTTTTTATTATTCGTTGTGTATAAATATATATATATATATATATATATATATATATATATATATATATATATATATATATATTAATACAAATATTATAATAAATGTTTTTGTATTTTTATGTTACTAAAAGTTGTAGTTCATATTTTTGTTTATACATTTTGTTACCTGTTATATATAGATTATCATACGTTTGATATATAATTTACACAATTTTAAACGGTTTATAAAATTATCAAATAATTGTATATATCACAATAACTTACAAATTAAAACTATAATCGTCATACTATATTATAAAGGAAACAATTTTTCTTTCACCATATTAATTTGAAACTCCCAACTTTTTCATATTTCCATATAATATACTTAATTTATTAACTTAAATATACTTTTAGTTGTAAACATTATCATAAATGGAAGAATTTGTGACTTATCTATAGTTAAATAAATAATCTACATTAATATATCAAATAAGCTTAAAATTTTAGTGTAAATTTAAAACCTAAAGCAAAATATCAAATAATGTTTAAAAAAGATTCAGTATATATATTTTTTAATATAGTTAAAAGGAAAACATTAAATATAATAATAATAAAAGAACCTAAATTGATGAATCGAATTAACTAAAAGGTGTCTGAAAACTGTATATTCTAACAATATATTTTTAACCTATGTCGTGCAGCGCGCGAGAATTCGTCTAGTATATCCACACACACACACACATATCATATGTGTTATTTTTCCGTTAAACTATTCATATATTATATTTTTCATTCAGACTATATTTGTGTTATTTTTATCATTAAGACTATCGTTGTGTTATTTATTTATTTTTTTAAATCAAACTATTAAAGAGACATCTAATAAAACATTTCTTTTAAATAATAATAAAAGAGGACAAAAGACAAAAAAAAACAACAAAAAAACAAAACCTGTCTAATAAAAAGGGTTTTAAAAACAATAAAATACCAATATATATATATATATATATATATATATAACAATATTTTTTGAATTATAACAGTATATGTACTCATTTGAAAATCATACTCCATATTTTAGACTACTCGGAGTGGGCAACGCCCGACTCCCGTTATTACCCTCATAACGCATGATAACGCCAGTGAACACCACCCCACCTTCCCGTTATTGTATGTTAAGAGCTTTCGCGTTACTTCCCGTTACCACGATCACATATGGTAACGGCGAATAAAAAGCGATGTCCACTGTTCACAATAACATTTATCATTGGTTACTTCTATTTTCATCTATCAAATCAATTTTAACCTTAAAATGATTATCTTTTCAAAATATAAGTTACCAAAGTAACAATATTTTATAGGACTTTCAACTTTCCTGAAAAAAATAAAAGAATAAACATTTAATCAGAACTTTGCAGTTTAAGTAACAAAATAATAGAAATAGGGGGTAATGAAAGATCCAGCTAGTGGTTGCTATCTTTTACTTGAGTGAGTAAGCAAACAGCCAAATAGACATAGCATAGGCTAACGTCACCTCCATATTAATTAAATGCGTCCTCCCTCATTTTCCCCAAATTCCCCGCACGTGTCACCTTTTTATCTTCTTTTCTTTTTCTTTTTTGTACTAATATATATATATGATAAATATCATTTATTTCTTTCACTAAATTTTATCATATGTGTTTGTTCCATCAATAGAAAACAACAACAGTTGCAGTTAAAAAAAACCGCATAGCTTTATACGGGATAATAACATTTTCTTTTATAAGTGAATAGTGTGTCAAATGTGATTTTCAGATATATAATAAAATCGTTTATATTAGATTTTTTTATTATTTTTCGAACAGCTAATTGTTTAAGATGTTACTGCAGTAAAAAAGTGATAGTGTACATTAGGGAAAATTAGGGAGTGCAAACGAGCCGAGTTGAGCCCGAGCCTGGCCAGGCTCGGCTCGGGCTCGACTCGTTTTTTATCTGACATGTCTAAATAAGCTTAAGCTCGGCTCGAGCTCGTTAAGAAGCTCGTTTACTGATACCTTAAATCCATAATTCCCCTAATATGTTTTTATTTTAATATATATAAATAATATTAAATTATATTATAGAAAGACTCGTTTAGGCTTGCGAGCCTAATCAAGCTTAATGACATAGGCTTGAGCTCGAACTCGTTTAATAAACGAGCTTAATATTAAGCTCGAGCTCGGCTCGGGCTCGTTTAAAATCGATTTTGAGTCGAGCTTTTAACGATCCGATCTCGAGTAGCTCGCGAGTAGCTTGACTCGTTTGCCCATAGGGAAAATGACTTAGGAGGGTAACTACCTTTTATCCGTGTTCATATATTGACAACTTCTTTTTTGTACATAATAAAGCAAGTAACTTGTTTTAATTGTTTAAATTACACCAATATTACCGGCTAATATATGTTTTAACCGGTAACTCAAAGGAAAAATGACTTAGGAGGGTAACTACCTCTTATCCGTGTTCACATATTGCAACTTCTTATTTTTTGTACATAAGAAAGCAACTAACTTGTTTTAACTGTGTAACATCCCAGAAATCATGACCAAAAATTTCGTTTTTAATTTAATACTAAAACCATAATTGTCAAACCATTAATTTAATACTTCGACATCGGGCCCCGCACGGCATCAGGCCCCACTTGGCATCGAGCCCCACTCGGTATACATATCTATCTCTCTTAGGCCCTGCCTATCTCCGGGCCCCGCCCGCTAAACACATACAATCATATAACATGCTAACATATAAAGAAACATACTTTACTATATCCCTGTCCTAAGAAACATACTCTGCTAATAATGAGATACGGAACATCGTCCGTACTCAGCTAGTGATGAGATACAGGACCTCGCACACACTCACCTCCCTACCAGGCACATACAAGTATCACACAGACAATAAGTATAATCTATCATGCAAACATTCCTCGGGTACCCGCCCGACATCGGACCTTGGTCTAGAATAACATACTAGCATACAATGCCTAGGGCAAACCCCCGGGTCTTCCTACTCATAGACTATATGGGCTGGCATTGTGGCCTTAGACCCATTCACACAGTGAGGAGACTCACCTTGCACTACTGAAGCCTTGGCTGGAACTAGCTGAGTACGGACGAAGTTCTGTATCTCATTATTAGCAGAGTATGTTTCTTAGGACAGGGATACAGTAGAGTATGTTTCTTTATGTGTTAGCATGTTATATGATTATATGTGTTTAGCGGGCGGGACCCGAAGACAGACGGGGCCTAAGAGAGACAAATTTGTATACCGAGCGAGGCTCGATGCCAGGCGGGGCCGATGACGGAGTATTAAATTAATGGTTTGACAATTATGGTTTTAGTATTAAATTAAAAACGAAATTTTTGGTCATGATTTATGGGATGTTACATGGTTAAAACAAGTTAGTTGCTTTCTTATGTACAAAAAATAAGAAATTGTCAATATGTGAACACAGATAAGAAGTAGTTACCCTCCTAAGTCATTTTCCCTTTGAGTTACCGGTTAAAACAGGTATTAGCCGGTAATATGTGTGTAATTTAAACAGTTAAAACAAGTTAGTTGTTTTATTATGTACAAAAAAGAAGAAGTTGCCAATATGTGAACACGTATAAGAGATAGTTACCCTCCTAAGTCATTTTTCCGTGTACATTATCATCAATTTTAATATACTTTAGGAGTAACGACATGTTTGGGTAACAAACTTTTAGGGATAATGATTTTAAGAATAACAAAACTTGGTTAGAAGGAATGCTATTATTTTTGTCATGTTCAATTTTCTATTACATATGCATCACATCACCTTACATTTGTGATACCTCTTCAAAAGCTTGTCATTTAAAAGGGTTAATTTGTTATTTTCGTCATGGATATATATATATATATATATATATATATATATATATATATATATATATATATATATATATATATATATATTAGATGTGTGTCCGTGCAAAGCAGCGACAATAAATAGCTCTTTTGGCGAATTTATATTATAAGTTATTATGTAATAAAAAAAATTACAATTTTTAATTAAAAAAAATTATGTTTAAAACTTATATTTATATTGTCTGTTTAAATATTTGATGTAAATTAATTATTATCGGTTTCTAGTTTAAGATATACAAATTATCTTATATAGATAAATTTAATATATAAAAATTGTAATTTTGCTTCAAATTAATTTTTTTATAACCTTCCATAATTCTAGTCTTCAAAATTTTGGCAAGTATTAATGATTTTGTTATGCATAATTGATTTGTATAAAAAGTTTTGTATGTTATACCTCTTAAAATTCAAGATATGACTAATATACTTTATAATATATATATATATATATATATATATATATATATATATATATATATATATATATATATATAATTATATAAAAAATAATCAATATAAACAAATTAACTTTTATAAAAACTAAAATTTCATTAACTTGAAAGGAAAATTACAGTAACACTTAAGAAATAAAAGAAAATATAAATATTAAAAATACAAAACATAGATATTAAAACTGTGAACCATAGATAAGTCTACATATTATATTTTTTTTGCAGTCACGTTTTGGCCTTTAACACCAATTCTTTTTCGCGTCCGATAAGGCTACTAATATATTTCATTAAGATTTCTATGACACAAATTTTTTCCTTCTCTTTTACAACACTCAATTATTGCTCTAAATTAGTTTTCAAGTTATCATCATTATGAATTGTTTTCTTTAATGTGAAACTTACTAAGGATGTTTACATGGTTCTGCCATATGGTTTTGAACATAAAAAATTCTTTAACAAGGTATGCAAGCATGAGAAGTCCATCTATAGACTGAAACAAGCATCTCGCAGCTAAAATCTTTGCTTCCATGAAAATGACAAGAAGTTTGGATTTTCTAGAAGTAAAGATGATTAATGTGTATATGTCAAAGCTAGTGGAAGCGTAGTGACCTTCCTAGTTCTATATGTTAATGACATACTCCTTATAGGAAACAATATTTTAACTCTACAAGATGTAAAGTCTTGGCTTGGGAGTTGCTTTGATATGAAGGATATAGGAGAGGCTACATACATTCTTGAAATAATAGTTTTGTAACATCCCATTTTCACGACTAATTTTTTTTTCATTTTCTTTAAAGTAAAATTTCCCAATTATAAAACCATCTTAAGAAAACCATATGTTCCCAAATATAATTATTAAAAATCAGAGTGTTATAATGAACACGAAATCTTCAATGTTGTTGATGAGTGTATATAGTCCCGCCTTTGCCTTCCCATAGTCACCGATGATACCTGAAATAATAACAATTGGATAAGTATTAAGCTTAGTGAGTTTCCCCCAAAAGACCACATATGATAAATATACAAGCATACATAACAGCCCACAACCACCCGGTTGGAATGCCCAGGACCAATCAATCCTTGGACTGGAATGCCAACATGCAAAGGGTCCAATCAGCCATCGGGCTGGAATACCCATTGTTTATTGGCCTACCACCTCACCCCAACCATTCTTCTCGAGCCTCCATGCTTACGGCTTACATTTGGTTCGCACCGGGTATCTTAGCGTACAACACAAAGCAGGACCACCTCAACCCACTACTACCATATACCGACATATAAACAACCAGGATCAAGTAGGCACATAATACATGCAAATAGATATCATACAACTCACTACCACCTACTAGTCCTCTCACAACACATAGTCTCGCTACCAACTAACCTTTATGAAAGTGTAACCATAAGTACCTAGAGGTGAGATAGCCACCTAAACAGATAATCCTTCTCTAGATCCACAACCAAGTGAGAAACATGCAAAAAAACCTAGATCAAGAGTTCTCAAGCTATCCTACATGACTACATACAGTCCCCAGGGCACTCTACTAGCTTATAACCAATAAGTAAGGATAGACACACAGTTATAACATATCACTACAGCATAACAACATCCTATATACCAAGATACATATCTAATAGATCACTACAACATAGCAACATCCTATATACCATGATACAGTTTTAACAGATCACTATAACATAGTAACCTCCTATATACCAAGATACATATCTAACAGATCACTACATCATAGCATCATACTAAGTATCAACAATCTAAGGAATACATGACCTTA
Organism: Lactuca sativa; assembly: GCF_002870075.4. Taxonomy (NCBI): domain Eukaryota; kingdom Viridiplantae; phylum Streptophyta; class Magnoliopsida; order Asterales; family Asteraceae; genus Lactuca; species Lactuca sativa. The sequence goes on along the minus strand of NC_056631.2, from coordinate 63,016,411 downwards.
TATACTCAGAGGTGAGATAGACACTCGGACATGTGATCCTACTCTAGATCCACAACCAAACGAGGAACATGTAAGAAAGCCTAGATCAAGTGTAACGTCCCAAAAAAACAGTAATAATTTTTTTGCATTTGATGTCTATCAAATCATTCATCAATTGTCTCAAAATCAAACATCAAGTCACAATATTCAAAACATCATAGTATAATTATTCAGAATGTGGAAATCATGAGGGGAGGATGTTGTGCCATCACGTTGGGCCCTTCCCTTTCGAACCGAAAGTACCTGAAACAATAAACATAAACTATAAGCACAAAGCTTAGTGAGTTTCCCAAAGTACCACATAACAAAACATACAACTAGGCTTAACCATGGGGTATAACCAACCTAATATACATGTATGGGCCCCGCCCTGGGGTGTATTTCATCCCGACCAACACATATGGGTCCAACACTGGGGCCTCGCCCTGGGGTATCTTTCAACCCGATCATACAATAGTGGGCCCCGCCATGGGATCTATTTTAACCCATCATACAAACTCATATAAACCACACAACAATTATTAGCTTAAATAACACAATAATGGGTCGACATTGGTTCCTTCGCCCATGAATACTTGTGAGAAAACTTACATCACAGACATATGATAAAACTGAATTGCACGCCGCAACAAGATCAAATCTACCAGTCACCTTAATGAATTCAGTGACATAATATCAACATACAAATCAAATACCTAAAATACCCATATGTCAAACCGTAGTCAAAATCCAGGTCAAAGTTAATTGAGTCAACCGAGTTGACTCAGTGAGTAAGCTGGGCGTACTACACGGTTGACCAGAATCGGGGAGCTGACCACGTACGCACAACGTACCCCTTGGTACACCCAACGTATGCGTTTGCCTTCAACTTCATCCATTAAGTGCTTAATCGTTAAGTACTTATGCCCAAAATCTAGATCTAGAGTCTAAGAGGTGATCTTAACCATAAAGTTTCCAACTTTATGGTTTTGCATGGCTATTAAGACCTTAACAAAAAAAAAACCTCGATTTTTCACCCATTAAGACAACCTAGACCATTCATGGGAAGAAACCAATGACCAAGATCCCATTTTTATGTCTTAACGCAACCTAAAACATATCAAAAGGACAACTCAAATGTCTTGCACTATTCCATACTCACAAAGATCAATATTGGGACAAAAAGGTGCCAAATTTAAGCTAAAAATAGATCTAAATGAAATACTCATAAATGTTGGAGCTTTATACCTCCAAAAGATGCACAAAGCGACAACGATGTTTGATGCAAAGCCTTGAGTGACACACCACAACGTCAAGGTTCTTCCTTCTCCTCCAAAAGCTCCTAAATGGAACAAAAAGGCTCTTCACACACTTTAGGGTTTCGAAATGAGGAAGGAGGCTGAAGATAAAGAGGGTACATGAAGATAAATAAGGCACTCACACACTTTAGGGTTTCGACATAAGGAAGGAAGCTGAAGATAAAGAGGGTACATAAGGCCATAAAGATGATTAAATAGGGTCCAAACCCTAAAACTTAGGGTTTGTACCCTAGCTACGTATGCCCAGCGTACTCAAAGTATGCCCAACATATGCATACTTGGCAAAACTTACGGAAATGCCATTGGGGACGAATCTTGCAAACAAATCATAATGCAAGGGTCAAAAGAGAATACCTGAAAAATTAAGATGTTTCCGCTCTCCCATACTTGAACTAGACTTCGTCCTCGAAGTCTGTTGTTGGGAATAAATGATCCCATATCCATTCGGAACCTTTTCGATGCTGCCACTGGACCTTGACCAGAGACACTTCTTTGTTGTGTAGAGCCTTCGTCTTCCGATCAAAGATCATCATCGGTCTCTCCACATAATTCATGTAACCATCAAACTGGATGTCATCCAGAGGAATAATTGCAGAATCATCGACCACACACTTCTGAAGCTGAGACAACATGGAAGGTGTTATGGATATTGCTGAGCTCATCAGAAAAATCCAGTCGGTATGCAACGTTGCCCACCTGGGCTGATATCCTCAAAGGACCAATGAATTTGTGGCCCAGCTTTCCCCGATTTTGAAATCAGATGACAGCTTCAGAAGCACCAAATCTCTTACTTGAAACTCGAGGTCCGAATGCCACCGATCTTCATAATGCTTCTTCCAGCTCAATGCGACTCACATCCTATCGCGCACCTACTGAATCAACTTAGTGGTATTGAGTACAACCTCAACACTCCCCATGACCCAATGCCTGACTTCCTCCCAGTAAACTGGGTTCCTGCACCTCCTTCCATATAACATCTCAAACGGTGGTCGGTCAATACTGGCATGATAACTATTGTTATATGAAAACTCGGCCAGTGGAAGTTAAGTATCCCAACTCCCTCCAAAATCTAGCACACAAGCCCAAAGCATATATTCGAGCGTTTAGATCATCCTCTCGCTTTGGCTGTCAGTCTGGGGTGGTATGCTGTACTAAAATATAGTTGAGTACCCAATTCCTCATGAAGCTTTCTCCAAAACCTAGAGGTGAAACGAACATCCCGGTCTGCAACCATCGAAACTGGCACCCTGTGCCGAACTCCCACCTCCTAAACGTAGATATCAACTAACTTCTCAATAGACATGCTCTCAAAAATCGTTATGAAATACACACTCTTTGTTAATCTATCAACAATAACCCAGATAGAATAAACTCCACGTGTCGTCCTTGGTAGCTTTATGGCTAAATCCATTGTAATCTTTTCCCACCTCCACATGTGAATGGTTAAAGGGATGCATCTTACTGTGAGGTCTCTAATGTTCGGCCTTGACCTTTCTGCGATTTAGGCACCGCTCAACAAACCAAGCTATTTCTCTTTTCATACAGGGCCACCAATAACTCAACCTCAGATCCTTAGACATCTTCGTGTCCTTTAGATGGATAGAAAACTTTGACTTATGTGCCTCCTCCAGAACTGTCTGCTTCACCCCACCTATTGTTGGAACCCAGACTCTACCAAATTGAGTCAAAACCCCGACTGTCTCTGACAAATAAGGGAATCTGTCCCCCGATCCGCTCAGCCTTACAGCTTAAAGCATCTGCCACTACATTGACCTTCCCAGGGTAGTATAGGATCTCACAATCATAATCCTTTACCACATCCAACCATATCTGTTGTCGCATATTCATATTCGGCTGGTCCAATATGTACCTCAAACTCTTGTGGTCAATGTAGATGGTACATTGAACACCATATATATAATGTCTCCAAATATTGAGGCTAAAAACCATGTCCCCCCAACTCCAAATCGCTTGACCCCTATGCATAAGAACAACTCCTAAACCTGAAATAGAGGCATCACAGAAAACCACGAAATCATCGAAACCCGCAGGAAGCGTAAGAATCGGGGCCTCACACAATCTCTGCCTCAGAGTCTCAAAAGCCAAATGTTGATTGGGCCCCCATCGAAAAGTCACATTCTTCTTTGTCAAGCAAGTCAAAGGCACTATAATCTTGAAGAAATCATGGATGAATTCCCGATAATACCCTGTGAGACCTAGGAAACTCTAAATCTTAGATGGGGTCCTCAGAACCTCCCATCGCATCACAATATCGATCTTGGCTGGGTCAACCAATATACCTTTCTTATTGACAATGTACCCCATGAACTGCACCATGCGTAACCAGAACTCACATTTAGAGAATTTGGCGTAAAGCCTTGCCCTCCTCAAGGTCTCCAACACCTCTCGCAAATGTTTCTCATGCTACTCCTTGGTCTTGGAATGGACCAAAATATCATCAATGAATACTATCACAGATCGGTCCAACATAAGCCTGCACACTTGGTTCGTGAGATCCATGTACACTGTTGGTGCATTATTAAGCCCGAATGGCATCACCACAAACTCGTAATGACCATAATGGATCCTGAAGGTTGTCTTCAGCATAACATCATCCCTGACCCTAATCTAATTGTTCCCCGATCATAAATTAATCTTGGAAAATGAAGATGCACCCTGAAGTTGATCAAACAAATCGCCAATCCTCGAAAGTGGGTAACGGTTCTTCACCGTTAGCTTATTCAACTCCAAGTAATCAATGCATATTCTGTGTGAACCATCGTTCTTCTTCAAAAAAAGAATCGGTGTTCCCCACAGAGAGCTTCTCAGAGGAATAAAACCCTTGTCTAGTAGCTCCTGAAGTTGCATAGACTGGGGGTGCTCGTTTGGATTGATCAGTTTGATCCAATCCAATCAAGTGAATCGAAATTGATTTCGGTTTTCAAAACATGGATCCGAATAGTCTAAACTAAATTCAAATCCGATCCGATCCGATCCGATCCAATTATAATTCGGTTGGATCGGTTTTTATAATTTGGTTTTCAAAAACCAAAACATTTTAAAACAACATATAATTATAATATTACCCAATTTTACACAAGAAACTAAAAAAATTATTTAGTTGTGATTCGAAATTTTTAACAACTACTAAGCATATCTGCTTAGTAGTTGTGAAAAATTTCGAATCATATTGATGGTTTTTTTATCGGGTGAAATGTTTTGAACCTATTTGAAAAAATAAATTACAAAATTAATAGATAACTATAAATATATATTATACATAAATAAATAATAAATGTTTATTCGGTTTTTTTGGACTATTTGGTTCTTATTTTATAAACCAAAACCAATCCAAAATAATAATTCGGTTTTGTTGAAAACCAATCCAAAAATCCGAATACCCGAACCAAATAGTCCAATCTAAATCGTCCAATTGGATAATTCGGTTTTATTCAAATAATGAACAACCCTAACACAGACAACTCTTGTATCTATGGTGGTGACAGGCGATACGATGCCTTGGCTATCGGAGCCACACCAGGAACTAGATCAATCCAAAACTTAGTCTACCTCTCGGGAGGAACTCCTTGTAAATCCTTGGGAAACACATCAGGGAAATCTCGAACAATGGGAACCCACTCAACGCCGACGTGCCCTCAACTCTAGTGTCTGCAAAATAAGGTAGGAAAATAGAACAACCTTGCTGCAGGTATCTCATGGCCCTTGTAGCTGAATAGAGAGTTAGACCATATGAAGCTCTCTCGCCATGAATAACTAGTTCTCCCCCACTTGGGGTTCAAACTCTCACTAACTACCACTCACAATCAATCATGGCCTCATTGGGGCCCAACCAATCCATCCTGATGGTAACCTTTGATCCTATCAAAGGAATCAACACCAAATCAATAGAGGATCTCTCACTAAACAGATTCAGGACACACTCGCGATGAACCCTCGACGCATTCACGGTACGGTCATCCGCAATCTCTGCCTCTAGTGGAAAATCCAAAGTCCCAGGAGCATCAAAAAATTTATTGCTAAGTGCAAGAGATACAAGGGATTGGGTAGCACCTGAATCAAATAGAACATGAGCAATCATACCATTGACCAAAAATGTCCCTATACAAGATCAGAATAATCATAAGCATAAATAAAGAAAGAAATAAAAGATAGAGTTAATTCATATACAATAACCACATCTGGCACTGCACGAGCCTCATCGGTGGTCAGCTAAAATGCCCTGATCTTCACCACAAGAGCCTCCGCCTTGCCCTGGCAATCCTCAGGGTGGCTGGCACAGGCGCCGCCACTGTTCCCCCTGACAATCTCGGATAATCGTCATTTTTATGGCTAGTCTGACTATAATGAAAGCAAATCAGAGCACTCCTGGGGTAGTCCTTACTCATGTGACCCGACTAACCATAGCAAAAACGTACTGAACCCGACACTTGACACACCCCACCATGCGTCTTACCGCACTTACGGAAGTGGCTACAGCCCCGCGGGCCTGTAACAACTCAAAAATCACAACCAAATTAAAATTTTCAAATCAACCCATTTACTAATAAAATTGTTTACAAAACCACTGATTTCAAAACAGAGTTCCCCAATATCAATAACATAAATCAGGATGTGTGTGATCAAGCCTTCACCTTCCCGAGGTCATCAGAAATACCTGAAACAATAAACTAAAACCGTAAGCCAAAGGTTAGTGAGTTCCCCCAAAGTACCACCACATAGAACACATATCATAAATGAACAAGCATGCTGGGTCCAATCAGTCATCGGACTGGAATACCCCTGGCCCAATAAGTCATCGGACTTGAATGCCAATATACATCGGGTCCACTCAGTCATCGGACTGGAATACCATTAGGCCCACAGTACGAGTCTGGCATACCAACCTGCCCTCAGATTGTATCTAGAATTCTCCCGAGCCCTCAATATGAGTTTGGCATGCCAATCGAGCCTCATCTCATATCTGAATGCTCCTGGGTTTGTTGGCTACAACACAAAGCAATACAACCTCAACCCAACACAATATGTCGACATATAACATATAACAAACGTAATCAATAGATAGATAATAATGCAGTCAGAAATGACAGGTAGTCCTATAGATCTACCGGTCTAAGCATATCAACAACTAGCATATAATCATATAAATCTATCCCATACTTAGTGTATCAACGTATAGCAGGATATCAATTCAATGGGACGGCCTTGGTGCCTTTGACATGTAAGTACAGTGAGAAACTCACCTCACATCCTGACGAAAAACTGATCAATACTCTGACCCCGAAGACCGGCTCCACTTAAGTCCTAAATGTCCAAACATTTCCCATTAATAAAATAACCACAATTTCCTGAATTACCCTTGGTCAAACACGGTCAGAACTAACAAGTCAACTGATTCAACCCAACCGAGTCAACCCAGCCGAGTCGACTCAGGGTGAGTACGTTAAGCGTACTCCGGATGTACCGGGGGGGGGGGGGGATACTCGAGTTGACTGGAAAATGGGGGAGTGGACTGTGTACGCATGGCGTACACAGAGGTACACATGGAGTACGCTAAAAATCTTATTTTTTCCATTAAGTGCTTAATACATTAAGCATTCACGTCCAAACTGCAGATCCAAGGCTAAATTACCCTCAAGAGTCATAAAGTTTCTAACTTTATGACTTTGCATGTCCATTAAGTGCCCAATACCCCAAAGTACAACAACTTAATGCATTAAAACATTCTAAAGAATGCATGGAGCAAAACTAACCATCAAGACCACATTTTTATGACTTAAGACCCTTCATAAGGTCAGAAAGGTCGACTTAATGGGTCAAGAACATGCCATGCTCAAAAATCACCATTTTGGGACAAATAGTAACTTAATAGAATGAAATGTCTAGATTGTAATGCTTGTGTTTCTGGGCTTGTCATTAATGTTGATATAATAGTCTAGGTTAACCTTTGTAACCCATTCTGAAATAGTAAAAGTGTATTATTTGAGTATTATATGTTTTGTGCTTAATTATGTGTCTTAATGTAATTAAGAATAAAAATAAGCGTCAAAATAAAATGTTAGATAAAGATGATATCTATGGAAAATGTTGTAGTAGTTGAAATGAGGTTTCCAAATATATAGAGAATGCCGAAATCCGAGTTATAACGAAGAAATTATGAATTGTCGAAGTTTCGCGACAGAACCGACAATCCTGAATGACGTAAAAAGTGACATTTACGTTAGAACGATATTTAGCCTTAGTGATCTAAAAGAGTATCATAGATTTCGTTAAACCGAGAGCGTGCATAAAAAGAACGCCCAAATCTGACTTCGTATGAGGAAGTTATGATTTTCTGAAGTTTTGACTTAGCAGTATGCAACCCGAATACTCGATTCGAGATCGAGTGATTGTTGGTCTAAACAATCTAAATGAGAATCGAAGATCTCGTTAATAGTAGTAGAGCGATAAAAAGATAGGCGTAAAGGGACGTCGTATGAAGAAGTTATGAATTTATAATGGAGTTTTCTTGTCCCGACCTACTAAAAATAAAATCAAAATTTTCCAACGGAGTCTAAACGAAAGTTGTAGAGCGTAGTCTCACCTATGCGTGGATATAAAGAACGTCAAAAACGGAGTTCGTATGAAGAAGATATGAATTTTTGAAGTTTATTAAATAATTAATATATAAATTTAATTATTAAATCCGACATTATCCGAAGGGGAGTCACCGGACTTATCCGGGTTACGCCCAGCGTAAGGCTATACGCCCAACATACAACGAAGCATGACAAACCTCACATTCGAGTTCTTCGGATACGTAAGCAGTGACGATTTCGTAGGCAATACGCCCCGCGTAAGGCAGTACACCCAGCGTACTGCGAGGCCTCAGCCTCCTATAAAAGGGTTGCGAGGGCAGCCGACTCCATTTGCCAAATTCTCTTCTCTTTCTCCCGTTTTGCATCGTTTTGCGTGCCAGAAGTATCCCGAAGCCCCGATATCAATCCCGAGCCCCGAAGCAAGTTCCGAAGCCCCGAAGATCCCGAGAAGTGCATTTCCCGAGCCGAAGCTCTGCTCGTGAGAAGCCTGGTTTTTGTGAAGATCTTCCAGATCTACTGAAGAATACTACTTCTACAAGTCGTAGTGCTGTTCGATCATCTTCTGATCAAGTGAGTGTGTAGTTACTTTCTTATAACGCATAATTATGAAGTATTTTATACGAAATACATGTTATGTGTATAATTTTGTTGTTATTGATGGGTTTTGGACATAAGAACTTTACCTATGTTCACATACAACCCTATAGCTTGGATCTAGGTTTCACAAATTGAACATGCAACATATGCAAGACTTTCATAGCTAGTCACAAATGTCACTCCTCTAATGGCTTACAAACACCAACTAGCAAGAAAATGATTTGATAGAGATGAGGAAGAGGGAAATCGGCTCTATGGTTTCTCCAATCACAAGGATGGCCAATTTCCTCAACCCTATGGGTCTATTTATACTGTGAGCTTCTAGGGTTTCACCCTTAAACCCTAATTGGATAACTTAGCCTCAAAGCAATCCAAATCCCTTCCTGGATAAGCCCTTGGACGATTTCTAGGTGATCCATATCCCTAAAATCGTCCAACCCTATATCCATAAGGATTATCAGCTCAAAATACAACTTTCACACATTTGACAGTTTATACCCCTTTATTCAATTAATCTCTTTAAGTCACCAAATTAATTCTTAATTAATTTATGACTTAAATTAATCAAATAATATTATTATTCCTTTAACATATTATTCTTATAATATATTAATAATAATATCTCTTCTCTCTAAATCACCCTATCAAGTTGCTATGGTGAAGGTAACCCAAAAGGACCATGTATAACCGGGTCAAGTACTTACCAAATATAGTTACAGCCTTAGACACTAATCCAACAGTCTCCCACTTGGATAAGTCTAGTAACTATAAACGTAAACACAATCCGATTTGCAATCGTAGCTCTCAAAGACGCTGTCAACGCTGATCTTATCAGTAACGTGTCCTTTAGATAAGGGATCGTATAGCCCTCTGTTTTGATATCGTGCAGAAGATTTCATAAGACATTGTCATACTCATTGTCTAGCAACTATTTTCTTGATCTCAGATTTATTTGACATAGAACTTAACGCCTGTGTTTCCGGGCTTGCCATTTTTAGCAATGTAATAGTCTAGGTTAACCTTTGTAACCCGTTTTGAAATAATAAGAGTGTATTATTTGAGTATTATGTGTTTTGTGCTTAATTGCTTAATTATGTGGTTTGATTAATTAAGAATAAAAATAAGCGTCAAAATTTAAGTGTATAATAAACTTAATATCTTTGGATAATGTTGTAGTAGTTGAAACGAGGTTTCCGGATATATATAGAACGCCCAAATCTGACTTCGTATGAGGAAGTTATGATTTATCGAAGTTTCGATTTAGCGGTATGCACCCTGAAATACTCGATTTGAGATCGAGCGGTTTTTAGCCGAAGCAATCTAAACGAGGATCGAAGGTCTCGTTGTTGGTATCAAAGTGATAAAAAGTTAGGCGAGAACGGACGTCAAACGAAGAAGTTATGAATTTATAACGAAGTTTTTCTGTCGCTGCCTATTAAAAATTAATAATAAAAATAAATTCGAAATTAGCCGACGAAGTCTAAACGAAAGTTGTAGAGCGTAGTCTCACCTTCGCGTGGATATAAAGAACGTCAAAAACGGAGTTCGTATGAAGAAGATATGAATTTCCGAAGTTTATTAATTATTTTGTATTTATTTTTAATCTTTAATTCCGGCATTATCCGAAGGGGAGTCAGCGGTCCGATCCGAAGTACGCCCCGTGTACTCCGAGGATGTCGACACTCGCAGCAAGTGGCTTCGGATGACGAACGTAGTGACGATTTCGGACTTGTACGCCCCGCGTACGTGCGAGGCTCAGCCTCTATAAAAGGCTTGCGAGGGCAGCCGAGAGTTTTGTTCATTTTCTCTCTTCTCTCTCCCGTTTTGCATCGATTTGCGTGCCAGAAATACCCCGAAGCCCCGGTATCATAATCAAGCCCCGAGGCAAGTCCCGAGATCCCAAAGATCCCGAGAAGTGCGGTTCCCGAGCCGAAGCTCTGCCCGCGAGAAGTTCGATTTTTGTAGAGATCTTCCAGATCTGCTGAGGATTACTACTTCTGCAAGTCGTAGTGCTGTCCGATCGTCTTTTGATCAAGTGAGTGTATACTACCTTTCATAAACACGATAATAATACAAGTATGGTTCGAGTGTATTAAGTATATTGTTGTTTATATGTGTGAGTGTGTAGTTACTTTCTTCTAACGCATGATTATGAAGTATTTTATACGAAATACGTGTTATGTGTAGAATTTGTTGTTATGTGTGTGAATGTATGTTTACCCTCTTCCATCTCATAGATCTGAATTGCTTTCTATGAAATACGTGTTACGTGGGTATGCCTCATCTGTTATGTGGAATATATATTGAATGAAAATGATATACATATTTCAAACTATGTATGAAAGTATATATTTTATCTACTAATATGTTGGGTAGAACATGGGTAGATAGTTGGTGTGTAATAAACAGATGAGAGGCCTCGATGTTGTTGTTGTTGTTGATCTAGTTATTCAGCGGAGTATGGATAACGACCACAGACTCTTTCTAGACAGTCCAGTGGAACGGTAGCAGGTTCATAACCTGTAGGTGTTGTGAACGATGTGTTCACCGGTGTACTCTATCCCCCTCATGGTTGCCTTTAGGATATCTATTGTTGAGGAAACCCCTTAGCAGTGATGTCCGTCCCGATGAAAATCCTAGATTAGGTCCCTTGAGATAGATGTTATTTTAGGGACGTAAAGTGAGGATAACGGGAATGGGTAATCGGGATAGTGATTGGTTGGTGAAATTAAAAATAATTTATTTATTGTGGGTTGAAAACCCTATATGCTCACCAGGCTCCCAAGCCTGACCCACTCAGTTTTATTTGTATTACAGGTAGTGGCGCGAGGGCATAAGATGGTTGAATCATCAAGTTGTTTTGTTTACAAGTCTGTATATGTATATATTTGTTGAATGACTTGTAATGTTATCGTTTATGCTTTATGGTCTGTATCGGAACATGACATCCCGAGTTTTGATTATATAATGAAAATGCATCTCTTGATGAAATGCTTTGATAAATATTATTTTATCATGTTTTGTTTTGGGAACAAATTCCGCAACTCTTTCAAATCAAAAGGATTTACTCTGAAATTATTTAAAAGCATAAATGAAAATCGGTATTTTTCTGGCCGTGATTTTGGGGATGTCACAGTAACGAAGCATGACTCATCATAGAACGAACCATGTCTAACAGGGTTCGATTGTGCCTTTCTGCCACACCATTCAACTGCGGTGTCCTAGGTGGCGTCAATTGTGAAACTATTCCACATTCCTTGAGATAGTCATGGAATTCAAGACTTAAGTACTCTCCTCCTCGATCGGATCGAAGCATCTTGATTTTCCTGCCCAATTGATTCTCCACTTCATTCTTGAACTCTTTGAACTTTTCAAACGTTTCAGACTTGTGCTTGATTAAGTAAATATACCCATATCTACTGTAATCATCGGTGAAAGTCACGTAGAAGCGGTTTCCATCCTTTGTGGTGGATCTGAAGGGTCCACATACATCAGTATGTATGAGATCCAATAAACCCTCACCCCTCTCACAAGTGCCAGTGAAGGGTGACTTGGTCATCTTTCCAAGTAAACAAGATTCACATGTGTCATCTTCCCGAAGGTCGAATGACTCCAACACTCAATCCTTTTGGAGTTGGGCTATGCGCTTCTTGTTGACATGTCCAAGACGACAATGCCACAAAGACGCTTTATCCATACTATTGGAAGAATCTATACACAACACATCATTTCCTAGGTTATCTACAACCATAACAATTTCATATATTCCATTACAAGGCATAACTTCAAAGTATAAAACACCATTTCGATAAGCATAAATAGAACCATTCATATTATTAAACGAATATCTAAATCCTTGTCTAAACAAACCATGAAATGAAATGATGTTTCTTGCCATATCTGGCGAGTAGCAACAATTATTTAAATCTAGACCTAATCCATTACTTAGCACTAAAGAATACACTCCAATCTTGGTGACAGACGACGATCTTCTGTTTCCCATGATTAGATTTATTCTTCCTTGCTCCACTTCTCTATCTCTTCTTAGTCCCTGCAAGTCAGAAAAAATGTGGTAACCACATCCTGTGTCAAGAACCCAAGAAATTGTGTGAGATGAATTACTAGATTTAATTGTGTATATACCTGAAAAATATGGCTTGATATTTCCATCCTTGATGGCTTGCAGATATTCCGGGCAGCTTCTCTTCCAATGCCTTATCTTGTGGCAATGATGGCACTCTGCCTCCTTCGGGTTAGGGTTGGGCTTAGCAGGATCAACTTTGGTCCCACTAGAAGAGGAACCATCTTGGGACTTTCCTTTGCAGTGGCTCTTTGAAGGAGCCTTCCTCTTCTTTCCCCTTCCCTGCCCTATAGCCAAAACAGGAGCAGCGGTTGGTGCGGGAGTGAGTGTAACACACTTGTCCTTTAGGTTGCTCTCAACAGTCCTTAGGAGTCCTTGGAGTTTGCTTAGGGTGACCTCTTCCTTGTTCATGTGGTAGGTCATCCTAAATTGGTTGTAGCATGAAGGCAAGGAATGAAGAACAATGTCGATGGCCAAATCTTCCCCAAAGTTAACATTTAACTTGCAAAGACGATCAACATATTGTTGCATCTTTTGCAAGTGCACAGTCAACGATTCTCCATTTCCCATCTTAGCGGTGATCATGTTAGTGATGATCTCGTAGCGCTCTTGCCTCGCGCTTTGGTGGTACCTCTCTATCAAGTCTTGATGCATTTCATACAGATACATTTCCTCGTAGGACTTTTGGAATTCTTGGTTCATAGTGGCTATCATGATGCAATGAACTTTCGTTGCATCACCTTCGTGTGTCTCAAAGACAGCCATCTCTTCGGAAGTAGCGATTTCCAGGTTGACCTCTAGATCTTTTCGTCGAGGACATACTCTTTGTCCTCGTAGCGTGCAATGGTGTGAATGTATCTTATCTATTCGCTAAAGTTGGTACCATCGAAGGTCACCTTTTGGCAAAGACTCATTAAGGTGAATGAGTTGGCAGCAACATTGTTTGCGTTCGACATCTACAACTAGAAAGGACAAAGTTTGATAAGAATTTGGATCCCTAATTAAACACCCAAAAATGAAAATTTAGGGCTAGGACCCAACAACATTATTTACATATTAGAAAAGGGATGCCGTAATCCAATCATGCAAATAATTTGGAGGTAAGTGAATGACGATTCACTAATTCTTCACCACGAAAACATAACCTTAAGTTTTATTGAGAATTACTAGATTTAAGAGATTCATTGAACTTTTCAATGGCATATTTAAATCTCGATATGCCCCTCTAGTTTGTCACTGGGATACCGAGGATCACAAAGCTGGTGTGAATTACCATTCAAATCTACATGGTGCCTTCATTGTTACAATCATCTATTCGATGTGCCGGTAAACCACACACGCTCCATCGAACTATGATAAACAATGAATCACCCTTTGCCACCTTTGCTTAGAACCAATTAGTGTGCCGGTAAACCACACACGCTCCACTAACTTCTTAGCAAGGATGCAAAGTGCAATTTCATGGGATTGCATCAATTCACTTTTCCTAAAGTAACTAAGATTGGGAATTTTATAAAATAGTTTAGTTACTTTATAGTTTCATTATACTTATTAATGAGGAGAGAGAGTTACCCTTTTCTACCCGTTCAGCTAACGACCCTCCACCGGTCAAGCAAGCGGTGGGTGTGAGTGTACACCCATTAAGCGTCATTTTATAGGCACCAACCTTATACCCACCTTATAGACCGGCTTCGTGAATGAGACCTACTAACGGTAAGACTAGCATTTTAATTTTACTTATATATTCACTAAGCCTTTAATAATATAATAATTTAGGGTTGAATTAAACTATTAATAACAAAATTCAAATTTCAAAACTTCGGGATAGAAATTGAACTTTTCAAACTATAGGGATCAAATAACAAATAATTCAAATTAAACAATTAATTTCATAATTATCTATATTTGACCCAATTAAATTTTAGTCATTAGATAATTACCAAATAATCTTAAATAGTCCAATATTTATCACATAAATAATCAATATTTAAAAGATTTGAAATTATCTATATTTATGTCAAAGATAATCATTAAATTAAGTTAAAATTCGGATTTTTACATAATAAAACGATTTAGGTATTAATCCAAGACAAAACAGCAACAAAATCCTGAATTATCCTCTGTCTGACGCTTGAACTCGCCAGTCAAGCTTTGAACTCGCCGAGTCCAAACACTGACTCACCGAGTTGGGTCGACAGAGGGCAAGAAAAACGATTTTCAGCAAGCAAAATAGTTAAGCATCACATTCAATTGAAACCAATCATGGCTCTGATACCACTGATGGGTTTTAGACATAAGAACTTTACCTATGTGCACATACAATACTATAGCTTGGATCTAGGTTTCACTAATTGAACATGCAACATATCCAAGACTTTCATAGCTAGATCTAATGTAAACTAACACTTAAAACATATGAAAACAAATCTAGAATGCTACCTTGAGTTACTTGCTTGAAAACCTTCTTCTTCTTGGAGCTTAGAGTCACAAATGTCACTCCTCTAATGGCTTACAAATACCAACTAGCAAGAAGATGATTTGATAGAGATGAGGAAGAGGGAAATCGGGTCTAGGGTTTCTCCAATCACAAGGATGGCCGATTTCCTCAACCATATGGGTCTATTTATACTGTGAACTTCTAGGGTTTCACCCTTAAACCCCAATTGGATAACTTAGCCTCAAAGCAATCCAAATCCCTTTCTGGATAAGCCCTTGGACGATTTATTGGTGATCCATATCCCTAAAATCGTCCAACCCTATATCCATAAGGATTATCAACTCAAAATACAACTTTCACACATTTGACAGTTTATACCCCTTTATTCAATTAATCTCTTTAAGTCACCAAATTAATTCTTAATTAATTTATGACTTATATTAATCAAATAATATTATTATTCCTTTAACATATTATTCTTATAATATATTAATAATAATATCTCTTCTCTCTAAATCACCCTATCAAGTTGCTATGGTGAAGGCAACCCAAAAGGACCATGCATAACCGGGTCAAGTACTTACCAAATATAGTTACAGCCTTAGACACTAATCCAACAGTTATGTGTGTGAATGTATATTCACTTCCTTCTATCTCATAGATCTGATTTATTCTCTATGAAATACGTGTTATGTGGGTGTGCCTCATCTGTTATGTGGAATATGTATTGAATGAGAATGCTATACATGTTTTAAACTATGTATAAAAATATATATTTTATCTACTAATATGTTGGGTAGAACATGGGTAGATAGTTGATGTGTGATAAACAGATGAGAGGCCTCAATGTTGTTGTTGTTGATCTAGTTATTCAGCGGTGTATGGATAACGACCACAAACTCTTTCTAGAAAGTCCTGTGAACGCTAGCAGGTTCATAACCTGTAGGTGTTGTGAACGATGTGTTCACCGGTGTACTCTATCCCCCTCATGGTTGCCTTTAGGATATCTATTGTTGAGGAAACCCCTTAGCAGTAATGTCTGTCCCAATGAAAATCCTAGATTAGGTCCCTTGAGATAGATGTTGTTTTAGGGACGTAAAGTGAAGATAACGGGAATGAGTAATCCGGTTATTGTTGGTTGGTGAAATTAAATATAATTTATTTATTGTGGGTTGAAAACCCTATATGCTCACCAGGCTCCCAAGCCTGACCCACTCAGTTTTATTTGTATTACAGGAAGTGGCGCAAGGGCATAAGATGGATGAATCATCGAGTTGTTTTGTTTACAAGTCTGTATATGTATATATTTGTTGAATGACTTGTAATGTCATCGTTTATGCTTTATGGTCTGTATCGGAACATGACATCCCGAGTTTTGATTATATAATGAAAATGCATCTCTTTATGAAATGTTTTGATAAATATTATTTTATCATATTTTGTTTTGGGAACAAATTCCGCAACTCTTTTAAATCAAAAAGGATTTACTGTGAAATTATTTTAAAAAACATAAATGAAATCGGTCTTTTCTGGCCGTGATTTTGGGGATGTCACAGTTGGTATCAGAGCATTAGTTTAAGCGAAGTAGGAATTTGTAGGATTTCTAGACTTAAACTTAGAATACTAAGTAGAGATTGTGAGATGTGTGTCTGTTAAATTTTAGACACGAGCACTAGTTTATTTTAGGAAAGTTGCCTAGAATGCTTTTATATGGTAAATGTTATATGTTGCCATATATGATATTAATTGTTCGGATCTATGGTCTGTTGCCGACCGGATCTGGAAACCTTATGTGTTTAGGATTCTAAGTGTATGTCTACGGTATTAGAGCTAACATGTAAACGTTTCAGAGTGATAAGGATGATTTAATTATCTATCATGGATGAGGATCTAATTTCACCTTATTTGGTGTGTAGATCAAAAATGGTAAGAACAAGGAGTGGCGTTGGAAACGCGGATGAAAACAGGAATCAACCGCCAGTGATTGAGCAAATACCTGTTGTAGCAGCAGCACTAGAACCAATAACAATGGCTGGGGTGCAAGCCATGATTCGGGCTATGTTAGCCGAACAAAGGGATGAAATGCGACAGATGTTGCATGATAATAGGGATGAACCTATCATACCTATTGAGGAACCTGAATTGATTCCCGAGCAATCAGAGGAAGGGAAAAATAGTCGCATGGTGAGTCAAGTTGGGACTCAAGGAGAACGAAGGAACGATCTGGAAAGGAGAAACAACAAGGATGGGCGAATGTATAAGAACTTCTTGGGCGCCAAGCCGCCAAGTCTTTTTGGAAGCTCGAAGCCTGTTGAGATTATGGATTGGATCTTCAAAATGGAGATGGTATTTGAAAGTTTCGACTGTAGCAACAAACAAAAGACTGTATTTGCAGTTAGACAACTGAAGACTGGAGTCTTGAGTTGGTGGAAGTTGTTGGCAGATACTATGCCACGAGGAGAAGCCCTGAAAATGTCATGGGAGGAGTTCTTGGAACAGTTAAGGGTGCAGTATTGTTCAGAGATAGATCTGATTGATTTGAACAATGAGTTCCAAAACTTGAAGAAGGGGAGGATGAGCATAGATGACTATGCTACTGCATTCACTGAGAATATGAAGTTATTTCTGTACCAAGTGACAACGGAACTCTCCAAGATTGAGAGGTTAGCTAATGGACTGCCTGCCGACTTTGGTCCGACAGTCAAGATGGCAACTACTTCTGAAAACGGCTGTTCGTGCAGCTAAGAATGTGGAGGCCCAGTATAAGGAAAAGGGTCTGGAAAGGATAGATGTTGGTGAAAAGAGGAAGTTCGATGGAACTTCAGGGTCCAATAAGAAAAACAATTTCTTGAAGTCTAGTTCGAGAGGAGGAGGAGGCGAAGTGAAATGGTGCGAAAAATGTAAGAAGAAACATCATGGAAAATGTGAGGTAGTGGCCACATGTTTTAAATATGGAAAGCCAGGGCACTATGCCAATGAATGAACCCTCTCTAAGAAAGTTTGCTATGGTTGTGGTGAGGAGGGACACATGTCGAGGGACTGCCCGAAAAAGAAGGAGGCAGCTAGACCCAACATTCCGCCAAAGCCGAAGGCGAGAGCATTCCAGATGACACTGGAAGCTGCCAAAGGTGAAGATGATGTCGCTTCAGGTACCTTTCTCGTAAATACATTGCCTGCCCAAATTTTATTTGATTCTGGAGCCAACTACTCCTTTATTTCGCATGAATTTGGTAGGAAACTAACTTTTCCTGTTGATAGACTAGATAATGCCTTATTAGTCGAAGTTGCTAGTGGCAAGTTTGTACCTGTTAGCCATTGTATGAAAAACATCTTAATTGACTTAAATGGGAATAAGTTCCACGAGGAATTATTGCCTATAGAACTTAATGATTTCGACATCGTCTTGGGAATGGATTGGCTTAGCGCCAATGACGCCGAGATATTGTGCAAGAAGAAGATAGTCAAAGTAAACCCGCTTGGGAAAGAGTCGTTTATGGTGTATGGAGATAAACGTAGAGTAAATTCTGGAATCATTTCATTGATGAAATCTAGAAAGTGTTTGGCCAAAGGATGTACGTCGTATCTAGCATTTGTGATAGATGCTAAGAAGGAGAAAAAGGCGATGCAGAGTATTCCTGTCGTATGTGATTATCCAGAAGTATTTCCCGAAGATCTTCCCGGATTACCGCCTAATAGACAAGTGGAGTTTAGAATAGACTTGTTACCAGGGACGACGCCAATAGCAAAAACACCTTATCGATTAGCACCGACCGAGATGAAGGAGCAGATGATGCAACTTCATGAGTTATTGGACAAAGGTTTCATTAGACCTAGTTCATCGCCCTGGGGAGCTCCGGTATTATTCGTAAAGAAGAAAGACGAGACCATGAGGATGTGCATTGATTACAGAGAGCTGAATAAAGCAACAATAAAGAATAGATACCCGTTGCCAAGGATTGATGACCTGTTTGATCAATTGCAAGGTTCGAGCAATTTCTCGAAGATCGATTGTAGGTCAGGATATCATCAGCTGAAAGTAAGAGAGCAGGATATAGAGAAGACTGCATTCAGAACACGATATGGGCACTACTTGTTTTTGGTTATGTCGTTTGGACTAACCAATGCTCCAACAACATTCATGGATTTAATGAATCTGGTTTGTAATCTGTTCCTAGATAAATCTGTGATAGTGTTCATAGATGACATTCTGATTAATTCGAAAAGCCAAGAGGAGCATGGCAGACACTTGCGAGAAGTGTTAGAAGTTTTGAAGAAGGAGAAGTTGTATGCAAAATTCTCCAAATGTGATTTCTGGATTCGAGAAGTCCAATTCTTGGGTCACGTGGTCAACCAAGAAGGTATAATGGTTGATCCAGCAAAGATTGAAGCTATAATGAAGTGGGAACAACCAAAAAGTCCCACAGATATCCAAAGCTTTTTAGGATTAGCCGGATATTACCGAAGGTTTATCCAAGGCTTTTCTTCGATCGCTAGTCCATTGACCACTTTGACCCACAAAGGAGCTACTTATGCTTGGAATGATAAGCATAAAGAAGCATTCGAGAAGCTAAAGAAGAAACTATGTGAGGCACCGATACTTTCTCTACCCTATGGAGTTGAAGATTTCACTGTTTATAGCGATGCGTATGGGGTTGGATTGGATTGTGTTTTGACCCAAAGAGATAAGGTGATCGCATATGCGTCTTGACAATTGAAAAAGCATGAAAAGAACTACCTGACTCATGATTTGGAGTTGGCAGCAGTAGTTTTCGCTCTGAAAATACGGAGGCATTACCTCTATGGCATGAAGTGCAAACTTTTCACTGATCATAAGAGTCTCCAATATCTCTTTAATCAGAAGGAATTGAATATGAGACAACGACGCTGGCTAGAGACTACGACTGTGAGATACTTTACCACCCTGGTAAAGCTAATGTTGTTGCTGATGCTCTCAGTCGGAAAGTCAATCTTGAAAGGAAAAGGCCAAGAGCGTTGAGAATTGAAGTTGTATCGACCATTGTGGAAAGTATAAAGAAAGCTCAAGAGGAAGCTTCTGAGAAGAATGACCGAATGGAGGAACGTTTGAGCAAAACGTTGGTGTTCGGTATAAACAGTCATGGACTGAAGGTGTTCCAAGATCGGATTTGGATACCTAAGACAGGAGGAGTCAGAGATCTTCTGATGGAAGAAGCTCACAAGACCATGTAATCGATTCATCCCGGTAGCACTAAAATATATAGGGACTTGAAACCTTACTACTGGTGGCCAACGATGAAGCTTGATGTTGCAAAGTATGTGGCCGAGTGTGTGACTTGTGCGAGAGTCAAGACACAACATCAGAAACCGTACAGGAGTTTAGAACCATTACATGTGCCTATGGGTAAATGGGAAGACATTGCTATGGATTTTGTCACTAAACTGCCCAGAACAAAGAATGGTCACGACATGATTTGGGTGGTCATTGATCGATTCACTAAGAGTGCGCATTTCATAGCGGCCAAGGAGAAATGGTCTATGGAAAAGCTTATGAATTCTTATGTGAAGGAAATTGTGAGGCTTCACGGTGCTCCGTTAACGATTGTATCAGATCGTGATAGCCGTTTCACCTCGAGGTTTTGGAAAAGTCTACAAGAGGAATTGGGATCCAAGTTGTGTTTAAGTACACCTTACCATCCACAGACGGATGGTCAGAGAGAACGAACGACACAAACACTTGAAGATATGCTGAGAGCATGTACCCTGGAATTCCAAGGCAACTGGGATGAACATTTGCCTTTGGTAGAATTTTCTTACAATAATAGTTTCCACTCGAGCATATAGATGGCACCTTATCAAGCTTTGTATGGACAGAAGTGTCGTACGCCGTCTTGTTGGCTTGAGGCTAGGGAAAAGCAGTTTATGGGACCGGAGATAGTCCATCAAACTGCTGAAAAGTTGAAAATAATTAGGGAAAGACTGTTAGCAGCTCAGGATCGTCAAAAGAGCTACGCTGACAGCAAGCGAAGACCGATGACTTTTGAAGTTGGAGATTCGGTTTTGCTTAAAGTCTCGCCGTGGAACGGACTTATAAGATTTGGTAAAAGGGGAAAATTAAGTCCAAGGTTTATTGGACCGTTTAAAGTTCTTCAGAGGATTGGGAACCAAGCTTACAAGCTCAAACTACCAGAAGAACTGAATGGAATTCATAACACCTTCCATGTGTGTTATTTGAGGAAGTTCACGGGAGAAGTTCCTGACATGATTTCACTTTCGGAGTTGAGAATCGATGAGAACAAAAGGTTGATTGAAGAACCAGAGGCAATCGTTGACCGAAATACTAAGAAGTTGCGACGCAAGATGGTCGAGTTTGTGCTTGTCCGATGGAAACACACGAATGGGCGAATCTCACCTGGGAGACGGAGAGTGACATGATGGGTCGCTATCCACATTTGTTTGTTGATGTGTGATTCCGGGGACGAAATCATTCTAAGGTGGAGAGAATTGTAACGCCTGTGTTTCTGGGCTTGTCATTAATGTTGATATAATAGTCTAGGTTAACCTTTGGAACCCGTTCTGAAATACTAAAAGTGTATTATTTGAGTATTATGTGTTTTGTGCTTAATTGTGTGTCTTAATGTAATTAAGAATAAAAATAAGTGTCAAAATAAAATGTTAGATAAAGCTGATATCTATGGAAAATGTTGTGGTAGTTGAAATGAGGTTTCCGAATATATAGAGAATGCCGGAATCCGAGTTATAACGAAGAAGTTATGACCTGTCGAAGTTTCGCGACAGAATCGGCAACGCTGAATGACGTAGAAAGTGAAATTTACATTAGAGCGATATTTAGCCTTAGTGATCTAAACGAATGTCATAGAGTTCGTTAAAACGAGAGCGTGCATAAAAAGAACGCCCAAATCTGACTTCGTATGAGGAAGTTATGATTTTTTGAAGTTTCGACTTAGCAGTATGCAACTTGAATACTCGATTCGAGATCGAGTGATTGTTGGTTTAAACAATCTAAACGAGAATCGAAGATCTCGTTAATAGTAGTAGAGCGATAAAAAGATAGGCGTAAACGGACGTCGTATGAAGAAGTTATGAATTTATAACGGAGTTTTCTTGTCCCGGCTTGCTAAAAATAAATAATAAAAATAAAATCAAAATTTGCCGACGGAGTCTAAACGAAAGTGTAGAGCGTAGTCTCACCTACGCGTGGATATAAAGAACGTCGAAAACGGAGTTTGTATGAAGAAGATATGAATTTTTGAAGTTTATTAAATAATTAATATATAAATTTAATTATTAAATCCGACATTATCCGAAGGGGAGTCACCGGACTTATCCGGGTTAGGCCCAACGTACAGCGAAACATGACGACCCTCGCATTCGAGTTCTTCGGATACGTAAGCAGTGACGATTTCGGAGGCAGTATGCCCAACGTACTGCGAGGCCTCAGCCTCTTATAAAAGGGTTGCGAGGGCAGCCGACTCCATTTGCCAAATTCTCATCTCTTTCTCCTGTTTTGCATCGTTTTGCGTGCCAGAAGTATCCCGAAGCCCCGGTATCAATCCCAATCCCCGAAGCAAGTTCCGAAGCCCCGAAGATCCCGAGAAGTGCATTTCCCGAGCCGAAGCTCTGCTCGCGAGAAGCCTGGTTTTTGTGAAGATCTTCTAGATCTACTGAAGAATACTACTTCTACAAGTCGTAGTGCTGTCCGATCATCTTCTGATCAAGTGAGTGTGTAGTTACTTTTTCTAACGCATAATTATGAAGTATTTTATACGAAATACATGTTATGTGTATAATTTTGTTGTTATGTGTGTGAATGTGTATTCACTTCCTTCTATCTCATAGATCTGATTTATTCTCTATGAAATACGTGTTATGTGGGTGTGCCTCATCTGTTATGTGGAATATATATTGAATGAGAATGCTATACAGGTTTTAAACTATGTATAAAAATATATATTTTATCTACTAATATGTTGGGTAGAACATGGGTAGATAGTTGATGTGTGATAAACAGATGAGAGACCTCGATGTTGTTGTTGTTGATCTAGTTATTTTCAGCGGAGTATGGATAACGACCACAGACTCTTTCTAGACAGTCCTGTGGAACGCTATCTGGTTCATAACTTGTAGGTGTTGTGAACGATGTGTTCACCGGTGTACTCTATCCCCCTCATGGTTGCCTTTAGGATATCTATTGTTGAGGAAACCCCTTAGCAGTAATGTCCGTCCCGATGAAAATCCTAGATTAGGTCCCTTGAGATAGATGTTGTTTTAGGGACGTAAAGTGAGGATAACGGGAATGCATAATCGGGTTATTGTTGGTTGGTGAAATTAAATATAATTTATTTATTGTTGGTTGAAAACCCTATATGCTCACCAGGCTCCCAAGCCCGACCCACTCAGTTTTATTTGTATTACAGGAAGTGGCGCAAGGGCATAAGATGGATGAATCATCGAGTTGTTTTGTTTACAAGTCTGTATATGTATATATTTGTTGAATGACTTGTAATGTCATCGTTTATGCTTTATGGTCTGTATCGGAACATGACATCCCGAGTTTTGGTTATATAATGAAAATGCATCTCTTGATGAAATTCTTTGATAAATATTATTTTATCATATTTTGTTTTGGGAACAAATTCCGCAACTCTTTTAAATCAAAAAGGATTTACTGTGAAATTATTTTAAAAAACATAAATGAAATCGGTCTTTTCTGGTCGTGATTTTGGGGATGTCACATAGATCTACAAGATGGAGTGATAAAGTTGCAAGCTTTATACCTCATGGAGGTTGCAAAAAAGGAGGTAGTCTCATATCCAAAATGCTTCCAAGCTCCAAGCTCTTCTCACCACCTTTTTCTTCTTTGAAAACACCTCTAAAACACTCCTATGGGATAAAAAATGAACTCTTCTCACTTAGGGTTGCTTGAATATATTTTTCACAGAGGGTGGCTACTGAGGATATGAGGCATGAAGTTATAATGGTGTTTATATAGGGCCAAAACCCTAATATGCGTGTATACCCTGCGAACGAGATGTATGCCCAACATACTAGGGTTCGCCGTAGTATGCTCAGCGTACACATCATACGCCCAGTGTACTAACCTCAAGTCCAAAAATTACCACAATGTCACTATGGGCCAATCTTGCAATCTTTTCAACTTCAGGGGGTGAAAATGCGATATTATTCAAACATAGGGTCATAATTAGAAGTACCTCATCATTGGGATGTTACAGGGCCTCTGAAACTTAAATAAGAAGTCTTGGGCCTCTTAGGCTTGCCAACTGCTGTCTGTACCTGCTCTGGTTTCCGCTTCATTCGAAGCTCCAACTCAATCTCCTGCAGACTTAGGGTCTTGCACCTTGAAAAGCTCACGAACTGCCTGATATTCTCTCTCAACATGTCATGGTATATCGTCTTCCTTGTCACCTCATCCTCAACATACTGCGTGACCAACAAAGCCCGTTCCTTGAATTTGGCGGTAATCTCTGCCATAGTCTCAGTAGTCTGGCGAAGGTCCTGGAACTCCCTCGCCAGCTGTTGCACCTCAATAGCTGGTGCAAACTCCCTCTAGAACCTCTAAACAAAACCCTACCAGGTCATGACTGCCACTGCCACTGCCACTGACCCTACGGCTTGGCTAATCTCCTCTTACCAATATCGTGGTCGGTTCCTTAGCAGGCAGGATGCAAATCTCAAACTTGCCCCCTCAAGGAAAAACTCATCCGCTGAGCATTCTCCATGTTTGCGATCCATCTTCGGCTAGCGATGGGGTCCTTAGCCTCAAAGAACTCAGGAGCTCCACGGGCCTTGAACTCCCAAAATGAGGGAGTTCGAGCTCATATCTGACCCGCAACAATCTCAGCTCGAAACGACCTGAGCCTCTCATCCATCAATTCCATAATCCCTTCTTGATGGTACCAAACATCACAGGAGTAGCATGCAAGATACCGCGAGTAACCTTACCTGAAATGAACTCGTGTAGTTGCTCATCAATCAATTATGTGCCTGAGCCATAACCTGAAGCAGAACTAGAGCCAGAACCTCCTCGAGTAATCATCTCCATCCTCAAACTGAATCACAACATATACATAATCAACATATGACTCGAGGGGATTTTCACTACAAAGGCCTCCTTAGAGTTCCCAGGCATGATATTGTCTCGTATACAGATCATGTGCTTCCAATAGTACGAGCCCACTACTACCTTCCACACATACTTGTACTTTCCTCAAGAGCAGACCTGATTCATCTAAGCCACCACAGTAACCATATATCAATCCTATGCTAAACATCATATATATCCTAGGCTCTCCTAGGAAGTATCAACTCTCACCGCTCTCAATACAAAGAGTCTTAATCAACACTGCGGGTTGCCTTATGCATGAAAATTATACACAAAATAGGATCACATAGACTATCAAATGATGATTATGTCCTAAGTCCACAACCAAACAAGGAATACGAAATAAGGCCAAATCGGTCATTATAAAGTTATATAATCCTAATCGTATGCAACTTTTTAAGCATACACTTAGCAATTAACTGAGCCGATATCAATTCCAAGTAATACATAAGAACACGTTCCCCTAGGCTATAAGGCATCACACAAATTAGACAATTCTATCATATGATTCTTGAAGGTATCCTTAGCCCTAACCTAGCATGTGTAACGTCCCGAAAATCATGACATAAAAATTTTTGTTTTTAGATTAATGAATCGTTAATACATATATTTCTCATAAAACCAGAGCAACTAAGTTTTAGCAAAACATCGACAAATCAAGGTAATTCATAGAAAGCATAAACATGTAGAGTGTGCTTTAAAATCATCCCGAGCCCTTCCATTTGGAAACCGGAGTACCTGAAACATAAACCGAAAACCGTAAGCACAAAGCTTAGTGAGTTCCCCAAAATACCATACAACATACAACCACAGATTATCATGCAACATACATACATTTGTCATGTGCTCCCCCTTGGTCTTTATCTGGAATGACATGGGCTCCCCCTATGGTCTTTACCTGGAATGTCATGGGCTCCCCCATGGTCCTATATCCAAGTCCCATTGGCTACCCTCAGGGTCTTCCATGCAAGTATCACAGAGACAAGCATATCACATAACACATAATGGGTCAGCATTGGTGCCTTCGACCCATAAATATAGTGAGAAGAATCACCTCGACAGCTGAACCTACAAATAACTCTCTGACTGTTAATCCGCTAAAAATCCCCGCGTTTTCAAACAGTTAACACCCAATTAACAGTTGGGTTCCAAACCGAATCCAATAATCCATATATAGGGGTAAAAAGTCCATTTTACCCCTCACCTGGTTTGGTCCAAAACTAAAGCCCAAACTCTAAATCATAAAGTCCCACAAACCAATAATCATCCAGAGCACTCTTTTGGCCAAAATTTCCAAATTGGGCCAAAACCCTTAATTGGGCCTTACCCTAATGCCCACTATTTATACCTAACCCAAAACATACATTCTTAGATGGCCCAAAAAATCCCCAAGCAGCCAAGCCCAAAGGATAGCCCAAATCGATACCCAAATAAACAAAACCCACTCAGACTGAGTATGTAGGGCGTACATGCACGTACACGCAACGTACTCTCTTGGAGGCTTATACGTTGCACGTACTTGCTTGTACGCCCAACGTAGTCACCTTATTCAGTCTTAACATGATTTTAATTTATTCTATTCAGACAAAGCTTTCCAAACCATGGATCTGACCTCGTTGAGCTGGAATACCACGTAAATTTGCCAACTTTATGTTCATACATGACTAGAAGAAGATCTTAAGCTTAAAAAGGAACTTATTGGTTGACTAAATGCGTGCACGACTCCATAATACCCATAAATATTGCACGATTATGCTAAATGATACCAAAACAAACTCAGTTCTGAAAGGATGAACCATTAAACAACTTAAGTCATCCATAATCTCAAAAATAAGACAAAAGTATAATAAGCTAGCCATGAAGAGATCTAATCACACATGTGGGGGAGCTCATGGCTTTCCAGCTAAAGACCATGAGGGAGCCCATGGAACTTAGGTGTAAGACCATGTGGGGGAGCCCATGACATCCTGGAGTGAGAACTTGGGAGGAGCCCATGACATCCTTATATGTTTGTATGCATGGCTTATGTGGTATATGTAGCTATTGTATCTAATATGATATGTGTGTATATGGATTGTGTGGGGTATGCTCAGGGGAACTCACTAAGCATTAGCTTACAGTTTGTTGATTTGTTTCAGGTACTTCTGAGCCTAAGGGCAAGGGCAAGGCTTGATGGCGCGGTGTGCACTCTCCGACATTTGTTTTGATGGGACACTATGATGTTTTAAATAAAATGTTAATGTTATGAATTTTGAAAACAGTGGTTAATGTTACTTCATGTTTTGTGGGAATGTTTGGCTAAATAAAAATGAAAATTTTATTTGAAAATTTTTTGGGTCGTTACAAAGTTGACAACTTTATGGATCTCATGCATGTTACACAACCCAACCATGCTAAGAAAGGCTCTAAAGCTTAGATCTAGCATGAATGAGGCAAAAAGGTAAGATCTTTATGAATTACAAATGCCCAAAAGCTCAGCAAGCCCAAGAGGTAGAAGCTAGATTGCCAAAATGAAGCACCACAAGAGCCTTTTTCCACTTCAAAGAACCAAAAGCCTCCAAGTAAGCTCTTCAAGATCACCAACGATGAGAAAAGCTCTCATGGAGGTCGAATTTAGGGTTTTCAAGGGCTAGAGAGTAAGAGAGGTTGAGGATGGGCAACCCTAGCTTTCTCATTTCTTTAAATACTCGAAAATTAGGGTTTTGGGTCATCAGGCCTGGCTCACGTTCTAAGACCGTATGCCTCACATCGTGAGGTTTGAAAATACGGGTCAAATAGTCAATGGTCACTCTCACGTCGTGATCACTATGGCTCACGCCATAAGCCTCCTCCAAAATGCGAATATTCAAGAATTTAAGTACCTCAAGGTTTCGGATGCTACATTTCGTTAAGATTATTTATTCTAAATAATCTTTTATTTTTAAATGTTTATTAACGTAATTCGTTAAATTTATAATAATGTTTTATACAAATATTATAAGCGCTTAATATTTGTCCATAAAATATGTACGCAATATATAAATATCATTTATATAACTCATATCACGTATGAAAAATTCTTATTTATTTACGATTATCCTATTCGAGGGTTTATTTATTCGATAAAATGAATATTTTGTTAGATTAGTGTCTAAGCCTGTAACTATATTTGGTATGTACTTGACCCAGTTGTGCATGGTCCTTTTGGGTTGCCTTCACCAAAGCAACTTGATAGGACGATTTATGGAGAAAGAGGATTAATTATGATTTATTAATATATTATATGAATAATATATTAAAGAAGAAATCATATCGTTTAATTAATATTAGTCAATAATTAACTGATAATTAGTTTTGTGACTAAAAGACATTAATTAAACTTAGGGGACTGGAATTGTAATTATAAGATAGTTGCAATTGGGCTATGGATCACCTTGGAACATAGGTTGCACGAATTCTATGGGAAGCCCATAATGAATTCGTCCAAGGGCTGTTCTAAAGGAAGCCCATGGGCTGCTTAGGGCCTAAGCAGTCAAATTAGGGTTTCCTAGCTGATAACCCTAATTGTCTCACTATATAAAGACCCCTATAGCCCTAAAAACGCGTGGAACTCTTTTGGAAGAACCGTAGGACAGTTTTGGTGCTTCTCCTCCTTCTTTTTAGTCATCCTCTTGCTTGTGGTGTTTGTAAGCCATTGGAGGAGTGACACTTGTGACTCTAAGCTCCAAAGACAAGAAGATCCAAGCATTGAAGAAGAGGTAATCATCTAGATCTGTATTCTTATGTCTATTTCGAAATACATATGCTATATTAGGGTTCTTGAGTCTTGGGTGAATTGCATGTACAATAGAGAAACCTAGATCCAAGCATTAGGGTTTGTATGAGCACATAGGATGTTCTTTTGTCAAAAACCCATCATATTTATGATCTATAATCCTTAAAATGTCTAGCCCGAATTCACGGGCGTTACATGTAAGTAATATTGATATACATTAAGCCAATAACGATAAAATAGTTTGATTTGCATTGGTAACTAACAACTGTTATAATAATGATATATATGACATTAAATCCCCGTAACATATAACATTTTATAATGTTTGTTTATATTTTTTCCATCATTTAATTTTCTAAATAATGTTGTTTATATTTTTAAGGTTTCACGGTCTTCAACATCTAATGATTCGATTGATGAGCCAAGACTGTAGATAAAATATGACATGCTACGCTTTAAGGACAACGAACGTTGTAATGTTGATACGATTGTGTTAGAAATGATTCAAAATTTTCAATGCATGAAAGAACGAAGATAATATTAGAAATCTCATTATGGCCTTCTGCCGTCAAGGAGCACAAAAAGCTAGCATTTTATAATGCACAATTTATCCTCATTATAATGTATCGAAATATTCTACATAGAAGAATGAATGGAAATTGTTGATAATGTGTTCCTCCTAATTGAGAACTACATATAGTTGTTTAAAGTTCATGTAGACACGGCTAGTTTGCATCGTACGCAAGTCCTAAGTTATCCTAAAAATCAACTATAATTATAGAAAATGTATTGCCATTTTAAAATTAAATATGAAAAACGATATGGTTTTCTTAAACAACAGTACTTTTCATTCGCATTAGGTAAATGGATCTTACAATAGCTATTACATATTTACATTCTCTTCCATAAATTTCGAAACTGTATGGGACACATATTTTGTTTTTGCATGATAAAATTTCTTCTAATTCTAACAATACCTTTAAAATGATCTTGTTTTGCCTGTAGCTTATCTATCTCCGAATTTACACCTCAAATCCACTTCTTTTCCTTTTGAGTTATTTCTTAGCTTCAACCATGCATTTTTCTTTTTAATTCCCATGTTATGCTAGAACGTCTAAACACTGATTAAGTATCAAACTCATTTCTGAGTCCCTTTGGTTGGCTACTTCAACATATGTGATGACTTCGAAAATGTCATCAAACAATTTTTGAGGAGTGAGAAATTCGAGACTCCAGGAAATGGATTAATATCTGAACAAACAAAACAATTTTCTTCTTCATAATGTCAAACATGAATTTTAGATGAACTCGTTATCAAGTAATTAGTGTGCGTATCTAATTTGTTTACACCACTTTATATATATTGTTGAAGTTAAATTGGTATGTCGTAATTAAAGATGGTATATGTATAACAATATTGATATGTATAGGTCAAGAATGTGTTTGTTATTTTATCCTAGTTTTCATTTTATAATTTTTGGTAGGTAGTAGGTATAGATCCGACATATACTTGTTCATTCCGGAACGTGTGTCCAGAATGTATGCATTTAACTTTTTACCTTATAAATAAGACTTGGGACTCAATTTTTTTCCATGCCAGTTATTCAATTATACAACTTAGAAGTTAGAATGTCGACAAATATACCCATTCTATGGACTACAAAATAGGATATCAAACTCGAACGCTCTTGGATTATCATTAAGGATGATATTATTGTCATCGGTCTCCCATGTAGTAGGACCACTTTGGGCCTTCTTGAAAAATATGTTTCACGATGAATTAGGTCGTGGAGCCTATCGAACAAACAAAAAAAGTAAAGATAAGACTTAAGGATTTAACAAGAGAAGTTAAGATTTTCAGAAAAAATATCACAAAAAAAATGATTTTCCAAATAAAGATGAAGATGTAATTTTGGAGACGGTCGGAGAGCAATACATAATGCAAACTGACGAGGTCGACTTTACACATGAGACCGCTTGGGATATTTTAAAACATGTCCTTTATTTCTAATTTGTAGTTTATTTTTGTTATTTGTTGTGACATCCCCATAACATTCACACACATAACAACAAAAATTATATACATAACACGTATTTCGTATAAAATACTTCATAATTATGCGTTAGAAGAAAGTAACCACACACTCACACATATAAACAGCAATATACTTAATACACTCGAACCATACTTGTATTATTATCGTGTTTATGAAAGGTAGTATACACTCACTTGATCAGAAGATGATCGGACAGCACTACGACTTGCAGAAGTAGTATTCTTCGGTAGATCTGGAAGATCTCCACAAAAATCGAACTTCTCGCAGGCAGAGCTTCGGCTCGGGAATTTCACTTCTCGGGATCTTCGGGGCCTCGGGACTTGCTTCGGGGCTCGGGAATGATACCGGGGCTTCAGGATAATTCTTGCACGAAAAACGATGCAAAAACGCGAGAGAAAGAAGAGAAATGAGCAACTGAATCAGCTGCACTCGACTCCCTTTTATAGGTTCTGGATCTGCGATTTACGCGGGGCGTACTCTTAAGTTACGCGGGGCGTAACCTGGATAAGCCCGGTGACTCCCCCCTTGGATAATATCGAAAATTTATATTTAAATTTAATTTCGAAAATATTTAATAAACTTCAAAAATTCATATCTTCCTCATACAAACTCCGTTTTCGACGTTCTTGATATCCACGCGTAGGTGAGACTACGATCTACAATTTTCGTTTAGACTCCGTCGGCTAATTTTGAATTTATTTTTATTATTTATTTTTAGTAGGCCGGGACAGGAAAACTCCGTTATAAAATCATAACTTCTTCATCCGACGTCCGTTTTCGCCTATCTTTTTATCGTTTTACTACAATTAATGAGATCTTCAATCTCATTTAGATTGTTTTGGCTAAAAACCGCTCGGTCTCAAATCGAGTATTCGGGCTGCATACCGCTAAGTCGAAACTTCGAAAAATCATAACTTCCTCATACGAAGTCAGATTTGGGCGTTCTTTTTATGCACGCTCATGGTTTAACATATTCTACGACTTTCATTTAGATTGATAAGGCTAAATATTTCTCTAACGTAAATTCACTTTTTACATCGCGCTGTGTCGTGCCGGTTTTGTCGCGAAACTTCGACAGGTCATAACTTCTTCGTCATAACTCGGATTTCGGCGTTCTTTATATGCACGAAAACCTTGTAACATATACTATAACTTAGTTAAGATTATTCATTCTAAATAATCTTTCATCAAAAATTCATTTTTGACGCTTATCGTCTCTAAATTGACTAGCCCTGATCTACGGGCGTTAAATTTGTGTTATGTAATAAGAAGTAATGATAATAATTTTATTTCATAATTTCAAATCCAAATTTAATTAATTTTGATTAAACAAAAATTCGATTACATAAGGGTTAAAGCGATCATCATTGGGTTTAGTATTTCCCATTCAAAAGGAGTAGATAAAAGACGGTATGGATGTTATTCGGGTCGGAACTGAACCGAACCGAACCCAAATAAACCGAAAACCGAATAAGGGTAATTGTATGAACCGACAACCGAACCAAATAAGCAATACGAGTTCGGTTTGGGTATTATTTGGGTGAAGAGAGGATCTTTATAAAAGAAATCCACATTGAGACTGGGAGAGAAATGAGACCCTATTATCCTAGGAATATCACTTTGAGAGAGGTGATCCACTCTTTCTATGCAAAGAAAGGAACAACAAACATGATTGACGAATCGGACCTTGGCTCGCTGTCCCACCGACGAACCAGTCTAGAAGTCGAGACCCTCACGTCCGGTTCGGAGGGCGGGGATATCCCGAACCTACTATCATTATGCCTTTGCAATGTTACTTGGTTCAACTCTATTTGTGACCTTTCGTTTCGGTTCCGGCCTGAATAACCCAAATAATATGTACAAGATGATTAAGGAGCCGAATAACTCGAATAACCCAAATAACATTTACAATGCGATTATAAATATTGTATTTTGTATGACTTTTGTAGCTTATAATTTCATAACAAATCTTTTAAAGAAACAAATTAAGCACTAAAAATTAAACATCCAAAACACCCAAAGATCTATGTATAAGTATATAAGTTAAACATTAAACATTCAACACCCAAATTAAAATATGAATCTTAAGTTTTTATCTATATCCTAAATAACATTTTTCAAACACGAATTAACTATTCGGGAATATTAATTGGTTATTTTCCCTTTCCATCTCCGTTCTTTATCGCCTCTTCTAAAGCTTTCGCGACCTCATCGTCTTTCAAAATTTCATCACAGTATAAACTAGAAAACAAGGATGAGGAGACGATTATTTTTTCCAGACGCAAGGGCCGACGTTTTTTTTCTTATCGTGAATGGACTTTGAAGTTTGAACTTTGAACTAGTGATGATCGATCAATGAGTCCAAGTTATCGCAAGTCGCAAGGGCCGACGTTTTTTTTCTTATCGTGAATGGACTTTGAAGTTTGAACTTTGAACTAGTGATGATCGATTAATGAGTCCAAGTTATCGCAAGTCGCAAGGGCAACAGCCGCAATTGTCGATCAAAGAGTAATGTCGCAAGGATGAGAAAAACCTTATTCGATCAAAGAGTAATGTCGTTGACTCATTAATTTGGTTTAATACGCTACTGTCGATTTGGTATAATACGAATGATCGCATTCGATTTCGTTGATTTTTTTGGTGTATTACGTGGGTTTTGTTAGGTAAAAATTGATAGAAAAGAAGACCGAATAAGCAATCGTGTTAGGAAAAAATGTGACTTGTCATATTCGGTCCGGTCCTTTTGGGCCGAATAAGCCCTTATTCATGTAACCCGGACCGAATAACCCGAAAACCGAATAAGCCTAATATAGATTCCCGAAAACCGAATCGAATTGCTTATTCGGGTCTAATTCGGTTCTGTTTGGTTCGGTTTTCGTTCGGTTCGGGTTTTCGGGCCAAATTCTCATCCCTAAAAGACGCATAGTTTTCGATTGGTATGCAACTCAATAAACTGCAAATCATCATACATACTTATAAAGCTAGCATTTTTTCTTGAATCTCATGCATTTGAAACTCCCTTTTTTAACTTTCTGAAACCACATTCATTTGAAACCCCCTTTTTTAACTAATGCAACTCAAAAGTTTTTCTTAATTATGATTTAACACTCAAAAGTTTTATAACTTATATGATGTTTAATTAGCATTTAGTAGAAAGTTTACTATAAAAGGCCAATCTTTTATGTCATTTGTGTTATATAAAATCTTACATGTAAGAAGGATATGAAGATAATGTGATTAAGAAGTTTTCATATAGTTAAAGCATTCACGATCCAAATATGATGATTTGAAGAAATGGGTTATGTCGCATCGATGGTAATTGTAATATGATTTTTTCTTTCAACCAAAACAAATGAAGCTTTTCTATTCTTTCGTTATATTCAGTTTCTTATTTAATCTTTATATGTGATTTGTGTGCATTACTCAATCTTGAATGTGACTCTCCAAACATCAATGTTTTGCTTGGAACATCTTTCTGATTCTTCTTTTTTCAAGAAAAATATTTTGATTGCAGGTTAGTGAAGAATTATCATCAAGATTCTATGGTTGAATGTGTTAAATGAAGAAAGAAGATTCATAAAATGGATATAGGTTTTTTTTTGTTTGAGCAAAGTTGACGAATGTTAGTTTTTTCTTTTGATTTAAAAGTATGTTTATTTAACATCTTTATTTATATATTCAACCACCCAATGCTCTTATTTATTTTATTGTATTTTTTCTATTTTGATTATGTTTATTTTATATTATTTTTTTTTGGGTTATCCTACACAACATATTTAAAAGACAATATTTAAAAGATAACATAATTTTGAACTTTTGATATGTAATTATGATAGACTTATCATAATATGTTCTTCATACGAAAGTAATTTATCCATATTACTATGACAATAATTACATATGACATTGACGAAAATATATATATTATATGTGATTTGTTTAACATGTATATGCACTTATATACGTTATAAATTTATAATTAAATATTTTTATGTTTAGTAATTGAAAGGATTAAAATGATGCATCAAAACCAATTATTTAGATGAATAATAATAATAATAATAATAATAATAATAATAATAATAATAATAATAATAATAATAATAATAATAATAATAATAAATATACATTTCCAAGTACCGCATTCATTTGAAACTCACACTACAACTCAAGAGTTTTCTAATTTATGTATATTTATTAGTTACAACTCAAGAGTTTTTAACTTATGATTATTAATTAGTAATCACTAATAGCTTTTTATTTTTCTTTCTTTTATAAGGTTGTAAAATTTTGCTCATTAAAAACATTAATGTATTTGAAGAGATTTGTGATTTAAATATGAAGAGTTAATATAAATGTTATAATAGATGTTTTACTGTTTTTATGTTATTAAAAGTTATAGTGTTTATTTTTCATATTTTTTATTATTCGTTGTATATATATATATATATATATATATATATATATATATATATATATATATATATATATATATATATATGTTATAATAGATGTTTTTCTATTTTTATGTTACTAAAATTTGCAATTCATATTTTTGTTCATACGTTTTTTTACCCGTTATATTATCATTTATTCGATATATAATTTACATAATTTTAAACGGTTTATAAAATTATCAAATAATTGTATATATCATAATGACTTAAAAATTAAACTATAATGTTTAATAAAACTAATATGTTAACTATATGTTTGCTTTACTACTAACATTTTGTTTCAAAGTATAAATATTAAATAATAATTTGGTAAAAGTTATTACTTTAACTATATAATTCTATTCTCGCGCAACGCGCGGGGATTCGCCTAGTACTATACTATAATGGAAACATTTTTCCTTTCACCACATTCACTTGAAACTCCCATGTATTTTTCCTTTCACCACATTCATTTGAAACTTCCATGACTTTTCAATTTCTTTCTAATAATAATTATTAGTTGGTTAATAAGGTTAAATAAATATCAACATAAAGTGTAATCACATATAAATTAAATTTCAATATTAAAATAATATATTTACTTCAACTTATAAAGTGATTTTTTTAACTTTTAACATATTATACTTAATTTATTAGTTTTAATAAATTGTTGGATGTAAACCATTATCATTTTAAAGATATAATTTTAGAACAATTTGTATAAAATACTTAAATTATTAATTTGAATATAACATATAGGGTCAACTTAAATATAAAATTTAGTTTAACTTAAACAACCTAAAGAATATTTTGTAAATAGTTAAAAGTGATTAATTGTAGTGTTTTTCTAATAACGATTATAAGTTGGTTAATAAAATTAAATAAATATCAAACCTAAAGTGTAATCATAATATACTAAATTTCAATTTTAAAATAATATCTTTACTTCTACTTATAAAGTTAAGTCTTTAACTTTTAACATGTTATACTTAATTTATTAGATTTAATATGTTGTTGTATGTAAACTATTATCAGTTTAAAGCTACAACTTTTGAACAGTTTGAACAAAATACTTAAACTGTTATTTTAAATATAACATTACACTGTCAACTTAAATATAAATTTCAGTTCCACTAAAAAAAACAAAATAATATTTTGTAAATAGTTAAAAGTGATAAATTTTAGTGACAAATGTAAAAACTAAATTGTAATATCAATTTAACTAAAATATTTCCTAAAGATATTTTTATAATCGTTAAAAAATTTCAAATAAGTAGCTTAAATAACTTACACTAACAATAGTTAAAAATAACTCTATATAAATGATTATATTGTTACCTTTAAAATCAAAAAAACAATGTTTGATGTTTTAAATAATTATAATGATAAAAATTAAAACATTAAGCAAATAAATTTTAAAAAATTAATTAACAATAACAGCAACTATAAATAACATTAAACTATATATTATATTTAATTTTATTCATGTGTAACTCGAGGGTAGAAGTCATTCAAACGGTTGAGATTATGCAGTTATAATAGATGTATATATTATCATACTAGTTGTGTGACCTGTATGTTATACGGGTTGGATAAAAAAATATTAAATATAAAAGGTTAAACAAAAAATTATTTAGATTTGAAATTTAAAATTTAAAATTTAAATTTAAAAGGAAACATATTAAATACTATATGAGTAGTAATATTGTAATTTATTGGTTATTTTTAATTAAAACAATTATTAATTGAGGTGTAAATATAATGTGTTAATTAAGAAAAGATAAAAAAAATGAAAAAATGACAAATGGAAAACATTTATTTAAAAATTCCAAAAAAATGACATGTGTGCAAGTTAATGAGAATGTGACATGTGACAAAATTCTTTTCATTTATTAAGAAGGATAACTCAAAATAATAAATACATTATATCAATTTAGTATACAAATTATTATATCAAATTTAACAACAACGTTATTGTTATATTAAAAAAAACATATATTTGTAAAGACTTCAACTATATAGGTGTTTATGTGCAACGCGTGGACATTCGCCTAGTATCTAATGAACCTGAACCATATGGTGAAAGTCTGTGAAAATTAAAAACCGTGGTATCGTTAGGGCATAACCACATGTTATATCACGATTATGTTATTTCCTACATGCACACGTTCGAATTTGAACATTTATAACACAAGTGTCACTAAAATAAAAAAAACTTCAAACATGTCAGACGTCATATTTCTTGCATGCTATCAAACAAAATTGTGCATCATCCTTTGAAGAACTATATCTGCACACGAGGTGAGTACACCATACACCCTGTAAAAAAAACATTATAATTTTGTTCATGTAACAACTACATATTTACTAATTTACCTCCTAAGACATTACATCGAATGAAAATCCGTTGAGTGTACTCATATACAACCTTAATGATCGTCGCTATCGGTAAATTATGTTCATAAATCGATAATATGTTGATGACATCTGGAATATCAAGGTTAATTACATTCGAACGGGCGTTAGGGAGAAATGGTCTTTCCCATATCACATGACCGATATTGACAAGCCAGTCACAAGCAACCTGTTTCCTATTTTATTCTACAAAAGTTTCTTCAAAACATACATTGTATATGATTTGCATGCCCGTTAAAATAAAAAATAAAATTTTCTATTTCGACCAACCCTTGAGTGCACATCAACCACACTATTTGTCACTTCATGAAAAAAATGTTATAGACATGGTTATGTTCCTTTTGTCCATAGAAACCACTATGAACATTGAGCGTAAGTAATCTTATCATAGGGAAACTACATATAAATATGAATGATTATAAAGATAAGACTTGACCTAATAAAAAGGTTACCACGACGTTCATATTAGCTATGAACGTTACTTCCCTAGCTCTCCTAAGAGCTTCCTCCAGCCTCATGTCGAACCAGGTACAAAATCGACACTGAAACAACCCAAAAATACCATCCAAAAATTTCGATTTTTATTATAACAAAACCCACGAGACTGAGTATCACATAATAAAACCATATGCTGCGTGTCTCAAAAACAATGATAAAATACTGAGAGAAAGAAAACTGTATCACAACTGTTATCCAAACGTATCAACTAACGGAATCAACTCCCAGGACAAAAACTGAAACTGTGGTGTGTGCGATGCCATCATCCCGAGCTCTTCCCTTTGCTTGCGGAAGTACCTGAAACCAAAACTGAAACTGTAAGCACGAAGCTTAGTGAGCTCCCCCAAATTACCACATACCATACAATACATATAAAGCACTTACTAGGCCTTACCCACTGCATCGGACCGAAGTCCGGAAATAGCTGCATCGGACCGAAGTCCGGAACTGATTGCATCGGACCGAAGTCCGGAACTGACTGCATCAGACCGAAGTCCGGAACTAACTGCATCGGACCGAAGTCCGGAACTGACTGCATCAGACCGAGGTCCGGAACTGACTGCATCGGACCGAAGTCCGGAACTGACTGGGACCTTGTCCCCTGCATCGGACCGAAGTCCGGAACTGGCTGATCATGGCATAGCATAACACATATCAACTAATATAAACACATATACTGCATACTGCATCGGAACAGAGTCCGGAACACATAATACAAACATGCTTGAATCACAAAGACATCAAGCACTCTAACTACTGCATCGGACTAAAGTCCGGGACTACTGCTAACTAAACGGGCCGACATTGTGGCCGTAGACCCGTTCCTACTGAAAGGAAACTCACCTCGTGAACTGGCTGCTGTGTGAATGGCTCTGGAAGCTAACTGTTGCTGCTCTGGTATCTCCCCGGCTACAAGTCCATAAACACACTCAATCAAATGCTAAACACTGCACTGGGGTAAAATGACTCTTTTACCCTTGGTCAAAGTCAACTCTCTCGGTCAAAGTCAACCCACAGTTGACCTGACTCGCCGAGTTGGGCCGCCAACTCGCCGAGTCTCTAGTCTCACTTCTCAACCCTACTCGTGGCTACTCGTCGAGTATGGCATCGACTCGACGAGTACCCTCTCGATCCAAGAACTCAGACAATCTTCATCCGACTCGCCGAGTCATATGAACAACTCGACGAGTTGTTCTTGAGCTAAGAAGATTGCCTTGGACTCGCCGAGTTGTATGAACAACTCGTCCAGTCCCTCCATTACTGAGTCTGCCCTCCAACTCACTGAGTCCACTTTACTACTCACAGGATTCCACTCGACATCACTCAAAAAGGGGAAAAACGGGACTCACGACTTGACTTGCCGAGTCGTTCTTCCGACTTGCCGAGTCACATCCATGCAGCCACTCTAAACTCGATTCTGCTTGAATCCAGCGTCTGAAACTTATAGATCTGGGCTTCCTTAACTCGATTAGCACGTAAAGATTCTATCTTTACGTGCCCATAAGCGACCAAGAAGATAATAAGGCTCAAAAAGCATAATAAAGGCTAGATTTAGGGTTCTTATGCAAAGCATCTTCAAAAAGGCAATAGATTCGGGCTCTACAACTCCTAAATGAACAGATCTAGGGATATCTCGACCTATTAAGGCATCCATACAACTATAAGGCTTGGAAAATGCATCAAATTAGCCCTAGAAGAGTTCTAATGGAGGTCTAAAGCATAAAATAGAAGGAATCCGAGAAATACCTCAATGAACTCTGATTTTGCCCTTGGATCTTTGCTCTACACCTCTTCTCTTTGCTCCTTTCTTCTTCTTCTTCTTCAAGCCTTCAAAATCCACACAAAAGCACTTAAAACAAATAAGGGATGGATTAGGGTTTTCTCACAGCTCTCTGAGGGTGAAGGAGGCGAGTTTGGGGCACATAGCATTGCTTAAATAGTGAGCAACCCGGGGATTTAGGGTTTCTTCCAGGCATGCAGACTCGCCGAGTCCCGAATATGGACTCGCCGAGTCGCCGACTAACACGTGCACGAAAACTCGACCCTACTCGTCAATTCAGGCCATAGACTCGCCGAGTCCCTCAATAAAACTTCTAAATAAATGCCACGGAAGCAACATACCAGAAACGGGGCATTACAATTCTCCCCCACTTGTCTCAGACTTCGTCCTCGAAGTCTGCTACGGCTGAATCTGCAAATAACTCCGGGTAGTGCTCTCTCATTTCTTCCTCAGCCTCCCACGTCCACTCAGACCCCTTCCGGTGCTGCCACTGCACCTTCACTAACTGAATTGCCTTGTTCCTCAAGGTCTTTGTCTTCCGGTTCAGAATCGCGACCGACCTCTCAATATAATTCAGGCTGCTATCAACCTGAATATCCTCTAGGTGAACAACTGCTGACTCATCCACCAAACACTTCCTCAACTGAGACACATGGAAAGTGTTGTGAATCTGGCTAAGCTCTACAGGAAGATCCAACCGATAAGCAACCCGACCCACTCGGGCCAAAACCCTGAAAGGACCAATGAACCTGGGGCCCAGCTTGCCCCTCTTCCGAAACCTAATGACACCCTTCCAGGGTGAGACCTTCAGGAGGACCACATCGCCCACCCGGAACTCCAAGT
Source organism: Lactuca sativa (assembly GCF_002870075.4). Taxonomy (NCBI): domain Eukaryota; kingdom Viridiplantae; phylum Streptophyta; class Magnoliopsida; order Asterales; family Asteraceae; genus Lactuca; species Lactuca sativa. The sequence continues at coordinate 62,975,460 of NC_056631.2, read as the reverse complement.
CTGAACGCCTCCTGTCGGCGTAGCTCTTCTGCCAACTCTGCGCAGTCTGCAGTCTACTACAGACCTGCTGAATCAACTCGGTCGTCTTGAGCACCACCTCTGTGCTCCCAACGACTCGCTGACCGACCTCGCCCCAAAAAATCGGGGTCCTACACTTCCTCCCATAAAGCATCTCAAAGGGAGGTCGATCAATGCTCGCATGATAACTGTTGTTATACGAAAATTCCGCTAACGGAAGATACGTATCCCAACTGCCACCGAAGTCTAGAACACATAACCTGAGCATGTCCTCGAGAGTCTGAATCGTCCTCTCGCTTTGCCCGTCCGTCTGAGGGTGGAAAGCGGTGCTGAAATGAAGACGAGTACCCATCTCGTCGTGAAACCGCTTCCAGAATCTGGATGTAAAACGGACCTCTCGGTCTGACACCACCGATACCGGCACTTCATGACGTGCCACGATCTCACGCACATAGATATCGGCTAACTTTTCTGCCGATATACTCTCCGGGATCGGGATAAAATGAGCACTCTTCGTTAACCGATCCACTACTACCCATATCGAATCTACTCCTCGTGCGGTCCTGGGAAGCTTGGTGACAAAATCCATGGTGATGTCCTCCCATTTCCACACGGGAATGTCTAACAGCTGCATCTTGCCGTGAGGCCTCTGGTGCTCCGCCTTGACCTTCCTGCAGGTCAGGCACCTCTCAACATACCAAGCGACATCCCGCTTCATGCAGGGCCACCAATAATCGGGTCGAAGATCTCTATACATCTTCGTCGCCCCTGGATGGATAGAAAATCGAGACTTATGAGCCTCGTCCATCAACACCTGCCGTACTCCTCCCCAGTACGGTACCCACACTCTCCCATGAAGTGTCAGCAATCCCCGACTGTCATAATCAAACGAAGCTACTCAGCCCACTATCCTCTCACACTTTTGCCTCTCCTCCTTGAGGCCCTCAACCTGAGCCTCCCTGATCCGTTCCAACAACGGAGTAATCACTGTCTTCCTCAAACACAAATCTCTGATAGGGGCTGCCGACACTTTGCGGCTTAGGGCGTCGGCCACCACGTTGGCCTTCCCTGGATGGTAAAGGATCTCACAATCATAATCCTTCAGCACATCCAACCACCTCCTCTGCCTCATGTTCAGACTCGGCTGATCCATAAGGTACCTCAAACTCTTGTGATCCGTGTAGATAGTACAACGGACCCCATAAAGATAATGCCTCCAAATCTTGAGGGCAAACACAACCGCCCCCAGCTCTAAATCATGGGTAGGATAGTTAGCCTCGTGAGGCTTCAACTGCCTCAAGGCGTAAGCTATCACATGGCCTCGCTGCATCAACACTGCTCCCATACCTGTGATTGAGGCATCACAGTAGACTACGAAGTCCTCTACTCCCTCTGGAAAGGTAAGGATCGGAGCTTCGCACAATCTCTACCTGAGGGTCTCGAACTGCCTGCTGCTCAGGCCCCCAACGAAAAACCACTGATTTCTTGGTCAGTCGGGTGAGCGACACTGCTATCTTGGAGAAATCCTGAATGAACCTCCGGTAATACCCTGCCAGCCCTAGGAAGCTCCGAATCTCAGATGGAGACTTCGGGACCTCCCATTGCATCACGGCCTCTATCTTGGCCGGATCCACCAAAATACCCTTCTGGTTGACGAGGTGACCAAGGAACTGCACCTCGCGCAACCAGAACTCACACTTGGAGAACTTTGCAAAAAGTCTCTCCCTCCTCAAAACTTCCAGCACCTCCCTCAGGTGCTCCGCGTGCTGCTCCTGCATCTTGGAATATACCAAGATATCATCTATGAATACTATCACTGACCGATCCAGCATCGGCCTGCACACGCGATTCATGAGATCCACGAACGCGGCTGGGGCATTGGTGAGCCCAAATGGCATCACCACAAACTCATAATGACCATACCTGGTCTTGAAAGCAGTCTTCTGCACATCCTCATCCCTAACCCGAATCTGATGATACCCGGAGCGTAGATCGATCTTGGAGAACCAAGACGCTCCCTGAAGCTGGTCAAACAAATCATCTATCCTCGGAAGTGGGTAACGGTTCTTCACCGTTACCTTATTCAACTCCCGGTAATCTATACACATACGATGCGACCCATCCTTCTTCCTCACAAACAGGATCGGCGCTCCCCAAGGCAAACTGCTCGGGCGAATGAAACCCTTGTCTAGCAGCTCCTGCAGCTGCGTAGACAACTCCTGCATCTTAGGGGGAGCTAGGCGATACGGTGCCTTGGCTATCGGAGCCGCACCAGGAATCAGGTCGATCCCAAACTCAACCTGCCTCTCAGGAGGTATTCCCGGTAAATCCTCGGGAAATACATCCAGAAAGTCTCGCACTATCGGAACATCATCAACTGTCGTCTTGCCCTTCTCCCGGGCATCCAAGACATAAGCTACATAACCAGCGCAACCCTGCTGAAAATAGCGCCTCGCCCTTGCGGCGGAACAAAAGGTCGGTCCGCGCTGTGGCCTCTCGCCCTGAATCACTAACTCTCCCCCACTGGGAGTGCGAACCCTCACTAGCTGAAGCTCACAATCAATCACCGCTCCGTTGGGGCTTAGCCAATCCATGCCTATAATAACCTTATTCCCTCGCAGGGGAATAGGAACCAGGTCCACCGAAAACTGCTCGTCAAACAACTGAAGAGAACACCCTCTATGCACTCTGGCGACCCTCACGGTCCTGTCATCTGCTATCTCAACCTCTAGTGGACAATCCAGCCCCCCTGGAGCTCTGCTAAATCTCTTGCTAAGCGCAAGCGATACAAATGATCGGGTAGCCCCCGAATCGAATAATACCATAGCAGAAATGCCGTTCACAGAGAACGACCCTATATAAAACATACAATCATAAGCAATAATCAATCAATAATAATATAGAGATGAGGGGAAGATACATACCCGTCACCACATCAGGAGTCGCTCGCGCCTCCTCTGCTGTCATCTGAAACGCCCTACTCTTCGCCACTGGCGCCTCGGCTCGGCCCTGCCGGCCATCTGTAATCCTCAAAGTAGCAGGGGCAGGTGCAGCCACCTTCCCTACTGCAACTAAAGTCGGACACTGGGACTTTTTATGTCCCCTCTGATTGCACTGAAAGCAAATCAGATCTGATGCTGCAACGGCAGTAGCAGGGGCCGTACAATCCCTGCTCAAATGCCCAGTCCGACCGCACTTGTAGCAACCGGAACTCCCAGCCTTGCACACCCCATCGTGCAATCTCCCACACTTGCCACATCGACCGTGGCTCTGCTGACTCCTAGATCTGTGATCAGAAACCTTGGGCTTTTTGCCCGAACTGCCTGTACCCGAAACCGCCTCCAGTTTCCTCTTCTTCTCCATCTCGAGATCAATCTCCCTCTCCCGAGCCCTAGCAATCATGTCATCCAGCGTTTTACAGCTGGACCGGCTCACAAACTGACGGATATCGCTCCGCAACATCTCATGATAACGGGCCTTCTTCATCTCCTCATCGGCCGCATACTGAGGAACAAGAAGAGCCCTCTCCCTGAACTTGGCGGTGATTTCCGCCACGGTCTCTGTAGTCTGGGTGAGGTCCTGAAACTCTCTGGCTAACTGCTGCACCTCAATAACTGGTGCAAACTCCGCCCTGAACCTGGTAGAGAAATCAGCCTAGGTCATGGCATCCAACGCTGCATCATCTCCAATGGTATGTTCGACCTCCTCCCACCAATCCCGTGCCCTGTCCTTCAGAAGACAGGACGCCAATCTAACCTTGTCCCCCTCGGGACACCTGCTAGTGCGAAACGCGTTGGCCACATCCGCCAACCATCTAGTACTCGCTATGGGGTCCCGCGCCCCATGATAGTCTAGAGCTCTACATGCCCTGAACTCCCTGAATGTAAGTGTACGCGACCCCATCATGGCCGCCACCTCGGCACGGAAGGTGCCCAATCTCTCATCCATCAGCTCTAGGATACCCTCCTTGATCGAACCGAAGATCACAGGAGTCTGCTCTAAAATGATACGAGTAATATCTGAAGAAAGAAACTCTCTGGTCTGCTCATCCATGCGCTCGTCCCCCGAGCCTGATCCTGATCCCTCCCCGGCACCTCCACTGCCGGCTGCTGTCCTCGGACGCAAAACCACCATTCTGAAACACATCATAGCAACATCAGAAAACTGAAATATCTCAAGGGATCATTGATACTACTACTAGCTTCCTGGTCTTGTCTCGGCCTTCCTTGATTCGAGTACGGATCCTCTGCTTTCAGTAGTACGGGCCCATACTACCTTCCACATCTATCCGCACTTTCCTCAAGAACTGCCTTGACTCCACCAAGTCACTTCTACTACTACTGATCTCTGCTACTCTCATCCTAGGCTTGCCCTAGGGAAATCTCTGACTCCACTCAAACCAATCCTCAACTGCTGAAGGCCTCCTTGTAATGCTAATTAGCCACCACCTGAATACCATCACATGTAATGAGGCTCGGATAATCCTTCGAGTAAAAGACTTGTCCCTACCACGGTTGGACTCAGACAAGAGCTGCGCAATAGGGCCAAATCCAGCACTCTGAGATTATTCAACCCTGCTCACATGTGATGTGACGTATTCACCTAATAGCTAACTCCCACCACTCAGAGTCCCACAAAGCACAAAGCAAGCAGCATTCGGATAAAGGAAACATACTCAGGCAAAACTATTCTCATAACAAGAAGCTGTACTAGCATACAATGCTAAGCTCGCGCTACCAGGCATAACCTAAACAGGCTATCCTACTGCTGTCTACTCAATACTAGCATGCAATTCTCATAAAGCTGTAACACATATAGCAGGCACATAAGGCATCCTCCTAGATCCTTAGTCCTATACTAGCATGCTGTTCTACTGAAACTGGAACAATTAATCATAATAATAAAACTTGTATTGGTAATTTGGGAGTACTTACTTGAGCTCGGCTGATCGCATGCACCACACCCTTATCTTGTTTAAAAATTCTTTTCTTTCTAAGTGCTTTTCAAAATTTCATTCGAAAACATTTTTCTTTTTGAAAATCTTTTTATCTTTCCCTTAGTTTGAGTTCAGATGCACCCGGAGGTGTATCCGAATCCCTCAAACCAAGGCTCTGATACCAACTTGAAATAACCCAAAAATACCACCCAAAAATTTCGATTTTTATTATAACAAAACCCACGAGACTGAGTATCACATAATAAAACCATATGTTGCGTGTCTCAAAAACAATGATAAAATACTGAGAGAAAGAAAACTGTATCACAACTGTTATCCAAACGTATCAACTAACGGAATCAACTCCCAGGACAAAAACTGAAACTGTGGTTTGTGCGATGCCATCATCCCGAGCTCTTCTCTTTGCTTGCGGAAGTACCTGAAACCAAAACTGAAACTGTAAGCACGAAGCTTAGTGAGCTCCCCCAAACTACCACATACCATACAATACATATAAAGCACTTACTAGGCCTTGCCCACTGCATCGGACCGAAGTCCGGAAATAGCTGCATCGGACCGAAGTTCGGAACTGACGGCATCGGACCGAAGTCCGGAACTGACTGCATCAGACCGAAGTCCGGAACTAACTGCATCGGACCGAAGTCCGGAACTGACTGCATCAGACCGAGGTCCGGAACTAACTGCATCGGACCGAAGTCCGGAACTGGCTGATCATGGCATAGCATAACACATATCAACTAATATAAACACATATACTGCATACTGCATCGGAACAGAGTCCGGGACACATAATACAAACATGCTTGAATCACAAAGACATCAAGCACTCTAACTACTGCATCGGACTAAAGTCCGGGACTACTGCTAACTAAACGGGCCGACATTGTGGCCGTAGACCCGTTCCTACTGAAAGGAAACTCACCTCGTGAACTGGCTGCTGTGTGAATGGCTCTGGAAGCTAACTGTTGCTGCTCTGGTATCTCCCCGGCTACAAGTCCATAAACACACTCAATCAAATGCTAAACACTGCACTGGGGTAAAATGACTCTTTTACCCTTGGTCAAAGTCAACTCTCTCGGTCAAAGTCAACCCACAGTTGACCTGACTCGCCGAGTTGGGCCGCCAACTCGCCGAGTCTCTAGTCTCACTTCTCAACCCTACTCGTGGCTACTCGTCGAGTATGGCATCGACTCGACGAGTACCCTCTCGATCCAAGAACTCAGACAATCTTCATCCGACTCGCCGAGTCATATGAACAACTCGACGAGTTGTTCTTGAGCTAAGAAGATTGCCTTGGACTCGCCGAGTTGTATGAACAACTCGTCGAGTCCCTCCATTACTGAGTCTGCCCTCCAACTCACTGAGTCCACTTTACTACTCACAGGATTCCACTCGACATCACTCAAAAAGGGGAAAAACGGGACTCACGACTTGACTCGCGGTGTCGTTCTTCCGACTTGCCGAGTCACATCCATGCAGCCACTCTAAACTCGATTCTGCTTGAATCCAGCGTCTGAAACTTATAGATCTGGGCTTCCTTAACTCGATTAGCACGTAAAGATTCTATCTTTACGTGCCCATAAGCGACCAAGAAGATAATAAGGCTCAAAAAGCATAATAAAGGCTAGATTTAGGGTTCTTATGCAAAGCATCTTCAAAAAGGCAATAGATCCGGGCTCTACAACTCCTAAATGAACAGATCTAGGGATATCTCGACCTATTAAGGCATCCATACAACTATAAGGCTTGGAAAATGCATCAAACTAGCCCTAGAAGAGTTCTAATGGAGGTCTAAAGCATAAAACAGAAGGAATCCGAGAAATACCTCAATGAACTCTGATTTTGCCCTTGGATCTTTGCTCTACACCTCTTCTCTTTGCTCCTTTCTTCTTCTTCTTCTTCAAGCCTTCAAAATCCACACAAAAGCACTTAAAACAAATAAGGTATGGATTAGGGTTTTCTCACAGCTCTCTGAGGGTGAAGGAGGCGAGTTTGGGGCACATAGCATTGCTTAAATAGTGAGCAACCCGAGGATTTAGGGTTTCTTCCAGGCAGGCAGACTCGCCGAGTCCCGAATATGGACTCGCCGAGTCGCCGACTAACACGTGCACGAAAACTCGACCCTACTCGACGAGTTAGGCCATAGACTCGCCGAGTCCCTCAATAAAACTTCTAAATAAATGCCACGGAAGCAACATACCAGAAACGGGGCGTTACAGACACTATTTGTCACTTCCTGACAAAATGTAATAGGCATGGTTTAGTTGCTTCCCTCCATAGAAACCATTGTCAACATTGAACGTAAGAAATACCATGATAAAGGAAAACAACATATAAATATGAATGGAAACATGCACACAATAAATGTATGAAGCTATTATTTTTTGGCAAAGTTAAACAATTAATGGTAACAAAATTATTAAATGAAAAATAAACAATTAAAATCTAGAAAAGATTTCTTATCACTCATCCAAGAGCCATAAAAAAGAGTTGAAAACGATACATAGCATATGTTTTGATGTTGGTGTAAGTATGAATGTTCGTTCTTCCAAGGTTATGCAAGTAAGCATGTTAGCAAAACTTGCTTCGTGATCACTACGTGGGAAACTCATTAGTTGTAAGTGAAAAAAAAAGGGAATACAAATGATATATATGAGAAAAATATTTGGAATGTGGGTCCCCAACATTGACATTTGGAATGTGGGTCCCCAACATTGACATCAGTCTGAAATGTACAATGTGTTGTCCGGAACATTAAGATATAATCTGAAATGTAAGTGATAGATAAACGTTGTTAACCACGGTCGCTTGATATGATATTGATGACACTAGTCCGAATTTCACAGTATCGCATTTCAAACTTCATATCTCGCCAATGATCCCAAACTTCGGGATTATGTTAAATACTCTGAAATAGTGTATTATAGACTTGATGGTTATTTTACAAATCTTCAAAAGAAAAAAAGCCATTTTTATTGAAAATTTTATTTATATTGGTTAATTTACTTATTATTTCTTTTTTTAATATGTTACTTCTTTGCCCTTTGCTAATACTTCAAAACTCGATTATACTTTGACTCTATCCATATGATATTACACCGTTTCATTTGTCTATTTAAAAAGAAATTATAGTTGTTTGCATAACAAAAAGGATAGAGGGGCAGGATAGGGTAAGGATAGGCACAGGTGGGCTGTAGCCGTAGGGTAGCACCAGCCCCCTCCATGTAAAAGTCTAGAAACCTACTTTCTGAAACCCCTACTTCTGATCCCTGACTCTTTTCTTTCTCCCACACGCATGCATAATTTCTGTAAACCCCCTCAGCTCTTTCATTTAGGACATTTTATACCCTTATCCTCAATCTCCCTCATAGTTAACAATATGAATTTACTAGTTAAATTGTTGAAATTAAAACTTTTGGAATAAAAACATATCAAATAAGCAAAAACCACTCAACTTTTTCTTACAATATAAATAAGTTTTGAGTTTATTGTTGCTTTTATTTATAAATTTTTTTTAAGTTTATTGTTGTTTATAACCATTTGTATTGTGGTGATTTAATAAAACATGTGAAATATATGGTGGATAATATATTGACCTATGTTCAAATTCTGATACTAATCAGCTCTATGGTCATGGAGGTTCGTATGTAGTGACTTCATGATATTATACATAACCTTATATTTGCAGTGGGAGATTAGTCGGTGCTCGAAAGCTAACGCGAAACCCTCCTTAGACGAGTTTCCTTAAAAAAACATATTATTTATTAAAAAATAATAAAGATTATAAAAATCACTAGATGTTACCTGGTGGTCAATTAAGATTAAAGATATGGTCTGGACAAAGATTAACTAGGAACCTAAGTTATATAAGAATTTCTTTTAAATAAGTATAAAAAAAATAACAAAGTCTAATCAATTTTATGTGTGTATATACATCAAAAATCATGCAATAATTATAAGTTACAACAAATAGCAAAATTTTGATTAATTTTATTCTAAGATACATAGAAGTTGTTCGGCATGATGAAAGACAATAGATGTAAAGTTGAAAATATGACATTTAGTTTACCAACCGTTCGTATAAAAATAAATTCTTTAATTTTGACTTTATTTAGTTTTGTTGACTTTTTTTTTGATAATTTTGATTATTTGATAATTTGACTAACTATCTAGTCTGATTTTATTTAGTGCGACCAATTTATATAATTAATTGATCCATGAAGACCGGCAAACAATTAGTCATCGATTAAGGAGTTGGCTAAAAAATATCATATTTTACCATATAAACACTCTAATTAATTTTTGAAATATTTTTATTAGTTGAAATTGTATTGTTTCCGAAAAAATTGATTATAAATAGTTAATTATAAATTAAGTTTTAAAAAGTGTCAATAAGATATCTAAAAGGTCCTATAAATTGATTTTTACACTCATAATATTTCATACAAAAAATTCCGGTCGAATCCAATCTGCTCGACCTATATTTTAATATAATGATTTGTGTTGTAGTGACGACATTGTTGTTTAAAAAAAACTATGCTATTTAATTTCTTGTGTCAACTTAAAAGACCATTTTTTTAAGATAATACTATTATATCGTATACTTTTTTTCTATAAAATTTACGTATTTTAGTAATCAATAAGATATATTATTAGAATAATACGATACCATTATGTAAAATCTTGTAAATTTATAAATAAACAGAATTTTTTTTCTGAAAACTTGTTTGATTTTTATAAGCTTATTTAGACCAATAACTCTTAACTAAGATTATAATTTAAATATTATAATCATTTAAATACCTCTTAAGCATTTTTTTCCTCATGCAATCTAGTTATCAAATGGTAACAAATTAACAATACATGCTCGAATTAACCGGTTGCTATAAAACGGAATCAATTTACCCTAAAATTAATATCAAGCCTTTTGCCACCCACCATTCCCATCTTTTTTTTTCTTTTTTTTTTTTATTGTTTACTTTTTCTATTTTGTCCTTTCACCCATTATGGGACCCTTTTTCAGGTGATGTTATCTATTATAGCCTAAGCCTCTATGATCCCAAATTCCCTTTAAATTTCAGTGCGCTCCTCTATACAACGCTACACTATTCTTGAATCATCATCATCATCATCATCATCAACATGCTGGGAATAGAGGAGATACTGTGTGAGCTTGGTGGTGGCTGCGGCGGCGCTGGAGGAAGGGAGTCCGAGCAACAAGGTGGTTTGCCTCCAGGGTTTAGGTTTCATCCCACCGATGAAGAGCTTATTACATTCTATCTCGCTTCTAAAGTCTTCAATTCAAGTTTTTGTGGTGTTGACATTGCTGAAGTTGACCTTAATCGCTGTGAACCATGGGAACTGCCAGGTAATATTCTGTGAAAACACACACTCAAGAGATTAATGTTTCACCATCAAACACACACTTTTAGGGGCATCTTTCACGTTCAGATCATCCCCTCTACACAAGTCATTCATATACAACCACATCATAGATATTCAATGTACACTTCATTTCACCTTAGGGAACGCTTTCACATTCAAACACTACGCTGTTAAGAACTTCTTATGTTTACACACACACTACACATTCATTCACAAACTTCTCCATCAAACACACACACACACACACACACACACACACACTCCGGGGACACTTTCACAATCAAACACACACTTTAGGGACAGGTTTGACCATCGAATACAAAAGTTAGTGACACTTTCACTTTCAAACACCCTTTTCAGAACTTCATTCACATGCGCACGCTTAAGGGGTAGCTCACCATCAAATACACACTTAAGGATACTTTCACCTTCGCACACATTGACACATAGTACTTTAGGGGCACTTTCACCTTCGAACACTCGCTTGGCCTCTTCAGAACGCTTTCATATACACGCGCACACAAATCCATCATACATGAATCACAAACACCATCAGACAGTTTCACACACCCTGAATACACACACGCATACACACACTCTTGCAGCTTTAAACCTACACATTTATCTAGAGTATTACTTAAATTAATACACATACTTTTGCATCCTTAAATAAACATTCGTGACTCATGCACATAAATCCCTACGTACTTTAATTTCTTCCGTTGGATATTACGTTTCTTGACCTCCATTACCTTCAAGAACACAAGATCGATATATGCATCCAGGGTTGTAAGGTACAAGTACTAAATGCATATCCATCTTAGGAAACTATGAATCCATCAAACAATAACTAAGTAACAATTCGTCATCTGACAGCTTTTTAGGCCCATAATTTTTTCCTGCCATGTTCATAGATATTTATTTATGTATTTAGTAATTATTTTTCTGGCCAAGAAAATCTAACAAAATTCATTTCTGACAATGCAACATCTAACTTTGCAATATTTTTGTATACTTGCACTAAAGGGGTTCTGCTGTGTTGTACTGTACTCTTCGCTGTATGAGTTGTACTATACGCAAATAGAGTTGCACATAAGTACCATGCATTTAAGAGATTTCTAAAGCCATTAAAAACGAAAAGGGCATTGATTGAGATATAACTGTAAATAGGGTACAAAACCAATAATTCAAACCGATTCAGACTAATTATCTTTTCATTTAATCAACAATTATTTATGCGCAGCGTACATTTTTTTATGCACACTGTACCACCACATTAATTGCTTCTGTAGTATATTAATCCAACCCCTTTAAGCGCTCGATTAATTTCTTTTATTGCTTTTTCACAGAAAAGGAAAACAAATAAAGAAAGAAAGTTGTACATTGTGAAGAGAAAATTGTACCAACTAGATTTTTTTTAGCTCGTTTAATGAATTTTTATCAAAGTACAACTATCTATGCATATGGTACAAGATGGTGTTGCTAATAATCTATTTATATGGTTTGTGTAGAAGTGGCAAAAATGGGGGAAAGAGAGTGGTACTTCTATAGCTTGAGGGACAGAAAGTACCCGACCGGCTTGAGGACGAACCGGGCCACTGGTGCGGGTTACTGGAAGGCAACTGGCAAGGACCGGGAGGTTTACAGCAGCGGGTCGGGTCGGACCCTGTTGGGTATGAAAAAGACACTGGTTTTCTATAAGGGTCGGGCCCCACATGGGGAAAAAACCAAATGGGTCATGCACGAGTACCGCCTTGATGGTGACTTTTCGTATCGCCACACGTGTAAGGTACAACTACTATATGCTCTGACACATAAATAGTACAAGCTTTCAATGCAACTATTTTGTCGTTTTGTTTTGGGTTGACTTTATGAGTTTTCTTGATTGACTTTTTGATTGGACTAAAATGTCATTTCACTGTTTTGCCTTTAGGGTTTCTTTTTAAATGTGTTGCTAGCAATTTAGGGGTGTGCGTCACGTTTGGTATGGGACAAAAATGTTTTTGGTATTATCAAAATGAATCTTGAAACGTGAATTTAATATGAAATTGGGTTTTGTTTTAGTTTAATTAATAACATGAACATAATAAAAAGTTAAAATGGACTTAAAATATCCATTTATGTTGGCATATATAGCAATGATGTTACTATTTGATTTATCTTCTTTCATATAATTTTAGCTTCATAATGTTAGATGTGTTGATCTATAGCACAATTGTTTTTCAGGATGAATGGGTGATTTGCAGAATATTTCACAAATTAGGGGAAAAGAAAGCAAATGGAGGACAAAACTGCCTTCACTTTAAACACCAACGATCAACACCAGAACCATCACCCTCAACTCCCACCGTTACTGAAATCACCAAAAATCCCTTCCATGAAGGTACTACACCCTTAATATTGCACCACACTAACCCCCCATCCCTCCAAAACCCGTTTCTATTTGGTGACAATCATCAAGAAATCCATGGCCAAGACCTAAAATCACTACTAAACCTACCCTCATTTCCAAACCTCCAAAACACCCCCCACCCTACCCTAGTTAAGCCCCTTACCCTTCCAAATCAACCCACTACCCCTCTTGCTAAACAATGCAAAACCGAGGCTCATTTTAGCATCGCACAACTCACGGATGCTAATGTGCACCGGTGGGGGATGGATTTTATCCCCCCTCCGCCACTCTTTCCGTTTGAGCAACCGGATCTTGGCCCAGAAATGGACTACTACTTCACTGGCGGTGGTAGTGGTAGTGGCAGTGGTAGTGTCAGTAGCAGCGATACAAGATTTGTAGTCGAGGGTACAAGTGATCGTAACAATGAGATGGTCTCGTTTGACAGGGTCGGGTTTAATCAGTTGTTGCTACCGAGTATTTGATATGAATTGTTTTAAACATGAACATATAAAAATCTATATGTAGGGATTATGACTAGTACTTTATGCCCATGATTGTTATAAAAAATTCACGTATGTAAATAAATGCTACCAGTTTTAGAGTCGTACAATAACAAGAAGATGGAGGGGTGTTTTAGTATATGATTGTTATCAAAAATTCACGTATGTAAATAAATGCTACCAGTTTTAGAGTCGTACAATAACAAGAAGATGGAGGGGTGTTTTAGTATAAAAAAAGTTCTTTAGGTTATGGTTTTCTTTAGGGAAGAAATGGGATGAGGAATTGGGGAATGTGTCCCATCCCTTGAACTTGAAAATGCTAAAAATTGCAAAACATGTAACCAAAAGTGAAAGTAGAAATAAATGCACAATAATTCATTTATGAGGGGTGGAAAATCAATTGGATTTGATATTTGATTTGATTGAAGGTTGGGAAGCTTTTGAGGTCAACTCACCATCAATAGTGACTTATGTCATGTTCCCCCATCCCCAAATAATAACCGGAACTAAAAGAAAATCGATTATTTAGGTTAGTTTTACTTGAAACGAAAACAAATCTTGTGTTTTGTACATGTTTTGAAAAAAATAAATTTTAAAATGTTTGAAAAGTGAATACCACATGACTGATAAATACATTGTTTTTTTAAATTTGATTTTGATGTTTTTATAATTTTATTGAAGTGTTTGATAAAACTCATGTTTTGGAACAATCTTTTTACCATTTATTTCGGTTACCTTAACAAAAATGGCCTCTAGATTTGGTTGTATTAGAAAATCACTTCAATTTCATGTTTGGGCGGTCAACGACTAATTCGATCCACCTCCTGAGACACCTTATGGAGAGATATATAGAAAGAAATAAGGATCTTCATATGGTGATCATCAACCAGGAGAAGACGCATGATAATGTCCATTGTGAAGCGATTTGGTGAAGAAGACCTTGGAAGCTAGAAACTAGAAAGGTTGCACATAGATAGGTTAAGGCTACTCATTATATGTAATGTCGTCAACTTGTGTTTGAACTATAATTGATGACATAATCCTTTCTCATGAGAATTAGTGGTGCCTTAGTATGTACTTTTTGTATATGACATTGTGTTGGTAATTGAGACCAAGACTAAGATGAATGTTAGGCTATATACTTGGAGGATGGCATATTGGCATCTAAAGAGGAGTTACATAACAATATAGTAAAAGCAAAGTATCTTTGTTGCAAATTAAATTGTGAGCGTAATTATGAAAGTGTTGCAGTGGAGGTGTAAACGAGCCGAGTACTACCAACCTCAAAGCTCGGCTCGACTAAAATACTCGAGCTCGAAACTCGGCTCGAACTCGACTCGAGCCTTGATTTTAAGCTCGAGCTCGGGCTCGTAAAATACTTGACAGTCTCGAGCTCGGCTCGGCTCGACTAATATTTAAAAAAATCAAAATCACTAAATTGAGTAAAAGAATATTAAACATTCCACATGTAAATGTCCAAACTACCAAAAAAACCACTATTAATCACCTAATATCAATATAACATCAACCATATATGTCATAAATGAATAATTATAAAGAAATGACATATATCTTATAAATGAACAATTATAAAGAAATGACATATATCTTATAAATGAACAATTATAAAGAAATGACATATATGTAAATTACACTAAGCTCGACTAAGCTCGCGAGCCTTACGAGCTAAGTATTTTTGTACTCGAGCTCGGTTCGATAAGGTACTCGAGTAGCTTGAGCTCGAGCTCGGCTCGATTAAGGTTGAGTCGATTTCGAGTATTTTTCGAGTCGGTCTCGAGTTTCTCGCGAGTTGGCTTGTCTCACTTACACCCTTATGTTGCAGTAACTATTAGGGAGCAAGTTCTGCATACAGAGAAAAGTTTCAAGTACTTTCGATTCTATGATCCACATGGAAGGGTTTGTTGAGGTGTATGTTACAAACCACATAAAACCAGGTTGGTTAAAGTCGAAGGTGGTCACATGAGAGTTACGGGACAAAGTCCATTGAAATTTAAAGAGAATTTTTACATGGTGGCAATTTGGCCGATTATATTTTATGGATATGAACGTTGTCAAACTAAAAAGGAACTTGAGAAAAAGATGGATGTTGTAAAAATGAGGAAGTTGCGATGAATATGCGGTAGAACATTGTTGAACATAAAATCTGATATGACAATCAGAAATATGTTTTGAGTGGTGTAAACCACCAAATATATAAGAAAGATTGGCATGGTATGGACATGTTCACAAGTGGTTATCGAGAGCTATGGTTAGGAGGGAGAATATGGTCTCGGTTGATAGTATGACGAGGAGAGAACACGAAAGAAAAAAGTGTTATAATCACATGAAGTTAAACATTAATGAGGTGGCTTGTTCCAAGGACATGATCTCCAATAAACATTTGTAGTAGCAGAAAATCTTATTCTAATAAATAAATAAATTTATTCTCCTATTAACAAATATCATACTATTCGCACTCCTTATTAATATTATATGTCACACATCATGCCACTTGTCCACCTATTAATTATAAATTTCAAATTTCAAATTTCTCATTCTAATTACATTAAATTAATAATTGATTTTTTATTTTAAATTTCAAATTAAATTTTTTTTTTCACTCTAATTATATTAATTTAATAACATTAGACTAAAAAATAAAATAAAATTAATACAAATTATAAGGTGATATAACTTCACATATTTATTTAAATCAACGATTATAATTTTATATAACTAAAAGATAAGTAATAATTTATTTAAATAATTGATTAATAATTTTAATTTTGAAATATAAAAATTTAATTAATTTTATAAACATTATTCTGACGGGTTATAAACTAGTCATGATAATAAATTAATCCAAGTACTTATTTTGCTTTTTGATATATGGCTTGTGCCTTTCGTACCATGGTCATCCATTTGAAGCTATATTTCACCCATAGAACTTGTCTTTCTATTTCTACTCTCCTTACCTCAGTTATAATTAGTTTTAATTATTTAATCAATCAATATTATACTATTAATGATGTCAACTAAAACTCAATGATTTAAAAACCGGTTTTTTAATTGAACCGGTCGGGTGACGTTATCCGGTTCAACCGGATGGTCAAACCGGTTTTATATTTTTATATGTTTTTAATTATCATGCATACAAATGTAAATAGAACAAAACATTCAGTGACACACGATTATCAAAACAAATGTACAATTTTCATGTTTTATTAATCTTTTATTTCCGCCCAACATTTGCGGAAGTAAAGTCATTATAACTAGTTTAAGATTGTGTTTGACACATCACAACTGACTTATTTTTCGAGTTTTTTCAAATTATCATGTTTAGCAATAACAAGCAAAAACATAGCTAATAAACTAGCTTTCTTAAAAGCTACTTAAAATAGCTTTTCAAGAATTTTTTTTAAATTTTTCCATATATTCCCTTACTTAATTATAAAAAAGCACGTTCTAAATGTCTATTAATATCATTTTATATCTTTCAGCTAACTTTACCAAATGTTATTTTTATTAGCTAGTTTATAAGTTGACAACTAACTTTTCAGCTAACAACTAGTTTTTCAGCTAGTCTGTCAAACATAACTGTCAAACATGGCTTAAGTGTTTACTCATCAAAATGTAATATTTATGTCAATAAAACAAAAAAAAAATCATTATTAATAGAACAAAACATAAACTACGTTGTTACTTCCATACATGGAGAAAAATACATTACACAAAATGAACAAAAGTGGGTTGCTATTTTGCACAGATAATATACTTTCCCAATAATACCACCAAATAATAAAACAAGCCATCACAAAATGCAAGAAAGCACTCTATACAAAAATTAGAAAACCATTATGGACACATTTAAATGACAAAAGGATGAAGGTAAAAGCTTTAACACTTTGTTGCACTAATTAATAATTAAAAGAGAGTGAATAAAGAAAAGAGTATGCTAAAACATAAACAAATGAGCTTAAAACATCAAAACTAAATTTCCCAATGGCTTTAACCGGAATACGGCTAACACATAATAGATCATTAGGGTTATTGTGGTTCAAACTTCCGCCATGCAAATTTCTACAAAAGTAATCTCTGCAAAACAATATGGTAATTAATCAGACTTTGTAATAGAATCTCAAGAAAAAAGTGAAATTTGTCATGCGTTTGTTTGGCAAGAAATGGAATAGAATCCAATCCAATTCCTATAATTATTTATGGTTTGTAAATCTATCAAAGGATTAAGGGGGAGCTTTTGTTTATGAAATTCTAGGATTAAAAGGGTATTTGAGTTTATGAAACCGCTATATGCTTTAGATGAACTCAAATACCCTTTTAATCCTAGAATTTCATAAACAAAAGCTCCCCCTTAATCCTTTGATAGATTTACAAACCATAAAGAATTAGGAAGTTGTGGCATATAAACTTCCTCTTCCAAAGTAACATTGTGAAATGTGTTCTAAGGCCTAGTTATGCATCATCATTGTGGACCTTACAAGTTACAACTCACCTGATGTAATAGAGTCCTAGTTCTACACAATACCCATCTGCTATTTCAATTTAATTCAATACCGAAATCAACACACGATCTGATACGAGCAGATACACTATCTTCAAAGTAGACAATCACAAATTTGAACATATGCAATCCACAATACTCGGTCCAAAAATAAACAAACAAATAAACCCTAGAACCTTATACAGAGGAAATAGGTGATGGAGAGAAACTAACCTAGAAAGATCTCTATTTGAGAACTTTAGAAGAAGAGTTCTTCTCGTTGTAGATGAAATCGGGAGGAGAATAGATAAGAGAAGCGATCATGGCTCCAGGGAGCACCCCGAAGACAGAAACCGCAGCCAATTTCTTCACCAAAGGCTCCCCGTCTCTTGTTATCACCGACAATAGACCCTTTGTATAACCCATTTTCGCCTTTTTCTTTCCCGCAAAAAGATTCAAAGGGATCGATCGATCGATTTTGATCCGTGCTGAGACAAATCTGATGTGATTTCCAGCCCCTTTCTCCGATTAAAAAACAAGCGACGACATATGTGACTATTTTATGAAAAAATGATAGGAAAGGTCCTTAAATTTGTAAACATTTGACGGTTTTACCTAACATTCATTTATGTGTGTAGCTGTCTTAAAGGTGCAAACTTTTCTCCGTAAGGCTAACCGGTAAGGAGCGATTTTCACGTGTCTTGGGCTTATGTGGTGCGCCTTCACATGGGTGAACACCGCCCCCAGGTTCGGTGGGGTGCGCGTGACGTGGCTCCGGAGACGGGATGAGACGACGAATAGGAAACCTCCTTTTTGCAACAACTGAATTTTGGTGGGGAACGGTCTTTTGACCGATTAAACAATTAAAAAAAATTATTTTTTAAAATTTAAACAAACTCAACTTCATCTATAAATTACCTACTATTTTATTTACAATTTACACTTCAAAAAACACTCTCTACATTTTATTACGATCTAAAAAAAACACTCATCTCTCTCATATATATATATATTTTTCTCTCTACATGGATTCAAATCAAAATACCTCAAACAATCCAAATGCAAATGTTAGCTACAACCTACATGAAATTGTTAACCTCTCCAATCCAACAACCTTTATTCACCACTTCATACCCCTCAAACTTCTACCAACAACAACCACAACAATTCAATCAACCCCAATTCCAAGCATTTCAACAACAACCTTCTCAACAATTTCAACAATTTTCTCAACAATTTCAACAACCTTCTTTTATACCTCAACAATTTCAACCATCTCAAGTCTCATTATCTCAATCTCAACCTATAAATCTTGACAATGACGACGACGACGAACGGGTCCAATAAACACAACAACCAACTCGTCGAAGGCAAAAAAAAAAACAAAAGATCCAAGAAAAAAAAGAACTACTGCATGGAACGAATACGAGGAAGAAGCTTTAACGAAAACTTGGATTTTCAAATCGCAAGACGGTGATGTCAGCAACTCGTAAACGGGTCAAAGTTTTTGGTGTCGTATTTTAGATCATTTCCACGCGTTATTAGGAAAGAAAACGAAACGGGCGTACGACTTGATCAACGCAAAATGGCGTGATTTACGAGCGGCTTGCACCAAATTCAATGAGATATTTGACAAGCTTAAAAACATGCATAGAAGTGGTAGCAACAATTTCAATATTTTAGCAATCGTGACCTACGAATGCAAAATTACTACCAATGGTAAACCGTTTGGCCACCAAAAAGCGTGGGAAGTTTGTCGTAACGGTCCAAAATGGGTTTTATATTCGGAAATGGCGCATTCGGGATCTACTAGCAGTTCTAACAAAAGGGCAAGAACGACCGAGTCGGACGTGGGTTTTGGACTCGACCTCAACGATGACTTCGACGCCACCGAAGGGGAGGGCCCATCAGACGTCCAACTTCGTCAACCATCGGGAAGGGACAAAGCGAGAAAGGGAACGTCTTCAAGCATAAAAGCATTGGCAACTAGTGAAGGCAAGCTTGCGACATCCATAGATAAAGCTCTAGTTTTTCTAGAAAAAAATACGAATCAACGGAGGAAGCTCGTCGCCAAAAAATAGCTCTTATCGATCTTCAAATCATAAACACAAAGCCCCAACCGGATATTGACCGTGAAAATCTTGTGACGTTTCATAAAATTCAACGATAAGTCCGGGACAAATATGTAATTTAGGTTCTATTATTTATGGTTTTAAGTAATTTATCATTTTTATTTTTTACGCTTTTTTTAAGAATTTTAGGATTTTAATTTGTGTTTTTTTATATTAATGTAATGTGTTTTTAATTTTAATGTAATGTGTGTTTTTTATTTAAATTTTGGGTTTTATTTAAATTATCGTTTGTATTTTGTTTTTTTATTTAATTTAATGTTAAAAAAAAGAATTTGTGGAGTGGTAACCATTTCCAATGTTTAAGAGGGTGGTAATGGGTTGGTGGTGAAGTTGACGTGACACACATGTGACATCATTTTTTCGGTGGGTTGGGTGTGACCACTCCCCAAAGCTTAAATGACATGTAATAACTAACAAATAAAAGTGTAAAAGTACCCCGTATGGGTCTAATAACGTCGGTATTGCCAATGTCTACTCACCAAATGTTGTTGCCGCTACACTCTCATACATTTTTTACACATTTCCTTCTTTCCCCTTATATTTTATATATCTAATTCTACTTCAACAACAAAAATGGATCAAAATCCAAACGCCCCTCCACCAAACCAAAACCCAAACACACAACCACACACAACATCTCCTATCGGATTTACCGGTTACGAGAATTATTTTAACCTTCTATCGTCTTAAGGTTCACAACAAATCTCATATCAAGGAGCCTATGTCAATCACGCATCACCACCACTCCATTTTCTAACTCACCTTGCCTTCAACAAAATCTTTTAAATATTATGTTTTATAAAAATATATTTGTTTTATTAATTAAAAAAAGAAACATAAAAAAGAGAAAAAAACTCAAAAAAGAAAATCAAAAAATATATGACATGTAAAATATTGGTGTTGTAACATGAAAACCATTTTCTTGTTTGGTGTTATAACACCATTGCTTATGTGACATGTAAGGTGACACCAAATTTGTTGTTATACCTAGGGTGTGTTTGATTCATTTTTTTAACTTAAAAGTCCTTTTATAAAAAAGACTTTTTATAAAAGAACTTTTTCTACAAAGAGGTCTTTAAAATGTGTTTGCCTTGACTTTTAAAACTTTTAAGAGTTGAAAGCAAAAAATCAATTTCTGGTTAAGTCAAAGTCAAACAAAGTCAATGAGTCAAACCGATAAGCTCATCTAGTGCTTGTATGATAGGGTTTACTCTATGTTTACTAATGTACAACTCTTTACCTTAATACAAAGTATCACTCGAAAATTTCATATGTTAAGAAAATTCTAAACCCTAACTAGGGTGAGCGATGTAACGAATCTATAAAGTACTATTATGTACCCATCGGGGGATTAAGACACTCATAACAAAGCATAATGGGGTTTGCGAACCTTGCATTATGGGGACAAACACTAACAAGGCTACAAACAAAATCTCTCCCACTCTATCTCTATCTCTCCCAAATCTCTCTCAAAATCACTCCCAATCTCTCTCATACCTATTAGTGATAAAAATCATGATTTCCAATGTTTTTATGAACATCCGTACCATCCCGAGCCTTCCCTTGGTCGAAAACAGCTTAAAACGGAAGAAAGAAGTCAAAAAGAGGGTTGAAGGTTCGCAGGGTACGGTTCACCTGCGAACCTTCGCGTGCCTTCGCGTCCCTCCCCTTGCCAAGTTTGTTTTTGGGTTAGAAGTTCGTTTCTAACTGGGAAATTTCGCACTTAACCTTCTCACAAGCAAAACCGGACAATTTCGCTTCTATCCGGGCAAGTTCGCTTCTACTCGCCCAAGTTCGTTCCTACTCGACAAGATTCGCGCCTCCTGACATTCGCATGCGAACCGAAGACCTTCGCTTCCTGCCCAACCTTCGGAGCCAAGCCTCCCCTCGGACCGAACCCTCCTATCGCCTGCAAACCTCTCAGACCGAAACCTCCCCTGTCACGAACCTTCTCGGCTGCGAGCCTTCCCTTTGAAGGTACGCATCCACTTCCCCGTTTTTGACCAGTTTTGCATTTTAAGCCCGTTTTTTTTATGATTTTAACGTGGGAATTTCACCAAATTCGTATTTTCATCATTTTAAACCCTCCAAAATCATATTTTATTCCCATCTTGAAGATTTATTTTCTATAAATCATATCTTTTGTTCAAGATCACACACAAAGGTTTGTTGACTTTTCCCTATAAAGTTATGACACCAAGCCATCCCCATATCAACTTTATGTCACTATTCACATTCTACCTAGTCAAATCAATATCTTTCTTCAAACACTCCATCAGATCTTCCCATGACCATATCCATCTAATAGATCTTTAATCATCACCTATAAAACCTCATTTACTTCCTCCAAAAACAAACTTTCTTTCTCTCTCTCTCTCTCTCTCTCTCTCTCTCTCTCTCTCCGGAACTCGAAACCCCCAGGAGGTCTCTAGCTTTCCTTCATTCTTAGTAATTTCTTCATTTCTATTCCTAAATATTCTTCATTTCTTCATACAAATCATGGGTCATTTACACAAATATTGACATATTTGTTCTTCGGATCTTCAAATCCTCAAGCATCCTTCAAGTGTTCTTGACTTGAAACTCTTCATCTTCAACCTTCCATTCATCAAGAAATCACAAAAGGTGATTTCATACCCTTACATTTTCATGTTTTCTTTAAGTTTTTTTTGGTGGTGGTGGGGGGGGGATACAATTTACAACACCCAAAACATATTCTAATATATACTAACAACTTTCATTAAAAAAGTTGTGGTCTATTCAAGAACTGTTTTGACCATCTTAAACTCAATATTTTTCAAAACTATTCAATATGAATTTAGTTCGGGTTTATTGTAACACCGTGAATTTCAAAATAATTTTTCGCACAATATAAAAACATTTTCATTTAATTTTCATAAAAACATCAATGTTTTAAGACTCCAATCCATATCATACAAAATCCCAAGATCACATATCATAAAAATCTCATGCATGTGTACAGATCAAGCCGGCGCCTTCCCATGGTCATCACTAGTACCTGAAATAAGCAACACTAACACTGTAAGCACAAAGCTTAGTGAGTTCCCCAAAATACCACACATAACACATATTAGCCACTCGAGGCTATAACTCTATGGGTCCGTAGACCCTGCTCTGTGAACCCACTGGTTCTAACTTTGGGAACCTTCCGGTTCCAACTCTATAAACATGCACAGCATAAATCACATAGAAATATTGCAGTACAACACATAACAGACATATAGCATACAAATACTCTATCACATAACTATGATTACCTACTCAAGGTAAAGTATAGTGAGAAGACTCACCTCGTATATCTCGATAACTCGCGAATCCTGGAAATCGCTCGTGCTCGATCCTCGGAGCTATAATCCTCCTATAACATCATATATCTCTAATTAACACTTTTACCACTAAGGTTGACTACCCCTATCAAGTCAACACTGGTCAACTCTGGTCAACAGTCAACGGTCAACTTTGACCGGACTCGGCGAGTGCACTAGGGCGACTCGGCGAGTCTATATGTGTTCACTGACTCCCTAGGATCCTCTCCTGACACGTCGAGTACACCCCAACTCGACGAGTCCCACCTGGCATGAATCGCGGGGCCACCACGACTCAACTCGCCGAGTCTCAAGAACAACTCGGCGAGTTCCAGCTCGACTCAGTCCACCTGTCAACCCTCTCTAACTCTCCCTGACTCACTGAGTCAACCCTTAACTCGGCAAGACCACTCGCTGAGTGGTTAAGGACAATCTTCATGCTACTCGTCGAGTCTGTTCTTCGGACTCGGCGAGTCCATGCCATGCATCAACTCAATCCTGCTTCTGAGGTCAGATCCGCTCCAACAAGTCATAGATCTGGCCCTCCCAAGCACATTCATCACGTAAAGTCACAGTCTTGGCTACCATGCAACGCCTACAAGGCTTCTTTTGAAGAAATGGCCTCTAAAATGGCAACCTAAGTCTCCAACTCAAAAGGAATGACATAAAGCATGGCATTTGGGACTCTCTGGACCTACTAAGGTCCAGATCTAGGTACCATATCCCCATGGGACCTCTCACACTCCAAATACAAGGCAAACAAGGCATGAAGAAACCCTATATTTGACCATATCAACAAAAACACGAGAATAAGCTCTGAATGATACCTCAAGTAGCTTCCTCTGTCGAAATGGAAGTAGATCCAAGCTCCCCAACTCTCCTAGCTTGACTTTCCCCTTCCTTTCTTGCAAACACACACAAAATTGGTGAATAATGGCCTCTTATCTCACTCACAAGAACTCTCAGCTGTTTTGGTGCTCTCAAGGTCAAGGTAGCCGCAATGAAGGGCCATAAGGTACTTTAAATAGGGCTTAGGACCGGGAAATTAGGGTTTCATTAAACAGCGCGGACTCGCCGAGTCCAGGCGCGAACCCGCGTCCAGAACCGCGATCCTACTCGGCGAGTTTGAGCTCCAACTCGCCGAGTCCCCTCACAAAACACCAAAAATATATGAATAAAAGATACCTGGAAATCCAGGCTGTTATAATTCTCCCCCACTAGAACTAGACTTCGCCCTCGAAGTCTCGCTCTGCAAATAGCTCCGGATGCTGCTCACGTATCTCACGCTCCGGCTCCCAAGTCATCTCTGACCCTTCCGATGCTGCCATTGAACCAAAACCAAGGGTACCTCCTTGTTCCTCAGAACCTTGATATTCCGATGTTTGATGGCCACTGGTCTCTCAGCATAATTCAGGCTCGCATCTACCTGAATATCCTCTAATGGAACCACTGCCGACTCATCGGCTATACACTTCCTCAGCTGCGACACATGGAAAGTGTCGTGAATCTGCCCCAACTCTGCTGGCAAATCCAAACGATAGGCTACCCGGCCTACCCTCGCGATCACTCGGAAAGGACCAATATATCGGGGCCCCAAATTGCCCCTCTTCCTGAATCGAATCACTCCTTTCCAAGGAGAGACCTTCAGGAGTACAAGGTCGCCGACCTGGAACTTAAGCTCGGACCGGCGCCTGTCTGCGTAACTCTTCTGTCGGCTCTGAGCGGTCAACAACCTCTGTCTGACCTGCTGGATCTGCTCTGACGTCTGAAGCACGGTCCCTGTACTGCCCATTACCCGCTGTCCAACCTCTCCCCAACAAATGGGGTTCTGACACCTTCTCCCATACAACAACTCAAAGGGTGGCATACCAATGCTCGAATGATGGCTGTTGTTGTAGGAAAACTCTACCAAGGGCAAATATGCATCCCAGCTACCCCCGAAATCCAACACACATGCCCGGAGCATGTCCTCGAGCGTCTGAATCGTCCGTTCACTCTGACCGTCTGTCTGGTGATGATATGCGGTACTAAAATGCAGTCTAGTACCCAACTCCTCATGAAACTTCTTCCAGAATCTGGAAGTGAAACGCACATCTCGGTCTGAAACAATCGAGATCAGCACCCCATGCCGAGATACCACTTCCCTCACATACACCTCCGCCAATTTCTCTGCTGAAGAACTCTCGCTGATAGCAAGGAAGTGAGCGCTCTTCGTCAATCTGTCCACAATCACCCAAATTGTATCCAATCCTCTGGCAGTGCTTGGCAATTTGGTGATGAAATCCATAGTGATTTGTTCCCACTTCCATTCGGGAACCTCCAATGGCTGCAACTTACCATGCGGCCTCTGGTGCTCGGCCTTAACCCTACGGCAGGTCAAGCATCTCTCAACAAACCACGCGACATCCCTCTTCATACAGGGCTACCAATACTCCTTTCTCAGATCCAAATACATCTTAGTGGCCCCCGGATGGATCGAAAATTTCGACCGATGCGCCTCCTCCATCAAAATGGTACGCGTTCCTCCCACAAACGGTACCCAGATACGCCCCTGAAATTTCATAAGCCCCCGACCATCGGTAACGAACTCTGAAACCAAACCAACAACCCGTTCCCTCTTATGCATCTCAGGTTGCACAGCCTCGGCCTGTGCCCCACGAATGGCGTCCAACACTAGAGCTATCACGGTCAATCTCAAACATACATCCCGCAGCGGGGTGCTCTCCGCCCTGCGGCTCAATGCATCGGCTACCACATTAGCCTTGCCTGGGTGGTACAGGATCTCACAATCATAATCCTTGACCACATCCAACCACCTTCTTTGACGTATATTTAGGTTGGGCTGATCCATCAAATACTTCAAGCTCTTATGGTCCGTGTATATCGTACACCGAACCCCATACAAGTAGTGACGCCAAATCTTGAGGGCGAACACCACCGCCCCCTACTCTAGATCATGGGTGGGATATCTCGTCTCATGAGGCTTCAGTTGCCTCGATGCATATGCTATCACATGCCCTCTCTGCATCAGCACTGCTCCCAACCCCAAAATCGATGCATCACAGTATACCACAAAGTCCTCCATCCCTTCCAGAAGGGCTAACACCGGGGCTTCGCACAACCTTTGGCGAAGTGTCTCAAAGGAGGCCTGCTGCTCGGGGCCCCATGAAAAAGCAACACCCTTCCGGGTCAATCTGGTGAGTGGCACTGCGATCTTAGAGAAATCCTTGATAAACCTCCGATAATACCCTGCCAACCCTAGGAAAATCCTGATCTCGAAGGGTGACCTCGGCACCTCCCAACTCATCACCGCCTCAACCTTGGCCGGATCGACCAATATCCCTTCCTAGTTAACGAGATATCCTAAGAACTGGACCTCCCGCAACCAGAAATCACACTTGGAGAATTTGGCATAAAGCCTCTCCGATCTCAGAACTCCGAGAACCTCTCTCAAATGCTCCTCATGCTGCTCTCTAGATCTCGAATATACCAGAATGTCGTCGATAAATACAATCACCGACCGATCCAGCATCGGCCTACACACTCGGTTCATGAGATCCATGAACACTGCCAGGGCATTGGTGAGCCCGAAAGGCATCACCACAAACTCATAATGCCCATAACGCGTCCTAAACGCTGTCTTCTGGACGTCCTCATCTCGCACCCTCACCTGATGATATCCAGACCTCAAGTCGATCTTAGAGAACCAAGATGCTCCCTACAACTGATCGAACAAATCGTCGATCCTTGGCAACGGGTAACGGTTCTTGTCCGTCATCTTGTTCAACTCCCGGTAATCAATGCACATCCAGTGTGAACCATCCTTCTTCTTGACGAACAGGATAGGCGCTCCCCACGGCGAGCTGCTCGGCCGAATAAACCCCTTTCCCAGCAGCTCCTGAAGCTGCGAGGATAACTCTTGCATCTCTGGAGGTGCAAGACGATAAGGCACCTTAGCGATAGGCGCGGCCCCCGGAACCAAATCGATACTGAACTCCACTTGCCTCACAGGAGGCACACCCGGCAACTCCTCGGGAAATACATACGGGAACTCACGCACCACCGGAACCTCCTCAACTGAACTCGGCCTCTCGGAATCCACCCGCGTATCCATCACATACGCCACAAAACCCTTACAACCCTGCTGTAGACACTGCCTCGCCCTAGCGGCCGAACAAAACGCTGATCCTAAACGTGTACCCTCGCCGTACACCGAAAGAACTCCCCCACTAGGGTCTCTTATGGTCACCAGCTGTCGCTCGTAGTCGATAACCGCACCGAATCTGCTCAACCAGTCCATGCCCACAATGACACAAACATCACCCATCGCAATAGGAACCAGATCAATCGGGAACTCAACACCGAAAATCTCGACTACGCACCCTCGGAGAACCTCCGTGGCATATATCATCCTCTCATCAGCTATGGACACTCTCAGAGGCCGACTCAATGCCTCACAACTAACATTGATATGCTGACTAAAGGCCAAAGATACAAAAGACCGACTCGCACCCGAGTCAAATAACACCAAGGCAGGTACAGAATTCACAAGAAAAGTACCTACACACAACATAATATAAGCATAATATCTCAACATCAAAATAAATACACGAAAGAATACATACCAGCCACGACATCGGGCGCTGCGCGGACCTCCTCCACGGTCAGCTGAAAAGCCCTCCCTCGTGCCCTCGGCGCCTCGGCCTTCACTGGCCGACTCTCGGTAGCTCTGATGGCGGCAGGGGCAGATCCCTGAGGTGCTCCCTAAGATGATCCTCGCAAATGCGGACACTCTGCCTTCCGGTGTCCGGTCTG
The DNA here is from genome assembly GCF_002870075.4 of Lactuca sativa. NCBI lineage: Eukaryota > Viridiplantae > Streptophyta > Magnoliopsida > Asterales > Asteraceae > Lactuca > Lactuca sativa. Next base: position 62,947,437 of record NC_056631.2, on the reverse strand, counting down.
ATTGTAGTGAAAACACACCGCAAACCCCTTGGGGCAGTCCTTGGCCATGTGCCCCTCCTTGCCACACTTGTAGCAAGATCCCGCTCTACAGACTCCATCATGACCCTTGCCACACTTCCCACAAGTGCGGCCCTTCTGGCTCCTTGGTTTGGGATCAGCGGGCTTAGCCCGCTTGGCTGCCGGCTGAGACTGTGCTGGTCGCCGATCCCTCCCCTGAGACTCCGCCTCCTCCCTGGCTACCATGCAACGCCTACAAGGCTTCTTTTGAAGAAATGGCCTCTAAAATGGCAACCTAAGTCTCCAACTCAAAAGGAATGACATAAAGCATGGCATTTGGGACTCTCTGGACCTACTAAGGTCTAGATCTAGGTACCATATCCCCATGGGACCTCTCACACTCCAAATACAAGGCAAACAAGGCATGAAGAAACCCTATATTTGACCATATCAACAAAAACACGAGAATAAGCTCTGAATGATACCTCAAGTAGCTTCCTCTGTCGAAATGGAAGTAGATCCAAGCTCCCCAACTCTCCTAGCTTGACTTTCCCCTTCCTTTCTTGCAAACACACACAAAATTGGTGAATAATGGCCTCTTATCTCACTCACAAGAACTCTCAGCTGTTTTGGTGCTCTCAAGGTCAAGGTAGCCGCAATGAAGGGCCATAAGGTCCTTTAAATAGGGCTTAGGACCAGGAAATTAGGGTTTCATTAAACAGCGCGGACTCGCCGAGTCCATTCCTTGGACTCGCCGAGTCTAGGCGCGAACCCGCGTCCAGAACCGCGATCCTACTCGGCGAGTTTGAGCTCCAACTCGCCGAGTCCCCTCACAAAACACCAAAAATATATGAATAAAAGATACCTGGAAATCCGGGCTGTTACATTTATAACTTTCTAATGACTACTTGCACACATTTATACGATTTATGGCGATTTTTACAAAATTGCCTTTCATTTCAGGAAACGATTTTGGACCAGTCTGTGAATATGGACATTTTCACACTGGTTAGAGACCTTTAAAAATCATAATAAAAATTATGAACAAACTAGACATATTTTCTAAACTCTCAAAGTTTACGGATCTAGTTTTCGACTTACAATATTTTTTCTATGATTTTTCTAAAAACAGTGACAAAAAAGTCAAAAGTAGTAAAAATAGTTTATAAATTCATTAACACTCTGTAACATGTTGAGCAAAGTGTATAACCATGTTTAGCTACATCTTAATCATATTTCATGTTAGTTTATCTTCATGAAATAGAATTAGACATTTATCATAAGGATTTTTCATTCATTACAAACATATATGATAAGCTATAATAGGTATACTTTATGGTTTGTTACACTACAAATACACTATGAAAGGTTTCCAGTACACTACAAAAGGGGTTTTCATTTACTACAAACATATGGGATAAACTATAATAGGTATAGTTTATGGTACATTAACACTACAAACATACTAAGGAAGGTTTCATTTACACTACAAAAAGGATTTTCAATCACACTACAGGTAAACTCGATGAATCAAATTTGTGAGACGTCACTTCATTGTACTCTTTAGGGTACTGTTTATAGTCCTGTATTATAACCATAGTCTCCTGTAGGGAGAGCATGATACTTGTATATAGATCTATATTGGGACTGACAATCCCGCACCTAAGCTGCATGCAACAGCTAGACCGGCAGGTCTAGGGTGACAAATGTCAAAACATTCTGACGCCCGAAGTACGTCGTAACAAGCTTACTATGTCAATTGAACAGTTATAATAACTCACATAGGGAAACAACGACACATAAAGTTTACGGTAATTCTTACATTCGAAAGGGTTTTAATTATTTAAAACTGCCTACACTATTATAAGTATGGAAAAATACTTGTACGTTTCGGTCTTTGGGTTTTAAGACTACAATTCATTTATAAGGAAAATATTGGATTTCCTTGAACATACACTACCTTTACAAAGAAAGATTTTTCAATTCTACATACAAAAGCTTATGCACTCACTAACTTAATTTTTGACATTCTATCAAAATTACTTGTATTCTTAGGTAATCAATGAAAACAGATAACTAACAGCTTTTAAGGATGGAACGCTACGACGTTAGACAAACCATTTTATCATTATATTGTAATCTATTTTTAAACATGTAACTTATGAAACCATGTAACTTTTTTGATTATATTTATGATGGTTGTATTTACTATGATCACTATTATACTCATTGTTATGATACTATACATGAAGTCCTCCACCCCCGAACGCTTCCTCCATCCTTGGTTTGGGGGTGTGACAGATTAGTATCAGAGCATTGTTTATAGTGAACTAAGTATATCGAACCACATAAGATATACCAACTATAAACATATTGGGACTAAAACTCTCTGATTAAACATTTTTCATACAACTATACTTTTAGAAATAAAATGTTTTTTTAAAAGTATAAGTACATGCATACATGCTAGTATAGTGTCGTAACTAGGAATAATACAAAGTAAAAGAGAACGAGTTGTACGCTGCGAGTATGCCTTGGGATATTTAGTCAAGTCTGGGATGAATATAGCTTGATCAACTATATTTGTTCGAAAAATGACTGGCATATGCTGGGGGATAGTCGTAGTGGACAACAAATCTAACAACCTACCATCACCCTATAAGAAACGCACTAAGAACCGAACAAAACATTTAAAATACTATAGAAGTATTTTATGTTGCTTTAGCGCAATATTTTTAGACTCATTATCTGCCTCTTACACCCCCTATTCTCGCACAGATGTCATAGTAGGATTCCACTTACCGGGAGACCCCTACTTCCCGAACCAGGGAAACATGGGATGGATAGAGGAGGAACCAGAAGAAGATCCCAATGAGGACTTCGAAGAAGTCGAAGAGGAAGAACCCGAAGAAGATGAACTTGAAGAGGAACTGGAGGAAGAAGAAGACAAAGAGGAGTCGGAAGAGGAGCCGTAGGTCATCAACCCTCCTTATGTATCCAGGTTTCCCGCGAACCGTTTTGGCTACAACAGACCTATGCCCTGTTGGGCATCAGAAATCGATAGGTGGAGTGGTCATCAGCGACAACGATCACCATTTGGCGGTCAACGAGGTTATTATGACCTCAACCATGGAGGACCGGCTGACAAAGCCCTCCCAGTTGTGATCCAGCAAATCAAAAACCTTAGGGATCAAAATAGGGAAACGGCGAATCGAGTTCGAGAGCTCACCGCTGTTGCGGAAGCCACCGACGCACGTACTCGAGACTTGGAAAGAGACTACTATCCCATGGACCAACTCATTGAGGACTTTACAGCCGCTTGGGCGGAGGTAAGGGAGTATCAGGAAAGGCACACGAATCTCGAGGAGACAGTGATCGCAGCCGAGCGCCGGTTAGCAGAACTACATGGCGCCTCGACTTCGTCTCAAGGACGGCAGGGGACTGGTCGTTGTGAGTAGGGTTCACACTACTTACAAATCTTTATAGATTAGGTTTATGAGTTTGTGTTAGTGCTACTCTTCTCTATGTGTAGGTTCAATCCTGCGATTAAGTTATTACACTAGTCAAAGGATTGTTTTGTTGTCAAAATTTTTCCTTATATTGATGTGATGTAGACCTACTTCAAGGTCAAATTTTCCAAACTCTATGTACTAAATCATATTAGTGAAATTGGCATGCATATTATATTTCATTGGGAGTACTACCACAAAAATTCATAACAATGTATATCGTTACTTATGGTGAATCGACGTTTACTTAGTGTATGCAGTGACGTTGTATGTAATTAAGATTCCATCGATTTAGAAATGGTGGTTCCACTTTAAGTCATGTTCCTTGTTTGGTTGTGGGCTTAGGGTAGACCTATTAGATTCAACGATCTATTCAAACTTAGTTATACGCAACTAGCATACGCCAAGCGATTGTAGAAAGACCTGGTATGGATCAAGTCTCGAGATTTCATTAAGACATTACTATTGAATTAATAAGTTCAATCATATGGACTTCCATCATGAATTGCTTGCAAACGCTTTAAAGTCGAGACATAATACAAATAATATAGCTCAATAACAACCGACATATCACCACTATTAAAGGCTTATCATATTTTCGTCTTTAAAACTTGTGGCAGAAATATGCCACCACGGAAAAATCCCAGACCTTCCAACAACGCACCACCACCACCTCCGCCACCATCTCCGCCACCACCGCAGTTTGACCCTGCTATGTTCCAAGCTGTCGTAACAGCAACCGTGGCAGCTGCAATGTCACAAATCAGTACAAAATGGTGCTGGTGGTTCGTGAAATGGTACTACAAAATCTAACTAGGGAGACAGTCATGGAAGCTCAAAGGAATGTTCCTACAAAGATTTCACAAATGGAAAACCCAAATCCTTCAACGGAAGCGGGGGCGTCATCACTCTGATGTAATGGTTCGAGAAGACGGAATCAGTCTTCGAGATTTGTGCATGTCTTGAAGCTAGCAAAGTCAAATTTGCAGCTTGCACTTTCACTGACCGAGCCCTTACCTGGTGGAACGGTCATGTAAAGTCATTGACTCTCCCAATAGCGAATGCAATGAGCTGGGAGGATTTGAAGACCCTAATGCTCACTGAATATTGCCCAAGGGGTGAGGTTCAGAAATTGGAACAAGAACTTTGGGGCCTCAAGATAACCGGCTCTGACGTCATGTCTTATACAGCCAAGTTCAGCGATCTGGCCATACTATGTCCCGGGTTGGTCACCCCGGAGAGTAAAAAGGTGGATAGATACAGTTGGGGACTAACCCCCCGGATTCAAGGGAACATGTTGGCCTCAAAACCGACTACATTTGACAGTGCCAAGCAGTTGGCACAACAACTCATCGACCATAGGGCCAACCATGGCACTGTGGCGGCCACCCCCGAGCCAGCAAAAGGGGGAAACAACAAAAGAAAGTTCTGGAGCCACAAGAAGAGCCAGCCGACCCAGGATTCTACCAAGAAAAAACAAATAGTGACGGTTCTCGCTGTCACTACCCCCTCCGCTCCAGCACCCCTGAGGCAGTGTGTTGGAACCCTCCCCAAATGTAACAAGTGCAGCTTCCATCACACCGGCCCTTGTTGAGAGATGAACTGCAGAAACTGCAACTAGAAAGGGCATACCGCCCGATTCTACAAGGCGCCAGCCCAACAAGCCACCCCGACCGCCAACACTGGGGCAAGCCGAGCCTGCTACAACTGTGGGGAGATCGGGCACTAGAAAAGAGATTGCCCAAAGGCCAGAAACGCAAATGCCGGCAGTGTCGGAAGGGTCTTGGCCTTAGGGCATGGGGAAGCCATGGAAGATCCCACGGTGGTTACCGGTACGTTTCTCCTCAATAACTCATATGCATGCATATTATTCGATAGTGGAGCGGAGAGGAGTTTTATTAGCCATCAATTCAAACAATTACTAAAACAAAATCCCTAATCACTAAAAGATACATACATCGTAGAAATGAAAAATGGAAAGGCAGAGAGCACTAACAAAATATACACAGGGTGTACCCTCACTCTAGACAACCACTCATTCAAAATCGATCTAATGTATGTTTCAATAAAAAGCTTCGACGCCATCATTGGCATGGACTGGTTAAGTTCTAATCGTGCCAACATTCTGTGTGATGAAAGGGCCATTCTCCTTAATCTGCCAAGTGGCAAGACTCTCGTCATTTAAGGCAACAAACCTAGCACAAACCTACAAATCATCTCTTGCATCAAAGCCCCAAAGTATCTCCATAAGGAATACCACACCTTCTTAGCCCACGTAGTGGATAAGAAGCTGGAGGTGAAAGACATCAAGGACATTATGGAGGTCTGTAATTTCCCGGATGTATTTCCAGAATACCTTCCCGGAGTTCCACCCGCACAACAGGTCGAATTTTGAATCGACCTAATTCCCGGAGCTACCCCTGTAGCCAAAGCGCCATACCGCCTAGTGTCAGGCGAGATGCAAAAATTATCCAGCCAATTGAACAAACTACTAAGAAAATGGTTCATTAGGCCGAGCTTCTCGCCTTGGGGAGCGCCAGTCCTGTTCGTGAAAAAGAAGGATGGATCGTTCTGCATGTGCATCGACTACCGCAAGATGAATAAGCTTACCATAAAAAACCGATATCCTCTACCCCGAATCGACGACCTTTTCGACCAACTCCAAGGAGCAACTTGCTTCTCAAAAATCGATCTGAGGTCGGGATACCATCAACTACGGTTCCAGGAGGAGGATGTTCCTAAAACGATGTTCAGGACCTGGTACGGTCACTACGCGTTTGTAGTGATGCCCTTCGGATTAACAAACGCACCCGCGGTGTTCATGGACCTAATGAACTGGGTGTGCCAGCCTTACTTAGATAAGTTTGTGATTATCTTCATAGATGACATACTGGTTTATTCAAGGAGTAAGGAAGAGCACAGCCAACACTTACGACAAGTATTAGAGACATTAAGGGCGGAGAAATTATATACAAAATTCTCAAAGTGCGAATTTTGGATCCGAGAAGTGGGCTTCCTTGGACATGTGTTTAGCAAGGAAGGGATACACGTGGATCCTTCCAAAATCAAGGAGATCGAGAACTGGTCAGCACCAAGGAATCCTACATAAATCTGTCGATTCTTAGGCCTCGCTGGCTATTACCGAAGGTTCATCCACAACTTCTCCAAGATCGTCAAACCACTTACCATCCCGAATCAAAAGGGTGTAACCTTCAACTAGGAAGAGAAGCAAGAAACCACATTCCAAAAGTTAAAGCAAGCCCTGTGCAGTGTTGTCACACCCCCGAACCGTCAGAAAAACAACGGAGGAAACATCAGGGGGCGGCGACGTCATACGTAGTATCACAACAATCATATCATAGCAATCAAAGTAAACACAACCATTACATTACAATGTGAATATTTACATCTGTTTGAAAACATAGTTTGTACATAACATTTTATAATAAAAGATAAAGACGAGACTCCAAAAAAATGCTCCGTCTTCTCCAAAAGCTGGGAAGGTACCTGTCTATCGTTGTCCTGAGAATACAAGTGATTTCGAAAACATATCAGCATAAAGCTGGTGAGTTCATAAGCATGTTTTCGTATTGAAAACTAGCCACTGAATTTGTATAAATGTTTTCTTTACATTATAAGTAAATATCGTTTGTATCGAAAACCGTTGCTACCAAGTTCTGAAATATGTATGTGTGCTTACCAAGAGCATCCAATATTTTCTAACATGTTTGTTGGTTTCTTTATGAAAAGTACTTTTTGTTTGAAAACCTTGGCTACCACCAGTATGTAATGTATGATCGTTCGGAAACCCTGGTTACCACCAGTATGTATAGTAGTGTTATTGCTTAAAATAAAACTATAAAAGAAGGAAATCCCTTAAACAATGATTAGTTTATACTTATTGTGAGTCGTATAACCATACTAATATGACTAATGACCTGCTTGACGTTTCTTCACGCATCGCACGATTTCAAAATTTGTCACCCCAGGCGTGCCCGCCTAACTGTAGCTAACAGTTCAGGTGTGGGATTGTCGGTCCCGAATAGATCTATTCACAAATTTCACGCTCTCCCTCCAGGTGACTCTGGTTATACTACCGGAAAGGATTTATTGGTACCCCGAGGGGCAAAACGAAGATAGTTTGACAATCCTATATTAACTAGTTTACGTGTTTGTTCGGTTTTTCTTGAGTTCGAAATTGTTTGTAACGGTGTAGAGTGTAAATAATTATACATAAAATAATTATTTAGCATGACACTCTAGCTTTGTATTTGTAGTAATGGATAACTAAATCTGACATAGTTTATATGTTTGACTTGCATGAAGTTTGAATCTGTAAGACTGGTAATAAACCCCCAAACTATACCTATTATAGTTTGAATGGTTGTTACGTTCGTGTATGGTTTTGGAAACTATGCAATTATGATTAGAAAGCATCCCTTATACTCCGCATATTACAAAAGGGATAATTGTATCTAAATGTTTGATAGAAAACAATTGTGATTGCATCAGTTTTTAAGTTATGAGAACTTCTTTGTTTAGCTTGTACCCCCCCCCCCCTGAAAACATGAAAAACTCGGAAAAGTGTAGGGGTATTGTGACATCCCCAATTTCATGGCCAGGACCGATTTGCTTATGCTTTGTTTTATAAATCAGAGTAATCGTTTAAAGAAAACGGTTGCGGAATTTGTTCCCAAAACAAAATATGATAAAACTTATCAAAACGTTTCTCAAAGAGAATGTATTTTCACTACATAATAAAACCTCGGGATGTCATGTTCCGATACAGACCAAAAGCATAAACAATATAAAATAGACCTTACAACAGTTATTTATAACTACTGATCTATAATCCAAAATCTTTCGTCAAGTCCACCAATTTATACTCTTTTGCCATTACCTGTAATGCAAAGAAAACTGAGTGGGTCAGGCTTGGGAGCCTGGTGAGCATATAGGGTTTTCAACCCACCATAATACATTTATTATATTCAATTATCAAACAATCAACCTAATTACCCATCCCCCATTATCTCCATTTATCTTAAGGATCTACCCTAAGAATCATCTATCCTTTATTCTTAAGGATTGACCTGAGGTATAGGCACGAAGTCACATCGTTGCCAGAGTTTACTTAATAGGCGCTAACTCCATAGTCACCAAGGTTTATACAATATGTGCTAACTCCATAGTCACCAAGGTTTATACAATAGGCGCTAACTCCATAGTCGCCAAGGTTTATACAATAGGCGCTAACTCCATAGTCACCAAGGTTTATACAATAGACGCTAACTCCATAGTCACCAACTATCCCATCTACCCATGTTCTACCCAACCTTTTCGTAGATACAAATACTTACACAGTTTAAATCATTTAACACATGTATAAAACATCAATCCTATGCCCATATCAAATAGACAAACAATATATATATAATCACATAACACGTATTTCATAGCAAATACTTCGCATTTATGTGTTAGAAGAAAGTGAATATGCATTCTCTCATATAAACAACAATATGTACACATAACACGTATTTCATATCAAATACTTTATAATTATGTGATAGAAGAAAGTGACTATACACTCACTTGATCAGAAGATGATTGGACAACACTACGGCTTGTAAAAGTAGTATTCTTCGGTAGATCTGGAAGATCTTCACAAAAACCGGGCTCCTCGCGGGAAGAGCTTTGGCTCAGGAATTGAACTTCTCGGGATCTTCGGGGCCTTGGGACTTGCTTTGGGGCTCGGGAATGATACCAGGGCTTCGGAATAATTCGTGCACGAAAAACGATGCAAAAACACGAGAGAAATGGAAGAAATGAGCAAAGAACTCGGCTGCCCTCGACATCCTTTTATAGGGGGCTGGAACTTCGATTTAAGCTGGGCATAAATCCTAGTTACGCTGGGCGTAACCTGGATAGGATCGCTGACTCCCCCCCCCCCCCTTCGGATAATATCAGTATTTTATAATTAAATTAAATATCAAAAATATTTAATAAACTTCAAAAATTCATATCTTCCTCATACGAACTCCGTTTTCGACGTTCTTTATATCTCCGCGTAGGTGAGACTACGCTCTACAACTTTCTTTTAGACTCCGTCGGCTAATTTTGAATTATTTTTATTATTTATTTTTAGTAGGCCGGGACAGGAAAACTCCGTTATAAATTCATAACTTCTTCATCCGACGTCCGTTTTCGCCTATCTTTTCATCGTTGCACTACAATTAACGAGATCTTCGATTCTAGTTTAGATTGTTTCGGCTAAAAATCGCTCTATCTCAAATCGAGTATTCGGGCTACATACTGCTAAGTCGAAACTTAGAAAAATCATAACTTACTCATACGAAGTCAGATTTAGACGTTCTTGTTATGCACGCTCACGGTTTAACGTATTCTACGAATTTCGTTTAGATTGCTAAGGCTAAATATCGTTCTAACGTAAATTCACTTTTTACATCGCGCTGTGTTGTGCCGATTTTGTCGCGAAACTTCGACAGGCCATAATTTCTTCGTTATAACTCGGATTTCGGCGTTCTTTATATGTATGGAATCCTTGTAACATATACTATAAATTAGTTAAGATTAATCATTCTAAATAATCTTTCATCAAAAAGTCATTTTTAACGCTTATCGTCTCTAAATTGACTAGCCCTGATCTACGGGCGTTACAGGTATGAACTCACAGTTTAACGTAGGATTCGAGTGTACGATCGATATGAGTGTTGAGTGTCACCGGATGTTCTGAATGCAATTGGACCCTATTAATCATATGGTAACACATATACGTATTAGATTAGGGTATTTCATGACTAATTATGACGGGAAACCACCCTAAGGTCTTGGAAATGCTTGTACTAAGTGTTCTAGGTTCCACACGTAGTGATCCTTGTAAGATTAAGGCCAAATATGAGCATTAGAGTGGGTGTATGGCCATCAAGGTGAGTGTGCGGCTACACACAGGGGTGCGCGGCCGTACAGGGGGTGTGTGCGGCCGTACACTCCTCATTAGTGCCCGAATTGTCGATTTTGAGGTGTTTTTGAGGCGTTCTTGTGCTAATACCAAGTCCTACTAGTAAATGAAGACCAAACTCTTCACTTTGGAGAGTTTTAGGGTGTGTGCGGTCACCTTATGAAGGTGTGCGGCTGCACTCCTTCCAAAGGATGAAGAACACGAAGAACACTATGAGTTTTAGGCTTAGATTTAGGTCTCTTACCACTATAACAAGCTGAATGGTGAAGTAGTTCATGTTTTTTAGACCTTAAGAGTGTTCTTGGATGAAGTTTTTAGAGAGAGAAAGTAGAGAGAGAGTAGTGTGAAACCAAAGAAGAAAAAGTGAATGAAATGGGGTTCTCTACTATATATATAGGGTCAGGTGTGTGGCTGGGGGAGTGTGTGTGACTGGGTGAGCGGCTGGCTGGCCGCACACACCTACTTTGGTGTGATTGGCTTGATTTTGAGATGCTACACACTTTCTATCTAGGTTTTACTAAGCATAAAGCACTCATATGGACCCAACATTTGCTAAAAGATGTTAAATCCGAGTTTAATATTGATTTACAGATCAATTTCACAGGATAAAAGTTTCGGGTTGTCACATCATCCTCCCCGTTAGAGGGAATTTTGTCCCGAAATTCAAGAATAAAGATACAGATCATGGATTTGGAAAGAGATGAGGGTACTTTTGTTTCATTCAATCCTTGCGCTCCCAAGTGAAATCAGGTCCCCGCTTGGCATTCCAGCGAAGCTTCACTATCGAAATGCGACTTTGCTTTGTTCGTTTGACCTCCCGGTCCATGATTTCGATTCTTTCTTCCACGAAGTTCAGGTTTTCGTTGATTTCAATTTCGTCAAGAGGGAATACAAGGGTTTCATCAGATAAGCACTTCTTAAGATTTGAAACATGGAAGACATGGTGAATGTTACCGAGTTCATGCGGTAAACTAAGTCTGTAGGCTACGGGACCAATCCTAGCAAGGATTTTGAATGGTCCTATGTACCTTGGATTTAGTTTTCCCCGTTTTCCAAAGCGTATCATGCCCTTCCATGGCGAGACCTTTAGCAGAACGCGGTCTCCGACCTGGAATTCCAAGGGTTTTCGTCGTTTATCGGCATAGCTCTTTTGTCGATCTCGAGAAGCCTTTAGTCGTTCCCAGATTTGTATGATCTTTTCGGTCATCTCGCGGATGATTTCTGGACCAGTGAGAGTGCTATCCGGGACTTGCCCCTTGGCTAGCTGCGTGTCACCCACCTCAGCCCAACACAGAGGGGATCTGCACTTGCGGTTAAAGAGGGCTTCGAAAGGCACAACCTTGATACTGGTATGATAACTATTGTTGTAAGAGAATTCAACCAAGGGCAAATGGGTGTCCCATGATTTACTGAAGTCGATGACGCATGCTCTCAACATGTCTTCCAAGGTCTGGATGGTTCTCTCACTCTGTCCATCTGTCTGAGGGTGATAAGTTGTACTCATATCCAACTTAGTTCCAAGAGCCTTCTGTAGGGACTGCCAAAATCTCGAAGTGAACCTGTTGTCTCGATTGGAGATGATAGATATAGGCTCTCCGTGCAGTCGAACTATTTTCTGGATGTAAATTCGTGTGATCCTTTCCATTTTGAAAGTTTCTTTGATTGGTAGGAAGTGAGCGGATTTTTTCAATCGATCGACTATTACCCAGATGGTGTCGTACCCACTCGGAGATTTGGGCAATTTGGTAATGAAATCCATGGTAATCCTCTCCCACTTCCACTCAGGTATCTCGGGCTGTTGAAGTAGACATGAGGGCTTCTGATATTCAACCTTTACTTTGGCGCAAGTCAGACACTTGCCCACGAAGGTAGAAATCTCGGCTTTCATGTTTGGACACCAATATAGTTTCTTGAGATCGCAATACATCTTATCCGATCCTAGGTGGACGGAGTATCTAGTCTTGTGAGCTTCGTTCATGACGACCCCTCTGTAACCATCGAACTTTGGAGTCCAGATTCGATTCATGAAATAGTAGACTCCATCTCCCTTGATCTCTAAGTTCTTTTTCATTCCTCTTAAGGCTTCATCCGCCACGTTCTCTGGTTTCAGGGCTTCCAACTGAGCTTCTCTAATTTGTGCGGGTAGATGGGAATGGATGGTCAGAACATACATTAAGGAAATCGACAAGATGGAAAAACTGACCAGAACATACATTAAGGAAATCGTGCGATTGCATGGCGTACCAATATCCATTATCTCCGACAAGGATAGTTGATTTACCTCATGGTTCTGGCAGTCACTCCGAAAATATCTGGGAACAAGGTTGGACATGAGTACAACCTACCACCCACAAACTAACGGGCATAGTGAGAGGACTATACCAACGCTAGAAGACATGTTGAAAGCATGTGTGATAGATTTTGGTAAAGCTTGGGATACCCATTTACCACTTATCAAATTCTCATACAATAATAGATATCATGCTAGCATCAAGGTTGCTCCATTCGAAGCCCTTTATGGCCGCAAGTGCAGATCACCGCTGTGCTGGTCTGAAGTAGGTGACACACAACTAGCTAAGGGACAAGTCCCTAGAATCACTCTCACTGGCCCCAAAATTATAAGGGAAGCGACAGAGAAGATTGTCCAAATTCGAGAACGATTAAAGGCTTCTAGAGACAGGCAAAAGAGTTATGCGGATAACAGACGGAAGCCCTTGAAATTCCAGGTCAGAGAACGGGTGCTGCTGAAGATCTCACCCTGAAAAGGTTTGATACATTTTGGAAAACGTGGGAAACTAAATCAAGGTATATCAGGCCGTTCGAGATCCTCGCCAGGATTGAGCCGGTAGCATACAAGCTTTGATTACCACAAGAACTCAAAAATGTACATCCTACCTTCCATGTGTCCAACTGAAAGAAGTGCTTGTCCGATGAGACTCTCGTCATCCCACTTGACGAGATTGAAAACAACAAGAGTCTCCACTTCGTAGAAGAACCGGTAGAACTCATGGACCGGGAGATCAAAAGAACAAAACAAAGTCGCATTCCCTTTGTGAAGGTCCGATGAAACTCTAAACGAGGACCCAAGTTCACTTGGGAACGCGAAGATCAGATGAAACTAAAATACTCACATCTTTTCCCCAGCCGTTGAAGCCCCAGTCGAAACGCTAATTTCAGGACGAAATTCCTTTTAACGGGGGGATGATGTGACAATTGTCAATTTCGAGGCAAGTCAATGAGTCAAACCGATAAGCTCATCTAGTGCTTGTATGATAGGTTTTACTCTATGTTTACTAATGTACAACTCTCTACCTTAATACAAAGTATCACTAGGAAGTTTCATATGTTAAGAAAATTCTAAACCCTAACCAGGGTGAGCGATGTAACGAATCTATAAAGTACTATTATGTACCCATCGGGGGATTAAGACACTCATAACAAAGCATAATGGGGTTTGCGAACCTTGCATTATGGGGACAAACACTAACAAAGGCTACAAACAAAATCTCTCCCACTCTATCTCTATCTCTCCCAAATCTCTCTCAAAATCACTCCCAATCTCTCTCAAACCTCTTAGTGATAAAAATCATGATTTTCGATGTTTTTATGAACATCCGTACCATCCCGAGCCTTCCCTTGGTCGAAAACAGCTTAAAACGGAAGAAAGAAGTCAAAAAGAGGGCTGAAGGTTCGCAGGGTACGGTTCAATATGAATTTAGTTTAGGTTTATACCTTTCTAATGACTACTTGCACATGTTCATACAATCTACGACGATTTTTACAAAACTGCCTTTCATTTCACAAACGATTTCGGACCAGTATGTGAATATGGACATTTTCACACTGTTTAGAGACCTCTAAAAATCATAATTAAAATTATGAACAAACTAGACATATTTTCTAAACTCTCAGAGTTTACGGGTCTATTTTTCGACTTACAATATTTTTTCTATGATTTTTATAAAAACAGTGACAGAAAAGTCAAAACTAGTAAAAATAGTTTATAAATTCCTTAACACTTTGTAACATGTTGAACAAAGTGTATAACCATGTTTAGCTACATCTTAATCGTATTTCATGTTAGTTTATCTTCATGAAACAAAATTAGATATTCATCATAAGGATTATTCATTCATTACAAACATATATGATAAGCTATAATAGGTATAGTTATTGTTAATTTGTTACACTACAAATACACTATGAAAGGTTTCCAATACACTACAAAAGGGGTTTTCATTTACTACAAACATATGGGATAAACTATAATAGGTATAGTTTATGGTACATTAACACTACAAACAAACTAAGGAAGGTTTCATTTACACTACAAAAAGGATTTTCAATCATACTACAAGTAAACTCGTTGAATCAAATTTGTGAGACGTCACTTCATTGTACTCTTTAGGGTATTGTTTAAATTCCTGTATTATAACCATAGTCTCCTATAGGGAGAGTGTGATACTTGTATATAGATCTATAGTGGGACTGACAATCCCGCACCTAAGCTGCACGCAACAGCTAGACCAGTAGGTCCGGGGTGACAAATGTCAAAACATTCTGACGCCCGAAGTATGCCGTAACAGGCTTACTATCTCAATTGCACAATTATAATAACTTATATAGGGAAACAACAACACATAAAGTTTACGGTAATTCTTACATTCGAAAGGGTTTTAATTATTTAAAACTGCCTACACTATTATAAGTATGGAAAAATACTTGTACATTTCGGTCTTTGGGTTTTAAGACTACAACTCATTTATAAGGAAAATATTGGATTTTTCTTGAACATACACTACATTTACAAAGAAAGGTTTTTCAATTCTACATACAAAAGCTTATGCACCCACTAACTTAATTGTTGACATTCTTTCAAAATTACTTGTATTCTCAGGTAATCAATGAAAACAGATAAATACCAACTTTTGAGGATGGAACGCTATGGCGTTAGACATACCATTTTATCATTATATTGTAATTGATTGTTGGGTCAAAAATATGGTTTATACGATTCTTTTCTAGGCAATTGGGTTTCCGTTCATATGATATGTATTTGAAGTTGTGTGTTCACGACCCAAGCGAGTGTTTACGGCTGTGAACTGGTTCACAGCCGTGAACCTGTTCACAACCCATGTTCCATATAAATTGATGTAAGGGTGAGGAGTGCAAGAGAAAAACAGAACGGCTAGAAAGGAGCTTAAGTGTGTGTACTGTAAGGTGTTCTAGAGAGGGAAAGTGAGAGAATGTGCAAGTGTGTGTGAATCTTGAGTTGGATCATAACTCTTATCATCAAGACATTGAAGATTCATCTTTTTCTTCTTCTCCTTATTCTTCATATTGATCTTGCATCATCCAATTGATTGGGATTCCGCACCACCAATTGGATATGAATGATACGTCAAGAAAATTTGGGACTTATAGTTGGTATCAGAGCTTGGTCTGTATCGATCATTTTGGCTAGATATGGAGCGTTTTTGATGTTATTTTTGACGGATTTTTGTGTTTTTGGATAGTTCTTGTCAAAATAGTGGGGGTTTGTTCTTTGCGTTTTTCATAAAAACGAGTTTCTGGTCGAGTTTTGGAGCAAAAAGAGGTGAAAAACGCTGTTTTTTCGCGATCCGAAGAAGCTTTCACGGCCACCGAAGCAGTGTTCACGGCCGAGAAGAAGGTATCACGGTCCTCGGAGCTTTCACGGTCCTTGGTGGGTTCACGGTTCGAGGTTCGTATACGACCGAGAAGCGTTCACGGCTCAACATTCTCGCACGTTCACGGTCTTCGCCTCGTTCACGGATCAGCAGCCTCGTTCTCGGCCTCGCACCTCGCAAGTGTTCGACCCAGCTTATATTTGGATCCCACCTTCGCATACGTGGACCTACAACAAATAAATTAAAAATTTTGTGGCTTGCTAAGATTCGAACTCACGCCACTTCATCAGCCCACCGTCTTACCATCTCATCTAGCAAGAAACTTGTTACAAGCTTTCGAAATTTAACTCAAATATTATACTTTCGCACCTAATTTCGCATTTTTAACATATTTTGCCCAAAATTCAATTTTTCAAATTTTCAATATCCATTTTCAACCAAAGAAAAATTAGTTTTTAATTTTTTACTTTGATTTTTGACTTTTGACTTTAACCTTCAAGTTTGACCTTTAACTTTAAACTTTGACTTTCTTGTTTAACTTTAAATTTTTTCAAATTTAGTTTTTCGGTTTAACTTTTTAAGTTTGACTTTTTAAATTTGACTTTTAAGGTTAACTTTTGATTTTTTAAGTCAAAGAGCAATTTTTTGATAAACAATGAGTTCTTCAAGCATCCCGGTAAATGAAGTTTCATGTACTCCATCTTGTGAAGCTACAATTAAATTTCTTCGTGAGCAAATTGAATTAATGAAGAGGGAGAACGAGGAACTTAAGTATTAGAGGTACACCCTTAGGAAAGGCCAGAAACCATTGAAAGAACAGTTAGAGGCCAAGACGAAGGACTTTAGGAAATTGCAGGATGAGTACAGTAACAAGTGTGTCAATTATAGATATCTTCAGAAAGAACTTGCTGTTGTAACTGAAGAACTTGGCACATTAAAGATCCGTTTTCAAAATGCTGATTTCTATTTTTAGAAATTCGACGTGTCAAGTGAAAAGGTTGAAACCATGATTGAAAAACAATTAAAGTTTAAGGATAATCAAACCAAAGGTCTAGGGTATAATAGTGTTCCACCTCCTTTTAATGACAACTATAACCCACCCCTTGAGACCAATGAGGAAGAAATGTTTGCTTAGTATGGCCAAACCCCTGTCCTAGCTTAAGTTAAGACTGAATCATCTGAGCCTACTGAGATTATTCCGGTGAATGCTTCTGATGCTTCTACTTCATGTGTAGGTAAAGTAGCAGAAGATGAGGACAAAGAGAACACTATTGAACAAAACAATGACTCATGGAACTCTGAATCTATTACTTCTAATTCTGTTACTCCTAACAAACCTGCTATTGAGAAATACAGACCACCAAAACAAGCGAAACCGACGGCTTGTTGTATGTATGCATGTGGGAACAACCAGAAGCGAGGTAAGGTTACACCACCAGGGGCAGAAAGAAACAATTCTTACATGAAGAAAAAGACATGCTTTCACTGTGGAACACTTGGACACATTGCCAGAAATTGTCCAAATCGCGCATACGTTCCCTACTACGCACAAGGATGGCAAAACGCACCAAGAGGGAGATTTTCAAAAAGAAGCCCTTCAAGGCCACAATCGCACAATGGTGATTGTTACGCGCAAAAGGCCAAGAATCAAAATCCCAAATTCAAGAAGGGAATGTCAACCAAGAAGTCCAATCCAAGAGATGCTTCAGTGACACCAAGAGTGGTTAGATCAAATTCATCTCGAAGATGGGCTTTAAGTTCAAAATCAAGTGTCGAGGCACCCATCTGAACGAACAAGAAATGGGTTAAACCCAACTATAGATGGGTACCAAAGGTTCAATCTCCCAAATCTTCTAATGATTCTAATATTTCTACATCTTTTGTTTGTGATAAGCAGGACATGTCATGGGTGAGAGTACCTTGCAAGGATGAAAAAAGTCGAACCAGTTTCAAAATGGATTGGGTTCCAAAGACAAACTAATCCCGCTCTGTGTCGGAACAGCTATGGAGGCATATTATCAGACTTCGGTTTGTAAATAGTGGTTGTTCCAGGCACATGATAGGAGACATCTCTCAACTGTACAAGACTCAAAAATTTGTTTAAGAGTATGTGTCCTTACGGGAAAGGAAAAAATGAGAGGATCACACATGGGGTTTTGTGCTTAACGATGTGAAGAATTTTCGGATCTGTTATGAGATTATGCGTGTTGTTCTTAGACCTTCTGGATGCAAATTCAATCGGTGACTTACAGTTTGAGTTTTCTTCTCGATACTCCTGATTTTTTCTCTTACATTGATTCATTTAAAAGACAATTTTTTTAATTTCCTTATGTGTATTTATTTAGTAGGTATTAATTGGGAAGTGATATGAAGTCTAGTGCCAAAGGGCAATTTATGATGCGTGTAATGCACTAAACCAAATTATCTAGACTCTATGCTCAATGTGCTGGTAGGCACAAAGGATTCAAAAGGACTAGACTTAGATTGAGAATAAAAGGACTTGACAGTATGGACTTAGATAGTTCTATTTGGATTGACCATATGACGCTTGGATAGATTGAACAGTGAGATAAACATGAGAACCTGCAGGATACACTAAAAATTAATTATCTAGAACTATGGCTTAACATTTCCTTGATGTATGGACTCATGTCCTTAATTCTGGTACTGATAGGGCGACTGGGGGGTTCTGATAAAGTAGGTCTGTAGGAAATTATTTTCTTACTTTCTATCTGTCAGTCATATGCTGCATCCTCGACGTGATTGGAACTTATCTGACCTGGAATGCAACATATGCAACTCTATCTCTATGCATACCCTTATATATGCAATTCTTTCTATCTGTTAGCCATATGTTGTCCCCTCTACGTGATCGGAAGATCCGACCAGGGACACAACATATGCACCCTACTATCTCTCTAACCCTTTATCTATGTTAGTCATATGTTGTTCCCTCTGCGTGATTGGAAGACATCCGACATGGGATACAACATATGCACTTCTATATCTGACTTCTTTCTTAATGATTGAGTACTCACCTAAAGTAAGTAGTGCTTTGGAAGTTCTTGATTATTGGGGTATGTCGGGAAGTGAGGAACACGTTCTAGTGCATCTAAAATTGAACCATTTACTAGGTCGTCTGTAGATCTCGCCGCTTAATTTAAGTCGACAATAATATCCTTGGTCGTCATCAGCTAAATGGTCTATTTAGGAATATAGGTGCAATGTCCTGTCACTTATAATCTGTCCAATTTGTCAAATATCCTTTATGTTTAAGTGGACCACAATACCGGTGGTTGACCAGATCTAGACATGCAGGCGTGTGCTGATAAACGACATTGAATTGTCTGACAACTTTGATCCCAAATATTTTTGTTTTTGTTAAATTTTTTCATAGTTTTCCTCTATGCACAAATTTAGGGGGAGAATTAAAAATTTTAATAATCAAACAAAAAATAAAAAAAATCCAAAAATACTTTTGTTTCTGTTTTTTTTTTTATAAAAATATGAAAAAAAATGTATTGTGAGCTAAGTTTTCTTTTAGTTTTGTTTTTATCTCAAATTTTCTTTGTCTTGAAAAGTGAATTCAGATGTAGATGAGACTCATGGAGATTGTATCGAGATTTTCTGAGCCAAGGCTTCCTACGTGATCATCGAAGAATTCTCATTCGAAGGAACAAGAAATGAAGATTATTCTTTCA
Source organism: Lactuca sativa (assembly GCF_002870075.4). NCBI lineage: Eukaryota > Viridiplantae > Streptophyta > Magnoliopsida > Asterales > Asteraceae > Lactuca > Lactuca sativa. Next base: position 62,927,603 of record NC_056631.2, on the reverse strand, counting down.
ACATTCAATCTTTCAACCCCAGAAGCCAGGTGAATCTAACTTGAAGATTATGTGACAGATTGCATTGAAGCCTCCTCAATCAATTTGTTGCTATCTATGAACTTGCTGAAGTGATCCAGAAGATTAGCTCTCTCTGTTGTTCTCTCTGAAGTTTCTCAAGTTGAAAGTGCCATTTTCCAAGAATCTATACATGAAGCCTCCTCACCCAACGTTCGTTCAAAGTCAAATCTTGAAGAAAATCCCATCTGTTCAAGATGAATTCATTCAGCTAGAAGATTCAAGTTCATTTTGAAGCTGTGAAGAAATCGAATATAAACGTTGAAGCCAAGCTTCCAATGAAGATTGACAAGAAAAGTCAGCTACTTTTTAGGGGGAGTTTGTTGGGTCAATTAGAAAATAAATCTATAAACCAAGGGGGAGATTGTTGGGTCAAAATATGGTTTATACTTTGCTTTTCTTGGCAATTGGGTTTTCGTTCATGTAATATGTGTTTGCAGTTGTATGTTCACGGCCCAAGTGGGTGTTTACGGCCGTGAACCTGTTCACGACCCATGTTCCATATAAATAGATGTAAGGGTGAGGAGTGCAGGATAAAAATGGAACGACTAGAAAGGAGCTTAAGTGTATGTACTCTAAGGTGTTCTAAAGAGAGAAAGTGAGAGAAGGTGCAAGTGTGTGTGAATCTTGTGTTGGATCATAACTCTTATCATTAATACATTGAAGATTCATCTTATTCTTCTTCTCTTTCTTCTTCATATTGATCTTGTATCATCCAATTGATTGAGATTCCGCACCATCAATTGGATCTGATTGATACATCAAGCAAATTTGGGACTTATATCGATTTTGAAACATGTAACTTTTTCGATTATATTTATAATGGTTGAATTTACTTTGTCCACTATTATACTCATTGTTATGATACTATACATGAAGTCCTCCACCCCCGGACGTTTTCGCCATCATTTGTTTGGGGTTGTGACAATTATGCCCCTTGAATGGAATTAGTGGTTCCATTGTTTATTATTAGTAATCATAGCCTTTTCATGGAGTACTCTTTGTATAACCAAAATCTCTCCTTCATGAGTTTGAATCTATCTTTAAGATATAAGATTGGTGTGTAACACCCTATTTCGAGTCGATTCAGAATTTGGGGTCGTGACCCGAAGATCAAGTATTATAAGGCTTAGGGCTTTAGTCTTTGTGCTTTTGGGAAATAGAGGTTTAGACCCATTTGTATGTGGGTAATGTAGATTACGGGATCCAAGAGTTTGGTTGGTGCTTTAGAGTCAAAGGGTAAAATGGGAAAAGTGGTGTTTTAGATTTCTTTTATGAATTAAGTATTTTAGTTCGATGTGTTTTAAGTCAAAAGTAATTAGATAAGGTTGTAGAGATCCTCAACACATTTTCGTGGATATACAGATCATCGAAATCAGAGTTCTAATGAAGCAGTTATGACCGTTTGAAGTTAGGGAGATTTTGGGTTAATCTGCGTATGTTGGGCGTACTCAACATGTACACTGGGCGTACTAGGCATGCATGGAGTACACTGGGCATACCTGGAGTACGTTGGGAATACGCGATCAGTGCCCAAGCCCTATTTTTGTTGTTTAATCCCTATTTAAACTCATTAACTTCCCCAAACCTATTCCATTCTCAACCTCCACCTCTCCAGCACCCGCCCTTGAAACCCTAACCCTAGCTTAAGCCTTGTGAGCAAAAAGAATGTGTTTTCAAGTGCTTTGGAGTGCTCTTGGTGCATCTTGGAGAATAATGAGCTCATTGGAGAAGTGATGGTTGCAATGGAGCTTGTAGATCCAGACCTTATTCACCTTGATCTTTCTTCTGGAGGTATAGAGTTTGAATCTTGATGATGAAGTTGTTAGATCTAGCTAGTACTGGGTGTTATGAGCTTTTTGTAACATTAAGTGCATAAAGTTTAGATCTTGAAAGTCTGTGACCTTATTATGGATAAAGTTGGAAACTTTAACCATCTAAACATCATATTGATTCATATATGAAGGTTAGAGACTTGGACTTGATGGATTAAGTTGAAAAAGATGCACTTTTGGTCCCTTTGAGACTTAAAGACTAGATCTTGTTTGTTAGGACCATTCTAATGGATAAAGTTGGAAACTTTATCCATTATAGAGTCATCAAGAACCATAAAAATGTAACCTTGGTCCCTAGTTTTCCTCCATGCATGGTCTTGGATGTCTTAATGGGTTAAGAAGTTATGGTTTTTGGATGTTGAAGACTTAATAGCCATGTAAGACCATAAAGTTGGAAACTTTATGGTTAAGGATATGATTTGAGGGTTAGATCTGGACTTTGGATGAAAGAGCTTAAAGGATTAAGCTCTTAATGGATTGGGAGGATAGCAGTCGCGTATGTTGGGCGTACCAAAGGGTACGTTGTGCGTACGTGGTCAGCCCCTCGACTTCTGGTCAAGGCGTAGTATGCCACGCGTATGTGTTGAGTACGCCAAACGTATTCAATTGAGTTGACTCGGTCGACTCGGTTGAATTTTGATTTTGACCAAGTTTAACCTAAGGGCATTTTGGGTATTTTGATTTATAGTTTGATATTTGGGTTCCTGTTAATTGTATAGGTGACTGGTAGATTTTAGAGCAGTTATCGGTGCAACTATTCTTTCAGACTGTGAGGTGAGTCTCTTTACTGTACTTGTGGGTAAAAGGCACCAATGTCGGCCCACTGGATTATGTTTGTAGGATAATGGTTGTCTTTGTGACACTTGTTGGTATGCATTTATGTGCTTGTTGTCTTCGTGACTTATGCTTATATGTTTTTATACTTACGTATGTGGGGTGAAACGGACCCGGGGGTTGAAAACTACCCCGACATAGCTACAAGTTGTTATATAGAGTCATTATGGACCCTAGGTTGATACAAACCCTAGGGTTGATACGGACCCGACACAGCTATAAGTTGTTATATAGAGTCGTTATGGACTCGGGGTTGATACAGACCCGACACATATTTGTATATATGTGGTATGCGGTATTTTGGGGAACTCACTAAGTTATGTGCTTAGGATTCCATATTTATGATTTCAGGTACTTTCAGTTCAAAAGTGTAGGGTCCGATGTGACTACACAACATCCCCCAGAGTTTTCTGCATTGGCAATTAATGATTTTACTCTAATGTTTAAATAATATATTGACTTTGATCCGTTTTGGAACAACTCGTTTGTATGATCTGTTGTTTTAAAAATGAAAATTTTACCTTAGATTTTCGGGACGTTACATGGTGTCTCCTCTCCTTCTCGGCCATTATGACAATGTACCCTCAACCTATTTTAAGTCATACTCTTTGGTTTGAACATTCAACTTGAAGATGTACCTAAGACTTAACATTTAAAATATTTCTCCGTTGGTGCATTAAAAGCATAACCTTTACATTTGTATTGCTTTGTTGAGCTATCACGTTTTAAAGGTTTTTTTTTCTTTATGGAATGGATTCTTGAAAGAACTATCCTTTATTAGTAATTGGGAGTTGGCCTTTCTACTTTATTATTTTTAGACAAAATTGCAAGTTTGGTTCCTGTGGTATGTCAAAAATTGGATGTTTAGTACACAATTTTTTGGAGTTGCACCACTGGTCTAAAAAGTGAATTCTATTGTAGGTTTGGTCCAAAGATTTTTGGACAAACTTAAAATGACTGATTTACCCTTCATATTTAGTTTTCTTATTTTTCTTTTATCGTATACATTTAAAAAAATGACAAAAAAGAAAATACCACCCACCCACCCACACACTTTCTCTCTCTCTCTCTCTCTCTCTCTATATATATATATATATATATATATATATATATATATATATATATATATATATATATCTCCCCCCTCTCTCTCTCTCACCAAGAAGAAATTTATCAAGCCCCACCCTCTCTCCTTAACCGTTTCCAGTTACCCAAATGCTCAAACTCATCAATCGTGTTTTCAAACCCAACCCACGTGGATCAAAACTTGTATGATCCGTTACTTCCATCAAACCTCCATCTACAACCTTCGTTCTTCAGAAAATTTCTTCATTCTCTACACACATTGAAAAATTGAAAAACATACACTCACACACAATGAAGAACAGTGTAAACCCATTTGAAATTAGAATCCTTCTATTGGATGTTTTTCCCTCGATTGGTGTGCTTCACGAACCAAATCCCAATCCCGCCCCTTCTAAATCCCTCTATTTCGACTAAGAAATAAAAAATAGAGAGCTTATATTTGGATCTGAAACATATGCTGAGTTTGTTCAAGAACTATCGATTTTTGAAAAATGGAGGAGGTGATTTTCTGGGTTTGTTCAAGAACTATCAATTTCTGAAAATCCCAGATGGATGATTAATCAAAACTTCCCCATTTTTCGTTGGATGGATCAAAACATCAACCAAAAAATCAATGAAAAGAAACATCTCTTTAATTTTCTCTATAGAAATACCCTCAAAAACCTAGATCTCGTTCTAGCTGGACATTTATGGTGTTTTTTACCTCCATAGAGATGAGACGCACATATCATCCTTCAGGCGGTGGAATCGAGCAACCAATGACATCGACCAAGAGGTTTCTGACAAGAACATAAGGGCTTTCGATGATGGTGGTATTTTTCTGATAAATGCTTACTTTTCAGATCCATCATTCGCCAAAAAAGATAAAACCCATATCTTGAAGTCTCGAATCATTCATCACACTTCTCCATTGGATTTTGATATGTTTTGTGTGAAAAGGTGAGATTAATGGTGGTGGTGCGCTCTTGAAAGTGGTTTTTTTATGCGTTGAAATCAATTCCCTTTGAAGTATGTATGTGTTGTTGAATTTCGAACGATATATATATATATATATATATATATATATATATATATATATATAGAGAGAGAGAGAGAGAGAGAGAGAGAGGGTGTGGGTGGTATTTTCTTTTTGTCTTTTCTTTTAATTTATGCAATAAAAGAAAATTAGGAAAACAAATAATGAAGGGTAAATCAGTCATTTTAAGTTTTTTCAAAAATATTTGGACCAAACCTGCAATAGAATTCACTTTTTGGACCAGTTGTGAAACTCCAAAACGTGCAACTCCAAAACATTTTGGACCAAACATCCAATATTTGACATACCATAGGGACCAAACTTGCAATTTTGTCTTATTTTTAGCATGCTTTTTGATTTTAGAAGGTAACTTACACACCCTTTCAAAGGATCGATAAGGTTGCAATTCTAGCTTCTCCAAATGTTTCTCGGTACAATCCACCCATGTATCGGGGTAGATTTTTTTCTCTTTTTTCTCTTGAATTTCACTTCGTAACACAACTTGCTTGAATTCACTCGTTATGGCATCTCCTTTGCGGCCTACCAGATTTATGTCTACATGTATAACCCTCGAGAACCACACTTTCATGCCCTCAAGGGCATTATGCGCTACATCAACGACATTATCGATCACATAATTTGACTTTATGCCTCCCTCACTATAACTCTCACAACTTATTCGAACGTGAATCAGGGGTGTTAGGTCACTTGTCGATCCGACTTCGATTTTTGGGGCCTTCCTTGGTGACAACCTAGTGTTGTGGTTGTCTAAATGGAAATACACTGTTTCCCGAGCATTGAGACTGAGTATTCGGGCGTCTTCAATGTTGTCGCTGTAATAGCTTATTTGTGTAACCTTTTTCGAGAGCTTCATGCCCCCTTACACACTGCCACCCTTATTTAATGCAAAAACGTCAGTGTTATATACATGACAACTAACTAGGTTTAGCACTAACGGACCAACACTACTAGAAAATTGAAAGGTTACCTACAAGCTATTGTGTTGGTATTTAGTAGGAAACATCGATTAGCCACAAAGTTGAAACAAAATTGGTTTGTTGGAAAAAGAGTTGTGGGAAACAAAGTTCCTACAAAATTCCAACAAAATCTCTAATAAATTTCCAGCAGATAATTTTGTAGGAACTTTCCAACAATGCTTCTTGACACAATTTTTCCTACAGATTTCCTACAACTCTTTCTTTTTCCTAGAGACATCCTACAGTCCATTCCAACAAACTTCCAACGGTTTTGTTTTTCAAAAAAGTTTAATTTGATGCATTTTTCTGTAGATATTGTGTTGGTAATAATGCAATTTTTTTTAAAAAAAATCTATAAAATACAAAGTAAACAAAAGTATTCCAGAATTTGTTTGCAGATATTGTACAATAACTAAAAAATCAAATACAAATTTATACAATAGGCATTTTTAACCACAATAATATTCAACATATATAAAAACAATTCAATACAATTTCATTCTTTAACAAAATGATAGATATTAACAAATATCTAATACATCACTAAAATGAAAACTACTATCGAATTCTACACCAAAACAGTTAAATTTTTGTACTTCACCAATATGTTTTACGAAAAGTTAACAACAATAAAACTAAAATGAATTTCCAAGAGGATTACCAAATTGACCCACTAGTTGAGCCACTGTTGGTCCATTCTTTCTTGTTTTTGTTGCTTCAAAATTATCTCATTCTCAACATTTTCAAGTTGGCTTCGTAATTCCTTAACCTAAAAAAATCATATGTAATTAGCAAACAAACAACATATATCAACATGCTTTATCCATTATAGCAACATACAAAAAAGATTATTCAATAAAAGTAATTAATGCATCTAGAGATCAAGACTTTTGTTACAATAGGCGTTACTTATTTACGGTAAGATGTTCATAGCAGAAGGCAATCACCTCTTGCAATATTAAAAGCAGCATAATAATGAATTTTACCAATCTTTTTTGCATAAACATGTGAGGTACTACAATTGTTAATAGTTGTAAGTTGCATAAAGTGTTAAATTAGTTTTGCATGTGACGTAATTAAAATAGGATGAACAATTGACAAACCTGATGAATATCACACACACATGATCACTTTTTCGATAGCTTTTGCTTAAGTGCTTTTCTAGCAGTAGACACTTCACCGGTTCCCATTATGAACAACATTTTTGGGCTGTGTAAATACGTTATTATAAAAAATATCACCATGAGATTGCCAAATCCACTTTAGTATAGAAATTAAAAAATTTCATCTTCTTTTACAATATGCTATATAGCTAGATAACATGCATATTTTTTTTCTAAATATAAATATGTATATCTAACTTTGCAGATTTCTTAATTATGTATGGATGATATTATTGCATCTATTTCACCACATTCCATTACGAAGTGCTTTGTATCCATGAGAACTATGTCTTGATACTTGCTTATCACTTTTTGCAACAGCAGCAAACACTTTTATAATAGATAAAAATATAAAAGTACTTATGAATACATGACAACAGCACAACATGTCATCAAATTTCATGTGTAAATCAAACACCATCGGCATTCTGCAACAATCACATTGGACACTTTGGCAGCAACCATTTACACTGTATAAATCATGAAGAAACATAATATTTAATATCCATTCAACCAATATGTTTTGCAACCATTAAACCTATCAAAAGCATAAACATCGTAAATTACCAGTCAAACTAGGTTATACAAAAAAAGTATACATATCAAGTAACCTGGACTAGAGAGACAGAATGTCAAGCGAGATAGTTTTCAAAGAAATTGCAAGTTTCCTATTTCAAGCTCAATTCGTGAACACAAAATTAGGTTGGGGTTCCAACCCAAAGTCCAACTACGAGCTTTTTAACTGCAACAACTTAAATATATGCTATTGGAGCTGGAATTACCGCGGCTGCTAGCGCTAAACTTGCCCTCCAATGGATCCTCGTTAAGGGATTTAGATTGTACTCATTCCAATTACCAGATTCGAATGAGCCCGGTATTGTTATTTATTGTAACTACCTCCCCGTTTTAGGATTGGTTAATTTGCACGCCTGCTACCTTCCTTGGATGTGGTAGCCGTTTCTCAGGCTCCCTCTCCGGAATCGAACCCTAATTCTCCGTCACCCGTCACCACCATAGTAGGCCATTATCCTACCATCGAAAGTTGATAGGGCAAAAATTTGAATGATGCGTCGCCGGTACGAGGGCCGTGCGATCCGTCGAGTTAGAGGGGGTCGGAGATGAACATTGTTATTGAGATGCGAAGGAATTATAACGAATTATGTAGGGTCGTTTTTTGGTATATGGCAATAACTAAGCTGACATGAGAGATCGATGAATGACGAAGGTAAATTCCCAAGTTGCCCAATTTCAAACCCTAGACGACGGTTGGAGCTTAGGTCTGTGGGATTTGGGGGGGGGGGGGGGGGGGGGGGGGGGGTTGACACCTCCACGCGGGGGAAGAAGTGGGAGGCGGGCGTGCGAGTGAAACCAAAAACCTAGCAAAATTTTTGGGGGAAACTGGACTAAGGGCGTGTTCGGCACGAAGCGTTTGGAAGCGTTTGAGAGCTTCTAGCTTCTAGCGTTTGACCAAATGCTCCATTTTGAACAAAAAAATCTTGTTTGACACTACAAGCTTGTAGCGTTTAGTTTAAACAAAACGCTCCAAATCCAAATGCTACTTCATGTAACATTTAACAAAATGCTACAAGCTACAAGCTACCCGCTAACAACTAATTTTGCCGAACACGCCTTAAATCTAAATTTTGGAGCGAGATGAAATTTTGAAGTTCCGTCGGAATGTCGTAGGAAATTACCGACAAAATTTTAGAAACAAATTATATAAAACAATAATTAAAAAAGAAAACGAAGTATAATAGATATGAGGAAGAAACAAAAACGTAAATCAACAACTTTTTATATAAAAAACTATTAACTAAATTACAATTATAAATATAAATGACAATTAATCATGCAATATTTATTGATAGGCAATACAATTAACGAAGCGTTTATAAAAAAGTATACTTTATAAAACTATAACAATTTAAATAAGGAAGACGCTTAAAGCATAATATCTTTCAAAATATTAATTTACATTCAAACAACACTTTGAAATAAGTTAAAATTAAAAAACTTATCAAAAATGGTTTATTACCATTTACCGGTATCAAACTAAAATAACCGAAAACCCTTAAAAACGCTTATTATGGATAGCAAAATCATAAAATGTAATAAACTAGTAAACATTTTAAATAATCAATCCCAACGGAGTATATATTATCTTTCAAATTTCTATCATATAATAGCGTATGTCTAATATTTTTCTAATTAACACATTTCAAAATCTATAGGTGTTATAACGAGAATATAATGAACGGATCTAGAAAAACTTGGAAAACACTAAATAGGAATATAAATGTATGGTTTGCCAATTAATTACATTTTCCGAAAGAAAACAATTCAATGAGGTGAAGTTATTCATTGAAAAAAAACTATATGTCGTCTCTTGCATTGATCTATTTGAAAATTCCAAAATAAAAATGGAACTATAGATAGTAACAAGCATGTAGTTTATAAAAATGCCATGCAAATGGAATTTATATATGTTGATGAATATGCACCATCTAGAAGTGGATGTGCCATCCTTGGAGGTAGATGCGCGACTCCATGATCAAGGTGTACTACATGTGTTCCTTACGAGCCATGATATCCCTTGATGAGCTACTCATGGATAACGCTCATGGACGATGCTCATCATGGCCTTCCTCTTGTCATGAAGTGGAAACCAAGCCGAACCTTTTCTTCATTAAACTCCATGCCACGTCGTGATCATCAACCCTCCACGTTGTGGCATGTGGTTTCTCCCAAAAATCACACCTTAGACTCCTTTAAATCTTTAATTGTCCCAATGCAGAAAACAAGTGTTACATTATGGAAGATGCACATCGATGATGCTCATGGAAGATGCTCATCAATGATGCTCAAGGAAGATGCTCATTGATGATGCTCACGTAAGATGCTTATCGATATGCTCATGGAAGATTCTCATCGATGATGCTCGTGGTTGAAGCTCTTGAGTTTGAATGTTACAGAAGCTACTACATGACGGATTAGGATTGGTTGACACCATTTATTGGTGTATGGGGTTTTCCCAAACCTTGAATTCAAAATTTAGAGATAAAATAGAAGAGATTATACCTATCAAGATTTTGATTCCTCTTTCCTTTGCTTGGATGCTCAAATCTTGTCTTGAATCAATTTGTAACGTCCGTAAATTCGGGCTAGTCAATTTAGAGATAATAAACGTTAGAAATGACTTTTTGATAGAAGATTATTTAGTATAAATAATCTTAACCAAAGTTATAGTATATGTCACAAGGATTCCGTACATATAAAGAACGCTGAAATTCGACTTATAAAGAAGAAGTTATGACATGTTGAAGTTTTGCGATTAAACTAATACAACTCTGCGTAACGTAAAAAATGATTTTTTTTATAAACTACTTTTTAGCCTTAGAAACCTAACCAAAAGTCGTATTATACGCTAAACCGAGAGCGTGCACATATAGAACGTCTAAATCTGACTTCGTTTGAGGAAGTTATGATTTTTCTAAGATTTTGCATTGCAGTATACAACTCGGAAATCGAATTTTAGATCAATCGATTTTTTGCCGACACAACCCAAACGAGAACTGAATATCTCGTTAATAAGAGCTCAACAGTATAAAGACAGTCGAAAGCGGACGTCGGAAAGCCCCGAGAAGAAGAGCTTTCGGCTAAGAAGTTCTGCCCGCAGAGAGCCCGGTTTCTCGCTAAACCACCTGTAAGTTAAGTTATGCTCACCGTACCTTAAGTATACCTTATGTTTAAGTGCATTATCATTATTATAAACCATGCATAGAAAATATTTATAAGTGATTCCAAGTCGTTATACTGATTGATCTACTTACGGGGATGATGTCTAGGCTGGATTTAGTGAGGTGTTTAAAATGAGATTTCCAAACAGTATACTTCGTATACCGGACGGACCCTACCTTCAATATGATCCAACCTGGTTGTTCCTTACTTGATAAATCGTGAAGTAGACTTTGATTCAGTGATGAATCTAGACTAACAATTAGTCGCATTAAATATTATACTAAAACTTTGTGGTAATGATACTAGGTTTCGTCTAACGGAAAGACATGCAATTGCTAGGAGCGAAGCGCTGCCAGAATTTCGAGTCACCACTTTATAAAATTCGTATCAACTAATGATATGATTATCCTTTGATGATTTAACTATATAAATCATCTTTTATTTATTTAATTTTTAAATTAATGAGCCCAATCTTATATTTTAAATGTTGCAATCATCTACCCCTTAAAAAGTTTCATCCTCACAATCCCTGCTAAAAATTAATAATACGTCATTAGGGGTTACCTCCTCGACACTTTTACCCATTTTTTCTTTTTGATATTTTAACAAAATACTTTAACAATGATATCTAATATTTTAAGACATATAGTCTCATCATGTTCCAACAAAGTTTAAGGCATGTAAAAAGCTTTATCGGGTTCGCTCAACCTTTAAGTCAACATATATATATCCGGAGGGCTGTTGGGACCATGATGGAAAATAAGTTAGGACAGCTCTCGCCAGGTAAGTCCCTCGTTCGGAAGTCGTATGGTACGATTGTGTAAGGCTATAGGCCTCATCCACCAGATGGAAATCTGGTATATCGATCATTTAGAAGGTCAATATGAGACCAAGTTGGTCTCGGCTACAACATAAATATAACTATGGGACAACAAGATGAGCTTGAGGTGGTGCTAGAGTTTGGGACTCGTGTTAGGAGTCGCCTTGTGATTAAGTGGATATGTTAAGTCACTTGATGCATGGATTAAATAATCTCAGAGTAATTGATTTGACCCTGCTGTGCAACTCTCGTTTTAGTCTAACCGTTGTAGGAATGAGTCTTTTACTCGAAGGATTATCTAAGCCTTTTATCAAGTGAAAAGTTTTCGGAAGCAAGAAATGTTCAATGATTCTGTTTTCAGTGGAAACAACAAGATAATCATGGGTTGGAAGCGTTATGATCGGTTGGAATTTGAAGCGGAGTTGAGGTGACAATGATTCAGAGTGGGTTGTTTATCGGGGAGTCAGACATGGTTTTAGGATATCGGATTTCGGGCAGAGTAGTAATGGTTGTTCTCCAGTGGTGAGTGCTAATGTGGTAAGATTCGTTCGTCGATAACCCTGCTAAGGCTGGGTTTGGTTATAGTTTTGGAATGTTGTTGTATGCTTGGGTTGTTTCCTCTATCCTCATATAGGTAGTGGATGTATTGTCCAAGTTATCTGGAGTAGATTGAAGATAGTAAGGAGCGATTTCGAGTATGAAATCTAATTTAAGTGGGGGAGAGTTGTAACATTCGTTTTTTCCAGAACGAATCGTATTAGGGTTTCAAGGAGTTAAATGTTGGATTTTAGAGGAAAAAGGATCCTCACGACGTGAGATGAGCTGCATGAAGATTTTTTCCAGGACTGAGCTCACGATGTGAATAATAAAGAGCTCACGACGTGAGGAGCGATACACCCCAAGCCCATGATCTTTTAGAGTTTCCTTCCTATTTAAGCATCTCTAACCTCATTTTAGGGTTTCTTATCAGCCCCAAACCCTCTTTCACCTCAGAAAAACCCTAGTGCCCGTCCTTGCTTGATCTTTGGTGGTTTTGGAGTTTTTATTGGATTGAAAGAAGGAGGAAAGAAGAAGAAGAAGGTGGTCTTGTATTGTGGCTTGCAAGGAATCATCGTCTACACCACCTTACATTGTTTCTGGACCATTAAGGTGTCGAGCACCCATCTTTTAGACCATAAGGTGTGGGCAACTAGATGTAACACCATTTTGGTGCCACATCATCAATGGTGTTATAACACCAAGTGAGGAAATGGGCAACATGTTGTATCTTGTTATGACACCAACTTTTTTTTTTTCCATTTTATAATTTATTTTTTATTTATTTCGATTTTTTTAAATTGAGACAAATATTTTTTAAATATAAAAAATAAATAAAACATAATGTTTAAAATTATAAAAAACAATTAAAATTTTTTAAAGATTAAAATTAACATAAAGACTAAATTACACATAATATCCAAAAACAAAAAAAGAAATAACATCCAAATTCAAAAAAAAAAAAAATACAACGCTATTCGTTATCGTTATTGTTACCATAGAAGATATAATCCGCCAAGTACTCTCGAAGTTGTCTGTGTTTATTTGCGTCCTGAATGTCAACAACGCGATGCAAATAATCTGCTGTTCCTGGTTGAAACTGAATGTGTCTGGGCTCCGTTGGGATATAGTGTGCAATATTTCGCCCTTTATCTTCTACTACCATGTTATGCATTATGATACATACATACATGATATATCGTAAAGTTTGTAAATCCAATGATCGTGCTGCATGTTCGACTATATGCCACTTCGCCTTTAGCACTCCAAAAGCACGTTCCACATCCTTACGTGCTCATTCTTGTTTTCTCTTAAAAAAATTGTCTCGTTATTCAACTGGGTGGCGGAATGTCTTCACGAATGTGGAATACTGAGGATATATTCCGTCTGTAAGGTAATACCCACATTTGTATTCGTTTCCATTCACCGTGAAAGGAGCATCCGGGGCTTTTCCATTCAAAAGATCGTCGAATATTGGCGACTGATCAAGAACGTTGACATCGTTGTTGGAACCCGCAACCCCAAAAAATGCATGCAAAATCCATAAATCTTGAGAAGCGACAGCCTCTAACACCAACGAAGGTGATCCGTGATGACCACTTGCATATTGCCCTTTCCAGGCTACCGGACAATTTTTCCATTTCCAATGTATGCAATCAATGCTTCCAATCATTCTGGGAAACCCATGGCGTTCTTCATGCGCCACATACAATTCTTGCAAATCATGCAACGAAGGTTTCCGCAAATACACGTCTCCAAAAGTTTCAACAACACCCCTTGACAATGTATACAAACTCTCTCTTGCGGTTCTTTCGGACATTCTCATATAGTCGTCCATGGTGTCGGGTGACTCCCTCATAGCCATCAAATGAATGGTCGCAACACATTTCTGCAACGTTGTAAACCCCCCGTCTACCTCTAGCATCATATCTTAATTGAAAAAATTCGTACCTAAACATAAATTAAATACAGTTTAAAAATATATTGCATATGTTGTAAAATTAGAGAAACATGTAGTACATTTTTATTTATTTTGTATAAAAATATAGTAAACAAACGATACCGGCTTTCCAAGGCGTTGGCGATTCGTAAGAACACATCCCTACTCAAACGAAATCTTCTTTTGAAGTCCTTCGCCCCGTATACACAATTATCCGTAAAGTAATCACGATATAGATGTTCGTGTCCTTCCTCATGATTTCTGTTTAACATCGCACGTCTTGTTAGTAGCAGGGCTGGGTCTGGTTGTAGCAAGTCGGTAGTGTAATAATGATACATCATCCTAAAGACAATACCGTCATCTGAATCATCGGACGAGTCGAAAGGATCCATATTGTTTTTGAAGATAATTTAAAGTATGTAGAGAAGAGAAGAGAAAGTGTGTGAATTTTTTAATAAAATGGGAGGTATTTATAGGATAAATTGTTTTTTTAATAATTAATTTTTTTTCAAACCGTTGCAATTTAAAGACGCAACGGTCAGAATTCATTCGTTTCTTCCCGTCGTCACGCCAACGAGATCCACCTTCGACGAATTGCAACGAGCAGGGGGGGCGGTGTTCCCCCCGTTACGCCGCCATTGCCAAGCGCCACGTCAGCCGCGTTGTTTCTCGTTTGGCCTATACTGATTGCTCTTAGCAGGAGAGTAGTTAGCTGAAATCGACTTTGTGATTCAAGTGAGTCTCCTTACTGTACTCGTGGGTTGAAGGAAAAATGCTGGCCCACTATATGTTATGCTAGTTGTCTTTGTGACTCTTGCATGATATGTTGGGCTAGTTCCATTTGTATGTTGGGCTAGGCCCATTTATATGTTGGGCTAGGCTCATGGATCAGGAAGGGCTAGGCCCATTGTATGTTATGTAGGGTGTTAACTGTCTTTGTGAATTTTGCATTTGTATGATCGTGTTAGGCCTATTGGTTAGGCGAAGCTAGGCCCATTATGGTGGGTTGGGCCCAATATACGGGTTGGGCTTGTTGGGTACAAATTTCTCCATTAGATGACTAGTGAAGGATTTACTTGAGAAGACCCACTTGCATATAAGATTGATGCATTGTGACATGAGAGAGAGAGACAGAGAGAGAGAGAGAGAGAGAGACGTGTTAGCACCTCTATATATAGTGGGTTGCATACCACTTGTAGAGTGTGCTTGAGAGATGTAGTTTATAGAGAGTTTTGAGTGAGTTAATTATGTAGAATAAATCTAGTTCCTTTTTTGTAAACTCCTCATGATGATCGAATACATCTTTTAGCACCCAAATCATCGTGTTCTTTGTCTTCTTTTAATTCCGCAAGTCAAATCAATGCTTATAATTCACTACAGGGCCCAATACGAGGGCTAGGCCCAATGGTATGTGGTATTTTGGGGAACTCACTAAGCTTTGTGCTTACGATTTATTGTTTATGTTTTCAAGTACTTTCGGTATAAAAAGGGAACGACCCGGCATGACTGCATTGCATCCATCCTTGTTTTCACAACTTTATGATTTTGGGATTGTACTCTGATAACTGTTTTACATTAATACACTTTTGAATAATTAGTATTACCAAATGGTGTTATATGGTTGAATTAAAAATGAAATTTTTACCTTGAAAATTTGGGACGTTACATCTGGTATTAAACTCTCAATCATAACATAGTATCATCAATTTGGCATGAACGCCTACCAAAACATGATTCATATGGTCCACATACTGATATCTCATATGTTATATGCCAAAACACATTATGGTACACAAACTGTTGCATTAATTAATCCATTGATAGATTATATACTTAGAGTCTCATCACTCTTCATGATCTCATTTCTATACTTTCTTTCCTAGAGACTAATTTTTAATAAATATAATAACAATAAATTTAATTTTTAATAAATATAATTAGAAGACAAAAAGAATAATAATAATAATTATTATATTTATATTGATAATAATAAAAAATAGATATTATTATATTTATATTAGTTATATTATGAAATGATAATTGTTATATTTATAATAATAATAATAATAACAATAACAACAACGATATTTAAAAGAAAATAGGGGTAAGGCAAAAAGAAAATGAGGGAAAGATTTTCATTTCCCAGTAGTTATATTTCCTAAAAAAGGGTAATTTTAAATATTAATTAATATTCCGTTGGTTTTCCGTCGGAAATTTCCGACGCTTTTCCAACGAACTTTTTGTTGTTTCTATATTTGTAGCTATATCGTTGGAATTTTGTTGTATTTCTCTTCTGTTGCAAGTTTGTTGGAAATTGGATGAAAATTTCCTACAAAATATTTTCGTTGGTATTTTTTTGTAGCTAAAAGCAAATATTCTAGTAGTGCAAACACATCGAGCTTGACATCCATTTTGGCCCTTCTCGGTATCAATATTGATATTTTCACTAAGGGGTTGTCGTTTCCTCTATTCATCGAATTTCGTTCCAGTTTAAGTGTTCACAAGACTCCCACAAACTGCGGAAGCGTGATGTTGTATTATTCTCCAGCCCATGTATTACTTTACTAGTATGGTCCCATGTTTTGTACATCTTTTGTATATATGTGTTGCACACATTAATGAGAAGAGATCAAGAATTATTCAAACCAATATTCTAATGTTCATATTGCTATGACAAGCATAATTGAGTTGTACTAAAACAAAAGTAAAATCATAGTAATATGTAAATACGAATAATATGGTACCTTTGAAGCATAACCGTGTAATTATTTTTTAACATTCATATAACACACCAACAAGGGTAATCATGATCATTCGACCTTGGTACAAAATTTATACCTAAGCTGTTGTACAAGAAACTCAGGCAATAGCTAATTATCTAGTCCAAGATGATCATACTAAACACATTGAGATTAACCTACATTTCATCAAACACCGGGCTGACCCAAGCCCAGGTGGGCCATGGCCCAAGGCAACAAATTTTATGGGGCAACATTTTATTTGGATCTAACGTGATGGGAACTGTTATATTGGGCCTCATTTTATGTCTATTCCATTAGGGGTGTTCATTTGGATGGATCGGTTTAATCCGATCTGATCAAGTGAATCCAAATTAATTTCGGTTTTCAAAACGTAGATCCAAATAATCTAAACTAAATTCAAATCCGATCTGATCCAACCAAATTATAATTCAGTTGGATCGGTTTTTTACAATTCGGTTTTCAAGAATCAAGACATTTCAACAAATATATAACGTTAGTATTAACTTACTCTATAATATAAACTAAAAAATATTGTTTAATTAGTTGTGAGTTAAAACTTATAAATAACTATCAAGTAAAATATATTATAGTTTACTACTTTATAGACAATTTTTTTTATAAGAAGTACATATAATAGATGAAAATATTTCATATACTAAAATAATAATTTAGTAAATTTATAAATTATTAAAGATATATATTAAAAAGAACAAAATTATAAATTGCAATTCGATTTTTTGGACTATTTGGATTTTATTATAGAAAGAAAAATCAATCTGAAATCCAAAATAATAATTCGATTTTGCTAAAAACCAATCTAATAATCCGAATATTCGAACTAAATTGTCTGATCCAAATTGTCCAATTGGACAATTCGGTTTTATCCAAATAATGAACAGTCCTATATTCCATAATGTCGTTGTAAAAAAAAGAGGAGACGTGATTCATGAAGCGGCAAACTCAAGTTATTCAAACAGAAAAAATAAATGAATGCCTAATTAACGCATCAAACGTCGAGATAGGAGAATACGAGGAGACGGGCATGCGGGCAGAGCATATATTAGTCGATGCCGCCTGTTATTACATTTTCATAATTCTCAATCTAAATTTCTCCTATACTTTCATTCTTCCTTTGTCGTAAGTCCTAGTTCAATATTCTAAAGTCCTAATCTTATTTCATTTGTGTTCGTGGACATACTTTCTACTTGCCTTCTACTATTTCTTAAGTTGCAAGCATTGATTTATAGTAAGATTTTGTGCTGGTATTTTCTCTTTCTTGTATATTTGGTATTTTAATTATATATTGACGGTTTTGTTTGAGATTTTTTTTTATTACTTTGATTTCATTGGATAGGGAAGTTTCTCTTTCTTTAGTAGTGAAATGCTGAAGAATCATGTTTATTCCAAGTTGTTTATGTATCTATCACGCACTCAGTCATCATTCTAGTTTTATTGTGAATATTGAAAACTACGATTTTCTTAACATAAAGAGCCGATGGAGGATTCGTTTTATATTGTAGTTATTCTACTAGTTTAAGACTTTATTTTCTTGTTGTGTTTGGGTTTAATCGAAGCTTAAAAATACCTATATTTATGTTTATGGCTTTAAATTGTTGACTAGTTCTAAGTGTTTATTGAAAGTACTAGATGAAATCTTTGGCAAAGTTCATGAACTAAAGTGGCTAACCATGGCCCTCATCTCTGTTTATCATATTTATAAAAACAATTTATCATAATAATAAAGAAATGTAAAATATATTAGTGAAAAAGATGCCGAAAATAGTGTTTGAGAAAAAGATTTGTGGTAGGCTTTGTACACGAACTATATCAAGTAAAAATATGAAAGTTAATATTTTTTTCATTGATTTTTCCATTAACGTATAACATAAATATATTCATCAAGTTTGCAGAAAATTGAAGTAGATTTGTTTTTAATCGTTGTAACTTGTAAACTCAATTATTATAACTTATTGAATATAATCTAACATGTATTGTTGGTTTATTTATATTTCGGAGTGACAAACTATTGAAAGATTTGACTGAAGTTTGAGCTTTTATTTTATTACTAGTTATAAGTGTCTTAATTTGTATGCTTGCGGTTTGCACGACATTTGCATTTTCAACCTCAAAGTTTCACTCTCATAGAGAAACAATGGTGATCTTTAGTTATTTTTTTATTTTCCTTTGTTTATTATTACACTTCTTTGTGTCACATTTTTGCAACACATATGTTGGTAATAAAAAAAGATACATAGGGGCATTATTAATTTTGGTTGCCCTCGACATCGAAACCCAAAGGACTGGCCCTGATCAAACGGAAGCCTAAGGTGGATTTGGTGGACATTTATTCACGGGAGCAGTTAGCGGACATCCAAGCACATGGTGTATCAACTAATATTTAAATAAATCTTTAAATAAGTTGGGCTTCAATCTTCTCGCCTAACTTCAAGGCTAGCAGTAGCATGTGATTAGCTAAAGTTATGAATCATAACATCTCCTGAGGAGAAAATATCTTGCATACGAACACCACTTGTCACAAGCTTATGTATACCAAGCTTATACAAGTCTCAAAGGATGTTTATTTAAGCTTATGTTATTATTCAACAAATCATATAAGGTTGTTTGTTTTAAAGTAATTTAATCATACAGACTTATCCGTAGGTAATACATTTGTCCTCCAAAAAGAAATCTTTAGCCAAGTGTCTTAAGAAAACAATACATTTGTATGTACCACTTGTTTCAAACAAAGTTCTTTATCTAGATAGAACATATTCCTTAAATATAACATTATTCATAATTATTTAGTTCATAAAACTTAGCATCCCATACAAACCGAGCCAATCGACAAGTCCATAGCAATTGAATTTACATGAGCTCATGAGCTCAAGCCACCACTATGCAAGTCGATCCTGATCCTAATATTTTCAGGGTTAGCAAGCTACAAGTTGAGCCAAGCCAAACCAAGCTGAATCTACATATTTTCTAATGAATCGAGCCTCGAGCTCGATTGAACTGGAATGCAATATACATGCCCTACATTTAAGAAATAGTGCAACCAAAAACCCTAATCAACACATAGATTGCATTTCTTTTTTCACTCACTCTTGGCTGCAGCAGCCTGCCTTGCTCCAACAGCAAAAAACTCGGTGATGACTTCTAATGGCATCCCTTTTGTTTCCGGGACCTTTAAAAACACAAACACCCATGAAATGACACACACGATGGCGTAAATTCCAAAAATGCCCGCCAACCCGATTGAAGTGAGCATCACTGGCAATGAATATGTCACAATAATATCACATATCCAGAAGACTAGCGCACATATAGCAATGCAGATTCCACGAACTCGTGTCGGGAAAATCTCCGAACACAAAATGTTAGGGACTGGGCCATATGCCATCACAAAGCAACAAAAGTAGACAACAACACATACGGTTGAAATCACCGCATGGATTACCGATCCCATCTTGATGGTGTTCCCGAGGACAAGGATAATGAGAGATGCTATCAGTACAGGAATCGTGGTCAACAAGAGAGTCCTGAACAAAAAAAAGAAAGAAATTGTTAATGTGTTGAGGGGCATTTTTGTCTTTTCACAGTGAGTTAAACTCAAAAATGTACCTTCTCCCCGCAATATCCATGAACCTCATGGCTATTGCAATACATGGAAGCATTAGAAGAGTTGTGAATGCACTAATAAGAAAGGAAGCAGAATCGGAACCGAGCCCGAGGCTGGATAAGAGAACACTGACACCCGCTTGCTCGAGGATTTGAGGCGTGTAGTACATAACCCCATTTATTCCCGAAAACTGCGTTAAGAAAACCGAAAATGTTTGTTAATTTATCCAATAAATTTGCAAAAATCAAACTTTCATTATAAAGACCATGCCTTAGGCTAGGGGTTGTTTAATTTTCTTCAATTGGGTAATGATGTTTGTTTAGTTAACAGGTTGTATATATCAGGTTTGTTTCTTTTTCTTTTCTGGAAGGAATAAACTATGTAAATGACATTAAATCACCATTTAACCTTTACATTCCAAACAACAAATTTTGCAATATTCATATCGTGAAAGGGGTTGGGAGGAAAAAAGAAGTGCAAATAGGTAAATGGTTAGATTCTAATTAATACATTAAGCCAAGTTTTTTGGCTTAACTCATTAAGTCATTGTGTCCGAATTAAGTCAAAAAAAGAAACAAGGATATATAGTTAGATTAAGTGGTTAGAAGTTAAATAAAAAATAGTCGATCCCTTACCTGTTGAAGCATTTGGATCGCAACCCCGACCAATAAAGCCCGTGAAACCCCCGGGTCAACAAGCGCAGACCACAATGGCGTTTTCGAAGCACTTTCTGACGGGTGAATCATTGCGGGTCCCACAGGGGGTTGAGCCATGAGCTCCTTTGAATAAAGAGCAGGCTGGCTGACTAGAGCCGAAGCTTGCACATACTCTCCTTCAACCGCAACATTACCGCCGCTTCCGGGAAGCGAAACAAGCGACCCACGGCGGGACCCACCACGAGCCGCGGCTTCTTGATGCAAATATATTCTCTTAAACCCACCTTCTTTTGTTCCATCTTCACCTTCTCTTTCCGACCACTTCCATGCCAACTGCCACCCACCGCCAATCCCCATGCCGGAAGTTGTCTCTCCGGTGTTACTACCGCCATGTGGACCCACCATGCTGGTTGTTTGCCGGGAAATCAACGGACTATGAAGATTGTCATCGGAGTCATCTCCACCGTCCGTTTGGTACCCTTCACCTTCATTCTGTGAACTCGCTTCATCCCACTGATCGGAGTCTTTCACCTGAGGCCCTGCGGTGGTGCTGAACATGCTACCAAAATTTGGAAACAACATGCTTCTCATACTTCCTGATTCGGGTTGATTTTCATGAACACTACCAAAGAGGGTGACAAGAGGATCCATTAATGGAATACTCGAATTCACCATACTTCCTGCCCGAGAAACCAGACCCATTGTGCTCTGACCGGTGACCGGTTTCGCTATCCATGAGAGACCCGCTTGGGATCCATATAACTTGATTGAATCCTTATGAGCCATTGGATCTTGATCTTGGGTATCTTCATTGTCCAGACCAATCATGTATTCTTCTATTGATGTGTCACCTCCAACCGCTAAACCTTCCACCAGCAACGCCATTTCGCCTGTAATGCAAATTGTGTCACAAGCTACTTAATATATTTTGAAACTTACCCAAGAATGTGGAAAGAAAAAAAAAAGGAAATTTGGGTATTTAGCGGCTTGCAATATATGTGATCCAAGGGGATGTTTGGATGTACGCTTCTAAAGTGATTATTGTGATGGAGATTAAGAAAAGCTTTGAAGACAAATAATGCACCTGAAACATCTTCCCGGCCACGTAATCTTTGCAAGACCTTTTTGGCCTCTCCCATTTTTCCTTTGCTCACAAGCCACCGAGGAGATTCAGGCAAATATAAAATCGCCAAAACAAAATACAAAAGAGAAGGAATAGAAAGCACACCCAACATTAATCGCCAGCTTGTTGAAGCCATTAAAGACAACCCAAACACCATACAATATGCAAAGAACATTCCACCTGAGCCTGTGAACTGAGGGAGCGTATTTAACAATCCCCTTATTTCTGAAGGGGCAGTTTCAGAAATATAAATGGGGGTTAAAGTGACAGCTAAACCAACTCCAAATCCATCTATAAGCCTAGCTAGAAGAAGAACATAGACGTTTGGTGACCAAAGCATTATTAAGCCACTGATGAAGTAAAAGAAAGCTGAGAGTATTAGCATGGGCCTTCGACCAAACAAATCGGATACGGGTCCGGAGCAAGTTGTGATAAGGGTCGCCCCGATTAGTGACATGGCAACAACAAGACCTTCTATGGTACTTCCCAGAGTTAGCTCCTTCTTTATGTAAACTACAGCTCCTATATTCATTAGGAAACATGTTATAGAAATTCTAAGTCTTGGATTCCATGCTTTTGAACCCCAATAAGTTTGATAAGACAAAGTGATTCATTTGGATTCAAAACCAAGAGAAACAAATTGAGTACCTGCAATTGTAGCATTATCCCAACCCTGTAAAAGATTGCCAATTGTGACAATGATAGCAACTAATGCAGCCCCATTCATCTTATCAAACAGCTCAAACAAATGTAATTCGAAAACCTGCAAACAAAATCAGAAAAAACCGTAGGTAAAAATTGGGATTTTAGTGAAAGAAAGCTTTCTTGATTTCTTGGGGTAGTCATACACATTATACCCCACTTAAGCTCTACCCGCTATTCGTTATATGACACTTAAAAAACGCCCAAATCATTCGACTGAAAAGGAACGCAAATCCATATATATTTCGTAATCACAGGATTCAATCCTTCAAAGCTAATTTATAACCCTTTTGATGTAAAGAAAGATTACAAGAAAGTACAAAGGTTCAAGTTAAAACAAGAGAAAGTATCAACTTTTAAGCAAAACAAGAAAAGGTTTTGCTTTCTCTATATCTTAATTTAAAAAAAAAAATTAAAAGAAACAGAAAATACCTGAAATCAGAGAGAGATAGTCCAAGAACTTTGAATGGAATACTACAACATACTTTGGTAGTAGTTATACACTTTCTTTATATATGTAATATCAGTGAAGTTAGGAAAAGGGTGCTACAATTCTATCCACCAACCTTTCACTACCCACCAAAAACCCTTCACGACTCACCAAACTATTCACAATTCACTAAAATTTTCTTGAAAATCATCACCCCTTTTAGTTTTGGGAGATGAATTTACGATATCATTGAATACCTAAAACCCAGAAGTTGAAGAAAACTTAGTCCTGCATGAATAAGGTGAGAATCTTCGAGAGAAAAGTGGGGTCTTGGAGTAGAAAAGCAATGGTTGTTAATCAGTGTCAATTGAATATGAGAATATTCCACATGATGTTTTAATGATTGATAGTCTTTTTGTTAAATCAAAACCTTATTCTGTTGTATTTTCGAACATATATTTTCAGTTTAGTACGTATGTTGAATGATAACTTTGCTCGTAGTTGGACTATGACTGAAAGGGATTGTAAAAGTGTGAAAACAATAAAAGGTAAAAGAGAGCGGTTATAGACCTCTCGACGGGTACAATGAGGTCCACATAGTGATGATTTGTCCCTGTGAATTGTTTTACAATTATTTGAGTCACCATCGATTGATTCAATTATATAAGTATGTGTAACAATTATTTGAGTCATCATCATTTGATTCAATATATTTGCAAGGATTTCTGTTGTTACATCATGTGCTATCAAAGCTACATGAGGGTTAGGTGGATCTTGTTTCTATCTCACATTATATATATATATATATATATATATATATATATATATATATATATATATATATATATATATATATATATATATATATATATATATATATATATATATATATATATATATATATGGTAAAGTGAATATACCTAACAACCTTATATAAGCTTAGGTACCTAACCTCATCAAACTACGTCATTTTGCATTAAATTTTCATTGCAATCGTCCAAGGTTCTTAAACTTCATCCCAAAACTTGATTTACTTCAAAAAAATTTGGAAATTCATCATTATATTTCTCCTGCATCCTTTCGTTTGTAGCGATAGGATATAAAGCCCATCAGGTGGTATTCGATAGAAAGACGTGATGTAAAAAAAAGATATTGGTGAAAGTCCAAAGATTTTGGAAGCAATCAAGTTATGGGGTTGAAGTTTAAGAACCTTAGGCAATTATAATATAAATATCATACAAACCGTTGTGGTATTATAGAGTTAGGTACCTAAGCTTATATAAGGTTGTTAGGTATATTCACTTTTCCCATATATATATATATATATATATATATATATATATATATATATATATATATATATATATATATATATAAACCAACAAACATTTTGTAAATATATAGTACTATGTACCAATAGTTTTAGATAAGGTAAATTAGTCAAATTGTAGAATTTAATTATAATTTCCAAAAAATTAATACCTTTAATTTAGGAATGAGAAAATCACGTTTAATAGTTAGGGAAGTTGAATAAAGAGCCGACATTCCTTCATCCCTCATCATCGTTGCCACCAAGCTAACCATATCGCCACCTATAGCCACTCGCCGATCATTCCCTCATCACTCGCTCTCTCTGTCAGCGACCATTGTTTCTGAGAGAGCGACCATTGTTTCTCCTTCTGTGTTGCCGATCACATGTCTCTCCCTATCTATTTGTCACCCACATCACCACTTGCTTCTTCTTTTTCTTGTTTCCGACGACCATAGTTCCAACGCCTAACAAGTATTTTCATCTTTCTTCTATTCTTTTTATAGACGATCTGTTAATTTGCTTGTTATCTTTATGAGAACTCATATTCCTGAAACTCTCACTTGGTTTGATAACCTTTTTTGTTCGATATTAAATTTCCTAATAGTTTAAATGATACTATAAAAGAACATTCGTTAAAGAAAACAAAAAAATATTTTATAGATGGATGTGTGTGTGTATATATATATATATATATATATATATATATATATATATATATATATATATATATATAAAATCGGGTGATGACTCATTTTAAAGTGAGGACTATAAGGACACTTTAAAAAATTAAAAAAAAAATCTTAAAAAATTACAAATCATAAAATAGAGCATAGATCTATGTCCAGGAGAAAAAAATTGAAAAAAATTGGATCATTAAAATTGAACATGGATCATAATAATGCAAAATAAAAAATTAAAATTGAATCATGGATCAATTTCAATGATGCAAAAAAAAATCAAATTTTTTTTTCTCGCGGGCATAGATCTATGCTCGATTTTATGATTTGTATTTTTTTAGATTTTTTTTCAATTTTTTTAAAAAATCCTCACGGTTACTCATATATATATATATATATATATATATATATATATATATATATATATATATATATATATTATGGTCTGAGTGTAATAAAAAAGTTAAAAGACTAAGACTATGTTTGACGTACTAGCTGAAAAGCTAGCTGTTAAATAAAAAGTTAATTGATAATTGAAAAGTTAGCTGTAAAAAATAACATTTGGTAAAATAGCAAAACAGCTAGTTGAAAAATATAAAATTATATAAAAAATACATTTAAGATAATGTGTTTCTGTAATTAATTAAGGAGTATATTTGAAAATTAAAAAAAAAAAAAAAAAAAAAAAAAAAAAAAAAAAAAAAAAAACCTTCAAAAAAGCTAGTCTAAGTAGTTTTTTAAAAAGCTAGTATAAATAGTTTTTTAAAAAGTTAGCTTATAAGCTACTTTTTAATTTGTCAAACACGACAACATAAAAAAATTTTTAGCTAGTATGTCAAACACAAATCTTAGACCAAACAAAGACACGATCTCAATAACATGTTCATTAAAATATGAATAAAGTTCATCTCTCAAAGAATATTTTATAATCTAAAACAAAAATTTAGAAATTTATGAACTACTATCACTGTTTTGAAAACCGGACCGGACCGGCCGGTTCAACCGGGAACCGGTCACAAATCCGGTTCTTAGGGCCCCAAAAACCGCTTGTTTCTAAACCGGTAAAAACCGGACGATTCACCGAAAACCGGTCAAAACCGGTCCGGTTGAACCAAATAAAAACCGGTTCTTGTATAGCAAATGCCACATGAGCGCTGAAAATTTTGTCTTTGTTGGTTCCCTCTAATAAGGGACGCTAGCCTTGAACCTTTCAGTTAACGACCGATGTGGGACAAGCTTCTTTTCCTTCCTATTTATCAAGCTAGAATACTTTTCATTTTTTTCATGTTATCGATGTGGGATCAAAAGTCATCACAACTTAACAAGTAACAATCGCTTTGCCAATTTCAACGACTTTCCCTTCGTTTTCTATTAGTTTATTTTGTTTCCTCTTTATTTTTTTCACCTTCTCTTCCTCATTACTATCTAATACTTTTTACTTTTTCTATTAATTTCGTAACAAAATCTAACCAAACATAGGCATATATATAAATAAATAGAAGTTAAAATTCTTAATATATATTATCCGGTTTTTCCGGTTTTTGGGACCGGTTCAACCTGTCAAACCAGTTGAACCATCGAACCGGTAAGACGGCCGGTTCGATGTCCGGTCCGGTTTTCAAAACATTGACTACTATTTTAAAATCTGGGCCGATCTTGGACACATTCAATCATTCGTGATGATCTACCCCTTAGAACGCAACAGGCCAACAGCATGGAGGGCCCAAAAAAATTGCTATACTGCTTATACGTATCCTACTTGTGTAAGTGTGTTAAAAGGCATGAGCGAAATAATTTTAGAAAACATAATTTCGGGAAACAATTTTAGAAAATCATGAGAAAGGGATCAAAGAAATTGGAAACAAATCAATGAAAGCATCATTGCATCTCTTTCTTGATCGATCGACGATCGTTCATTATTATATCACGATTGACAACCCCATCATCATTGTGCTTATGTTACAAGAATCATTAATAAACCTGTGCAAAATATCATTATGCATTCAAAGAATCATATTTTATTTTGTTCGTGCTTTATTGGAATAATTGCCTTTATGTTATTTTAATTGTCTTCGCTTAATCGTTAATCGGGTAATTGATGCATATATTGATATGATAAGTTGTGTTTCAATTACCAAGTTAGTTTTATTTTGGAACTAAATTCATAACTATATAATTGATATATTACATATGTTTTTCATGCAATTTACATATTTTGGTTTTGTTATCTTAGGTATATGAATTAATATCTTTTGGTTTTAGAAGTAAGGTTTATGGTATTTTATTTTGAATAAAAGCTGTTATTATTATATTAAAATTTTAACTAACCATTATAAATTACATCTTTTCTGTATCTTTTTAATCTAGTAATTTTAAGGCCAAAAATTTATAAAATGTACATGGCTTCAAATTATCAGGAGGCCTTCTTTAAAATTAACATAAAAAACCAATAAAAATTCAAAGGCTAATGCCACAAAAGCCTTTAAGTATATAAAAAAATATTCAATTTTATGCTTTGTTGTCTTTTGGGTTCCTTAAAGCCGAAAGTTTTTGGTAAGTTTTTGCATTTTTGCCTTTTCAACAGGTTACCAGTTGCCAACAAACGCGTACGTGTGTGTTGATCAGGCATTTAGAGTTGATGTGGATGATGACTAGATAACATTTTTTCCCTTTGTCGGGATGATGAATTTTCCCTTTGGTTAAAAATGGGCCTTAAAGAAAGTAGGGAGGGCAAAAAGTATCGATCCCAGTCACTTTCCTCTCAAGCTCGCCACTTTACCACTAGGCTAGAAGTAAGGGTGAACATTTGGACCTTTGGATCGGATCGGACCTAGACCGGCCTTAACAAGTCCAGTCCAAGATCCACTAATATCTACAAAATCGGTCTGGTCCAAGAGTTGGTCCAGTCTAGTCCAAATACTCATCCATACAATCGTAATAGATAAACATACATCTAGTAGGCTTTAACGAGTTGTACCATATACAACTTAAGTTGTATCGGTCTAACGAGTACTAGAACAAGAAAACACAGACCTTTACCAGACTTGGATCAACCTTAACCGGTCTGGTCCAAGGTCCACCCATTTATGCCAAACTGGTCCGGTCCAAGAGTCGGTTCGGTCCGATCCAGTTGTTGATGATACCTTCTTCTCGGTTCCTCCTCCTTCTTCCATAATGTGAGCTCGGAGAAGGAAGAGATAGAAGGGCCCAATGGAGAATGTGGTCAAAAATCCATAATATAGTCTGACCACAACGACCGAATTGATTATCTTCATGCATAAGGATACTAGATTACCTAGTAGAAAAGATTTCAAAATCATCACAAACTTCCCTTTTTCTTTTCTGTTACAATTTATGTATTATCATATGATGATTTTAAAACATTCCATATATAGAAATAGAAAGAGATAAACTAGAAATAACATATGTTATATTAATGACACTAAAAGGATATTAAATGAATGGAATTAGGATATGGATAGAATATAATGAAATAGAGCCACTTTGGGGTTCCTTATGAAATGAGGCAAGGAAGGGAGTTGTAACATCCCGATTTCCGAGAATGAGATTTAGGGATTTCATGCAATTAAGGAAGTCTACTCGACGAGTCGGAGGCCCTAACTCATCGCGTAGAGTTTTAGTCAGCACGTGTGATTTATGTGGTCTACTCGACGAGTCGGAGGACCCCGACTCGACGAGTAGGAGCTGAAAAGTGAAACCCTAGTTTTTAGGGTTTGCACCCTATTTAAAGGACCTTAAGTCCTTTCCTCCAGCCCCTTACCACCTCTTGACGGCCAAAAGAAACCCTAATCAGTCTAGACCTTGTTCTTGAGTGTTTGTGAGATTTAAAGAGTGATTTTGGTGCATTTTGTGAAAAAGGTTTGAAGTCTAAGGAGCTTGGAGCAAATAGAAGCTTGTGGATCTGACTCTACTTCATCTTGGCATCATTCTAAAGGTAACAAGTTGTTACCTTGACTTATCTTTAGCTAGATCTCTTTATGCAAAGGTTTAGGACCATTTTTAGCATATTTGTGAGTCAATTCGGGTATTGGACATGATCTGAAGTTGTAACTTCAAATCTGGACTCCTCTATGTCCCTATAGCCATAAAGTTATCAGATTTAGCAAGCTAAGGCTCTTCTTCTTGGTTTAAACCTTTCCCTTAGCTTGGTTTTGGCATCTAGGATCATGCATGTATGTAAAGTTTGCAACTTTACGTGGAAACTGTGCCCTAAGAGGTTAGATCTGCAATATGGAGCTTTGGGGTAGATTAAAAACATCTGGATGAGAAATAGACTAAAGGGACTCGACGAGTCGCATAGCCGACTCGACGAGTCGGTTGAAGATTGCCTGTATTGGTTCTGCATGAACTCGGCGAGTCAGTAAGAAGATTCGATGAGTCAGTTAGGTTTTTCCCGACATTCGGACACGCATGGACTCGACGAGTTGGTTAGACACCCGACAAGTCAATTAGGGTTTTTATGATTTCCTGAGTTCTTAAGGAACTCGACGAGTTGCTAGATGCACTCGAAGAGTTGGGTCAACATGGACTGTTGACTTTGATTTTAACCAAGGGTTGACCAGATGGACTTGTGAGGGTATTTTTGGTAATTTGAGATTCTGATGGACTTGGTCCTATGGTGGTTATAGTGGTTGAGTTCGTGGCTATGATTCGGGATTTGATCTTATCGCTATAGTTCGCCATTGTGAGGTGAGTTCTTCTCACTATATCAACATGGTCTAAGGCACCAAGGGCGACCCTTATGATTTGTATCCTGGTTATAGGATGGTTGCTATGTTAGTGACCTGTTAGATCAGTATCATGGTTATAGGATGGTTGCTACGGTAGTGATCGGTTAGATCGGTATCCTGTTTATAGGATGGTTTCTCTGTTAGTGATCTGTAGATCTGTATGATTATCTGTACATGCTAGCTAGCGTATGATATTTATGTGCACATGGTTGTTGGTTTGGGGGATTGGGTTGAGGAAGGTCCTGCTTTGTGTTGTAGGCCAAGATACTCAGGACGAACCAGATAGACTGCAGACCCGGTTAGGGCATACTAGTCAGGTTGAAGGCCCGACGAGCGGTTCGAATAAGCTGAAGGACCTAAAAGGCGGTCCAGACGTGCCGGAGGCTCGGAGAGCGGTCCAGATAGACTGATGGCCTGTGAGGCGGTCCAGTCAGACTGATGGCTCATTATGCACATTGTGTTTGTTTATATGATATGGTTATTTTTGTATGGCGTTGGTATTTTGAGGGAACTCACTAAGCTTCTGGCTTATAGTTGTTGATTTTGTTTCAAGTACTTCTGATGATCGCGGGAAGGTGAAGGCGTGATCGTACACCTCCTTATGTTTTCATGATTTGATTCTAGGATACTCTGACATTATACTATTTTTTTTAATAATCATTGGTTTTGAAATGTTTTAAAAAGTTTAAATTTGGCATGATTTTTATGGATGTTACAGGAGCCACTAGGAAGAAGTTCCAGGAGTTACAAAGGAAGATTCGAGCGCATATTGGTCATGGGTTGAGAATGGGAATGAAACTCTATGAGATCGAATCTCTCGTTTTTTGTCAGTAGCTCGGTGGTAGAGTGGTCGACTGTTAACCGATTGGCCGTAGGTTCGAATCCTACTTGAGAGATTTGAAAATCACCGTTAACACCTCGGTGTAGGCCCGGGATACTCCTTTGTTCCATAGCCCTTGGGCTATTTACAACTATCCAATTAATAATTCTCATATGTACTAGTACTAGTAGTGCATCAAAGATGCAGTCATCGATTCTCCCGAGAAGCTACAATTGTCGTGAGCAAATATATTAATGAAGAGGAATGATTTTTTGTTATGATACTAATACTTGTACATACTCTACTATTCTTCCCCATCATGGCTGAGGAAGTGTTACGGGCGCGTAAAAAATACGCTGATGGGGGGTGGGGTCCAAGAGTCGGTTCGGTCTGGTCCGGTTGTTGTTGTTGTTGTTGTTATTTTTGTTGTCGTAATAGTAGTAGTAGTAGTAGTAGTTGTTGTTGTTGTTGCTATTGTTGCTATTGTTATTGTTGTTGTTGTTGCTATTGTTGTTGTTGCTATTGTTGTTGTTGCTATTGTTATTGTTGTTGTTGTTGCTGTTACTATCGTTGTCGTCGTCACCATCACCGTTGTCGTCATTGTACTTTTAAAAATGAATGTTATACATTTATAAACGAAATATGCACATGTATAAAAAAACATATGTAGTTTATACAATATAGACCGTATTAAGGTGAGGAATAGTTGGCACCATGTCATCTTGAGAATCCCTATCAGTGCCTACATGGTGTGCCACATGTTCATGTAACCTGTAACAAGTAACTCGAAATCCCAAACCTCCGACTTATTGAAACCTAAAGATGGAAAACGGAAAATCGATAATTTTCTAAAAATTTAAGGGGTTTTATGGCATTAGCCCTAAGTTTAACATATAAACCACACTTCTTGTGACAACCCGTAGTTTCAATCTTGTGAAAGTCAAACTTGGTCAACTAAAGTCAAACTTATCCAATAAAAGTCAAACTTGTGCTTTGATGTAACCATAAGGTTAGATTAATAGCCTTTACATGTTAAAACATTTAAAATCCGAGGAGCCTCACGGGAACCGACAACCCTTCGCAACCGTAAACACATCGCAACCGAGAACCATGTTCTCGACTTTGAACTCGCTTCGGACCGCAAACTCTACCATATAAGTATGTGTTTGACTGAGATATTCCTCACTTCTACACTTCTATCCGAAAACTCAAGATTTCTCTCTCAAGACCTTCAACCGAAAACCCCTAGTTTTCTCTCAACTATCATCCAAGGATCATTTGATTCACCTTTGGATCTTGATAAGAGCATCTAGTGTTCTTATTTTCATCGATCAAACACCCTTCATTTATGGTTTTATAGCCGTAAACCCTTGAATCTCGTTGGTTTCACCAAGAACACCAAGATCACACACTTGAGTTTACAGCCGAAAACACTTGAATCTTTAAGTGGTCATGAACCGATTACGACCGTAAACACCGAAGCCCAGCCGTGAGCTCCAAGCAGTCACTTGTTTTTCCCTTCTAACACTTCTTTTGCAAGTAATTCTTACATCTTAGGTTGTTTCCTTAACATCTTTGAAGCTTTATTCACTAATTTCATCCCAATATGTTGCGTGAATTGCTATTTAGGACTTGGTTTTGTCCCGGGAGCTAACTAGTGGAAACAATCATCCTACATCGAACATTCCATCAAATCACCCACTTAAGGTGAGTTCATACCCCTACAATTTACCCTTTTAAATTCTTTTTAAGGGGGGAATACAAGTAGAACACAATATAATTGTGTTAATCATTTACATGTGGAAACAAACAAACAAAAGGATTTCTTATGCTCAAATGTTGTTAAAATCACTTTAAAACTCTTTTAAACTATTTTTAGATTTCTATTTTAATCAAAAGCATATTTGTGTACATATTTATGTATAAGTATTCTGTAACAGATTTAGGACTA
Organism: Lactuca sativa; assembly: GCF_002870075.4. Lineage (NCBI taxonomy): Eukaryota > Viridiplantae > Streptophyta > Magnoliopsida > Asterales > Asteraceae > Lactuca > Lactuca sativa. The sequence goes on along the minus strand of NC_056631.2, from coordinate 62,894,799 downwards.
TTTCTAAATACCGTAACTCCTGTTCCTTGTTTGGTTGTGGGCTTAGGGTAGGATCACTAGTCCGACTGTGAGTTAAATCATAGTTATACTTGCTAAATATATGCCTGAATATTAAACCTCATTTTCAAGGAACACACTTAACTCAATTGCATATGTTGAACATCTGAGTCTTTTCTACAAATCAATAATAGTTTAAACAAACATACTAGTAAACTATAATAGGTATAGTTTAGAGGATCACTACATACTATTTCTAGAACAGAGAAACAATACATGCGTCAATACATACATACTATCACTATTCATTACAAAGTATACTATTCATTGACAAGAACAAGAAGGAACTTACATACTATAACAAGAACAAGGTAACTAAAATGTGAGATACTATTTCATGGCATAACAATATACTTGCTATGTCACGTTTTGTAACCAAAGTCTCCTGGATGGAGAGCATGAGTTTGTGTATAGATCTATACGGGATTGACCATCCCACACCTTGTTGCTAGCTACAGTGTGTCACACCCCCAAACCAGAATGACGGAATCGTTCAAGGGCGGATAACTTCATGTAGTATCATAGCAGTTGAGTAAATAGTAAAGAAAACAATCACAACCATCATAAATATAATTTAAAAAGTTACATCGTTGATTGTATTACATGTTTCAAAAGAAATTACATTATGATGATATAATAAGTTTGAAATTGATGCTTAGCATCCCTTCCCAAAAGCAGTTGTTACCTATATTACTAAATCCCTGAGAAATACAAGTAGTTTTGAAAAAGTGTCAACAATTAAGTTGGTGAGTTCATAAGCGTTTTTGTATAAGAATTGTATGCCTTTTTGTATAAAGTAACTAAGTTTGTTTCTAGAAAATCCAATATTTTCCATAAATGAATAGTAGTTTTAAAAGTTCTAAAGACTGGAATGCATAAGTATTTTCCATACCTAAAATGGTGTAAGTAGATTTATATATGTATATATAACCACTAAGGCGTTTGATAGCCTCGTAAATCAAATGTTTCAATACTTCATGTGAGTGTTATAACCATACTATTGACCCAGACTGCCTGTAACAACGTTCTTCAGGCGTTGGAATGGTATGACATTTGTCACCTCAGACCTGCCGGTCTAACTGTAGCTAACAGTTTGGGTGCGGGATTCTCAATCCCATATAGATCCATACATAAGTATCATGCTCTCCCTACAAGAGATTATGGTTTATAATACAGGACTTTAAAATGTGTACGTGAAAGTATGTGAAATCAAATGTCTCACAAAGTTTGTATCAAATAGGTTTACGTATGAAAAGTCCCTTTTTTTCTTGTAAATGTAAGTATTTCCTTTCTATATTGTCCATAGAGTGTAAAATATCATGAGTATCTCGTAAACTATACCTATTATAGTTTTTCAAAAGTGTGTTTCATTTGAATGATAAACCTTAGTGTGTTACCAACTTTGCATGTAAAGTATAACATTTGTAATAACGTTATTTTACTTTTTTAACATTTATACACAAAATGTAGATAAAGCATTAGAAACTGTATGTAACAAATTTCATTTTAACATAAGTTTTTCTTGCGTTTCACTTGTATTCCCCTCCCCCCCCCCCCCCCCCCCTAAAATATAGTAAAAACGTGAAAATATAGGGGTATGAACTCACTTGGTAGAAGCGGCGGTTTGATGAAAACGAGACTAAAGTCGGGCAACACTTCAACTAGAGAAAGTCGATTTCTCGGAAATCTCGAAGCTTCAGACCTTCGTCGTATCTTGGATACATAACTGGGGCGTCGGGGTATCTTTGAAAGGCTCGAAAGTGAGAAAAATGGGAGAGAAATGGTGTAAATTAGCAAAAGAATTCGGAAGCCTCGCATCCTATTTATAGGAGGGGAACCTGGCCTCGTACGCTGGGCGTACTCGCGTACGCGAGACGTACGTCATGCATGACGCACTCTTCGGACTCCAGACTTTGGATGGGACAGGATATAGGGTAGCGGGGGACATGGTAGATCCGAGGCCGAGCATTGAGTACGCTGGGCGTACCCCCATACGCTATAGCGTACTCCCCTCAGTTTGTGTGCCCCAATCTTCTAAAATGCGTAACTTTCGCATACGAGCTTTGTTTTTGACTTTCTTTATATCCACACGTAGGTGAGAATATAATCTACAACTTTCATTTAGACTTCGTTGGCAAATTTTGACTTTATTTTTAATTATATATTTTTAATATGTCGGGACAGGAAATGACCGTTAAAAATTCATAACTTTTTCATCCGATGTCCGTTTTTGTCTGTCTTTTTACCGTTATACTACTATTGTCGAGATTTTCAACTCTCATTTAGGTTGTGTTGGCTAAATATCGCTCGATCTCTATTTCGAGTTTTTAGCTGTCCACCGCTACTCCGAAACTTAGAAAAATCCTAACTTCCTTACACGAAGTCAGATTTGGACGTTCTTTTCATGCACGTTCACGGTTTAATGATATCTATGACATTTGTTTAGATACCTAAGGTTAAAAATTATTTTATTGAAATTTCGCATTTTATGCTTAACAATGTTTTACCAGTTTTGCTGCGGATTTTCGATTGATCATAACTTCTTCGCTATAACTCGGATTTTTGTGTTCTTTATATTTCTGAAAACCTTGTTACGATATCTATTACTTTATGCAACCCAATTGAGACTTTGGAACATTTTATTTTTGACGCTATTTTTTATGAAAAGTAGATTACAATACTTGACTTAGGTAATTACATTGACTTGAAATATCGGGTTGTCACACGGTGGGACCTGCAGGTCTATGGGTGACAAATGTCATATCATTTTCGACGCCTGAAGAACGTTGCGTTTTATACTAGTCTATCTAGCATGGTTATAACCTAATCACATTTTAACCTTAATTAACAGTCTGGTTTTAAGGTAGTTAATGCATCTGTAGTGTATTTTATATAATACTACTATAAATCTTCATTTTTCTATTACATTCATACAGTGATATTCTCACATGAGAAATGCATACTATTTTTCGAGTAAAGATAGTTTTACAAATATGGAAAACATACATATATACTATTTCAAGTACAAACATACATTTATACCATTTTCAAGAGAACAAAACATACAAACAATTGAGTCTTGATAGAAGACTACTTTTCATTTAATGCAGAAAATATAGGATTTTCTGGGAAAGATACAAACATTTTCACTAGTCAGATACAAACATTTTCATGAAACAAATGCAAACACTTGACACTAAAATACTTATGAACTCACCAACTTAAATGTTGATACTCTATTTCAAAATAACTTGTATTCTCAGGTTTAGGTACACTTGACACTAAAATACTTATGAACCAATAGTCAAGTACACAGGATCAGGTTTTGAGAAGACGGAGCATGTTCAAGACTCGTTTTTTTGTATTTTTCTTTACATTTTTGGTGTCATACTACTATTCACAGAACACACATGTATTAACTATTATATTAATGCAATGGATGTTGTTGCTTGTTTTACTATTGTTTATTCTTATGATACTGTACATGACGTCCTCCGCCCGCGAACGTTTCTGCCATTCTCGGTTTGGGGGTGTGACACTTCGAAGCCATAACTTTATATACATGGTCAATTCATTGGTTTTCGATGTCGAGAACGTGATAGTAATAATGCCACCAAAAGATAAACCAAACACAAAATCAAAAGCATCCTCGATTCAACATTAATCTCATTCTTAACTCAATATTTGATGTAAAAGAAAATGGGTTTTCCCTTCATCTATTCATCTTCTGTCACATTCCTTTTTATGTTAAAATTTTCAGACATTAGAATCAAATATATTGTAACGCCCCGATTCTCGGGTATTGATTTAAGTAAGAACTTCTTTGGTTTTAAGTCCTACTTGACGAGTTAAGGGTGCCCTACTTGTCGAGTAGCAGCGAGGTGGGATCGCACATTTAGTGACCTACTCGCCGAGTCCATAAGGGGACTCGACGAGTAGGAGTTGGCAGATGAAACCCTAAATTTTGGGGTATTTCACCCTATTTAAATGATCATTGGCCATCCCCCAGCCTCCCCTTCACTGCTTCTTGCCCCTCTAAAACCCTAATCGTGTGTGAGCTCATTTTGTGCATTCTTAAGCTTGGAGGAGGATTTTCTTGGAGAAAAGAGCTTGGAGATCAAGCATTCAGAAGCAAGGAGCTTGAAGGACCTGAGATCTATTGTAGTTAGCATCTTTTGAAAGGTATAAATTCTAGGGTTTTCATAGTGTGATTGAAGCTATTCTTCCTTGCAACCTCAGATTTGAAGTTGTAACTTCAGAACTAAGCTCCTTTGGGCTTCTTAGTACATAAAGTTTCCAGCTTATGCGAGAATGAGACTCTCCCAAGGTGTAAAGCTCCATTGGAAGCATAGATTGGTCATTTAGGGCCTTTAGAACCTTGCATGCACGTAAAGTTTGCAACTTTACGTAATAAGCATGACCTAGAAGCTTGGACTTGTGATCTGGAGCCGCTGCATGGCTCAAAACAAGTTTGTATGGAAAAAGGATTGAATGGACTCGACGAGTCGCAAGGTTGACTCGTCGAGTCACATGAAGATGGCCGAGAACTTGACGAGTTGGATGAACAACTCAGCGAGTCCGATGAAGATTGCCATAAGAATCGACGAGTTGAAGAACAACTCGGAGAGTCAGATGAGTTTTCTCTAGGATATGTAGGCATGTGTATCCATCGAGTTGCAAGGAGGAAACTCGATGAGTGGCCTTAAAGTTTGATTGAGAATCGAAGGAACTCGACGAGTCACCCCGATGACTCGGCGATTCACCCTGATGACTCCGCGAGCTGGAATGTGCTTCAAGGGACTCGGCGAATAGCCGAGGGTACTCAGTGAGTTGAGGTCAACATGGACTGTTGACCTTGATTGAGGACTTTGACTTTGACCAGGGGTTAACTAGTTGGTTTATGGAGTACTTTGTAAGGATGAGGACTTATGAGTATTTTCGTACTATGATAACAGGTGGGGGAGTCCTTGGCAAGTGATCGGAGAGTTGGGATTATCTACCGAGTTTACATCTACGAGGTGAGTTATCCTCACTATACTAAGGGGTCTAAGGCACCAAGGCCGACCCATTGGATATGTTATCCTAGTAGTTTTACATGTTGAGTATGAGTTTGTGTTGCATGCTAGTGGTTATGCCAGTTAGGTAGACCTGTAGGACTACCTGTGATGTTATATGATTATTGTATGCTCAGTAGTTATGTTATATGCTATGTGGGTTGGGTTGAGGTTGTACTGCTCCATGCGGTAGCCAACAAACCCTAGAGTATTCCAGATATGAGCTGAGGGCTCGGTAGGCATTCCGGAATCATACTGAGGACTCGGAAGCATTCCAGATACGAGCTGAGGGCCCGGTAGGCATTCCAGACTCGTACTGAGGGCTCGGTGGCAATCCAGATGTGAGCTGAGGGCTCGGTAGGCATTCCAGACTCACACTGTGGGCCCAGGGGTATTCCAGTATCTAGAGTTGTGGACCTGTTACGTGCTGTTTTGTTCAGTTTGTTATGATATATTATCGTTGACATGGTTATGTGGATTGTATGTGTAAAGGTATTTTGGGGGTAACTCACTAAGCTTTCGGGCTTACAGTTTCAGTTTAATTTTTCAGGTACATCAGGGGATCGCGGCAAGACAAAGGCGTGATCGTACAGCTCCTCCTATTGTGTTTATGTTTCTGGGAAAACTCTAATAATTAGTATTTTGAAAACAAAGTTGTAATGTTTTGATGAACTTGACATGTCCTTTAAAAGTTTAAATTGGTTTGAAATTTTGGGTGTTACAATTTGGTATCAGAGCTTTGGTTTGAGTGAATTGGAGGAACATCCATGTGAATCCAGTCTCAAATCAAGGAAAGATTTTCAATATGGTTTTAAATGGTTTTCAAAATAAGTAAAGGAGGATGTAGGGTGTACGATCAGCCGGAGCCAGTAAGTAAACCCCAAAATACCATACAGTTATTTGATTATGTGTTATGTTAGAACATCATGCTAGTACTAGGCTAGGGATCTTCAGGAATTGCATGATAGAATTGCCTGATTATATGATGCCTGCTAGCCTAGGGTTTCTTTTGTATGAAATTTACATCATTACTGTAGTTATTTAGTGTATGCAACACGGTTATACATAATTAAGATCTTATAGCCTGAGAATGTTTGATTTAGCCTTATGTTCTATTCTTGTTTGATTGGGAGTTGCGGGTAGGATTGGATATTCGAAAGTCTATAGGGTCCAGTATTATGTATGGCTTGCATACACTAGTGTTGCAGGGTTGGTTGAAGTTTCATGGGTGGATAGGTTGTTTGGGATGAGTCCGCCGACTTTGAGGCATTTAGCCTTCCTTTAGGAGTGAGGCTTGAGTGCTCGATATGATAATGTGTATTGTTAGGGCGTTGTGATGATACTTGGGACAAAAATGGGTAGGTGTGGAAGGTAGTATGGGCCCGTACTACTAAAAGCACAGGACCCATATGCGTAGCAAGGAAGTCACAACCCCTAGGGTTTTGTCGGGGGTTGGCTCCCAGTTATTTGTATGAGTCATCTGATACCTTGTGTTATGTTTTAGAATGGTGATGACCAGGCGCTTTGTGACTGGATCCGGTTCGGGATCATGTCACACCCCAAAACCGAGAACGGCGGAAACGTTCTGGGGCGGAGGACGTCATGTAATGTATGACAACAATGCTAAGTAGTAAACAAGCAACAACATCATCCATTGCATTAATAGTATAATTGTAATTACATTTGAGTTCTTTCATAGTATAATTCTACAAAAATGAATATTCAGAAATAAAAGACGAGTCTTGATCGCTCCGTCTTCACAGAACCTGGTAGTCGTACCTGTCTATTCGTATCCTGGGAATACAAGTTATTTTGAAAGCGAGTATCAACAATAATGCTGGTGAGTTCATAAGTATTTATGTGACTTTGATTTGTAAAGCTGTAAAGAAAGACATGTAATTGTTCGAAAGAGAGTTTGTACCAACGAATATGTTTGTAAGTAATAGTAAACGTTTGAAACTCCTAGAAAATCCCATATTTTCTACTAGTATAAAGTGTAGCCTTCCACCAAGGCTCGACTGTTTTGAATGTTTGTTTCAGAAATCCAATATTTGTTTATAAGTGGGTGGTAGTTTTTAAAGACCCAAAATGAACTACCATGATGTTTTCATGTCATAAAATAGTAGATTTGTGTATAGTTATAATTGCTAAGGTATATGAAAACTCCGTAAATCAACGTGTTTTTAATACTCCATGTGAGTTTTATAACCATGCTATTGACACTGACGGCCTGTAACAACGTTCTTCAGGCATTGAAATGTTATGACATTTGTCACCCCAGACCTGCCGGTCTAACTGTAGCTAACAGTTTAGGTGCGGGATTGTCAATCCCGTATAGATCTATACACAAGTATCACGCCCCCCCCTACAAGGGATTATGGTATATAATACATGACTTAATAATGCATACTCGAAAGTACGTGAAGCTGTCTCACAACCTAGTATAAAACAGATTTACGTATGAAAATGTCCATTTGTTTTTATATGAAAATACCTTCTTGATATGGTACTTGTAGTATATAAAACGTTATGAATATCTAGCATACTATCTCATGTAATTGTATTCCTTGAAATGGTATGTCTTGAAGATGTATGCTTTTGTAATTGTACCTCTTCGCATAGTATGTAATGTATTTGTATTGACTCGTGAATAGACTGAATCTTGTACGAATCCTGGTACTTGGAATGGTAAATAGTATGTCTTAACTATACCCATTATAGTTACTGATAATGTTTGTGTATAATCGAAGTATGCCTTTGCTACCTAAAGGTACTGAACCAACTGGATAGAAAACTGTTATAGGCGTGCATTTGACAATTAAAATATAAAAGAAGTTTTATATAACCTTTGAGAAGTTTAATTAATAAAAAGTGATGACTTGATGTCAGTTTATAAAACGGATTGAAAATAGTTTGTTTTGACAAGAACAAATTTTAAGTATCGGAAGACCTTTGTTTGAAATATGATTCTAACGGTGTTTGAAAGGAAACATAAAGTATGTAAGACAGTTTGATAAAAAGTTTTTAACATGTAAAAATGTTTGTCGTAAACTATTATAGTTTTTCCAAAAGTTCGTTTCGTTTGTATAGTAACCCTAGTGTAATGCTCACTTGTTATGAAATGTGTAACTTTTTGTGGTGACATAAATGAACACCTGTACTCAAAGTATAAATAAACTGTTTGATTCGTATACGTATAACAACATATTTAATTTCAATATATATCAGATGATATCGTGTTATGTTTTCCATACGAAAGATTCCATAGAATGGTTATAAATCACATATGATTTATTTGATAAAAATGAGTATTTAGTGAAACTTTGGATTACACATGATAATAATCGTGTGTTTACTTGTATTTCCCCCCCCCCCCCCCCCCCCCTTAAAAGTGTGTATTAAAACAATATTGATAACACATTTAAAAATGTAGATTATAGGGGTATGAACTCACCGATGAAGGCGCGTGTTTTGAAGAAAACGAGATTTTCCCGGGCGGCACCTCGACCGGAAAGTGACGAGATTTTTGGGAATCTCGGGGCTTCGGACTTTCGTCGGGGCTTGGATATGAAACGGGGAAGTCGGGATGTTGTCGGCACGAAAAACGAGGCGAAAATGAGAGAGAATTGAAGCATTTGTGTGAAAACAGCCGGCACCCTCGCAATCTATTTATAGGGGCTGGAGGTCCTCGGTACGCAGGGCGTACTTCGAACTTACGCTGGGCGTTCTTCGTACACGGGGCGTACTCCGAAGGTACGCGGGGCGTTCGTTTGCGTCACTGCTTACCGCATCCTCGGGCGAAGGGTCTGTCGACGTGGTTGATCCGGAGCCTTGTATCCGAGTACGCGGGGCGTACGAGGGTACGCAGGGCGTACTCCTTCGGATAAGACTTTGAAGTGCATGCCAAGAACTTCAAAAACCCGTAACTTTCGCATACGAGCTCCGTTTTTGACGTTCTTTATATCCACCCGAAGGTGAGAAAATACTCTACAACTTTCATTTAGACTCCGTCGGCTAATTTTGACTTTATTTTTAATTATATTTAAATTAATAGGTCGGGACACGATATCCATGTTAAAAATCCATAATTTCTTCATCCGACGTCCGATTTCGTCAGACTTTTTATCGTTATACTCCTATTGTCGGGCTCTCCAACTTTAGTTTAGGTTGTGTCGGCTAAAGATCGCTCGATCTCTATTTCGAGTTTTTAGCTGTCTACTGCTAGGTTAGAAACTTCAAAAAAAAATCATAACTTCCTCATACGAAGTCAGATTTGGGCGTTCTTTTTATGCATGATCATGGTTTAACATAATCTATGACTTTCGTTTAGATACCTAAGGCTAAAAATTATTGTATCGAAATTCCGCGTTTTTCGCTTAATCGGTGTTGCCTGGTTTTGCCGAGAATCTTTGGTTGGTCATAACTTCTCCGTTATAACTCGGATTTTAGTGTTCTTTATATGTACGAAAACCTTGATACGATTCCTACCACTTTATTTAACCCAAATACGATTTTAGGAAAGTTAAATTTTGGCTTAAGTTTGACTGGTGTTTCGTTATATTGACTCAAAATGCTGGGTTGCCACAGATGAGGATCTGGATCAGGAGAGGGCAGACAGGGGACGCTGACAGTGCCCGAGACTATCGGCCAAATGAGGCCAGATGAGATGGATGACGGGATCTGAGAGATCCTGCACGATGAGGTTGTTGCATTGTTCCGGGCCGAATTGCCGGAAATGTTCGGGTCGATTAAGACCGCCATGGTGGAGTATTTTGATGAGCGTTACGTAGCCCTTGCAGAGACAGTCGCCGCAGCAGCTGCATCGGCTGTATCTGCGGCAGGGGGAGGAGTTGGTAGGGGTTTTCAGTACAAGGACTTCGATAACACGAAGTCCCCTACTTTCGATGGGACGCAGGATCCCATCAAGGCTATGAGGTGGATTTCAGATGTGGAGGGGTGTTTCTTAACCTGCTCGTGTCCTACTGACTAGAAGGTCAAGTGTGCTCTAAACCTGCTTAGGTCCGGGGCCAAGGACTAGTGGATACTTGCGATTGGATCATACACTAATGATAAGAGAGCTTCTGTTACTTGAGAGCAGTTCAGGGATATGTTCTGCGCCCGTTACATTCCACGGGTTGAGCGGGAACGTTTGGCACGGGAGTTTTTGAGTTTGAGACAGGATGGGGAGTCGGTGACGGAGATCACCCATATGTTCACTGAGCGGGCGATGTTCTGCCCAGAGTTTGCTTCCGAGCAGTCTCAGATGACCCGTTATCTGAGTATGCTCAAGACTAATATCTGACAGTTTGTATCTACCCAGTGATGTGATACTCTTTTGGAGTTGCAGGAGGCCGCCAGACGGCGGGAGTTAGACATTGAGCTGCAGCTGAGGGAGCAGCAGCTGGCCCTGGCACAGTCGCAGCCGGCGCCGAAGCGGTCTAAGACCGCTGATACTAGGACTGGGGGTCAGCAGGGCCGCACTTGTGGGAAGTCTGGCAAGGGTCATTCTGGTGTATGTAGGGTTGGTAGTGGGTGCCACAAGTGTGGCAAGGAGGGGCATTACGCGAAGGATTGTCGCCAGACCGCCCCAGTTCAGGGTGTGAGGTTATGTTACCATTGTGATTAGATTGGCCACATGAAGGCCAACTGTCCACTACTTGCCGCCAAACCGGTGCAGGCTATAACACCGGCTACTTTGAGGACCACAGATGGGAGACAAGTTAGGGCAGAGCCTCCGAAGGCTCAGGGTCGTGCTTTCCAGCTTAAGGTAGAGGAGGCCAAAGCAGCACTAGATGTGGTTGCTGGTATGTTTCTATCCTCATCTCGTTTTCTTTATCTGTTGTACATGTAATTAGGTACGTTTTTAGTGAACTCTTTGCCTACTTTGGTCTTATTTGACTCGGGGGCGAGTTGTTACTTCGTATCTCAGTCTTTTAGTAAGGAGTTCAGTGCGCCAGTGGGCGAGTTAGAGTGTCCCTTGCGAGTGTCTATCGCCAACGAACACGGGGGTTCTGCTTCTTTGGTTTATCGAGTGTGTGACTTGGAGATTTTTGGGGTGTCTTTTCCGATAGATTTGATTCTGATCCCCATGGGGGAGGTGTGCATGCTTGTGGGCATGGATTGGCTCAGTCGGTTCGGTGCTATGATTGATTGCGAAGGCCAGCGAGTGGTGGTTCGAACCCCTAGTGGGGGAGAACTGGCTGTATATGGTGAGGGAACCATAGTAGGATCAGGGTTTTGTTTAGTTGCCAGGTCTCGGCAGTACATTCAGCATGGGTGTATGGGTTATCTAGCGTATGTGGTAGATACGCGAGTCAGGGACTAGATTTCGGTTTCCGACGTACCAGTGGTCAGGGAGTTTGCAGATGTGTTTCCAAAGGAGTTGGCAGGGATGTCGAGTTCAGGATCGACCTGGTGCTAAGTGCGGCCTCTATCGCTAAGGCGCCGTACCGATTGGCGCCACTAGAGATGCAGGAGCTATCGTCGCAGCTACAGGAACTGTTGGGCAAGCAGTTCATTCGACCCAGCAACTCTCCATGGGGAGTGCCGATTCTTTTTGTCTGGAAGAAGGACGGTTCGCACCGGATGTGCATTGATTACCGAGAGTTGAACAGGTTAACGGTGAAGAACCGTTACCCACTCCCGAGGATATACAACCTATTCGATCAGTTGCAGGGCACATCTTGGTTTTCCAAGATAGATTTGATGTCTGGGTATCATCAGGTTAGGGTCAGAGAGGAGGATATGGAAAAGACCGTGTTCCGAACTTGTTATGGACATTACGAGTTCGTGGTGATGCCGTTTGGGCTCACCAACGCGCCAGCAGTATTTATGGACCCAATGAATCGGGTCTGCAAACCGATGCTTGATCACTCGGTCATAGTGTTTATAGATGATATCTTGGTGTATTCCAAGACCCGAGAACAGCATGAGGAGCATCTGCGAGAGTTATTAGGAGTCCTGAAACGAGAACGGCTGTACGCCAAGTTCTTGAAGTGCGAGTTTTGGTTGCGAGAGTTCCAGTTCCTTGTACATCTCATTAACCAGGAGGGGATTTTGGTCGATCCGGCCAAAATCGAGGCGGTTATGCAGTGGGAGATCCCGAAATCTCCCTTAGATATTAGGAGTTTTCTAGGGTTGGCAGGATACTTCTGGAGATTCATACGGGATTTCTCCAAGATTGCAGTACCCCTCACTCGTCTGACGGGGAAATGGGTGGATTTTCGATGGGGCCCCGAGCAGCAGAGGGCGTTTGAGACCCTCCATCAGCGTTTGTGTGAGGCACCAGTCTTGACACTCCCGGAGGGAGTTGAGGATTTTGTGGTGTTCTGTGATGCATCCATCACAGGTTTAAGGGCGGTCCTCATGCAGAGAGGACGAGTGATAGCCTACGCATCGCGGCAGCTGAAGCCGCATGAGATGAGATACCCTACGCATGACTTGGAGCTGGGGGCGGTAGTGTTCGCCCTCAAGATATGGATACATTACCTTTATGGGGTCCGCTGTACCATTTACACGGATCACAAGAGTTTGAGACATATCATGGATCAACCGAACCTGGACATGAGGCAGCGCAGGTGGCTGGATGTAGTCAAGGACTACGATTGTGAGATCATTTACCACCCTGGTAAAGAGAATGTGGTTGCGGATGCTTTGAGCCGCAGGTCGGCTGGGTCTTCCACCCCCGTAGTATGTATGAGGATAGCAGTGGATTCTTCGCTTGAGAGTTTGATCAGAGATGCCCAGGTAGAGGGCATACGACCGGAGAATTGGAAACTAGAGAGGATCAAGGGTGAGAATACCTGGTTCGTGCAGGATAGTTGGGGACTATTGACCAGATGTGGTAGGGTTTAGGTTTCGATGTCTGGTGGGGTTAGGCAGACGGTTATGGAGGAGGCTCATAAGTCTCACTTCTCTATTCACCCGGGGGCCACCAAGATGTACCTGGATTTGAGTTTGAGCTACTGGTGGCTTTGTATGAAGCGCGAGATTGCTTAGTACGTCGAGAGGTGCTTGACCTGTAGGATGGTCAAGGCCGAGCATCAGAGGCCGCATGGCAAGCTGCAGCCCCTGGAGATTCCCATGTGGAAATGGGAACAGATCACGAAGGACTTTATCACAAAGCTGTCAAGGACGGCGAAGGGGTTTGATGTCATTTGTGTCATCGTGGATCGATTGACCAAGAGTGCCCATTTCTTAGCCATACGGGAGAGTTCGTCGGCCGAGAAGTTGGCCGAAGTGTACGTTCGCGAGATCGTGTCTCGCCATGGGATTCCCGTTTCCATTGTCTCTGATTGGGATGTCAGGTTTACCTCCCGCTTCTGGAAAAAATTTCATGAGGAGCTGGGAACGCAATTGTGTTAGATTAGTGTCTAAGTCCATAACTATTTTGGTATGTACTTGACCCGATGGTGCATGGTCATTTTGGGTTGCCTTCACCAAAGCAACTTGATAGGGTGAATTATGGAGAGAAAAGAATAATTATGATTTATTAATATATTATGAGAATAATATATTAAAGGAGAAATCATATTGTTTACTTAATATTAGTCAAGAATTAATTGATAATTAATTTTGTGGCTAAAAGAGATTAATTAAGCTTAAGGGACTGGAACTGTAATTATAAGATAATTGCATTTGGGCTATGGATCACCTTGGGATAATAGGTTGGACAAATTCTATGGGGAAACCCATTAGAAATCGTCCAAGGGATATTCTAAAAGGGTCCATGGGCTGCTTAGGGCTTAAGCAGTCAGATTAGGGTTTCCTAGTTGAAAACCCTAATAGTCTACATGTATATATAGTACCCTTACGCCCCAAAAACGTGGCTAAGAGTTCCACTAGGGTTTATGGACGTTTTGGGCAGCCTCCTCTCTCCTTATTCTTCATCCTCTTGCTCTTGGTGTTTGTGAGCCATTAGAGGAGTGACAATTATGACTCTAAGCTTTCTAAAGTCATTACAAGGAGGATTTGAGATTGTTATTGCTACATAACAATCAAAGGTAATTCTCTAAACCCTAATTTCAGTTTATAATATGTTAGATCTAAGATTGTAAGTCTTGGATACATTGCATGTACAATAGAGAAACCTAGATCCAAGCATTAGGGTTTGCATGAGCACATAGGATGTTCTTATGGCCAAAACCCATCAGTGGTATTAGATCCTTGATTGGTTTCTGTTGTATGTGATGTTATGTTGAATTATTAACTGAAAATTGAATTCCGGCCTTCTGTTTGAACTGACTCGGCGAGTCTGCCCTACTCGGCGAGTCGGAGCGTCAGATAGAGGGAATTTCAGATTTTATTGCTGTTTTGCTTAAGGATAATTACCATATTCGTTTTAAACTTATAAAATACAATTTTTAATGTTTCTAAAAGATTATCCTTGCCAAAACACAAGATAATTACCAATTGATTAGATAATAACTTCCTTATATGATTAAAGATTGATTATTTGTATTAATTGGGTAACTTATCTTGCAAGAAATTGAAATTAGGTCAAATATAGATAATGACAAAATTAATTGTTTAATTTCTATTATTTGTTATTTGATCCTTGTGTTGTGAAAAAGTTTCATTTGTCCCCATGTAAGTTTTATGGTTTACATTTGAACTTAAAGGTTTTGTTTTGAAATTTAAATAGTTGAAACCCTAATGTTTTGAAATGTTTCAAAACTTTCCCTCAAGTTTTGGAATTTAAAAGTTGATTAGAAGTGTAATTTAGAAATGTTAAATTCTAAAACCCTAGTATTGTCTTGAAAAGTTCAAATCACACCCTTATGGTTTTATTAATTAATTAAAGTGTATAATTAAGAGAGATTTAATAAATCCATAAAGTTTTGGTTTACAATTTAATTAAATTAAAAGTATAATTATTAAATTTGATCACCTAGTATTTTAAAAGTGTAAAATACACCCTATACCATATATAACATTAAAAGTCTAGTATTATATATGTATGAGTAAAGTGTCAGTCTTACCGTTAGTAGGCCTCATTCACGAAGCTGGTCTATAAGGGGTGTTTAAGGAAATTGCCTATAAAATGGCGATTGAATGGGTATCCACTCTTACCCACCGCACTACTAGTGAAGGGTCGTTAGCTGAACCGGTAGGATAGGACAGAAAGCTTCCATTATAAGTATAATGAAGTACAAAAGTAACTAAAATGCTTTTACAAATTCCCAATCTTAGTTACTTTAGGCAAAAGTGAATTGATGCAATTCCATGAAATTACACTTTGTGCCCTTACGAAGACGTTAGTGGAGCGTGTGTGGTTAACCGGCACACTAAATGGTTCTAAGCAAAGGTAGCAAAGGGTGACTCAATGTTTATCATAGCTCGGTGGAGTGTGTGTGGTTAACTGGCACATCGAATAGGTGACTGTAACATGTGGGGGCACCATGTAAGTTTGCATGGTTATTCACACCCGCTTTGTGATGCTCGGTATCCCAGTCACAAACTAGAGGGGCATATCGAGATTTAAACATGCCATTGAAAAGTTCAATGAATCTCAAAAGATCTAGGAATTTTCAATAGATTTAAAACTTAAATTTCTTTTTCGTTTTTCATGGTGGAAATTAGTGAATCGTCATTCACTTACCTTCAAATATTCTACAACTAGATTACAGCATTCGTTTTCTAGGTTGTAGAGAATTGTGTTGGGTCCTAGCCTTAATATCTCATTTGGGTGATTTATTAAGGACTCAATCAATCAACTAACTTGAATTTAATTTTTCTCCCGTTTTGTAGATGTCAAAGTATGACAACTATGGTCTTCCCAAATCCCGTGGAACAAGCTTTTCACATGAAGATGATATTCCACGATTCAATCGAGGAACACGAGATCATGCTTCATTTCCTCCACCTCCTCCCATCATTCTCCCTAACCCACAAGTTCAAAAGATTGAAAAGTTCAAACTCACTCAAGCCCTTCTGGAAAGAAAACATGTAGAAGGAAAGTCAGTGTGTGCACACGTCCTAGAGATGAAGTCACACATTGATAGGTTAAGAATGTTAGGATCTGTTGTCTTTGAGGAGCTGGCTGTTGACTGGGTTCTTCAGTTACTTCCTAACGCCTATAGTGAGTTCGTAAGAGAGTACTATATGATGAACCACGATGTAACCCTCATCGATCTCACCTATATGCTTATTGCTGCTGAATCAGCAATGATTTGACGCACTAGAAAAGCAAAGTTGATTGGTGGATCTGCCTTCCAGACCTCTATGGATATAGGCAATGGCAACGAAAGGCATTCCATGATCGAAAAGTTTGATCATAAGAGAAAGGAAAAGTCAGAAGTAGTTCCGTGTGCTGTTCCAAAAGAGTCAATTTGCTTTTATTGCCAAGAGAAGGGGCATTGGAGACGAAGTTGCCCTATTTACCTAAGAGATCTAAGAGATGGGAGAGTCAAAACGTATGGCTCTACTTTAGGTAAAATCCATTAACTAACTCTTTTAAGTTTCTATTCTAGATTCTTGATAGATGATGTGATAAGATTACATTTCGATGTTTTGTAGGATCGAAGAAAAGAGAGGAAGCTTAAGGGAAGAAGTGAGCGGAATCTAATTGTGAAGAAATGGATTTCGATCGCATTGCTTGAAGATTAGATTCTTAAGCTACTAATTGGAGTTAGAATAGATTGCTTAAGAATATGTAACAACATAGTTTTTCAGTTGAATTGCATTGTAAGGACAAATTTTCCCGCAATTAAATAAATTTTGATTTTATATTATTTATTTATCCTTGCAATGGTGTGTATGAAAAATTGATATTTATAAGTTTCTATTATTAGCAATAATGGATTTGATTCTTAATTATGTTATTTGTGGAAAGGTCAAGAATTTACCAAATAGGGAAAGTTTCTCATCGCCCAAGTTTCAATTGGATAGAAACTTGGAATCATACAACTTGGTTGCATGATGAATCAGAAATTTCATATTTGGAAATTAGACTAATTCATTGACAAAGTGTCAAGTGAAGGACTAGGAGATCGAGTACACAAGGTTGTGTGTTGATCAAGTCCACCACAAGAGTAACAAAGATATTCGTCATGATTTACTAAGGTTAAGTAAATATGATTATACTTATGAGATTAAGTGTAATTCTCAGTTGATTGAAAGAGTTTCAATCAATAGCAGAACGAATAAGAAGAATCAAATAGGTAGAAAGATAAAAGTTTCTCTATTCTAAGAAGAAGGGAGGGTACCTTTTATTATGTTTTATGATAGGTCTTAATGATTAAGAACCATATCTCAATTGATCCTCTAAGTGAGTCTTAGTGCTTGTATGTCTCAGAAGAGGAATCAAGAATTAAAGAAATGGTTAAATCAAGAAGTCAATCATACTTCGTTCCAAAACAAGTCTTAGAGTTAAGATTGTGACATTGAGTGACAAGTCTTAAGAATGTTTATAACATTCATCAAATGTGGAATTTGAAAAAGCTTTCTTGTTTTTTGAAATTGGAAAGTTGTGATGTCTTGGATAAGACGAAGACCAACTAGAACCAATTTTGTGAAGTGTTTTGTCTTGATAAAAGCTACACTAACTCTTGAATATTTGTTTGTCAAGAAATGTTTGTTGACAAGAGAATCTTATATGTCAAGGAGTCAGTGGGAGTCTTAATGGTCTTGAAAGATTTCAAGAACTAATCAAGAATAAATCTTATCAATCATCACTAGCACACGACTTGAGGTTTACATCGTATCATGTTGACACTATCTTGTTTATGTGCCGTTCCAATTGAGTTAATTATGCATGTGAGTTCTATGAGTTCTCATTTGAATGCATAAAAGGCAAGGACCTTGATCAATGAAAAGTACATTGATAAGAAAGGATGAGCTGCTTAACTAATTGGAAGACATGGTGGGCACTCGTGTTACCATAAGGCAAGAAATCAAGATTAAGAAAGTTCGGTCCATATGAGTTTGGATTTGTCGCAAACTTTGGTTTTGGGAAAATTCGCATGGATAGGAACACATACACCATTAAAATCTAAGTGTCATAAGATTCCCTCCTTCATGAAAATTTCTGGGAAGAAATGCTTTCACTAAGAGAGATTTTAAAAAGATAGTGATTGTGAAATTGTATTCTCGAATTCGATTATGGTTACGGTATCCCTTTCCATAATTCGAATTGTGAGATTTGGCAATTAGTCTGAATTGTTTAGACACACATATGAGCTATCTAAGGCAAAGGTGTATAAGTTTAAGAAGCTTAGATAAAGGATTATCATGTCAAAGCTAGTGGGAGCATAAGTGTTATTCTTATTTGATAATAATCATCATGATAGTGGGAGCATAAATTTTGTGCTTGTATGATTATTAAAACAAGTATTGCATATTAATTATAGAAAACAAGAGTTATACTTTACAAAGTCGTAAGGGTTGAATAGTTGTTTTGCTATTATTAAGGGAGAGAATATTATGCTTCATTTCAAATCTAAAGGCTTAGGTTGTGGAATGTTAATAAATTTAGTCAAGGATACATAGTGTTATGGCATTGTTCGAATTGTGAGAACGTGGCACATTAAATATTATGGCAGAAGATTGATAAAGTATCATATCTTTATGTAAGACATTATGCATCGTATCCCATACGCTTCGGGTATAGGATTGATTGCTAGTGCTATTATATTTGACCATTCTAAAATTTTCCAAATGTCTAGCACATTTAGAGGGAAGGACTAGAATCGATTTTGACTAAAATAATTAAACAACTATCAAAGGACGATCCAAAGCTCGCTGAGGATTGGTCGCTTGTGAGTAGTTGGAAGTATGGTATTGGATGGACCATATCGACATTATTATGAATAGATAAGATTCTATTAAGAATAAGTTGTCGTATGGCAAAATATGGAAATGTTTCTATATTGGGAGTTGGATATTGAGAATCTATGTATAGATTAGAAACTTTTATGCAAGAAGGATGTTCAAAGGAATGTACTTTGAATGAGAGACATCATATTTATAGAATTGCTTCTGATAGAGAATGGCCAAGTCTTGATATTTTGAGCTATGAATTTACGAAAGGATCATTGCATAAAATGTTAGAATCTAGCATATTCTATAAGTGAAAAGAATTTGATATTCTCATACTTATGATAAGGATTGGGAGTTGTGAAATGAGTATGATTGGAAATGTGTTCATTTGATCTATTCACAAAGTAAGGACCGTAGGTAAACATTGTGTGCATGCTAAGTGCATGGGACAATTGTTGTTATAATTCAAGTAAGAAGTTGATTACTCGAAACAACAAATAATGAGTAATCAATATGGTGATAAAATAAAATGTTTTATTTATACCTAGAGTTTGGGGCCATATGAGATTAGTATTATTCTTGTGTTTCACTTTGCATGTTTTGACTTCCTGAATAATTAAATTGATTCAGAACAATCAAATTATTTGAACGGACCACAGTCGTTCATATGTTGGAAGTAGGTATGAATGAATACTGTCGTGAATTGGTGTGTGGATTGTCTAAAGTGTATTAGACATAAGAAAATGTTTGCTGCAACATTCATGAGTGCTTATGAATATGATTTGAGCATTGGATTAAACCCACGCTCACTTGGATCACTTCATGGATTTTATCACGAGTGATTGGTGAGACGATAACATCTTATATTCTTGAAACCGAGATGTGTGAGTTGTATCTTGCGAGTTGGTTACACATTGATAATATGTAAACGCACCAGTAACTTGGTGTCATAAACATATTGTTGTGTGTGATTCGGTGAGAGAGTACAAGCAAGCATTGAATCAAAGTTTATCTGTTCCTTTTATCCAAAGTAGGATGAAAGCGATATCTTTGGGCCCCTCGATGATTTAGTGATGGCACCCTAAGTGCTTGGCCAAGCCGGGACTAATTTGATGTGTTCAATTGTAGTCTGTTGTCAGTCGTCGTAAATCGGAAATCAAGAAACAATACATAGACATAGAGAATGATTTAAATCCATGTCTCAGTCTATACGATATCTAGAATGGAGGAATATATGATCCCTTATCTAAAGGACACGCTTTTGATAGGATCAGAGTTGACGATGACTTTTGAAAGCTACCATTGCAGATCCGGATCTGAAGTCATACGCAGAATAGTTATTAGACTTATCCATGTGGGAGACTATTGGATTAGTGTCTAAGTCCATAACTATTTTGGTATGTACTTGACCCGATGGTGCATGGTCCTTTTGGGTTGCCTTCACCAAAGCAACTTGATAGGATGAATTATGGAGAGAACAAAATAATCATGATTTATTAATATATTATGAGAATAATATATTAAAGGAGAAATCATATTTTTTAATTAATATTATTCAAGAATTAATTGATAATTAATTTTGTAGCTAACAGAAGTTAATTAAACTTAAGGGACTGGAACTGTAATTATAAGATAATTGCATTTGGGCTATGGATCACCTTGGGATAATAGGTTGGACGAATTCTATGGGGAAACCCATTAGAAATCGTCCATGGGATATTCTAAAAGGGTGCATGGGATGCTCAGGGCTTAAGCAGTCAGATTAGGGTTTCCTAGTTGAAAACCCTAATAGTCTATATGTATATATATATATATATATATATATATATATATATATAGTACCCTTAAGCCCCAAAAACGTGGCTAAGAGTTCCACTAGGGTTTCTGGATGTTTTGGGCAGCCTCCTCTCTCCTTATTCTTCATCCTCTTGCTCTTGGTGTTTGTGAGCCATTAGAGGAGTGACAATTGTGACTCTAAGCTTTCTAAAGTCATTACAAGGAGGATTTGAGATTGTTATTGCTACATAACAATCAAAGGTAATTTTCTAAACACTAATTTCAGTTTATAATATGTTAGATCTAAGATTATAAGTCTTGGATACATTGCATGTACAATAGAGAAACCTAGATCCAAGCATTAGGGTTTGCATGAGCATATAGGATGTTCTTATGGCCAAAACCCATCAAATTGCACTTCATCATAGCATTCCACCCGCAGACAGACGGCCATAGCGAGCAGACTATTCAGACCCTCGAGGATATGTTGAGGGTGTGTGTCATTGACTTCGGTGGGAGTTGGGATTCTCACCTAACGCTTGCGGAGTTCGCCTACAACAACAACTATCATTATAGTCTTGGCGCCCCACCATTCGAGCTGTTGTACGGGCGGAGGTGCTGCAGCCCAGTTTGTTGGGGTGAGGTTGGTCACAGGGTGATGGGTCGGATGGAGGTGGTCTTGCAGACTACCGAGAAGATTCAGCAGATCAGGCGGCGACTGCAGACCGCTCAGAGTCGGCAGAAAAGTTATGCCGATAGACGCCAATCTGAGTTGGAATTTCAGGTGGGTGACATGGTACTTCCGAAGGTCTCGCACTGGAAGGGTGTGATCCGCTTTAGAAAGAGGGGAAAATTAGGCCCTCAGGGTCATTGCCAGGGTTGGCAAAGTGGCTTATAGGCTTGAGCTTCCAGAGGAGCTTAGCCGGATTCACAGCACGTTCCATGTCTCGCAGTTACGGAAGTGCATCATGGACCAGGAGGCGGTTGTATCACTGGATGATATTCAGGTCGATGAGCGCCTGAACTACGTGGAAAGGCCTGTGGCCATCTTGGAGAGGAAGAAGAAGATTTTGTGGAACAAGGAAATACTATTGGTGAAGGTGCATTGGGAGCATCGAAGGGGATCCGAGTGGACATGGAGCCAGAGGCAGAGATGCGCGAGCACTACCCAGCGTTGTTTGTTCCAGAGGACTTCGAGGGCAAAGTCTAGTTCAAATGGGGGAGAATTGTAACGCACCGATTCTCAGGTATTGATTTAAGTAAGAACTTCTTTGGTTTTAAGTCCTACTCGACGAGTTAAGGGTGCCCTACTCGTCGAGTAGCAGCGAGGTGGGATCGTACATTTAGTGACCTACTCGCCGAGTCTATAAGGGGACTCGACGAGTAGGAGTTGGCAAATGAAACCCTAAATTTTGGGGTATTTCACCCTATTTAAAGGATCATTGGCCATCCCCCAGCCTCCCCTTCACTGCTTCTTGCCCCTCTAAAACCCTAATCATGTGTGAGCTCATTTTGTGCATTCTTAAGCTTATAGGAGGATTTTCTTGGAGAGAAGAGCTTGGAGATCAAGCATTCAGAAGCAAGGAGCTTGAAGGACCTGAGATCTATTGTAGTTAGCATCTTCTAGAAGGTATAAATCATTACCCTAACCTCATTCATTCTAGATCCCCTCTTTGGACAAATTCTAGGGTTTTCATAGTGTGATTGGAAGCTATTCTTCCATGCAACCTCAGATCTGAAGTTGTAACTTCCGAACTAAGCTCCTTTGGGCTTCTTAGTACATAAAGTTTCCAGCTTATGCAAGAATGAGACTCTCCCAAGGTGTAAAGCTCCATTGGAAGCATAGATTGGTCATTTAGGGCCTTTAGAACCTTGCATGCACGTAAAGTTTGCAACTTTACGTGATAAGCATGCGCTAGAAGCTTGGACCTGTGATCTGAAGCCGCTGCATGGCTCAAAACAAGTTTGTATGGAAAAAGGATTGAATGGACTCGACGAGTCGTAAGGTTGACTCGTCGAGTCACATGAAGATGGCCGAGAACTCGACGAGTTGGATGAACAACTCGGCGAGTCCGATGACGATTGGCATAAGACTTGACGAGTTGAAGAACAACTCGGCGAGTCGGATGAGTTTTCTCCAGGATATATATGCGTGTGTGATGTGCACAAAAGTACCCACTAATTTTAATATTTATAACCTAACAAACTTAGACTATCTATGCACTTATAGGCAGTGTACCTAGTCAGATTACAGTATAGCTTAGGTAAGTCGGGTGTCGATCACAGGGAACGGTGGATTAATTTAATATATTTGATTATAGGTTACAGGTTACACGAAAATAATAAAATGGTTTAATAAATCAATTAACAACTCTCGATAAACTAACAGGAAAGCACATCTCTTCAGGTACTTGGGTTTAGATAAATTACACCTTAAAACATAGACAATTGCATACACAAATTCATTTATTCATTGTTCACCGATTCCTAAAATGATTAGATTCGCGTTCACTATAACTAATCCTTTAGCAAACAAGTCAATTCAAACAATGATCAGTTGATTAAACTAACATGCTTCCTAGTGTTCAGTTCGTATCAAGCAAGACTTGTAAATATAGTTAATCAATGTAGCCATTTAATCAACCTCTTGTTGATGGTCATCAAACAAGGCTCACACATTAACTTACTTATTCTCAAGTTAATCCTAGTTT
This sequence comes from Lactuca sativa, assembly GCF_002870075.4. Classification (NCBI taxonomy): domain Eukaryota; kingdom Viridiplantae; phylum Streptophyta; class Magnoliopsida; order Asterales; family Asteraceae; genus Lactuca; species Lactuca sativa. Next base: position 62,871,443 of record NC_056631.2, on the reverse strand, counting down.
CACATTCGTTATTTCTAGTCTTATAATCTCGATGGTCATCAAAAATCATAAGAGACAAGCAAATCAAGCAAATGTTCAAGCAACTCAATTCTCTTAACAATTAACAGAAAATAATCATCATTAACACATGAGGATCTTTAAACAAGCTTGGCAAGATAAATTAAACACAAATAAACTATTTAATATAGCAATTGGTCTAATAATCAAAGCTTCATTCAATTATAAACACAAAGTAAAAGGTTTTTACACCTAAATCAGAAACTAAATACAGAAAAATACCACAATAGAATGCTAAACATGGTCACGTCAGCAAACCATATGATAATCAACATGTATCCGCTCTCCAATCCTTCCGATCTCCGCTCCCGTTAGCTTAACGGCCTTCCGGCCGCCTTCTAGACCCTCAAAACGGCTTAACAGAAGTTAATTATCGACTAAATTAGGTTAGAAGTCGAATTCCCCTCTCTGGTTAGCTATAAATCGACATTTATAATCTTTATGACCGACCTAAGTACGTTGGGCGTACTTAGAATTACGCAGCGCGTACTCAAGATAATCACGCGATCAAGTATATCTGTTGCAAGCAGGTACGCGGGGCGTAACCTTAAGGTACGCGGGGCGTAACCGCTACCTCAGCACCATTTTGTTTCTTTTAGCTTCTAAACCCGGTTTCCGCTTCAGTCTTTTCTTTTATGCTTTATTGGCAACGAATAGCTGCAAAACATAATTCAAAGCATTATGAGTACTTTTTAGTTCTAAAATAGAATAAATAAGGCCAAAATATTAAGATAAAGTGCATAAAAATATATATAAAAATACACATATCAAAATACCCCACACTTAGCCTTTGCTTGCCCCCAAGCAAATTTACTTTTATTTTACCAATATCGCACTAAACAATCCATTTAAAACTCAGCCATTATGCCAAGACCTCAACGCGTACATTTGTGTCTAATATTTTCCTAAAGTACCCCCCCATATTTTAAATACTCACAATCTTCATAAACACTCGCCCACTTTTTCCGAACAATGCTCATTTTATGCAACCCTCCGAATCCATCCGCAGAAAACCTCCTAACCTCAAGGTATTTTTAGTTGAGCAACCTAAGCATACATATTCTAGAATTACAATTTATGATACCACTATGGAGCTTTATTTGAATTCTTCATTTCTTTGGCAATTTGATCTTTGATTTCTTTGAATTCAACACCTTATTTGAATTGATTTCTGGTATCTTCAACTTTTTGAATTTCTTCAGAATTTTGATCTTTTGATCTTTACTTTATTTGCTCCAAAATTCTTCAAACTTTTTTCGTAATTTTTCTTTTCTCTCTTTTTTTAACATGTAACTCACTTTTTTTTCACTCAAATCCCTACATGCTTAAGCAGAGGCGCTCAACCTCAACCTTTATTGGTTAATGATAATAATTTTCCTGGATACATTTCAGGTTTAGGCTGCTAAACCTATTGCATTCCTCAAACCAAGCGGGGTTGTGTTTTTGTTCCATGATTTCACTAAAATAAGGGAGGCCACAAATGCACTATAACGTATATTGGCTAAACTAAACATTTGAGTTCTTATCGGATCATTTCATACAATATTAGCAAAATTTAAATTATCACTAGATTTTTCTAAATTAAACTATTATTTCAAGTTTTAAAATTTTTAAATTTTCCAAATTCTAGCAATTTCATTTTTTTTCTCTTAATTTTAATTTACTTTTACCGATCCCCTACCCCACACTTATTTCATACAATGCCCTCATTGTACGCTAAAACAAATTAAGAACATAAAAAGGGAGAAAAAGGAACAGACTCCCCTGGGTAGTTGTGGCGAGATCGAATGGGGCTGCTACAAGTTGCTTCAAATATCGCCGAAAGACTGAAAACTGGAACTGCTGCCTCTGAATTTGCCGAAAAATAAAATCAAGACCGCCATCTTCAAAAATGTGGTGCAAAATATTGCAAATAAATGCAAAGTATAGTAACCATGACGTGGGAAAGTGTCGACCACGTCGTCTCGTCGAGAATGACATCCTCTACTCGCGATGAAAAATCCCCCATAACATAGGAAAGTGTCAACCATGTCGTGGCAGCCGGGACGATACTTCTTCCTCGCGTCGAAATAAAATTCTATAGTATGGGAACTGCTCATCCATATTATAAGAGTCATTTCATCGTAATAATGCCAATCTTCAAAACGATCGCTCATGAAATAAATATGCACCCCACACTTATGACAAATCGTGAGTCTCGACTATAATCTTCAACTCTCATACCGCTCTCTCTAGCAACAGTCGGACCTAGCTGCTGAACTTACTGCCAGCTTCCTAAGGGCGAAAAATTCTGCAGAAATCTAAACAACCAAAGAGCATCAGCATGGAAAACGAACTAAATCAAAGTTTAATTACATACCAAATACTAAAAACTAAACTAAACTAAAAATAACACAAAACAAATAAAACAAAATAAAAAAAAGGATCACTCGTCATCTCCATCATCATGTGGCTGTGTCCCAGAAGTACCGGCCCCATCAAATCGTGACTGGAATGGTGGTGGAAAGGGAACCGAATACTGAAACCCCTGATGGCCAAAGAATGCGTTCAACGCATTCCCATACCACCGCTGTTGCATGTCCACATGTGCAACATACTCGCTAAGACGATCAATGCCCTGAGCCAGATAGCGCATATCAATCTCCCGCTCAGGTCCCTGCTGCGCTCCCCGAGGAGCAGGTCGACGCCGCTGGACCCGTCTCGGCTGTGGCTCGGCAGCACCCTCCTCATCTGCCTCATCATCTGCTCGAACTCTCAAAACACCATCACCTCGCCGCTCTAATACGCGCATCGACTCCAATAGCTGAAGACTCATCGGCCTCATGTCGTGAAACACCATCGATCTCGTGATCTCACGTGTCATCAACTGGTATGATCGAGCTAACCGTGTGATAAAATGCCCTCCGCATATCGGGCTATCTCCCCGAAGTCCCCTGGCCCTCCGTCCCAAGTATGCAGCTAAAGCAACTGGAAGGTTCAGGTGCCTCCCTGGAGTAACTAGTGCCCATAGGAAATACAAGTCCGTTGAAGGCACTCTCTCACTATTCTTGTGATGCGTGAGAGACATAGAAATCAACCGGTGCAACATTCGGTATGTAGTGGACCGAATCATCCCCCCTCGAGCGGTAGATGGTGTATAAACTCCTCCCGTAATCTCGGCCCAAAATGTGTTCTCATTATAGTCCGCCGGCCGTTCCGTGAGACAGTCAGCAAGGAATGCCAGGAAGTGGACACTCCTTGTCTCGTCGGCTGTGTAAATACCAACCCGAGTAGCTAGCTCTATCACGCTGCATTCCCGGCTCACTCCTCCCAGTCTGAAAGCAAAGGCTGTCCTGTCATCGAGTGCCTTCCTAGGATCATAGGAAACTGTAGCGTAGAACTCCAGCAAAAACTCCCGATACACAGGCTCCTGGATCCTGAACAAACGCGCCCATCCCTGACACACAAACAATTCCACACCACTCGCGTCCGAGTGTGTATATTGCAAAAATTCCTGGATCAATGCAGCAAGTCCGGTCCTGGTAGCCAATTCCCAATCAAATGAGGGTGCAATATCAATTTCCTTTGTGAGAAGCAAGCTCAAGTTGGTGACATAACGCGCCCGGGTAGCATCGTTCAGCGTTTGCGGAAATTGTAAAAAGCGATGATCGGTCACATCCTCGGGAGGGTTGGTTCTTTGTGTCCTTCGAGCCATAATCTGGTCGCCGTGTTACGCGGGGCGTAACTCAAGAGTACGCGGGGCGTACCTCAACCCCCTGAAATGTTCATTCGCGATCTGGGGCATATTACGCAAGGCGTAAGTAAACTTACGCGGGGCGTAATTAATTTTAATTGAATTTCCTTTTCTTTTTTTAATCATTTCATCTAGGAACTTAAAACTTATTTAATTTTTTTCCTTTTTTAATTTCTTAAGCTAATGATGACTTCACGATGAGTGATAAAAAAAATTGAGATGTCATGATCACTTATCTTTGTCAAGATCAAACAACAATGGTTGATCAAAAACCTTTGCATGCAAGAATTGGTTTGCGAAAACACCCACTTTCGGGACCCGTTAGAATATTTCCCTTGTTTTCCTTGCACCTTTAACTAAAAGCGGAACAAGAAGTGATCTAACTAGTCAAGAACAGCAAGAGCTCGGTCTTCCACTTAACCACCACAATACGCCTTGCTATACTACGCCTCATGGATTGAGTAGGACAAATCAACAAAGTAGTAGGCTAAGCAGGTCAAGAATTCCCTAGTCGCTTTCATTCCCGAAACCCATGCCAAAAGTAAAGTCAAGCAATGTGTACAATCCCAAATTCCTGCAACATAAAAACAAGAACCTTCCCGACAAGTGAAATGATATCATCGAAAATCAAACTAAAAATTAAAACTAACTAAAAACTAACTAAAAACAAATAACAAATAATCAAATAAAATAAATTAATGACAAGCCGTCCCCGGCAACGGCGCCAAAAACTTGATGTGCACAAAAGTACCCACTAATTTTAATATTTATAACCTAACAAACTTAGACTATCTATGCACTTATAGGCAGTGTACCTAGTCAGATTACAGTATAGCTTAGGTAAGTCGGGTGTCGATCACAGGGAACGGTGGATTAATTTAATATATTTGATTATAGGTTACAGGTTACACGAAAATAATAAAATGGTTTAATAAATCAATTAACAACTCTCGATAAACTAACAGGAAAGCACATCTCTTCAGGTACTTGGGTTTAGATAAATTACACCTTAAAACATAGACAATTGCATACACAAATTCATTTATTCATTGTTCACCGATTCCTAAAATGATTAGATTCGCGTTCACTATAACTAATCCTTTAGCAAACAAGTCAATTCAAACAATGATCAGTTGATTAAACTAACATGCTTCCTAGTGTTCAGTTCGTATCAAGCAAGACTTGTAAATATAGTTAATCAATGTAGACATTTAATCAACCTCTTGTTGATGGTCATCAAACAAGGCTCACACATTAACTTACTTATTCTCAAGTTAATCCTAGTTTCACATTCGTTATTTCTAGTCTTATAATCTCGATGGTCATCAAAAATCATAAGAGACAAGCAAATCAAGCAGATGTTCAAGCAACTCAATTCTCTTAACAATTAACAAAAAATAATCATCATTAACACATGAGGATCTTTAAACAAGCTTGGCAAGATAAATTAAACACAAATAAACTATTTAATATAGCAATTGGTCTAATAATCAAAGCTTCATTCAATTATAAACACAAAGTAAAAGGTTTTTACACCTAAATCAGAAACTAAATACAGAAAAATACCACAATAGAATGCTAAACATGGTCACGTCAGCAAACCATATGATAATCAACATGTATCCGCTCTCCAATCCTTCCGATCTCCGCTCCCGTTAGCTTAACGGCCTTCCGGCCGCCTTCTAGACCCTCAAAACGGCTTAACAGAAGTTAATTATCGACTAAATTAGGTTAGAAGTCGAATTCCCCTCTCTGGTTAGCTATAAATCGACATTTATAATCTTTATGACCGACCTAAGTACGCTGGGCGTACTTAGAATTACGCAGCGCGTACTCAAGATAATCACGCGATCAAGTATATCTGTTGCAAGCAGGTACGCGGGGCGTAACCTTAAGGTACGCGGGGCGTAACCGCTACCTCAGCACCATTTTGTTTCTTTTAGCTTCTAAACCCGGTTTCCGCTTCAGTCTTTTCTTTTATGCTTTATTGGCAACGAATAGCTGCAAAACATAATTCAAAGCATTATGAGTACTTTTTAGTTCTAAAATAGAATAAATAAGGCCAAAATATTAAGATAAAGTGCATAAAAATATATATAAAAATACACATATCAGTGTGTATCTGTCGAGTTGCAAGGAGGAAACTCGACGGGTGGCCTTAAAGTTTGATCGAGAATCAAAGGAACTCGACGAGTCACCCCGATGACTCGGCGAGTTGGAATGTGCTTCAAGGGACTCGGCGAGTAGCCAAGGGTACTCGGTGAGTTGAGGTCAACATGGACTGTTGACCTTGACTGAGAACTTTGACTTTGACCAAGGGTTAACTAGTTGGTTTATGGAGTACTTTGTAAGGATGAGGACTTATGAGTATTTTCATACTATGGTAACAGGTGGTGGAGTCCTTGGCAAGTGGTCGGAGAGTTAGGATTATCTACCGAGTTGACATCTACGAGGTGAGTTATCCTTGCTATACTAAGGGGTCTAAGGCACCAAGGCCGACCCATTGGATATGTTATCCTAGTAGTGTTACATGTTGAGTATGAGTTTGTGTTGCATGCTAGTGTTATGCCAGTTAGGTAGACCTGTAGGACTACATGCGATGTTATATGATTATTGTATGCTCAGTAGTTATGTTATATGCTATGTGGGTTGGGTTGAGGTTGTACTGCTCCATGCGGTAGCCAACAAAACCTAGAGTATTCCAGATATGAGCTAAGGGATCGGTAGGCATCCCAGACTCATACTGAGGACTCGGAAGCATTCCAGATACAAGCTGAGGGTCTAGTAGGCATTCCAGACTCGTACTGAGGGCTCAGTGGCAATCCAGATGTGAGCTGAGGGCTCGGTAGGCATTCCAGACTCACACTGTGGGCCCAAGGGTATTCCAGTATGTAGAGTTTTGGACCCTTTACGTGCTGTTCTGTTCACTTTGTTATGATATGTTATCGTTGACATGGTTATGTGGGCTGTATGTGTAACGGTATTTTGGGGCTAACTCACTAAGCTTTCGGGCTTACAGTTTCAGTTTATTGCTTCAGGTACATCAGGGGATCGTGGCAAGGCAAAGGCGTGATCGTACAGCTCCTCCTATTGTGTTTATGTTTCTGGGAAAACTCTGATAATTAGTATTTTGAAAACAAAGTTGTAATGTTTTGACGAACTTTACATGTCCTTTAAAAGTTTAAATTGGTTTGAAATTTTGGGTGTTACACATATATCCAATCAAAATGCAATTAAATTTAAAGCAACCCAAATCAAAATCGATCAAATAAGCATATCATCATCACCATAAATCTTCTTGATGCGACAAAATCTCAATCCACCTCCCTATTCAATCAGTTTCATCAAATTTTTCAATAGAAGGTTAATACGGTGATAGAATTTTCTTTTGTTTAAAACAAAAACAAGACTTCAATATAAGTCATGGCCCTACAACTTCCATTCATCTACAAACACCAAATAAAGAATGTTAGAAGTGGGAGTTGCTATAAGGTTTTTTACTCATTTCAATTTTAGAATGTTCAAATTCATTATCAATGCAATTTGTTTTGAGTTTTTAAAAGAAATATATCGCCTTTTAGGCATTAATAGATTCTAACATAAGAACATGTAAGTTTTAAAAAAATCATTATATATATTAATGATTTTGTTGAGTATTTAAGACATTGAAACTGATTTGGCATTTCAGTTAATTACTGAAGACTTTTTAGGGTTGTGTATTTTTGGTAAATGTCACACCCCAAAACCGAAACGGCGGAAACGTTCGGGGGTGGAGGACGTCATGTTTAGTATCACAAGACATGCATCATATAAATCAAAGTAATAAACAACCATTTCATTATAAAGAAAGTGTTTACAAAGTATGTGGTTCACATATCATAGACTACAAAGTAAATAACAAAAAGACATGAAGCTGTACTGCTCCATCTTCTGAATCCCAGTGCGCGTACCTGTCTACTGGTCTCCTAAGAATACAAGTTATTTTGAAAGCGTAGATCAACATTTAAGCTGGTGAGTTCACAAGATTTTAGTGATGTAAGAAGTTGTAAGAATGTTGTAGTAAGTTGTAAGTTCTGTTTAGAAAAGTTCGCATGTTCCTCCATAAAATCCTATATTTCCTGCTTTGATGTAAGATAAGTAAAAATAACTCTACAATCCTTTCTATGAGTTCTAAATGGATACAAGTTATATAAAACCCAGAGTAAACAAACAACCGGCTGTGTGTATATGCCCTAAGCCCACAACGAAACAAGGAACTGGAAATGAGGCGAAAGGCACACGGCCCATTGTTTGTTAGATCCTCGTTGTATCTAACCCTGGTGTATTCACTTGGTACTCACGGAGTTAACTGTAATAGTTCCTTTATATTTGATGAAAAGATTCTTTAAGAAAACCCTTATTTCTTTTAGCAAAAATGGTAACCACAGTGGTTCCTTCTATAATCACTCAGTTTATACTAGCTATATATAATCTGATATCAAATAGATAGTTAATTTTGTGAATCCACCCTAAGCCCACAACCAACCAAGGAACAGGAAATGAGGCAGAAAGCACACATCCAACTACCTATCGGGTATTAATTATATATAACCCTGATGTATAAACTAAGGAATTATAGAGTTAACCACCTAAGGTCCTTTAAGTTTATATTGGTTTAATAAAATGGATTAAACCCTTTACTGGTAAGTTTCTAGTTTTGTATATCAAATGTTCTAATTCAAAAGTATGTTTTGTACTAGAAAATGGTGCATTGAATTAGTGTCCTATGATCTAACCCACACCCGACACTCCTTATGATTACTTGGTGTATACGGAATATATATAAAGCTAGGATCGAATAGATAGTAGGCTGGGTGAATTTGCTCTAAGCCCACAACCAAACAAGGAACATGAAATGAAGCGGAAAGCACACACCCTACTACCTGTTGGATCCAATTAATATATATCCCTGATGTATACACTAAGGAATTATAAAGTTAGCATTATAGGCCCCCTTTCTACTGAATGTACTAGACTTGAATGTTCTGTTTTTCGTTTGTAAAATGTAAGTTTTCCCTAGTTTATAACTATCTTAACTCGAAAATAGTTTGCATTAACTTTCAATTGGAACTGTCACACTATGAAAGTAATGGGAAAATGTAAGTACACAGTTGTCTTTTGAATTGACATCCTGACATACTGATTACCTTAAAACATGTATGTTTCATTAAGGTCATAATGAGATGGATAGTACCCATACTATACGCTCTCCCTGCAAGAGATTCTGGGGACCAAACACGACTTTCGAAAACAAATTGCTAGGCCGCGTAAATTCACATTAAAGTTATATGATCATGCATACCCAATTTACTATCACCTTTTGTTTAGAACAATGAGTTAGTGATTATTGGTATAGTTAGATCCTGTATTGTTCTCCTGCTATAGCATTTAGTATGTTCGTTCTATTATAGTATCCTAGTATGTTCGTTCTGTTATCATGTATTGTATCTTCCTCCCTGTTTCTCTTTATAGTATGATCTAGCCTCTAGTATGAACTGAAATCCTAAACTATACCCACTATAGTTTACTAGTATGATTACTTGAACTGCCACTGAAAAGACTCATTTATCTACTAAGTTATGATTGTACTTTAAAAATGGAGTTTTATGAACTTTAAAGTAACATAACTTAAAAAGAGTTTTTGAAATGTTTTGGTCACTTATAAAAGACAAAAGTAATCTTTTGAAAGATGTTTATAACAAACAATTACACAATTATCATTATGTTCAACTTGTATCCCCCCCTAAAAGCATTTAAAACAGTTTAAAAGATTGATTATAGGGGTATGAACTCACCTTATATGGGTGATTCAAACAAATATGCGTGTAAGGATGAGAAGTTCCACGAATGGAGTCTCGAGACACAAACAAGTCCTAAATGAAATATATTGACATATATTGGCATGAATATAGTTTTTAGAAGCAACTACATGCAAGAAAACACCTTTAGGGACTAGGAAACACTTGGACCAAGTGTTAGAATTGTTGGATTAGTGTCTAAGTCAGTAACCATATTTGGTATATACTTGACCCGAGTGTGCATGGTCCTTTTGGGTTGCCTTCACCAAAGCAACTTGACAAGGTAATTTGATATGAGAGAGGAGATATTATGATTTATTAATATATTATAAGAATAATATATTAAAGGAGAAATCATATTTATTTGATTAGTATTAGTCATAAATTAATTAGGAATTAATTTGGTGACTAAAAGAGATTAATTAAATAAAAGGGTATAAACTGTCAAATGTGTGATAGTTGAGTTTTGGGCTAGGAAACCTAATGGACTAAGGGGGAACGAAATTATGATGAAGGATCATCATATTTTCGTCCAAGGCCTCATTCCATAAGGTTCCTTGGGCTGCTTGGTGGCTAAGCTGTCCATTAGGGTTTTGACTAAAACCCTAGCACCCTATAGTATAAATACATGCCCTATGCTTCAATTTAAGGCCACTTGATTCCAAGGAAACCCTAGGGCCGAAATTAGCATCATTCCCTTCCTCTCTCTTAGTTGCCTTCTTGCTTCAAGGTGTTTGTGAGCCATTAGAGGCACTACAATTGTGGTGCTTGCTTTCAAGAGTTCAAGAGAGTTCAAGAAATCAAGGAAACTAGTTGTTATTGCTATATAACAACAAAGGTATGTTTACTACACTTCTATGTGATTTTCGAAAATTATAGAAGCATGCCAGGGTTTTATTTTGTGTTCATAAAGTTGTATGTCTCATAGTGAAAACATAGATCCAACTAGGGTTGCATGCACACATAGGATTGTTTGTATAAAACCTAACAGTGGTATCAGAGCCATTGGTTTTTTGTTTTCAATTGGATTTGATGCATATTATGAATTTGACAAATTAGGGTTTATGGCAAGTAAACCCTAAGGCTTGGTGATTTTCGCAAATTAGGGTTGCAAAACCCTAGTTGGCGATTTTTGATAGGGTTCTTAAAACTCTTTTGCCTAGCCTCCATATTTCGAAAATTAGGGTTAAGAAACCCTAAGGATTTCGAAAATCCCTTGCCCCCCAAGATAAGATCCCAAGATTTTAGGGATTTGGATATTGCTATCTTTATGATTATCCATTTAATTGTTTAAACTAGATAATTGAAGATCTTGTATTATCCTTTCCATATATTTAAAAATCTAGGGGATAAAAGGATTAATTAAATTAATAATTTAATTTTATGATAAACCTTAAAGATTTAATAGTTCAAATTAATTGTTTAATTTTGATAATTATTAAATCAAAGTTTTCTTGGTGTTTAAAATTTTTTAAATTAAATAGCCTTAATATCCGAAAATTTTAAATACACATTAAGATACTAGTATTTTGAAATGCTTTAAAATACACCCTTATACAATTATGATATTATAAGATTAATTATTATATATGTATAAGAATAAGCTAGTCTTATCGCTAGTAGGCCTCATTCACGAAGCCGGTCTATAAGGTGGGTATAAGGTTGCTGCCTATAAAATGGCGCTTAATGGATGTACACTCACATCTACCGCTTGCTTGACTGGTGGAGGGTCGTTAGCCGAACGGATAGGATAGGGCACTTAATTCCTCATTAAAAGTATAATGGAAATATTAAAGTAACTACATTGTTTTACAAATTCCCACTCTTAGTTACTTTAGGGTAAAATGTGAAAATGATGCTAATCCATGGAATTACACTTCGTACCCTTGTCAAACGTTGATGGAGCGCGTGTGGTTAACCGGCACATCAATTTGGGGATGACATAGGTAGCGAAGGGTGACTCGATGTTTGTCATAGATCAATGGAGCGTGTGTGGTTTACCGGCACATTGATTAGGTGATAGTGACGTTGAGTGCACCACGTTAATTCGCATGGTTATTCACAAATTTGTTTGCGATCCTCGGCATCCCAGTCGCAAATGTGAAATGCATATCGAGATTTAAACATGCCATTGAAAAGTTCAATGAATCTCAAAGATCTAGGAGTTTTCAATACATTTAAAACCTAAATTGCTTTTTCGTTTTTCATGGTGAGAATTAGTGAATCGTCATTCACTTACCTTCAAGTTATTTACTTTTAGAGTACGGCATCCCTTTCTAAGTTGTAAATAATGTTGTTGGATCCTAGCCCTAATTTCTCATTTGGGTGTTTAATTAGGGATTCATTTCTAATCAAGCTTTGTCCCTTTCTTTTTCAGATGTCTGCTAACAACAACAACAACAACGCTTCTGGGTCATTCTCGTTGATGAACTTATGTCAGAAAGTGACATTTGATGGTTCAAACTTCAACGAGTGGATGAGATACATTCGCATGATCACACGCTACGAGGACAAAGAATATGTCTTCGATGAAAAACTTGAGAAGATCATCCCAGATGTTGCTACTCCTGAGGAACTGGCCGCCTTTGAGGCCCACGAGCGTGATGCCACGAAAGTTCACTGCATCATGTTGGCCACCATGAACCTCGAACTCCAAAAGTCCTATGAGGACATGTATCCATATGAAATGCATCAGGATTTGCTGGACAGGTATCACCAGAGCGCGAGGCAAGAGTGCTATGAGATCATTACTAGCATGATCACCGCTAAGATGGGGAGTGGAGAATCCCTGACCTCTCATTTGCAGAAAATGCAGAGGTATGTTGATCGTCTTCTCAAACTTAATGTTAAGTTTGATGAGGATTTGGCTATTGACATAATCCTCCACTCCTTGCCCTCCTGCTAAAATCAGTTTAGGATGACCTACCATATGAACAAAGAGGAGGTCTCCTTGAGCAAGCTCCAAGGACTCTTGAGGACTGCTGAGAGCAACCTCAAAGACAAATCCGTTGCACCGTCACCTGCTGTGGCCGCTCCTGTGATGGCGATAGGTCAAGGAAAGGGTAAAAAGAGGAAGGCCCCATGTAAGAGCCACCATAAGGGGAAACCCCGTGATGGTTCGTCCTCAAGTGGGACCAAAGCTGGCTCCGTTAAACCCTCTTCCGATCCTAAAGAAGCAGAGTGCTTCTATTGCCACCAAAAGGGCCACTGGAAGCGAAGCTGCCCACAATATCTGCAGGACATAAGAGATGGGAAGATCAAGCCCACATTTGCAGGTATGTATTCTATTAAATCTAATAACTCATCATTTGCTACTTCATGGGTTCTTGATACAGGATGTGGTTATCACATTTGTTCTGATTTGTAGGGCCTAAAAAGAAGTAGGGAGATGGAGCATGGGAAGATGAACCTGATTATGGGAAACAGAAGATCGTCGCCTGTGACCAAAGTCGGTGTTTATTCTTTAGTGTTAAGTAATGGGTTAGGAATAGATTTAGAGAATTGCTGTTATTCGCCAGATATGGCAAGAAACATTATTTCTTTTCATGGGTTGTTTAGACAAGGTTTCAGATATTCTTTTGATAATAGTAATGGTTCTATTAATGTTTATTTGAATGGTGTCTTTTATTTCAATGCATTACCTTGTAATGAGATTTATGAATCAGTGATGATTGTTGATAATTTTGGAAATAATGTTTTGAATATTGATTCGTCTACTAGTCTAGACAAAGCATGCTTGTGGCATTGTCGTCTTGGCCATGTCAACAAGAAACGCATAGCCCAACTCCAAAAGGATGGAGCGTTGGAGTCATTCGACCTTAGGGACGATGACACGTGTGAGTCTTGTTTACTTGGGAAGATGACCAAGTCACCCTTTACTGGCACTTGTGAAAGGGGTGAGGGTTTATTGGATCTCATACACACCGATGTGTGTGGGCCCTTTAGATCCACCACAAGGGATGCTTGCCGCTTCTACGTGACTTTTACAGATGATTATAGCAGATATGGATATATCTACTTGATCAAGCAAAAGTCGGAAACCTTTGAAAAGTTCAAAGAGTTTAAGAATGAAGTGGAGAATCAGCTGGGCAGGAAAATCAAGATGCTTCGGTCAGACCGAGGAGGAGAATACCTAAGTCTTGAGTTTCACGACTATCTAAAAGAATGTGGAATCGTTTCGCAATTGACGCCTCCGAGAACGCCACAATTGAATGGTGTGGCTGAGAGACGTAATCGGACCTTGTTGGACATGGTTCGTTCTATGATGAGTCGGACTTCGTTACCAATAGCTTTCTGGGGGTATGCCTTAGAGACTGCCGCCCATATACTTAACTTAGTTCCCACTAAGAAGGTTTCCAAGACTCCTCACGAGATATGGACAGGGAAGGCTCCCTCGTTGGCACATATCAAGGTTTGGGGTTGTGAGGCTTTCGTAAGACGAGAGACTCACGACAAACTAGAACCTCGCAGTGAGAAGTGTTATTTCATCGGCTATCCGCAAAAGTCTTTTGGCTACCTTTTCTATAGACCGAGTGACAATGTTGTCTTCGTTGCTAGAAGAGGAGTTTTTCGAGAAAAGGAATTGATAGGCCAAGAAGACAGTGGGAGGCAAATTGAACTTGAAGAAATTCAAGATCAAAGCGATGAAGGAACCTCTGACACTGGCACTCAACTTGAGGAGGAAACTCCTGTTGAACCTGTTGACGTGTCCTTACCTCTTCGACGTTCCACTAGGGCTAGTGTTCCACCCCAGTTTTATGGTTTTCATATTACTACTGAAGGGGATACATTTATTAGTGATAGTACACTGGTAAATTTGGATGAACCTAGCAGCTATAAGGAAGCCATGGCAGGCCCGGAGTCTGCAAAATGGAAAGAGGCTATGGACAGCGAGATTCAGTCCATGTACGACAACCAAGTTTGGAATTTGGTTGATAATGTACCGGGTCGTAAGACAGTCGGGTGCAAGTGGATCTTCAAGAAGAAGACGGACATGGATGGGAAAGTGCATACTTATAAAGCGCGATTGGTTGCGAAGGGCTTTACTCAAACTCCCGGAGTTGACTATGATGAGACCTTCTCACCAGTTGCGAAGATAAAGTCTATTAGGGTGATGCTTGCCATAGCTGCGTTTCATGATTATGAAATATGGCAGATGGACGTGAAAACCGCTTTCCTTAATGGAAAGTTGGCTGAGGATGTCTATATGAATCAGCCAGAAGGTTTTGTCGATGTGAAGCATCCGAATAGAGTATGCAAGCTTGAGAAATCTATTTATGGATTGAAACAAGCATCTCGCAGATGGAATCTTTGTTTTGACGAGAAGGTTAAAGAGTTTGGCTTTCTGCGAAGCGAAGATGAATCTTGTGTGTATGTCAAAGCCAGTGGGAGTATAGTAAGCTTCCTCGTATTGTATGTCGACGACATACTACTCATAGGAAACGATGTCCCAACCTTGCAGGAAGTCAAGTCCTGGCTTGGGAAATGCTTCGCTATGAAGGACCTCGGAGAAGCCGCTTATATTCTGGGAATAAGAATAGTAAGAAACAAGGAAAAGAGACTGATAGGACTCAGTCAGGATACATACTTGGAAAAGGTACTAAAGCGTTTTAGTATGGAAAATTCCAAGAAAGGGGAGTTGCCAATCCAAAGCAATACCAAGCTGAGTAAGACTCAGAGCCCGAGTACAGAGACAGAGATAGCTGATATGAGCCGAGTACCTTACGCTTCCGCAGTAGGCTCTATCATGTACGCTATGACTTGTACTCGCCCTGATGTGGCCTTCGCTTTAAGCATGGTCAGCAGATATCAAGGGAATCCTGGTAGGGCACATTGGATTGCGGTTAAGAATATTCTTAAGTACCTTCGGAGGACCAAGGGATGGTTTCTAGTCCTCGGTGGGAGTGATGACTTAAGGGTACGAGGGTACAGTGATGCTAGTTTTCAGACGGATCGGGATAACTTCCGATCGCAGTCAGGCTAGGTCTTTACCCTAAATGGAGGAGCAGTGACTTGGAAAAGTTCCAAGCAAGAGACCGTAGCTGATTCAACGTGCGAATCAGAGTATATTGCGGCGAGCGAAGCGTCAAAGGAGGCTATATGGTTGAAGAACTTCATTGGAGACCTTGGAGTTGTGCCATCCATAAAAGAGCCCGTGGAAATTTTCTGTGATAATGAAGGAGCGGTTGCCTTAACCAAGGAACCAAGGGATCATGGCAGATCTCGACATATCGACAGGAAATACCACTTTATTAGACATCGGGTAGAAGAGGGACTCCTCGTTGTGAAGAGGGTATCGTCAGAAGATAACCCAGCAGATCCCCTTACAAAGGGACTGAGTAGGGTCAAGCATTTGCAGCACGCTAGGAGCGTAGGGCTGAAGGACGATATTAGTTTAGATTAGATAGGTAGAAAACTTGTAATAGATAATGTCATATTCAACAAATGATGATTAAATAAAGGTGTGTTATTTATAAGAAAGTTTCTATCTTGTGTTGATTATTTATCTATTGTGTCGATTTTGCATGTTTTGACTTCCTGAATAATAAGATTATTCGAACAGTTCACAATCGCTCATATGTTGGAAGTAGATATGAAGGAAGATTGTCATAAATTTGTTTGTAGATTGTCTGAAAAGTTTTAGACATAGCAAAGGTTTGCTGCAAAGTTTATGAGTGCTTATGAAATCTGTATTGAGCATTGAAATAGACCCACACTTGCTGGTATTACTTCATGAATGTTATCACAAGTGATCGCAAGATGATAATATCATATAATCTTTAAACCTAGAGATATGGTTATTGTTTATTAGTTGATTATACATTGATAATGCGAAAACGCATCAGTAACTTGATGTTATAAAACGTATTATTGTGTGTGGTTTAACTAGTAAATGATAAAGGCATATTAGTCAACGTTTTATGTTCCTTTTATTCTGTGAGGATAAAAGCGATATCTCGGCCACTTGATGATTTGGTTTGACTTATGTGCCGGGCCCGGTCAGGATAAAGTTGATGTGTTCAACTGAGTTCTATGTCGAACAAATCAGAAATCAAGAAATAGAATGCTAGACAATAAGTATTGTTAGCATGATATCTAGAACAGAGGATTATACGATCCCTTATCTAAAGGACAGATTATTGGTCAGAGTTGACAGCGGCTATTGAAAGCTACGATTGCTATCGGGTACGGAAGTTATACGTGAGATATAGTTACTAGACTTATCCAAGTGGGAGACTGTTGGATTAGTGTCTAAGTCAGTAACCATATTTGGTATATACTTGACCCGAGTGTGCATGGTCCTTTTGGGTTGCCTTCACCAAAGCAACTTGACAAGGTAATTTGATATGAGAGAGGAGATATTATGATTTATTAATATATTATAAGAATAATATATTAAAGGAGAAATCATATTTATTTGATTAGTATTAGTCATAAATTAATTAGGAATTAATTTGGTGACTAAAAGAGATTAATTAAATAAAAGGGTATAAACTGTCAAATGTGTGATAGTTGAGTTTTGGGCTAGGAAACCTAATGGACTAAGGGGGAACGAAATTATGATGAAGGATCATCATATTTTCGTCCAAGGCCTCATTCCATAAGGTTCCTTGGGCTGCTTGGTGGCTAAGCTGTCCATTAGGGTTTTGACTAAAACCTTAGCACCCTATAGTATAAATACATGCCCTATGCTTCAATTTAAGGCCACTTGATTCCAAGGAAACCCTAGGGCCGAAATTAGCATCATTCCCTTCTCTCTCTTAGTTGCCTTCTTGCTTCAAGGTGTTTGTGAGCCATTAGAGGCACTACAATTGTGGTGCTTGCTTTCAAGAGTTCAAGAGAGTTCAAGAAATCAAGGAAACTAGTTGTTATTGCTATATAACAACAAAGGTATGTTTACTACACTTCTATGTGATTTTCGAAAATTATAGAAGCATGCCAGGGTTTTATTTTGTGTTCATAAAGTTGTATGTCTCATAGTGAAAACATAGATCCAACTAGGGTTGCATGCACACATAGGATTGTTTGTATAAAACCTAACAAGAATCACATGTGATTTATCTAAGGGATGTTTATGACCACCAAATGGTGTTTACGCCCATGGAGTTTACGGCCGTAAACTCATGGTAAAAGGTGCACAAAAGGGGTGATTGAATGATAGGGAAGCTTGTGGGACTATTGTTCATCAAGAGGGTGAGCAAAACAAACACTTTGGAAAGCTTTTGAGGTGTTTACGGCCACACCAAGAGTGTATGACCGTAAACTCTCTAAATGGTGTCATTTGGTCTTAAATCAAAGAGGTTCAAGAGTTCTTTATGGATAGCAAGAGTCTAGAAGTGTTTAAGGCTCAAGTTAAGACCAAAACAAGGGTTTACGGCCATAACCAAGAGTTTACGACCGTAAACTCTTGAAGTTATTGAGATTTAAGATGTTTCAAGGCTATGATCTAGTGTTTATCATGCCCAACTAGATGATAGATGGAATACTCACACTTTTGAGGTCCTTTGAGGAGTTTACGGCCACCAAGAACAAGTGTGTGTTCTTGGTGTTCTGGGTGAAAGTTGAAGATCTAGCCAAAAGTTGATTTCCATGGGTGAAATCAAATGGTGATTCATGATTAAGAAGGATAATCAACAACTAGAGGGAAGAATCATTTACATTTTGAAGATCGAGAATGAAAATCTCGATGATAATTGAGATAGAAGTCAAGTGTTCTTGAGGTGAAAGTGTAAGAATGACGGAAAAGGGAAGGATATGAGACTTAAAGGGGGAGTTTACGGCCGTAAACTCATGTGTTGTGGCCGTAAACTCCTTTTGGTGGTGATTAAGGCTTGATTGTTGTACAATGACTCTAGCACGTACTTCCTAACACTCATTCCTTGAATGTACTAGGATTAGAACACTCAAACAGACTTTAAACAGTGCTAAAATATAGTAGGTGTGATTCTGGCTTAAGGTTGATTATACTGACTTTACAAGGCAAAAAAAATTTTGCCACAGTAAATGTGTTATTTTCCCTATATATAGTTATTAACTTAGCTTTTTAGGTAAGCTTTTTCCTCAAAAAGTTCTTTGTATGTCCAATTTACACATCAATGATATACAAAAACTTTGACAGATTACTTGCAACTTTATGGTGATTAATTCATGATTGTTCTTCACATTCCGTACTTGTTATCTCGTTTTTCGATCTAACAAGTGGTATTAGAGCGGGTTCTTGTAGATCTCATCGATTATTGCAAGAATCGATTAGAAATTGCAAAATTTATTCATGAATCTCACTCTGTTCTTCAAGTGTTGTAAGTTTTCTGAAGAGGAAGTGAGATATCTCTTGTTTTGGCAAAACTCAATTCATATATGTTATTCTCTACACATTCTATCTTTTTATTTGTTCTTGATTCATGTTTTGGAAGTGAAATAGAAGAAGAAATTCCAGCTTTATTATCAAATTTGTGCTTAGATTCATTTTCTCTCTCTAGAAATCATCTCAGATCTGTTTTCTCTCTCTAGAAATCTTATCAAATCTATTTTCTCTCTCTTCAAGTTATGTCTCTTGTTGAAGATCTAATGGATTCATCAAACACATTGTTGTTATCTTCTATTTTTGAACTTGGATTAAAGGTCACTGATCCAAATTTTTGTCTGGAATTAAGAAAATATTGGCATTTGTACAATCAGTATGTGAATCGGGATGCTATTGAGATGTATAATCTCTTTGTTGATGGGAAGATAACTAAGTACACAAGTTGTAATCAATATGGAAGTTGTGTCTTACGAAATGATGAAGTTTTGATGGAATAATTTCGCATTATCAGAGCACATTTAGATCTTGAAAATGAAAAACAATTAGAGAAAGAAAGAAAAAGAAAACAATATGTTATGAGAAAAGAAGAAGAAAAAGGAAAAAGTGTTCTTGGTGTTCTTGACAAAGTTCATAAAGTTCTTCAAGTTCCTGAGAAAAAGTTGAAACTAGATGATCTTATTGAGGGGGAGTCAGATGTTTCTACAAAGTCAAGTGTTTCAAGTTTTTCAGAAGTGTTACAATCCGAATCTAGTAGTTCTGAAGACAAATCTCAATGCAAAAATCAGCAATCGTGAAAGTGAAGATGTTTTGTTTTATTGGAACTCAAATAGAAGATTCTTCATGTTCTACTGATAATTCTATAAGAATGGTGCCTTATAGATAGCCGATTATTCAAGATGTTCAGATTTACCAAACTCCAAATGATTGTGTACAAAAGACTTCTAATGTTCAGATCACGAAATGTGATGAATAGGTTTAGATCCGAAAATCATTTCTGAAGTCTCAGAATTTGAAAAAGAAGAAAAAGAAGAAGAGAAGGGTGAAAAAGGTTTGGATGCCAAAAGTACAAGTTTCTCATGCTTGTGAAAAAGTTCAGAAAGTACACGCCTAGCATGTTGAAAGAAAATTCAATTCTCACTTTTGTTCGGATGGAGGTGTTAGAAGTTGGAGAAAAGAGAAAAGGGTATTTGATTGGTTCAATGAGATATTTGGTAATTTTTTTTCCAACTAAGAAGTTGATATCATTTTCAAAAGATGAGTGTTTTTCTTCAAAGAAATGGGTTTGCAAGAAGTCTTCTTCAATTTTGAATCTTAAATGGATTCCAAAAGTTTCATAAAAGATACAAAAGCTTACAAAAGGGGGGGGGGATAAAATCTGACATTGAAAGATTAAAAAGTGAAAAAGGGGACAAAAGTTGTCATTTTTATGCAAAAAAAGAGGATACAAGCTGTCAGTTGTCACTACATGGGGGTCAAAATCGGAACTTTATTGTCTCTAGGGATCAAAATCGGAATTAGATGTCAGTTGAAGAATTATGAAATTGGATGTACTCAGTGATTTCGTATTTGATTCTCACTCAGTTTGCCATCTGTAATACCCGCAGATTCGGGCTAGTCAATTAGAGACAATAAGCGTCAAAAACAAATTTTTGATGGAATATTATTTAGAATAAATAATTTTTAGTATATGTCACAAGGGTTCCGTACATATAAAGAACACTTAAATCCGAGTTATAACGAAGAAGTTATGACCCGTCGAAGTTTTACGGCTAAACCGGCACGACGCCGCATAACGTAAAAAGTGAAATTTTTGATAAATTACTTTTTAGCCTTATCGATTTAAATGAAAGTCGTATTATACGTTAAACTTAGAACGTGCATAAAAAGAACGTCCAAATCTGACTTCATATGAGGAAGTTATGATTTTTCTAAGATTTGGCATAACAATATGAAGCCTAGAATTCGAATTTTAGATCGATCGATTTTTAGCTGACACAACCTAAATGAGAATTGAATATCTCATTAATAGGAGCTCAACGATAAAAAGACAGTCGAAAACGGAGTTTGTATGTAGAAGTTATGAATTTTACACGGTCGTTAAACAGTATAATCTTCTCATACTGTTAAACTTAAAATTGGTCGAGAATTAGCCGATGGAGTCAAAAGGAGAGTTGTAGATCTTGTTAATACCTACGCGTGGATTTAAAGAATGTCGAAAATGGAGCTCATATGCAAAAGTTACTGAATTTAGAAGTTGGGATGGGCTGATGCGAAATGGGTGACGTGGGGCGATCTGAGCTATTGCTTCCTCCCCACGCCTTGCCACCAGATGGTGACACCTGGCACACAACTTGACGAGTTGGAAGCTCATAACTCTCTAAGTTGAGCCATTTTCAACCTATAAATACCATGCGAGGCTCACTCATTTTCCTCACACCTTAACGCTTCTCTCTCTCCCCCTCTCTAACTTCTCTCTAAACCCCTCCCCACCTTTAGTACTTCCCAAGTGCTAAGAGGCGAGTACCAGAGCGCTAGAAGGATCCAAGAAGAAGAGCTTTCAGCTCTGAAGTTGTGCCCCCACAGAGCCCGGTTCCTAGCCAAACCTCCCGGTAAGTGAGTTATGCTTACCCTACTTTAAGTATAGCGTATGTTTAAGTTCGAACTTAAAAACAATAAATATATTATAAAATATAATATACAAAGTGTTATTATAATATCTTTTAACTACTTGCGGTATGGGGAATCTGGTTTGAAGGGCCGCATAGGGTTGTTGGATTTCAGAAGTGTTATAATGCCAAAATGGTTCTGCCATCCAATGTTTCATGTCTGGCCCCTGTTTGTACATAATGGTTGAAAAGTATTGTTTAACACTTATAAAACAATATCGTTCATAAATAGTTGTAATGATACTAGGTTTCGTCGAAGGAAAATAGAATTGTTAAAAGTGAGGCACTGCCCGAGTTTGGAATCACCACTTTAACAAGTGTGTGCATAGTTACTTTCATCTTACACATAGATATGTAGTATTTAATATAAATTACCTGCTATGTGTGCATATTATTTGTGTTCCTGATATCTATGCTAGATGAACGATTTATACATGTTTTAAATGATCTAACCTTTATATGTATTTTATATCTACGAATATGTTAGGTAAAACATGGGTAGATGAATGATGAGAGGTGAAAGATGATGTAGATGAATATTGGCAGCTGCGTCATAACCTGTAAATGTTTTTGAACTATGATGTACTCTAAACATCCTAGCAGCTGCACATAAAGGATAATATCGGCAGCTAATCCTAATAGAGAACATCATAATCCTGGCAGCTGCGCCTAATTGATAATATCTGCAGATGCGCCTAATAGAGAACGTCATAATCATGGCAGTTGTGCCTAATAGATAACATTGACAGCTATTTTATAGGCAACAATGGACTTCGTGCCTATTCCTTTGGAGAATTCTTAGGAATGAGTGAGTTAATGATAGATGATTCTTAGGGTAGATCCTTAAGAAATAAAAAAGATAATGGGGATGGGTAATTGGGTTAATTGTATAATGATGAAACATAATAACTTTATTATTGTGGGTTGAAAACCCTATGTATTCACCAAGTTTCCCAACCAGACCCACTCAATTTATTTTTATCACAGTTGTCGATACAAAGCTACATTACACTGAGAGGTTAAAGGAGATGTAGATCAGTAGTGTAAATGAATGTAAGGTCTGTTTATGCTTATGTTTCTGTATTGATGATGACATCCCAAAGTTTTAATATAAACAAAACACATTTATTTGAAAATGTTTTGATAATATGTTTATCATGTTTTTTGTGAACAAATTGTAACGCCCGTAGATCCGAGCTAGTCAAATTAGAGGCAATAAGGGCCGAAAATGACTTTTCGGAAAAATATTATTTAGAAAAAATAATCTTAACCAAGTTGTATTATATGCTACAAGGTTTCCGTACATATAAAGAACGCCGAAATCCGAGTTATAACGAAGAAGTTATGACCCGTCGAAGTTTCACGACGGAACCGGCACGGCACCAGGAAGCGTAAATAGTGAATTTACGATAGAGCGAGTTTTTGCCTTAGCGATATAAAAGAAAATAGTATAGTATGTTAAACTAAGAACACCGATAAAAAGAACGCCCAAATCTGACTTCGTATGAAGAAGTTATGATTTTTCGAAGTTTCGGATTAGCAGTGTACAGCCCGAAATTCGAATATTAGATCGAGTGATTTTTAGCCGACACGACCTAAATGAGAATCGAATATCTCGTTAAGAGTAGCATAACGAGAAAAATATGGGCGAAAACGGACGTCGGATGAAGAAGTTATGAGGATTTAACGAACCAATCCTGTCTCGGCCTGTTAATAATATAAAATTTAAAATCGAGTCAAAATTAGCCGACAGAGTCTAAACGAAAGTTGTAGTGTACGTTCCCACCTTTGCGTGGATATAAAGAACGTCGAAAACGGAGACCGTACGCAAAAGTTACGAATTTTTAAAGTTGAGTGTGCAATTTGCGAAGCCTGATAAGAACTTGGTGATGTGGCGCGTTGTGGGTCGTCCATCGCTGAGCAAAGGATGCTTCGGATTTGGAAACGCCTCCCTTCGATACGCCCCGCGTCCGAGGTTGGTACGCCCAGCGTACCTTCGCGTTTGGCATCCATATCCGATGACTACGCCCCGCGTAGCCGAGGTCTACGCCTAGCGTAACCGAGGCTGCTGAGGCTATAAATAGATGCGAGGGTCTCCGCATTTTTCACACCATTTCTCATTCTCTCTCTAAAATCTTTCTCTCTCTAGGGTTTTGAACCCTCCCTAAGGTTTAGGTGAACCCCTAGCACCCGAGGGAACCCCCGAGGCTCCCGGAGTCCTGAGAAAAAAAGGGTTTGTCGGTTTCGGAAACGCTGCCCCGAGCAAAGCCCGGTTTTCTTTAAAATCCGCTGTAAGTGAGCTACGCTTACACAATTTTTAATATAGCTTCCAAATGATTATAGTAATGTTATTAGGTCCTTAAAATAACTATTTGGGCTATTATTATGAGTTATATTTAGTGTTATTTAACGCTTATATAATAATAATAATAGTCAGACTATTAATTTGTCGCGATTATCGTTAGACTAAACCCTAGTGGTATTGATACTAGGTTTTATCGAAGGACATTGTTTTGGGAGTATCGAAGCACTGTCCGAGTGCTGAGTCACCACCTTTCAGGTGAGTGCATAGTTACTTTCATCTTACACATAGATATGAAGTATTTTATATAAATTACATGCTATGTGTGCATATTATCTGAATACTTGCTGTCTATGCTAGATGAACGATTTTATACACGTTTTAAACTGTATATGTATTTTATATCTACGAAAATGTTGGGATAAAACACGGGTAGATATAATAGATGGAATATGAGTTGGACGATGAGTTGAGAGGTGTTATAGACCACGAGGTGAAGGTGAGAGGTGAACGATGTGAGAAGCCTTTTCCCAAACGATGGCCCCGTCATTCAGCAGAGTATGGATGACAACCACGGACTATTCTAGACAGTCCAGTGGAACACTAGCAGGCTCGCAACCTGTAGGTGTTGTGAACGATGTGTTCACTCGGTGTACTCTAAACCTTGGTGATCATGCATACTTGGTGCCAAAACCCTGGCGACTATGCAGACTTAGTGCCTGTTGTATAAATTCTGGCGACTATGCAGACTTAGTGCCTAAACCCCGGTAACGATGGACTTCGTGCCGATTCCTTATGATGATCCTTAGGAATGTATGAACATGGAATGGTTGATTCTTAGGGTAGATCCTTAAGAATAAAGAAGATAATGGGGATGGGTAATTGGGTTAACTGTTTGATGATTAAACATAATAATTATATTATTGTGGGTTGAAAACCCTATGTACTCACCAGGTTTCCCAACCTGACCCACTCAGTTTATTTATATCACAGGTGTTGATACGAAGTCACATTACACTGAGAGATTAAAGAGATGTAGATCACTAGTGTAAATAAATGTAAGTTATGTTTATGCTTATGTTCCTGTATTGACGATGACATCCCAAACGTTTTAAAATGAATAAAATACGTTTCTTCGAAAATGTTTTGATAACGTATTTATTGTATTTTTCTGGGAACAAATTCCGCAACATTTTTATGAAAAGAAGTACTCTGATTTTTATAAAACATAAACAAAATCAGTCTTTTTCTAACTATGAAAATGGGGATGTCACACAAATTCCGCAACATATTTCTTTAAAATGGATACTCTGATTTTTAATTAAACATAAATAAAATTTTTAAAATGAACGTAAATTTTGAGATCTCACACCATCAGAAGTCTTTCATCATCAAAAACCGAAATGAAAACATTCCCCATCGGATAATCAAAAACAGAAATCGAATTCAGAATTAAACTAGATGTCACAATCTAAAAGGAAGATGTAATAGGAACAGAAATCTCAATCAGAAGGACATAACTGTACATTGGCAATCAGAATTAGATTTCGGAATTAATCCATAAAAAACGAAACCGAAATCGGAATCTATTGATTTCAGAATTTTGATTTCGAAAATCTCAAAGCTTCGGAATCGGTATTGGTAAATCGAAATCAAAACTAATTTTGAATCGGAACTGCAATTATTTCACGATCGATTTATTGGTTTTGTATTCAATATGGTATTCACATTTATCATTGAAATCGGTAATATCAAAGACTCATAAATCAGAACTTCTATATGAAGTTGATTGGAATTACGAAGGCAATCTGATTCTTGCTCACTGATTTTGAAATTGGAAGTATTTGCAATCGAAATTAGAATTTGATTTCGATATTAAGAAATCAGAAGTCTCGTATTCAGAAATCGCATCGGAACTGTTGTGGATCAGAATTTGATTATCAATTTTTTTAATTGTTTCTATTTTGACTTTGTCAAAGTCAAAGAAACGTTTTCATCAGATTAAATAGAAGATGACAATTTTACAATTCCCATCCCTATACTTTGAGCAACTTAGCAGATTCAACCCGGATTCCCTGTTCTTTACAATTCAGCGAGTTTTATCCATTTTTTACCCTTTCTACCCAAAATATTTTTATTTCTTATATTTTTCTTGGTCTAATTCTTTCCAAACCCTTCAAATATTTGTTTCTTATTCTTTTCTTTTTGTCTAAACCTCACAATCCCGAAAATCCAAAAAGAATTTATTTCATCATTTGTTCAAATCTGATGGGTTTTGAAGATACATATTAGCGAGCTTGCTCTTTATGATAGAGTAGAGATCCATATAAGAAAACTTGCTCTTTGTGATAGAGTAGGTTGCTAGAGATCCGTATTAGCGAACTTGGTCTTTGTGATAGATTAGGTTGTTGGTGATTCTTCTTAACTTTCAAGATTCGCTCCTTAGTATTTGTTGAAGATTCAAGAGGAATGATGATTGTTCAAGGGGGAGTTCGTATTTTCAGATCTTTGTGCCTTGAAGATGATATTTTTCAGATCTGATTTCTCTCTTTAAAGACCTCATGTTATGTTGAGTCTCACAATTTAGGGGAGAAATGCCAAGAAGATTGGAAATTGTGATCTTCATCAGTTTCAACATCCAGGGGATATTTTTTTGGATATTTGAGATATTGAAACTGATTTGGCATTTATGCTAATCATTGAAGACTTTTTATGGTTTTGTATTTTTGGTAAATGTTTTATTTTCCCTATATATAGTCATTAGCTGTGACAACCGTCAAATTCTGGTCAATTCAAAGTCAAATAAAGTCAACAAGTCAAACCGGTCAACCTAACTAACCCTTGTGTACTAGGGCTTACATTATGTATTTACTAAACAACTCGCTATTCTAATGAGAGATCATAAATCTAAAAGTACATACGTCTAGATCTCCTTAACCTAAAACGGTGGTAAGTGACGAGCCAAACCGATAAAACAATGTTGCATACTCATCGGGAGTGTGTAAGATCCTTAAACAAGGCTTAACAGGGTTTATGGACCTTGCATTGCGAAGCCAGACACTCAAAAAGGTCACAAATGAAACCTCTCTCAATCGTTTTCACTCTATCTCTCTCTATTTAGAAATCTCTCCAAGAATGTCAAATCTCTCCCAAATCTCTCCAAGAATGTGAGGTCTCTCCCAAATATCTCTTTGTATGAGAAATCTCTCCAAGAATGTCAAGTTTCTCCCAAATCTCTCCAAGAATGTGAAATCTCTCCCAAAAGTTTTCGTAACTTTTTGAAGTCATTCGGGTCATTCCGACCCTTAACCGAGTCAAAAACGGCTTAAAACGAGGCAAAAATGGACAAAAAGGGCTTAAGGACCCGAAACCCCTCTTAAGGACCCGAAACCCCTCTTAGGGCTGAAAGTCCTCTTAGGGACTGAACCCTTTTGAGCCAAAGGCTGCTGACCCGAACCCAAAGGGTCCTCTCGGGCCCGAACCTCGCATTCACACCCGAACCCGAAGGCTCCTGGAACCGAACCCGAAGGTACTGTTCACTCCGGTCCAGTTCGCTTCTGATGACTTCGGACCGAGCCCTTCGCTTCCTTGTTGCCTCGCCTCGCATCGAACCTAGCCTCAGGAGGACCGAACCTCCGACCCCTTTTCGAGAAGCCTCGCTGGAAGTGCTTTTCTTCCCGGTTTTCGACTACGACTTCATTTTAGCTTCGTTTTTAATTGTTTTAATGCGGGATTTTCACCCAAAACTTTATTTTAACATATAAGGACCCATAATTATTCAATTATCACGTTTTTAAGGATAAAACCTTATCCAAAAGAGTGGGTGAAGTACAAGAGGTGGAGTGTTGACTTTCCTCTATTTTATGACACAAGCAACCACCATACCTACTCCATGACTAACCCACACTCCTCCCCACCATACCTTGTCACTTACTTGTCCTTTTTACCTCACTCACAAGCCATCCCCACGTTTTTGAGAGCTGGACACTCAACCTCTCTCCTCATTTCTTTCACTTGCTTTCATTTCACCAAAAATACAACACAACTTTTCTCTCAAACTTTTTCTCTCTATTTCAAGACTCCAAGGCTGATTTTCAAGCATTATTCTTCTCTTGGTAAGTATAATTCATCCTCCTTGTGATTATTACACTTGATTCTACTCAAATCATTGATTGCTTACACAAATATCGTCATATTTGTTGTTAGCTCCTCAAATCTTCAAGCATCTCCCAAGTGTTCTTGAGTTGAAAACTTCTTTTCTCCATCATCCATCTTCTGAAATCACTCAAGGTGAGTTCATACCCCTACATTTTCATGTTTTCTCAAGTTTTTAGGGGGGGAATACAAGTTAAAACACCAAGAACATAACTAAACTTTTCTAACAGCCTTCATCAGAAAAGTTCAACTCCATTCACGGACTGTTTTGGACAACTTAAACATTTTGGTTTTCAAAACTGTTTTAGGTGCAAGTAGTTCCACTTCTTAGCTTTAAAATGACTACTTGCACATCTCCATAAGATTTTTCTACAATTTATGGTGATTTTTACAAAACTGCCTATCATTTCAAACATCAATCCGGACCAGTCTATGATTATGGACTTTTTAACACAAGTAAGAGTTCATTAAAATTTATAATAAAAATGATGAACAAACTAGACTCATTTTCCAAACTCTCAGAATTTACGGATTCTGATTTGCACCTTTAGTTATTTTTCTATGAATTTTCTAAAAACAGAATAGAAATGGAAATACTAGAAAAATGTTTTCAATTTCATATACACCTTGTAACTTGTTGAGCAAGGTGTGTACCTTCATGTGATGATATGTTATTACCGTATATGTCATCTTGTCTTATTATATAGACATACATCAAAAAACAAATGGATTCTTACCTCCATAAGTAAGGTAAATATATAAATGATATTACAAGGCTATATCCATTAAAATACCAACATTGGTAAACTATGACAAGTAAGGCTTATGCTCACTACCCAAACAAATATTTAATAAACTATAATAGGTATAGTTTAGGGTTCTTTTACATAACAAACACATTATTAAAGGTATTACACATACAAAAGAGTTATTACCACTATGAATAATTAAGATAAACTATAATAAGTATAGTTAAGCCATTATACTCTCACAAACGAACACACTAGTTATAATCGGTATAGTTATGGCATATATATATATATATATATATATATATATATATATATATATATATATATATATATTACAAACAAAGTGATAAACTATAATAGGTATAGTTTATGTTTCATCTACACTACGAACTTAATTACAAGAAAGGAATTCACCATCACCACCACTTTTGATAAGCTATAATATGCATAGTTCATGTTCACTACCACTATCACTATTTGATGAACTATGATATGTATAGGTTATATTCACCATCACCACCGCTTTTGATAAGCTATAATATGCATAGTTCATGTTCACTACCACTATCACTATTTGATGAACTATGATATGTATAGGTTATATTCACCATCACCACCACTTTTGATAAGCTATAATATGCATAGTTCATGTTCACTACCACTATCACTATTTGATGAACTATGATATGTATAGGTTATATTCACCATCACCACCACTTTTGGTAAACTATAATATGCATAGTACATGTTCACTAGTCACTATCACTATCCGATGAACTATGATATGTATAGTTTATGTTCACAGCCACTATTACTATTTCGTACACTATACTAGGGTTTGGTTCCGGTTTATGGATTTAAGTCCACATTCAATTTCGCATTGTTAGTTTTCAGCTATAATTTCTAAGTGTATATGCTAGAGTTATATAAAACTTAGTCGTGATTGGCTTAGAATTGGTGGTTCCGCCTTATTTCCTGTTCCTCGTTTGGTTGTGGGCCTAGGGCAGACCCATTACATTCGATGTTTTATCTAACTTTAATTTTATATAACTTATATACACAAGGAAATTATAGAAGGACTCTATAGGGAATTCTAGGATGCACTATTTCATAACATAGAAACTTACATTTCACATTTTGAGGAAAAGTACCGGGTTTTCATATAAATGGGGTACATTCCAAAGTACTGGGTTTTCATATAAATGGGGTACATTCCAAAGTACCGGGTTCACATAGAATAGATATTATGATTTTAAAACTATATTTCATCTAGAATTGTAAGACTTCAACCATAATCGCTTAGCGTATATGCTTGAGTCATATAAGAATTTAGTCTTGATTGGCTTAGAATTGGTGGGGCCCGCCTCATCTCCTGTTCCTCGTTGGGTTGTGGACCTAGGGCAGACCCACTATATTCAACGTTTTATCTAACTTAAATCTTGTATAACTTATATACGCTAGACGATTATATGGGAATGTACGAGTCATTTTAGGGTTCATTAACGCATCATATAGAAATATTCTGTTCATACTTAACTAAGAAAATATTGGATTTTCTGGAAATCAAACTCTATCGATTTTACAAGGAAAACGGTTTCTAATTCAAACAAAACTCTTATGAACTGACCAACTTAATTGTTGACACTTTTTCAAAACTACTTGTATTATCAGGAAATTAGTGAAAAAGGAAAAACTTCAGCGCTTCGAGGATGGGACGTTAAACCGTCAACAATTTACTTTTGTCATCATAATGTAATTGATTTCGAAACATGTAAACATATACTTTGGTGTAACTTTTTCAATTATATTTATGATGGTTGTATTTACTTTGAGCACTATTATACACGTTGTTGTGATACTGTACATGAAGTCCTCCACCCCCGGACGTTTCCGCCATCCTTGGTTTGGGGGTGTGACAGATTGGTATCAGAGCATTGTTTATAGTGAACTCAGTATATCAAACCACATAAGGTATACAAACTATAAATACATTGGGACTGAAAGTCTCTGATTTAAAGTTTTCAAGGCAACTATACTTTTAGAAACAAATAATTTCTCGGTAAAAGTAGGAGCATGTGCACACACACTAGGGTCAGTATCATGGTGGGATGGGACAAAAGTGGGGATTATTGAACAATACGAGTAGGCTTGGGGATGTATAGTCAGGTCTGGGAGTGACATATCCTGATCAACTATGTCTCACCCAGAAGTGATTAGCATATGCCCAGGAATGGTCGTAGGTGTTGCAACAAGTATAAAAACTTACCAACACTACCACAATGAAATACCATAGGGGTATTTGGTGTTATTATAATTACTTTTTTGAGAACTAAATAGATTTTTATCAATAGGTCAATAATTGCCTAGTGGATACATTAAAATTATATGTATCCAGGACGTCATAGACTTAGAATCTGTGGATCTTTGCTTTACTTCCTGTTCTCGTTGGATTGGGGATTTAGAGTTAGGATAGCTTATTCGAAGGTCTATCCTGTCCCAAATACATATGACTAGTATGCACTAAACAAGGTATTGAAGTACCTGATAAAGATCATCTTAAAATTATCTAATCAGTACGTCTACTTAGTTATTCCTTATATTTCCATTTCTCGCAAAGATATCATGGCTGGATTCCATCCCCACGACGACCCGTACTACCCCAACCACGACAAAGCTAGATGGTCCGGAGAGGAGCCAGAGAATGATTACCCAATCCATGTGGATGGTCACCAAGCTGAAGACTTTGCTGACGGTTCTGACTCCGAACCTGAAGTGGAGAATCTACCCCCGATGACCCTTGTTCCGAATCCTAACCCTCGTCCGGTTTTTCAAGGCCCGACGCCTCCTTGGGTAGAGTGCTTGGAAACCTGGAGCGAAGAGCAAGACCAACCTAGGCTGTTTAATGGAGACATTCGAATCCTTTAGAATCCGGAGACTACATTATTCAAGGGAGCCGTAGCATTGTCCAAAAAATTTTCTTACGTTAATGAGATGTAGACCTATTTTCCTCGAACCCTATACACTAAATTATAATAAATAAATTGGCTCGCATTAAAATTCATTGGGATCTTTCCACGTATTTTATAACCCTGTATTACAAACAATTTACATATGGTAACTCCAAGAAATTCTTAATGTATGCCAAGTGATTTTAGGAGGGGATCAGGCACAAAACAAATCACAAGTTGCATTTGAGTCACTACCATTAAATTCATTCATAGGGGCTTTGTTATGAATTACATACAAAATACTTTTAAGTCAGAACATAATACAGAAAAGTCTGGCTTGATAACATCCGACTTGTCACTACTATTAGAAACTTATCATCTGTTCGTCTCTACCAACTTATGATAGGACTATGCTGCCAAAGAAAAAGTCCAGACCTTCTAGCAGCAAAACACCAACACCACCTCCACCACTACGTCCGCAGTTTGATCCCATAATGTTTCAAGCTGCCATAACAGCAGCCGTAGCAGCTGCAATGTCACAAATTGGTACAAATGGTACTGGTGGTGCGGGATCTGGAGTCATATTAAAACTATATTTCATCTAGAATTGTTAGACTTCAACCATAATCGCTGTGCGTATATGCTTGAGTCATATAAGAATTTAGTCTTGATTGGCTTAGAATAGGTGGGGCCCGCCTCATCTCCTGTTCCTCGTTGGGTTGTGGACCTAGGGCAGACCCACTATATTCAACGTTTTATCTAACTTAAATCTTGTATAACTTATATACGCTAGACGATTATATGGGAATGTACGAGTCATTTTAGGGTTCATTAACGCATCATATAGAAATATTCTGTTCATACTTAACTAAGAAAATATTGGATTTTCTGGAAATCAAACTCTATTGATTTTACAAGGAAAACGGTTTCTACTTCAAACAAAACTCTTATGAACTCACCAACTTAATTGTTGACACTTTTTCAAAACTACTTGTATTCTCAGGAATTCAGTGAAAAAGGAAAAACTTCAGCGCTTCGAGGATGGGGCGTTAAACCGTCAACAATTTACTTTTGTCATCATAATGTAATTGATTTCGAAACATGTAAACATATACTTTGGTGTAACTTTTTCAATTATATTTATGATTGTTGTATTTACTTTGAGCACTATTATACACGTTTTTGTGATACTGTACATGAAGTCCTCCACCCCCGGACGTTTCCACCATCCTTGGTTTGGGGGTGTGACATTTGCTTAGCTTGTTAGGTAAGCTTTTTCCTCAAAAAGTTTTTTGTATGTCCGATTTACAAATCAATGATATACAAAAACTTTGACAGATTACTTGCAACTTTATGGTGATTGATTCATGATTGTTCTTCAGATTCCGCACTCGTCATCTCGTTTTTCGACCTAAAAGATTTCTGAAGGAAAAATATGTAAATTTATTAAAAGAAATCATTCTCAAAATTAAATATAAAACTTTATTTCAATCTAATTCTTCAAGGTCTATTTTTTTAAAAGTTTTGGTTACAAAACTATGATTTTCCATCTTTTCATGTCTTTCTTCTTAAATTCAGGTTTTATGGCATACTATGGTCCCTTTGATGTAATTTGTGTGGTGGAAGAGATAAAGTTTGCAACTTTATGATTTCTCTATGTCCCAAGATCATTATATCTCATAGATCTAGGAATTGGTGGTGATTTGGGAACTTTGCTTGAAGTTTAGGTTTTATTGCATCTTTTGACCTAAATATGGGAAAGGGCATGCATGGGTTATGCATGTCCATAAATTTTATATTGTCAGGGTTCATTAGGGTCCCTAAAGTGCTTCTGGAAGTTTTGGATTGAAGATTTCATGGATTAAGTGCTTAATGGTCTTGACACATGCATTAATTTTCCTTTTTGGACTTTAGAAATTAGATCTACACTTAAAGGGATGTCTTAAGGGATAAAGTTGGAAACTTTATCCATTAATACCTTGGAAGGGACCATATCTGAGCTTTGGAGCTCTTGAAATCTGAAGAAAATGGATTAAACTCGTTTGAGCTGTTCATACCAATCCCCACGACATGGACTTAAGCTGCCACGCCGTAGCGATTGGGGAATCATCGACTGTTTTGTGCCCACGACGTGGCTAAGGAAGGCCATGACGTGGAGGGTTGTTGTTGGAAATTTTGACCTTAGATTTGACTATTAACTTTAAGTGTTGACTTTTGACTCATTGAGTTTTAGTCAAAATTCTAGTTTTGAAAGATGGCCTAAGAGTTTATCTTGTGTGGTGATCTAGGTGGCGTTTAGCACCTATTTCCGGATTGTGTGTGCCATTGACATTTGAGTTCATTAGGGAGGTGAGTCTTCTCACTATACTCACGAGTCGAAAGTACCAATGATGGCCCAGTGGTGTAATATCCCAAAAATCATGATAAATTTTTTCATTTTTTAGAAACCATTTTCATAGACCATACGTCATACAAAACATTGTTTCCAAATTGTAGTCATAAAATTAGAGTATCAAAACATCTCTCAAATCATAAAATCCATATGATGATGTGTACAATCAAGAATTTGCCTCCCCCCGGATCATCTAAAGTACCTGAAATATTGAAATCCATAACTGTAATCCAAAGCTTGGTGAGGTCCCCTAAAATACTCCACACACAAGTACAATACGTGCATGTAGGGTTTGTTGTCCCATGGCCTTGATATTGCGATATTTATACACATTTTTAGGCATTATTTTAATACATTTAAGCTATATTTTAGTTAATTGCAAATATATTTGGTACTTATAATGTTTAAATTGTATTTTCCAGCCAAAAATGGACATTCTCGAAAAAAGGACTGAAACCGACAAAAGTTGGATACTTGGAGGACTGGAGATGGAAAAGATACAAAAAGGATGTTGCTAGACATCTTGACCCTTGTTAGTATTTTGGGCATATCTCATGACTCGTAACTTCAATCAACGGGAGTAAAGAAGTTTTAGAAACTAGACAAAATTACGGACAACTTTCATTTTTGTGCCAAATGCGAATTTCCAAGTCTTACGACGTGAGCCCTCATACCTCACGACGTGATGAATAAAAAAATCTTCGAATGTTCCCCATATTGGTCTACGATTTCGTGTCCGACAAGGAATCCCACCTCCATGACGTTGCACCTATTTCCCATGTCGTGGTGGCAGTATTTGGGAAAGTATATATATCCGGACATTAGGTCATTTTCAGAGGTTAGAGGCTAGAGGGTTGCGACTATTTACAATAAATAACCCTTCCAAGAACCCTTCGGGAGGCAGGAGAAGATTGGAGATCAAGAAATTATGAGTTTGGAGCAAGAATTCACATAGATATTTCGGTTTGCTTTAGTCTTAATCATGTTTAGCTTAGTTTTCCTTGTGTTTATGCATTTTTTGCTTTAATCATGGGCTAATAACCCTTACCTTCGTTTAGATTAGATGAAATCCTAATTACTATGTGTTGATTTCATAATTGATGGATCTGCGAAGTTAGTCTTTGCTTTAAATATTGTTTGATAAATCTAAACGTAGCTTTTTAAAGTTTCTATCTTTATCGCCTTGCCTCAAGTTTTGTGTAGTTAAACTGCAATTGATTGCATGAACTTGGTTTACCTGGTTGTTTTTTACCATTAAATTTCTATAGCTAGAGATTGACCAAATCCTAGTATTGGTGATAAGTTAGTTGCTTAACTGTGTTAGAGAGCAGTATTTGACCATAATATTTGCTTGATTA
The DNA here is from genome assembly GCF_002870075.4 of Lactuca sativa. Taxonomy (NCBI): domain Eukaryota; kingdom Viridiplantae; phylum Streptophyta; class Magnoliopsida; order Asterales; family Asteraceae; genus Lactuca; species Lactuca sativa. The sequence goes on along the minus strand of NC_056631.2, from coordinate 62,835,939 downwards.
CTAGACTTGACCATAAAATAGTAGTCCATATATTTTATCATTTGGAGTCCAAATTATATTTAAATTTAATTTAGTTTGCTTATCTTGCATGATCGTTGGGGTTAAACTTATTTAATTGACTTATGCTAGTTGTCAATCCCGCAAATTCAGGCTAGTCATTAAGATACAGTAAGCGTTAAAAATGACTTTTGATAGAAGGATTATTTAGGATAAATAATCTTAATCAAATTCATAGTATATGTGACAAGGATTTTGTGCATATAAGAATGTTGAAATCCGACTTCGTATGAAGAAATTATGTTTCTTCGAAGTTTCGCGATCAAACCAGCACGACTATGGATGCCGTAAATAGTAATTAGAGATAGATTGCTTATTAGCCTATGTGATCTAAACGAAAGTCATAGTAGTCATAAAACCAAGAGCGTGTATGTAGAGAATGCTCAAATCTGGCTTCATAAGAGGAAGTTATGATTTTTCTAATACTTCATTGTAATAATGTTAGCACAAAAACCGAAATTGAAATTGGTCGATTGTTAGGAAAAACAATTTAAATGAGAGTTGATGATCTCGCCCATACCTATTTGTTGATATAAATACAGTTGAGAACGGATATTATATGAGAGAGTTATGAATTTTTAATGACTTTAACAGTCTAATCATGTTAAAAATATAACTTTAAAAAATAAAGTCACTATTAGCCGACAAAGTCTAAATGAAAGTTGTAGATCTCGTTGATGACTACGTGTGGATATAAAGAATGGAAAAAACGGAACTCGTGTGAAAAAGATACACAATTTTGAAAATCTAAAAGTCCGCACGCATGCGCACATCACACATAGCTTGCACCCGAATTCAGACATGTAGCCCCACCCAGATCAGGACATGTGTCAGCCAACCAGTTGACCAACATCATCATAGTGTGTGGCGTGAAAGCCCTGTGCGCGGCGTGCATGTATATTTTCCTTTTATAAATAGCATTCCATATGCAGCCCCTTTCCCTCATCCTTTCAAGTCTCTCTCTCTCTCTCTTTCTCTCTCTCTCTCTCTCTCTCTCTATATATATATATATATATATATATATATATATATATATATATATATATATATATATCGAATTCTCTCTTTCTTTTCTAGTTTTTAGTATTCTAGAGTAGCCATGCAACCCATGACAGCCCGACATCTAGTAGCTAGCAGGACAGAGTTCTGCCAGCGCGATTTCCAGACTTTTGTCAAGAAAATCTATTTAAGTTAAGCTACACTCTATCTCTTTTAGTGTAACTTATATTTATTGTCACAAGTTGTTATTATAAACCTATAAATAAGATTTATCAGTGATTCCAAGTCATTATATTGATTGATGTCTTACATGAGAGGTTTCTAGAATGGTCACGTTGGCTTAGTTGTTGGATTTCAGAAAGACAATACGCCGAAATGATCCTGCCTCCCAACTGTCATGTATGGCTAATCGTTACTAGATAGATCTTGATGTAGACATTGAGATTAGTGAGGAATCTAGACTATAATTATTATAGTCACCATGATTACGAAACTAGACTAAGGCTTAGTAATTTATGCATCTAGGTCTTTTCAAAGTATGAAGTGAAGCGCTGCCAAAATTGCCAGTCACCCATCTTTGTCAGATGAGTGGATAGTTACCTTAATCTTATATATATATATATATATATATATATATATATATATATATATATATATATATATATATATATATGAAGTATTTAGATAATTACATGCTTTATGTGCTTATTATCTTTGTCGAAAATGTTATGTGTTAAATAAAATATTATGAGATTATATTTAATTGATTTAATCATATAAGTATTATACAATTATAAATATGTATTAGGTAGTAATAGGTGATGGTAGATAGGAGATGATAGATATGTGATGATAGATGGGTAATGATAAATTGGAAATAATAAGATATGACTAGGAGATGCCCTGACCATGACTTGCGATGTTATGATGTAGTCATCTACCAAAGTATAGATGGTGACCATGGACTAATCTAAATAGTACATTGGAAACACCGACAGGCTCATAACCTGTAGGTAACGAATTACGAGTTTAGGAGATGTAGTAACTACGTATTCATGCGATGATACTGTAAACCCTTTACTGACACATATTGGAGGAAAATCCCCGAAATGATATTGTCTAAGCGATGATTCTTAGGAAATGTCCTTAGCAATAAACATATAAGGAAATGTTATGTATGCAATGAAAAATAAAGGCAATGTAGGTTTAAAATCTATGTATCTTACCAGGTTTCCCAACCTGACCTACTCAGTTTATTTGTATCACAGGTATCAATGCGACAATACATTACACTGGGAGATTAAAGGAGATGTAGATCATTAGTGTAAATTAATGTAAGGTCTGTTTATGCTTATGTTATGTATTAGTTATAACATCCTGAGATTTCATAATATTAATGAAAAACATTTCTTTGGAAATACTTTATGGGACCAAATTCTACAGTTCATAAATAAACTCTGTTTTTAAAGCATAAACAAAAAGATTTAAAATGGCCATCAATTTAGGGATGTCACAGTTGGTATCAAAGCATTAGTTTAAGCGAACTAGGAATATTTACGATTTCTAGATTTAAACTTAGAATGCTAAGCGATGATTATGAGATGTATGTCTATTATATTTTAAGTAGTACACCTGAATTGACACAAGCCCTAGCTTACTTTAGGATAAGATGCCTAAATTTCTTATATGCGTTAAATGATTTATGCTGAAACATTTTGTATCTATAAGATGCCTTAGGTTACCTAAATTGCTATTACTTGATTATATTTAAGGTCTTTTCTGACCTAGAATTAGGAAGTTTTATGTGTTTAGGTTTCTAAGCGTTTAGTTATGGTATTACATCTGGCATATAACTTTTCGAAGTATTAAGGAGGAATACACATCTAAGCCTTCTCTATCTATATTTTTGTCCCGATACACTGAACACATGCTTCAATGAACAAATCGTCATGATAAGGACTCGTAGCGGACTGAGCAAATGGAGAAAATAAGAAGGCTTACGATAGTGAATGATACTTATAGAAAGATATTGTAAGAGTGGTATCGTGACTTTAGAATACGTCTAATAAATAATACATTTGGTATGGGAGACGTACACTTTCGATTGGCAGAAAGATATAATTTTTGCTATAATCCCTGAAGTTGTACCATCGTCTGCGTTTCCATAATCAACAAAGTTGAAGAAAAATTGCTATTAAAGATATGCATGGAAGATATGCTAGTAGAGTCTAGGGAAACTCGTTATATATGCTTGTTTGGACACATTCGTATGTGTTAAATTGTTTTCTGAATTTAGGAATAGTAACTTGGGAACTGCGAGGCAATTCTCAGGACAAGTATGAGTAGGTGTGAAAGGTTGTAGAGGTCTATACTACCAGATGCACAGGACTCACACTTGGATCAGGAGGAGTCATAAGGTTACCAAGGCACTATAAAGGAACTCGTTTTGTTCATGTCCGTCGTTACCATCATTTCAGTAATGACTAAGAAGATGAATGTTATTCTGACCCTAGAGGTTATGATAAATCGAGTCCGACTAAGATAATCTACGAAGTAAGTTCGACATAGTGTCTAACTCTATATTAAAGGAAAAAAATAATCGAAGTGATCAATAGAAGAATTGCGGTCGCTGTTAAAGACTAAGAAGCTCATAGCCAAAAAAATGCTACCTGCTATAACGTGATTACGTCACATTAGAACACGAAGGAAGGTATACTCCATGTCAAAGTCTAACTCATGGAGACCTAAGTCTAGCCATTGCATCATGCGATGGAAGGTCATTAGAGCATGAACATTCAGTTTGTTACAAGAATCATAGTAAAGACCTTATTATAGGATGGGTCTAATCAAGAAGGAGCAACAGTCTCCGATGAAGATCTAATTTAGAACAAAGAGCAGATGCAAGATTGAGCACCGTTAGCAGTCAAGAAGTTTATGAGTTGGAAACTCATTAGAAAAGACATAAGAGTTATGTTTATTAACTAGGATGGAAAGATAGTATACAAAGTCATTATACAAGCCCTATTTTGTTGATGATTCTAAGACGTAATCATCCTAAGCAAATATCCCCTTCACTTGGGTGGATCTTCTGGACCCTTTGTAAGTCCTCAAGTTTCTATATTTTCATATATTTCTTCTTAGATTTAGGTTTTCTGCATACTACCGTCCCTTTTATGTGATTTGTGTGGTGGAAGAGATAAAGTTTTCAACTTTATTGTTTCTCTACGCCCCAAGAGAATTATATCTCATAGATCTCGGAAATGGTGGTGACTTGGGAACTTTGCTAGAAGTTTAGGTTTTATTGCATCTTTTGACCTAAATATGGGAAAGGACATGCATGGGTTATGCATGTCCATAAATTTTACATTTTTGGGTTTCCTTAGGGTCCCTAAAGTGCTTCTGGAAGTTTTGGATTGAAGATTTCATGGATTAAGTGCTTAATGGTCTTGACACATGCATTAATTTTCCTTTTTGGACTTTAGAAATTAGATCTACACTTAAAGGGATGTCTTAAGGGATAAAGTTGGAAACTTTATCCATTAATACCTTGGAAAGGACCAGATCTGAGCTTTGGAGCTCTTGAAATCGAAAGAAAATAGATAACGCTCATTTGAGCTTTTTAGACCAGTCCCCACAACGTGGCCTTAGACTGCCATAAGAGTTTATCTTGTTTGGTGATCTAGGTGGCTTTTAGCACCTATTTCCTGATTGTGTGAGTCGTTGACATTTGACTTCATTAGCGAGGTGAGTCTTTTCACTATACTTGTGGGTCGAAGGCACCAATTCCAGCCCACTGGATTATGCTATTTGTCTTTGTGACTCTTACATATTATATTGGGTTGGGCACATTATTTATGTTGGGTTGGGAGTATTTTTATGTTGGGCTGGGCCTATTATTTATGATGGGTTGGGCCCATTTGTATGTTGGGATAGGCCCGTTATTTATGATGGGCTGGGTCATTTGTATATTGGATTAGGCCCATTATTTATGTTGAGTTGGGCCCATTTGTATGTTGGGTTGGGCCCATTATGTATGTTGGGTTGGGCCCATTTATATGTTAAGTTAGGCCTATTATTTGGTATGTGGTAATTTGTGGAACTCACTAAGCTTTGTGCTTACGGCTTTGTGGTTTAACATTTTCTGGTACTTCCAGTTCGAGATGGAAGAATCCGACATGATCGCACAACATCCCCATGATTTCCGCATCGATGATCATTTTACTATGATGTTTTGATACATTTGTTTTATGTTGTTTTTTGGGACACATGATGTATGGTTTTGACAATTTTAAAAATTAAAAATTTTATCACTAGTTTTGGGATGTTACATTTTCTTCAAATATTTCAACACCCGCTTTACTGTTTGTCAATCATGAGTACTAGGATTGCTAGCAAACCTACTTCGCCTCCCTACTGCAAAAGCAATATCGGTCCTTGTATTGGTCATCACATACATCAAACAACCTATGACATTTTAGTATTGAAGCTGTGAAATCTCTTAAACAGTATTAGGCATAAGCATCATACTTTGATCAAAAAGAGTACTCATAGGAGAACAGTCAAAACAATTAAATTTTATTAGTACTTTCTCAACGTAGTGAGATTGAGAAATAGAAATTCCCTGATGTTCACGCTTGATTCTTATTATAAGAATCACATCAACCTTCCCCATATCCTTCTTGGAGAACTGAGTGATAAGAAATATTTGGTCATATCAACCTGACTCTGATCAGTACCAAAATTTAACATATCATCCTCAAATAAACATATGATCACTCCTTTACCATAAACATCAAAGTTACTATATACACACTTGCTTGATTGATTTAATTTAAAACCATTACTCAATTCAACATTATCAAACCTTTGATGCCATTGTTTAGGTGCTTGTTTCAACCCATACAATGACTTAACCAACTTGCATACTTTATGCTTATTTCCAAGCATAAAAACCCTCAGGTTGCTTCATGTACACCTCTTCATCTAAATCACCATTCAAGAATGTAGTTTTAACATCCATTTGGTGAATCACCAAATTGTGATTCGCTACAAAGGCAATCAACAATCTAACAGTAGAAATTTGAGCAACATTTGCATACGTATCAAAGTAATCAATGCTAGGTTTTTTTCTAAAACCTTGAATAACCAATCGAGCCTTAAACTTATCAATTAATCCATCAACTTTCACCTTCCTCTTGAAAATCCACTTGCAACCCAAAGGTTTGCACCAAGGAGGAAGATCAAATAAAACCAAAGTATTATTTCCCATGATGGAATCCATTTCATCATTTATATCTTCTTTCCAAAAGGCTACATCCTGAGATCTCATTTCTTCATCAAATGTTTTAGGATCTTCTTTAACACTAAAACAATATGAATATTGATTTGCAATTTCATCCCTAGATCCTTCAACTAGATAAAGCTGAAAATTAGATCCAAATGATTTAGTTTTTCTTTCCCTCTTGCTTCTTCAAAGCTCATGTGATTCCTCATAATTAGGCACAACTTCATCTTTCTTGTTAGTTCCACTAAAACTAGGGAGTATGTCCCTTGTTCTAGGTATAGATGAAAATCGATTTTCATCAAATATAACATCTCTTGATTCTATGACAGTATTTACTGAAAGATAATCATTGGGTTCTAAGAAGTCTATTCTTTCTTTTCGATATATCATTTTACTGAGGAGTATATGGAGCTGTAGTTTCATGAATGATTCCTATAGTTAGGAAATAACTAGGATCATAATACTCACCACGATCTATCAATAAGAAGTTTCTTGATTAAGTCATTTTGTTGCAACTCAACCTTAGTTTTATAAATTGTTAATTTATCATGGGCTTCATCCTTAGAATGTAATAAGTAAATTAAACATAGCAAAACTGAGAATAATCTTCAATAAAAGTAATTATGTATTTCTTATTACCTAAGGATAGAGTTGCATGAAAATAACATAAATCACTATGTATTAATTCAAACATAAGATAATTCCTTTTTATATTTGAAATTGTTGTCTAGCTATTTTAGTTAACATGCAACTTTTACACTTCTCTAAGTTAACATCAAAAGATGGAATTAAACCATTTTTATACATTTCAAGCATTCTTTTATGAGCATGCCAACGAGAAGATTCATCAATACTAGAACAAGCCATATATATATAGAATATGCAACATTATTATTTACATTGTAATTTAAACATACCACAAGTGAAATACCCAAATCCTACAAATGTACCATACTTTGATAAGATATACTTATTAGACTCATAAACTTCTTTATAACTACATTTATTTAATACACCACCGAACACTAAGTTCTTCCTAATCTTAGGAACATGAAATATATTACTAAAATGAAGACTTTTTCCAGAACTAAATAACAAAGACACAGAACCATGACCAACAACACATTGTTTATGATGGTCTCCCATATATAGCACAAAACCATCATTTACTACTTCTTACTCCTTAAACCAATTGTGATATTTACATACATGACTCGTCGCCCTCGAGTCAATCCACTAAGAATAAGCATCATCATGTACATAAAATGTTCTAGGAATTAGTGTTACATGATGTATAACACAAGTAGTATTTCTAGAAATAAAATTATGACCATGTCGTGGTTTTGGACCTTGATCCTTAGATCCTTGTCAAGAAGTGAAAATTCCAGATGTATTTGCACCATTCGTGTTCTTCCTCAACCGACAATCACATTTCTTGTGACCCGGTTTGTTGCAATTCCAACACATGAGTTTTTCCTTCTTGTTGGAACCTTTCTAGTTGTCATGTCTTTTTTTCCTTTTTCTAGACTTGTTGTTTTTCTGATTTTTTTTCATCTTCTACCATATTCACAGAAGATCCAGGAACTTATTTTTCCTTTCCTTTACCACTTTCTTGGACCTTAGTTCCTCCTCAATTTGTAAATGGATTCCAAGTTGAACTAGAGACAACTCTTCTTTTTGGTGTTTCAACTTGTGCTTGAAATCTTTCCAGGATGGGGTTAATTTTGTCAATAACACTAGAGACATAAATGGATTCATCCATTTTCGTCTTGTGTTGTTTAAATTGTCCTAGAATCCTTATGAGTTTGTTGTATTGTTCCATGATAGATCTCAAATCTACCATTTTGTTATTGATAAAATTACTAACAAGAAATTTCTTACTTGAGGAATCTTCTGCTATGTATTTGGATTAAAGGGCATCCCACAGATCTTTTGCAGATTCATAATTTTAATAGATGTCAAAGAGGGAGTCATACATACCATTCAAGATGTGACCACGATAGATGTAATCATTATTTTCCCACTTGGAACATTTTCTGGTGTGTTTTAGTGTTTCATTATCTTGGGCTTTTGGTGCTGGGGTACTCAAAACATGCACAACCTTTAAGGTTGTAAGAAGAAAGTTCATCTTCTTTGGCTAACGGCAAAAGTCGTTTCTTTTAAACTTATCAAATTTTCCAAACTTGGAACTCATGTCCCTGACTGATTCTGGCATTGTTATTCCTTCATAGAATTTATAGATTTCAATTATTAGAAAATTGTTAGAAATAAAGATTTTGGAATAACAATAAGGTGTTGTTTGTTTTTTTAGAAAAACCACTTATGACCACTTCTTGTCGTGCTACGCAACATTTGGCCTTTCACAGTTGTTTGCTTTTTGGAAAACTTCTAACTTAAAAACTATTGCGCGTGTGTTGCATGGTGCAACACTGGACCATCATATTCAAAACACTTCTCACTTACTTTAAGTTATATTATTCAACTTAGATTTGTTTTTTTTTTCAACAACATGTTTATTATTTTAATAATATTTGAAGAATATTATAAACAATTTGAGTATATTTTATATAATTTCAAAACCGTTTGGTAAAATTCATATAAATATTTTTTGTGTTATATTGTCTATAATTAAATATTAATAAATTATAAAGTTAATCATTAAAATTACCAAATTTTAACAAAAATGAACATGTTTTTAGCTAAACTAACAACTTTATTTGTTATTATTAGTTTGGCAACTTTATTTGTTATTATTTAGCAAATATTATGTTTAATTCTTTTATATAAACCTCTTTAAAAATCATATCGTCACAATGATATTTATATTAGATTTGCATAGATTAAACTAAATAAATTCTTTATTTAGATTTACTTTTAACCATTGTATAGTTTATTGCAACAGTCTGCAGAGGTTAAAAAATAAACAAACTTCTTATTACAGGCTGCAGCCGTTTGGTCCACGTATTCTACTGTAGAGGATTGCAGATGTGGTCCGCAGAATTCAACTGTTTTTACTTCGAAAAAACAAACAACACTTAATACTTAGATGTGACAACAGTCAATTTCGGGTCAAGTCAAAGTCAAACAAAGTCAGCGAGTCAAACCGGACGACTCAATTAACCCTTGTATATTAGGGTTCACACTATTCTAATGAGAAAACATCATTTGGAAAATTTGTATGTTTGAATTTCCTTAACCTTAATAGTGCTAAACGATGAACCAAGCGATAAAACACTATTGCACACTCATCGGGAGTGTGTAGGACACTAAAACAAGGCTTAACAGGGTCGACGGACCTTGCGTTGCGATGCCGAACACTCAAAAATGTCACAAATGAAACATCTCCCAAATCTCTCCAAGTATGTGAAATCTCTCCCAAATCTCTCTCCGTATGCGAAATCTCTCCAAGTATGTCAAATCTCTCCCAAATCTCTCCAAGAATATGGAATCTCTCCCAAATCTCTCTCCTTATGCGAAATCTCTCCAAGTATTTCAAATCTCTCTCAAAATTTCTCGTAACTTTTCGTAAACATTCAGATCATCTCGACCCTTAACCGAGTCAAAAATCGCTTAAAACGGGGTTAGAACAGGTAAAATACCCCCAAAAGACTCGAAACCCCCTTTATAGGGCCGAAGCCTCTTAGGGCCGAACCCTCTTGGACCGAAAGCACCTAAGAAGCGAAGCCCCTACTAAGAACCGAACACTGCTGAGCACCGAACCGAGAACATGACCCGAACCCAAAGGTCCCTTCGGACCGAACCTCCTCTCAGTCTATTTCGCTTCTCGCCTAGGTTCGCTTCAGACAAGCTCGCGTCTGACAGGTTCGCCTTTGGTTCCAGCCTTCTTAGGGCCGAACCCTCGCACCTTTGGTCCCATGCGAGAGGCTTAGCAGACTTCGCCTTTTCTTCCCGGTTTTCGACTAGTTTTACGTTTTAAGCTCGTTTTTCATCGTTTTAACGCGGGATTTTCACCCAAAACTTTATTTTAACAATTAAAACCCATAAAATCATTAATTCCCACGTTTTTAATACAAATATTATCCAAGAAATTAGTGGGTGAAGTACAAAAAGGTGGAGTGTTGACTTATCTTTGATTTATGACACAAGCAACCACCACACCCACTCCATGACTAACCCACACACCTCCCCACCATACCTTGTCATTTCCTTGTACTTTTTCCCTCTCTCACAAGTTATTCCCATGTTCTTAGAGCTGGACACTCATCCTCTCTCCTCATTCTCACTCACTTGCTCTCATTTCACCAAAGATCAAACTCAACTTTTCTCTCTAACTTTCTCCCTCAATTTCGGGATTCCAAGGCTGATCATCAAGCTTTCTTACACACTTGGTAAGTATAATTCATCCTCCTTGTGATAATTACACTTCATTCTACTCCAATCATAGATTGCTTACACAAATTTCATCACTTTGGTGTTAGATTCTCGAAAATCTTCTAGGCATCTTCAAGTGTTCTTGAGTTGAACACTTCCCATCTCCAACAATTATCTACTGAAACCATTTAAGATGAATTCATACCCCTATCTTTTCATGTTTTCTTAAGTTTTAAAGGGGGGGGGGGGAATACAAGTTAAATCAACAAGAACACAACTAAACTCTTCCAACAGCTTTCATCAGAAAAGTTGGACTCAATTCACGGACTATTTTGGGTAGCTTAAACATTTTGGTTTTCAAAACTGTACTAGGTGCAAGTAGTTCAAGTTCTAATGGAGAAACTAGACTCATTTTCCAAACTCTCAGAATTTACGGATTCTGATTTGGACCTTTGATGATTTTTCTACAAATTTTCTAAGAATAGTGATAGAAAATGTTATCTACAGAAAAATGCTATCAACTTCATTTCATCTTGTAACATGTTGAGCAAAGTGTATATCTTTATGCGATTATATGTTATTGTAGTATATGACCTTTTTGTCTTAGTATATAGACATACATCAGTTAACAAATGGATTTTGCTAGATAAAGCATAGAAATAACAATTTGTTATAATCAAAGTACATCCATTACATACAAACATTGGATAAATTATATTGAGTATAGTTTACATATATTACTACTACTACCCTTGTTTTGATAAACTATAATAGGTATAGTTTATGATACATTACATAATACATACATCTCAAAAGGGTACATTTATACAAAGAGGATTTTCATTACACCACACGTATTCCGTTAATGACTTTGTGAGACATTCACTTTACTTTACAAATAAGTCATGTATTGTAACCAGAGTCTCCTGGAGGGAGAGCGTGATAGTTGTGTATAGATCTACATTGGGTTTGACAAACCCACACCTGAGCTACATGCAACAGCTAGACCGGCAGGTCTGAGGTGACAAATGTCATAACATTTCTGACGCCTGAAGAACGTCGTTTCAGGCCAACTAGGTCATAGCATGGTTATAATAACTCACATTAAGTATTAACAAACATAGAATTTATGGGGATTTCATTGAAATAAAATGACTTTATGTCTATTTAAACTTGCATTGTTTTACTATAAATATGACAAATTATTTGTACATTCCAGTCCTTGGGTTTAAGACTACATTTACACATTAAGGAAAATATTGGATTTTCTGGAACGGACACTACTTTTACAAGAAAAGGTTTTCATAATTGCATACAAAAACTTATGAACTCACCAACCTTTGTGTTGACACCTTTTTCAAACAACTTGTATTCCCAGGAAATCACTAAACAGGTAACCAAGTGCTTTTGAGGATGGGACGTTAAGGCGTCAAACATTTTACATTTTTGTCAACATATTGTAATTGATTTGGAAACATGTAATTCATACAATGATGTAACTCTTTCAATTAAATATATGTTGGTTGTGTTTACTTTAATCACTATGGCAATTGTTGTTATGATACTACACATGAAGTCCTCCACCCCCAAATGTTTCCGTCATCCTTGGTTTGGGGGTGTGACATTAGATATTGCTTGGATCGTGATAAATTCACTTTCCAAAATCTGTAATTTGTCCCTTATAGCCTAGGGTACATGAATTCAGAAGTGGGATAATCGAAGAAATCTGATTTGAATTACAAGCATAATCAAAATCTTAAACACTGTGTAACGTCCTCAATTTTAAGGACAATTTTTTCATTTTTATTTATTCAAAATATGATTCTTACAAGACATTATTTCATTTTAATTATGAAGAGTGTCATAGCAAAAGTCTATAAAACTTTATTGATGGATGGATGCGGATACAATCATGCATGAGCCTTTCCACGGTCAGATGAACAACCTGCAAAGCCGTTATTCAATAACTGTAAGTTGAAGCTTAGAATTCCTTCAAAATATTCGATACACATAATGGCCTTCAGCTTATAGTTGGTCCTCCCCTTGGTCATCAGCTTATAGCTGGTCCGCTCTTCTATGACCTTTAGCTTAAAGCTAGTCTGCCCGAGTCTATTGGCCTTCAACCAAGGGTAGTCCGCCCTCACCTCCACACACATACACACACACACACATATATATATATATATCAACACACATAAGCAACATTGCATATAACAAGAAACTAACTATCCTAGTCTAATTGCCTAAGGGTATACTACAATCTAACTATATCCTAACATACAGTGGATACATACTTGAGTATACAATATAGTGAGAAGAACTCACCAAGACAGTCAATTCGGGGATGAACAGCTAACCGGACGATCCTACTAACGACACTGAGTCTATTAAGTATTAACCTATAATACTATAACTTATTAGATTATAATGGAAATCTAGTAAAGAATGTTAGATTTATAACTAATACCAATGAGTATTGATAGATCTATCAGATAGTATCATCCAGACAGGACAGTTGGGAGGCGGGATGTGACAACCGTCAATTTTCAGTCTAGTCAAAGTCAAATAAAGTCAACAAGTCAAACCGGTCAACCTAGCTAACCTTAGTATATTAGGGTTTACATTACATTACTATTATACAACTTGCTATTTTAATAAGAAGTTATCACTTGGAAAGTCCGTATGTTCCAAATTCTTAAACCCTAGTCAGGGTAAGTGATGAAACTACTTGGTAAAACATTATTCTATACCCCTCGGGGGCGTATAACATTCATAACAAGGAAAAAATGGGGTTTACAAACCTTGCGTAGCAAAGCTAAACATCCAAAAAGGTCACAAACAAGTCTCTCTCAAACCTCTCTCGCTCTATCTCTCTCTATCTCAAATCCCCCCCCCCCCCCCCAAATCTCTCCAAGTATGAGAAATGTCTCCAAAATCTCTCCAAGTATGTGAAATCTCTACCAAATCTCTCCAAGTATGAGAAATCTCTCCAAGTATGTGAAATCTCTACCAAATCTCTCCAAGTATGAGAAATCTCTCCAAGTATGTGAAATCTCTCCCAAATCTCCCCAAGTATGAGAAATCTCTCCCAAATCTCTCTAAGTATGTGAAATCTCTCTAAGAATATGAAATCTCTCCCAAATCTCTCTCAAAATCTCTCTCAACTTTTTATAATCACTCGGGGAAATCCCGGCCCTTAATTTAGTCAAAAACAACTCGAAAACGGAAGTTTATGCTAAAAACAGCTTTAAAAAGCCAAACCCTCTTAAGGAACCGAACTCATGAGGACCGAAACTGCCATGGACCGAGACCTCCACAAGAACCGAACCCGAAGGTCCCATCGGACCGAACTACCCTTCGCTTCTAGCCTACTTCGCCTTCGGTTCCTTCTGATGGCTTCGCCTGCGAGGCTCGGACCGAACCCTTCTCTCGGTTCTCATGCATCAACCGAACCATCCTCTCGGCTCTAAGCACCTAAGGACCGAACCTTTGGCCCTAAGCTCGGAATTTCGTAGATTTCGCCCTTTTTCCTGGTTTTCGACCCCGACTTCGTTTCAAGCTCATTTTTTGTGATTTTAACGTGAGATTTTCACCCTATATTATCATATGTTAATCACATTTTGAGGATGGGGTCCTAAACTAAGTACAATATCTTTTGGGTAAGATATGGTGTTGGAGTGTTGACTTTATCTAGAGTATAACACAAGTTAACACCCATACCCTCATAAGACAACCCTCAGTCACTATTCCTCCCTATCTAGTCAACTATTTGTCCTTTGACACCCCTCCTCCAGCTTCATAGCTTCATCAAAAGTTGGAAACTCTCATATCTCCTTCCACTTTACTCACTCTCTCACCAAAAAGCAAACACCTCTCTCTCTCTCTCACTTTCCCTCTCTAGAACTCAAGATTTCAAGGTTGTTCTTGAGCTTTTCACTTCAGTCTTGGTAAGTATATTCATCCTACATTTGAATACTCTACACTCCTTCACTCAAATCATGAATCTCTTATACAAATATCGTCATATTGTGCTTAGGATCTTCGAATCTTCAAGTATCTCCCAAGTGTTCTTGACTTGGTAACCTTTCTTCTTCCACCTTCATCTCTGAGAATAACTCAAAATGAGTTCATACCCCTACATTTTCACGCTTTCTTCAAGTTTTAGGGGGGGGGGGGGGGGAATAAAAGTTAATACACCAAAAACTTAACTAAATTCAAACAACAGCTTTCATCAGAAAAGTTGAGTCCTATTCACAAACTGTTTTGACCAACTTAAACTTAATATTTTAAAAACTGTTTAACAAGAAAATAGTTCAGGTTTATACCTTTAAAATGACTACTTGCACATTCTCACACGATTTTTCTACAATTTATGGTGATTTTTATAAAACTGTCTATCACTGTTGCTACGAATTCGGACCAGTCTGTGAATATGAACATTTTCACACCAGTTAGAGACATCTAAAAATCATAATAAAATTTAAGAACAATCTAGACACATTTTATAAACTCTCAGAGTTTACAGATCTAGTTTTAGATTTCGTATGAATTTTCTATGATTTTTCTAAATCAGTGCAAAAATGGTAAAAACGAATTTACAGTTTACAACTTTCATAACACTTTGTAACATGTTGAGCAAAGTGTTAAGCCTTGATGACTTCATATTTTGCATGTGTTTTCTGTTGTGATATAATTTTATAACATAAAAATGGACATTAAATATTAAGAATCCTTTATTATTACAAGTATTACAAGATGAGGCATAATAAACATAGTTATGTTTTTGCTATACAATCTACTTACATAGAAAAGGTTACTATACATTACAAACATTTTGATAAACTATAATAGGTATAGTTTATGTTTCATATACATTACAAACAATTAGGATAAACTATAACAAGTGATAGTTTATGTTTCAATTACATCACACCACGAGAGAGTACATCTCGACAAAAAGGGGTTTTCAGTTCAGTTTACGTAAATCTGTTAATGAATAAATTTGTGAGACATTCGCTTCACGTAACTTGTAAAGTAACGAAATCGAAAGTCTTGTAATTGTAACCAGAGTCTCTTGTAGGAAGAGAGTGATATTTGTATATAGATCTATATTGGGTCTGACAAACCCACACTTGAGCTGCATGCAACAGCTAGACCGGCAGGTCTGGGGTGACAAATGTCATTTAACTTTGCGACGCCTGAAGAACGTCGTATACAAGGCTGACTGGGTCATAGCATGGTTATAATAACTCACATGGGGTATTCACAAAACATAAGATTTACGGGATTTTCCTTCAATTAAACGAGTTTATGTCGATTTTAAGCTTGCATAATTGTCAACTCATATGGAAAATACTAGTACATTATTAGTCTTGGCATTTAAGACTACAATACAATTTAAAAGGAAAATATTGGATTTTTCTAGAACAAACATTACTTTTACAAAGAATAAGACTGTTCACTATTTGGATAAAACCGAATTGTCCAATTGGACAATTTGGATTGGACTATTTGGTTCGGATATTCGGATTTTTGGATTGGTTTTTAGCAAAGCCGAATTATTATTTTGGATTTCAGATTGGTTTTGGTTTATAAAATAAAAACCGGATAGTCCAAAAAAACCGAATTACAATTTATTATTTTGTTCTTTTTAATATATATCTTTAATAAATTATAAATTTACTAAATTATTCTTTTAATATATTAAAATTTTTCATCTATTATAATACTTTAATATTATTAAATACTTCTTATCAAAAAAAATTGTCTATAAAGTAATAAACTATAATATATTTTTCTTGATACTTATTTATAAGTTTTAGTTCACAACTAATTAAACAATATTTTTTAGTTTATATTATAGAGTAAGTTAATACTAAAGTTATATATTTTTTGAAATGTCTTGATTCTTGAAAACCGAATTGTAAAAAAAACGATCCAACCGAATTATAATTTGGTTGGATCGGATCGGATTTGAATTTAGTTTGGACTATTTGGATCTAAGTTATGAAAACCAAAATTAATTTGGATTCAGTTGATCGGATTGGATTAAACCGATCCATCCAAATGAATACTCCTAACAAAGAAAGGATTTCAACATTTCATTCAAAAGCTTAAGAACTCACAAACTTAATTGTTGACACTTTTTCAAAACTACTTGTATTCTCAGGAAATCAGTAAAACAGGTAAACAACTGCTTTTGAGGATAGGACGCTAAGGCGTTAAACATTTCATTTTTGTCAATATAATGTAATTGATTTAGAAACATGTAAACTTATACTATGGTGTAACCTTTTCAATTATATTTATGTTGGTTGTGTTTACTTTGAGCACTATTATACTCTTGTTGTGATACTATACATGAAGTCCTCCACCCCCAGACGTTTCGGCTATCCTTGGTTTGGGGGTGTGACACAGGACCATTTTGGCATATAGCTTTTCTAAAATCCAATAACCAAGCCAATGTGACTATTCTAGACACCTCTCCCTTAAGTAGATTGACCAAGATTTTGACTTAGAATTCCAGAGCCTCGCTAAACTTCCTAAAAGTAGGGGAATGTCGGATCTTAAAGGACTAGAGTGACTGTAGAGAGAATGGAGTGAAAATGAGTGAGGAATGAAGGAAATTTGGAGGTACTATTTATAGGATAAATGCGCTCCGTGCAGCATGGCTGCATGGGGGTGCATCGTGCACAGGTGACATAGCTCCACTGGCTTGCTGAAACGTGGCACAATCTGGTTGGGGCTGCATGGCTGGGTTCGCGCGCAAGCCATGCACGTTGCGCTGCGCATGATGATTTTCAGAACTTAGAACTTGCGTATGTACTTCACACGAGCTCCATTTTTCACGTTCTTTATATCCACGAAAATCTCTCGACAGGATCTAAAACTTTCATTTAGACTCTGTCGGCTAATTTTAACTTCATTTTATTTGCATAGGCTTAGCCTACTAAAGTCCGTATAAAATGCATATCTGTCACATCCGGCGTCCGTTTTTGATGGTTTTTATATTGTTGGAATCCTAATAACGAGACCTTCAATTATCGTTTAGATTTTTTTGGCCAACAATCAACCGATCTAAAATCCGATCTCTGTGAGAACACTGTTATGCTAAAATCTTAGAAAAATCATAACTTCCTCTATTGAAATCAGATTTGGACGTTCTAAACACGCACAAGTTCAATTTTACGAGTATTACGACTTTCGTTAAGACTACTATGGCTAATGCGTTTTCTAAATGAATTTCAAATTTCTATAAATCGTGAATATTTACAGGAACAATAAAACGGGGTGTTATAACTTTCCCTAGTTATATGGATTTCGTCCCCAAAATCTAACTAAATAACTCTGGGTAGTTGCTTCTCATCTCCTCTTCTGGTTCCCAAGTCCATTCCAATCCTTTTCTATGTTTCCACTGGACCTTCACTAAGTTGATCCTTTTTTTTACGGAGGGTCTTGGTTTTCCTATTCAAGATCACCATCGGCTTCTCCACGTAGTTCAACCGCTCATCTACGTCAATGTCTTCCAAAGCTACAATTGAGAATTCATCCGGAATGCACCTTTTTATTGGGATACATGGAAGGTGTTATGGATCTGATTGAGCTCTTTTGGCAGATCCAAACGATAGGCAATCTTTCCCACTCGAGCAATGACTCGAAAGGGTCCGATATACCTAAAGCCTAACTTTCCCCTCTTCCGGAACCTAATAACACCTTAATTTCCAAGGTGAAACCTTAAGTAACACTAGGTCTCCTGTTAGGAACTCAAGATCCGATCGTCGTTGATCTGCATAATCTTCTGCTGACTCTAGGCAATCTTAAACCGTTAGCGTACTTGTTGGATGAGTTCGGTGGTCTTGATCACAACGTAAGTGCTCCACATGACTCGTTAGCCGATTTATCCCCAGCATATGGGCATTCGACACTTCTGTAACATCCCAAAAATTCAACAATTTAAAACTTAAAAAAAAACCCTTTTGTTTAATGGAAGTATTACAAAACCATTATTTCAAAATATTATTTGAAATCAGAGTCTTCCAAGATCCAATTAATTTTAAAACCGATGATGTGTACGGTCACAAATTCGCCTTGCCACGATCCACTAAAGTACTTGAAACCAGAAACCAAAACTGTAAGCACAAAGCTTGGTGAGTTTCCCACAAAATACCACCACACAAATAGGTAACAAACAACACATGCTCAAATACTCATGCCTGGCCCAATCAGCCTTGGGCTGGAATACCAGCATGTCTACGATGGGCCCAGTCATCCATAGGATGGAATATCCTCGTATCATAAGCGGCTTGGTCCAATCAACCATCAGGTTGGAATACCAAACATGTCAGGTCTAATCAACCATCGGGTTGGAATAACCTAGGCATGTTGACTGACACGCAAAGCAGTCCAGTCTCACCACATACTATACTATCATATCAGGTCCAATCAACCATCGGGTTGGAATACCAATATACAACGGGTCTAGTCATCCTCAGGATGGAATACCCTCAGGCCCAATCAACCATCGGGTTGGAATACCATGGGTCCTCAACCATCGGGTTGGTATGCTCGGGCCTGTTGGCTTATACACAAAGCAATGAAGCCTCAACCACCGACCAAATATGTACACATATAACCAATAATTATATAACAGTCTACAATCAGTCAAGAAGATCTATAGTGTTGGATTAGTGTCTAAGTCCATAACTATTTTGGTATGTACTTGACCCGATGGTGCATGGTCCTTTTGGGTTGCCTTCACCAAAGCAACTTGATAGGATGAATTATGGAGAAAAAAGATTAAATATGATTTATTAATATATTATGGGAATAATATATTAAAGGAGAAATCATATTGTTTAATTAATATTAGTCATTAATTAGTAATCAGTTTTGTGACTAAAAGAGATTAATTAAACTAAAGGGACTGAAATTGTAATTATAAGATAATTGCAATTTGGGCCATGGATTGCCTTATATTATAAGGTGGACGAATTCTATGGGGGAAGCCCATATGAAATCGTCCAAGGCCTTAAGGAAAGGGCTCCATGGGTTGCTTAGGGATTAAGCATCCAAATTAGGGTTTCCTTGTTAGATAACCCTAATTGCCTCACAATATATAGATCCCTTAAGGACCAAAAACGTGGCTAAGCTTCTTGATAGGGTTTTCACACGGTTTTGGCAGCCTCCATCCTCTCTCCTCTTCATTCTCTTGCTTATGGTGTTTGTGAACCATTAGAGGAGTGACACTTGTGACACTAAGCCTTCCAAAGTCAATACATGGAGATTTGGGATTGTTATTGCTACATAACAATCAAGGTAACATTATAAACCTCTTCTCATGTTAATATGATTATTTGAATGCTAGAATTAGGGTTTATAGTCTTGGATAACTTGCATGTACAATAGAGAAACCTAGATCCAAGCATTAGGGTTTGTATGAGCACATAGGATGTCTTATGACCAAAACCCATCAGTGGTATCAGAGCCATGATTGGTTTCTATTGTATTGTTGCTTGATGTAACTGAAAAACGTGTTTTGGCCTCATTGTTCCACCTGACTCAGCGAGTCACTCTTGGACTCGGCGAGTCAGCCCTACTCGGCGAGTTCCAGAGGGTGACTCGGCGAGTCGGTGCGTCAGACAGAGGTATATCCAGGATTTCTTGCTGTTTTTGCTTATGGATAGTTACCTTATCACATTAGATCAATATAAATCCGATTGTTTGATACATATGACTATATTCTTGATCTAATTGAAGATATTTATCAATTAATAAAATATTTGTTTCCTTATGTGATAATTGATTAATTATTTTGATTAAATTGGTAAATTGTTTTGCAAGAAATCATTAAATAAATCAAATATGGATAATTATGTGATTAATTGTTAATTTAGATTATTTGTTATTTGACCCCTATGTTATGAAATGTTTCATATTTTTTCCCTTTAGGTTTTATAGTTTAAATTTGAACCCAAAAGTTTTGTTGTTTTAAAATTTAAATAGTTGAAACCCTAATGTTTTGAAAAAGGTTTCAAAACTTGCCCTCAAGTTTTGGAATTTAAATTTTGATTAAATGGTTTAATTTTGATGTATATTTAAATTCTAAACCCTAATGTGTTGAAATGTTTCAAAACTTGCCCTCAAGTTTTGGAATTTAAAAGTTGATTAAAAGTTTAATTAGGAATGTTAAATTCTAAAACTCTAGTATAGTTTTGAAAAAGTTCAAATCACACCCTTATGGTTTTGTTAATTAATTAAGGTGTATAATTAAAAGAAGTTTAAATCCATAAAAGTTTAGGTTTACAATTTAATTGAATTAAAAGTATAATTGTTAAATTAGACCACCTAGTATTTTGAAACTATAAAATACACCCTATACTATATATAACATTAAAAGTCTAACATTATATATATGTATGAGTAAAAGTCAGTCTTACCGTTAGTAGGCCTCATTCACGAAGCTAGTCTATAAGGGGTGTTTAAGGAAATTGCCTATAAATTGGCGATTGAATAGGTATCCACTCTTACCCACCGCACTCTTGACTAGTGGAGGGTCGTTAGCCGAACGGGTAGGATAGGACGAAACCTTCCATTATAAGTATAATAAAGTATAAAAGTAACTAAATGTTTTCATAAAATTCCCAATCTTAGTTACTTAGGAAAAAGTGAATTGATGCAATTCCATGAAATTACACTTTGTGCCCTTGCGAAGACGTTAGTGGAGCGTGTGTGGTTTACCGGCACACTAATTGGTTCTAAGAAAAGGTAGCAAAGGGTGACTCAATGTTTGTCATAGTTCGATGGAGCGTGTGTGGTTTACCGGCACATCAAATAGGTGACTGTAACATGTGAGGGCACCATGTAAGTTTGCATGGTTATTCACACCCGCTTTGTGATCCTCGGCATCCCAGTCACAAACAAGAGGGGCATATCGAGATTTAAACATGCCATTGAAAGTTCAATGAATCTCAAAGGATCTAGGAGTTTTCATAGATTTAAAACTTAAATTTCTTTTTCGTTTATCGTGGTGGAAATTAGTGAATCGTCATTCACTTACCTTCAAATATTCTTCAATTAGGGTTACGGCATCCCTCTCCCGAGTTGTAGAATATTGTGTTGGGTCCTAGCCTTAGTATTTCATTTGGGTGATTTACTAAGGACTCTATCTATCAACTAACTTGAATTTGTTTTTCTCCCGTTTTCTAGATGTCAAAGTTCGACAACTATGGTCTTCCCAAATCCCGTGGAACAAGCATTCCACATGAAGATGGTATTCCACGATTCAATCGAGGAACAAGAAATCATGCTTCACTTCCTCCTCCTCCTCCAATTGTTTTCCCTAACCCACAAGATCGAAGAATTGAAAGGTTCAATATCACTAAAGCCCTATTGGAAATGAAACATGAAGATGGTAAACCCGTGTGTGCCCACGTTCCAGGAATGAAATCACACATTGATAGGTTGATAATGTTAGGTGTGTCATTCCCGAATGAGTTGGCTGTGAATTGGGTTTTGCAGTCACTTCCTGAATCATATAATGAGTTCAAAAGAAAGTATTATATGATGGATCATGACGACAACCTCATTGACCTAACATACATGCTCATTGTTGCTGAATCAGAAATGATTTGGCGAAGCAATGGAGCATATCTGTTAGGAAAGTCAACCAACCATGCTTCCGAGGATGTTCTAGGAGAACCGACCTGCGTTTGCTGCCAAAAGAAAGGGCGTTGGATACAAGTCTGCCCAAAGAGCCTGAAGAGTCCACAAGATGGGAGAGTCAAAAAGTATGGCTACACTTCAGGTAAAATCCACTATCTAACTCCATTAAGTTCCTATTCATTAATTCTTAATACATAATGTGATAAGATTGCATTTGAATGTTTTACAGGATTGGTGAAAAGAAAGGAAGCTTGGTGAAAGAGCAAGATGAATCTAATCACAAGGAATGGATCTTGATCGCATGGACTTGAAGATTAGATTTTGAGCTTAGATAGTTATGATAGAGTTGTTAGAAATTTTCTTTTGAAATACATAGTTTTCAATGGATTTTGCATTGTAAGGACAAATGTTTTCCGCTGCTTTTATAAAATAAAATAAATTTTTTGTTTGACTTACTTATTTATTTGTTTATTTCCTTGCAATGAAATCATTATGAAAATTGATGTTTACATATTTCTACAACGAATGGATAAGATTCTTAATTATGTTAATAGTGTAAATGTCAAGAGTTTACCAAATAGGGAGAATTTCTCATCACCCAAGTTTCAATTGGATAGAAACTTGGAATCATGCAACTTGGTTGCACGACGAATGAGAAATTTCATATTTGGAAATTTGACTAATTCGTTGACAAAGTGTCAAGTGAAGGACTAACAGATCGAGTACACAAAGTTGTGTGTTGATCAAGTCCACCACTAGGATAACAAAGATATTCGTCATGATTTACTAAAGGATTAGTAAATATGATTATACTTATAAGATTAAGTGTAATTCTTAGTTGATTGAAAAAGTTTAAATCAATAGCAGAACGAATAAGAAGAATCAGGAAGGCAGAAAGATAAAAGTTTCTCCATTCTAAGAAGAAGGGAGAGTACCTTTTATGCTTTATGATAGGTCTTAATGATTAAAAACCATATCTCAATTGATCCTCTAAGTCAGTCTTAGTACAATTGTATGTCTAAGAAGAGGACTCAAGAATTGAAGAAATGGTTAAATCAAGAAGTCAATCATACTTCGTTCCAATAACAAGTCTTAAAGTTAAGATTGTGACAATGAGTGACAAGTATTAAGAAGGTTTTTTTTAACATTCATTAAATGTGGAAAGTTGTGATGTCTTGGATAAGACAAAGACCAACTAGGACCATTTTATGAAGTGTTACGTTTTGATAAAAATTACACTAACTCTTGAATATTTGGTTGTCAAGAAATGTTTATTGACAAGAGAATCTTACATGTCAAGGAGTCAGTGGGAGTCTTAATGGTCTTGAAAGGTTTCAAGAACAAATCAAATAAACCTTATCGATCATCACTAGCACACGAGTTGAGATTTACAACCTATCGTGTTGACACTATTTTGTTTTCTATGCCATTCCAATTGAGTTAATTGTGCATATGAGTCCTATGAGTTCTCATTTGAATGCATAAGAGGCAAGGAACTTGATCAATGGAAAGTACATTGATAGGAAAAGGTGAGTTGCTTAACTACTTGGAAGACATGGTGGGCAGCTGTGCTACCATAAGGCAAGAAATCAAGATTAAGAAAGTTCGATCCATATGAGTTTGAATTTGTCGTAAACCTTGGTTTTGACAAATTCACATGGATAGGAACACATACACCGTTTAAATCTAAGTGTCATAAGATTTCCTCCTTCATGAAAATGATTGTGAGGAAATGCTTTCACTAAGAAGGATTTTAAGAAGATAGTAGTTGTAAAATTGCATTCTTAAAATTTGATTATGGTTACGGTATCCCTCTCCATGATTCGAATTGTGAGATTTGGCAATTAGTCTTAATTGTTTAAGACACATATGAGCTATCTTGAATAAAGGTGTATGAGACTAAGAAGCCTTGATAAAAGGATTATCAAAGCACTAAGTATTAGAAACATGGACTTAAGAAATTCAATAGGTATTGTTTTTTTGAAAGTTAAGATGTTTATGAATACATGTCGAAGCTAGTAGGAGCATAAGTGTTATGTTTTATAATAATCATCATGATAGTGGGAGCATAAATGTTATGAATGTATGATTATTAAGGCACGTATTGCAAGTTGGCAATGTTAATTATAGAAAACAAGAGTTATACCTTGCAAAGTAGTAAGGGTTATAAAGTTGTTTTGCTATAATTAAGGGAGAGAATACTATGCTTCATTTCAAATCTAAAGGCTTAGGTTGTGGAATGTTAATAAAATTTAGTCAAAGGTACATAGTGTGTTCTTAAAATTTCGATTATGATTACGGCATTCCTCTTCACAATTCGAATTTTGAGAACATAGCAAATAAAACATTATGTGTCGTGTCCCATACGCTTCGGGTATAAGATCGATTGCAAATGCTTTAATATTTGATCATTCTAAAATTTTCCAAATTTCTAGTGCATTTAGAGGGAAAGGGACTAGAATCGGTTTTGACTAAAATAATTAAACAACTATCAAAGGACAATCCAAAGTTCGACGAGGATTGGTTGCTTGTGAGTAGTTGGAAGCATGGTATTGAATGGACCATATCGACATTATTATGAATAGAAAAGATTCTATTAAGAATGAGTTGTCATATGGAAAATATGGAAATGTTTCCATAATTGGATGGACCATATCGACATTATTATGAATAGATAAGATTCTATTAAGAATAAATTGTCATATGGAAAATATGGAAATGTATCCATAATAGAAATTGAATATTGAAAATCTATGACTAGATTAGAAACTTTTATGCAAAAAGGATGTTCAAAGGAATGTACTTTGAGTGAGAGACATCATATCTAAGGAATTGTCTTGTAACAATCTCCGATAGAAGACTTTGTAATATCATTGGCAATAGTCTTTGTGACTTTGGTGCAGTGACATTACGAAAGGATAGTTGCATAGAATGTTACAATCTAGCATATTCTATAAGTAGCAAGAATTTGATATTCTTTAACTTATGAAAAATGGATTTGGAGTTGTGAAATGAGAATGATTGGAAATGTGTTCAATTTGATCTATTTCACAAAGTGAGAACCATAGGTAAACATTGTGTGCATGCTAAGAGCATGGGACAAGTGTAATAATTCAAGTAAGAAGTTGATTACCCGAAACGACAAATAATGAGTAATCGATATGGTGATAAATAAAAGGGGTTTTATTTATACTCAAAGGTTTGAAGCCATATGGGATTAGTATTATTCTTGTGTTTCAAATTTGCATGTTTTGACTTCCAGAATAATTGAATTTATTAAGAATAATCGAATTATTCAAACGGGCCACAGTCGTTCATATGTTGGAAGTAGATATGAATAAAGATTGTCGTGAATTGGTGTGTGGATTGTCTAAAAGAGTATTAGACATAAGCAAATGTTTGATGCAACGTTCATGAGTGGTTATGAATATGATTTGAGCATTGGATTAAACCCACGCTCACTTGGATCACTCCATGAATTGTATTACGAGTGATTGGTGAGACGATAATATCTTATATTCTTGAAACCGAGATGTGTGAGTTGTATCTTGCAAATCGGTTGCACATTGATAATATGTAAACGCACCAGTAACTTGGTGTTATAAAACATATTGTTGCGTGTGATTTGGTGAGTGAGTGCAGGCAAGCATTGTATCAAAGTTTATCCGTTCCTTTTATCCAAAGTAGGATAAAAGCGATATCTTTAGGCCCCTCGATGATTTCGTGATGACAAACGTAAATGCTCGGCCGGGCTAGGGCTGATTTGATTAGTTCAATTAGTCAGTCGTCATAAATCGGGAATCGAGATATAGTACAAAGAGAATGATTAGAAATCATATCTCATACGATATCTAGAATGGAGGAATATATGATCCCTTATCTAAGGACACGCATATCTGATAGGATCAGAGTTGACAGCGGCTTTGGAAAGCTACGACTGCAGATCATGATCTGAAGTCATACGCAGAATAGTTATTAGACTTATCCAAGTGGGAGACTGTTGGATTAGTGTCTAAGTCCATAACTATTTTGGTATGTACTTGACCCGATGGTGCATGGTCCTTTTGGGTTGCCTTCACCAAAGCAACTTGATAGGATGAATTATGGAGAGAAAGGATTAAATATGATTTATTAATATATTATGAGAATAATATATTAAAGGAGAAATCATATTGTTTAATTAATATTAGTCAATAATTAATTGGTAATTAGTTTTGTGACTAAAAGAGATTAATTAAACTTAAGGGACTGGAATTGTAATTATAAGATAATTGCAATTTGGGCCATGGATTGCCTTATATTAAGGGGTGGACGAATTTTATGGGGGAAGCCCATATGAAATCGTCCAAGGCTTAAGGAAAGGGCTCCATGGGTTGCTTAGGGCTTAAGCATCCAAATTAGGGTTTCCTTGTTAGATAACCCTAATAGCCTTACTATAGATAAGAACCTTATGACCCAAAAACGGGGGTAATGATCTTTCTAGGGTTTCACACGTTTTTGGGTAGATTCCAACCTCTCTCATCTTCATCCTCTTGCTTATGGTGTTTGTGAACCATTAGAGGACTGACACTTGTGACTCTAAGCCTTCCAAAGTCAATACAAGGAGATTTGGGATTGTTATTGCTACATAACAATCAAAGGTATGATCTTAAACCCATTTATATGTTAATATCGATTTCCATATGCTAGAATTAGGGTTTATAGTCTTGGATTCAAAGCATGTACAATAGAGAAACCTAGATCCAAGCATTAGGGTTTGTATGAGCACATAGGATGTCTTATGACCAAAACCCATCAAACCCATCATATAGATCACTAAGCATAACAACATCCTATCTACCACGATACCAATCTAACATATCACTACAACATAACAACCTCCTATCTATCAGGATACCAATCTAACACATCACAACATCACAATAGCATACATAACAGGATATCAATCTAATGGGCCAAAATTGGTGCCTTCGACCCGCAAGTACGGTGAGGAAAACTCACCTCTCGATCTGATCCATAGCTGATGAGGACCGACTCCGAGTCTCAGCTCTTTAACCGATACCTATTCCATCAAGTGACAAATTCATCAAAATCCCAAAATACCCTCAAGGTCCAACTTGGTCAAAGTCAAAGTTAACACCCCAATGTTGACAAAACACGCCGTATTTCCCCTTGGACACACTGTGTTCTTCCATCATTCTGATAATCGGGAAAACCACAGCCAATACACTGTGTTTGCCCGAGATTCAACAGCTTAATACAATAAGTTGTTTTCTCCGATACCAAGAGCTCCAAAGCTCAGATCTAGTCTCTCATGTGGTCCAGAAGGATAAAGTTTCCAACTTTATCTATTGGGACTACCTAAAAAGGTTCAAAACTCAATCCATAAGCTTAATACTTCGAGGGCTTAACCAATAAACACTTAATCCATAAAGACATAACCCTATAACATAGATCCGACTTCCTTGAGTTGGAAAACCACATAAAGTTGCTAGCTTTACGTTCATGCACGTCTAAATGAAGCTCTTAAGCTTAAAAGGACTTAATAATTGACTTAATGCATGCATGACACCAAAAATCTCATAAAGTTTCCACCATTATGCTCAAGGATACGAAAACAAACTTAGATCTAAAAGAACAAGCCCTAAAACGACCTAACTTATCCATTAACACAAAAGGGACCAAAAGCACAACAATCTAACTATGAAGAGATCTAAACATATACAAGACCACATGAAAACTTGATACCTCAAAAATCTTCCCCACAAGATGATGATTCTGGATCCAAAGCCTTTTCCCCATGCAAAGCAACTTCAAGATCTCCTCTTCCTTCACCAAGACCATAAATGAGCACCAAGAACTTCTTACTAGATTAAGAACAACACCAAGAGACTTGAAGATTGATTTTAGGGTTTTAGTGGCAATGGAGGCTGGTAAGGAGACCGGAACTTAGGGCTTAAGGAGATTAAATAAGGTGCAACACCCTAAAAAATAGAGTTTTCTCCACCAGCCGCCAACACGTCGTGGTATGGCACAAACACGCCATGTTGACCTTAATGAAAGTCGTGTTTTTCTTATCTAGACACATCGTGTTGGTGCCTCCAACAAGCCGTGCCGAATCCTCATAAGGTGATTATACCCAAAGTTGCTCCTCAAATTTCTGGGTATTACAACTCTTGTCCACTTAAATTAGATTATGTCCTCGAAATCATTCCTTACAATCTCCTCTACCGAACTGACGATCCTGACTGAACACCCTGAATTTCAAAAAAATGACTAAGGAAATCACCCCTCTCTGATGACTGCTCGCCTTTACTGATGTCAAATCCAAAATATAAGATACCCAACCGCTATACCTGAAACTGGAAACCCTAAACAATGTCGGACTCCATGATACACAACACCAATCAAAACTGCCCCTACAAGGACTCAACTTCACTACCTGAACAGAACAACCTATCCATCCTGAACGAATTTACAGATACCCAAGAACACATAACCCCGACCACCTACCAAATCCCTGATAAAAAGACACCATTACTACCCATCTCAAAATAGGAATTCAATACTTTATCTGAAAAAACCAAAACACATAAATCACGGATTTCCCACTAATCCTAAGTCCATAAGATGCACAAAAATCCTTTAATTAACCCGTGACTCCCTAACACGCCACTCCAACCACTGCTCCTACGAGCAAAGATGAGAATTTCAGGAATCCCACATTTACCTCAAATCCTTAACAATTCAGATGTACCCCCATCAAGCAGAACACCCGATACAATAACGAAGAACTTTGATTTGAGACTTCATAGCCGATTCCCAACCTTGATAATCAACCCCTCATAACAGCTTGCTAGCAAACAGGATTATAATGAAAACATTCTGAGAAACTTTCTGATACATAATCGATACTCCCAACAACCCTTACTTGTTCCTTTTATCCAAAATAGTTGATTGTGAGCCTCCCAGATTCCATCAATGCACCAATACCAAAAGCACCGTAATCAGAAGAAATCCATCATTCAATCAATCAATAACTAAGCCCACAACCTATATCTGGAACTCACGACTCACACCATAGCCAAAAGGGCTCTCAACTCTTTCCATTGCCTTGTAGGGACCTAAAAATGTCCCTCTCAACACTAACCACACAACAAGGTCACGTCCAATCCCTTTCACAAAACTAGCTGCAACCAATGCAAAGCCCGAAGAAATCATGGTTGCCCATGACCCGAGAACAAGATAATGGTTACACCCTTGATCCAATTCAAAGGCTACCACCTAAATGAACCATGCGCATAATTCGAACCAAGTCCTAAATATGTCCTGTCCAGCCTACATACACACACACTGAATTACCACGATGCACACCCTTAGGGAACCTATGACCTCATCTAAAAGAGCAGAAATACCAAAGTTCTATCGAACGACGAGCCTCAAACATTAACAGAATACATCCTAATGATCGATCGAAACAAAATTCCATACTTGGTTGAGACTAAACAGGTTCCACCAATACGTAAACAACTCGAGAAGAGTTCTAAAGTGATCCTGAATGCCACCCAACCCAATCCTGCTATGAATCAAAATTCCACACTACCATTAAGGGTAAGCGTACCCAGAGACCAAAGAAGCATAGATTATACTAAATTTGATGATAGGTGGACACATCCATAGAACTTCAACTTCCACTACTCTAATCCTTCACAGAACCTCCGTTGAAAGACAAACAATGCAACCAATAATCGTGAACATACCAATTTCCGAAACTGATTCCTTAATCGATCTCCGCCCAAGCTAGATTATAATCGGAAATCCATACCACCATATGATGATTTCTGTGACATCCCCATTTTCACGGTCAGAAAAGACCGATTTTGTTTATGCTTTATAAAAATCAGAGTTCTTTTTTTTAATAAAAATGTTACGGAATTTGTTCCCAATAAAACATGATAAATACGTTATCAAAGCATTTCTGAAGAAATGTATTTTTATTCATTTTAAAACATCTAGGATGTCATCGTCAATACAGAAACATAAGCATAAACAGAACTTACATTCATTATCACTAGTGATTTATATCTCCTTAATTTCTCAGTGTAATGTAACTTCATATCGACACCTGTGGTATAAATAAACTGAGTGGTCAGGTTGGGAAACCTGGTGAGTACATAGGGTTTTCAACCCACAATAATATAATTATTATGTTTAATCGTCAAACAGTTAACCCAATTACCCATCCCCATTATCTTCTTTACTCTTAATGGTCTACCCTAAGAATCAGCTACTCCTCGTTCATTCATTCCTAAGGATCATCCTAAGGAATCGACACGAAATCCATCGTTGCCAGGGTTTACTCAACGGGCACTAAATCCATAGCTACCAGGGTTTGCTCAACGGGAACTAAATCCATAGCTGTTAGGGCTAATTCATTTATCGACAGTATCCACTCGCAATACATGTCAATGGGTTTTTAGAGTACACCGGTGAACACATCATTCACAACACCTACAGGTTGCGAGCCTGCTAGTGTTCCACTGGACTGTCTAGAATAGTCCGTGGTTGTCATCCATACTCTGCTGAATGACGGGGCCATCGTTTGGGAAAAAGGCTTCTCACATCGTTCACCTCTCACCCTTACCTCATGGTCTATACCACCTCTCAACTCATCGTCCAACTCATATTCCATCTATTATATCTACCCATATTTTATCCCAACATTTTCATAGATATAAAATACATATACAGTTTAAAACGTGTATAAAATCGTTCATCTAGCATAGATAGCAAGTATTTAGATAATATGCACACATAGCACGTAATTTATATAAAATACTTCATATCTATGTGTAAGATGAAAGTAACTATGCACTCACTTGATACGGTGGTGACTCGGTACTCGGACAACACTTTGTTACTCTTAAAACAATTTCCCTCGACAAAACCTAGTATCATTACCACTAGGGTTTAGTTCAGTATTTACCGAGACTAATTTAATAGTCTGACTATTATTACTATTATATAAGCGTTAAATAACACACAATATAACTCATAATAATAGCCCAAATAATTATTTTAAGGACCTAATAACATTACTATAATTATTTGCAAGCTATATTAAAAAATGCGTAAACGTAGCTCACTTACAACGGATTTTAAAGAAAATCGGGCTTTGCTTGGAGCAGTGTTTCGAAAACGAAAGACCCTTTTTCTCGGGACTCCGGGAGCCTCGGGGCTTCCTTCGGGTGCTAGGGGATCACCTAGGCTTAGGGGAGGGTTCAAAACCCTAGAGAGAGAAAGTTTAGAGAGAAGAAATGAAGAAAGGTGTGAGATTTTCTAAATGGCTCGCATGCTATTTATAGCCGGAGGACTTCGGATTACGTTGGGTGTACCGAGGGTATGTTGGGCGTACGCCTCGGATAAGGCCACCAGCTCGGATCCAGTTGTCTTCGTACATCGGATGGATAAGGGAGAGGGTACGCGGGGAGTACTGACTTCGGACGCGGGGCGTATGCGAGGGCGATGTGTCATCCATCTGAAGCGAGGCGTGATCAGCAAGCGATGGTCCAGATCATGCCACGTCATCAATCGAGCGACAAGTTTCGCAAATTCAAGTCTAAACTTTAAAAAATCGTAACTTTTGCGTACGAGCTCCGTTTTCGACGTTCCTTATATCCACGCGAAGGCGAGAATGTACTCTACAACTTTCGTTTAGACTATGTCGGCTAATTTTGACCTTATTTTAAAAGTAATATTATTAACAGGCCGGGACAAGATTGGTTCGTTAAAAATTCATAACTTCTTCATCCGACGTTTGTTTTCGTCTGTCTTTTTATCGTTGTGCTACTATTAACGAGATCTTCGATTCTCGTTTAGGCTGTGTCGGCTAAAAAACGCTCGATCAAATATTCGAACTTCGGGCTGTACACTACTAAGCCGAAACATAGAAAAATCATAACTTCTTCATACGAAGTCAGATTTGGGCGTTCTTTTTATGGACGCTCTCGGTTTAACGTATTCTATGACTTTCATTTAGATCGCTAAGGCTAAATCTTGCTCTATCATAAATTCACTATTCATGCTTCCCTGGTATCGTGTCGGTTCCATCGCAAAACTTCGACGGGTCATAACTTCTTCGTTATAACTCGGATTTCGGCGTTCTTTATATGTACGGAAACCTTGTGACATATTCTACAACTTGGTTAAGATTATTTATTCTAAATAATCTTTTTTCAAAAATTCTTTTTCGACCTCTATTATCTCTAAATTGACTAACCCAGATCTACGGGCGTTACAATTTCCTTCCGTCACCACTTTCACCCTAAGTAATCCCAGTGGCTCCTTATCTATTCATTAGCACCCCTAAAATGGACCATTAGCTGCAACAAGGGACCAAAAGCACAATAATCTAACTATAAAGAGATCTAAACATATACAAGACAAGATGCAAACTTGATACCTCAGAAAGCTTCCCCACAAGATGATGATTCTAGATCCATAGCCTTTTCCCCAAACAAAGCAACTTCAAGATCGCCTCTTCCTTCACCAAGACCATAAATGAGCACCAAGAACTTCTTACTAGCTCAAGAACAACACCAAGACCATTAAGATAGATTTTAGGGTTTTAGTGGCAATAGAGGCTGGTAAGGAGACAAGCCCTTGGCGCTTAAGGAGATTAAATAGGGTGCAACACCCTAAAATTAGGGTTTTCTCCACCAGCCACCAACATGTCGTGTTATGGCATAAACATGACGTGTTGACCTTAATGGAAGTCGCATTTTTCTTATCTAGACATGTTGTGTTGGTGCCTCCAACACGCCACATCAAATCATCAGAAGGTGATTATACCCAAAGTTGCTCCTCAAATTTTTGGGTGTTACAACTTCCTTCCGTAAAACAATTCAAAGGGAGGTCTACCAATACCGGAATGGTAGATGTTGTTGTACGAGAATTCTGCTAGCGACAGATACGTATCTCAACTCCCACCAAAATCAAGAACACATTCCCTCAACATGTCCTCAAGATTCTGAATAGTCCTTTCACTCTTCCCATCGATCTGAGGGTGATAAGATGTGCTGATATGCAATCGGGTGTTTAACTCATCATGAAACCTCTTCCAAAACTGAGAAGTGAAACAAACATCTCTATCAGAAACTATTAAGATTGGTACTCCGTGCCTAGAGACTACTTCCTTAACTTACACCTCTACAATCTTCTCTTCCGAGGAGCTTTCTTGGAAGAGCACGAAGTGGATACTCTTGGTTAATCTGTCCACTATCACCCAGATAGTGTCTAGTCCACGAGGATTCTTTGGCAACTTAGTGATGAAGTCCATCGTTATCTGGTCCCACTTCTACACAGGGATATCCAGAGGTTGCATCTTCCTATGAGGCATTTGGTGTTCATCCTTGACCTTCCGACAAGTTAAACACCTTTCGATGTACCAAGCTACATCTCTCTTCATACATGGCCACCAATAACTGTGCCTGAGGTCCCTGTACATCTTTGTAGCTCCCAGATGGATTGAGAACCTAGACTTGTGCGCCTCATCCATCAAGATCTGTTGAGTCCCTCCTGAGTATGGAACCCAAATTCTTCCATGTAGATTCATTAACCCACAACTATCTATGTCGAAATCTGAGATCTTCCCTACAATCCTCTCGCTCTTCCGATTCTCTTCCTTGACGGGTTTGCTATGAGATTTATTGATCATATCAAGCACTGGACTGATCACTTTCATCATTAAATATACACCCTTCGTTGGTGTACTGCTTGCCTTTCGACTTAATGCATCAGCTACTACGTTGGCCTTACCTGGGTGGTAAAGGATTTCGTAGTCGTGGTCCTTCACTAGATCCAACCATCTACGTTGTATCATGTTTAGGTTGGGCTGATCCATTAGATATCTCAGGCTCTTATGGTCAGTGTAGATGGTACACTGAACTCCTTACAGGTAATTCCTCCAAATCTTATGGGAGAAAACCACGACTCCTAATTCTAAATCATGTGTCGGGTAATTAGCCTCGTGAGGCTTTAATTGTCTCGAGGCATATGCGATTACTCGACCCCATTGCATGAGGACCGCTCCAAAACCCATGATTAAAGCATCGTAGTAAACTACCATGTCGTCAACATCTTCTGGAAGGGCTAGCAATGAAGCTTCACATAACTTTTTCCTTAGCGTTTCAAACGTTATCTGCTGCTCAAGACCTCAACGAAAGCAACTCCTTTCTTGGAGAAGTCTTGAATGAATCTTCTGTAATACCCAGCTAATCCCAGAAAACTTAGAATTTCTAAAGGAGTAGTCGGGACTCGCCATTGTATTACTGCCTCTATCTTGGTTGGGTCTACTAAAAGACCATCCTGGTTGACAAGATGCCCAAGGAACTGGACCTATCGTAACCAAAACTGGCATTTGGAGATTTTTTCATACAGCTTCTCCTTCCTTCGAACCTCAAGTACCACTCTTAGATGCTCTTTATACTATTCTTGAGTCTTTGAATAGACCAAGATATCGTCGATAAACACGATTATCGATCGAGCCAACATAAGTCTAGATACTCGGTTCATTAAGTCCATGAATGTGGCGGGTACATTCGTGAGCCCGAAAGGCATCACTATGAACTCATAATGATCAAACCGAGTTCTGACAATAGTTTTCGGTATATCTTCCTCCCTTACACGCATTTAGTGGTATCCTGACCGTAGGTCAATCTTAGAAAACCACGATGCTCCTTGGAGTTGATCGAGAAAGTCGTCTATCCTAGGTAAGGGATAACAGTTCTTCAACATGATTTTTTTAAAATCTATATAGTCTTTGCACATCCTGTACGATCCATCCTTCTTCTTAACAAACAGAATCACTGCTCCCCATGGAGAACTACTTGGCCAAATGAACTCATTGTCCATCATCTCTTGTAGCTGATTAGACAACTCTTGCATATCTGGGGGTGCAAGACAATAAGGTGCCTTGGCTACAGGTGTCGCACCTGGAACTAAGTAGATCCTAAATTCTACTTGACTGTCCGGTGGCACTCCAGGTAAGTCTTCTGGAAATATGTCTGGGAAATCGCAAACTATGGGTACCTTTGAAATAGCTTCCTTCTTCTCCTCCTGAGTGTATATCACATAGGCCAAGTAGCCTTCAAAACCATGTTGTAGGCATCTCTTGGACCTTGCGGCAGAACAAAATGTCGAACTGCTCCTCAATCCCTTGCCGCGGATGGTTAGTTCTACCTCATTTGGGGTCCGAACCCTTACCATTTTCCTCCTATAGTCGATCAAGACTTCGAATTGTTCCAACTAGACTATTCCTACTATTACGCTCATCTCTCGTATATGGATGGCAATAAGACTTATTAGGAAACTAATGTTTTAGATTTCTAAAGTACAACTACGATATACTTTTGATGCACTAATTGCTTGATCGTCAACTATTTCTACTTTTAAAGGATTATCTAAATTTCCTATGGTAATTCTAAAGCCTTTTCTAAACTTAAGTTATACAAAGGAATGACTTTCTCCCAGATCAAATAATACTAAGGCCGAATAGAGTTTACTAAAAATGTACCAACTACTAAGTTGGGTGCCTCCTTTGCTTCTTCGGCCGCGAGCTGAAAGGCTCGTCCTTTAACTCTTGGGGCTTCAGCTTTACCCTAGCGTCCATCAGTAATCCTTAGAGTTGCAGGTGTTGGAGCCTGCATTGCTCTCATATGCTTTAGGAGAGTACATTCAGCCTTGAATTTTCCGAGTTGATTACAGTTGAAACAGACACACATGTTCTGTTTGCAATCCTTAGCATAGTGCCCCTCTTTCCCAAACTTGTGGCATCATGGTCCTGCTATACAAGGACCGTCATGAAACTTCCCATACTTATTGCAAGTGCGTCCCCTGGAACTAGTAGATTTGAACTTCTTGGTTGTCGGTTGTGATGGAGTTGGAGTCTGTGTAACATCCATAAAATTCATGCAAATTTTAAACTTTTTCAAACATTCAAAAACCATTAGTTATTACAAAATTTTTTCAAAATAGTTTCATATCAGAGAATCCCAGAAATCAAAGTCATAAACTGAGAGGAGGTGCACGATCAAGCGTGCGCCTTCCCGCGATCATCCAAAGTACCTGAAACAAAATCAACAACTATAAGCCTGAAGCTTAGTGAGTTCCCCCAAAATACCAACGCCATATAAACCCGAACAATAACATAACAAACATCATGCATATAGAGT
This sequence comes from Lactuca sativa, assembly GCF_002870075.4. Lineage (NCBI taxonomy): Eukaryota > Viridiplantae > Streptophyta > Magnoliopsida > Asterales > Asteraceae > Lactuca > Lactuca sativa. Next base: position 62,799,375 of record NC_056631.2, on the reverse strand, counting down.
CTTCAGTATGACTTGACCTCCCTCGCCGAGCCTTCAATCTATCTGGCCCACTCTTAGAACCTTCAGCATGTCTGGCCCGCCCTACCGGGCCTTCAACCTGTCTGGACCGTTCTCCGGGCCTTTGACCTGACTGGTACGCCCTGATGGGCCTTCAATCTATCTGGACCGCCATGGGTCTGTTGGCCTAGAGCACAAAGCAGTACCGCCTCAGCTCACCCGCAATCCCACAATCAATACATAAATAGCATACGCTAGCTAGCATGTACAGACAATCATACATTTCTACAGATCCCTAATCATAGCATCATCCTATATACCAAGATACCAATCTAAGAAATCACTAAACATAGCATCATCCTATAACCAGGATACAGATCTAAAAGATCACTAACATAGCATCATTCTATAACCAGGATACAATCCAAAAAGGGCCGGCCTTGGTGCCTTCGACCCTGTTAGTATAATGAGAAGAACTTACCTCACAATGTCGAACTGAAATGAAAAGATCAAGCTTTCGAATCATAGCTCTAAACTCAAAAACCTACAACCACCAAAGGGCTCATTCCATCAAGACCCAAATTACCAAAATACCCTCAGAAGTCAAACTTTTTCAACCCTGGTCAAAGTCAAAGTCAAAAGTCAAGGTCAATAGTCCATGTTGACCCAACTCGTCGAGTGCAACTAGTATCTCGTCAAGTTCCTTCAGAACTCAGAAAACCGGGAAAAACCCCAACTGACTCGTCGAGTCATCTCATCAACTCGCCGAGTTTATTCAAAATCCAGAAAGAGAGAAAACTCGACTCAACTCGTCGAGTTGGCTAAGCAACTCGTCGATTTCCTTCATCCTTTTCATATTAAGTCCTTTCCAGTTGAATCCAAGGTCCCAAACTATAGATCTAGTCCCCTAGGGTTAAGATACCACATAAAGTTGCTAACTTTATGTCCATGCATGGCTTCAGAGGGGTTAAAACACTCATATGAAGCTTAATAAGGGGTTAAGGGCACGGAGGATGTCACACCCCCGGACCAGAATGACGGAAACGTCCGGAGGCGGGTGACTTCATTGTGTAGTATCATAACAATTGCATATAAATGAAACATAGCAAATCCAAACAGCATACATGAATATAACAAGCTTACATTGTTTTACATCATGTTTAATGTTCTCAAAATTTACACAAAAGAGACATCAGTAAGCAAATTTCCAAAACACAGCAAAATAATCCTGAGTCTGCAATCCATAACCTGCTTATTGATTTCCTAAGAATACAAGTCATTTGAAAAAGCATCAACATAAAATATGTTGGTGAGTTCATAAGAATTTTTGTATAAAACTTCGATGATCATTTAGAAATCCATAAAATCCAATATTTTCTTATCAAAATAGTTGTGAGTCTTGTTTCAAATCGAGTATAGTTGCATGTGTGTCTTAATTCGTTGTTTTTGAAATTGTAATGAATCGTTTCTCCCAGAAAATCCTATATTTTCTGAAGCATAAAAATAGTGGCTTTTATGAAAACATAACACTCGTCTGGAAAGGGTTTCGTTGAGGTAATCAAAACGTAGTTGACTGTAAGCCGAAAGTGAATTATGTATAAACACATTTCTGATATATTCTAGTGAGTCGTTATAACCATACTGATGTGACAGAGTTCTTGTTATGACGTTCTTCAGGTGTCGGTTTTGTTCAAATCATTTGTCACCCTAGACTGGCCAGTCTAACTGTAGCAAACAACGAAGGTGCGGGGTGTCAACCCCGTATAGATCTATACACAAGTTCCCACTCTCCCTCCAGGAGACTCTAGTTATAACTCTTACAGGACTTAAGGCGTACAATATTGTATTAATATATGTATTGTGAAGATTTGTCTGACTAGAATACTAACCGATCTTTTGAGCAAATCGTGAAAATCATTATTTACTAAATAAATAATAATAATTGTAGTCATAACTAGATATTTCGTTTCGTTCGTTTCGTTTGTTGGAATAAATCCACTTTGAATATTTATCAAGATGACCGAATATTATCGAAGCCGGCAAACATCCCTTTTTCTTTATAAAATACTAAGTGCGGCTCAATTTGTCGGAAAAATGCCAAGTTATGATTTGTATAAAACTATGACTTGGGTGAAGTTATGACATCAACTTTATGACATGCAAATTTTTCTGTCATAAAGGCTCTAATTGTACATTTTCCTTTACGAAATTACTTGTATCAAATAGTTATAAAATAATCCCTAATAGTTTGTAAACAGTCCTAAAGTTCCCATTTTCGAAAATTACTAGAAATAGTGTCAACTAATTCAAGGTTCCTTTTTATAACTTTTATCTCTAGACATGAAAGCATAGATAAAGGGGTTAAGTTGGACACACCCAATAGTTGGGAGGCTCTCTTGTACATAAAGTATCCTCTGATCTTTATGAAATTGTGAAATCTTACGTTCATGAGAATATTACTAAAGTAATAATTTAATAATATTTCACACACACATCCAAACATACGTATATATGCAACTATTCAAGTATTTAGACAATATTTGACTTGTACTCTCCCCCAAAACACTAAAACATTGAAAAAAAAGTAGGGTGCGAAGCTCACCTTGGTTAGCCTGCTAGGTGATTTTGAAGAGATGATAAGAAGTTTCCAAGCTCCAACACTTGAAGGGTTCTTTGAACTTTAGGATATTCTAAGAATAATTTTATGTATAAATATAATGGAATCTTAGAAATAATGAGGAGAATTATTATTCAAAGAAGAGAAAATACTTACAAAAAGAAATCTGGAAACTTTCTTTGAAGAGATGAAACTTGGAGCTTGAAGGAGTTGAGAGTATTCTTGGGAGTTTTCTGAATGTAAATGTGAGGAGTTTAATAAGGGAGGAAAAGGAGTTCACGTCTCTAAAAGGGAGAATAAGGGAAGTGACTTGACAGTTGCATGGAGGGCTGGTGGGTAAAGCTTATTACCCATGGATAATGTGTGTTTTACTGAGATTTGCATGGGAAATGAGAAATTTACATCACATCATAAAGTCAAACCCCTTTATTTGCCTTAGAATCTCCTTAAAAATCTTGGGTATTATTTTATATAGATATGTTTAAAATAATTAATTTTGGCATAAAATGGGGGTTTAAGGGGTCTAAGACATGAAAAATATGAGTTTGGAGGTATTCCTGATGTCAAAATGCCTTAAAATGATGGAAAAGTCCGAAAATGACAAAATTTTGGAGTGTATCCTTGCTCCTGCGCGGGTCCGAGGTGTTTAGGAAGGATTCCGGAGTCATTGTCCAAGTTCCGGAGCAATGAGGTAATTTTCGAAGCCATACAACAATTTCTCGAGTTAGTAAGGCGAGTTCCGAAGTGCTTCTTCTGATTCGGAGTGCATCCTCGGATCCGGAGGCATATGCGAGATCCAGAGTGCAGCCATCAGTCCGGACCGGAGGCGCGAGGATGACCAGGAGGTTCCGAAGCAAACTAAGTGTCTGGATGAGAGGCTTATTCCTTAGTCCATCAGAGGGTCCAAAGTAGGAATGGGTTTCGACCCAAGAGGGTTCCGGACCAAGAGGGTCCTTTTGGGTTTTCTCCTTCGGTTTTGAGCTGTTTTCGACTGAGGAAGGTACATAGAGAGATTTGGGAGAGATTTCACATACTTAGAGAGATTTGGGAGAGATTTCACATACTTAGAGACATTTGGGAGAGATTTCAAATACTTAGAGAGATTTAGGAGAGATTTCACATACTTGGAGAGATTTGGGAGAGATTTCACATACTTGGAGAGATTTGGGAGAGAGAGATACAGTGGGAGAGATTGAGAGAGACTTTATCGGGAGCCCTTATTAATGTTTTTCTTCATAGAGCAAGGACTTTAGACTTAGTTACATCTCATTTTGAGTGTTATACACCTCCGAAGGGTACTTATTAGTACTTTTATAGAGCTATTACTTCCATAAATCATATTAGGGTTTTATAATTTTTAAGATTTGGAACTTTCAAGTGTTACTTTGCATTAAGATTTATAGTTGTTTATTAGTAACATAAGGAAATCCTTAACATATAAACACTAGTTGAGTTGACCAGGTTGACTTGTTGACCTTGACTTGACTTTGACTTGCCTAGAAGCTTGTCGGTTGTCACAGAGGATGGCCAAAGCTTGATAAAGCTTGAATCTTTAGGCCCAAGGAGGCCTAAGGGTGTCCAAATCTAAAGTCATAACTTCAAATCATGCTCAACTCCGTAAATGGTTCCAAAATGGGTTTAAAATGCCCTAAACTTCCATGGGAGAAGATCTAAGAAAAAAGAGGTCAAGGTGAATACTTTTAACCTCCTAATGGTTGCTACTACTATGTAGATGTTGGATCTATAGCCTCCTCCTTTGGCTATGTACTAATCTCTTCAAGCTTCTTCAAGAAATGCGCCAACAAACACTTTTTAGGCTTGCACACTCTCAAAATCGAAGGTTAGCACGATTTTAGGTTTCTATGGACAATAATGTGGTGAGGGAGGATGGTGAGGGGACTTAAGGTCCTTTAAATAGGGTGCAAACCCTAAAAATTAGGGTTTTCATGTACAGCCTCAACTCGTCAAGTTGGGGTCCTCCAACTCGTCGAGTAGGTTCCATAATCCATGCAGCTTTACTAGTTTCTACACAACGATTTGAGGCCTCGAACTCGTCAAGTGGGCCTTATGTGATGTGAAAAAATCCTTAAAATTTCATACCTGGGAGTCGGGATGTTATAGTCTACCTTTTCTCTCTCGACCGAGTTTCTAAATCAATATCTCTCCTCCTAGCATGATCTTGCATCTCTGCTAAGGTCTTGTAGCGATTCCTTGCTATAAATTATCTAATAACAGCCCTGAGCATACTTAGGTACCTAGACATATTTACTTGCTCTGAGGATGCATACTCGGGGCAGAACAAAGCTCTCTCCATGAACATCTTGGTGATTTCCATCACCATCTCTGTTATCTGCTTAAGCGACAAAAACTCCTGAGCTAGTCGCACCTTATCCACTAGTGGAACGTATTCCTCTCTGAACTTTTCCAGAAACTACTACCAGGTCACTGCATGCTTCTCTGCCGGTGTGAAGTCCTTTGTGACAAAATTCCACCAGTCCTTTGCCCCATGACGGAAGAGATTTTGCGCATACCTGAACCTCAGGTTAGTCGGGATAGCGCAAGTGTAAAAGCATCCTTCTACATCAGATATCCACCTCATCGCTGCAATTGGATCTCTTAATCCGTCAAAATCTAGGGGCTTGATCTTGTTAAATTCTTGATAAGGCATGTCCTTATCTCCAGATGAGGCTGTAGCAGCAACAAGAGCAGTGGCGGAGGCAACGGGCATACTGGCAACGGCAGTATACCGCTCATCAAACAAAGAGATAAGTTCGGTTTTGATAGTCTCAAACAATTATGGGATCATCTCTCTCACAGCTGCTTCTACCGCAATCATGATCCAATCACGTATATCTGCCTCACTTGGTCTCGACCATTCAGATCTAGAACCCGAGCCGCTTGGCCTTGTCATCATCACCATGTTGAGGATGGAAATAGAATTGGCTTAATACTAATTCGAGTTATCTAAGGATACCACTCAACCCTTTCCAATTCCTTAGTAAATTTATGACCCTTCTTGACTCCGGTATGGATCCTGTGCTTCCAGTAATACGGGCCCATACTACCTTCCACACTTATCCATACTAGTTCTAAGTATTGTCTCAAGGTTCCTAAGTCGCTACTCTCTTTTATCGGTGGGTCTTTTCACATGTACTGTTACCAAGACCAGACTACTAACTTTTCCTAGATTTACTCCTAGGGTTCCTCCTATCCGAATTCTTGTACTATTAGGAAGACATTCCTAATATGAATAAATGCCTCGTGTATTCAAGTCGTACGTAATCCGGGATTAGATAGTCAGTCGAATAGTTAATTCTACCCTAAGCCCACAACCAAACAAGGAACAAGAACTAAGGTTGAACTAATCATTCTAAGGCTATGAAATCCTAATTAGGTACAACTCTAAAGCATACACTAAGTAGCTATAGGATATCAGTACTTTATTCAAAGTAGCATAAAAAGGCAATTCCTAAGGCTACAAGGCATCCTAATTATTAATAAATTCTAACTAATAATTCCTGAAAGATCCTTAGCCTTCCTCTTTATATCATTTCTTTTATAAAAATTTTTGTTTAAAATATTTAGATCCTTATTTTGAGTCTGGAATCACATGAGTGTTCATACAATTCGATCAAACAAAGGCTCTGATACCAACTTGTAACGTCCCCAATTTCAAGGCAAATTTTTTTCATTTTTATTTATTCAAAATATGAGTCTTACGAAACATTATTTCATTTTAATTATGAAGACTATCATAGCAGAAGTCTATAAAACTTTATTGATGCCTGGATGCGGATACAGTCATGCATGAGCCTTTCCACAGTCAGATGAACAACCTGCAAAGCAGTTTTTCAACAACTGTAAGCCGAAGCTTAGTGAATTCCCTCAAAATATTCCACACCACAACACATATACAATGCATACACATAATAGCCTTCAACTTACAGATAGTATGCCCCTTGGCCTTCAACGTAAAGTCGGTCTACCTTATATAGCCTTCAGCACGTGGTTGGTCCGCTCTCGTTTGGCCTTTAGCATAAAGCTAGTATACCCGAGTCTATTGGGCTTCAGCCAAGGGATGGTCCACCCTCAACTCCACATATATATCAATATACATATTGGAATATTCCATATAACATGCAACTAACTATCCTGGTCTAATTGCCTATAGGTATACTACAAACTAACTATATCCGAACATACAGTGTATACATACTGGAGTATACAATATAGTGAGAAGAACTCGCCTGGACACTCACTTTGGGGATTAACAGTTAACCGGATGATCCTACTAACGACACTGAGTCTGTTAAGTATTAACCTATAATAATATACCTTATTAGATTCTAACGGAAATCTGGTAAAGAATGTTAGATTTATTATAATCCCAATGAGTACTGATAGATCTATCAGATACGATCATCCAGGTAAGAGAGTTGGAGGCAGGACCATTTCAACATATAGATTTTCTGAAATCCAACAACCAAGCCAACATGAACACTCTAGACACCTTGCCCATAAGTAGTTTAACCAGTATTTTGACTTGGACTTACTGATAAATCTTATTTTGTAACATCCTATTCCGAATAGTTTCCTAATGTGCAGTGGTGACCCGAGAAACGGGTATTATCAGGCTTAAGGCCTTTGAGGAAAAGAGATTTAGACCCATTTGGGTGTGGGTAATGTAATTTAGATGATCTGGGAGCTCGGTTTGTGCTTCGAAGCCCAGGGGTATATCGGTAAAGTGGCAGTTCGGTCCTTTTATGAATTTTGGATTTTAGTTGGGAACGTTTTATGGCAAGAGGGAGTTAATAGAAGTGTAGAGCTTCTCTTTACCTTTTCGTGGACATAAAGATCATCGAAATCGGATTTGAAACGAAGAAGTTATGGTTGTTCGAAGTTGGAAAGGATTTAGGGTATATCGGTAAAGTGGTAGTTTGAGCCTCCTCTCTCCTATTTCATCCATTTATTAAGATTTTGGTGCTATAAAGAAGAAGAAGATGTTCTTGGTGCTTAGATCCAGCAAGCAAGTTCCTTCACTACCTTAAAGATCATACCTTGAACCATTTTAAGTATCCAAGATTCAACCTTTATGTGTTTAAGTTGCTAGATCTAAGTTCTTGTCCATTTTCCTTCATGATTGTGGAAGTTAGCATGGAGGAAATCCATAAATTTGGCAACTTTATCTCCTTTAAGATTCCCTTGAGCATCATATCTTATAGATCTGAAGTTTGGTGATGATTTATGAATCTTGCATGCGTTTGGGGTCATTTCTTGTCATTTTGACCTAGGATGGGTTTAGGACATGCACGGGGCATGCATGTCCATCAAGTAATCATTTTATTGACCTTTAGATTCCTTTTTAGCTTCTGATAGAGTTGGGGTCGATGGCTTAATGGATTAAGGACTTAGAAGTTGGATTTTTAGCCTCAGACTATTCTCACAACATGAGACACAAGGTCTCACGACGTGAGGAGCATTTGGTCCCGTTTCTGGTTATTTCTTAGATCTCACAACATGAGAGAAGGCTTCTCACGACATGAGGGCAACCCCATTGACTTTCCATTGACTGAGTTGGCTAGGGTGAGTCGTGAAGAGTTGGTATCTAATCGAGTGAGTTCTCACGACATGACCAAGGTCTGGCCATGACGTGAGATGAGATTTTGGGCCTAGTTTTCTGTCTTTGGGCCTTCTTGTTCTTGGGTCCATTTGGACCTTTGGGTCTCATTTAGAAATTTGGGCTTTATCGGTTTAGACCCATGAGGGGTTGTGGGCCCAATGAGAAAGTTGGGCAATAATGGGCTTTTTGGTGCTATCAATTTGGGCCTCGGTTTTAGGCCAAATGAGGAAAGGGTAAAATGGACTTTTACCCTGAGCATTGGAAAATCGGACTAGGATTCCAGTTATGGGTTGTGGACCAATTATTAACTTGGTATTATTGATGATGTTAGCGCGTGGATTTTTCTGGATCGACAGTCCTTGCTTTTATCGGTGATAATCAACAACTTGAGGTGAGTTTCCTTACTATGTTTAGCGGGTCGAAGGAACCAATTTCGTCCCATGATTTATTATGTTTAGGGTGCTAGATGTTTGCATGACTCTTGCATGTGTTATGTACTGGTACGCTACCGGGTAAGGCCCGATACCGGGTGGGTCCCAATGACTGTTCTGTATGTTATTATCTTGTGACTTTCGCATGTGTAGTATGTGATATGTATATCGGACGGGGTCCGATGCCAAGCGAGGCCTGATGAGTATGTTATGGTATGATAGCTTTAACTGTACTTGCAGATTGAAGACACCAATGTCGGCCCAATAGATTATGTTATAGTATGATAATTGTCTTTGTGACTTTTGCACGTATTGTTTGTGTTTGTATGTATACTGGGAAAGGCCCGATTCTAGGCGGGGACTGATAAGTGTGTTCGGTGTGGCCCATCGCATGTAACTGACATATTTATATACCTAGCGGGGCTCGATGCCGGGCGGGCCCTAATGACGGGCAGTATGTGGTATTTTGGGGGAACTCACTAAGATTTGTGCTTACGTTTTTATGGTTATGGTTTCGAGTACTTCCAGTTCAAAAGGGGAGGGCCCGACTTGATTGCAACGCATCCGCCTATGTTTTTCCACAAGCTTGTGATCTTAGGATTGTACTCTGATAACTGTTATCACATTAATACTCTTTTGAATGTTTTTTAATACTAAATGATGTTTATGATTGAATTAAAAATGAAATTTTTACCTCATAATTGTTAGGACATTACATATTTATAGGTCCATAACAAGAACGTATGACTATAAATATAAGTTACACTTAAAACGGGAGAGTGTAGCTTAACTTACATAGATTTTAAGTGAAAATCGGAAGATTAAGTGGACAGAATCCCGACCCGTAAACTCCTTCTGGTCAGCCTTTCAAATATTCTAGAGCCTCGCTAAACTTCCTAAAACCAGGGGAATGTCAGACCTTAAAGGACTAGAGTGATTGTAGAGAGAATGGAGTGAAAATGAGTGAGGAATGAAGGAAATTTGGAGGGACTATTTATAGGATAAGTGTGCTCTGTGCATCATGGGGGCACATCGTGCACAGGTGGCGTGGCTCGACCGACTTGCTGAAACGTGGCACAATCTGGTTGGGGCTATGTGGCTAGCTTCACGTGCAAGCCATGTGCACCGTGGTGCGCGTGGCGATTTTTAGAACTTAGAAATTGTGTATCTCCTTCATACAAGCTCTGTTTTTTATGTTCTTTATATCCACGGAAAGCTCTCGAAGAGATCCACAACTTTCATTTAGACTCCATCGGCTAATTTTGAATGCATTCTATTTACACAGGCTTAAACTACTAAAGTCCATATAAAATTCATATCTCTCACATCCTACGTCCGTTTTTGATGGTTTTTATATTGTTGGAATCCTAATAACGAGACCTTTAATTATCGTTTATATTGTTTTGGCTAACAATTAACCGATCTAAAATTCGATCTCTGTGCGCAGACTTCTACGCTGAAATCTTAGAAAAATCATAACTTTCTCTATTGAAGTTAGATTTGGACGTTCTAAATACGCACGAGTTCGATTTTGTGTACTATGAATTTTGTTAAGACTACTATGGCTAATGCGTTATCTAACTGAATTTCGAATTTCTATAAATCATGAATATTTACAAGAACAATAAAATAGGGTGTTACACACAGAATACCTTGTGATGTTATGTGTTCTTTAGAGACATAAATTTGATAATGATCAATTTCGTATGTATCAAAGTTCAACCCTTTTCCTGGATCATTCACATCTTATTTATACATAAAAGAAAAGTGGTTAAAATCAGTTGCCTTCATAATGGCGCCAAAACGATTAGTTAGTGCACATAACCAAAGCCTACATCATTACGATGTCATGAGTAGGTTTTTTGGTTGGAAAATGCATAAGTGGACTCTTTACTTTTAGGCGGGAAAATGTATAGGTGGAACCACCACCAGGGGCTCCGCCCCTTGGACCCTTCTAGGGGTGCTGCCCCTTGGAACCCCGCACCTAGGGGTGCTGCCCCCAGACCCCTGTATACTCGAGTTTACATTTAACACTCCAAGTGTGCACGTCGTACCTCCAATCTCGGTTGGCTAACTGAACTTGACCTGTCTCGACGACAATAATAATTACAGTAAAATATGTTGACATTACTAAAATTACCAACACTTAGGATTGGAATTAGAGTTGGGGTTGGGATTGAGATTGAGAATGGAATTGGGGTTGTGTATGTGTAGGATATGGAGTGGACAATGCATCAGGATAACGATAACTAGGAGGTGAATAAATTGGATGATCACTTAGATTTTGGAAGAAGGTAGATGACGATGGGTTTAAAGTGGTTATTTTTTGGGTATTAATCTTGATTCTTCTCGGAGTTTTTGTGTTGGATGGGGAAACCATTTTTTCACAAAATATGGAGTGTTTGAATGAAAATTTTTTGCTTTAAAAGGGTAGTTGTTGGTAATTATAAAGGTTGTAAAAATGTTAAAATTTTGAATTAATTTTTTTTAACATTTTGTAAAAAAAAACAGGCATATATTTCAAATTTTGAAAAATTCTCTTTTTCTCTCATCGGTATACATTTGCTGAGTTAGGCCACCAAACTCGGCATGCCAAGTTGGTGGCGCGATGTTTTTCGTGTACGGATTGGATGTGTCGAGGTGCTGTCGAGTCCATTCCCTCTAGCCATCATCAGTTGTAATGTAAATAACCAATCTCTCTTTAAGTTAACTGATTTACTTGATGTCGTATAAATAGTCATCGTCAGTTGCGATGTAAATAACTAGTCTTTTGTCAAGCGTTTCTATTCTTTCTCAATCATGGACATGAAAGTTTAAATATGTACTACATATTATTAATAATTCATCTAAAATTTGGCAATGTGTCATTGATATTTTGATTTTATCGATATGTAGTAAGGGTTTTTATTTGAATCAAGCTTTCCTAGGGTTTATTATTTAGGTCAAGCTTTCTACATAACTAAAAAATGTCTAATAAATTAATAAATAAATAAATGTATATATTAAGCTGTTCAGCCTCAGCAACCTAAAAAAGAAATCCACTCCTAGGTCCTTGCAGTTTCACTACCATCAATTAGGAAAATTAGGTTAGAATTGAAAAAAAAAACCCAAATTTTTCTTGAGAATGGAGTACCATATTCGGGAAAGCATAATATTCCCTACCGGGATTCTTTTTAGTGGATGAAGTCCGTATGATAGCAATACTTTCATAATCTCATCCCACCATCGTTTCTTGTTTGGATGTAGCAGAGCAAAAGAAGAAGAAGAAGAAGAAGAAGAAGAAGAAGAAGAAGAAGAAGAAGAAGAAGAAGAATGAAGGAAATGAAGAAATTGAAGAAGAAGAAGAAACTAAGAAAAAGAAGGAATTTGTTGCAAAGAATAAGACATGGACTGTTCAAGTGGTCAGCGTTTTAGATGAAGAAGTCATCGACTGACCCCTTTAGTTCTTACAAAAGGACATTGTAGTGCCCGATTCGCCAGGTATGAAATTAATCTGTTATTAAATTTAAAAGTGGTGAAGGGTTCGTGAGTACGTTGGGTATATACTAGGTACGCACAACGTACTCCTTGCTTGCGCGTTATCGGGGTGATCCCAACGTACGCTGAGCGTACTCAAGCCAGGGGCATACCCTAATTTTTAGGGTTTGCACCTTATTTAAGATCCTTAAGTCCTTCAACTACATCACCCTTTTAGCCCCCATTGCCTTTTAGTGCTAATCTCGAAACCCTATCCATATTGAGTGTATCTTTAAGCTTACATAGAGTTTTTGGGAGTTCTTTTGTGGTTTTGAAAAAGAAGGAAGCTTGAGGAGAAGCAAAGGAGAGGAATAAGATTGTAGATCCAGATTTTGTGCATCATTTCTAGCCCATTGGAGGTTTAAAGTATGGAACTTGTTCATTCTAAGTTTGGATCTAGGTTTAGGGAAGATTTTAGCATCTTGTGGTCCCATAACTTGGTCTTTTGGAGTATGGGCTACTTCAGACCGTTTGGATTGTCCTTTTGGACTCTTGGGAGTGCATGAAGTCATAAAAATCGTATCTTTAAGGCTAAGACTCAACCATGCATGAGTTGGTGACCACCTAAGAGATTTAGAGGGCTTAATTCATGGTTTGAGTCTCAATAAGGCATGCAAAAGCATAAAGTTTGCAACTTTATGGCTTAAGACACTTTTATTAGCTTGGATCTAAGTTTTGGACATTAAACCTTAATGGATTAAGACATTAGAGCAATTTTGGCCAACTAACCAGTACGCCAGGCGCACTCTTTATTACATTGTGCATATTGGGCTAGTGCCTCGATTCCGGATCATCAGCGTACGCAAGGCGTACAAGCCATGTACGCCGCACGTACGCAGTTTGTGGGCTTATGAGATTCTTGGGCTCGAGTTTTGTTGGGCTTTTTGACTTGTTTTGGTTTGGGCCTCAGGCCTACCCGTAGTAGCAGGACAATTTGGGCTTTAGTCCACTTTGGGTGCTCTTGGGCTATATTGGGCCTTACGAGCCTTGTAGTTGGGCTTGAAATGCCTTTTTGGACTAGTTGAATTTAGGCCTTAGTGGGGAAGGCCCAATGAGGCAAGTGTTAAGTAACCCTTTCTTTTTTAAGACAAGAATTAGGGTTTGGACCCTCGGGTTAGAATATTGATCTAATTTCTAATTAGGGTTTTATACTTGTGACTTAGGGAGAGGAGTCTGCAAGTCATCCGCTAAGTGTGATTTGATACCTTTAGTTTGAGGTGAGTTTCCTTCACTGTATCTATGGAAGAAGGCACCAATGTCGACCCACTAGTTTATATATATATATAGTAGTATGATGGTTGACTTCGTGACAACTGTCAGTTATGCATGTGTTTGCTTGATGACTCTGTGATTCTTTTTTATGACATTATATGGTAGTGGTAGGGGTGAAATAGACCCGATATCCTATTGAAATAGACCGAAGGGGATGGCAAGCACCCAAATATGCTTGACAGTACCCGGTTGAAATTGAACGAATGGGATTGCAAGCACCCATATATGCTTGATGGTATCCGGTTGAAATAGACCGAAAGGGATTGTAAGCACCCAAATATGTTTAGTTGTATGTTTGTATTGTGTGCGGTATTTTGGGTAACTCGCTAAGCTTTGTGCTTACAGTTTTCAGTTTATGTTTCAAGTACTTCCAGTTCGAAGGGGAAGGGCCCGGCTGGATCGCACCACATCACCCTTTGATTTCCGCATTTTGAGATTTTTGGAATTTGTACTCTGATGACATTTTGCTAGGATACACTTTTGACTGATTTGATATGAGTGTCGTATGTTTTGAATGAATTTGAAAACAAAATTTTTATCTATACTTTTGGAATGTTACAAGTTGGTATCAAGATGACAAGCACCCATATATGCTTGACAATATCCGGTTGAAATAGACCGAAAGGGATTGCAAGCACCCATATATGCTAGACAGTATCCGATTGAAATAAACCGAAGAGGATTACAAGCACCCATATATGGTTGGTTGTATGTTTGTATGGTGTGTGGTATTTTGGAGGAACTCACTAAACTTTATGTTTATAGTTTTCAGTTTATGTTTCAGGTACTTCCAGTTCGAAGGTGAAGGGCCCGACCTGATCACACCTCATCACCCTATGATTTCCGCATTTTGAGACTTTGGGAATTTGTACTCTAGTGACATGTTGTTATGATACACTTTTGACTGATTTGATATGAGTATCATATGTTTTAAATGAATCTAAAAATAAAATTTTTATTTGTACTTTTGAGATGTTACAAACATATTTGACCTAACAACCAACTTTGTTCCCTTAAAAAAACACTAAAATAACTTAAAGAACTGAATGAGCAAAACATTGTAGGGATACTGTGTCGTTTTTTTCATATTAAAAATTAAGTATAATTAGATAAATGATATGTTTGGGTTTTTGTTCCATTTAATAATAAAAATCAATTCAAATATCCAAAATAATAATTCAATTTTTATCCAAATCAACTCAGATCCAAATATCCAGCCATACAGTTAAACTTGACATTTCGATTTTATCATAATAGTGAACAAACATTGTCGGTTTTAAGCACATGCAGGGTGTGCGACTGCACAAGGCCTGTGTGAAATTTTACGTTGTGGCTCCGCCACTAATATGTCGCTAATTTGGTACTATATGTTGGTATATGTCCATATTCATTGCTAATCCAAAACTATAAGGGCTTATTTTTATTTTTCGTATAGGGCATTCAAAATCAATGAAAACTTGTGAACAACCATACTCTAATTTTCAATACACGTATCAAACTAAAAGTTTTCTGGGTTGGTGAGGTTAACAACTCAATTCATTTCTACTTTGAAATATTCTTATTCCCAACACCTTACTTTGATAAAAAAAAAAAGATTAATGTTTCAATATATATATATATATATATATATATATATATATATATATATATATAGAGAGAGAGAGAGAGAGAGAGAAGAAAGATCATTTGAGTACCTAAAGTTTCCCGAGAACCCTACAACTAAAAGTGGAACGTTAGATCAAAACTTTTAATGACCTAGATCAAACATGGCATATTTGTAATTATTAACAATTTCAATGGTAACATTGACTTTTTACAATAAATTACAAGGATAGTTAAGGGATAAAAATTTACAAACATAATAATTAATCAAAATTAATTTTGAAAATACAACTCTCTCTCATCGTCTTTCTCTCTCTCTCTCTCATGTCCATCTTCATCCCAAATTTTGAGATTCTCACTTCTTCATCACGAATTTTGAGATGAAATCGCTGAATCTCATAGCATTCTTATTGTCATCTTCAGTCGTTGGAGTGCATCACCTCCACCTTTGCTCCTCTACACTCCTGTGAATCACCAATTGTCTTATTGCCGTTGATTTTCCCTAAAAAAATTTATTCATTTCTCCTCCACACCCTGTGAATCACCAATTTTTGATCTTTGACTCATATCCGTTCACCGATTTACATCTCCACCTCATTTAATCTCATCAATGGAAACGAGCGGCGTATTTCAGAGGATTGTATGGATGAATTTTAGGGAGAAGACCATCATATCTGTAAAAGGAAGAAGAGGTTTAGATATCAAATCTAGAAAAACCACAGGTGCTTGAAAGGATACCGAGGTTGAAGTCGACAAGCCTTTTGGCCTCACTTTAGGTCCTAAACCTAGTACATGTGGTGGCGTTGTTATCACTGTGCATTTGAGGCATCCAAACCTAACGAATCCTTTTCAATGACTTTGTGGAAGATTCATCGGCTCGCAAAGCGGAGTCATCTTCCTCTCCAGCTCCACCGCTATCAACTCTCTCAAATTTTAGAGAATCGGAAATGTCTGGAGTCAGATCGACGATCTCATCGCCTTCCACAACCATTTCTTCCTCTCTATCATCACTAAACGAATTAAAATCAGTAAGTTTATTCACTTGATTTTGTTGCAATTGCCCTTGGAGACTTGAAATAAACTATAGCAGCTTCAAGTCTCGTTGTCGTTCTGTAGCAGGTGACTATGAAAGAACTTTCTTACAATCTCAATTAATCGCATCATAATATGTTCTTTGTTCATTAATAGGTGATTGAAATTTTAGCTATTTCAGTTGTTCATGTTCAGTTTTATATTTCAATTAGGCTAGTACATAGTCCCACACGTTCTTGTATCATATCCAGAATGATGAAGAAAACTTTATGCACATTGGGAAATTCTTGAATCCTCAAAGATTACTTCCTTAGTTCCTCTATGTTATCCAAATTATAAACGTAATTTTTATTTCATGATGCTATCTGCTCCTGATTCCTAAAGGATAAGCTATGAACAAACTTGAATCTTCAATTGTGACAATTTTAAATTGTGTGGTGATGATCCCCTTGTGCATAATTTGCTGACTTGTTGACGCTAGTTTGTAAGACATCTCTGTTCTTGCAGAGTTGTTTTAGGTGTTATATTCCTTGAAACAAAGTTTTGATCTTGCTAGTGCAGAGTTTCGATCACAAATCACTTAATATCATGGAAGAACCACAATCTGTTAAGAGCTAGGAATATGAACACCAGGGGTAAAACCGTCCATCTTCCTGCTATAATTACTCCTGAGGTTAAAACTAGTCATATAACACCTGTAACAACCATTAGTCACCTTATAATCGCTAATACCAACACTACACATATTCCAATAAGAAATTATTTTTAGTTTGTGCTGTACAATACAAACTAAAATTTGAGGGAAATGGTTCTCTTTGATCTAGAATCATACAAGAATGATGGATTTAGAGAGAAGTTGAAAAATATCACATATAGAAAAGCATACTGGTTACATTATTTTAACTAGCTACACGTTTAAAACCAAAGCAACCAAAGTTTTGGTGGTATTATAAAGATATGATGATATCCTAATGTACAGTTACTACATTTCATACCAATTAATTTTCATTTTCCATTGTAGTAAGGTGACTTTGGCCTCTTTGATTCTTGATACTTTTTAGCCTATTACTAAGCTCGTAAAACTTTTCAGGGACATATAAAAGCCTTTCCAATCCAATAAGAAAATGTATATGTTTTTCAACGTTCAATGTTCTAAGAAGAAAAAAATTGACTTCACAATAATTTAAGTTTTTATTAAAGTGGGTCTTAATAGAAAAAATGAAATTACAATTCTAGAATAAATAACTAAATGGAAGTACATTGCTACTTCATGCATTTAACCTTTTTTTGAAATGTTAAAGTACATGCTTACATGTAGTCTGACTTTGTCTCCTTTTAATCGTTGATTTTGTTTTTTTTCTTATAAAGGTTGGGAAAGGAAACACAAATCTTAATTCTTCTCTTCAAGTGATCATTGAGTACTCACTTTTTACCCTTTGTTTTATTTTTATGATAACACAATACTGATCTTTATAATTTTTTTTTTCTTGCAGAACATTTTTGCAGATAATCTTGTTGAGACAAAAGATGACTTACTCAAAATATTTTCCACTGGGAGTAATTATATCAAGTATAACCCAAAACATTTTCCTCAAAAAATTGCATCTTGTTACATTTTTTTCTCTATTGATTCTTGATGGTTTTTCATTTACAGATCGATCTCAGAGGGAAAAACAATTCAGCAAATTGTCCCATCTTCATATAACAATGAATCAAATGGGACTTTGAAAGCAAATTGTTCTGAGCTTGAGGTGAATTTTACTCTTTATCTTTTTTTTTCATTTTGGAAGTTTTGTTGGTTTAAATGGTTTATTCTTTTTTATCAGGTTGTTCGTGTTGAGGGCACATCTATGGGCCTTCTGTATTGTAGATTGGTGTCACTTGTTATTCTTCTTGTTGATGGTAATATTTTTACCATTAAGCAATAATTCACAATCTACATATGCATTTTCTTAACAACAACTTGAATATAGCTATAAGTGTGTAGTGATTCACATGTAAATCACATATGAATTACATGTGATTCACATGTAAATCACATATGAATCACATGTGATTCACATGTAAATCACAATTACACGTGATTCACATGTAATTCACATATGTATCACATGTGATTCACATGTAATTCACACTAAAATCACATGTGATTCACATGTAAATCGCAATTATACGCGATTCGCATGTAAATCACATGTAATTCACATATGAATAAAGATGTAATTCACATGAAAATCACAAGTTGATCACATATGAATTACATATGATTCACATGTCAATCACAATTACACATGCTTCACATGTAAATCACATGTAATTCACATATGAAGCACATATTATTCACATTTGAATCACATATGATTCACATGTGATTCATATGTGATTTATATATGATGTCATATGTAAATGTGATTCATATGTGTATCGTATGTGATTCATATGTTAATCACATGAAAATCACATATGTATTTTTGTGAGTGTTTTTGCATCAATCATTTTTTTTAATTTTCTTGTAGATTTGGAAGAAATTTTGGTGAATATTGAAGATGTGAAAAATGATAAATTGAAGAAAATAAGAAAATATTGACTCGAATACATGAAAACACTTTGAAATTTGTAGCATTTTTTATTTTTTATATTTTATTTTGTATCAAATGAAATAATTATACTATTATGTTTATAGATTAATTAATAAAAGTAAGATTTTTTTTAATTTACTTACGAATATTATAGTATAAGAAATATACATATATGCATTTGAAAAAATATGTATATATGCACCTAAAACATTGATTTTTACTGTTTAAAAAAAAGAGTGTTTTTTTTAAATATTCTAGTTCTTTTTTTTAATATATTGATTTTTAAAATTTTACTTTTAAAAAAATGCAGTTTTTTTTTAAATTACAGTTTTTTTTTTAAATTGCAGTTTTTTTTTTAAAAAAAATGCAGCTTTCTTTAAAAAACTTGCAGTTTTTTTTTTTTTTGAAAAAAATTGTTGTTTTTTTATTCAAAAACGCAGTTTTTTTTTTTTTGAAAAAAATTGCAGTTTTTTTTTTTGAAAAAATTGCAATTTTCTTTTAAAAAATTATAGTTTTTTTGGAAAAAATTGTAGTCTTTTTGAAAAAAATGCAGTTTTTTTGAAAAATAATACAGTTTTTTTTAAGAAAATTGCAGTTTTTTTTTATTTAAAAAAAAATAATCCAGTTTTTTTTTTTTTTTTTTTGAAAAAAATGTAGTTTTCTTTAATAAAAAATTGTAGTTTTTTTTAAAATGCAGTTTTTTTTTAAATTACAGTTTTTTTTTTAAATTTGCAGTTTAAAACTTTTTTTCAAAATTCATGTTTTTTATAAAAAATTAAAAAATCGGCACTTTTTAAAAAAAAAAATACTACTTTTAAAAAAATCTGAAAATTTGATTTATTATGTAAATTTTTAGACATATATATTACTATATTCAATAACACAAAAGATTAAACATTAAATGAGATTGGTAAGATGGCGATCATGTCCTTAATGAATTAATTTTGATCCAAAGCTCCACTTTTAGTTCTCGGGTTCTCGGAAAACTTTGAGTTCTCAATCGATCTCACCTATATATATATATATATATATATATATATATATATATATATATATATATATATATATATATATATATATATATATATATATATATATATATATATATATATATATATATATATATATATATATAAAAGACAAACAATGTTCCCAACAATGTTCCTTTCTGTCTAAAAAGAACAAACAATGTTCGTTGTGCATGCCAATGCCAATGTGAGGTCTAGTTCTTACAGAGTTTCATATGAAAATTGTTTTGCATGTTTATTTGTTTGTAAACACAACTAACTTTTAAAACTATGCTTTTACCTGAGTAGTATGAATAAAATATTTACAACGTGTCAAAGATATTTATAATAACAAATAAGTTTTCCAAATTTTTTACTTTAAAGAAAACATAAGTTATATATATGATCGACATCGTTTTGTTAGTTCATAACTTCATATTTGACAAAACATCTCTTATGAATTAAAATTTAGAAATACTTACATTTATTGGGTCGCATCTTAATCACATGAACATGATACAACTTATATAGTTACCAAAAACAATTGATATATAAAGAGTCTCTTGAAGTTTTCCAAAAGTCTTAAACATGTGACATTTCACCGGATCTTCAGATGTTTGTAATTTTCTCCAAAATGTTCAATAGAACAAATATAATTATGGCTAAAAATTTATTTCCTGGATACATCGTAAAAAATATATAAGCTTAGATGGTCAAAAGGCATTTCAAAGCCTCATAAACACAAAAATGAAAGGGGAAATGGCATCACGTAGACAGGATGTGGTGGGGACTGGGGTGATGTTTGTTAGGGAGTGATTTTGTTTTTAACTAGGGCGGTTACGCTTTGCATCGTGATGTATCTGGAATTCTAAAAATATTTAAGGAAAAATACTATTGTGCTTTTGGATTTCTGCATAAACATTATAAGTTTATATTTTAGCAGTAGGATAGATAGACGGAATAAAACAATTAAAAAAATACTTTATAACAATATACAGAAAAAAGATGAAACCACAATATGTTGTCTTGAGATAAATTTATATTATGTTTTATATAAAAATAAGACAATTTCAATAATATATTTGGATTTATACAGAGTTTTATGTGATAGAAGTTATGAAATGAAATCAAAATAAACAATTTTAATTATTTATAAAGAAAAAAGATAAAAAGGGAAATTAAAGTTTTTTCATACAAGGCAAATTGTTAGTATTTATAATATAATTATTGTGACTACTTTCGTATTAAATTTAAATGTTTGATAATAATACATAGAAGAAGGTCAAATTTGGGATGGTTTTTTAAACTAGAAAAGTGTTTTTAGATAAAAGTGTTTATTTGCTTATAATGATGGTAAAAGAAGTTTTCTAAAAAATGTTTGGATAAGCTTTTATAGTGAAAAAATCAATAAGTCAATAAGTTAAAAAGTGTTTGGCTTAAAAAGTACTTTTTGTAGTTATAATGGTTGAAAAACCATAAGCAGTTTCAAAAAGTCATGTTTTACATGCTTATTAAAAAGTATTTATTGAAGCTTATGAAAAAG
This sequence comes from Lactuca sativa, assembly GCF_002870075.4. NCBI lineage: Eukaryota > Viridiplantae > Streptophyta > Magnoliopsida > Asterales > Asteraceae > Lactuca > Lactuca sativa. The sequence continues at coordinate 62,778,159 of NC_056631.2, read as the reverse complement.
CTATTATTAAAAGTGCTTTTGAGTTTGCCAAACACTTTTTTTGTTTATTACCTTTTCAAGAAGTCAATAAGCAAATAAGCATTTTTCAATCACAATCCCAAACACCCCCTAAATAATAAAAATTTCTTAAAAATGAGAAATAGAAAAGGTAAGTAAAACAGTTGCATAACCATATAACTTTATATTTTAGCAATAGGATAGACCGAATAAAACAATTTAAAAAAAATAATTTATAACAATATAAAGGAAAAAGATGAAACCACAATATGTTCTGTTAGATTGATAAAAATATATAAAACATCACTTTACATTCATCAAACATATTTAATAAAAATAGACCTACCAAGTTATAAAATTTTGATAATCTTGAAAATTATGAAGATTTAAAATAATGTTGGATCCAAATTTGAATCCGTGCTAACAAATATGAAATGAAAAAGGTTTGGTAATGAAGAGTTAAGGAATATGATGTATGTCAATATTATATTTTATTTAAAAGGAAAGAAATACAAAATTTAATCTCTTTTTATTGTGATAATGTTCGACGATAAAATTACGAATCAAATTAAATATGTTATGTTAATCTGGTATATAAAAAATAGAAACAAAAATTGTGTGAGTTTAGTTGTGATCGTGGCCAAGTTCATAATTAATCTTCTAGTTTTGTTTGTTTTTTTTAATGAACAGGCGGTTCGCGCAAATCCCTTGGTTGGGGTAGTTTTAGAGTGCGTTTGGTTGACAGGAAAAGATTGGAATTCGAGGGAAAATGATTCAGATTCCCTCGAATTCCTGTGTTTGGTTCAACTTAAAGAAGGAAAGGGAATCGTAAATGAGGAAAACATTCATTCATACATTGGAAACTACATTCCTTCAACAAACTAAGAGTGCGTTTGGTTGGCAGGAAAGGATTGGAACTCGAGGGAAAAGGATTCCAATTCCCTCAAATTCCTACGTTTGGTTCAACTTAAAGAAGGAAAGGGAATCGTAAATGAGCAAAACATTCATTCATACATTGGAAACTACATTCCTTCAACAAACTAATGGAAATAAATTCATACCATCTAGGAAAGTGAAAATTTACCATTATACCCCTTTTATTTTAACAAAACCCTTCTAAAAACAAAAACCCTATCACAACGTCTTCCTCAAAATCGGACTCAGCCTCATCACAGTGTGCTCGTCTTCTCCATTTTTTCATCAAAATCGAATTACAGGCTTCATCAAACGTAACTCGTTCTCCATCTCTTCATCAGGTATGTGTATCGATACAACTCCTAATCATGATTTCTCTCGCTGTCACTCTCTAGCGCGCTCTCTCTCTCCCTCGTAATCTTGATTCTACCCACCGTTTCTTGTATTAAAAAGTCGATTATAGGAAAATCGATTATCTATTTTTATTCAGTGAAGAGGGATTTTTTGAAACATGTATCCAGTTGTTTCTTGTTTTTTGTTTATTCACACTGAACTTCTCTTTTCGATTTCCAAAAAATCGATTCCAGTGAAAATCAAGTTTGTTCCTTTTTAGTTTTTATCACTAATATCGTAGACAACAGAACATGATCTGTCTTTCTGTTGATTCAAATGTTTTTTGTTGATTCAAATGTAAAAATCAAATTAAATGTGAGAATCAAATTGTTCATTTTTTTTTTCTTTTAACTTCAGCAACTGTTAAAATTAAATGGTGTTGTGTACACTCTGAATATGATCTGAATTTGTATGCATAGGAAAATGTCCCGCCCTAGTTTAACAGCATATAATCGTAGACAAAGACAAAATTCATTGATCTTGAAATGGTGGAACGTGGTTTTGCACATTGTTGTACTCCTCTTGTTAATGATGTTCAAAACCCATATAGATAAACGACGTATTAAGCGGATTTCTTCAAATATAGATCGATACCCAATACTACATGAAATAGTTTATGAGAGTGACACAATGTCTATATCACAAATTAGGATGTCTCGAATGTGCTTTAAAAAGTTATGTCATATGCTTGAAACATTCGGAGAACTAAGACGAAGTAGGAATATGGATATTGATGAACAAGTTGCCATGTTTCTACATATTCTTGCTCATAATGTTAAGAATCAGGTCATCATAAGTCGCTTTCATCGTTCGGGAGAAACGATTAGTAGGCACTTTAGTCGAGTTTGTAATGTTGTCATACGATTGCATACTCGTTTGCTTAAGAGACCCGAACCTGTTCCCAATAACTCCACCTATCAAAGATGGAAATGGTTTAAGAATTGTTTAGGAGCTTTAGATGGAACATATATAAAGTGCCTAGTTCCAACCGAAGAAAAGCCTAGATATAGAACAAGAAAGAATGACATTGCAACAAACGTTCTAGGGGTTTGTTCCCAAGATATGCAGTTTATCTACGTGTTACCGGGATGGGAGGGGTCGGCTGCGAATGGTAGAGTTCTTCAGGATGCTCTTCTTAGACCACATGGATTGAAAGTTTCAAGATCGGGTATGTAAATCTTATATATATATATATATATATATATATATATATACACACACACACACACACACACATATAAACCTTATTTATAAAACGTTATTAACTATAAATCTTATTTGCAGGTAATTATTTAGTTGATGCTGGATATACAAATGGAGAGGGTTTTCTAGCCCCGTATAGAGGGCAAAGGTATCACTTAAATGAATGGCGTCATGGGCACCAACCAACTACACAAATGAATTCTTTAACATGAAACATTCATCAGCAAGAAATGCCATTGAACGATGTTTTGGCATTTTGAAGGGAAGATGGGAAATATTAAAGGACAATTCGTATTATCCAATTGAAATGAAAAATAAGATCATAATGGCATGTTGTCTACTACATAACTTCATAAGACAAGAAATGGAAGTAGATCCTTTTGACAATGAATGTGATCGGGACGAGGGAACCGGAGATGTTGGACCAGAAGATGTTGATAATATTACTTCTGTAAGGACTTCAAATGAATGGACCAAATTTAGAGATAATTTAGCGGAGTCCATGTTTGCATCTAGGGGCGCGGCAAATCAAATTGGCATTTTGCTTATCTATTTATGATGTATCTCTATGTTAGACAAATTGCTGTATTGTTTTCTTATCGTTACATTGAACAATTGTTGCTTTTTTAACGTTATGTTGGACAAATTGTTGCTTGCTTAATGTTATGTTGGACAATTGGCATTTTGCTTATCTATTTATAATGTATCTAAAATTAGTTGTGATACTTATCTATTGGTTTTTGTTATGTTTATATAGGTATGACAAGTCAAATTAAAAATTATAAGACATGGACAAACAATGAAGAAGCAAAGCTAGTTGAGGCATTAGTGAATATGACAAATGTTGGAGGATTTAAAGCCGATAATGGTTTTAAGTCGGGTTATTTGCAACATCTTGAGCAAGCATTAAAACAATCACTTCCGGACTCGGGTATTTTAAGTAAGCCACATATTGAGTCAAAGATAAAACCATGAAGAGAGATTGGCAATGTGTCTACGATATGGTAAACGGTTCAAACACAAGCGGGTTTGGTTATGATTATGAAAAACATTGTGTTACTGCTGAGGATTCGGTTTGGGAGGCGTACCTACAAGTACATGATGTTATAATATTTTTATTTTTATAGTTTATAATGAAGTGACTATATGGAAATATTTTGTTTTTTTTATATAAATTATCATGTTGGTAAATAGGTTCATAAAGAAGCGACTAGACGGAAACACAAATCATTTCCTTACTATGAAGATCTTTGCATTGTTTTTGGAAAAGACCGAGCTCAAGGAAATAGAGCTAGAGATTTCATTGAGATGGAGCAAGATGTGAACTTAGAAGAAGAACTGCAAGAGTCGGATGATGACATACTTGAATCCGAGGAAATTAGCCATAATACAACAGTGCAAAATGAGGAAACTTCACCAAGTGTTCGCTCTAATAAGAGGAAACGGCATGCCGATGATGTGTTCAATAATGCGGTTGGCTTGATTACTGAAAGTCTTAAAGAAATATCAAAAGATTTGAGTCAAGGTATTAAATTTGACATGAAGATTAACGAATTGAGTGAGAAGATCCCTCTGGAGATTTTAAAGATGAGTTCATTAAGTCAAGTCGAGAAGTTCAAAACTTTGACCAAGATAAAAAGTGATGCAATAAACGTACAAATTTTTTGGCAAATTGAAGAAGGCGATAGAGAAGTTTAGGTCAAATACATTTTGGAAGGGTAGTATTATTAATTAGGATGTTAATTCGTATTTTGGGTTTTTAAACTCTTTTGGGAAGTTTATTAGGATGTTGCTTGGTATTTTGGATTTGTAAGTTTTGGTATCTTCGATAGGGATGTATCGAAATATTGATATGCTTTTTGGTAACGTTATTATGATGCAAAGTGGAATGACTTTAACTTATGATGTCTATTAACATGATTTTCATAATATGTTTGCATGAATGTTTAATCAATAAATTAAAATTTTACTATTTCAATAATTTATATAATACATGTTTAAATATAGCTTAAAAAACAAAGTAAAATTAAGCAAAATAGACAAAAAGGCAATTCTGTCATTTTACATGAATTCCAATTTCATTTCCTACGAACCAAACAGAATCTAAAATTAATTCCAATTTCATTTCCTGCCAACCAAACAGCATATGGAATTGGATTCAAATTTCTGATAGATTCATTTTCCAATTCCAATTCAAATTCCTTTAGCAACATTTTGCGAACCAAACAGCACCTTAAGAAAATAACATGAGGTGAGGAGATTGATAATAAACAAATGTGATATGTGATGTTACTATTCATCCATCTACACTTGTTTGTAGTATAACAAGATTAGATCACACTTTGAGGCGAACCACGACGTGACGCCTGTACCACACTAGTTATAAAATAAGTATGAGTGGAATATAAGGCCTATTTAGGAAAAAGTACCAAATCGAAAGAACTATAAAAAGTAACTCTAGCTCCTTAACTTGTGATCAAATCTGCAAGAAAAATCTTCCATAAACTTATCAAATATCATTTTGATATTAAATCAGTAAGGACTATGATCAAAGTTAAGAAATACCCATAATCAATTTGAAGCATATTATATCAATTCTACCAATTTAGTAAGAACATTAAGATGTAAGAAGAAAAATAATAATTACTCGTCTGAAAGAATCCACTAACTTAGTGTAATGATAAGGGATAAAAAAAGTTGTAAATAGATTAAACTCATAGGTCATTGAATATTAATTTGATAAACAAATTACAATATGTTGAACTTAGAACTCGTTGGTATTAGAGAAAACTTACAACCTACACATTTACATAACTGAAATCAAGACAAACTTCAAAGCACCAAAAAAAAACTCTATGATTTAAAATTCATAAAATTGAATGCTTATATTAATCCATAGATTTGGATACTCCAAAAAGTAAAGGAAATATAATCAATTAAACATTCAAACTTTTAAACCTTGTCAAATAATAAAACCATAGATAATATTTTTATTCAAAATAAAATTGTAAACAAAAAAATATCAAAAAAATGTAATGCATTGTTTTAAAAACCGATTTTTTAATTGAACCGGTATGGTGACCGGTTTCCGGTTCGTCCGTCGGGTCAACCGGTTTTTATATTTTTCATGCTTTTTCCTATTTTCCAAAACATACATGCATATATAAATCAATAATTTGATGTTTACAAGTTCAAAAATTAAAAATACACATAAATATAAGTTGTAGATGAATCCAAATACATTAAAATAACACATAACCATAAGTTTTAGCGTTTTACATCAATCCATATACGTTAAAAAGAAAATAAAGTATAATATCGAAACAAAATATAGTTTTAGATGAATACACACACATCAAAAAACTTTATAATATTTATCATATGTTTTTATTGTAACATCCATAAAATTCATGAGAAATTTAAACTTTTCAAACATTCCAAAACCACCCGTTGTTTACAAATTGTTTTCAAAATAATTCAATATCAGAGTTTTCCCAGAAATCACAACATGAAAAATGAGGAGGTACATGATCAAGCCTTCGTCTTTCCGCGATCATCTGATGTACCTGAAACAAAATCCACAATTGTAAGTCAGAAGCTTAGTGAGTTCCTCCAAAATACCGATACATAACAAATAGTACACATAATAACAATAACAACATGTAATGGGTCCACATCTCTACAGAATGGATTACCCCTGAGCCCACAATACGAGTCTGGCATGCCCTCCCTGGCCCTCAGGCCATATTTGGCTTGCTCTCGAGCCCACAACATAAGTCTGGTTTTCTATCAGCTTACAACTTTTTTCTGGCTTGCTCCTTCAATCGTCAGACTGGAATACAATGATTAGCCCTCAGTACGAGTTTGGTATGCTCGGTCCGGCCCTCAGCTCGTATCTAGAATGCTTAGGAGTCCTCAGTATGATTCTAGCATGCCCTCCCTGGCCCTCGGCTCATATTTGGTATACTCCAAGGTTTGTTGGCTACAACATGGAGCAGTACAACCTCAACCCAACCCACACAACATGTCGACATGTAACAGATAATTACACATATAGATAATCAGACAGTATCACAGGTAGTCCTACAGATCTACCAGACTAGCATATCAAACTAGCAAGCATATCTAACTCATACTCAGCATATTAATAACTACTAGGATATTAATCTAATGGGCCGACCTTGGTGCCTTTGACCCCTAAGTATAGTGAGGAAAACTCAACCTCACAAGTAGTTTTTGTTGGATTAGTGTCTAAGTCCATAACTATTTTGGTATGTACTTGACCCGATTATGAGCATGGTCCTTTTGGGTTGCCTTCACCATAGCAATATGTAGGATGATTTAAGAAGAGAAAGGTTTAAATATGATTTATTAATATATTATGAGAATAATATATTAAAGGACAAATCATATTGTTTAATTAATATTAGTCAATAATTAATTAAGAATTAATTTTGTGGCTAAAAGAGATTAATTAAATTTAGGGGACTGGACTGCAATTATTGGATAATTGAGTTATTGGGCTAAGGAATGCTAAAGGAATAAGGGGTGAACGAAATTATGATGGAAGCCCATCATATTTTCGTCCATAGTCTTATCCAAAAGGTTCCATGGGCTGCTTAGAGTTTAAGCTGTCCATTAGGGTTTTGACTGAAACCCTAGCAGCCTACACAAGTATATAAAGGACCCCTTAGGCCCCAAAAACGTGGACAACTGATTCTCTAGGGTTTCTAGCCGTTTTTGGGCAGCCTCCTTTCTTCTCCTCTTCATCCAAGTTGCATAAGGTGTTTGTGACTCCATTAGAGGTGCAGCACTTGAGGCACTAAGCTTTTGAAGCCAATCCAAGCAAGGAATTGATTGCTATTGCTATATAACAATCAAAGGTAAATCTATAAACCCTAATTCAGTTTATAATATGTTAGATCTAAGTTTATTAGTCTTGGATTCAAAGCATGTACAATAGAGAAACCTAGATCCAAGCATTAGGGTTTGTATGAGCACATAGGATTGTTCTTATGCATAAAACCCATCAGTGGTATCAAAGCCTTGATTGGTTTCAGTTGTATGTGATGCTTAACTGCTTTGTTTGCTAAAAATCGAGTTTTTGGCCTCTGCCCGACTCAACTCGGCGAGTCAGTATCTGGACTCGGCGAGTTGGCCCTACTCGGCGAGTCCAGGTCTGACTCGGCGAGTCAGTGCGTCAGGCAGAGGGTATTTCGGGATTTAGCTGTTGTTTTGACTTATACTTGATGCTTAAATTGTTTTATGAAGTTAAAATCCAAATTTTATCTTAATTATATGTTTATCCTTGCCAAAATAATAGATAATTTCAAATCTTTTAAATATTGGTTGTTTATGTGATAAATATGGATTATTTAAAGTTATTTGGTAATTATCTAATGACTAAAATAAGATTAGGTCAAATATAGATAATTATGAAATTAATTGTTTAATTTGAATTATTTGTTATTTGATCCCTAATGTTTTGAAATGTTTCAAAACTTGCCCTCAAGTTTTGGAATTTAAAAGTTGATTAAAAGTTTAATTTTGAAATGTTAACTTCTAAAACCCTAGTAATTTGAAAAAGTTCAAATCACACCCTTATTGTTTTGTTAATTAATTAAAGTGTATAATTAAAAGTGATTTAATAAACCCATAAAGTTTTGGTTTATATTTAATTAAATTAAAAGTATAATTTACTAAATTAAACCACCTAGTATTTTAAAAGTGTAAAATACACCCTATACTATATATAACATTAAAAGTCTAATATTATATATGTATGAGTAAAAAGTCAGTCTTACTGTTAGTAGGTCTCATTCACGAAGCTGGTCTATAAGGGGTGTTTAAGGAAATTGCCTATAAAATGGCGATTGAATGGGTATCCACTCTTACCCACCGCACTCTTGACTAGTGGAGGGTCGTTAGCCGAACGAGTAGGATAGGACAGAAACCTTCCATTATAAGTATAATGAAGTACAAAGTAACTAAATGCTTATACAAATTTCCAAATCATAGTTACTTTAGGCAAAATGTGAAATTGTATGCTAACCCATGGAATTACATTTCGTACCCTTGTCAAACGTTAGTGGAGCGTGTGTGGTTAACCAGCACACTAATTTGGGGATGACATTGGTGGCGAAGTGTGGCTCGATGCTTATCATAGATCAATGGAGCGCGTGTGGCTAACCGGCACATTGATTAGGTGATAGTAGCATTGGGTGCACCACGTGATTCGTATGGTTATTCACACCTTGTTTGTGATCCTCGGCATCCCAGTCACAAATAGTAGGGCATAATCGAGATTAAACATGCCATTGAAAATTTCAATGAATCTCAAAAGATCTAGGAGTTTCAATTCATTTAAAACTTAATCTTCCTTTTCGTTTTTCATGGTGGAAATTGGTAAATCGTCATTTACCTACCTTCAAATATTTCGCAACTAGATTACGGCATCCCTTTTCTAGCTTGTAGAATACTGTGTTGGATCCTAGCCTTAATAACTCATTTGGGTGTTTTATTAAGGACTCGATCAACTTAACTTGAATTTTCTCCTGTTTTGTAGATGTCTGACTCTAACTGTGGTATTCCCGAATCCCAAGGAAAGGTGTTCCTAATGAAAGTGGAAGCTTGATTCAAAGTGAAGGATCACTGTGGACTAGCTTGATTTCACTTCCTCCTCTTCCTCCCGTTGTTCTCCCTAACCCTCAAGATCGAAGATTTGAAAGGTTCAAGATCACCGAATCCCTATTGGCAATGGAACATGAAGATGGTAAACCCGTGTGTGCTCACATCCTAGGGATGAAATCACAAATTGATAGGTTGAGTATGTTGGGTGCGTCTATCTCCAATAAGTTGGTTGTGGACTGGGTTCTTCAGTCACTCCCTGAATCATATGATGAGTTCATAAGAGAGTATTATATGATGAAACTTGACGCAACCCTCATTGACTTGACTTACATGCTTATTGCTGCTGAATCAGAAATGATTTGGCGAGGTAATGGAGCATATTTGTCTGATAATTCAACCAACCATGCTTTCGTGGACACTCTAGGAGAACCCACCTGTTCCTGCTGCCAAGAGAAGGGGCAATGGATACGAAGCTACCCGAAGGACCTGAAGAGTCTAAGAGATGGGAGAGTCAATAAGTATGGCTCTACTTCAGGTATAAAATCCACTATCTAACTCCATTTGAATTCCTATTCTTTATTCATAGTGTGATAAGATTACATTTGCATGTTTTTTTGCAGGATTAGAGAAAAGAGAGGAAGTTTGATGGAAGAGCAAGATGAGTCTAATCACGAAGAAATGGATTTCGATCGCATGAATTCGAAGATCAGATTTTGAGCTTAGGAAGTTAATAGTTTTTCATTTGAATTTTGCATTGTAAGGAAATGTTTTCCGCTGTTTTTATGAATAAAATAAATTTTGGTTTTATCTTATTTGTTTATCCTTGCAATGAAATATATGAAAAATTGATGTTTGTGTACTTCTATTATTAGCAAAATGGATTTGATTCTTAATTATGTTATTTGTGGAAATGTCAAAAGTTTACCAAATAGGGAGAGTTTCTCATCGCCCAAGTTTCAATTGGACAGAAACTTGGAATCATGCAATGTGTATTGTATGATGAATGAAAAACTTTCACATTTGGGAAACTTAGGCTAATTCTTTGACAAAGTGTCAATTGAAGGACAAGGAGATTAAGTACACTAGGTTGTGCGTTGATCAAGTCACCCACAAGAGTGACAAAGATATTCGTCATGATTTACTAAAGTTTAGTAAATATGATTATACTTATAAGATTAAGTGTAATTTTGAGTTGATTGAAAGAGTTTCAATGAATAGTAGAACGAATAAAGAAGAATCAAGTAGGCAGAAAGATAAAAGTTTCTCCTTTCTAGGAAGAAGGAAGAGTACCTTTTATTGTGTTTTATGATAAGTCTTAAAGATTAAGAACTATGTCTCAATAGATCCTCTAAGTGAGTCTTAGTGCAATTGCATGTCTAAGAAGAGGAATCAAGTATTGTAGAAATGGTTAAATCAATAAGTCAATCATACTTCGTTCCAATATCAAGTCTTAGAGTCAAGATTATGACATTGAGTGAAAGGTCTTAAGTAGGCTTATAACACTCATCAAATGTGGAACTTGGAAAATTTTTCTTATTCTTACACATTTGAAATTGGTAAGTTGTGCTGTCTTGGGTAAGACAAAGACCAACTAGGACCAATTATGTGAAGTGTTTTGTCTTGATAAGAACTACACTAACTCTTGAGTATTTGCTTTGTCAAGAAATGTTTCTTGACAAGAGAATCTTATATGTCAAGGAGTCAGTGGGAGTCTAAATGGCCTTGAAAGGTTTCAAGAACAAATCAAGAATAAACCTTATCGATCATCACTAGCACACGACTTGAGGTTTACAACCTATCGTGCTGACATTATTTTGTTTTTGTGCCATTCCAATTGAATTAATTGTGTATGTGAGTTCTATGAGTTCTCATTTGAATGCATACTAAAGCCTTAGTCGATGGAAAGTACATTGATATATAAGGACAAGTTACTAAACTACTTGGAAGACATGGTGGGCACTCGTGTTACCATAGGGCAAGAAATCAAGATTAAGAAAGTTCAGTCCATATGAGTTTGGATTTGTCGCAAACCTTGGTTTTGGCAAATTCACATGGATAGGAACTCATACACCATAAAATCTAAGTGTCATAAGATTCCCTCCTTCATGAAAATGACTGTGAGGAAATGCTTTCACTAAGAGAGATCTTAAGAAGATAGCAATTGTGAAAATTGTATTCTCAAATTCGATTATGGTTACGGCATCCCATTCCATAGTTCGAATTGTGAGATTTGGCAATTAGTTTGAACATTTGGAACTTAGTAACATAAGTTCTAAATTATTTAAGCACACATATGAGCTATCTAAGCCAAAGGTGTATAAGTTTAAGAAGCTTAGATAAAGGCTTATCGAAGCATCTGGTATTAAAAAAATGAATTTCAGAAATTCAATAGGCATTGTTTTTCTGGAAGCTCATTTGTTTTTTGAATACATGTCAAAGCTAGTGGGAGCATAAGTGTTATGCTTATACGATAATAATCATCATGATAGTGGGAGCATAAGTGTTATGATTGTATGATTATTATGGCGAGCATTGCAAGTTAGCAATATTAATTATAGAAAAACAAAGATTCAATTTGCAAAGTTGCATGGGTTAAAAAAAATTGTTTTTGCTATAATTAAGGGAGAGAATATTATACTTCGTTTCAAAATCTAAAGCTTAGATTGAGAAATTTTAATATTTTCAGTCAAAGGATACATTGTGTGTTCTTAAAATTCGATTATGATTACGGCATCCCTCTTCATAGTTCGAATTGTGAGAACATGACACATAAAATATTATGGCAAAAGATTGGTAAAGTATCATATCTTTATGTATGACATTATGCATCGTGTCCCATACGCTTCGGGTATAGGATCGATTGCAAATGCTATAATATTTACCATTCTAAAATTTTTCCAAATGTCTAGCGCATTAAGAGGGAAAAAGGACTAGAATTGGTTTTGACTAAAATAATTAAACAACTATCAAAGGACGATCCAAAGTTCACTGAGGATTGGTTGCTTGTGAGTAGTTGGGAGTATGGTATTGGATGGACCATATCGACATTATTATGAATAGATAAGATTCTATTAAGAATGAGTTGTTATATGGCAAATGTGGAAATGTTTCCATATTGGGAGTTGGATATTGAGAATCTATGTCTAGATTAGAAACTTTTATGCAAGAAGGATGTTCAAAGGAATGCACTTTGAATGTGAGACTTCACGTCTATAGAATTGTCTTGTAACAATTTCCTATAGAGTACTTTGTAATTTCATTGGCTAAGTCTTGGTGACTTTTGTGCTATGATTTTGCAAAGGGATCGTTGCATAAAATGTTAGAATCTAGCATATTCAAGTAGTGGCAAGAACCTTGTGTTCTTACACTAATAATTAGGATTAAGGAATTGTGAAATGAGCATCATTGGAAAAGTTTTCACGTGATCTATTTCACAAAGCATGTACCATAGGAAACAAAGTGTGCATGTTTAGAGCATGGGACAATTGTTGTTGTAATTCAAGTAATAAGTTGATTATCTGAAACATTAAATGATAAATAATGAGTAATCAATATGGTGGATAAATAGAAGTGTTTTATTTACTCTCACAAGTTTGGGGCCATATAGGATTAAGTATTATTGTTGTGTTTCAGTTTGCATGTTTTGACTTCCAGAATAACTAAGTTATTCAAACATCCACAGTCGGTCATACGTTAGGAGTAGGTATGAATAAAGACTGACATGAATCTGTGTGTAGATTGTCTGAAGTGTTTAGACATGGCACAAGTTTGTTGCAGAATTCATGAAAGCTTTGATAAGATTAGAGTATTGGATTAAACCCACGCTCACTTGGATCACTTCATGGTTTTATCACGAGTGATTAGTGAGACGATAATATTGTATATTCTTGAAACCGAGACATGTGAGTTGTTATTTTTTGGTCGGTTGCACATTGATAATAGGTAAACGCACCAGTAACTTGGTGTTATAAAACTTATTGTTGTGTATGATTCGATCAGTAAATGCAAGCGAGCATTTGAGTCGAAGTTTATCCATTCCTCTTACCTAAAGTGGGATAAAAGTGATATCTATGGGCCTCTCAATGATTTAGTGATGACACCTAAGCGCTTGGCCAAGCCAGGACTAAGTTGATGTATTCAATTGTAGTCTGTTGGCTGTCGTCATAAATCGGAAGTCGGGAAACAGTATAGAGAGAATGATTGAAATTCATGTTTTTTTGTCTATACGATATCTTGAGAATGGAGGAATATATAATCCCTTATCTAGAGGACACGCTATCTGATAAGATCATAGTTGACAGCGGCTTTTGAAAGCTACGATTGTTGATCAGGTTCTGAAGTCATACGGAAAATAGTTATTAGATTTATCCAAGTGGGAGACTTTTGGATTAGTGTCTAAGTCCATAACTATTTTGGTATGTACTTGACCCGATTATGAGCATGGTCCTTTTGGGTTGCCTTCACCATAGCAATATGTAGGATGATTTAAGAAGAGAAAGGTTTAAATATGATTTATTAATATATTATGAGAATAATATATTAAAGGACAAATCATATTGTTTAATTAATATTAGTCAAGAATTAATTAAGAATTAATTTTGTGGCTAAAAGAGATTAATTAAATTTAGGGGACTGGACTGCAATTATTGGATAATTGAGTTATTGGGCTAAGGAATGCTAAAGGAATAAGGGGTGAACGAAATTATGATGGAAGCCCATCATATTTTCGTCCATAGCCTTATCCAGAAGGTTCCATGGGCTGCTTAGAGTTTAAGCTGTCCATTAGGGTTTTGACTGAAACCCTAGCAGCCTACACAAGTATATAAAGGACCCCTTAGGCCCCAAAAACATGGACAACTGAGTCTCTAGGGTTTCCAGCCGTTTTTGGTGCCTCTCCTCTCTTCCCTCTTCATCCAAGTTGCTTAGTGGTGTTTGTGACTCCATTAGAGGTGCAACACTTGAGGCACTAAGCTTTTGAAGCCAATCTAAGCAAGGAATTGATTGTTATTGCTATATAACAATCAAAGGTAAATCTATAAACCCTAATTCAGTTTATAATATGTTAGATCTAAGTTTATTAGTCTTGGATTTAAAGCATGTACAATAGAGAAACCTAGATCCAAGCATTAGGGTTTGTATAAGCACATAGGATTGTTCTTATGCATAAAACCCATCAGTTTTGAACCGGTAATATCAATCCAAACTCACAGCTCCAACTCAACTGCCTACAATCACCAAGTGACTAACCTCATCAAAATCCTGAAATACCCTCAAGGTCAAACTTGGTCGACCATGGTCAAAGTCTAAATCAATAGTCAAGGTCAACAGTCCATGTTGACTCAACTCGTCGAGTGCATCTACTGACTCGCCGAGTTCCTTCACATCTCAGAAAATCATGAAAAAACTCAAGACAACTCGTCGAGTTCTTCAACATCCAGAAAGCGGGAAAACCCGACTCAACTCACCAAGTTGGCTAGGCAACTCGTCGAGTTTTCCTAGTCTTAAGGCATTCAGACACTTCTAAGTGAAACCAAAGTCCCAAACTATAGATCTGGTCCCTTAGGACTGAAATACCACGTAAAGTTGCTAGCTTTACGTCCATGCATGGCATCAAGAGGGCTAAATCACTCAAACAAGGCTTATCAAGGGACTTAGAGCATGAAGGAGGGCCAAGACTTGATAAAGTTGGCAACTTTAAGTCCATGGAGGCCATGAGATGTCCAGATCTGAAACCATGGCTTCATAACATGCTCAAATCCAAGAATGGTCCCAAAATAAGCTAATAATGGTCATAAACTTTCAAAATAAGAGATATACCAAAGGGATGATCAAGATAATGACTTTATACCTTCAAATGGTTGCAACAACACCGAAAATCCCGGATCTAAAGCTTCTTCCTTCAACTTTGCACCACCAACTTCACACTCCTTCAAGAAAAGCACCAAAGAACACTCTTTAAGCTCACACACACTCAAAATGGGGAAAGATGCATGATTAGGGTTTTCTCTGGACTGAGGGGATGGTGAGGGAGGCTAAAAATGGTTCATAAGGTCTTTTAATAGGGTGAAAAACCATGAAAATTAGGATTTCATGTTCAACCCTCAACTCCTCAAGTTGGGGCCTTCCAACTCGTTGATTAGACCTTAAAGATATGTGTCCATTTAAAACTCTACACGACGAGCTGGAGCCTTCCAACTTGTCGAGTTGCCCTGAAAATGAATATATATTAAGCTTTAAATTCATACCTGGGAATCGGAGTGTTATAACTCTCCCCCACTAGAACTAGGCTTCGTCCTCGAAGCCAGCTGCATTGTACAAATCTGGATAATGCTCCCGCATCTCAGCCTCTGGCTCCCAAGTCTACTCGGATCCCTTCTAATGCTGCCATTATACCTTTACCAAAGGTATCTCCTTGTTGTGTAGGACCTTTACCTTTCTTTCCAAAACAACCACCGACCTCTCAACGTAGTTCAGGCACTCGTCAATCTGAATATTATCCAATGACACAACCGCGTCCTCATCCAATATGCACTTTCACAACTGCGAAATGTGAAATGTATTGTGTATCTTACTGAGCTCCTCCGGGAGATCCAGTCTATACGCCACCTTGCCAACCCTGGCTATAATCCGAAATGGCTAATGTATCGGGGACCCAATTTTCCCCTCTTCCTAAATCGGATCACACCCTTCCAGGGTGAGACCTTCAGCAACACCATGTCACCGACCTGAAACTCCAACTCAGATCGGTGCCGGTTAGCGTAACTCTAAGCAGTCTGCAACCGCTGCCTGATCTGCTGAATCATCTCGGTAGTCTGCAAAACCACCTCCGTCCGACCCATCGCCCTATAACCAACCTTGCCTCAACAGACTAGGGTACGACATCTCCGCCCATACAACAACTCAAAAGGTGGAGCACCAATGCTAGAGTGAAAGTCGTTGTTGTAGGAGAACTCTGTAAGGGGTAGGTAGGAGTCCCAACTCCCACCAAAATCAATAACGCGGGCCCTCAACATATCCTCGAGGGTCTGAATGTTCTGCTCTCTCTAGCCGTCTGTCTGCGGATGATAAGTTGTGTTGAAATGCAGCCTCGTGTCCAATTCCTCATGGAACTTCTGCCAAAACGGGAGGTGAATTGAACGTCACAGTCTAACACAATAGAGACCGGTACCCCATGACGAACAATGATCTCGCGGATATACATATCGGCCAACTTCTCGGCCGTTGAACTCTCCCGAATGGCCATAAAATGGGCGCTCTTGGTAAATCGATCCACGATGACCCATATAGCATCAAAACCCTTTTCCGTCCTCGGCAACTTGGTGATGAAATCCATCGTGATCTGCTCCCATTTCCACATGGGAACCTCCAGAGGATGCAACTTTCCATGCGGCCTCTGATGCTCGACCTTGACCATCCTGCAGGTCAAGCACCTCTCGACGTACCAAGAGATATCTCTCTTCATGCATGGCCACTAGTAGCTCAGTCTCAGATCCCGTTACATCATGGTGGCCCCCAGGTGAATAGAAAAACGAGACTTATGAGCCTCCTCCAATACAATCTGTCTGACCCCATCAAACACAAGAACCCAAACCCGACCACAACGGGTCAACAAACCACTACTTTCCATAACAAATCTGGTAATCTCGCCCTTGATCCTCTCAACCTTCCAATTTTCCTCCTGTACTCCCACAAGTGGAGAATCCACAGATATCCTCATATACAATGCCAGAACAGCAGATCCAGGCAACTTGCGGCTCAGGGCGTCCGCCACAACAATCGCTTTACTCGGATGGTAAAGGATCTCGCAGTCATAATCCTTGACTACGTCTAGCCACATGTGTTATCTCATGTTCAGGTTTGGCTGATCCATGATATGACTCAAGCTCTTGTGGTCTGTATAGATGGTATAACGAACCCCATATAGATAATGTCTCCAAATCTTGAGGGTGAATACTGAAGGGTTTTGAGCACTATAACATTCCTATGGTGCACATACAACCCTAGATGCTTTGGATCTAAGTTTTCTCTAGTTATACATGCAATTTCATTTTTCCAAAGCATGAAGCCTAACTAGCATACAACTTTGATGATTGAAACATAAAAACAAGTAAGATGATTACCTCTTTGTTGTATCTTGTAGAACTTGGCCTTACAGGAGCTTAGAACCTCAAATACGATGCCTAAAATGTGTCACAAACACCAAGAACAATGGAGGACAATGAGAGAGAACTTGGAGGCCCCAAAATCGGCTAGCTTCTTCTTAGAATACTCTTGTATCCGATTTTAGGGCTTAGGGGTTACATTTTTAGTGTAGAATTACAAGGGTCACTTGTAAACCCTAATTCATTCACTTAGGCTTTTAATCCAATAACTCATTTGGACTAACACTTCATGAACTCTCATATAAGCTTAGTCCATTGCTAATCAATAATGGATCATTAACCCAAACTATTGTTGGGTTTTGAGCATTCTAACACTCCTAAGTGTACATGCAACCCTAAATACCTTGGATCTATGTTTTCTCTATTATACATGCAAATATGAACATCCAAGGTATTATCCTAATCTAGCATACAAAACAATGAATATAACAAGATAGAATACATACCTCTTTGGTGTAGAATGTTCTCAAGAAGCTTGAGTGCCTAGTGCCCCAAGTGTGACACCTCAAATGGCTCACACAACATCAATTGCTTTTGGAATAACCTTGAGAGAAATGTAGAACACTTGAAAATCGGCTAGCCCTTCTCTTACTTCCATAGTGGCCGATTTTTCCAAGAGTATGATCTTTATATAGTGTTACAATTAGGGTAAACCCTAGATTAATTCTTGATCAATACTAATTAAATAGACCATGCTACTATCAGGTCAAGTACATACTAATTATAGTTATGGGCTTAGACACCTAATCCAACAGTCTCCCACTTGGATAAGTCTAATAACTATAACAGCCAATGCAACTTCAAAATCTGATTAGCAATCGCAGATCTCAAAATCCGCCATTGAAATCTGACGCGTCCTTTAGATAAAGGATCATACAATCCTCTATTCTTCAAGATATCATGTGGACAAATATATGGAACATAGTCATACTTATTTTCCAGCAGTTTGTTTCCCGATTTCTGATTTGTTTGACATAGAACTTAATTGAACACATCAATTTTGTCTTGACCGGGCCCGACACATAAGTCAAAACAAAATCATCGAGGGGCCCAAGATATCTCTTTTAATCCTCCTAGGATAAAGGGAACAAATAAACTTTGACTTATATGCTTGTACTAATTACTTGTTAAATTATACACAACAACACGTTTTATAACATCAAGTTACTGATGCATTTTCGTACAATCAATGCACAACCAACTCATAACCAACAACTCATATATCTTGTTTTGAAGATCATATGATATTATCGTCTTACAATCACTCGTGATAAATTCCATGAAGGGATTCATGTGAGCATGGGTTTAATCTAGTAATCAAATCTTATTTCAGGAGCATGCATGAATGTTTCAGCAAACTTTTGCTATGTCTAAACACTTTAGACGATCTACAAACCTATTCATGATAGTCTAACTTCATAACCTACTTCCAAAATATGACCGAATGTGGAAATTTTGAATAATCTTATTATTCTGGAAGTCAAAACATGCAAAATGAAACAATAGTAAACGATTGACACAAGATAGTAACTTTACTCATAACCTATGCCCGACATACCTATCATGTACGCCCTGCATAGGGACCAAGTTTGAAAACAAATTTTATAATATGAATCTTTATGAGAAATACCTGGAACACGAGCGTTACAATTCTCCCCCCACTTGAATCAGACTTTGTCCTCAAAGTCTGCCTCTGCAAACAACTTTGGATAGTGCTCTCTCATCTCCTCCTTAGGCTCTCATGTCCACTTTGAGCCTTTCTGGTGCTGCCGTTGCACCTTTAATAAACCCACTTCCTTGTTTTGCAAAGTCTTCGTCTTCCTATCGAGGATCGCAATCGGTATTTCTATGTAGTTCATGCACTCATCCACATGAATTTCCTCTAACGAAACCATTATGGAATCATCGACCAAGCACTTCCACAGCTGAGAGACATGAAAAGTGATGTGAATCTGATTGAGCTCCTCGGGTAACTTCAAACGATAAGCAACCCTGTCCACCCAGGCGATAACCTTGAAAGGGCCAATATATATGGGCCCCTGCTTTCCTCGCTTCCTTAACCAGATGACAACTTTCCAAGGAGATACCTTCAGGAGTACCATGTCCCCGACTTGAACCTCCAAATACGATCGGTGCCTATCAGCATAACTCTTCCGTCGGCTCTGCACAATCTGCAACCTCCCACACACCTGTTGGATCAATTCGGTAGTCTGGAACACCACCTCTGTGCTGCCCATGACTTGTTGGCCAACCTCGCCCTAGAAAATTTGTGTCCAACACTTTCTTCCGTAGATCATCTCAAAAGGAGGTCGATCAATATTTCCATGGTAGTAGTTGTTGTTGTAAGAAAACTCAACCAATGGGAGGTATGTATCCCAACTACTACAAAAATCCAACATGCATGCCCGAAGCATATCCTCCGATGTCTGAATATTCTGCTCACTTTTCCCAATAATCCATTGTAATATCTTCCCATTTCCAAATGGGAACATCCAACGACTCCATATTTCCGTGAGAATGATGATGTTCGGCCTTGAATTTCCTACAAGTCAAGCACCTCTCCACATACCAGGCCACGTCCTACTTCACACAGGGCCACCAATAATCAAGATGGAGGTCTCTCTACATCTTTGTTGCACCCGGATGAATAGAAAACTTCGACTTATGTGCCTCCTCCATCAAAATCTGTCGCGTACCCCTGAAATATGGAACCCAAACTCTCCTATGAAGGGTCAATAATCTTCGTCTATCATAATCAAAAGAGGAAACATGGTACACTATACGCTCACTCTTTCGGTGCTCCTCTTTGATAGCCTCAACATGAGCCTCACGAATCTGCTCCAAAAGTGGGGTAATCACCATCATCCTCAGACATACACCCATGATCGGAGTACCAGCCACCTTGTGGCTAAGAGCATTGGCACCACGTTGGCCTTTCTAGGGTGATAAAAGATCTCACAATAATAATCCTTCACCACATCGATCCACTTGCACTGCCTCATATTCAAATTGTGTTGATCCATTAAATACCTCAAAGTCTTGTGGTCTGTGTAGATGACACAATGAACCCCATACAAGTAATGAAGCCAAATCTTCAAGGCAAAAACCACCACCCCTAACTCCAAATCATGGGTGGGATAGTTCGCCTCATGAGGCTTCAGCTCCCTTGAATCATAAGCAATCACATGACCTCTTTGCATCAACATTGCACCCAATCCCATAATCAACGCATCGCAGAACACCACAAAATTATCCACACCCTTTGGCACGGTCAATATCGGAGTCTCACATAACTTCTGTCCCAAAGTCTCAAATGCCACCTGCTACTCAGGCCCCCAACAGAAAGTAACATACTTCTTCGTTAACCTGGTCAACAGAACTGTGATCCTAGAGAACTTATCAATAAATATCCGATAATACCCAACAAAACCAAGAAAACTGTGAATCTCAGATGGAGTCCTCAAAACCTTCCACTGCATCATGGCCTCGATCTTGACATGATAAACCATTATACCCTTCTGATTGACAAGATGCCCTAGAAACTGCACCTCGTGTAACCAGAACTTACACTTTGAGAATTTGGCATATAGCCTCTCCCTCCTTAGAGTCTCCAAAACCTCCTGCAGATGATCCTTATGCTGCTCCTGGGTCATAGACTAGTCCAAGATATCATCAATAAACATAATGATAGACCGATCTAGCATCGGTTTGTAAACTCTATTCATGAGATCCATGAACGTCGTTGGGGGATTAGTGATCCCAAAAGGCATCACCACGAACTTGTAATGACCATAACAAGTCCTAAAAACCATCTTCCATACATCCTCATCCCTAACCCTCATATGATGTTAGCCCGAATGTAGATCAATCTTGGAGAACCAAGACGCACCATGCAACTGGTCAAACAAATCATCAATCCTCAGAAGTGGATAATGGTTCTTCACCGTTAGCTTGTTCAGCTCCCGATAATCAATGCACATCCTGTGGGAGCGATCTTTTTTTCACAAATAGAGTTGAAGCTCCCTAGGGTGAGCTACTCAGTCTGATAAACCCCATGTCTAACAGCTCCTACAGGTGTGTAGACAATTCTTGCATCTACGACGATGCTAACCGATAAGGTACCTTGGCTATCGGAGTCACACCTGGAATCAGATCAATACATAACTCCACCTGCCTCTCAGGAGGCACTCCGGGCAAGTCCTTAGGGAACACATCTGTATACTCTCGAACAACTGGCACATCCTTAATCGTCATCTTTCTCTCATCCCTGGTGTCTAATACATTAGCCACAAAACCAGAACAACATCTGTATACTCTCGAACAACTGGCACATCCTTAATCGTCATCTTTCTCTCCTCCCTGGTGTCTAATACATTAGCCACAAAACCATGTTGTAGATATCTCCTAGCTCTCACAACTGAACAGAGAATTGGTCCATGCTGAGCACCCTAGCCATGAATAACTAGTTCTCCCCCACTTAGGTTTCAAACCCAAACTAAATGGTGCCCAAAATCAATCATCGCCCGATTAGGGCTCAACCAATCCATTCCCACTATCACCTTGCTCTCGTAGAAAGGAATAGGAACCAAATCAATCAAATATTGCTCGCTAAATAGCTATAGAACATAACCCCAATGAACCCTCGATACCCGCACTGGACGATCTTCGACAATATCTACCTCTAATGGATAATCAAGCTCCCCTGGAGTGTCACCGAACCTCTTGTTGAGCACAAGATATATAAACGATCGGGTGATGACTGAATCAAATAGATCCAAAGCTGGAACACCTTTCACTAAGAACGTCCCTAAATATCATCATAACTATAATAAGCTTAAGCATCAAAGAAATAAATGAAATAGGGAGAAAATACATATCATTAACCACATCAGGTGTTGCACGAGCCTTTTCAGCTGACGGTTGGAAAGCTCGGCTCCTCATAACTGGCACATCTGCCTTGCCATGGCGACTATCAGTGATCTCAATGTAGATAGAGCGGGTGCAACAATTGCTCCTCCCAACTAAACTTGGACAATAGGACTTCTTGTAGCCCCTCTGATTGAAATGAAAGAAAATCAGATTCGACGTTTGGGTGGTGGGGCAATCCTTACTAAAGTGACTGGTCTTTCTGCACTTGTAGAAGTCGGACCCACCCGTTCTACAAACTCCATCGTGCGCCTTGCCGCACTTGCAACAGTGGCCCGACCCTGTTGGCCTCTCCATCATGAATTAATAACCTTAGGCTTCTTACCCGAGCCCTATAATACCTGTGTCTAAACTGGTTTCCTCTTCCTTATAGTCTCCAGATCAATCTCCCACTCGTGAGGCCGAGCTATCATGTCCTCCAATGTCTTGCAGCTAGAAATGTTCACAAAATCCCGTATCTCATCCTTCAACATATCATGATACTTGACCTTCTTCGTCTCATTGTCCGCCACATACTGCGGAACCAACAAAACACTCTCTCGAAACATGATGGTAATCTCTGCCACTGACTTAGTAATCTGACAAAGGTTCAGGAACTCCTTCGCTAGCTGATGGGCCTCGATCACCGGTGCAAAATCAGCTCTGAACCTCGTAAAAATCATCTCAAGTCATCGCCTCAACAGCCTCGCCTCCTAAGGCATGGCCTACCTCCTCCTACGACTCAAACAAAAGTTGTGCAATAGAGTTAAATGTAACCTTCTAAAATTATCTAATTTTTTGTAACATGTAACTTAGCATATTTGCTTGATAGTTAGCTAGTATTAATAGTGGTTCCTAAAAGCACAAAGCAAACAGCATTCGAGCTTCAACATAATGGAGTGGTACCCAAGGTCAAAAAAATAGCTTAAATGGACTTTAGGTGAGTAAGCCATGCGTACCACCCCATTATGCCCTGCGTACTGAGCTTCAATAGAAAAAGAAATTGGGATAAACCTGTTACACCGTGCGTACCTAGAGAGTATGCCCAGCGTAATCCACTGCTGACCAAAACTTAGCATTAAGCTCTTAATGCTTAAAGTCCAAACATCCATTTGACATATCTAAGTCTTGGGAAGGTCTTAACTGATAAATTTGGTAACTTTAAGCTTTGGTATGGATTAATAGGACCCAAAACTAAACCTAGGTCCATAAATTCATAAAAAGGCCAACAACTCATGCATGGATGGACTACAACCCTCAAGATCCAATTATTATGACTTATCAAACGCAGAAATGGCTAGAAATGATGCTCATGTTAGGTTATAAGCAAAACATCAATCTTATGGTGCACATGCAAACCCTAAAGCTTTGGATCTAGGTTTTTCTATTTGTACATGCAAAAATCTTCCAAAGCTTATAAACCCTAGATCTAGCATATCAAAATCGAAATCCACATAAATAAACTAATAAGAATGTTACCTTTGATTGTAGCTTGATGATCTTGAGCTTATGATAATCTAGCACCTCAAACGTGATGCCTCTAATGGATCACAAATAGCAAAACAATTGGAGAATCTTAGAGAGAGAGGGGACAGGTAATTTTCAGCTCAATGAATCCTTCTAGGGTTGTGGTAGCCGAAATTGTGAAGCTAGGGGGTTCCTTATATAGGTGCTCTGTTAGGGTTTCAGTCAAAACCCTAATCAGATTGCTTAGGCCTTAAACAGTCCACACGATCCTTCCAGAAGGCCTCCTATGGAAGATTTCTATGTGGGATTCCCCATAGAATTCGTCTATCCCTTCTTTAGGGTTCCTCAGCCCATATTGCAATTATCACATAATTACAATATCAGTCCCCTTATATTTATTTAATCTCTTTTGACCACAAAATTAATTCTAAATTAATTCTTGACCAATATTAATTAAATAATATGATTTCTCTTTTAATATATTATTCATATAATATATTAATAAACCATAATAACCTCTTTCTCAATTATTCATCTAGTCAAGTTGCTTTGGTGAAGGCAACCCAAAAGGACCATACTACAACCGGGTCAAGTACATACCACATATAGTTATGGCTTAGACACCTAATTCAATAGTCTCCCACTTGGATAAGTCTAATAACTATAAATGCAAGTACGGCTTCAAAATCTGATTAGCAATCGTGGCTCTCAAAAGGCGTTGTCGAACTCTGACATGTCGTTTAGATAAGGGATTGTATAGTCCTTCGTTCTCAAGATATCGTGCGGAAAATTACATGGAACATAGTCATACTTATTGTCCAGCAGTTTGTTTCTCGATCTTTGATTCGTCTGACATAGAACTTAATTGAACACATCAATTTAGTCCTGACAAAATCGATAATGAATACAAATTGGACTATAAATGATAGTAGTTATTTTCCTATGTTGATGTTAAGCAACCAAGCACTAATTAATATTAATTATGCTCTCTAACACAGTTAAAGTTACTAGATTTAATTACTTTATCTAACATGTGATTAATCCTAACTCTAATTATTTAATAATGATAAACAATTAGGTGACAAATTCATGCAATTAGAATGATCAACTATCACACTGAACCCTGATTAATATGCAATATAAACTAGAACTAAAACATGCTAGGGTTAAAATATCAAACACAAGTAAAATCAATATAAAGCATCCAATAATCAACACAATAGGATCATATTCATCATCACCAAATAGAAGTATAAGGTTTTTAGCCTCTCATGATAGCAGGAAAACACACAAAATCCAAGCAATTAAAACTACACATGAGTTTATTTAGCAAACCGGATGGATCTATGTAGAAATCTTCTAAATCTTCTTCGACTCTTGAGCTCTACTTGATTTTCAATCTTAAGTTTCCAGATGTTTTTTAATCGTAATTCTCCTCATAAAACTGGTTGGAAGTCTTTCCATTCGAACTAATAATCAAATATTTATAATTTCCATTAAACTGGTCACCGCGATGTGGTCAACCGCCACCACGTCATGGTCTTTTCGAAAAACCGTATTCTCCAAGTCGACTCATTGGTCGAGAATCTTTCGTTCACCACGCCTTGTTGGAGGATCACCACAATGTGGTCTTCTGACTTCAAGTCTTATTTTACTTCTTTTTGTCCTAGCTCCCGTTTTTCCTGCTTCCAGCTCCTTGTTTCTTTCTTTTTTGTCCCAAGCATGTCTTTGCTACTACAAAACAAATTTCAAACAAAATAAGCACCTTTTGTCCAAAATTAAGCAAAATTATAGCTAAAAGTATTAAGAGATATGCATGAAGTATATGACTAAATATGTCCATATCAACCAGGTGTCGTGCAAGTACGCGTGAACTATAGGGAGCTACCACGCGTCCCCCTCTCCTCGTGTCATGTCATCCGTATCCTGACAAATACGTTCGTCGGATGTGCGTTGCGCATTGCGCGTAGGTGCACGAGTGGGTAAAAATTAAACTTTAAAAGTTTGTATATCTCGCATACGAGCTCCGTTTCCAACCACTCTTATATATCTATGTAGGCCTCGAAGTACACTACAACTTTCCTTTTGATCGTTTTGGCTAATTCTAACTTTCGTTTCTAGCCTATATTTTATAACTGTTATGATATTATAAAAATCATAACTCTCTCATATGGGTATCTTTTAGGCGCTCTTTATCTAGAAATTCCTATTTTAAGTAGTATTATGTTTATCCTTTTGGCGACATTTACCAAAAGTCAATCGTTCTTCTCGTAGTTTTTGGCGTTGTAACTTTTAGTATGTGGTAGATTTTTATTTACCATAAAAATCATATCTCTTCCATACTAAGTCGGATTTTTACGAAGTTTATATTTTTGTAATCGTGGCAACAGGTATTTTCGAAAAATGATAACCTGCTCTTAAGGTGACACGATTTTTCACGCGCTTATTTCTGAGCCTAATTTTTGACGTAATTAAGGACAAAAATCAGATATATTTATTTATATGTCGAATGAATACAAGGTTGTCTTATTTCAAATTGTTGACAACGTTAGATTCTAACGGGGGTTGGTGACGTATTTTCGTTGTCACAACAGGTAATGATGGAAATAATGCAAAATGAATTTATGTAGTATTAGCCACACTATCTACCCAACTACTAGCAGCTTAGTAACTTTGTCGCTCTTCTTGATCCAGGTGCGAGTTATGTGCTTCGGGTAATAGTGGTCTCTACTACCTTTCACACCTACTCATACTTGTCCCAAGAAATGCATTGTAGTTGGCAAGTCACTTCCAATACGACACACGTTGATCGTTAAACACACACACACACACACACACACATATATATATATATATATATATATATATATATATATATATATATATATATATATATGTGTGTGTGTGTGTGTGTATGTGTGTGTGTCCCAACGAGTACATACAACAGATTTTACTAGACTTCACTAGGACTTTGCATCTTTACCGACGCCCTACCTTATAAATATATGCCTTATCAATATTAACTAATTATCCGAGCCGAGGACTTTGCATCTATATCCTAGACTCTCCTTCTAGGATTCCATCTACTTTACCTTGCTATGAGCTGAGGAAGAACTTCTGCCAATATTAACTAATTATCTGACGAATAAGATTACATGCCATTAAAATTAAAATAGTTTGTTGACTGAAAGATCTGACATTACAACGGTTGGACTCCCACAAGAGTTGCACAATAGTGTCAAATCAAGCAATCTAAAACTATTTGATTTTGGGAGCATGCAACCTAATGTATTTTTCAAATAACTAATTAATATCAATATAGGGTCTAAGAAGCAAATAACAAACAAATATCTTGGCTATAAGGCATCTTAAGTATCAGGCAATTCTATCTTGCAATTCCTGAAAAGATCCATAGCCTACATACTAGCATGCATTTCTAACAGTTCATATATAAGCACACATAACAATATGGGCATTTTAGGAATCACTTTCCTTTCTGACCTTCGACTGACCGTACGCATCACATTCTTTTCTTTTATTGTTATTCTTTTTTCTAAAAATATTTTTTATTTATTCAGATCCTTAGTTTGAGTCTGTAATCACATGAGTATTCATCCAATTCTCTCAAACCAGGGCTCTGATACCAACTTGTAACGTCCTGATTTTTACAATAAAATTTTTCATTTATTTATTCAAATACATCATAGTATAATTACATCATGCAGAAAACATGATGTGAATGTGTGTGAGTACACCCAATCCATTCCCTTCTCACAATCCAGAGAAATACCTAAAAATGTTTATAATCAACTAGGTAAGCATGAAGATTATTAAGTTCTCCAAAATATCATACACCACAATACACATATAATGCATACATATAATGACCTTCAGCATAAAGTTGTCCACCCCTTGGCCTTCAGCACAAAGTTGGTCCATCCCTTTTGCCTTGGCATAAAGTTGGTCCACCCCTTGGCCTTTAGCATAATGCTGGTCCGCCCGAGTCTATTGGCCTTTAGCATGAGGCCGGTTCGCCCTCAACTCCTACATAATATATCAGCACATATATAGAAGATAGACAGTCCAACATAATAGGCAATTAACTATGACATCCCCAAATTCACGGTCATTTTAAAAATTTTATTTATGCTTATTTGAAAATCAGAATATTCATTTTAAAGAATAATATTGTGGAATTTGTTCCCATAAAACATGATAAATATATTATCAAAGCATTTTCGAAGAAATGTATTTTTTATATAAAACTTTGGGATGTTATCGTCAATACAGAAACATAAGCATAAACAGACCTTACATTCATTTACACTAGTGATTTATCTCTCCTTTAATCTCTCAGTGTAATGTAGCTTCATATCGACACCTGTGATACAAATAATTGAGTGGGTCGTGTTGGGAGACCTGGTGAGTA
The DNA here is from genome assembly GCF_002870075.4 of Lactuca sativa. NCBI lineage: Eukaryota > Viridiplantae > Streptophyta > Magnoliopsida > Asterales > Asteraceae > Lactuca > Lactuca sativa. The sequence goes on along the minus strand of NC_056631.2, from coordinate 62,750,058 downwards.
TATAGGGTTTTCAACCTACAGTAATAAAGTTATTATGTTTTATCAACAAACAATTAACACAATTACCCATCCCCATTATCTTCTTTAGTTCTTAAGGATCTACCCTAAGAATCATATATCATCCACTCATTCATTCCTAAGGATTGTCCTAAGGAATAGGCACGAAGTCCATCGCTTCCAGGGTTTATTTAACAGACACTAAGTTCATAGCTTCCAAGGTTCATCTGTAGGGTACTAAATCCATAGCTACCAATGTTCATCTGTAGGGTACTAAATCCATAGCTACCAATGTTTATTTGTAGGGTACTAAATCCATAACCACCAACGGTTCATTTATAAGGCACTAAGTCCATAGCTGCCAAGTGTTCGTGTATGAGGCACTAAGTCCATAGCTGCTAGGGTTTTTAGAGTACACCGGGTGAACACATCATTCACAATACCTGCAGGTTATGAGCTTGCTAGTGTTCCATCGGACTGTCTAGAATAGTCAGTGGTTGTCATTTATACTCTGCTAGATGACTGGGTTAACGCTAGGGTCAAGGATTCTCATCGTCTCTCACTTCTCATTATCATTCTTCATTTCTCCTCATTTATAACATCTTTCATCTTTCATCATTCATCTCATTTATCATCTACCCATCTTTACCCATTATAGTTATAGGTATAAAATACATGTACAGGTTAAATTGAATAAAACATGTATATTTTGTTCATTCATCATAGATATCAAGAACACAGATAATATGCACACATAGCACTTAATTTATATTAAATACTTCATATCTATGTGTAAGATGAAAGTAACTATGCATTCACTTGTTAAAGTGATGATTCCAACTTGGACAACGCTTCGCTTCTTCACAATATGATTTCCTTCGACGAAACCTAGTACTATTACCACTAGATTTTAGTCTAATATTTATTGCCACTAATTACGAGCGTTATTAGTTTATAAGTGTTAAACAATACTTTTCAACCACTATGTATAAACAGGAGCCAGACATAACATATCGGAGGGCATGACCATTTTGGCATATAGCACTTCTAAAATCCAACAACTTATGCGGCCCTTTAAACCAAATTCCCCGTACCGCGAGTAGTTAAAAAAAATATTATAATAACACCATTTTATATCATATTTTATAATATATAAGTTTATAATAACGATAATAAATTTAAACCTAAGCTATACTTAAAGCAGGGTAAGCATAACTCACTTACCGGGAGGTTTGCTAGAAATCGGGCTCTGCGGGGGTGGAACTTTCCGAGCCGAAAAGCTCTTCTTCTTGGAGCCTTCAGGCGCTCCGAGGCTTTCTTCTAGCACTAGGGAAGTTTCCTAGGGCTTGGGGGTGTTTGGGAGGCCTATATATATATATATATATATATATATATATATATATATATATATATATATATATATATATATATATATATATATATATATATATATATATATATATATAGAGAGAGAGAGAGAGAGAGAGAAGAGAGAGAAAGAAAAGGGTTTGAGGTGTGAAGAATGAGGATGCCTCGCATGATATTTATAGGGGAGCTGGCCTCGGTTGCGCATGGCGCTCCTCGGATGGATGCAGCGCGTTCATGCAAACGTAGGGCGTAGGAGCGGGGCAGGTGTCCGAAGCTGTCTGGGGCGACGTGGCTTCTTCGAGACCAAGCATGCGAACACAGGGCGTTCCTTCTCTCTGCGTGGTTCGTTCCTTGGGCAGTCTCACAATTTCCACTCCCGACTTCTAAAATTCATAATTTTCGCATATGAGCTCTATTTTCAACGTTATTTATATCTACACGTAGGTAGAGACGTACTTTACAGGTTTCGTTTAGACTCTGTCGACTAATTTTGACTTTATTTTTAAAGTTATATTTTTAACAGGCCAAGTAAAGTCCATTAAAAATTCATAACTTTGTCATCCGACGTCCGTTTTCGTCTGTCTTTTTATTTTTGAGCTTCTATTAACGAGATCTTCGATTCTTGTTTAGGTTGTGTCGGCTAAAAATCGGTCGATCTAATATTCGAACTCCGGGCTGCATACTGCTATTCAAAATCTTAGAAAATTCATAACTTCCTTATATGAAGTCAGATTTGGACGTTATTTTTATGCACACTCTCGGTTTAACGTATACTACGACTTTTTTTTAGATCTCTAAGGCTAAAAATTATTTTATCGTAAACTCACTTTTTATGTCACACAGCGTCGTGTCGGTTTTGTCGCGAAACTTTAACATGTCATAACTTGGATTTCGGCGTTCTTTATATGTACGGAACCCTTGTGATATATACTATAACTTGGTTAAGATTATTTACTATAAATAAACTTCTATCAAAAATTCATTTTTAATGTTCATTGTCTCTAAATTGATTAGCCCAAATCTACGGGCGTTACACTAACTAAGCTAGTCTAATTGCCTATTTGCATACTACATTGCAACTATATCCTAACATACAGAGGATACATACTAGAGTATACAATATAGTGAGATAAACTCAGCTGGTGTAACGTCCCACAATTATCATAAAAATTTACATTTTTCATAAACTATAAGTCATACGAAACATTGTTTCCAAGACATAGTCAGAAAATAAGAGTATCAAATGATCTCTCAAGTATAAATCAACTGTATGATGTGTACGATCATGCCTTCACCTTCTCTCAATCACCATTGGTAACCGAAAACAATTACATACAACTAGGTAAGCACGAAGCGTAGTGAGTTCCCCCAAAATACCCCACACAACAAAATATATACAAACATGCATGTTGGGTCCACATTCATTAGACTGGATTACCCCTGAGCCCACATCATAAGTCTAGATTGCCCTCTGAGCCCTCATCTTATGTCTAGATTGTTGTCGAGCCTACAACATAAGTCTAGATTTCCCTCCCAGCCCTCAGCTTATGTCTGGATTGCTCTCGAGTTTGTTGGCTTCTGCAAAAAGCAATGTCACCTCAACACAACCACAATATGTCAACATATGCAATAGATAAACATATATAACCAACAATACAAGTAATCATATAGATCTACCCATCTAACAGAGCACTACAGCATAATATCATCCTATATACCAATATTCATAAAAAAACCTAGTGGGCCGACATTGGTGCCCTCGACCCACGAGTACAGTGAGGAAAATTTACCTTAAATTCTAAAAGATAAATGAACTGACCACTGCTCTAAATACCGGCTCTACAGGTCACTTATACATTAAACAAGGACCAATCCTCAATATACGACTCAAATTACTTCATTTGACCAAAAGTCAAACTTGGTCAAAGCCAACAGTCAACGGTCAAAAAGTCAAAAGTCAACATCCTGCCATATTACGCCATGTGTAACAGCTCTACACCCTTAGGGTTAGGGTTTTGGTCAGCAGTGGCTACGCCCTACATAGCAAAACCTACGCCATGCGTAGATCAATAAAAACATGTTCCTTATTCAACATCTACGCCCTGAGTAGGGCAAAACCCCCAACATCCAATTCAACTTCAGACAGCCATAACTTCTTCGTTTCAACTCTATTTTCGACATTCTTTATATGCACAGAAAGGTATTGAAGAGCCCCACAATTCTATCGAGATACTTTTAGCTTAACACATGTCAAACTAAAACCATAATCCATGCAAGAAGCCCGACATCTAACTTTTCTCAATTTACCCTTTGGTTCCAGCACATGAATCAAGAGCTTAGATCTCATAACCAATATTATCATCCTTCAATAAGGCCTCAACTTAAACTCCACAAAGCCCACATCCTTTTCTTGATCGATTTACAACCTACAAACCCTAGATTAAGAAACATCCCAAAACAGGGTGTTCCTGCTTAACTTACAGAGATTTCTAGCAAAAAAAACTGAAAAGTTGCAGATGGAACCTTGATACCGAGCACTTCTTTCTGCCCGACTCCCTGCTTCCTCGGAGCCTTGCTAAAATGAGATCCCTCAGAACCCCAAAAAACTCCAGAAGTCTGAATTAGAAAGGGAGCGATAAGTGAGTTTTGGTGTGAAGAATGAATAAGGGATGACTGCTAATTATAGACAGGATTTGGGCAAGGCGTGTCACGCCTACCTACCAAGCTTGCCGCGACTTTTGGTAGGTGCGAGGGTTGGCTACCACTAGTTCCACGTGTTCGATCCTACGCCTCCCATGCCAGGTAAAATCATGAATCTTTAAAAATCCATATCTTTCGCATACGAGCTTCGTTTTCGACGTTATTTATATCTATGCATAGCTATCAACGAGTACTACAACTTTCATTTAGACTTTGTTGGCTAATTCTCATCTCATTTTAAGTTTAACAGTCTAAGAAGATTATACTGCAAAAGACAATGTAAAATTCATAACTCTTTCATACGAACTATGTTCTCTATGTTCATTATAACGACGGATTGGTATTTACGAGATCTTTAATTTTTGTTTATATTGTTTTGGCTAATACTCAACCGATCATAATTTCGATTTATGTATCGCACACTGCTGCGCCGAAATTTCAAAAAATCATAACTTCCTCATATGAAGTCAGATTTAGACGTTCTTTACATGCACACCTAGTTCTAATAGAATCTTCTAAGGTCATCTCCTCTTCAGCTTCTGAAGTTACCACGGTCTGTCATCAAACCTCATAGGCTAAAGAGAAAGCTAAACAGGGGTTCAAGATTGAGTTCACTGGCCCTCGGAAGTTCGAGCGAGTTAAGCTTTCTTTCCTTCGTTTATTCCCTAATCCTCTTAACCGAGCGTTGGATGTGATTCCAAGAGCCGAACGAGAATGAATACCACACAGAAAAGTCAAGACCAGGCTCCCTAATGGAATGTTTAACTGATCCATTCCGGATCGTCGTCCAGTTCTTCCGGGAGGAAAGGGGCATTCTTCACTCCTTCGCGACGCCTCTATGTACTACATAAGGGGCGGACTAAGGGCGACCTAGTGGATAAATCAGGAATACAGAAACAAAAACGGCAATTGGACCAGAGAATGCGATTGCATTATAAGGTCACAATTGAACAGATCGCGCAAGTTCGAATTGACGCAACATGAAACCTATTAGTCCGAAAGCGCCGTGGAGAGCAACAAAAGTCCACAGACCGCCTAATTGACACCAACGAGTAAAATCTCCTTGTGCTTCAGGACCCCATAGTAATAACAAAGAATGTGCTAAACTATTCGCAGGAGTAGAAACTGCGGCAGTTAAGAAATTGCAGCCTGGAGAGTCTCTCTAGATTCCTGACACCGAAGGAGTGCTTTCAGATTGCAAAACTGTGCTTTGAGTTCTGGAAAGATAGGTTTCATAACATGGAATGTTTTATCCGTTTGATCCGTAGTATAGGCTGGGTTGCCTCAGCTAGTGAACGGCCAGTATTGTATGAGGTAGAGAACATTCTAACAATCCAGGACTATATGAAGATGGAACCAGTCTCCCAATGGTGTAAGGCCGTCGACTTATTGGGAAAAAGGAGGAAGATCACTTTGATCTCTTGTTTCGGAGAAATCAGTGGCTCACGAGGAATGGAAAGGAACATCTTCTATTTGATCTCGAAGTCCTCATATAGCACTTCTTCCAATCCTGGATGGGGGATCACTTGTAGGAATGACATAATGCTAATCCATGTTCCACACGGCCAAGGAAGCATCAGTTTTTAATCTCATTATGACTTGGTCGTTCAGAAGAGATTCTTTCTCGATCAGAATAGTGGAATGGAAGGCACTACAAGAAAGCTTTCGCTTTTACGATTACTACGACTTTCTTTTAGATTACTTAGGCTAATAAGCAACATAGCAACATATCTCATATTTACTTTTTACTATACACTTTGCCTTATAGGGCAGAACATGAAACTTCGAAGAATCATAACTTCTTCATATGAATTCAGATTTAAGCGTTGTTTTATATCTACGGTAATCCGTATTAATGTCTTCTACTTGTTTATGATGATTATTTTGGCTAAAATTCAAAAAATCATAACTTCATCATATGAAGTCAAATTTTGACGTTTTTTACATGTACACTTTCATTTTTACGATTACTACGACTTTATTTTAGATTACTTAGGCTAATAAGCAACATATCTCATATTCACTTTTTACTATACACTTTGTCGTATATGATAGAACATGAAACTTCAAAGAATTATAACTATTTCATACAAAGTCATATTTAAGCGTTCTTTATATCTACAAAATTCGTATTGACGTCTTCTACATGTTTATGATGATTACTTTGGCTAAAAAGTAATATATCTCTACTTTGAATTTTATAAAAACGTTTATATTAATTTCTAATGTAAAGGGAAAACAATGTATTACATATTTATTATATGGAATCCACATGTTGATTTAGAGAACATTCTTAACTTTCAAAATTCATCTGAATCATTGTTTGATGAAGAAACGAGGGTTAGGAAACCCCCAAAACCATATGCAAAAGTCCGTTCAAACATCTGTAAGGGAAATGTTATTTAGGGATTGAATCAAATAGAAGGATAAAGTTTAGAAACTTCATTCGAGCATATAATTAAAATTGGAATTCGGATTCCACATCATAACACAAACCCTATATAATGGAATAGAGAAATTAGAAAAGAAAAGTAGCTCTTATAGAAAGAAATTGATGAGGAAATGTATGAATCTTCACTAGGTCATCATCTATGCTTCAGAACAGCATGGAGAAAAGAAATTTTCCATGGAAGGAGAAGGAGCTTCCATTTTGCTGAATTCGTTTGAATGACTGAAGATTCAATCCTAAAATTATGATCCTTTGGCTAATATGATCCCTCAATTCAACTACTTGAAGCATTGTGATTTGTGAATAATTTCAATAAACATCTTGTTTCCGACGTTGAATCTTTAAGTATGCATGTTTAAGTAGGCAAAAAAGACCGAAAAACTTTTAGACCCGACTCAAAAAAGAACCGATCTCAACAAAGACAGACCGGCCTTGGACCCATTTTGCCCACCTCTAGACGAAATCGTGGTGGCAATACCTGCGGCCCTCCTGTCTTTTTAGTAGATAACTCTTTAAAAATATGGTTTACAGAGTAAACGAACGCAACCGGAAACAAACTGTCAGAAAGAATGAAAAAGTAAACGAACCAATGAATCTTTGTCTGTTGGTTTTTCCAAACTTCTAAAAATTCTTTTCTTCTTCACCTACACAAACAAATCCCAAGTTCTCCAAGATCTCCAGCAAAATACAAAAACCCAAACCCCAATTCTGTCCATACGTAATCGCTAAACCCAGAACCAAATCTTGCAAAAATGCAGTGCCCAAGCACTAACTCCTTCCGTTTCAATTCTTCTTTATGCGCTTGCAATCCAGGGTTCTTGTACAACGCCACCGCCAACATATGCTCCCCTTTCACCGTCTCCGGCGCCGACGAGTTCTTAGTCGGTACCGGAGTTGATTATTCGATCAATTTCCCAGAGACCATCTTGTCATTTGATTCAATCAAGAAGTACACGCAGTCGCAGGGCGTGTTTCTTGGTGCTACCCTTGTGATGATCGTGACTTGGCTCTTGTTCTGTTTTTTTGTGAGGTTTGGAGATCTTGGTGATGGAAGAACACCGTGGTATAAGATCAGATGGGCGATTAGCAGATTGGATATCTGTTTTGCTACTCGCCACTGGCTGGTAATCTTTCCAGCTCGTTTTTGTTCTTGAAATTTTGATTTGAGCTGCTGTTGAGCTTTTCAAATTCAAAATCGATGTGATTTTAGGTTATGCCCCTTTCGTATAAGGTCTAAAATCTAGGGTTCGTATTTAGTTTGAAACCTGACTACTAAATTTAGCTAATTTGAATGAATTATTGAATTGAATTGATGTTCTTGAGAGACATTCGAGCTTTGAAATTTTGAAATTTAACCATCTTTATTTATACTTTATTGTTTATGTAGGATGATCAGAAGGTTCTCAAGAAACGGAAAACAGAACTTGGGGGAGCTTTCTCAATTGCAAGTTGCATTCTTTTTATTGGTTTGTTTGCTGCGTGAGTGATTGAAATTATTTATATCTACATTCTGCAGTTTCATCAATTCTTGATCCTATGAAAATATATAGTTTGAAGCAAAATATAGGGATATTTTTCAGTTATTTAAAAATACTACTTAATAAAGACAAACATATAAGAATCTTGTGAATCCAAATCATTTAATTCAAAATCAATTTATCTGAAACAACGACAATTGACAATTTGGCGACTTTAATTGAAAACTTTTCAAAAAATGTGAAAACCAAATTAATGCAAAATTTCATGGGATGAATGGAATACTTTGTTTTTATGGTTCATGTCTTCCTCCTATGACAATTTCAATCCACATATGTAAAAAAATGGCCCATTTTGGATTATAACTACTAACAACTTAATTTGGCTACAATTACAGGTTACTTTACCAAATTATATCAAAAAGAACAATAGAAGTGCATAGTGTTGTAGCAGCAAATGCACCCGATTTAACTTCATTCCACAACGATATGGAATTCAACATCACAACAATTTCCACCATGAGTTGTTCAAATATTCGAGGTCTTGGCACTTTATACACAGGAAATCCCGGTTTTTTGGATTTTAGAACAAACCCATTATCCACTTTTGCAAATTTTTCATGTCAAAACACTACAAAGGGCCCAAAAGTCACCCTCAAATGCAACAATTGTCAACTTCTTCGTGACAATTTTTACACTTCGTGGCATTTCCTTGATCTTCCAAATACGCCCGCGAGTGCTGTTGGATTTGAGTTCAATTTAACTGCAAAAGACCATGAACGCGAACATCATATGAGTTTTGTGAGTGGGATTTTGAAGAATGGAAGCGGAAATAATGGGAAATTTGTTACGTTTAGAGGTAGGGATCCGAATATTTTGCAATTTAATTTATTTCCACGGATTTACCGGAATAAACGTGATCTTAAACTTATACAACCGCTTCTTCATGAGTTTCTTCCTGGATCTTCGTTTGATGAGATTAATCAGTTGAGGGGTTCTTTACAAAGTTCTAATGATGGATTTGTTAACATCACTTTTCATTTGAATTTCCTTTCATCGTATATTGTTGAAGTTGACAATCAGAATGTTTCGGGTCCAGGTTAGTATCTTATCAAGATTCAAGACTATGCTATTTCGTTTTTGACTTAATGTGCTTAATCGGTTAAGCACTTATTCAGTTACTCTTGAAAACTTTATATGGTTGTTTCTTTTTGACTTAATTAGGACACCAACTTGTTACCTATTTGTCCTTTTTCCTCTCACGTTAAAATTGATGAATATTGTGAAAAATTGTTTGCTGGAATACAAGGGTACAATGGTCATTTGATTCTTTTTCTTTTTTCCGAGGATGCAGTGGGCTTCCTTGCTGATTTGGGTGGCTTGTATTGTATTAGTATCGGCCTTTTTTTCTACCTTTTGGTGCAAGTATGTTTTTCTTATTTTCCCAAGATTACGTTACATAAATTTTTATCTATTTTAAGTTTTTAACCATGTTTTAGTTTTTCTAAGTTAATTCCTGTGTAGTTTGAATACAGATTCAAGAAGTTTCGCCATGAAGATAGCATAATGAGAAGGATTAGAAGTCAAAGGAAAGCACAAGAACGATGGGACAAGGTAAAGTTCTATTTTTTTATAAAGAATTCAACTCATGTCTACTTTAAGTTCGTTGATTTTTTTATGCCAAATGTGTTTTTGGTTGCTTAATGTTTGAAAATAGTTGAGGAAATATGTAATATTTACATGGGGTCGTGGTTCATTGCCTCCTGAAAATGAAGGATCATCAAAGAAACGAAAGCATCATATAAGAAAAGATACAATCAGTTTTAACACCAAAGTTAGCATACCCGATGAAAAGGTAATGACTTTTTTATATATTTTTTCTTGTGGTTAATTGTTTGTTTTTGTAACTTTTTTGTTTTCTTGAATTTATGTTGTTTTTTTTCACAGAAGTTTAGTCAAGAGAAAGGTGAAGCCCGAGGAGTGGCATGCTGTTTTGGTAATTCTGGATCAATCCCTGTGGAAAGAATCTCATCCCAAGTAAGTTGCATTATTTATTTATTTTTTTGTTATATTCCAATCACCTTTTGTCACATTAGTAAAAAAACTTGCATTTTTGGAAGATTTTGTGTACTTATATTAATTTATTCAACAGGTGGCACAAAATGAGGGGTCAGGTGATGTGAAATATGAGAAAGAAAAGGTTACCAATAATGACATACCTTTGCCACCTTCTTTAGGTAAAATTACCATAATGCTCTCCAATCAAAATGATGTCGGAAATGATAAAATTACCATTATGCCCATCAATCCGTTCGTTGCATTGATTTTATTTGTCTTCTTGTTGGCAGAAATCAAACCTGGTTCAGAATTAAGTGCTTCAGAAATCCAGAAAAACCTTCAAAACTTATACGAATACAATGTGATGCTTCGAGAGGAGTTGATTGTTGCTCAATCGATGCTCCATACTTTAACATCGAAAGCTTCTGCATCATAGCATCAATAACATACAAATGAGCTTACGTATGAGAAGTGAAAAGCCCATTTTACCCTTGGAACCTGTAGGGGTTGTGCAAGGAGCATAGCACCTCGGTCACAAGGAAAGAAGAAATTTCACATGAAATTGTTTTGTTAGTTGATATGGGCATAAAAGAATAGTGTATGATGGTGTTTTAGTTGTATATGGCTTGTGCTTTATACTTTTTTATTGTTTGCCTTTGAAATGTAAGTTTGGTTTAGTGTTGTTGTAGATAAGGCTGTGGAAATAGTCTCATCCCAAGTAAGCTGCATTAGTTGTAGGATATGAGCAATTCTTTCTCATAGTTTGAAGTTTGAACAAAGATTAAGGGATAAATGCTACAACATACTTTCATTTATTTGTGTATTATAGCATCCTGCTTTTATTTCTTATTATTACAACATTATACTTTGAAAAATGTAGCATGTATATGCCATGTTTGGGATCATTCTATAAGAATTAGTTATCTTATAGGCATAAAGCACAAAGTTTATAACTTTATCAGACAAGAAATGAATGTATGTCATACTAGGGGCCATTCTATAATAGCTTTTTTATTTTTTGTCATCAAGCATGTATAAAAAAAAACGAACCATGTGTTCATCAAGGAACACTGTACATACTTCAATCAAAAGAATCATACTTTTTTTTTCATATTTCTTACAACAAAAGAAATGCTAAAAAATGTATGAACCATTATTGGGGATGGTTTCATAGTTTCACAGCCCATGTGTTTGCTGAAACTTGTTTTTCATGTTCTTGTTATCAAATTTGATGCCCAAAAGAGATAAATCCTGCTTCAACAAATCTGCATTCTTGAACTGTAATCCAATGATGCCAGCTTCTTTTGCAGCCTCTACATTCTTCATCCTGTTGCATATTTGTAAAAAAGTTGGGACTGTTATTTCTCAACGTAAATGATATTTCAATTTGATAAACATATAACTTTAATATAACATAGATTTAATTGCACTCAGACCCTTTATAACTAGAATACCTGTCATCAATAAAGACACAATTATGTGGCTCAGTGTCAAGGTACTTTATAACTTCTGAATAGAAAAGGGGATCAGGCTTTCTTTTTCCTGAAATTAGGGAAGTATATACTAAAATAATGCATTATCTCAAAAGGATTATATTCTCAAAGGGGAAATAATGTTTATATGTACCCATTATACATGAACAAAATGTCCAAGATAAGTAGGAGGAAATCTTCAATTTGTCCTCTATCATTTTGTACCTATAAAACAATAAAGAAAAGTGAAACATCATGAAAAGTGAGAGATGGAAAAGGGGACAATGTCACTAAATAGTAATCAAGTGTCGCATTTTTTTCCATGGGTTTTCTTCAAAAGGCTTAATCACTCAACTTTTTTTTTTGTTCCATTGTTGCATGTTCAGTTAACCATGTTTTAGTTTTTCTCCAATGTTGAAACATAAAATGTCACTATCGTTGTGAAATTTAGGATCATTGAGCAAATTGTCTTTTTTTATATGTAAGAATAAATATGGATTTATTCATTTGACAAATAAGTATGTGACAAACCTTGCAGTTCAGTCATACCATATTGGGTAATTTGTAAAAGCATGCATCTCATAGCCATTATCTTTCAGTGTACTAAGAAGTTCTTCAACACCTTCAATATATGAGTATCCTTGTCTTACACAGCTTTTGAGACCTAAAAAAGGAAATCAAATTAAGTCATGCTGATTGAAAGCTGATTTCTGTTGATTACTAAATCTTTTGTAACCTACCTTCCAAGTCAAATTGTCTTCCATCTTTGAAAAATATTCTTTCTAGTTCCATCTGAAGAAGATATTCTTTAATAATGTAAGCCAAAGAAGCCAAATTTCAAGTGAACCACAAGATTCTTATATGTTATGAATAAATCATAAACACCACTTTTAAATAGGAAAGATCAATCAAATGTTACATGGGACATTCTGCAAAAACTAGTAATATGAATGATGAATGTCCAACAATACCTCATCAATGAGACCTTTTTCAAACTCAATCCACGCTGTAGGATGTTTGCAGTCTAATAGTTCCTTCATGGACATTCTGTAGAGCATAAAATATCTCAGAAGAAATGCATAATAAGTAACCCCTAATTAACAAAATCAACCATATGAATTAGTTTTCACAGTCAATTGATATAATCTTACTAACCAAATCAGAATTCCTAATAAGTAATCCCTAACAGACTGTAACGAGAACCCATAAAGAATTTGTGGATTTAAACACACTATATTTGACCTAAGAGGTGAAAATTTCCTCCAGATTAGTATTCAATATAAATATCTATGTAATTGCATGTGATACTTAGTCCAAACTATAACAAAGGGGGATACTCCGTTGGATCAGGTCCAGCAATAGAGACAGTAAGATTACTTGACTAAATCGATCTTCATTAGAAATATGATGGGAATTCTGAAAGTGAAACAAAAAAAAAGTACCCGAAGAATGCAGGGATGTCGTGGTAAAAAGGGTCGCGAACAATCGTGTCCATTATGTCGAATAGCAAAACGGGAAGCTTTCTTGTAGTGATGGTGGAAGCAGAGGCGGCAGCGGCCGTGACATGGAAAGCCATTTTTGTTGCAAATGATTTGGGGGAGGATCTGTAGATGAGAGGAAAGCTCAGGGTGATTGTTTGAGTGGGTCTGAATGACAGTGGTGGTATCAAAGCTGCCATTGAAAATATCGCAACTTCTGAACATAGCAAAATCGTGTGGTATTACTGTTACATTTATAAAAGTAAAATGGAGAAAATATTATAAATTAATTTACAGAAAGGCCCTCTTCGCACCATCAGATTTGACAAATGTTGTGGATTGGACTGATTTATATTTTATGAATAAATCTAAATTTTTTTATTTTAAAAAAATAAAATCTTTAAAAAAATCTTATTATTTTAAGAAAGTTAACAATAAGTAAAAAAATTGAATAAAAAAGCTCAAGAAATCTGTAAATTTCTTCACTTTAATCTCTTTTGACCTGTTTAATAGATTATTGGAACAAACCATTAATTTTCCTAATATAAGAAGATTTTTCTACAGATTTTTTCAAAATTATAATGTATAAACATATTTTTATGTATTTTTTAAATATTTTTAAGTATTCTTATATATATTTTTACTATGTATATTTTTTTAATTTTTCATATGGTTTTTTACATTGTTTATATATTTTAAATGTATAAACATATATTTTTTTACGTATTTGTATAATTTTTAACGTATTTTTATGTATTTTGGTATATTTTTTCATGTATTTATGTACTTTCTAAATATTTTTATATTTTTTTACGTATTTATATGTATTTTTAAGTATATTGGCAAATTTTTTTACGTATTGATGTATTTTTATAATTCAAGTTTAATTATAAGCTAACTATAAGACCTTGTAAAAAAAAGAATACACTAGAGTATTTCAAAACAAACATTTTTCAGAAGCCATCATTATTAATCAACGTCATTTTGCAAGTAAAGTCTTCAATTTTTCTTGAATTCAGTTTGTAAATGAACAAAGTTTACGAATAACTTTATTAACGACAAAGATATACGTAAACTTTATTCATCTACAAAAAAGAATTCAAGAAAAATGAAAGAATTTATCTGTAGAAATGGCATTGATTGCTAAGGACCGTCTTTGAAAAATGTTTGTTTTTAAGTACTTTAGTACTTTTTATCTTCATTTATAAGGTATGATAGTTAGCTTACAATAAAATTTGAAGTAAAAAAAAAATACAAATATGTAAAAAAAATATCAAAATACATAAAAATACGCAAAAAAAATACGTTTACACATTTAAAATACATAAAATATGTAAAAAAAAACTATATAAAAACTTAAAAAATATATAAATACATGAAAAATATACCAAATTCGTAAAAGTACATAAAAATACTTAAAAATTCATATAAATACGTAAAATATATGTTTATACACTTAAAATGCATAAAAACATTAAAAAACTTTAAAAAAATACATAAATACGTAATATATATATATATATATATATATACGTTTATACATAATACATTACATAAAAATTTTGAGGAAATCTGCAGAAAAGTCTCATTATTTTGGAAAAATTAACGATTTTGTCTCATAACCTATAGATCAAAATAAGTTAAAGTGAAGAAAATTGTCGGTTTCTAAGGTCTTTCTATTCAACTTTTTTTGGTATTTAATAGTTAATTTTCTTAAAATAATGAAACTTTTCTGGAGATTTCTATTTATTTTACGTAATATTTTAAGGAAAAACCCACTTCACCACCCATGAATTATTTTAGCTGGTTTACCACCACCACCACCATTGCGGCAAAAAGTGAACACTCCGCCCAATTTTCATTGATTGTCATTCAACACCAACTATATAATCTTTGCATTCCCCAGCTCTATCCACGACACCATCATCCTCTCTTCCGCTGTTTGATTCTCCTCCCCACCACCACCAACTCATTTGCTTCCAGATTACAACAAACATGAAAAACCAAAATAAATCCATAGAAACTTGAATTATGAAATTTATTCTGGAAAATCATCAACACAGTGTGATCGGAGAAAGACTTACATTGGAAAACTAAACTCCGACAAGGAGAATAAAAATGGAGCATAGAACCGTAAGACCTTAAAATAAGATTTGGAAGACATAAAAAAGCTAGTTAAACTTTATTGTTCATATTGAATAGCAAAAGAGACAAAAGTTAAGGTTTGTAATTTTGCCGAATTAAATTAAAGAAGGGTGATGTTTGGCTTTACGAAATTTAGCCCAAAAGACTAATGTTATTTAAAAGCCCTACAAATTAGTTGGGAAGAAGTTTTATGGTTTTATTGTAAATAACACATAAGATGGTGAGAAGAATAATAATAATAATAATAATAATAATAATAATAATAATAATAATAATAATAAAGAGAAGAAAAGAAATATTTCTTGTATTTTGTCACTTGATGCAAGGTAAATAACAAAATGAACTGTATTTTTTTATCTTTCTGTTTGATATTGTATTTTTTTGTTCTAAATCGAACATTGCATTTTCTAATTTTATTCAATATTGACAATTTCAACTCTTGCTATGTTGAGTTGGAAAATGATAATTTTGTTCAATATTGACAATTTCGACTCTAGTTACTCAGTTGCCATGTTGAGTTGGAAAATGGTGTTGATATGGTATGCTAATTTGACATGAAAGTCGCCACATTATTATTTTTTTCAATTTTGACATTCCGTTATTTTATCTTCAAAAGTCACTAAATTATCATTTTTCCAATTTCAAACATCATCAAAAATATCATTTTCTAATATTCAGCTTGTTGTTTCATGATGTTTCAAGTCGAACATCTTCATCCCAAATATCCATTTCTCCATACACTTTGTGTAGCTCATTAACAACTTTTTGTTTGATTTGAGGTCTTGAATTGCAAAACGGATTCATACTAAAGTTAAACCGTGTCTGCCTTATTGCAAGTCAATTAGTGGGACTGATCCAATGCAAGGATAAGTTACAAGATTTTTGTTATGAACATATGTATGCTGAGACCCGTGCCAACAATATATAATGCACACAACACAAGTGTATTGTTTTGACTATTGAATATTGAATATTGATGGGTCAAAATATCAATCAACATAACGTTTTACATAAACTAATATTAATACAAAAAGAATAAAACAAAGTGAATTACACGAGGTTATAGAGGAGGGTAGAAGTAAGATGAGAGAGAAAACCCAAGAAATAACAAACCCCCAACTGTCGCAACCGTGCCTTGTGAAATTTTTGATGCCAACATGCTTCCCCCAATTACTGCTATTGATGTACAGATCGTGTGACCTATTGTTGCCCCTAATGCAACACCAACTGCATTTTTATGTGTCGCTAACTGCAAATTCCAACCACAAAACTCATGTTCTCACATACTTTTTAAACATCATTTATCCAGACAACACTTAATGGTAAAAACAAAAATCTTACAGCAATAGTTGCTATCTGGCTTCGGTCCCCCCACTCTGCTAAAAATGTCAGTATAAATGACTGCAACCACAGAAGAGAGTCAAAATAATATCATCAGTTAAAAGAAGAAAGATAAATAGGTAAAAAGGTTAGTGTCTTAATACACTAAGTCATTTTATCCAGATTAAGTCAAAAAGAAACAGCTCCTATATTAAATGAAAAGATGAAATAAAAAACAATATTATACCTCCAAAAAAATAGGAGTACAGAATCTAGAAAAGAATCTGCGGGCAGCTGTTTTGCCTTGTCCAGACTCTAATTTCTCTTCCACCTGCATATATTTTGTAATAGAATCAGATTTCTGGAATGTTTTTTGGGTATTTAATAATGAGGTAAAGCCTAAATTTATATAAAAACTATAACCCTTAATGGGGAAAAAGAAAACATACTTCCTCCATCTCCTTTTTTTGAGATGCTTTTGAATCTGATCTCCAAGCAATATAGAGCAAACGCAGCCCAAAGAAGGCATAAAGAACTGCATTGTAGAAAAAAACAATTTAGATGTCTTACAATCTTTATATTTTATATGAAATTTTAACTTTATATATAAAAAAGGTCAATACTCAATAGTCAATACATGCCTGTAGCAGCACTGTTTGTGTGTTTTCTTGATATCAGATTTGGAACAATCCTACCAAGCCCTGTAGAAAGTATCTACATACCAAGTAAAACCAAACTAATATGATTTTTCATTGTTGCAATTAGTGTTGTGGATAAAATATGTTATCTTCTGAAAAGGGTATCAAGAAAAGTAGCAAACTTACAGTCATTACAAACAGAGCACTGAGTGCACCTGATAGAACAATTGACTTTGGATGACGCATTGCCATAAGAGCTGCTATAATAAAAGTTTCATCTCCAATCTACATGGAAGCAATAAATTGAATATTGGGTTATGTAATTTTGAGAAATAAACATTTGTGGAAACTTATTTGTGCCTATAAAAAAGGATAGGGAAAGAACATACCTCACTGACAAGAATCATTGACAAACTGGCAAAAAATGCATCCAAAACACCAAGACCAGGATCCAAATTTAGTACAGCTTTTGGATCAATCTTGTCACCTATAACATTGTTTTTAATTCTTTCCACAACAACCTGTTTAAAGTAAATACACGCATTAAGATGTATGATGAATAATAATTAGAATCTTATTCAAACCTCAACGTAGGAAAGAGGAAACTTATAAATTAGTATTGAAAGAGTTCATATGTGTCTAAATGCTCATCCGCAACAGAAGGGTTTCCAGTGTATAGGGGTTTTAACAGTTTAAAGTCAGTTCACAAATCACAATATTATAGCTATATGACCTTGAATTTACTGTTATACCTCTAGATCCCAAATTCCCTGTATGTTGAAGTGACTTAATTTTTTCAACTTTAATCATGTCTTTTGATAGACGCATGTGATATGAGTAGAATGTAATTACAACCATATTAAAAAAAATAGGGTTTTGTATACTCACTTTGCTACGCCGACCTAGATCTATAATGGATCCGGTTGAGTCGTCCTTCTCATTATCACCGGCAACATCCTGAAAACAACAAAAATAAACAGAATTCAAATCAATTCTCCGCAATGGATAGCTTTGGCTCATATCCTATTCAATTGCGAATCAAGAAAACACATAAAGAATATACCTGAGCGAAAACGCGAGATGCGACGAGGAAAACGAAGAGGAATAGAATGACAAAACCATGATTTGCACGCGGATTCATGATTTGTCTACTACAGGATGACCGGAGGGGGATCTAGGAAGAAATAGAGATGAGATCGGAGTAGAAAGAAATGCAACTAGTGCTGCATTTCTGTGAATGAGGAGGAGATTTGTTAAGTTGTTGGCGAGGTATATAAGCTGGGTCGGTGTGCGCGTATGGTTGATTACCACATAACGGAAATGCGAAGGAAAGTTGACCCCTTTGATGAATTTTGATCCTTTGAGGATTTTACTCTCCGTATTGTCGATAAAGAATTAAAGATTGCTGAAAAGTGAAAAGACTTGCTTTGTTTTGTACTTCTACCAAAATATTAGACTTGGTTGCCCCTATCAACTTCTTATGTTACTCGTATTTATGTTATTCTTTAGGGGTTGTTGGGTATGTTTTTCAAAATAAATTATTAACTTATTAAGTTATTAACTTTTTAACCAACCCCATTTTTTAACCAAAAAACCAAAAATTATTGGCTTTTTCAAAAGTGAAATATGTTTTTCAAAAGCACTCTCAAACACCCCCTTAATAGTTGGTAGTTGGATGATGTTACTCTTTATATTTAAAAGCTTTTTATTTACACATAAGTGATCATCGAAATTTTCAAATATGAAGAAATAACCCAACTGTTTTCGGTTTTACCAAGATGATTATTTTGTCAGAAAATATAGAGCATTTCAGGCTTATTTTGTACTAACTATATGTCAAACTAAAAGTATATAATTCTGACATGAAAAGGACATTTTAGATTAAAATTTCGAATTTCGGATTCCATGTGAAAAACTATTCTAAATTTTCAAGAAAATGTCTAAAATCTAATTAACAAATCCAAAATTTCAAGAAAATATTTCGTTTGTATTTAAATCTAACAAAAAAAGGAAACATAAAGAATTGGAAATAGATACAGTACAAGGCATAAAATGTGACTTTTTGTTGAAAAAAAAAATGATTTTAAACATTTTCGAAATAGATAAATAATGTTTTTAAAAAGTATTGATGCATACGAGGAAAAAAATCAAATTATATATCATTGAAGTCCGAGATTGCCATTTCGGAAATGGTGGGCATTTTTTGAAAATGCTAAAAGTTGAGACATTTAGGTTGAGTTTAGCGACGTGGGGCAATGGTGGTGTCAATGATGGCAACGGTGGTGGTGGTAGTGTTGGCAATGGTGGCGGCAGTGGTGGTGTTGATGATGACGACAGTGGTTGTGGTGGTGGTGGTGATGGTGATGGTGATGGTAGGTCGGTGATTGTGGTATTGGTGTTGGGTGGGTGGGTGTGGGTGTGGGTAAGGGGTGAGTTTGTGGGTGTATGAGTGTGTGTGTTTGTGGGGGTGTGGGTGGGGGTGGGTGTGGGTGTGTTTGTAGGGGTTGGTGTGTGTGTGTGTGTGTGTGTGTGTGTTTGTAGGGGTATGGGTGGGTGTTGGTGTTTGTGTTTATGGGGGTGGGCTTGGGAGTGAGTGTAGGTAGGTAGGGGTGTGGTGGGTTAGGGGTGTTAAGGTGAGGGTAGTAGAGGTAGATGGGATGGGAGTGGGTGTTTATATTTTAAAAAAATGGAATTAGAAAAATATGGAAAATAATGATTATCCGTTTTCCAAAAAAATTCAACTTCTTTGTAATTTTAGAAAAACGGTAAATTTTTATTTTCCATGAAAAATTTAGAAAAATAAACGAACTAAACGTGTTTTCAAAATTCTCATTTTTCTTGGAAATTTTTTTCAGAAAACTATCCATTTTTCTGCAACTAAACGCATAGTCAAAATTCACATGGACACTAACTCAACATCTTGTGAACCAATTTTAAATGACATTGTAGGCAACCTTACTGTACTGACTATGCAAATATTTACCGGATGACCTTTCTAATATAATGAAATTCATTACTTTAGAAGACCAAAAAATAACATATGTATTTTTTAAACCAAAACTAAAAGTTCATATAAGTCATGGTGACATTATCCCTTAATCAAACATAACAATTGATTACTAAGATTTCAAAATGCAATAATTAGATTATCAATCTAAGCACAAACTCACGATATGATATGCAACCCTTATCTAACATCATGCTAACAAAACACTAGTAAATTTACAGTTTATCAAAATCAGAACTTTACAACAAAACCCAAAAGATGATTTTATCTCAAATTTAAAGAAATATTCTAAACCAGCTTGATCTTTCTTAATCAAGTCTGCTTAATACTTCTAATCAACTTCTACTCAACCCAAATCCACATTTGCAGTAATGATTATTTTTCCTCAAGTTTTACCTTCAATTTCACATCTATCCTTCTACTCTTCTTTCCCTTTTAGCACTAATAGAAATACCCTCTTACAATTGAGCCTCTTACTTTTCGAAAATAGTTCAAAATCCTTTTGCTCCTCTTACTTGTTTCGTTGATCTCCCAAGCTTACATAAATGAGTCGGTTTTGATTATAGTTTATTTCTAACAAGTCAAATAAGTAAAAAGATTAATGAAGAAGATTGTTTAAGATGTATTTTCAAATCAACATCTAAAAACTTATGTCATAAGTGTATTATCATATAACTGCCATAGTTAACAAAAGTAGATGTATTTTCAAATCACCACATTTTATTCATAAAACTTCAATGTAGGTCATAAATTATCGGTCACCCAAAGTACATAACATAACATAACATAACATCCTCACTTCTTGACCAACCGCTCCTTCATTCTCTCAACCGCACTCCTAAGCGTCCCCTCATCCTTACAAAACGTAAACCTCACAAGATTCTTCCCTTCCTCTTTATCCAAATAAAAAACACTCGTAGGAATCGCCACAACACCAACTTCCTTAATCAAATACTCACAAAACGCCACGTCATCCGGAAGCCCAAAAGGAGTATGATCCACCACCACAAAATAAGTCCCACTTGACGGAAACACCTTAAACCCAACCGCCTTCAACCCATCCACCAAAATCTCCTTTTTACCCTTGTAATCCTTTCGCAACTCCTCATAGTACGAATCCGGGGCATTTAACGCTACCGCTGCGGCATACTGCATCGGGGTGGACGTCGCAAACGTAAGATACGAATGTGCTTGTTTGACTCCCCATAGTAAGTGCGGTGGGGCGATCGCCCACCCGATTTTCCACCCCGTCAACGAAAAAGTCTTCCCCAAGGAATTCATAGTCACGGTCCTTTCATACATCCCGGGTAAGCTCGCGATCGAAATGTGGTCCATTTCAAACGCAAGCTTATCATAAACCTCATCACTAAAAACCAAAACATCGTTTTCGATGCATAACAACGAGATTTGTTCGAGTTCTTCTTTTGTAAACATTTTTCCGGTTGGGTTATGCGGGGTGTTGAGAAGAATCGCACGTGTGTTTTTCGAGATTTTGGATTTGAGTTTCTCGAGAGGGAGGGCGAAATCAGGAGGTTGGAGCGTGATGCAGGTGATTTTAGCTCCAGCCATTGAGAGTGTAGCTTCGTATGAGTCGTAGAAAGGGGCGAAGAGTATGACTTCGTCTCCGGGGTTTATTAGGCCGAGGATGGTTGCGGCGATTGCTTCGGTGCACCCCGAAGTGACTGTGATTTCGGTTTCCGGGTCGATTGTGATTCCGGTGTCTTTTTGGAATCGAGAAGCGATGGCGGAATTGAGATCGGGGATTCCGTAGCCGCGTGCGTATTGGTTTTTACCGTCTTTGATGGCTTGGATTGCCGCGTCTTTCACGAAATCTGGACCGTCGAAATTCGGGAAGCCTTGGCCGAGGTTGATCGCGTTGTGTTTGATGGCGAGTGAACTCATTTGTGTGAAGATTGTGGTTTTGAACTTTTCCAACCGCTTTGCCACCTGTAAAAATAAAACAATAAATGATTACTTCTTCTTGTGGAAGGTCTTATGTGGTATAGTTGTTGTAGGTGGTGTTTGTTGACCATTTTCAGTTCCATTCCAATCCCTCTAGAACGAATTTCCACCATTCCCATTCCTTCGAACCAAACGCTATCTAGGTTAGAATGTGTGGTTAATTGGAATCAATGGCATAGCATGGGTCATGGGATTAGCTTTGGATTTGTGTGTGGGAGAGAGAAAAGAAAATATGGTGAGATGAAGGGTGATTTCTACACCTAGTGAGGAAGAAGCCTAGGTTAAAACTTAAAAGAGAAAAACAGTATACATATTTACTTTCATGACAATAATCCTAGAACACCATACCTAATATTATGTCCTAAAGCTATATTTATAAGCTTCTGTTTTCAATTTTCAGGGTGTCAACAATGGTTACCTCCTTACAAAAGTATTAAAACACAAAATCTAGGATAGCTCATAACAGAGGAAACTGCATGAAATACCAGTTATCTATGAGCATAGTTAAATTATCATTAGCGAAAAAAGAATATTTTATGGTCATTGCATAAAATTTGTGCAGCAAGTATCTAAATGATTCTTCAAGAAATATATTTAAGATTCAAGATAGATGTCTTAAAGCATCGTCTAGATAACTAGCTAACTCTGATTATTAAAAAATATATAAGTAGAAACATCTATTTACGACCAAGAATGCTCCTAAATTCATTAATCCCCCAAATCAACTTTCATGAGTTATTTCACACCTCAATTTCATTTCCAAGATTAGTAGCTTTTCCAATATGGGAACAACACAATCGCAAAACCTTATTATTTGATATTTTAAACAGAATTGTTCTTTTCCAGGTTCATCTTTTCTGCAAAACCTTAAACCAGGCACATGCAGAACAAGCGATGAGCAAATACAAATTGACATCAAAAACATCGAAAAACCTTATTATTTCCAAGATTATTAGCTTTTCCAATTTGGGAACAACACAATCGAAAAACCTTATTATTTGATATTTTAAACAGAATTGTTCGTTTCCAAGTTCATATTTTCTGCAAAACCTTAAACCAAGCACATGCAGAACAAGCGATGAGCAAATACAAATTGACATCAAAAACATCGAAAAGCTGGATCGAAGACGCAGAATCAGTGGGTATTTTGAACGAACCTGCAAGGGATGCTGATTGATCGGTCCATCTTGCGCCATAACAGTGGCCTCGCTTGCAGTGGAAAAGGTTGAAACGGAAGATGCCCTAACAATTGGGAAAGAGAGGCTGCTGCTACTCTTATTCTTCGCAGCAATGTTGGTCCACAGAAAGGGTTTGAAAAGGGTTATTCGAAGTGAAGGTCTGAAGCACGCTGGAAGAAGAAGCATTTCAGTGGAAAGATCCAACCGTCCAGGTGCGTTGAATGTGCGCATCTGTGAAGCGAAGAGAAAGGGAAATGACATGATCCATTTCTAGCCTGTTGGGTAGCGTTGACGATCCACGGGTCGGGTAAACATTTATTTATGGAGTATTTTAAACGTATTTAGAGTGGACAAAACTGTAAAATTAGTCCTTGTGGTTTGCAAAAAACTTTGGATGAGGTCCAAAAAGTTTTCGACTTGCATTGAAGGTCCAAAATCAAGAATTTTCTTTGGTTTTGGTCCTTGAAAATTTGAAAAGACTATTTTGCCCTTATTATTTCTTTTTTACATTTTCTTTATTTGTATTAATTGTTTTATAATTAAAAAAAAAAAAAAAGCAAAAGCAAAAAAATGGGCCTACAAACCCCACCCCACCCCACCCTATATTTCTTTCTCGTGTTCTTTCCCTCTTCATCAAAAAGACATTGACTTTCAGATCATCTCCATGTCTCTCACCCCGTCGAGAAGCCCTAATGGTCGCCACCCCTTCTGGTCGGTGAGTATTTTACCTCTCATCTCCTCCATTCCTCATCCTTCCTGAGCCAGTGGATTTACATCTTGGAGCTTGAAACCTGCCTTAACCTTAATGAAGTCGACAACGTTGAATCTAGTAACAAATCCGAAATCTTGAAACGTTCTAACTTGTGGCGACATACTCATCTCTTTCCCTTAGCCGCCAGAATATTTTAGGGTTTCAATCCAGATTTTGATTTTGTGTCTTCTGCAAATTTCTAGGTTGGTTTAGAATTTGTATTTTGATTTTCTGCAATTCTTGTTCATCATTGTGTTGATCATTTTCTACGATTCGTGTTCACACTGATTTTGTGTTTTCTGCCTACTCATGGAAGAAACCACTAAGTCAATTTTTTTTGGACATCACAGGTTTTTTTCAATGGTTTTTAAACATGGATTTAGCTAAATTTTATCATTTGGCTACTGTTGCTCAATTTGTGGTTATCAAGAGCTTGAAGAGTTTGTGTTGGGATGCACTTTGACTTGAGGTCCATCCGGGAACTGCCTCAATTTGTGATTGTAACACCTTCATTTTATTCTTCCTGTTTTGATTACAAAAATACTTTATGTGGCTGTTCTGAAAAATCCAATATTGTATCAAGAAATCGACCCTTAATGACTTTGGTGTCTCCACTGTAATTTTTCGGATTACAATACACTTAATTAGGATGAATTTTGGTGTTCTAATTTTAAGTGTTTTAGGCATAATTGCAAATAAATTTGATTTTTTGTTGGCCTTTGCTTCTACAATAATTTTATACGTTTTGATGAATGGTAAACTCATTGAAGAAGAAGGTTGTTGCAGATTCTGGGTTTTTTGTTCATATTTTGTGTGAGTTTTGATTTGCAGGTGATGTGTGATGAAGAAGAAGATGGGAAAGAGAGTCAAAAGAAAGAGAGAGAGAAATTGGGGTACGGTGGAGAGGAGGTGGTTGAGATTTAGTTTTTTTTTTAATTATTTAAATACCAAAACAAATAAAGAAAATAGAAAAAAGAAATGAAAAGGGTAAAATCGACTTTTCAAGTGTATTATGGACCAAAAACACAGAAAAACCTTGATTTTGGATCGTCCATGCAAGTTGAAAACTTTTTGGACCCTATCCAAAGTTTTCTGAAAACCACAGGGACCAATTTTGCAGTTTTGTCTTTAGAGTGAGTTATATTAGATCGTTTACGTGATTATAAAAAAATGATGGATTTAATTTTCATTTTTAGTTCTTATTTTTATAGTTCTTGGATGATAATATTGCAAAGGGTCATCATTAATGTCTTATTCTCGACTTTTTTTAAGCAAAGAAATGAAAGAAAATTAGAAGAAGGTTGTGTTATTAAGATTTTTTTAGGATGAGAAGGAAAGAAAGACATTTCTCTAAAGTTTTATTTAATGAGAGAAAGTTAAGGAAACGGTAAAATCTTTACTCTTGAGTTTATTTATTGAAAAGAAGAGGGGATAAAATAGTCAATTCTTTTAGAGACTGTAACATCCCAAAAATTAAAACTAAAAATTTTGATTTTTAAATTAATAAAATCATTATCCAAAACAACATCATAGAAATCATGATAAATCACAGTGTATCAATAATCATCAAAGTACATCAGTGTAATATAAAATACGGAACAATGTGGTGTGAGCACTACGATCATCTCGGGCTCTTCCCCTTCGAACCAGAAGTACCTGAAACATAAATTGAAAATCGTTAGCACAAAGCTTAGTAAGTTCCCCAAAATACCACATATCATACATATCAAACACATAATGGGCCCCGCCCGGCATCGAGCCCTGCTCGAAACAAATCTGTCAATCATCAAACCCTGTCTGGCATCAAGCCCCGCCCGATATCAGGTCCTGCCCGGTATACAGATAAACACATAGCACATAGCACATGCAAGAATCACGCAGGCAACTAGCATCCTAAACATAATTGTAACATCCCAAGTTCAGAAGCAAGAAGTTGGAGGGTGCTAAGTGTAAACTAAGAAAGCTACTCGACGAGTAGGTATGCTACTCATCGAGTCGGAGCGGGATTGATCGCGGGTTTAAGTGGTCAACTCGCCGAGTCAGCAGTTTGGACTCGACGAGTTAGTGCTGAAGAGAGAAAACCCTAATCTCGAGAGTTGCACCCTATTTAAAGGACTTTATGTCCTTCCCCCAACCTCCTACTCCCCCTAAGAGTTTCAGAAAACCCTATTTTTGTGTGAGGCTTCATTGTTTAGGAGATTGGGACTTGGAAGGGGAAATTGTTGGAAGGAGCTTGAGAAATTGGAAGCTAGCATCAAGGGGTTTGTATAGATCTGGGATCTACATCAAATTTGGGCACATCTCTGAGGTAAGGAGCCCTTATCTTAAGTTATTTCCTTTGTGGTTCATCCTTGGTGGTTGTTTTGGGAGTTCTTTAACTTGTTTTGAGACCTATCTCGGATTTGGAGTTAGATCTGGGGTTGCTACTCCAGATCTAGACTCATGATGGCCTAAAATGTCATAAAGCTTCAGTCTTTGAGTTGTTGGTGAAGCCCCTTTGTCTAACACCTAAGCCCTAGTATGTTTTTGGCCTATATCTCCTTGGTTTCACGTAAAGTTTGCAACTTTATGTGAGGGTTAGATTGTAGAAGGGTGGATCTATGGATTGGAGCCCCTGCATGGCTAGAAAAGCTTCTGAATGGATTGAGAACTGGAGAGACTCGGCGAGTCACATGGGTGTACTCGACGAGTTGTATGAACATAAGCATGGACTCGGCGAGTGGAAGAACAACTCGGTGAGTCTGTTGAAGATTGCCTTGGACTCGGCGAGTCTGTTCTTGGACTCGGCGAGTCTGGTCGCAGAGCCCAATCTCTTTTGGTTAAAGCCTTGGATTAAGTGAGTCGGTCGGCGACTCAGTGAGCCGAACAGGATGGGACTCAAAGATCGTTGGACTCGATGAGTCTTGGGGCGAATCGGCGAGTTGAGTCGTATTATGGGAGTTTCTGAGTATAGGAACTCGACGAGTCGTCGGGGTGACTCGACGAGTAGAATCAGTCAGGAAGGTTGACTTTGACTGAGGACTTTGACTTTGACCAAGAGTTTACCAGTTTGACTTCCAAGGGTATTTTGGTAATTTTGGGTATTTATGGAATTGGTTGTTTGGTAGTGTTGTGTGGTGAAGATCGTGTCGGTGGTCGGAGCAGCTTGGTCTTATCTTTCCAGTTGGCAATTGCAGGTGAGTTCTCCTCACTATATCGACAGGGTCTACGGCACCAAGGCCAGCCCTTTATCGGATGGAAATCCGGGTATTGTTTGTTATGTTATTGCTTTGCTAGATATGCATCCTGGTATTTAGGATGGTGTTATGTTAGTGACCTGGTTAAGTTCGGTACCCGGTATATAAGGTAATGTTATGCTAGTGATTGGTTGGGTCGGAATCCTGGTTAGGATGTTGCAATGTTATTGATATGCTAGATACATCCTGGTTTAGGATGGTTGCTATGTTATTGATATGCTAGATTTCATCCTGGTTTAGGATGGTTGCAATGTTATTGATATGCTAGATACATCCTGGTTTAGGATGGTTTCTATGTTATTGATATGCTAGATTTCATCCTGGTTTAGGATGGTTGCTATGTTATTGATATGTTAGATACATCCTGGTTTAGGGTGGTTGATATGTTACTGATATGCTAGATACATCCTGGTTTAGGATGGTTGTTATGTTACTGATATGTTATGTGATCTGTTAGACTATTTGTCTGGTTAAGGATTATTATGCGATTAATTGTTTATTGTGCATATGGTTGTTTGACGGGGGTTGGGTTGAGGCGGGTCCTGCTTTGTGCTGTAGGCCAATATACCCAGGGCGGACCGGATATTCCAAAGGCCCAGCGAGCGGTTCGGATAGGCTGAAGGCCCCAAGAGGGCGGACCAGATGTGCCAAGGCTCGGAGAGTGGACCAGGCCAACTGAAGGCTCGGTGTGGGCGGACCAGTCATATTGTAGACTCAGAGAGTGGACCAGGTGGATTGAAGGCCCAGTGCGGGCGGACCAATCACACTATAGACCCGATGTGCATGGTTGTTCTATTTGCGATATGTTATGAGTATGTTTGTGTGTGGTTGGTATTTTGGGGGTAACTCACTAAGCTTTCGGGCTTACAGTTCAGTGTTTTGTTTCAAGTACTTTAGGAGAACGTGGCAAGGCGAAGGCGTGATCATACCGCTCCTCATGTTTTATGATTCATGTGATATGGTTCTGGGGGATACTCTGATGTTTAAACTATTTTGAAAAATAAGATGTATGAACATAATGGTTTTTGAATGAATTAAAATGTTTTAATTTGGCTCAAATCTTTGGTCGTTACAAGTTGGTATCAGAGCCTTGGTTTGAGTGAATTGGAGGAACATTCGTGTGAATCCAGTCTCATATCAAGGAGAGATTTACAAAATGGTTTTCAAAAGGTTTTCGAAATAATTAAAGGAGGTTGTAGAGGGTACGATCAGCCAGAGCCAGTAAGTAGACCCCAAAATACCACACAAGTTATTTGATTATGTGATATGTTAGAACAACATGCTAGTACTAAGGCTAGGGATCTTCAGGAATTGCATGATAGAATTGCCTGATTTCATGATGCCTATTAGCCCATGGTTTTCCTTATATGAAATTGACATCCTTACTGTAGTTGTTTAGTGTATGCATCACGACTGTGCATAATCAAGATCTTATAGCCTGAGAATGTTTGATTCGACCTTAGGGTAGAATTGAATATTCGAAAGTCTATCGAGTCCAACGTTATGTGTGGCTAGTATACACTAATATTGCAGGTCGGTGGAAGTTTCATGGATTGGGTGGGTAGTGAGAGGCCGGGAGGCCAGATATGAGATGTTTATCATTCCTCTAGGAGTGAGGATTCGATCGCTCGTTACATTTATGTATATTATTAGGGCGTTGTGATGATACTTGAGACAAATATGGATAGGTGTGGAAGGTAGTATGGGCCCGTACTACTGAAAGCACAGGACCCATACGCATGGCAAGGAAGTCACAACCCCTAGGGTTGGGTTTTGGAGTTGTTTCCCTGTCATTATATAGGTTATTAATTTTGTTGGCCTCAATAACCACCAAATTTTGGCGCCGCTGCCGGGGATTGGTTTTGATTTAATCGGTTTGTTTCTCTATGCCTACATCTCATTGTTCAGGTACTCTAATTTAAAACCCCGAAATTAAAGAAAAAAGTATGCTTTGGAAATGAACACTCCTTGCACCGAAGACCAACTTTCTGAGCTAGCTCAGTTAGTTATGATGATTGAAAGTGACCAAAGTGTGCAGCCCACACCTCTTCTTTGCGATTTTTGTGCCCAAAATGGACATCATTCCGACACGTGTCCATTTTTACAAGGAGAATGGGAAGAAGTGCAAGATAAGGGAAGCTACTACCAGTCAAACCAATGGAGTTATGATCAGCCTCAACATGATCAATGGTGGTACAACAACCAAGTTTGGGGAAATAACCATTACCAAAACCCATACCAAGCATGGGGAAATAACCAATACCAACTAACTCCAATGTTCCAAGAACCCTATCCTTACCCTCCTCAAAAAACTGAAACGCCAAGCATGTCCTTAGATGACATTGTGAAAAGCATTGCCACTTCTACCCAAATTTTCCAGAAAACAACTCAAGCTTGCCTCAAAAGCTTAGAGCAAAAATAACACAAATTGCTCAATCATCGAGTATAATGGAAGCTCAACACAAATTACCATCTGAAGAGAGCCCATGTCATAACGCATGTTGCATTCCTTTGAAAGAAGAGAAAACTTTTGATAACCCAAGAGTGTTATATGAAGAAGAGGAAGAAAAAGTAGTTGTGGAAGAAGTTGTCAAAGAGGAAGAAGAAACTGAGAATGTTGTCAATGAAACTGTAAAGGAAGTAATAGGGGTTAACGAAAGAGAGATTTTGTAACGCCCGTAGATCCGGGCTAGTCAATTTAGAGGCAATAAGTGTCGAAAATGACTTTTCGACAACAGATTATTTAGAATGAATAATCTTAACCAAGTTGTAGAATATTTCACAAGGTTTACGTACATATAAATAACGCCGAAATCCGAGTTATAACGAAGAAGCTATGACCCGTCGAAGTTTCGCGAAGGAACCGGCACGGCACCGGGAAGCGTAAATAGTGAATTTACGATAGAGCAGGATTTAGCCTTAGCAATCTAAACAAAAGTCGCAGAATATGTTAAACTAAGAGCGTCCATAAAAAGAACACCCAAATCTGACTTCGTATGAAGAAGTTATGATTTTTCGAAGTTTCGGATTAGCAGTGTACAGCCCGAAATTCGAATATTAGATCGAGCGGTTTTTAGCCGACACGACCTAAACAAGAATCGAAGATGTAACACCCCGAGATTCAGGTGCATATCTTTCATCCTTGTTCTTTATTGGATTGTCATGTTTAGTCCTTGAGTGAAGGATGTGTAGCAAGTGAGTACGATGGGCGTACCAGAGGGGTACGTTGCGCGTACTCACGCACTTAATTTGGACGCGGAGTCGCCAAGGTACGT
The DNA here is from genome assembly GCF_002870075.4 of Lactuca sativa. Taxonomy (NCBI): domain Eukaryota; kingdom Viridiplantae; phylum Streptophyta; class Magnoliopsida; order Asterales; family Asteraceae; genus Lactuca; species Lactuca sativa. The sequence goes on along the minus strand of NC_056631.2, from coordinate 62,719,549 downwards.
CGGGCGTACCTGGAGTTACGCCGGGCATACCCGGCCCAGGTGCAAAAACCCTAATCCTCTTTGTGCACTATTTATAGGGTGTTATGGCTCATTCCTTAGCCTCCATATCAGTAAGTGAAACCCTAAAAGAGAGCCCCATCGTTCTTAGTGTGTGAGAGTGTTGATTTGAGCTCGTTGGTGCTTTAGTGGCTTGGTGAAGAAGAAGGAAATGAGATCTTGGAGGCTAAAGCTTGAGGTGCCATTTTGGATCTGAGATCTACAGAGGAAAGAGCTACTCTTGGAGGTATAAAGTTCAAAACTTTCCTCTTCTTTTGGTTGTTGTTGTATGTGTCCTTTTTAGGGCTAAAAACCCCAAAGGTGGAGACTTTATGAGTGTAAGGTACTCCATGGTCTGAGATCTGCCCCTTTTCAGTGTTATTAGTGATGTAGAGCCATAAAGTTCCCATCTTGGATGTTACTTTGGAGTCATGCATGTGTTTTAAGCCTTCTAGAGTTGAAGGTTGGATCATTTTGGGAGTTAGTGACTTGTTTAACCATGCAAAGGCTTAAAGTCATCAACTTTATGGATTAAGGGTCTTAGAAGGGGTCAGATCTAAAATATAGACGTAAGTCTTAACTGTTTACGACCTCAAGAGCAAAAGGGCTGAAGCATGGGAGTACGCCGGGCGTAATCCCTAGTACGCGCCGCGTACTAGGTGGCGCTCCCCGATTCTGTGGTGCAACCGGGTACGCCCAGCGTACACATCTGGTACTCGCAGCGTAACCCGGAGAGTTGACTTTTGGTTGACTTTTAGGTATGGTCTAATGTGGGGCCTTTGAGCTATGAGAGGGGTAAAATGGTCTTTTACCCTTCTGAGAGTGTCATAAGAGAACATAGTCTAGCCTTTGAGAGTTATACTAAATGGAGTATTATTTTATATGATTAGACGGAGGCTAGGCCAGCATTTAACGAGTCAAAGATTTACCAAGATACCCGAGGTGAGTCTTCTCACTATACTTTACCTAGAGTGGTAACAGAGTTATGTGACAAAGTTATTGTATGTGACGTGTGGCACCGAATTATTTCTATGTGATTTATGTTGTGTGTATATCAGAGATATGACCAGAAGGTCCACAGAGCTAGGACCAGAGGGTCCGCAGAGTTAGGGCCCAAGGGCCCATAGAGTTATAGCCTCGAGTGGCTAATATGTGCTATATGTGGTATTTTTCGTATTATGTGCCAGTATATTTGTATGCCATTTATATGTTGAGATTTATTGTGATATGTGATATGCATGATTCAGAGTTAGGACCCTTGGGTCCATAGAGTTAGGGCCAAAGGGCCCACAGAGAGGTGGGACTGGAGGGTCCCACTGAGACACACTGACCGGAGGGTCAACAGAGTTATAGTCTCGAGTGGCTAATATGTGTTAGACTGGTATTTTGGGGAACTCACTAAGCTTCGTGCTTACAGTGTTTTGTGTTATGTGTTTCAGGTTATCACAGTATCACGGGACGGCACCGGCTCGATTTTATACACCAGAGGAAGCGTTTATTTTGAGGATCCTGGTTTATTATTTGATTGGACAAAAGAGTCATGTATTGTAAATTAAACAAAATGGAGATTTTTGTGAAAAGTGTTTAAGAGATAAACGATTTTAAATGAAAATTTTGTTTTGAAAATTTCGGTGTTACAAGTTGGTATCAGAGCCTTGGTTTGAGGGATTCGGATGCGCCTTCGGGTAAATCTGGACTCAAACTGAGGAAGTAAGAAAAGTTTTCAGAGAAATAATTTTCTAAAGCGAATAAGAGTTCAAAGAGAAAGCAAGAAAGAGCAGTGTGTATAATCAGCCAGAGCTCGAATGGTGATTTCCCAAAATACCCTTACTTTTGTGTTATGAGATATTTATGATGCACTTTATGAGATATTATTGCATGCTAGAGACAGGCTAGGTATTCCATATCTTAGGACTAGAGTGGCCTGATTTGTGATGCCTTAGCCTAGGAGTTGCTGTTATATGTGATGTGCTTTTGAGTATGTGATGAGTGAGAATATTCAGTTGGAATCCTTTTAGGGGATTTGAGTAGGGGAGTAATCTAAGGGAGATGCCTAGATGAGTACCGTGGTGCTTATCGAAAGAATAGTCTGAACCCGCGAGGGGTAGAGTTGCAGAGTTTGGTGGTACTTTCGAGGATGAGCAGAGCAAGCGGAGTTATCACCCAGAGTGAGTCATATTTATTCTTCGATGCCTGAATGTTGCTTGCTTCGTGCTTTGTGGAACTCTCGATGATGGGAGTCAGCTACCAAGCGAATATGATGATATTCAGGAGGTAGATGGCTGGCATCATTAAGAGCTCTTCAGCAGTTGATGGCAGAGAAGTGTGGGAATCTAGGAAGAGCCTAGGGAGTAACCTTAGCCAGATGAGTGCGTTGGCAGAGTAGAGAATTTCGCTGGGGAGCGATCGTGCGACGGAATGAGTGAACTAGAAGGTCGAGCAGCTACTTAGGAGCTCAGGGATAGTCTGTGTGGAAAGTATGGGTAGATGTGGCAGGTAGTATGGGCCCGTACTACTGAAAGCAGAGGACCCATACTTGATACAGGGAGTATTCTGAAGGTTCTAATGAGCGGATTGAGGAGTGATGTTATGGTTCGAGTACCATACATCGGAGCAGATTGAGGAGTGATGTTATGGTTCGAGTGCCATACATCAGAGTGGATTGAAGAGCGATGTTATGGTTCGGGTACCATACATCGGAACAGATGAAGGAGTGACGTTGTGGTTCGGGTACCATACACCGGAGCATATTGAGAAGAGATGTCATGGGATGAGTACCATGGTTCGTAGTGAATGATACTTGTGGTTCTCCGGTTGTCCGGTCGCGATTGATGAGGTAGAGATTGTACGTTATGGGTTTTAGGCCTATGGGCCATGATTGAGTTCGAAGAGGCGTCCCTTGAGAGGGAGGTCGAGAGCCTTTCAGAGAATTTTGGTAAGGAGTCAGAAGGAGGGGAGAATTTTGGTCTGAGTTGAGCAATCAGTCGATAGAGGAGATGACACCTTCTATGACCTGTGTGGTATAATTTATGTTCGTGTGCGGAACATTAGGGGTATGGTGTTTAAGTTATGGGTTGGGGGTAAACCCTGCAGGTTGTCATTGGTGATGGTTGTCCATCAGAGTATCAGGTAGCATGTGTGCCGCGAGACAGTGATTTACCATGAGCAGATAGTCCGTTGGGATTGAGATAGTCGAGGACCACGTTGCACCTATTTGAGTATAGTAGGGCGTATTGTAGAGGTATCAATGGGGAGTCCAGTCGAGTTAATCAGTGCAGTGGTTTTTCTATCTATGTTGGGTATTGAAGATAGGAGTGGGTCCTTGTTCTTGGGATGATCCATGTGTTGGAACGTCAGTTGATGAGTCGAGGTGGGGGAGTACGATGATTTCGTGTTCCAGAGTCAGTGATGTTATTGGACAGTTGAGTTGTTTGGAATTGGATTGGTACGAGACTTGGAATGACTAGAGGCAGTTGTGACGAGAAGTTCTTGAGGAATTCGTCTGAGGTTCAGAGTTATGAGATCGATTGATTTCCTTAACGGGGATTATCGAGCGTTGTGTAGCACTTTCCAGGGGCAGGTGCGTTATTGCTGGTGAAAATAGTTTGTGAGGTTGTTGATGTGTCAGATAGTGATGGTTCGAACCCTAAGTGGGGGAGAACCGGGTGGTTTATTGAGAGAACCATAGATTTGTGCAAGAGCGGTTAGGGGTTGGATACAGAAACCTGCGGCTTGAATTCATGAGATCAGGGTCATTGATGATCAAAGAAAGGTGCAGGGCGAGATAATGCATGTGGTATATGTCTGAGAGAAGAATGGGTGTTTCCACGGCGAGTGGTCAATGGTCAGGAATCTGGTGGTGGTCAGAATCGTTTCAAGTGGAAGACTCGTAATGATGGTATGGGAAGTTGAGAACTTTTGGGTTGAAATATGGGTAGAAGATTGTTAAGTAGCCAACTCCCGGGCTGGGATGTGTATTTTTGCTTGGATTTTGAACAGTAGTGGAAAGGGTTTCGGAGGATCATCAGTGTGTTCTGAAGAGTTAGCGCCTTCCTTGTATTCCAATTGAGTGTTTGGATGCACTGAAGTTGCGCATTGAGTGAAAGAGGAAATGTATTGTTGTATGTGTATGGTGCTGGGAGTAAGGGAATCAGTGGTAGAGGCAGGACATTGTGATGCTCTGTTAGGGTGTTCCGTGGTTTCCGCGTATAGCGTCCCGATTTCGGAAGTTATTTAGAGTCTTGGGTTTAAGATGACTAGTGATGTATCATGTATCCACGATTCCAGTGGGAGCCCTTCGTATATTGTCATCAAGAGGGATTATTTAAGGAAGTGGATCTCCACAGAGGTAGGTTCTGTGTTATGGCGGTTGCCGCCAGAGTCTGTAATGCATATCGGGACAAGTGTGTGTGTAACTATCTATGATAGTCTTCGGTGCATGAGTTAGTGAACATAGTGTGGTGTTGTAATGAGAATGAGAGTATAGGGTGATGCTACGGGGAGCCGTAGTATTCGCCAGTCAGAGGGTGTTGTGATGCTACGGGGAGCCGTAGTACACACCAGTCAGAGAGAGAGAGAGTCGTGATGCTACGGGGAGCCGTAGTATTCGCCAGTCAGAGGGTGTTGTGATGCTACGGGGAGCCGTAGTACTCACTAGTTAGTTAGCGTTGTGATACTACGAGGAGCCGTAGTACTCACTAGTCAGAGGTTGTCGTAATGATGCGGGAGAATAGGTGCAGCAGACGCCAGAGGTTAGAGCTGAGTCGATATTCGATTGGATTGTATTTTTATGAGGAAAAGGGAATTTTGTGACTTGCGTGTCACTGGGTCGTGATAGTGGTCATGGGGAGGAAGTTAGTGAGATATTTTGGATCAGGTTATGTGTGACCATTGGGGGTTCAGCTGCGGGGCCAAAAGCTGACCTGGTGCTCGGTATCGAAGATGAATATGAGTAATGAGCTAGAGTTTTCCATGGTGATGTCTGTGGACACTTCAGAGCAAGCGAACGATTCAGACACTCGAGGGTATGTTTCGGGCATGTGTATTAGATTTTGGGGGGAAATTGTGGCCCGTATTTCCCCTTGGCAGAGTTTCCTACAGCAACAACCATCATTAGTGCATCAGTATGCCACCCTTTGAGCTGTTGTAGGGAAGGGGGTATCGGACCCCATTTGCTTGGGATAGGTAGAGCAACGTGTGATGGGAAGTACAAAGATCGTGCTTCAGACGTCAGAGCAGATATAACAGGTCAGACAGAGGTTGTTGACCGCTCAGAGTCGCCAGGAGAGTTATGCGGACAGGCGTCGGTCCAAGCTTGAATTTCAGGTCGGTGATTTGGTGCTCCTGAAGGTATCTCTTTGGAAAGGAGTGATCCGATTCAGGAAGAGGGGCAAGCTGGGACCCCGGTTTATTGGACCGTTTAGAGTGATCGCAAGGGTGGGCAGGGTAGCGTATTGCTTGGAGCTACCTGCAGAGTTGGGTCAGATTCATGACACCTTTCACGTGTCGCAGTTGCGGAAGTGTATAGCCGATGAGTCGGCAGTGGTGCCATTGGGGGATATTCAGGTGGATGCGAGCCTGAATTATGCTGAGAGACCGGTGGTGATCAGAGATCGGAAGATCAAGGTTTTGAGGAACAAGGAGGTGCCTTTGGTTTTGGTTCAGTGGCAACATCGGAAGGGATCCGAGATGACTTGGGAGTCAGAGTCGGAGATGCGAGGGCAACATCCAGAGTTGTTCGAGGAATGAGACTTCGAGGGCGAAGTCTAGTTCTAGTGGGGGAGAATTGTAACACCCCGAGATTCAGGTGCATATCTTTCATCCTTGTTTTTCATTGGATTGTCATGTTTAGTCCTTGAGTGGAGGATGTGTAGCAAGTGAGTACGCTGGGCGTACCAGAGGGGTACGCTGCACGTACTCACGCGCTTAATTTGGACGCGGAGTCGCCAAGGTACGCTGGGCGTACCTGGAGTTACGCCGGGCGTACCCGACCCAGGTTCAAAAACCCTAATCCTCTTTGTGCACTATTTAAAGGGTTTTATGGCTCCTTAGCCTCCATATCAGTGAGTGAAACCCTAAAAGAGAGCCCCATCGTTCTTAGTGTGTGAGAGTTTTGATTTGAGCTCGTTGGTGCTTTAGTGGCTTGGTGAAGAAGAAGGAAAGGAGATCTTGGAGGCTAAAGCTAGAGGTGCCATTTTGGATCTGAGATCTACATAGGAAAGAGCTACTCTTGGAGGTATAAAGTTCAAAACTCTCCTCTTCTTTTGGTTGTTGTTGTATGTGTCCTTTTTAGGTCTAAAAACCCCAAAGGTGGAGACTTTATGATTGTAAAGTACTCCATGGTCCGAGATCTGTCCCTTTTCAGTGTTATTAGTGATGTAGAGCCATAAAGTTCCCATCTTGGATGTTACTTTGGAGTCATGCATGTGTTTTAAGCCTTCTAGAGTTGAAGGTTGGATCATTTCTATGTGATTTATGTTGTGTGTATATCAGAGATAGGACCAGAAGGTCCACAGAGCTAGGACTAGAGGGTCTGCAGAGTTAGGGTCCAAGGGCCCATAGAGTTATAGCCTTGAGTGGCTAATATGTGCTATATGTGGTGTTTTTCGTATTATGTGCCAGTATATTTGTATGTCATTTATATGTTGAGATTTATTGTGATATGTGATATGCATGATTCAGAGTTAGGACCCTTGGGTCCATAGAGTTAGGGCCAGAGGGCCCACAGAGAGGTGGGACTGGAGGGTCCCACTGAGACACACTGACCGGAGGGTCAACAGAGTTATAGCCTCGAGTGGCTAATATGTGTTAGACTGGTATTTTGGGGAACTCACTAAGCTTCGTGCTTACAGTGTTTTGTGTTATGTGTTTCAGGTTATCACAGTATCACGGGACGGCACCGGCTCGATTGTACACACCAGAGGAAGCGTTTATTTTGAGGATCCTGGTTTATTATTTGATTGGACAAAAGAGTCATGTATTGTAAATTAAACAAAATGGAGATTTTTGTGAAAAGTGTTTAAGAGATAAACGATTTTAAATGAAAATTTTGTTTTGAAAATTTCGGTGTTACAGAAGATCTCGTTAAGAGTAGCGTAACGAGAAAAAGATGGGCGAAAACGGACGTCGAATGAAGGAGTTAGGAGGGTTTAACGGACCAATCCTGTCCCGGCCTGTTAATAATATAAAATTTAAAATCGAGTCAAAATTAGCCGACGGAGTCTAAACGAAAGTTGTAGAGTACATTCTCACCTCCGCGTGGATATAAAGAACGTCAAAAACGGAGCTCGTACGCTAAATTTACGAATTTTTAAAGGTGGAAAGTGAATTTGCGAAGCTGATGCATGGATCGATGACGTGGCGCTTTCTGAACCGTCCATCGCTGAAGAAAGCCTCGCTTCGGATCTTGACACGTCGCCTCGTATCTACGCCTCGCGTCTGAGGCCGGGTACGCCCAACGTACTTCGGTTCTTATCCCTTCCGAATGCGAGACAGTATCCGAGCATTACGCCCAACGTAGCTGAGTCCGAACGCCCAGTGTAACCGAAGCTGAGCGCCTATAAAAGGCTGCGAAGGCAGCCACTCTCTCACCCATTTTCACTTCTCTCTCTACAATCTTTCTCTCTTTAAGTGCCCTAAGCCTCCCAAAACCCTTGGTAAACCCCCTTAGCTCCCGAGAGAAGCCCCGAGGCTCCCGGAGTCCCGAGAAAAAGGGTCTTTCGGTTTCGAAACGCAGCTCCAAATATAGTTCCGGTTTTCGATAAAATTCGCTGTAAGTGAGCTACGCTTACGCAATTTTTAATATAGCTTTCAAATAATTATAGGAAAGTTATTAGGTCCTTAAAATAATTATTTGGGCTATTATTATGAGTTATATTGAGTGTTATTAACGCTTATATAATAATAATAATAGTTAGACTATTAATTTGTCGCGGTTATCGTTAGACTAAACCCTAGTGGTATTGTTACTAGGTTTTATCGAAGGAAAATTGTTTTAAGAGTATCGAAGTGCTATCCGAGTGCTGAATCACCACCTTTCAGGTGAGTGCATGGTCCCTTTCATCTTACACATAGATATGAAGTATTTTATTATAAATTACGTGCTATGTGTGCATATTGTCTGAATACTTGCTGTCTATGCTGGTGAAAGATTTTTATATCATGTTTTAAATGATGTAAACTGTATAAAGTATTTTATATCTACAAAAAATGTTGGGTAAAACATGGGTAGATGAATGATGAGGGATAAAAGCTGAAATAGAGGAACATTAGTAGCATGGACCTAGTGCCCTATAGGTATACAATGGCAGCAGTGGACCTAGTACCCTATAGATGAGCACTGGCAGCTACGCCACAACCCGTAGATGTTTTAGATCTACGGTAAACATCCTAGCAGCTGCGCTCTAAGGACAGTATCGGCAGTTGCGCCTAATAGGGAGCCTTATGACCATGACAGTAGCGTTTAAAGGTCAATACCGGCAGAAGCGCCTCATAGAAAATGTCCCAATTCTGGCAGCTGTGCCTAAGTGACAAGATTAGCAGCTGCGCTTGACCAATGTGTCATTGGCAACAATGCACTTCATGTTGTTTCCTTAGGATGATCCTTAGAAATGAATGAATGAGAAATAGCTGATTCTTAGGGTAGATCCCTAAGAATAAAGAAGATAATGGGGATGGGTAATTGGGTTGATTGTTTGATTGTTTAAACATAATAATTATATTATTGTGTGTTGAAAACCGTATGTACTCACCAGGTTTCCCAACCTGACCCACTCCGTTTATTTATATCATAGGTGTTGATATGAAGTCACAGTACACTGAGAGATTTAAAGAGATGTAGATCACTAGTGTAAATAAATGTAAGTTCTGTTTATGCTTATGTTTCTGTATTAACGATGACATCCCAAACGTTTTAAAATGAATAAAATACGTTTCTTCAAAAATGTTTTAATAACGTATTTATCATGTTTTTCTGGGAACAAATTCCGCAACATTTTTTATTAAAAGAAGTACTCTGATTTTTATAAAGCATAAACAAAATCGGTCTTTTCTGGCCGTGAAAATGGGGATGTCACAGATTGAGCCACCCACTAACAATGAGAAACTAAATCTAGTGGTAGAACAACCACAAGATCCGGAAACGATAAATCTGTCAGACCCTTCAAAGGATACATATCCCGAGAAAGAAGATGCCCAACCGGTCACATACTCAACCACCATGTCAAAGAGGGAAGAGTTGGTCACCTTATTTAACAAGTACAAGAAAGAATACGGTTGGATGATTGCTATTATTAAAGGTTTAAGTCCGGTATGGTTCTCCCGTAAAAAGAAAGTCAAATACAAGAAAAGAGTCCCAATGGAGGTGTGGAAATTAAAAAAGGTAGACACGGGGCAAATTTGCAAGGTTAATGGACATCGATTGAAGCCATTCAATGAAGGTTTTGATTCAAATGTCCGAGATGTCATCCATTTGGATGCCCCAAAGTGTTAAAGTGAAGTTCGGAGGCGTCTCGCCAAAGACGTTAAAGAAGGACATTTTTGGAAAGCAATGTGTTTTTGTGTTTTTAATTTAAATAAATGAGTTTTGAAGATGTTTTTTGTAACATCTATAAATTTTACGCCAAATTTAAACTTTTTCAATCATAAATAAAATCAAAGAGCGTTTGTTTACAAAAATGTTTTCAAATCAATATCCATCAGAGTGTCCCAAAATCATAACATAAGGATGAGGAGCGGTACGGTCACGCCTTCGCCTTGTCATGATCTCCTGAAGTACCTGAAACAATAAACTGAAAACTGTAAGTTAGTGAGCTACCCCCAAAATACCAATACCACACTGACAATACCATATCAATCATGATCATTCAATCAACAAGCATATTGGGCCATCGGCCTGACTGGACCGCGCTACAGGGCCTACAGTCTATCTGGATCTATCCCGAGCCTTCGGCATGACTGGTCCGCCATGTGGGCCTACAGTCTCCCCGGACCGCTCATAGGGTATGTTGGCCTTCAGCATAAAGCAGGACCGCCTCAACCCAACCAACAAGCAAATAACCATGTGCGCATAACTATCATATACTGGCATATACAAACATCAAACATATCTAACTCACTGATCATCAATCATAGAATTCTCTCGTAACTAGAGTACCGACCTAGCAGGTCACTAACATACCAATCCCTATAGATCATAAGAGCATAGCATACTGTCTACCTTGATTTCGATCTAACAGATCATAACCACATGTAGCATACCATAACAATAACAACTAAAGGGCTGGCCTTGGTGCCGTAGACCCTATCGATATAGTGAGGATAACTCACCTCGTAGATGTCGACTCAGAAGGTAAACTCCAACTCTCGGATCACTTGACATAGGCTCCACCACCTATTGTCATAGTACAATATACTCGTAAGTCCTTAACCTTATAAGGTACTTCATAACCCACTAGTCAACCCCTGATCAAAGTTAAAGTCCTCAGTCAAGGTCAACAGTCCATGTTAACCTCGACTCGTCGAGTACCCTCGGCTACTCGTTGAGTTCCTTGAAGCACATTCCAACTCGCCGAGTCATCGGGGTGACTCGTCGAGTTCCTTCGATTCTCGATCAAACTTTAAGGCCACACGTCGAGTTTCCTCCCTGCAACTCGTCGGATACACACACATACATATCTTGGAGAAAACTCATCCGACTCGCCGAGTTGTTCTTCAACTCGTCGAGTCTATGGCAATCATCATCGGACTCGCTGAGTTGTTCCTCCAACTCGTCGAGTTCACGGCCATCTTCATGTGACTCGCTGAGTCAACCTTGCGACTCGCCGAGTCCATTCAGTCCTTTTTCCATACAGACCTATTTTGAGCCATGAAGAGATGCTGCTTGATCCAAGTATGCTACTTGATATTTTGATTTGCTACCCCGCCGTGATTGAATGAGAATGGATAAGAGGCTCGTGGGATTGACGTGAGGGGGCAGGGATGGCTATATTTCTGGGAGCGAACTCAGGGCGAATATGAAACGCATGGATACAAGTTAGGCCTTGGAATGAAAGACAATTCCGAATCCAGCGGCTCCAAATCACAGATCCAAGCTTTTAGGGCATGCTTTTCACGTAAAGTTCCAAACTTTACATGCATGCATAGCTACAAAGGTTCTAAATTCCAAATCTAAGCTCTTAATGGGGTCTCATGCCCAAGGAGGGCCTCATTCACGACCAATACAACAACTTTATGATTCTAAAACTTGAGGAGGGTCCAGATCTGAAGTTACAACTTTAGATCTAGCCTATAGCCCACCTTATCAACCTCAAAATCCATAAACACCCCTCCCCAAAAAACTCAACAAAAGGAAAAAGGGAAGTAAGGATGGCAACTTGATACCTCCAAGGGATGATAGCTGAGGTAAATTCTGCTTCCCACACCTTCCTTGCTTCAATTCCTTGCACTTCTAGCTTTTCTCTTCTAGCCAACCTTCCTTCCAAGATTAAGACACACCAAAATGGAATACCACACGAATTAGGGTCTTAAGGAGCTCTCAAAGACTGTAAAGAGGCCAAAGGAGGCTGAGGCTCCTTTAAATAGGGGTGCAAACCCCAGGATTTAGGGTTTCATCTGCCAGCTCCTACTCGCCGAGTCCTAATATGGACTCGTCGAGTAGGTCACTTAACACGCGATCCCACCCCACTACTACTCGACAAGTAGGGCAACCAACTCGTTGAGTAGAGCTTAACCCAATAAATCTTATTTAAACAATACCTGAGAATCGGGGTGTTACATTTTTGGGATTCAAAAGAGTTGTTTTTGAAGAAATCAAGAGTTTCTATGTGTTCGGGGCCTTCCAAAGCAAGAACGGGTGAAAGACGAAGAAAAATGAAGATCAGGATCAGGAGGTTGCGCGACCCGCGTGCTGTTGCGCGGTTGGTCTGCGCGGCCGGACTCAAGCATGCAACATTGGCCCAAGACTTAACTGCATGGTCTGCGCGACCCGCGTGGGGACCTGCGCGACCCGCGCACTGTGTTGGGCAATTTGGGCTATTTTTGGCTATTATTTGACCAGGTGTTGACCAAAGGTTTTAATGAGTTGACGTTTTGACTTTTCTTGACCAAAATTGACCGAAATTGACCCTTGTTGACCCATAGATTAAAATGTTTAGCTTCCCTTCTTCTTCAGTTGACCATCTTGACCTCCCACTCGATTCCTCTCAAGAACATAACCTTCCAATACCCACCTCGCCAAAAAAAATCAAGAATGTCGGAGTTCTACCGGTCGGAATTTCACGAAACCACCGCCACGGACACGTTTCGCCACCCGATCCTCCGATTTAGGTCATTTCTTCCCTTACCTTAAGCATTGAGGTCAATGCTTGTTCTTAAGCTTGTGGTGGGGTATTTCCTTTTACCTTTTTCATGCATTTTTTTAATTAGGTTGCACAACATTTTAGTTTTAAGCTATTTTGCATTCAATTTTTTTTTTATAAAATTCAAAAAATATTTTATTTTCTTCTTTTCCACTTTTTATTTTTGCATAACATTTAGCTTAAGGCATTAGCATTCACACATTTTTGTTGTCTGTTTATTCTCACATCCTTGGATGCCATGGAATAGGTTCATAGTTATTGTATCATTATTGGTCCAGGATCTTGTTGCTATCTCACCCATCAAACCGAGACCACTAGCTGCAGTTGGGATTTCATACTTGGGATTAGATGCTGGAAGCTTAAAGGGCTAAGTGATCATGGCCAGGTAGTTTCATGAAGAATTATGCATGCGATACTAACAACTGTAGGATATACTATAGCAATGGATGTTTTTAGCCTTGCGGTCAATACCGCCGAGAGGATCATACTTGATCATGTTTGAACCGTTTGGATGAAGCACTGGTGCTTGTCCCCGAGTAGAATCCATATCCGGTCTCTTTACATCACCATATCTTTTTCGCGATTTTTTTTAGATTTTAGAGTCTTTTATCCCACATTAGGGCATTCTCTTTATTTATGGAAAATCAAAGTTTGAAAAGGAGCTTGCATATTTACGCTCCACACATGGTCATTTTCACACTTAGACCATTCAGATTATTATTGCTACCCATTCGGTTCCACTTACATACTTTTGGGAACCAAAATTTTGAGTCAAAAAGTTCTCTTGATAAAAAAAAATAAAAAATTCCGATTGTTAGTATATTACCTTCAAGTATGTGTTATCATATTGATACCTTCAAAAAAAAATTCCAATCGGCGATTATCTTAGATGGGCGACCGGTTCAATTATTGAACAAACTTTCCTACATTTTGGTCACCTGACGTTTGATATTCATTTATTTAGGTATACTTTATTGTATATAGATCGAGTTGTTTTTCACAAATTAGTGATGTTATGGAGACTGTCGAGTCGGATACTACGGGAGGTTTGGGCCAACACTAAGTGAACTGATTCCTACAACGGTGCCCGAGCGATGAAACCTAATCACATTTGAGAGTGGCCAACAGACGTGAGATCACACAACTTTCGTGATAAGAGTGTGTACTTAAAGAAGAGCTCAACGCGAGCCCATCCAACTGCTTTCTCCCTACTACAAATGTTCTTCATTATATGTATGTTCTATTAGGGCTGCAACTGACCATCCCTCCTTACTCACCTAGAGGAGTTGTCCTCGCTGCGATTTATGGTTCCATTGTCATCAGATGAAAAATTCATGAGATAATAACAAGATTAGTTCTGACCATGTTGACTAACGGTGATTAGGTTATATGGTTCTATCCGTTCTTTTTATTTCCCTTAGGATAGTTCATCCCAAGTTCATTTTAGTCTTGTCTTATTTGAGGACAAGTAAGGTTTAAGTTTGGGGTGATTTGATAGTTTATTTTATTTACTTCTTTTTATAGTTTATTTTAGCATATTTCATTCATAATTTAGATAATTTCCATGCATATTTTCCTTTTTGTTATTTTGTGGCCTATTCCGGGTACTTTCTAGTTTTGTGAGCTTTATTGCAGTTTTCATGGAGATTAATAGAGCGGGAAGGTTCGGGACGTATGGAAAGCGATTGGGCTTAGAGGACGTCGAAAATTATAGGCTTGGTGATAATGGAGTTGATGCATTGAGCGGGCTTGGTGATTATTTGAAGGCTTGGAGAAAAAGAAATTTGAATTTGCAATAACCGGAAGAATATTCGAGCGTGTGGAGATTATTAACCGGGCGAGTTTACGAGTTATGGGTGATTTGGAAAGGTCATCTTGGGCTTAAATTGAAGAAAACATGAAGAATATTGGGTTACAAGCTTAGTGGATTCGTTCTGGGCAAGTGGGCTAAGTCATTGGAGGCCCAAATCACAAACGAGCCCAAATTACACAAGAACCCAGCTCAGCACGCGGGCTACCCTGCAACAGCACGCGGGTCGCGCAACCCCCTGCAAGGGCAATTCCGAAAATTCTTCTTTTGAGCTATATGGGGAAGGTTGGTGTGCCACTTTTGCAAACTCTTAGACATCCGACTTTTGAGCATTCTCTCTGGAGTTTTGAAGATTTTTGAAGGCCAAGAACACCTCAAGAACATCATCTTTTCACCTCTTGATTCTTGTTTAATGTTTGGTACAATCTTCTCTAACTTTGTTTCTTTGAGTTTAGCCATGCTTGGCTAAACTAATCTTGGTTGACTTTTGTTGAATCCTTTGAAATTTTGTTGAATGTTGAAGAATCCATGAACATGTTCTTAAATCTTTATGGGAATGTTTTGTGTTTTAACATCTTATCACTACTTGTATGTTTTTATTCATGAGTTTAAATGTGTTTGTGGTGATTAGTTGGCTAATTTCTTGATTAAGTAAAGGATCCTCAAATTAGCAAGCAACAAATGATTTTTGTGTTGTTTTTGCTTCACACGATCTTAGAAACATTTCCTCCAACATGGTGGTGAAAGCATTTGACCCCTCTTGGATTTGGTGACTTTTTGGTTCTTAATGCTAGTTGACTTTCACTAATTACATGCTTAATGGAAATTGTGACTTTGACTAAGGAAATTGTTATGAACTTCTCTAACTATTTTAACAACTAAGAAAAGTCTAGGTAATCTCAAGCTTCTTGGATTACTATAGCCAAATTAAGGATTTAAGTCAAGTATTGCACCATTGGATTCTAATGATATGTTCATCAAAAAGTTAAAGTGAGGAAACCTTAAGTCAACCATCCTTCCCTTATTGATTTTACATCAAACTCTTATTTTTGTTGAAATTGTTTATTTAAATCTTAGTTTAATTCTAGTTTATTTCAAGTATTTCAAAAGACCAAACCCCCATTTTTAATTTATTGTCATTTTACAAGTATTTTTACAAAAAGATTTTTCATAGAGTTATAAAATTGAACCAATCCCCGTGGATTCGATCCCTTTACCACTATACACTATTTTAGTGTGTAATATTTAGGGTTATTAGTTTTGTTGGCCTCGACAACCACCAATATATTCCAATGGAACCACCACAGAATCATCCACTAAACATTTCCACAACTGAGAGACGTGGAATGTGTTATGGATCTAACTAAGCTCCTTGGGAAGATCCAAGCGATAAGCAACCCGGCACACCCGGGCCAGAACCCTGAAAGGATCGGTGTACCTAGGGCCCAACTTGCCCCTCTTCTTGAATCGGATGACACCTTTCCAAGGTGACACTTCAGGAGAGCCATATCTCCAACCTGAAACTCTAGATCTGATCGGTGCTTATTGGCGTAGCTCTTCTTTAGACTCTATGTTGTCTGGAGTCTACCCCGAACCTGTTGGATCAACTTGGTAGTCATGAGTACCACATTAGTACTCCTCATGACTCGCTGACCGAGCTCACCCCAACATATCAAGGTCCTGCATTTCCTCATATAGATCATCTCAAAAGGAGATTGATCAATATGGCATGATAACTATTGTTTTTATGAAAAATCCGCCAAAAGGAGATACGTGTCCCAATTCCCACCGAAATCCAATACACATACTCGAAGCATATCCTCCAAGGTCTGGATAGTCCGCTCGCTCTGTCCATCAGTCTATGGGTGGAAGGTCATACTGAAATGTAGATGAGTACCCAACTCATCATGGAACCACTTCCAAAATCTGGAAGTAAACTGGACGTCCCTGTCAGAAACCACAGAAACCGGCACCCATGCCATGCCACAAACTCCCTGATGTATATTTCGACCAACTTCTATGCAGAGATACTTTCCTGAGTCTAAATAAAGTGAGTGCGTAATTACTTTCATCTTACACATAGATATGAAATATTTAATATAAATTACATGTTATGTGCGCATATTATCTGTGTTCTTGATATCTATGTTGGATGAACAACATATAGATGTTTTATTTGATTTAAACTGTATATGTATTTTGTACATATAGTTATGATGGCTAAATATGGGTATATGGTATAGATGATGAAATAAATGATGAGAGGCCTCGATATTTAAGATGATCCAGTCATCTAGCAGAGTATAGATAACGACCACAAACTATTCTAGACAGTCTAGTGGAACGCTGGTAGGTTCGCAACCTGTAGGTGTTTTTGAACTAAGTGTTCACCAGGTGTACTCTATGCCCCTCATGGTTTCCTTATTTAACATATCTTACTGAGGAATCCCCTAAGTAGTGTTGTCATCCCGATGAAAATCCTTAGACTAGGTCTCTTGAATTAGATGCGTTAAGGACATAAAGTGAGGATAACGGGAATGGGTAATCAGGTTGATTGATTGATGAAATTAATAAACTTAATTATCGTGGGTTGAAAATCCTATGTGCTCACCAGGCCCCCAAGCCTAATGCACTCAGTTTCTTGTATTACAGGTAGTGGTACAAGAGCATAGATATGATGTCACACCCCCAAAACAGAACAGTGGAAATGTTCGGGGGCGGAGGGCGTTATGTACAGTATCACAAAAATTGTATAATAGTAATCAAAGCAAAAACAACCATTGTATTAATAATATAAAGTTTACATTGTGTTCAAAACATTGCCTGATTTACTTTAAAACTATAGCAAAAGATAAGACGTAGTACTACTATGGTCCGTCTTTGCAACACCTGAGAGGGTACTTGTCTACTAGCTTTCCTGAGAATACAAGTAGTTTGAAAAAGTGTCAACATTAAAGTTGGTGAGTTCATAATCATTTTTGTTATAGAAAGTATATCCTTTGTTCTTTGGAAAAGTTTGTGTGTTCATTCAGAAAATCCTATATTTTCTTAGTAAGAATGTGACCATACTAGTTCCTTCTATGATTACTTAGTTTATACTAGTTGTATATAAACTAATATAGAATGGAAAGTTGAATGTGTGGATCTGCCCTAAGCCCACAACCAAATAAGGAGCAGGAAGTAAGGCGGAAATCACACCCCAAAACTGGAACGACGGAAACGTTCGGGGGTGGAGGACGTCATATTTAGTATCACAAGACATGCATCATAGTAATCAAATTAATGAACAACCATTTCATTAGAAAGAAAGTGTTTACAATGTGTATGTTCACAAAACATAGAATACATAAGCAAATAACAAAACAAGACTTGAAGCTATTATGCTCCATCTTCTGAATTCCCAGCGTGAGTACCTGTCTACTAGTCTCCTGAGAAAACAAGTTATTTTGAAAGAGTTGATCAACAATTAAGCTGGTGAGTTAATACGATTTTAGTGATGTAAGTATTTTGTAGAAAGTTGTAGTAAGATGTAGTAAGTTGTGCGTTTTGTTTAGAAAAGTTTGTCTGTTCCTCCAGAAAATCCTATATTTCCTACTTTGATAAAAGATAAGTAAAAATGACTCTACAATCCTTTTTATGAGTACTAAATGGATACAAGTTATATATAACTTAGAGTAAAAAAATAATCAATTACGTGTATCTTCCCTAAGCGCACAACCGAACAAGGACAGGAAATGAGGCGGAAGGCACACATCCCATTGTTTGTTAGATCATCGTTATATATAACCTTGGCGTATTCACTTGGTACTCACGGAGTTAATTGTAATAGTTCCTTTATATCTGATAAAAAGATTCTTTAAGAAAACCCTTATTTCTTATAATAAAAATGGTAACCACAGTGGTTACTTCTATAATCACTTAGTTTATACTCGTTATATATAATCTAATATCGAATAGATAGTTAATTGTGTGAATCTGCCCTAAGCCCACAACCAAACAAGGAACAGGAAGTAAGGTGGAAAGCACACATCCAACTACCTATTGGGTATTAATTATATATAACCTTGATGTATAAACTAAGGTATTATAGAGTTAGTCACCTAAGGTCCTTTAAGTTATACTAGTTTAATAAAATGGATTAAACCCTTTACTGGTAAGTTTCTAGTTTTGTCTACCAAATGTTCTATTTGAAAAGTATGTTTTGTACTAGAAAACCGTGCATTGAATTTGTGTCCTATGACCTGACCCAGACCTGGTACCCCTTGTGATGAATTAATGTATAATAAACATATATATTACTAAGATCAAATGGATAATAGGCTGGGTGAATCTGCTCTAAGCCCACAACCAAACAAGAAACATGAAATGAAGCGGGAAGCACATATCCTATTACCTGTCGGATCCTATTAGTATATATACCTTGATGTATACATTAAGGAATCATAAGGTTAGCATTATGGTCCCGTTCTAGTGAATGTACTAGACTCGACTGTTCTATTTGTTGTTTGTAAAATGAAAGTTTTCCCTAGTTTATAACTATCTTAACTCGAAAATAGTTTGCATTAACTTTCAAGTGGAACTGTCACAATATGAAAGTAATGGGAAAATGTAAGTACCCAGTTGTCTTTTGAATTGACATCCTGACGTACTGATTACCTTAAAACATGTCTGTTTTATTAAGTTCATAATGTGAATGCTAGTACCCATACTATACGCTCTCCATGTCAAGAGATTTTGGGAACCAAACGCGACTTTTAGCAAACCGGTTGCTAGGCCGTGTAATCCACATTAAAGTTATATAATCATGTATACCCAATATAACTATCACCTTTTGTTTAGAACAATGAGTTAGTGATTCATTGGTATAGTTAGATCATGTAATTGTTCTCATGCTATAGCATCTTAGTAAGTTTGTTATGTTATAGTATCTTAGTATGTTCCTTCTGTTATCATGTATAGTGTATAGTATGTCTCTCTGATGTATTGTATTTACCTCCCTGTTTCTCTTTATAGTATGCTCTAGTATCTAGTATGAACTGAACCTCTAAACTATACCCCTTATAGTTTACTAGTATTGTACTTGAACTGTTATTGAAAAGACTCATTTTACTACTAAGTTATGCTTGTACTTTAAAAACGGAGTTTTGTTAAACTATAAAGTAACATAACTTAAAAAGAGTTTTTGAAATGTTTTGATCACTTATAAAATACATAAACAATCTTTTGAAATATGTTTATAACAAACATTTACACAATAATCATTGTGTTCAACTTGTATTCCCCCCTAAAAGCACTTAAAACAGTTAAAAGATTCATTACGGGGTATGAACTCACCTGATGTGGGTGATTCAAACGACTATGCGCGTAAGGATGAGAAGTTCC
The DNA here is from genome assembly GCF_002870075.4 of Lactuca sativa. Classification (NCBI taxonomy): domain Eukaryota; kingdom Viridiplantae; phylum Streptophyta; class Magnoliopsida; order Asterales; family Asteraceae; genus Lactuca; species Lactuca sativa. The sequence goes on along the minus strand of NC_056631.2, from coordinate 62,699,965 downwards.
ACGAATGAAGTCCCGAGACTTAACGAGTCCTAAATGACATATAATGGCATATATTGGCATAAATATAGTGTTTAGAAGCAACCAAATGCAAAGAAACACCTCACAGGACTAGGAAACACTTTGTCCAAGTGTTAGAATCACATGTGATTCATCAAAGGTAAGTGGAATGGCACTATCATGAGTTTACGGCCATGGGTTTACGAACAAGGGAATTTACAGTCGTAAACTCATGGTCAAACATGCATAAGAGGGTGTTTGAAGGCTAGGGAAACTTGAAGGACCATTGCTCTACACACGGATGATAAAGACCATCATAATGGTGGCTTTTGATGAGTTTATGGCCAGGCAAGGAGTTTACGGCCGTAAACTCATGGACATTATGCAATTGAGAGTGGTTTAAGGTCCTATTTTCATCAAGGAAGGGTTCTAGGTCACAAGCTTTGCATCTAGGAGTGTTTATGGCCAAAATGGCACCTTTATAGGGGTTTACGGCCAAGGGAGATTGCCTGGCCGTAAACTCCTTTTTGTTCTTATATTCTTGATGGTTTCAAGGCTCTAACCAGGTGTTTCAACTAGATAACAAGTTAGGGAAAAGAGTACTTACGATATAGAGGCTTGAAATGGTTGATTTTGGTCCAAGAACACTAGTGTGTGTTCTTGGTGTTTCTTGAAGATCTAAGAAAATTTGATTTCCATGGATGAAATCAAAGAGTGTAACTAGGATATGAAGTGCAACAACAAATCAAGGAAAGAACACTTACAACTTTGAAGATAAAGGATGAAAATCGGGAAGATAGTTGAGAGAAAACTTAAGTGTTCTTGAGGTGAAAGTGAACTAATGAATGAAAGTTGAAGGATATGAGACTGTAAGGAGGGAGTATACGGCCCACCTTGAGTTTACGGCCGTAAACTCAAGTGTTGTGAAACGACCCAAAATACGACCCAAAAGTTTTTGTTTTAATATTACTAAAAATCAAATCCTCGAATCTCATATATAAAAAAACCATGGAATAAGTAACTCAAATGTCATAGTACTGTGTCAAAACAAACTATATTAGTCATAACAATATCCGATATAGACTCCCAGGATAAACTGAAGTTGTGGTGTGTGCGATGCCATCATCCCGAGCTCTTCCCTTTACTAGCGGAAGTACCTGAAACCAAAACTGAAACTGTAAGCACGAAGCTTAGTGAGCTCCTCCAAACTACCACATACCATACAATAACACATAAACAACTATTGGGCCTTGCCCACTGCATCAGACCAAAGTCCAGAACTACCCAGGGCCTTGCCCTCTGCATCGGACCGAAGTCCGGAAACTACATCGGACCGAAGTCCGAAACTGACTGGGACCTTGTCCCCTGCACCGGACCGAAGTCCGAAACTAACTGCATCATACCGAAATCTGGAACTGACTGGGACCTTGTCCCCTGCATCAGACCGAATTCCGGAAACTGACTGAGCATACATAGCATAGCAAAACATATCAACTGGCATAAACACATATAATGCATACTGCATCGGACCGAAGTCCGGAACACATAACACAAGGACCTGCTTGAATCACAAAGACATCAAGCACACTGAACTACTGCATCGGACTGAAGTCCGAAACTACCGCTAGCTAGACGGGTCGACATTGTGGTCGTAGACCCGTTCCTATTGGAAGGAAACTCACCTCGAAACGTTGGCTGTTGAGATGCTAACTCTAACGCTAGCTGACTGCTGCTCCGGAACTGTACGGCTACAAATCCTAAAAACACTAGGTCAAGTACTGATAAATTCCCTCAGGGTAAAATGACTATTTTACCCATGGTCAAAGTCAACTTTCAGTTGACTGGACTCGCCGAGTTGGCCGTCAACTCGCCGAGTCCCTATCATCCATTCTAGTCCTCTACCCGCTTCTACTCGTCGAGTTTGGCAACAACTCGACGAGTTCTTCTTCTATGCTAACATCAAGTCTAACTTCATCCGACTCGCCGAGTTGTATGAACTACTCGTCAAGTCCTCCTTCAACATATGAACACGTCCAGACTGAGACTCGCCGATTCGGATGAACTTGTCGAGTCTGAAGAACAATTTGCCGAGTTGAAGAACAACTCGTCGAGTCCCAAGCATGCTATTACTACACGACCGATTCTAATTGATTTCAGTGCTTCCAAAACATAGATCTGAGCTTCTAGGACTGGTTTTACACGTAAAGTTTCCAACTTTACGTGCATGCACAAGAGTATGAAGCTAAAATACCCAAAATCAACAAATACTAAGCACTTAGGGTTTGGAACAAGGCCAAGATTGCATAAAGGTGGCTATAATGAGCTCCTGGGGTTCAATAACGTCTAGATCTAAGGTTTCCATCCAAAGGAAAGTCCATATCTCAAGTTTTGAATCATAAAAGGTTCCAAAGAAGACATAACAAGCATAAAAGGGGTTTTAATGGAGGAATACACAAGGTCATAACTTCATTACCTGAATGAGAAACAGATGGAAGCTAACTCCTGGATCTCCTTTCTCTTTTATGGACCTTCTCTCCTTCCTTCTCTTCCAAAGCTTCCAAGCTAACACAAACACACTCAAACTCAACAATGGGGGCTAAGGTTTACAGGGGAAACGCTCTAAATGTGCTGGAGGCTGGGGTGGGAGGCTATAATGACGTTTAAATAGGGTTCAAAACCTTGAAATTAGGGCTTCATCCAGACAGTCGGACTCGCCGAGTCCCAGTGTATGGACTCGTTGAGTAGCCAACTCCATTTGCATGATCATCCCGTCTCTACTCGACGAGTCGGGCTATGGACTCGTCAAGTACCCCTTAAGAAATGAAAATTACTTTATTTAAATTACATACCGGAAATGGGGCGTTACATGTTGTGGCCGTGAACTCCTTTTGATGAGGATTAAGGCTCGAATGTTGCTCAGTGGCTTTAGCATGTACTTCCTATCACTTATTCCTTAAGTGTACTAGGATAAAACTCGTTAAAATGACCTTTAACAAGGCTAGAACTCATTACCAACGAGTCTGACACTCAGTTGAGTTGACTGAATGAGCTTTCAAAGCAAAACTTTTTGCGGGTTGTCACATACATGCCTTGTTGTTGCAAGCAGATCAGGTGCGGGATTTGTCAGTCTCGTATAGATCTATACACAAATATCTCGCTCTCCCTACCAGAGACTCTGGTTATAATTCATGACTTTAATGGGTACTTAGATAAGTACATGAAGGCGTCTCACAAATTGCTTCAACGAATTTACTAGTAATAAAGCGAAAAAAAAAACTTTTTGTAAATAACATGTAATTTCGTAAAATAATCCCTTTGTTCCATAAACTATACATATTATAGTTTATAAGTTTATTTCCATGTTTTAAACTGGACTTTGTAAAATAGTTCATATGTTCCATAAACTATACCTATTATAGTTTATAAGTTTATTTCCATGTTTTAATAAATTTCACGTTTAAATACATATTAACGGTAAGAAAACATAATAAGTAAATTATATTTTTAAACACAAGATTTCTTGTGTTTTACTTGTATTCCCCCCTCCCTCCCCCATAAAACATTGAAAAAGCTTGGAAAAATATGGGGGTATGAACTCACCTCGTGTGTGATTGCGGTTTAGATAATGTGATAGAAACAGTGACTTCGGGCTAGAGTACGGGAATGATGTCATAATCCTAATGGTTTTAAACACACAATAGTGTGTGAATAATACATCTTAATAACACAAGTATTCCATAAACACTAAATAATATAAAAGGACTTACCAAATTATAACTAGTTTGAAGATCTCCTGGAGCTTAATTTGCACTTAAGATGAAAGGAATGGGTTTGCTTATTTGAGAGAGGACTGTTGAAAATTGTTTATTGGTAGTGTATCAAATGGATCCTAAATCGTGTATTAAATAGGGTGAATGTGATAAGGTTTGCATTGGTAAGTGTATCTTATCTTCCTAGGAAAGTAATCTTCAAGCCAAGTGGCTAAAATATCTAGATATTATAAAGGGCATTCGGATGAATTATATATAGTTAAAGAGGGTTTTTCGGACTAGGCATGTTCTTGTAATGAGGTTTCGTTTCTAAGGTCAAAAGGAAAAGAGTTTTCGGGTCTATAGTCAAAGGGAAAAGAGATTTCGGTCATGGTCTTCTAGAAAGGAGGTGTTTTCGGATCTAACCTCTTCAAAGTATGTGTTTCGGATCTTTTAATGGGCCTCAAAATGTTTTTTTTAGTCCTTAGGCTTTTCTCATGAAGGGATTTCGGATCTATCATTCTAAAAGTAAGGGATAGTGTTCCAACATTCAAAAATCAGAATCCTTAAGTAATATACACTAACTTACTTTTAAACTTATTACTTGGACTTGTGTTGACTCCTTAAAGCTTTTTGACTTCATTTGTCTTTCAAAGGTTCATTATAACTTGGCTTTCAAAGTGTATATACATATAAACTTGTATACGTATGCTCTTTCTTGGTTTTTAATGTTCCATTACATCAAGTGCGTTGTGAATCTACTGATATCTTGGTAAAGTTTTGACTTAGTTTGCTCTAGGATTTTTTAGGTTGTCACATATGATGATCTGATGAGAGATTATGGATTATAGGCCAGTAGAAATAAATAAAATGTTGTAAGGCATGTATTATTTCTGTTTATGCTTATGTACTATATTGACAATGACATCCCAGTGTTTTTAATATAATGAAAACCTATTCCTTCGGGAATGGTTTGATAATTTACTTATCATATTTTTGGGAACAAATTCCACAACATATTTCTTGAAAAGTTATACTCTGTTTTTTAAATAAAGCATAAACAAATCGATCTTTTCTGACCCTGAATTTGAGGATGTTACAGTCGACCCATTGGATTGCTATCATGGTTTATCGCATGTTGGTATGCTGTAGTGATCTGTTAGATCTGTATCCTGGTATATAGGATGATGCTATGTTTAGTGCTCTGTAAGATCTGTCTGTTTGTCTGTTTGCTGGTTATATGCTTACCAGTGTATATGTCGTCGTAATGTGGGTGGGTTGAGACTGTACTGCTTTGTGTTGTTTGTCAACAAACCGGATAATGTTTATATTGATATGTTGTTATGATTTACTGGCCTTATATGTGTTTGGATATGTATATGTTGACATGTTGTGTGTGGTTGGGTTGAGGTGGTCCTACTTTGTGCTGAAGATCAACAGACCTAGGGTGTCCCAGATGGATTGAAGGCCAGTAGGGCATACCAGTTTGGCCGAAGGCCCTGAGAACGTTCCAGATAGGCTGAAGGCCCGGTGTGGCGTACCAGTCATGCTATAGGTTGTGTGTGTGGACTAGGTAGACGGTAGGTCGACGAGGCGTTCCAGTTAGACTGAAGGTTTCGTATGCATGTTGTTGTTTGTTAGTATATGTTATATGTTCGTGTGGTGGTATTTTGGGGGAACTCACTAAGCTTCATGCTTACAGTTTTGGTTTATGGTTTCAGGTACTTCAGTGGACCGTGACAAGGCGAAAGCGTGACCGTATACATCTTTGGTTTTACAATTAAATAGATCTTGGGAGACTTTGATTTTAAATAATGTTTTGAAACAATGATTTTGTAACACTTCTATTAGACAAAAGGGTTATTTTGAAAAATTTTAAATTTATTGAATTTTTGGGACGTTATAAACCCCAAAATATTAGTGAGAAAAGTTAGATTGTTTTACACACCACGTATGATGCCTAATCTGAGATTTAATTTAGAATGATATTTCGGAAACTCATGAAATTTTAAAATTTAGATAATTTCTTTTTATTATTTATTTATTTTATTACTGTTTTAATTGTTATTAAGTTTTAAATGGATACGATCCAAATTAAAATTTAAGTTTGGATATAAAGGAGAAATTTATAGTTTTAGAATGATATGAATGTAATTTTAAAGTTTATAAGTACATTGAAGTAATATTTAAAGTTTTTAAAGATATAAATGGGAGTTTTTTAAAAGAAATGTACGGTAACAACATACACATTCATTTAACTTTTTTACCGAATCAAATGTTTTGGAATTCTTAATTCTTTGTCTTTCTTTAAGGCAAGATTGATGTTGACGCGAAACATACTATATGGTTGTCTTCACCATTTTCTTCATAGTAATGCACGATGACTTTAATAAGTAAAACAAATAAATATTAATTAGGGAAGTAAAAATCGATTTAATTTTTACATCATTATGAATGAAAGTTAGAGTGCTAATCTCTATTCATAGAAGGATTGTATTATTATTATTATTATTATTATTATTATTATTATTATTATACCTTAAAATAGCATTATAAAACGTGAAATTTACATTACATAACATGCATTTAATTCACATTATTTGGATAAAATATACTTTAGTGAGGGATGTTTATTGGATGGACACGGAACTAAAACAAAAAAAAAGATAAATAAAAATAAAAAAAGTTAAAAAGAAAATACAAATTATAATAAAATATAACAAAAAAATAAGCTAATCTATATTTATTCATTCTCAAATAGAATCACGGACCACATATAAGCTTGAGGTTTTCTAATTTGAAAAATATAAATATAAAATGTTAAATGTCTTTGTATCAAGTTTGAAATTAAATTAGCTAGGCTTCAACTATATTTTTATATAATCTATAAATTGAAACACAGACTCATCCTTTAATATTTGATTTATACAAACACGTAAATGTCTTCATCATTTTATTGAAACTATCTTATAGCAAACATATTTAAAAAAAAAATCCATTCAGTTTTAGTTATGGCACAAAAAACAGAAGATCCTTATTTAAACAAAAATTAAAAACCAAAAACTGATCTTTTAAAAACTTAAAAATAAAAAAAATCCAAATCAAAACAAACCAAACCAAATATATAGTTGGTTACGAACTTATGTCTGCTCGGTTTTTTTAAGATCGTAGTTATAAACCGATTTTTGCAGTTGGTTTTGTAAAACTAAAAAAACCCCAAACTCCATAAAACGTGGGTTTTCCTTTCGTTAATGCTGAAAGCGACACGTAACTCGCGTGAGCGTTTGTTGGTGCGCGCGTGTGAAAAAAGCAAAATACATTTTTGATTTTCACACAATAATCTTTTTGGTTTTTGGTTGGTTGTTACTTACTTCTGGTTTGTGGAGAGAAGAGAACCAGCGACCAAATTCTCCTCTCTTTATCTCTCTCTTTCTCTCTCTCACACACACAAACACACACATTTGATCGGAGACGACGAGCGACTGAAATCTGAAACAATCGAAAACCAAAGGTGAATTGTACATATGAAATTACCGGAGAAGCAGTTCCGTTGCTGATGGATGAGATGACGTCGTTTCAGTGGTGGTGGTATGGAGTTCGATAGTGGAATTCCGATGTCACGACCGCCTGTCACCGCCGAAGTATCGTCGTCTTTGTCTCCGCCGTTAAACGAAGGTCCTTTTTTCCTTTCTCTGTTTGTTTTTGTAGATTAACGATGTAGAATTGATGGTTTACGGAGTTTGATTTTGACTTTATTGCTCAAATTGGCGTAATCGGAGTCATCAGTACTCAATGTGATGTTAATTTTGTACATGGATGGTTTTTATGGTTTGTTTAGTTTATGATGGTATTTCAGATGCATTGTGGCAATTGAACTTGAGATCAAGGGAATCAATGGAGTCCGGACCTTATCCTGTTCGTGAAGGAGAACCAGATTGTTCGTACTATATCAGAACAGGCCTTTGTAGGTTTGGGGCAACTTGTCGTTTCAATCATCCTCCTAACAGAAAACTGGTAAAACCGTGCTATAAATTCAAGCTTTGTTGATGATTTAATTACTGATACTTGTTCATGTTACCATTTGTTTCAGGCTATTGCAACTGCAAAAATGAGAGGAGAATATCCAGAAAGACCAGGCCAACCTGAATGCCAGGTACAAGCTTTTCTCCATTGATGAGATTAGTCTATGTGATTGTCATACTAATATAAGCATCTGGTTTTTCTTATTATTATGTTAGCAATTTTTGAGACCATTTTCCTAATGATATAATTGATGAACATCTATTCTAATGAAAATCTTGTTTCACTTCAGTACTACTTAAAGACAGGCACCTGCAAATTTGGAGCAACATGCAAGTTTCATCATCCCCGAGAGAAAGCTGGAATAGCAGGGCAAGTTTCACTGAATGTTTTGGGTTATCCCCTTCGCCCGGTTTGCATTTTCTAAACTTATTTCTATAAATAAATCTTTTCTTTTTTAAGAAGTCATGAGTCATTTTGGTTGTTAATGCTCTAATGCAGAATGAGGCTGAATGTGCTTACTATTTAAGAACTGGACAATGCAAATTTGGAAACACTTGTAAATTCCACCACCCTCAACCATCTAACATGATGGTTGCATTTAGTGGTTCACCTGTTTATCCTGCAGTACAATCTCCAACAAGTCCTGGTCAACAATGGTCGTTGACCAGAGCTTCCTTTGTTCCTAGTCCACGCTGGCAACCCCCTTCAAATTATGCACAGATGATTTTACCACAGGGTGTGGTTTCAGTTCCAGGATGGAATGCCTACAGAGTAAGCTGAGGTTTTACATATGTTGATTTACAATTTCACAAAAATTGAAAATTAATTAATATTTCATTCATATCAATTACATGGTAATGGTTGTGTTTAGGGTTCTATGGGTTCTCTTTCATCTATAGACAGTCAACATCAACATCAACATCAAGCAGCAACTGGAGGCAATCAAGGCTATTATGCACTGGAAAGGGAGAATGTATTCCCTGAGAGACCTGGTCAACCTGATTGCCAATTTTACATCAAGACTGGAGACTGTAAGTTTGGTGCGGTTTGCAGATTCCATCACCCAAGGGAAAGGGTGATTCCGATGCCGGACTGTGTACTCAGTCCAATCGGCCTTCCTTTACGTCGGGTTAGTTGATGATAGATATTAAGAGTATTATTGGTAATGATGGAATGGAATCGGTCATTACATTGAAGTATTGAAACTTTTAAAAACTATTATTGTTATTGGGTATTAATATAATTTTAATATTTCATTCCATTAAAAAAAAAAAAAAAAAACCAGGAGAAGGAATCACATAATCCCCGATTCCATTCCCTCTGTTGATAAAGTTAATGTGAAGGATTGGATTGATTGTAATAGAAAGTTGTTTTTGAATATTGAACAGGGAGAGCCTCTGTGCATTTTCTATTCTCGTTATGGGATATGCAAATTTGGTCCAAGTTGCAAGTTTGACCACCCGATGGGAGTGTTCACATACAATTTATCTCCAAATTCATCTGATCGGCAGCACAACATGTTAGCATCAGCATCTGGTGGAAGCGGGGTACTCAATATTACATCACAAGGGAATATGGAGGGTGTCTCCGTTACACTATCAGAGAGAATACAAATGCCTTCAAATGATAATTCCATTGACCATCAAGAATAAGAACAAGGACAAGGACACCTCCTATTCAAAAAGCTGTCTTTGACTTCATTTATATGTTGTTCATGTACAGAATGCATGTTAAAAATCAACCTATTCTTCTGGAATTCAATTCCATCGATAGGCTTTAATTATCTTCACATCCATATAATGCTCTGTTTTTTGACACATTTGGGTGAGATTAAAAACTTTTTTAAGTTTTTGTCTAATTTACATCTCTCCTCTCACTTATCTAATACATACATAAGGCATATTAACATATGGTAGGTCAAGTCAAGATTTGTTCAACACACTTGTTGTGCAAGTAAGCGAGTTGGATGTTGTGTTGCAATATGATTATAAAAATTATTTCTTATATAATATGATTAAGTTGTTTTGAATAAAGTATTTTAATAGTTATAAATATTACAATATAATTTGAATGAATTTCAAACGGTTTGTCCTGTATTGTAGCTAATTTCTTCACTCTTTTCTGTTTGGACATCATTAAGTTACAACTCAAATCCAACTATTTATAAATTTTTTTAGAAAAACAAATATATCTCATTTCTTTCACTTTCTCTCCAAAAAAAACTTGACAACAAATTGTAACAATGCAAAGCAGCTTTGTTGTTTTAACCATTAACTATTCTTTCACTTTTTTTTTTTAAATATAAATGAAAATTCAAAAACATTTAACAAAATCCATGAAAATCACAACACTTATGAAAATGCTTTACATGGCCTTCAAATACTACACGTCAGCAGGCTTTTCTTCCCTTCATTTTCTAAGACAACCACCAATCTGGTCCTCCAGGCTTCTTCACAAGGATCTGATTATATTCTGGTCTTGATGTCTGCAATCCAATCATTCATTCTTAAAGTTTCAAACAAATGTTTGTGCACTTTCCATGATACAAGATAAGAAGGGCATTTATGTCTTTTGCACAGACACAAGTTTTTCTCCAAACTTTTTGGGTGGGACAAAAAGTTGCAAACTTTGTCCACTTTCCAACGCAAGTCAAACATAGTACAACCTGTTATGTTATGTCATGTTACACAGTAAAATGTAGTACAACCTGTTATGACACATGGGGCAAAAAGGACTCCTAAAGTCCAAATAACTACAACATAAATGTTAATGGAGGTCAATTTCCTCATTCTCGTCCAAGCCTAGTGGTTCTAAAGTGCAACTGTGCAAGTACTTTAATGTGAAAAGCCAACCTCAAATAGTGGAGTTTGGTCTCAACTTTATTAAATGAAATCATAGGCTCATGAGTCATCACATGGATTTCTCACATATTTTGTAGAGCTGAAAATTTATACCTATTTATCTAAACATGGGTTAAGTTAGGCTATATATTATCTTCAACAAGTGAGGTGAAATGCATAAAATTAAAAAAAAAATGGCTAAAAATGAAACGGGTAGAACAGGTTGAAACTTGAAAGTCTAGTGTATACAAAAACATCATTTTGGGTTTTGCTTTAAGCCAAACAAGTTCTCTTCATCATGTTGAAAGCATGCAAGGAGAAGATATTTAGAAAGTGCAATCTTAGAATGTCAAAAAGAATGGATGAATAGTAAACTCTTCAAAGGGCTGGAAGCTCAAATCTTTCAACCTTGTTGCATTTATATACCAAATGGAGAAGCACCCAAGGGACTGTTGGACTAAATTCAGGAAGAACTGTCATCTATGAACTTGAAACAGTTCCATAACATGCAATGATGCACATAAAAAAAAAGCATTTTGGCCTTCATTTGCAAGGTTGAAAACTCTCTTCACATGATCACTAAGAGCAGATAGTCCATTACTCCACTACGATTTTGTTTCATCATTCAAACGGTTCATCTAGTGTTTTAGGTTTAGATTTTGATCATGTTTCTTAATATTCCTTCGTATATTTGCCATATTTTGTTGTAATTTCTGTCCACGGAAGATCAAATGAACTTGATTTTGATTATTCCTAATCCTACTACACCTAAACAAAGTCCAATTTGCAGAGCAAACTGTTCACAATAGACCCAATAAAGAGTTTTAACTTTAGGTTTCATTAATATAACTCGATCAGGTAGGTTTCATTGATATTTCATATTATTTCAATAAAACCCTAAAATAACCATCGAGCGTATAAAATTGAGGTGTGAAAGAAGAAATCAACGCAGAGGACTAACCAAATCTTTGAAGATGATGAAAGCGACGACAAAGAAGAGAACGAATAGGATCTCAAACTCCGCAAATCGAATGAACGTAAACACTGAGTCAACAGCCCGAGTTAGTAACGATTCGTCGTCTCTTCTTCTAGCGGGACCTGATCGCTTCGCCATATTTGTTGTTTTACTTCGGATCTTCTGAGTAATCGATTGTTTACCAAATAGGGCCGATCTTCGGAGAATCAAACTCAATTTTCAAGGAAAAGGAAACACAATAATTCACAAAATATCGGACGACGGGTGGAAAAGCTTGACCATGACAATCAAAGCGAAGACGATAAATAAGAGAGACAAAGACAGGGTGATTCTTAAGCATTCATAGTAAATAAATAAAGTTTTTGTCAAAATTAAATACACGTGGGTTAAAATTTTTGTAGGGTATATATTTAGTTCAAGTTCGAGACTCGACGTATAATTATTAAGATTTGTTGGTTAAATATTATAATAATGTATTAGAATGAATAAAAATAATTTTAATACTTGTCACTTTTCTCATAACATTTTCTAATAATTTTATATTAAATTATATTAACATGTCATTTCTCATCATGTATTATATTATGTATTATGTTACATGACATTTTGTAATAATTTTATATTAAATTATATTAACATGTCATGTGGTTTATTTATATTGAGATTCATATAATACTTGAATGTAATAAATGTAATAATAAATAATATCAAATTAACATGTCATTTATCATAATGTATTATGTTACATAAATCTTACAACTAGTTGGGAAACAAAAACAAATGTAAAAGTTAAAAGTCTATAGAGTCAATGTGCCATTATGTCAAAGATTATAATATAAAACCCCAATTCCATCGTATCTTCCTCATTCAAACATTCGAGAGCGAGGACATATAGAGATTAAATTTTGGATTTAAATGATGAAATAGATAGCAAAAGTGAAGATCTAATAGTGTTTTCTAAACTAAATATATAAAGAGAAGCTCATAGCGTACTTATTTCATTCATTTTATAGTCATTTAATTATGTAGCAAGTTGGATATTCTTAAAATCTGAAAATGATGATGACATAGCGATTAGATCAAGTTTATCGTTAAATTCTAAATTTATAACGCTAATATAAAGATGCAAGTTCATGTCCTCGACTAAAAATGAAGTTATGAATATCTAATGATAGATTTGAGACTTGAGTTTCGTGAACTCATCCACGATCTAGTGGAATTTGATTTCCGAGTATTAAATAAGTTTGGAGCTGTGTTTTAGAATTAATTTATGCGTGATTATAAGACCAAATCATGTGTTGAATTATCTAATTTGGTTAAATTTGATGTTATGGGGCTTTGATGAAGTTTATGAGCTATAACAATGGTGGATCATCCTTGATCTATCCAGATTTGATAATAGTTTTTGTATTATCTTACTAGTTGGAAAAAAACTATGTTCTCTAAATTCAAATCATTTGAGAGATTTTAACTTAGTAGTCATAAAGTTTCTAAGTTTTTTTTAGAAGACGAAGATCATTCTTTAAATGATGAATAGTGGTGTTAATGAAATTAATTATATTTTAATCAAATGTTTAAACAAAAGTTGAAAACTCTATTTTGTAATGACCCAAAAATCAAGGGTAAAAATTTCATTTTTAATATAACCCAAACATACATATCATTTATTCCAAACATTGTTAATTAAAATATTTATCAGAGTTCATCCCAAAATCATTCATTGCGGAAAACATGGGCGTGTGCGCTGCGATCAAGCTGAACCATTCCTTTCCAAAACAATGATACCTGAAACCATAAATAAAACTGTAAGCACGAAGCTTAGTGAGTTCCCCAGAGCATACCCCACATAATCCACATAACCGCATAAACCATATCAATCACATAGGCCACATTAATTATATAAGGGAGCCATGGAAACCCTCCAAGATCTTATACACGTAATCACATAAATCAAATCAACTACACAAGCCATGCATATAAACATATAAGGAAGCCATGGAAACCCTCCAAGGTCTTATACACGTAATCACATGAAATTAAGGATGTGTCCATCTTAATTTCAGCCATAAGGGCCCTATTCTAGAAGGTTCCTTAGACTGCTTAAGGCCTAAGCTGTCCATTGGGGTTTTGACTGAAACCCTAGCAGCACAAATATAAATAGACCCCTAGGGCATCAGATTTCGGCCACTTGAAACCCTAGAAGAGTTCATAGCCGAAATTATGATTCCTACCCTCTCTCCAATATCATCCTCTTGCTTGTGTGGTATTTGTAAGCTATTATAGGAGTGACATTTGTGACTCTAAGCTCCAAGACAAGAAGATTCAAGCCATTGTTGAAGAGGTAATCATCTAGATCTGTTTTCATATAATAATTTCGAAATATGTATGCTAGATCTAGGGTTCATAAGTCTTGGATGAATTGCATGTACAATAGAGAAACCTAGATCCACGCTTTAAGGTTTGCATGAGCACATAGGATGTTCTTTTGGCTCAAACCCATCACTTCCATGCAAGTATCACAAAGAAAACTAACATACCAAATACCACACAATCAACTAGCATACCACATATAACTAATTGCCATGGGAACCCCCGCATGGTCTTCACATAAATACATAATGTATTGATAGTACATTCACAATAATCATCTCAACTAAATAAATGGGCCGACCTTGGTGCCTTAGACCCATTGGTATGGTGAAGAGACTCACTTGGCACTATTGAAGTCACACAGATAAAACTCCCATTGTTGGTTGACAGATTCCTGAACTGTCAACATCAAAATGACACCCAATTAATAATTGGGTTCCAATACATAACCATAAATCTACACTTGGGGTAAATGGACCATTATACCCCTAACCTAGCTTGGTTCAAAACCAAGGCCCAAACTCACACTCTGAAGGCCCAAAAGCCTAATAATCAACCAAGGCCCAACTTATGGCCTAATTTTCCAAATTTGGCCCAAACCTCTACATGGGCTTATCTTAAGGCCCAACCATTTATTCTAGTCCAAATACTTGGCATTCTGATTGCCCAATGGCTAATAATCCTCAAGGCCCAATTATGGCCCACTTATGGCCCAATTTTCCAAATTGGGCCCAAACCCATCTAATGGGTCTTATCCTAAAGCCCAATAATTTCCTTAGTCTATAAATATGTTCCCAATTGGCCCACGAAGGCCCACATCAGCTTAGCCCAATTAATGGTCCAATAAGAACCCAAACCCAATTAGGATTTTTCACATCAAATGACGATTAGGGTTAAGTGTTCCTACTTAACCTATTAAGGACTTAGTCCATTAAGTCCATTACTCCACTAAACCAACTTAGTCGTGTTGGGTTTTGAGCACTATAACACTCCTATGGTGCATATGCAACCCTAAATGCTTTGGATCTATATTTTCTCTATTATACATGCATATTTTCAATTTTTCCAAAGCATTGTCCTAACTAGCATACAAATTGCCAATTAAATAAAACATCTAGTTAGATGACATACCTTTTGAAGGACTTGTAGTTCTTGACCCTTGACAGCTTGAGCACCTCAAGTGTGATGCCTCTAATGGTTCACAAACACCAATATGCAAGAGGATGATTTAAGAGAATAATCTATTTATCTCAAAGAGAAGAGGCAACCAATTTTGGTCTATGGAGGGTTCTATTTATAGTGTTGGACATGCTTGGTTTACACTTGGTAAACCCTAATAACCCATGACTTTTCACATTCTCATGCTCCATGGGTTTAACCTCAATGGACTATCCATGGATTAGTTTATCCCATTATCATGGATCATTAGCCTACACTACAAGAATGATTGATTTACATAATCAATCCCCATATATTTAATTAGTCTCTTTTGATCACAAAATTAATAAATTAATTCTTGATCAATACTAATTAAATAATTATGTATTAATATATTATAATTGTAATATATTAATAAACCATAAATAACCTTATTCTCAAAATTCATCCTATCAAATTGCACTGGTGAAGGCAACCCAAAAGGACCATGCTACAATCGGGTCAAGTACATAGCAGTTATAGTTATGGGATTGGACACCAAATCCAACAGTCTCCCACTTGGATAAGTCTAATAACTATTAGTGCATATGCACTTCAGGATCTGACTTAGCAATCATAAGCTTTCAAAAGCCGTTGTCGAACTCTGATCTAGTCAGTGACTTGTCCTTCAGATAAGTGATCATATAATCCTATGTTCTCAAGATATCAGCTGGAAAAATACATGGAACAAAGTCATACTTATTGTCCAGCAGTTTGTTTCCCGATTCTGATTCGTCTGACATAGAACATAACTGAACACATCAATTTAGTTCTAACCGATCCTGACACATATTTAAAACAGAATCATCGAGGGGCCCAAGATATCGCTTTCAATCCTCTTAGAATAAAAGGGAACATATAAACTTCGACATTATATGCTTGTACTAACTACTTATCAAATCATGCACAACGACACGTTATATTACATCAAGTTACTGATGCGTTTTCGTGCCATCAATACATAACCAACTTGTAGTCAACAACTCATATATCTTGGTTTGAAGACTTATATGATATTATCGTCTCACGATCACTCGATATAAATTCCATGAAGTGATTCAAGTGAGCGCGGGTTGATCCAATACTCAAATCTTATTTCAGAAGTACTCATGAATGGTGTAGCTGATGGGTTTTATACAAACAATCCTATGTGTGCATGCAACCCCAGATTTGGACCTATGTTTTCTCTATTAGATACACAACTTTTTGAACACAAGAAGAACCCTAGAATACACCTAGGTATTTTGAAATCTATGTAGTAGAAGTGATTACATACCTCTTGTTATTATATTGCAATAACAACAAAAATCTTCAATCTCTTAGCTTGAAAGCAAGTACCACAAGTGTAGTACCTCTAATGGCTCACAAACACCACAAAGCAAATGGAGAGGCAAGAGAGAGAGAGACAGAGAGAGGGGAGAGGCAGGAAATCGGCTCTAAGCCTTCTGGGGATCAAGTGGCCGATTTCCTAAGGCCTAAGGGGTCTTTATATAGGGTAGAGATTAGGGTTTCAATCCTTATCCTTATCTAGTTGCTTGCCCACCAAGCAACCCATAAGATAAGCCTTGAATCCTTATCATGGACGAATTCTAAGGCCTTATCACCTTGAATTCGTCCACCCCTTCCTTGGGGCATCCAATGCCCTAATTTGCAACTATCACATAATTACAATTCAACCCCTCTAGTTTAATTAATTACATTTGATCACAAAATTAATTCTTAATTAATTATTGACCAATATTAATTAAACAAATATGATTTATACTCTAATAGATTATTCTTATAATATATTAATAAATCATAATAACCTCTTTCTCTATTATTTCTCCAGTTAAGTTGTTTTGGTGAAGGCAACCCAAAAGGACCATGCACAACCGGGTCAAGTACTTACCAAATATGGTTACGGGCTTAGAAACTAATCCAACAGTCTCCCACTTGGATAAGTCTAGTAACCAAAAATGCAAGTATAACTCGATTAGAAATCGTAGCTCTCAAAGACGTTGTCGAACTCTGATGTTATTAGTAACCTGTCCTTTAGATAAGGGATCGTACAGTCCTCTGTTTTAGATATCATGCGGACAATCTCATGGAATATAGTCATACTTATTGTCCAACAGTTTGTTTCTCGATCTCGGATTCATTTGACATAGAACTTAATTGAACACATTAATTCAATCTTGACCGGGCCCGATACATAAGTCAAATCAAATCATCGAGGGGCCCTGATATCACTTTTACCCTCTTAGGATAAAAGAAACAGATAAACTTTGACTTATATGCATTTACTACTCACTAATCAAATTATACACAACAATGTGTTTTATGACATCAATTTACTGATGCGGTTTCGCATTATCAATGTACGATCAATTAGCAAACAATAAACCATATATTTTGGTTTTAAGACCATATGATATTATCGTCTTGCGATCACTCGTGATAAATTCCATAAAGTGATTCTAGCAAGCGCGAGTTTATTCCAATGCTCAAAACTCATTTATAAGCACTCATGAATGTTGTAACAAACCTTTGTTATGTCTAATACCTTTCATACAATCTACACACCAATTCATGACAGTCTTCATTCATACCTACTTCCAACATATGAATGACTGTGGATCGTTTGAATAATTCGATTATTCTTAATTAACTCAATTATTCAGGAAGTCAAAACATGCAAATCAAAATAATTGTTAAACAATCAACAAAAGACAGTGACTGTACTAATAAATAATACTCCTTTATTTAATCATCAAATGTCAATTACATTTATCTATTACACGTTTCTAAACTATCTAATCCAAACTAACATCGTCCTTCAGCCCAATGCTCCTGGCGTGCTGCAAGTGCTTAACCCTACTCAGTCCCTTCGTAAGCGGATCTGCTGGGTTATCCTCCGACGATATCCGCTTAACTAAGATGAGTCCTTCTTTTACCCAATGTCTAATAAAGTGATATTTTTTGTCGATATGTCGAGATCTACCATGATCCCTCGGTTCCTTGGTCAATGCAACCGCTCCTTCATCATCACATAAAATTTCCATAGTCTCCTTTATGGCAGGTACAACTCCAAGGTCTCCAATGAAGTTCTTCAACCATATCACCTCCTTTGACGCTTCGCTCGCTGCAATGTACTCTGATTCGCACGTTGAATTAGCTATGGTTTCTTGCTTGGAACTTTTCCAAGTCACTGCTCCTCCATTAAGGGTAAAGACCCAGCCTGACTATGAACGGTAGTTGTCCCTGTCGGTCTGGAAGCTGGCGTCACTATACCCTCGCACATTTAAGTCATCACTCCCTCCCAAGACTAGAAACCATTCCTTGGTCCTCCGAAGGCACTTAAGGATATTCTTGACTGCGGTCCAATGTGCTCTGCCAGGGTTCCCTTGATATCTACTGACCATGCTCAAAGCAAAGGCCACATCAGGGCGAGTACAAGTCATAACATACATGATTGAGCCAATTGCGGAAGTGTAAGGTACTTCGCTTATCTCTGCTATCTCGGCTTCGGTACTCGGACTTCGAGTCTTACTCAACTCGGCATTACTTTGTATCAGTAATTCTCCCTTCTTTGAGTTTTCCATACTAAAACGTTTTAGCACCTTGTTCAAGTAAGTATTTTGACTAAGTCCTATTAGTCTCTTACTTCGCTCTCTCACTATCCTTATTCCCAAAATATAGGAAGCCTCTCCGAGGTCCTTCATAGCGAAGCACTTCCCGAGCCAGGACTTAACCTCTTGCAAAGTCGTGATGTCGTTTCCTATGAGTAGTATGTCATCGACATACAAAACAAGGAAGCTAATTATACTCCCACTGGCTTTGACATACACACATGATTCATCTTCGCTTTGTACAAATCCAAACTCTTTGACTTTCTTATCGAAGCAAAGATTCCATCTGTGAGATGCTTGCTTAAGTCCATAAATGGACTTCTCAAGCTTGCACACTCTATTGGGATGCTTCGTATCGACAAAACCCTCTGGCTGAACCATGTAAACATCCTCAACCAACTTCCCATTAAGGAAAGAGGTTTTGACATCCATTTTCCATATTTCATAATCATGAAATGCAACAATGGCTAGCATCACCCTAATAGACTTTATTTTAGCAACTGGTGAGAAGGTCTCATCATAGTTAACTCCGGGAGTTTGAGTAAAGCCCTTCGCAACCAATCGCGCCTTATACGTGTGCACATTCCCATCCATGTCGGTCTTTTTCTTGAAGATCCACTTGCACCCAACCGTCTTACGTACGGGCACATGGTCAACCAAATTCCAAACTTGGTTGTCATACATGGATTGAATCTTACTGTCCATCACCTGTTTCCATTTTGTAGACTCTGGGCCTGCCATGGCTTCCTTATAGCTGTTAGGTTCATCTAATTTACTAGTGTACTATCACTAACATACATGTCCCCTTTGGTAGTAATATGAAAACCATACAACTGGGTTAAACTCTGTAACATCCCGGAATAGCAAAGAGTATAGTTGAAGGGCTAAAAGAGTAAAATTAGAAGGGGAACTCGGCGAGTCCATGGGTGGACTCGGCGAGTAGAGTCGCGACTTGGTCGCGTATTAAGTGGCCGACTCGACGAGTCAGTAAGGTGGACTCGACGAGTAGGCGCTGAGTGGAGAAAACCCTGATTCTTGGGGTTGAGCCCTATATAAAGAACATAACATCCATTCCCCCAGCCTCTTTACTCATCCTCAAGTCCAGAAACCCTAACCTTCGTATGTGAGTGGATCAAGTTGCATTTGGGAGCTTGGAGAAGCAATTGTTGAGGAAATCTTGAAGGGTAGGAGGCTTGGAGCAAGGGGCTTTGCTTGGATTCGAGTTCCATTGCAGTTGGGGCGTTCTTTTGAGGTAATATCTCGTCCTTGGGCTGTTATTCTTATGGATTCATCATTATGGGGTTTGTGGGGAGCTTATCTTTTGGTGTTTTGGAGTTTAGAGGTTAGATCTGAGGTTGCTACCTCAGGTCTGGAATGGAGAAGGGTTGGAATGCCTAAAAGTCCCTGTGTTTGAGTGTGTAGTGAAGCTATCATGTCCCAAACCCTAGCCCTAAAGTGTTAAAGGCCTAGATCTCTTTGGATTCACGTAAAGTTTGCCACTTTACGTGATGGATGGGTTGTAGGAGGCTAGATCTATGTTTTGGATCAATTGCATGGCCTGGAATGCTTCTGTATGGATTCAGACCGGTGGTACTCGGCGAGTCACATGGGTGAACTCAACGAGTTGCTTGAAGATGAGCTGGAACTCGATGAGTTGGAAGAACAACTCGGCAAGTTGGATGAAGATGGCCTGGAACTCGGCGAGTTGTATGAACAACTCGGCGAGTAGGTTGAAGATAGCCTTAGACTCGGCGAGTCTGTTCTTGGACGCGGCGAGTCTTGTCGAAGAGTCCCAATATTTTCTGGTTGAGTCGAGAATCGGCGAGTCAAGGGATGAATCGGTGAGTTGTGGGCGAGTGGACTCAGAGTTGTTGGACTCGACGAGTCTCGGGGTGACTCGACGAGTTAGGTCGCGGATTGAGGGAAGTTCTGAGTATGGGGACTCAGCGAGTCATCGGGTTGACTCGGCGAGTAGAGTCAGTCAGGGGTTGACTTTGACCTTGTCTTTGACCAAAGGTTGACCAGTGGTTTCCAGGGGTATTTTGGTAATTAAGGGTATTTATTGAGTTGAGTGTTTTGGTGTTCAGTGGAGGAGTTCGTGTCGGAGTTTTGAGCAGCGGGATCTTATCCTTTCAGCCGGCAGTTTCGAGGTGAGTTATCCTCACTATATCAACAGGGTCTAAGGCACCAAGGCCGGCCCTTATCGGATTGAGATCCGGGTAGTTGTTGTTATGTTATTGCTTTGATATGTTTGCATCCTGGGAGCTAGGATGGTATATGTTAGAGACCTGATTGAGATCGGTATCTTGAGAGATAGGGAGATGCTATGCTAGTGACCTGATAGGTCGGTATCCTGGTTAGGATGATGATATGTTATGTGATCTGTTTGATCTGCTTGTTGACTGTGAATTGCTATATGATTGTATGTATATGTGCACATGGTTGTTTGGACTGGAGTTGGGTTGAGGCGGGTCCTGCTTTGTGCTGTAGGCTAAGATACCCAGGGCGGACCGGTTGTTTTGAAGGCCCAACGAGCGGTCCGGATAGGCTGTAGGCCCCAAGAGGGCGGACCAGACGTGCCGAGGCTCGAAGAGTGGACCAGGCCGACTGAAGGCCCGGTGCGGGCGGACCAGTCATACTGTAGACTCAGAGAGTGGACCAGGTGGATTGAAGGCCCGGTGCGGGCGGACCAATCACACTGTAGACTCGAGGTTTATGGCTAGACTCAAAGGGTGGACCAGGTGGACTGTAGGTCGGTGCGGCGGACCAGTCACACAGTAGACCCGAAGTGCATGGCTGTTCTGTGATCAGATATGTTGTGGCATGTTATGCGTGTATGGTATAAGTGGTTGGTATTTTGGGGATATCTCACTAGCTTTCAGGCTTACAGTTGTGGTTTTATGTTTTTCAGGTTCTTCAGGAGACCGTGGCAAGGCGAAGGCGTGATCGTACCGCTCCTCATGATTTTGTAGTAATGTGATTTTGGGAATACGTTAAATGTTTTTTATTGAAAACCTTTTTGTAAAGATTTAATGGAATCGAGTTGTTTTTGAAAAATTTAAAATTGGTTGTATTTTTCGGTCGTTACAAGTTGGTATCAGAGCCTTGGTTTGAGTGAATTGGAGAAACACTCGTGTGACTCCAGTCTCAAATCGAGGAGAGTTTTCAAAAGAGAGTTTAAAATGGTTTTCAAATGAGTAAAGGAGGACGCGGAGGTACGATCAGCCGGAGCCAGTAAGTAACCCCAAAATACCATGCATGTTATTTGTTTTGAGCTTTGATAGAACAACATGCTAGTGTTAGGCTAGGGATCTTCAGGATTTCATGATAATGTTTCCTGATTTGTGATGCTTGTAGCCTAGGGTTTCCTTGTGGGAGATTTTCAGAGTTCCTCTAGTGGTGAGGGTTAAGAGTTATTATGCATGTTTTCACTAGGGTGTTGTGGTAGTACTTCATACAAATATGGGTAGGTGTGGAAGGTAGTATGGGCCCGTACTACTGAAAGCACAGGACCCATACGCGTATCAGGGAAACCATGACCTCTAGGGTTGGGTTGAGAGAGTTGGATCCCAGGATAATGGGAAGAGTCTGAGATTTTGTGTGGTGTTTTTCAGTATGGAGATTCCGAGGCATGATGAGAGTGGATCCGGATCAGGATCGGGAGCAGGAGAGGGAGTTCCGGACGGGTCGGTACCGCCCGAGGTTATCGGTCAAATGAGCACGTGTGAGTTGGATGCGAGGATTCGTGAGATCCTGCGTGATGAGATTGCTGAGTTGTTCCGGGCTGAGTTGCCGGAGCTGTTTGGGTCGATCAAGACCGCCATGGTTGAGTATTTTGATGAGCGCTATGCAGCTCTAACAGAGACGGCTGCCGCGGCGGCTACAGCAGCTGTAGCAGCGGCAGGGGGAGGAGCTGGTCAGGGCTTTCAGTATCGGGACTTCGATAATACGAAGCCTCCCACCTTTGATGGGGTTCAGGACCCGATTGTTGCTATGAGATGGTTATCGGATGTGGAGGGGTGTTTCTTCACGTGTTCATGCCCTGCTGATCAGAGGGTGAGGTGTGCTCTGAACCTGTTGAGGCTCGGGGCGAAGGATTAGTGGAGATTGACCATGGGGTCATATTCGGATGCGCAGAGGGCTGCGGTTTCATGGGATCAGTTTAGGGAGATGTTCAGCACTCGCTATGTTCCGCGAGTTGAGAAGGAGAGATTGGCTCAGGAGTTCCTTGAGCTGAAGCAGGATTCAGAGTCGGTGACTGAGATCACCAGGATGTTCACTGAGAGGGCGATGTTCTGCCCTGAGTTCGCTTTGGAGCAGGCTCAGATGTCTCGATATCTGAGCATGCTTAAGAGGGACATCAGACAGTTTGTGTCTGCGCAGAGGTGCGAGACCTTGTTGGAGTTGCAGGAGGCCGCTAGGCGGCGTGAGTTAGAGATTGAGTTGCAGTTGCGTGAGCTGAGACAGGCTCCGGTGCAGTCGCAGCCAACGCCAAAACGGTCCAAGACCGTTGATGTTAGAGTGGGGGATCTGAGCAGCCACACTTGTGGGAAGTGTGGGAGGGGTCACACCGGATTTTGTAGGTCCGGTGGTGTATGCCGCAAGTGCGGAAAGGAGGGGCACTATGCGAGGGATTGTCGACAGTCAGCGCCGATTCGGGATTTGAGGATTTGTTATCATTGTCATCAGGTGGGACATTTGAGGGTCAACTGTCCACAAGTTGCTGCGGGACCGGTGCAGGCTCCAGCACCGGCCACTTTGAGGATTACAGGTGGAGGTCAGGGTGGAGCAGAGCCCCCAAGGGCTCAGGGTCGTGCTTATCAGCTTGCGGCAGAGGAGGTTAGAGCAGTGCCGGATGCAGCTGCGGGTATGTTTCTTTCTTGATATCTTGTTATCTTGTGATTATTGTGGAGTATTGTTTATGTGCTAGTATCTTTGAGCGGTTCTTGGTGTGATATTTGTTGTTTATGAGAGTTATGGTATGATTATGGGTTAGTGTTGGGAATTTCGTCAGTTATCATTCATGGGGTTGTTGGTGGGAATCTGGCGTTGGTCTAAATGTCGGGCAACATCTGCTTTCTGAGGAGTGGTTAGATGCAGGTTGAATTTCTTTCGAGCGGGTTATCAGTGTTGATGTGGGATCTTGTTAAGGTTGTTTATGCTTGTGGGAATCTGTCCGCATGTAAGTGTTGGTTTTGTGCAGAGTTGTTCTGGGTGGTCGGTGTTGGCGACCGGTGATTGTTAATCAATGCTACAAGTGGGGGAGAATTGGAAAATTCTCCGGGAGATCGATGAGTATTTGAGGGTGCTTAGCTGTTGGGATTCAGCAGTGGTTCTGTCAGTCAAGAGTATAGGCTGGTATGAGTAAGTGGCAGGCATGCAGGGTGGGGTACAGACCTAGGGCATTCGATTGTGGAGGGCCTGGGAGCAGGCCGGGATCGAGCATGTGCGATTGAGACAGAGTTCGGAACCCTTAAAGGGTTAGAACAGTATGCATGGGAGGATTTCCAGGAGAGACAGCTCAGAATGATGAATGCTAGTGGAGCGGTCCGGATAGAATGAAGGCCGGTAGGCGTACCAGTCAGGCCAAAGGCTCGGATAACGGTCCAGCCAAACTGAAGGCACTGAGAGCGGTCCAGATTGGCTGAAGGTTTTGAGAGTGGTCCAGATTGGCTGAAGGCCTGGTGAGGCGGTCCAGTCATGCTGAAGACTCTGCAGGTATTGCTAGTCCGGTTGAGGAGATGGATTGAGTATGTTGCGATGTGTTAGCATCAGGAGGTCTGGCCCCGGGTATTGATCTTGATTAATGGAGATGGTGCATGGACTCGAGAGTCCTTGCGAGCAGATTCAGAGCATGTGTGTTGCATGGATAGCGGTTATGCTATAAAGGGGTGGTGCAGCGTTGGGTGAGCACCGTGGCACTTGTTGTGGTGACAAGGCAGCCAAGTGGATTTCCTTGGTAAGGAATGAGAGAGGAGTGTAACTCCGAGAGGGAGTGCAAGTTCACAAAAGTGAAAACGGCAGACCAGAGTTATGATTAGAGTAATTCGAGTATGGTTATTGAGCAACGTGTTTGCGGCAGTGGAATAGAAGCACATCCGGTTTGGGATGTCTGCTGAGGTCGCAGAGGGAATTCCGCAGGTGTAGAGCCAAGAGGCTCGGAAGGGATGCAGGGAGAGAGTCTTGGGCTCTCAGTGTGATTCTGATCAGGAAATTGGGTATGTAGTAGTGGTTCATCCTGAGGGATGTTTGGAGATATCATTAGTGTATCGGAAGAATGTGTCTTTCTGTCAGCAGAATGATTAGAGTTGGACTCAGATCGAGAATCCGGTGGTGCATGGTTATCTTCTAACTCATATGGGTCGAGTGATGGTTGTGATTTGGAGCAGTGATGCATCTTGGGTAATTCTCGATTGTTGAGTGTGATTATGATAGGGTACAGCCGGTGCCCAGTTTGAGATGGTGATCAGGACACCGCAAGGAAAGAGGAAATGAGTTCGAGTTTCAATGGTTATGCCTTGAGGAACCTGGTCCGATTAGGGCCAGGTGGCGCGTCGTGGGAGTATTTTGGAGTTGAGTTGCCGTAAGCTTCGAGGACGAAGCCTAATTTAAGTGGGGAGAATTGTAACATCCCGGAATAGCAAAGAGTATAGTTGAAGGGCTAAAAGAGAAAAATTGGAAGGGGAACTCGGCGAGTCCATGGGTGGACTCGGCGAGTAGAGTCGCGACTTGGTCGCGTATTAAGTGGCCGACTCGGCGAGTCAGTAAGGTGGACTCGACGAGTAGGCGCTGAGTGGAGAAAACCCTAATTCTCGGGGTTGAGCCCTATATAAAGAACATAACATCCATTCCCCCAGCCTCTTTACTCATCCTCAAGTCCAGAAACCCTAACCTTCGTATGTGAGTGGATCAAGTTGCATTTGGGAGCTTGGAGAAGCAATTACTAAGGAAATATTGAAGGGTAAGAGGCTTGGAGCAAGGGGCTTTGCTTGGATTCGAGTTCCATTGCAGTTGGGGCATTCTTTTGAGGTAATATCTCGTCCTTGGGTTGTTATTCTTATGGATTCATCATTATGGGGTTTGTGGGGAGCTTATCTTTTGGTGTTTTGGAGTTTAGAGGTTAGATCTGAGGTTGCTACCTCAGGTCTGGAATGGAGAAGGGTTGGAATGCCTGAAAGTCCCTGTGTTTGAGTGTGTAGTGAAGCTATCATGTCCCAAACCCTATCCCTAAAGTGTTAAAGGCCTAGATCTCTTTGGATTCATGTAAAGTTTGCCACTTTACGTGATGGATGGGTTGTAAGAGGCTAGATCTATGTTTTGGATCAATTGCATGGCCTGCAATGCTTCTGTATGGATTCAGACTGGTGGTACTCGGCGAGTCACATGGGTGGACTCGACGAGTTGCTTGAAGATGAGCTGGAACTCGATGAGTTGGAAGAACAACTCGGCGAGTTGGATGAAGATGGCCTGGAACTCGGCGAGTTGTATGAACAACTCGGCGAGTAGGTTGAAGATAGCCTTAGACTCGGCGAGTCTGTTCTTGGACTCGGCGAGTCTTGTCGAAGAGTCCCAATATTTTCTGGTTGAGTCGAGAATCGGCGAGTCAAGGGATGAATCGGTGAGTTGTGGGCGAGTGGACTCAGAGTTGTTGGACTCGACGAGTCTCGGGGTGTCTCGGCGAGTTAGGTCGCGGATTGAGGGAAGTTCTGAGTATGGGGACTCGGCGAGTCATCGAGTTGACTCGGCGAGTAGAGTCAGTCAGGGGTTGACTTTGACCTTGTCTTTGACCAAAGGTTGACCAGTGGTTTCCAGGGGTATTTTGGTAATTAAGGGTATTTATTGAGTTGAGTGTTTTGGTGTTCAGTGGAGGAGTTCGTGTCGGAGTTTGGAGCAGTGGGATCTTATCCTTTCAGCCGGCAGTTTCGAGGTGAGTTATCCTCACTATATCAACAGGGTCTAAGGGACCAAGGCCGGCCCTTATCGGATTGAGATCCGGGTAGTTGTTGTTATGTTATTGCTTTGATATGTTTGCATCCTGGGAGCTAGGATGGTATATGTTAGAGACCTGATTGAGATCGGTATCTTGAGAGATAGGGAGATGCTATGCTAGTGACCTGATAGGTCGGTATCCTGGTTAGGATGATGATATGTTATGTGATCTGTTTGATCTGCTTGTTGACTGTGAATTGATATATGATTGTATGTATATGTGCACATGGTTGTTTGGACTGGAGTTGGGTTGAGGCGGGTCCTGCTTTGTGCTGTAGGCCAAGATACCCAGGGCGGACCAGTTGTTTTGAAGGCCCAGCGAGCGGTCCGGATAGGCTGTAGGCCCCAAGAGGGCGGACCAGACGTGCCGAGGCTCGAAGAGTGGACCAGGCCGACTGAAGGCCCGGTGCGGGCGGACCAGTCATACTGTAGACTCAGAGAGTGGACCAGGTGGATTGAAGGCTCGGTGCGGGCGGACCAATCACACTGTAGACTCGAGGTTTATGGCTAGACTCAAAGGGTGGACCAGGTGGACTGTAGGTCGGTGCGGCGGACCAGTCACACAGTAGACCCGAAGTGCATGGCTGTTCTGTGATCAGATATGTTGTGGCATGTTATGTGTGTATGGTATAAGTGGTTGGTATTTTGGGGATATCTTACTAAGCTTTCGGGCTTACAGTTGTGGTTTTATGTTTTTCAGGTTCTTCAGGAGACCGTGGCAAGGCGAAGGCGTGATCGTACCGCTCCTCATGATTTTGTAGTAATGTGATTCTGGGAATACGTTAAATGTTTTGTATTGAAAACCTTTTTGTAAAGATTTAATGGAATCGAGTTGTTTTTGAAAAATTTAAAATTGGTTGTATTTTTCGGTCTTTACAAACTTTAACTCTTTCGGAACGTCTAAGAGGTAAGGACTCATCAATTGGTTCAACCGGAGTTTCCTCCTCGGGTTGAGCGCCAGCGTTAGAGGTTCGTTCATCACTCGACTCTTGAATCTCTTCAAGATAGATTTTCCTCCCACTGTCTCCTTGGCTTATGAGTTCTCGCTCTCGGAAAACCCCTCTCCTCGCAACGAAGACAACGTTGTCACTCGGTCTATAGAAGAGACATCCAAAGGATTTTCGCGAGTAGCCGATGAAAATACATCGCTCACTATGAGGTTCGAGCTTGTCGTTAGTCTCTCATCTTACGAAAGCCTCGCAGCCCCAAACCTTGATATGTGCCAACGAGGGAGCTTTCCCTGTCCACATCTTGTGAGGTGTTTTGGCAACCTTCTTTTTAGGGACTAAGTTAAGGATATGGGCGGCAGTCTCTAAGGCATACCCCCAGAATGAGATAGGTAGTGAAGCACGACTCATCATGGAACGAACCATGTCCAACAGGGTTCGATTACGCCTCTCAGCCACACCAATTAACTGTGGTGTCCTAGGCGGCGTCAATTGCGAAACTATTCCGCATTCCTTGAGATATTCGTGGAATTCAAGACTTAGGTACTCTCCTCCTCAATCGGATCGAAGCATCTTGATTTTCCTGCCCAATTGATTCTCCACTTCTTTGTTTAAACTCTTTGAACTTTTCAAAGGTTTCTGACTTGTGCTTGATTAAGTAAATATACCCATATCTACTATAATCATCGGTGAAAGTCACATAGAAGCGGTTCGCGTCCCTTGTGGTGGATCTAAAGGGCCCACACACATCGGTGTGTATGAGATCAAATAAACCCTCACCCCTCTCACAAGTGCTAGTGAAGGGTGACTTGGTCATCTTTCCAAGTAAACAAGACTCGCACACGTCATCGTCCCTAAGGTTGAATGACTCCAACACTCCATCCTTTTGGAGTTGGGCTATGTGTTTCTTGTTGACATGTCCAAGACAACAATGCCACAAGCATGCTTTATCCATACTATTGGAAGAATCCACACACAATACATCATTTCCTAGGTTATCTACAACCATAACAGTTTCATAAATTTCATTACAAGGCAATGCTTCAAAATATAAAACACCATTTAGATAAGCATAAATCGAACCATTCTCATTATTAAATGAATATCTAAATGCTTGTCTAAACAAACCATGAAATGAAATGATGTTCTTGCCATATCTGGCGAATAGCAACAATTATTTAAATCTAAACCTAATCCATTACTAAGCGCTAGAGAATACACTCCAATCTTGGTGACATGCGACGATCTTTTGTTCCCCATGATTAGATTTATTCTTCCACGCTCCACATCCTTATCTCTTCTTAGTGCCTGCAAATCAGAACATATGTGAAAACCACATCCTGTATCAAGAACCCAAGAAATAGCACGTGATGAATCATTAGATTTAATTGTGTAAATACCTACAAAGGACGGATTGATCTTCCCATCCTTGATGGCTTGCAGATATTTCGGGAAGCTTCTCTTCCAATGCCCTATTTTGTGGAAGTGGTGGCACTCTGCCTCCTTTGGGTTTGAGTTGGGCTTGGCAGAACCAACTTTGGTTCAACTAGAGGAGGTACCATCTTGGCGCTTTCCCTTGTGGTGACTCTTTGAAGGAGCCTTCCTCTTCTTGCCCTTCCCTTGCCCAATGGCCAAAACAGGAGCAGCGGGTGGAGTGGGAGTGAATGCAACAGACTTGTCCTTGAGGTTGCTCTCAGCAGTCCTAAGAGCCCTTGGAGTTTGCTTAAGGTTACCTCTTCTTTATTCATGTGGTAGGTCATCCTAAATTGGTTGTAGCACGAGGGCAAGGAGTGAAGAATGATGTCGATTGCCAAATCTTCCCCAAAGTTAACATTTAACTTGCGAAGACGATCAACATACCTCTGCATCTTTTGCAATTGCGAGGTTAGGGATTCTCCACTTCCCATCTTAGCGGTGATCATGTTGGTGATGATCTCATAGCGCTCTTGCCTTGTGCTTTGGTGGTACCTCTCCAGCAAATCTTGTTGCATTTCGTACGGATACATGTCCTCATAGGACTTTTGGAGTTCAAGGTTCATTGTGGCTAGCATGATGCAATGAACTTTCATTGCATCACGCTCATGGGTCTCAAAGACGGCCATTTCTTAGGGAGTAGCGATTTCCGGATTGATCTTTTCAAGCTTCTCGTCGAGGACATATTCTTTGTCCTCGTAGCGAGCAATCATGCGAATGTATCTTATCTATTCGTTGAAATTCAATCCGTCAAATGTCACCTTTTGACATAGGCTCATTAGCGAGAATGAACCAGCAGCAACGTTGTTGGAATTTGTGTTAGACATCTGCAAATAGAAAGGAACAAAGTTTGATTAGAATTGAATCCCCAATTAAACACCCAAAATGAGAAATTAGGGCTAGGATCCAACAACATTATTTACATATTAGAAAAGGGATGCCGTAATCCAACATGCAAATAATTTGGAGGTAAGTGAATGATGATTCACTAATTCTTCACCATGAAAAACATAAAAGGTTTAGGTTTTAAATGTATTGAGAATTCCTAGATTCCTTTTGAGATTCATTGAACTTTTCAATGACATGTTTAAATCTCGATATGCCCCTTTTGTTTGTGACTGGGATGCCGAGGATCACTAAACGGGTGTGAATAACCATGCAAATGTACATGGTGCCCTCATTGTTACAGTATCCTATTCGATGTGCCGGTTAACCACACACGCTCCATCGAACTATGACAAACAATGAGTCACCCTTTGTTTGCTTAGAACCAGTTAGTGTGCCTGTAACAACTCAAATTTTCAAACAAATTTTTCATTTTAAAAACATAATTATTTCCATTAAAAACAAGACATAAACAGTTTAATTATTCGGTCAATACAATTATTCAAACTCCCAAGATCATGAAACATTCTTCAGTGTGTATCGATCATGCCGGCGCCTTCCCACGGTCCTCGCTAGTACCTGAAATACATGCACACCAACTGTAAGCATAAATGCTTAGTGAGTTCCCCAATATACAACTTACGCACATACGCCTTCCGGCCCGGACCATTCGGTCCACATAACATTGCCTTCCGGCCCGACCTTCCGGTCCATGTGTCTCAGGGGACTTCCGTCCCTGCTGGGTAAACCTTCCGGCCTTACCCACGCCGACCTTCCGGTCCATCACACATCATATCGCCTTCCGGCCCATAACATATTCGCCTTCCGGCCCATAACATACATAGCACATATAACATATAACATACCACATATAGCATACATATCACATATCATATCCGACCTTCCGGTCACACAGTCAAACCCTTCCGGGTACAGTATAGTGAGAAGACTCACCTCGTAAATGCTGAAAGCTAGCAACTCCTGAAATCACTCGCGCACAAACCAACGAGCTACAACCCTCCTATAACATTACATAACTCATTAACACTCATATCATCTAAGTGTGACTATTCCTAAGAAGTCAGACTTAGGTCAACTCTGGTCAACGGTCAACGGTCAACTCGACTGGACTCGGCGAGTACCATGGCGACTCGGCGAGTCTAGTCGTCCTCACAAATTCCTGAATATTCCCTTTCTACTCGTCGAGTATTCCTCTTGACTCGACGAGGTCCTCGTGGAAGAATCGCGGGGCCACCCCGACTCCACTCGCCGAGTCTGATGAACAACTCGGCGAGTCCCAGTAAATCTTCAAGCTACTCGCCGAGTCTGAAGAACAACTCGGCGAGTCCATGCCATGCAGACGAGTAACTGCTTCCTGAGATAGGTCTCGTCCCGAAGTACACATGCATGGGACCTTCTGGACCTCTAAAGGTCCTAATACAAGACTATAATCGTGGGGTAACAAGGCATTACTTCATCAAATCACTAAATGGGTTCTATAAACCCTAATTTCATAAATACATCAATATAGCAGAGCATACACGAATTCTTACCTGGATGATGTGTTCTCTGTATTCCCAATCCTCAGAATGCGACCCCTTGCTGCTCTTTTAGCCAATCCTCCCTCTTCCTTGCACACCCACTCTTCTATAACCAACAATGGCCTAAGATCCTTGCTCCTGCTGCACTTAATCGATTTAGGGTTCTTCTCAGAAGGCTAAAACGAACAATGACGGCCAATGAACCCCTTTTATACGTCCCAAACCTGAACGGTTAGGGTTTCCGCTAAACAGCGTCGACTCGCCGAGTCCATATCTGGACTCGTCGAGTCCAGTCGCGGACCTGCGACCAAGTCTGCGATCCTACTCGGCGAGTCTAGGCTCCAACTCGCCGAGTCCCCTCTTAAATCACCCCAAAAACATAATTTTAATAATACCTGAGATTCCGGGCTGTTACAACTCTCCCCCACTTGGATTAGACTTCGCCCTCGAAGTCTCACTCTGCAAATAGTTCCGGATGCTGCTCCCGCATTTCGCGCTCCGGTTCCCAAGTCATTTCTGATCCCTTACGGTGTTGCCATTGAACCAACACCAGAGGTACCTCCTTGTTCCTCAGAACCTTGATCTTCCGATCCCTGATAGCCACTGGTCTCTCCGCGTAATTCAGGCTCGCATCCACCTGAATATCCTCCAAGGGAACCACTGCCGACTCATTGGCTATGCACTTCCTCAACTGCGACACATGAAAAGTGTCATGGATCTGACCCAACTCCGCTGGCAACTCCAACCGATAGGCTACCCGACCTATCCTTGCAATCACACGAAATGGCCCAATATACCGGGGCCCCAACTTGCCTCTCTTCCTGAACCGAATCACTCCTTTCCAAGGAGAGACCTTCAGGAGCACGAAGTCGCCGACTTGAAATTCAAGCTCGGATCGGCGCCTGTCTGCATAACTCTTCTGTCGGCTCTGGGCAGTCAATAGTCTTTGTCTCACTTGTTGAATCTGCTCTGTCGTCTGGAGTATGATCTCCGTGCTGCCCATCACTCTCTGTCCCACCTCTCCCCAGCAAATGGGAGTCCGACACCTCCTACCATACAACAGCTCGAAAGGCGGCATACCAATGCTCGAATGATGGCTGTTGTTGTAGGAAAACTCTGCCAATGGTAAATACGCATCCCAACTACCCCCGAAGTCTAACACACACGCTCGGAGCATGTCCTCCAGTGTCTGAATTGTCCGCTCGCTCTGACCGTCTGTCTGGGGATGGTATGCGGTACTAAAATGCAATTTAGTACCCAGCTCCTCATGGAATTTCTTCCAGAATCTGGAAGTAAAGCGCACATCACGGTCTGACACAATCGAGATCGGCACCCCGTGCCGAGATACCACCTCTCTCACGTATATCTCCGCCAATTTCTCCGCCGAAGAACTCTCACTGATGGCAAGGAAGTGTGCACTCTTTGTCAACCTATCCACGATCACCCAAATTGCGTCAACTCCCCTAGCAGTCCTCGGCAATTTGGTGATAAAATCCATAGTAATCTGTTCCCACTTCCACTCGGGGATCTCCAATGGCTGTAACTTGCCATGCGGTCTCTGGTGCTCAGCCTTAACCCTACGGCAGGTCAAGCACCTCTCAACGAACCATGCCACGTCCCTCTTCATACAGGGCCACCAATATTCCTTCCTTAAGTCCAAATACATCTTTGTAGCACCGGGATGGATCGAGAATTTCGATCTATGAGCCTCTTCCATCAACGTAATACGCGTACCGCCCACGAACGGTACCCAAATCCGACCCTGAAACGTCATAAGGCCTCGACTATCCTTGACAAACTCTGAGATTAACCCCACAACCCGCTCTTTCTTCTGCATTTCTGGTCGCACAGCCTCTGCCTGGGCCCCACGAATAACGTCCAATACTGGAGTCATCACAGTCAGTCTCAAGCATACATCTCGCAATGAAGTGCTCTCCGCCCTGCGACTCAATGCATCGGCTACCACATTAGCCTTGCCTGGGTGGTACAGGATCTCACAATCATAATCCTTGACCACATCCAACCACCTCCTCTGACGCATATTTAGGTTGGGTTGATCCATCAAATACTTCAAGCTCTTATGGTCCGTATATATCGTACATCGAACCCCATACAAGTAGTGACGCCAAATCTTGAGAGCGAACACTACTGCCCCCAACTCTAAATCATGCGTGGGATATCTCGCCTCATGAGGCTTCAGCTGCCTCGACGCATAAGCTATCACATGACCCCTCTGCATTAACACTGCACCCAATCCCGAAATTGATGCGTCGCAATATACCATGAAATCTTCCATCCCTTCTGGAAGAGCTAATACCGGGGCTTCGCACAATCTTTGGCGAAGTGTCTCAAAGGAGGTCTGCTGCTCGGGCCCCCATGAGAACGTAACACCCTTCCGGGTCAATCTGGTGAGTGGCACTGCGATCTTGGAGAAATCCTTGATAAATCTCCGATAATACCCTGCCAACCCAAGGAAACTTCTGATCTCAGAGGGCGACTTCGGCACCTCCCAACTCATCACCGCCTCAACCTTGGCCGGATCGACCAATATCCCTTTCTTATTAACCACATGTCCTAGAAACTGGACCTCCCGCAACCAGAAGTCACATTTGGAGAACTTTGCATAAAGTTTCTCCGACCTCAATACCTCAAGAACCTCCCTCAAGTGCTCCTCATGCTGCTCTCTCGATCTCGAATACACCAGGATGTCGTCGATAAATACAATCACCGACCGATCCAACATCGGCCTGCATACCCTGTTCATGAGATCCATGAACACAGCCGGGGCATTGGTGAGTCCAAAAGGCATCACCACAAACTCATAATGTCCATATCGCGTCCTAAACGCTGTCTTCTGGACGTCTTCATCCCGTACTCTCACCTGATGGTATCCTGACCTCAGATCGATCTTGGAAAACCAAGATGCTCCCTGCAACTGATCGAATAAGTCATCGATCCTCGGCAACGGGTAACGGTTCTTAACCGTTAGCTTGTTCAACTCCCGGTAATCAATGCACATCCGGTGTGAACCATCCTTCTTTTTGACGAACAGAATAGGTGCTCCCCATGGCGAGCTGCTCGGCCGAATGAATCCCTTTCCCAGCAACTCCTGGAGTTGCGAGGACAACTCTTGCATCTCTGGAGGTGCAAGACGATAGGGCACCTTGGCAATAGGCGCTGCCCCCGGAACCAGATCGATACTAAACTCTACTTGCCTCACAGGCGGTACTCCCGGCAACTCCTCGGGAAAGACATCTGAAAACTCGCGCACCACCGGAACTTCCTCAACTGACTTCGGTTTCTCAGAAACCTCCCGCGTATCCATCACATACGCCACGAAACCCTTACAGCCCTGTCGTAGACACTGCCTCGCCCTAGCGGCCGAACAAAAAGCTGATCCCGAACGGGTACCCTCGCCGTATACCGAAAGAACTCCCCCTCTAGGGTCTCGTATAGTCACCAACTGACGCTCACAGTCGATGACAGCGCCGAACCGGCTCAGCCAGTCCATGCCCACGATGACACAGACATCCCCCATCGCGATAGGAATCAGATCAATCGGGAATCCAACCCCGAAAATCTCTAGTACACATCCCCGAAGAACCTCCATAGCACAAATCACCTTCTCGTCAGCTATAGAGACTCTCAAAGGTCGACTCAACGACTCACGACTAACGCCAATATGCTGACTAAAGGCCAAGGACACAAAGGACCTACTCGCACCCGAGTCAAATAACACTAAGGCAGGCACAGAGTTCACAAGGAAAGTACCTACGCGCATAATAACATAAGCATAACATATCGACATTAAAATAATTACATGAATTACCACATACCTGCCACAACATCGGGCGCAGCGCGGACCTCTTCCGCAGTCAGCTGAAAGGCTCTTCCCCGAGCCCTCGGGGCCTCGGCCTTCACCGGTCGAGTCGCAGTAACTCCGGCAGCAGGTGCAGATCCCTGAAGAAGCTGAGGGCACTCGGCCTTCCTATGGCCAGTCTGGTTGCAATGAAAGCAAACCGAAAATCCCTTGGGGCACTCCCTAGCAATGTGCCCCTCCTTGCCACACTTGTAGCAAGCACCAGATCGACATACTCCATCATGACTCTTGCCGCACTTCCCGCAAGTGCGACCCTTCGAACCTCCTGTCCTCGAATCAGCGGACTTGGCCCGCTTAGCTGCCGGCTGGAACTGGGCCGGTCGCCGATCCACCCGCTGAGACTCGGCCTCCTCCCTAGCCTGGGTCTCCAACTCGATCTCGCGCTTCCTGGCATTCGCCTGAAGCTCATCAAAAGTATGGTAAGTGGAGTTTGACACAAACTCCCGAATATCCCTCCTCAAGACACCCAAGTATCGGCTCATCCGAGCCTGCTCTGAGGACACCAGCTCAGGGCAAAACATCGCCCTCTCATGAAACTTCCGTGTAATCACCGCAACAGAATCGGTACCCTGCTTGAGGGTTAAGAACTCCTGCACCAATCGTTCCCTCTCCACCGGGGGAACGTACTCATCCCTGAACATGGCAGTAAATCCCTCCCATGTCACCGCTGTAGTCTCTGCCAAAGTGAAATTCGCTGTCACGAACTTCCACCAGTCCTTCGCTCCCAGACGGAGCTGGTTCAAAGCGAACCGTACCCTCAGGTGCTCCGGGCATGAACAAGTATAGAAGCACCCCTCTATATCCGCGATCCACCTCATCGCAGCAATCGGATCCTGCGTCCCATCGAACTCTGGTGGCTTCGTGTTGCTGAACTCTCGGAACAGCAATGAGTCACCCCCCTGTGGCCTAGCAGCGGCCACAGCTGCGGTAGCTGCAGCGGTTGCAGCCTCAGTCAATGCGGCGTACCGCTCGTCGAACGTCTCCATCAAGGTGGTCTTGATAGACCCAAACATCTCCGGGATCTCAGCCCGGATCGCCGCCGCCACCTCCTCGTGGATCATCTGACGAATATCCTCGTCACTCACACCGCTCGTACTCGCCCCGTGCCGTGGTCTAACCATGATATCTCTGAAATACAACATAAAACTATCAGAGATTCTACCGAGTATAATCGTACTCGACACGCAACCCTACTCAGTCCCAGATATCCAGGGATTCTTACTTGGGCCTCCCACTGACCCAGTGTCCTCGGTAGTACGGGCCCAATACTACCGACCACACCGCATCAATGTTCATCCCAAGTCCTCCTCCCCAAACTCCAGATAGTGAGTACTCTACTTCTGATACGCTCTATCTACCCGCATACTAGCAAAGCATCACATATAGGCAACTTCCCTAGACTAAGGCATCACAAATCAGGCCACTCTAGTCCTATCATGAATACCTAGTCTTCTAGCATGCATAACAATTCATATCATATAATATTGTAAGGTATTTTGGGGATCTTTTACCGTTCGGGCGCTGACTGATCGTACACACTGCTTCTTTCTTGCTTACCACCAAAACCATTTACAAAAGTTTATGCCTTTATTTGAAAAGTTTCTTCAAATCCTCGGTTTGAGTTCAGTTACCCCCGAAGGTGCACCCGAATCCCTCAAACCAAGGCTCTGATACCAATTGTAACAACTCAAATTTTCAAACAAATTTTTCATTTTAAAAACATAATTATTTCCATTAAAAACAAGACATAAACAGTTTAATTATTCGGTCAATACAATTATTCAAACTCCCAAGATCATGAAACATTCTTCAGTGTGTATCGATCATGCCGGCGCCTTCCCACGGTCCTCGCTAGTACCTGAAATACATGCACACCAACTGTAAGCATAAATGCTTAGTGAGTTCCCCAATATACAACTTACGCACATACGCCTTCCGGCCCGGACCATTCGGTCCACATAACATTGCCTTCCGGCCCGACCTTCCGGTCCATGTGTCTCAGGGGACTTCCGTCCCTGCTGGGTAAACCTTCCGGCCTTACCCACGCCGACCTTCCGGTCCATCACACATCATATCGCCTTCCGGCCCATAACATATTCGCCTTCCGGCCCATAACATACATAGCACATATAACATATAACATACCACATATAGCATACATATCACATATCATATCCGACCTTC
Organism: Lactuca sativa; assembly: GCF_002870075.4. NCBI lineage: Eukaryota > Viridiplantae > Streptophyta > Magnoliopsida > Asterales > Asteraceae > Lactuca > Lactuca sativa. Next base: position 62,662,303 of record NC_056631.2, on the reverse strand, counting down.
CGGTCACACAGTCAAACCCTTCCGGGTACAGTATAGTGAGAAGACTCACCTCGTAAATGCTGAAAGCTAGCAACTCCTGAAATCACTCGCGCACAAACCAACGAGCTACAACCCTCCTATAACATTACATAACTCATTAACACTCATATCATCTAAGTGTGACTATTCCTAAGAAGTCAGACTTAGGTCAACTCTGGTCAACGGTCAACGGTCAACTCGACTGGACTCGGCGAGTACCATGGCGACTCGGCGAGTCTAGTCGTCCTCACAAATTCCTGAATATTCCCTTTCTACTCGTCGAGTATTCCTCTTGACTCGACGAGGTCCTCGTGGAAGAATCGCGGGGCCACCCCGACTCCACTCGCCGAGTCTGATGAACAACTCGGCGAGTCCCAGTAAATCTTCAAGCTACTCGCCGAGTCTGAAGAACAACTCGGCGAGTCCATGCCATGCAGACGAGTAACTGCTTCCTGAGATAGGTCTCGTCCCGAAGTACACATGCATGGGACCTTCTGGACCTCTAAAGGTCCTAATACAAGACTATAATCATGGGGTAACAAGGCATTACTTCATCAAATCACTAAATGGGTTCTATAAACCCTAATTTCATAAATACATCAATATAGCAGAGCATACACGAATTCTTACCTGGATGATGTGTTCTCTGTATTCCCAATCCTCAGAATGCGACCCCTTGCTGCTCTTTTAGCCAATCCTCCCTCTTCCTTGCACACCCACTCTTCTATAACCAACAATGGCCTAAGATCCTTGCTCCTGCTGCACTTAATCGATTTAGGGTTCTTCTCAGAAGGCTAAAACGAACAATGACGGCCAATGAACCCCTTTTATACGTCCCAAACCTGAACGGTTAGGGTTTCCGCTAAACAGCGTCGACTCGCCGAGTCCATATCTGGACTCGTCGAGTCCAGTCGCGGACCTGCGACCAAGTCTGTGATCCTACTCGGCGAGTCTAGGCTCCAACTCGCCGAGTCCCCTCTTAAATCACCCCAAAAACATAATTTTAATAATACCTGAGATTCCGGGCTGTTACAGTGCCGGTTAACCACACACGCTCCACTAACTTCTTAGCAAGGGTGAAAAGTGTAATTTCATGGGATTGCAACAATTCACTTTTGCCTAAAGTAACTAGGATTGGGAATTTTGTAAAAACGTTTCGTTACTTTATATAGATTCATGATACTTATTAATGAAGAGAGGATTGCCCTATCTTACCCATTCGGCTAACGACCCTCCACCAATCAAGGAAGCGGTGGGTAAGAGTGGATACCCATTAAATGGCCATTTTATAGGCCATAACCTTATACCCCCTTATAGATTGGCTTCGTGAATGAGGCCTACTAACGGTAAGACTAGCATTTTAGTTATACACACACACACACAGATATATATATATATATATATATATATATATATATATATATATATATCTATTAATCATGTAATAATATAATAGTATAGGGTGTATTTTAAACATTTTAAAATACTAGGGTTTTAATTTCAATTTAAAATTTTCGAAATTTATAACCTTTAAATTAAAATTTTAAATATTAAAACTCTTGATTTAATAATTATCTAAATTAAAAAATTAATTTGAATTACTAAATCATAAAGGTTTATCTTAAATTAAACAATTAATTTTATCCTAATCCCTTAAATCCCTCTAGATTTCGAAAATCATGGGATGGGATAATTCAAAATCTTTAATTACCATATTTAACCATTAAAAGATAATTACAAGATATGGGATTATCCAAATCCCTAAAATTTAGGATCTAATCTTGGGGAGAAGACATATTTCGAAAATCCTAGGGTTTGCAAACCCTAGATTTCGAAATCTTGGGCAAAAAGGAAAGGGTTTGAAAACCCTTATCAAAAATTCGAAAACTAGGGTTTAAGGACCCTAATTTCAAAATCCTTGCCTCCTAGGGTTTATTGGACATAAACCCTAAAGTGTCAAATTCATACAATTGTATAATTCTAATTGAAAACAGTTTAACCATACTCTCTGATACCACTGATCTGTTTTATACAAACAATCCTATGTGTGCATGCAACCCTAGATTTGGATCTATGTTTTCTCTATTAGATACACAACTTTATGAGCACAAGAAGAACCCTAGAATACACCTAGGTATTTCAAAATCTATGTAGTAGAAGTGATTACACACCTCTTGTTGTTATATTGAAATAACAACATAAATTTTCAATCTCTTAGTCTTGAAAGCAAGTACCACGAGTATAGTACCTCTAATGGCTCACAAACACCAAAAGCAAATGGAGAGGCAAGAGAGAGAGGGGAGAGGAAGGATATCGGCTCTAAGCCTTTAGGGGATCAAGTGGCCGATTTCCTAAGGCCTAAGGGGTCTTTATATATGGTAGAGATTAGGGTTTCAGTCCTTATCTTTATCTAGTTGTTTGCCCACCAAGCAACCCATAAGATAAGCCTTGAATCCTTATCATGGACGAATTCTAAGGCCTTATCACCTTGAATTCATCCACCCCTTCCTTGGGGCATCCAATGCCCTAATTCGCAACTATCACATAATTACAATTCAGCCCCTCTAGTTTAATTAATTACATTTGATCACAAAATTAATTCTTAGTTAATTATTGACCAATATTAATTAAAAAAATATGATTTCTCCTTTAATATATTATTCTTATAATATATTAATAAATCATAATAACCTCTTTCTCTATTATTTCTCCAGTCAAGTTGCTTTGGTGAAGGCAACCCAAAAGGACCATGCACAACCGGGTCAAGTACTTACCAAATATGGTTACGGGCTTAGACACTAATCCAACAGTAGCAAACCTGTTGCTATGCCTAACTCCTTAGACAATCTTATAAGCCAACTCATGACAATCTTCTTTCATACCTACTTCCAAAGTATGATCGACTGTGGATGGTTTGAATAATAATATTATTCAGGAAGTCAAAACATGCAAAGTGAAACACAAGAATAATTCCAATCCTATATGGCCCAGAAACTTGTGAGCGTGAATAAAACACCTTTTATTTAATGACCATATTGATTACTCATTATTCATTGTATAATGTTTCGATTGATCAACTTAATTCTTGAATTAAAACAATAGTTATCCCATGCTCCAAGCATGCACACTATGTTTACTTATGGTCCTTACTTTGTGAAATAAATCAATTTGATTTCCAATTAAACTCATTTCAAAATTCCAAATCTTTAAGTGTAAGAATACCAAATTCTTGCCACTATTAGAATGTGTTAGTTCTAAACTATTATGCAAAGATTCCTTTTGTACATTCCTTTGGGGATTGTTACAAGACAATTCCATGGAGATGAAGTATCAAATTCAAAGTACATTCCTTTGAACATCCTTCTTTGCATAAAAAGTTTCTAACTTACTCATTTATTCTTGATATCCAACCCCCATTATGGAAACTTTTCCATAACTGCCATATGACTGTCCATTCTTAACAGAATCCTATCTATTCAAAATTATATCAATATGGTCCATTCATTACCATACTTCCAACTATCTATAAGCAACCAATCGTTAGCGAACCTTAGATCGTCCTTGACAGTTGTTTAACCACTTTAGTCATATTTAGTTCTAGTCCTTTTTCCCTCTTAATGCCCTAGGCATTTGGAAAATTAGAACACATGAATATTATAACATATGCAATCGACCCTATATACACGATTCATAATGTCTTAAATAAAGACATGATACTTGATCGGCCTTTTGCTATAATATTTCTATTTGCCATGTTCTCACAATTCGAACTATGAAGAGGGATGTCGTAATCATAATCGAATTTTGAGAATGCAAATAACATTTCTATATATAGAATTTCCTTATGTCGAATCTTTTCAGCATAACATTCATATATGTCTTTGACTAAATTTGATTAAAAAATCTCAATTTAAGCTTTTAGAATTGAAAAATGAAGTATAAGTTCCTCTCCCTTAATTATAGCAAAATAACTTTTTCAAACCCTGCAACTTTGTGAATTGAAAACTTTGTTTTCTATAATTAACATTGCTAACTTGCAACACTTACCATAATAATTATGCTCCCACTAGCATAATAATTATTATCTTACTAGCATAGCATTTATGCTCCCACTATCTTTGACATGTATCCAAAATCAGTTGGACTTCTAGAAATCAATACTTATTGACTTTCTTACCAAAGTTCAGATTTCTGATACAGGATGCTTCGATAAGCCTTTATCTAAGCTTCTCAAAGTCATACATCTTTCCTTAGATAGCCCACATGTGTGTCTAAACTATTTCAGAACTTACAACAATAAGTTCCAAATGTTTAGACCTTTTGCCATTTCTCACAATTCGAACTATGAAGAGGGATGTTGTAGTCATAATCGAATTTGAGAATGCAAATATCACAATTACTAACTTTTTAAAATCTACTTAGTGAAAGCGTTTCCTCACAATATTTTTCATGAATTGGAGAGAAACCTTATGACACTTAGATTTTTATGCTGTATGTGTTCCTATCCATGTGAATTTGTCATAACCATAATCTTAAGACAAGGTTAGTGACAAATCCAAATTCATATGGACTGAACTTGTTCAATGTTAACTCCTTGCCACCTGGTAGCACTAGGGCCTACCATTGCTTCCAGGTTGTAATGAAAATAATTTGAGAAAACATAGAACTCATGTGCATAGTTAACTTTAACTGGAATGGGCACAAAAAATAAGAATATGTCAACACGATATGTTACAAACCTCAGGTCGTGTGCTAGTGATTAACAGTAGGTTTACTCTTGATTAGTTCTTAAAACTTTTCAAGATCTTTAAGACTCCCACTGACCTCTTGACATATAAGTTTCTCTCTGTCAAGAACATTACTTGACAAACAAATATTCAGGAGTTAGTGTGATTTCTTATCAAGACAAACACTTTCGACAATCGGTCTTAGTTGATCTTTGTTTTATCCAAAACATTACAACTTACCAATTTCAAATGTACAAGAGTAGAAAACATTTTACTCTACATTTGCTGATATGTCACTCAATATACAATCTTGGAGGATGACTCTAAGGTTTGATTTTGGAACGAAGTATGATACATCTTAATTATTTAACCATATCACAATTTGATCCTCTAAGGACACCTTAGTGATGTGGTTTTCATAATCATTAAGATGATCATAAAAACATGATACTCAAGTATTCTCCCATATTTCAGATTAGAGAAACTTTTATCTTTCTTCCGACTTTGATTCTTCTTATTCGTTCTGCTATACATTGAGACTTTTCAATGAATCAGAATTATACTTAGTCTTGTAAGCATGACCATATTTACTAACTTTAGTAAACCATGACGAATAGTCTTGTCGTAGTCCTCCTTAAGTTTTAGAATCATAAAGTTGTTGTACCCGATCTGGACCCTCCTTAAGTTTTAGAATCATAAAGTTGTTATATTGGTCGTGAATGAGGCCCTCCTTGGGCATGAGACCCCATTAAGAGCTTAGATTTGGCATTTAGAACCTTTGTAGCTATGCATGCACGTAAAGTTTGCAACTTTACGTGAAAAGCATGCCCTAGAAGCTTGGATCTGTGATTTGGAGCTGCTGCATGGCTCAAAATAGGTCTGTATGGAAAAAGGACTGAATGGACTCGGCGAGTCACAAGGTTGACTCGGCGAGTCACATGAAGATGGCAGTGAACTCTACGAGTTGGAGGAACAACTCGGCAAGTCCAATGATGATTGCCATAGACTCGACGAGTTGAAGAACAACTCGGCGAGTCGGATGAGTTTTCTTCAGGATATGTATGCGTGTGTATCCGTCGAGTTGCAAGGAGGAAACTCTACAGGTGGCCTTAAAGTTTGATTGAGAATCGAAGGAACTCGATGAGTCACCCTGATGACTCGGCGAGTTAGAATGTGCTTCACGGAACTCGGCGAGTAGCTGAGGGTACTCGGCGAGTCGAGGTCAACATGGACTGTTGACCTTGACTGAGGAATTTGACTTTGATCATGGTTTGACTAGCGGGTTATGGAGTACCTTATAAGGTTAAGGACTTACGAGTATATTTTACCATGATAATAGGTGGTGGAGCCTGTGTCAAGTGATCCGAGAGTTGGAGTTTACCTTCCGAGTCGACATCTGCGAGGTGAGTTATCCTCACTGTATCGATAGGGTCTACGGCACCAAGGCCGTCCCTTTAGTTGTTATTGTTATGGTATGCTACATGTGGTTATGATATGCTAGATCGGAATCAGGGCAGACAGTATGTTATGCTCTTATGATCCGTTAGGAGTTGTATGTTAGTGACCTGTGTAACACTCGAGTTTCGGGGCTAAGCATTTTTGACAATGTAGTAGTCTAGGTCAACTATTTTAACTCTTTTTGAAGAAATAAAGATGAAATATTTGAGTAGTATGTGAATTATGTGTATTTATGTGCTTATTATTTAATTATAAATGTATAATTAATAAAGAATAAAAATAAGCGTCAAAATTAAAGTGTAATATAAGTCCGATATCTTTATATAAAGTTGTAGTGGTCGAAACAAGGATTCCGAGGATATAAAGAACGTCGAAATCCGAGTTATAACGAAGAAGTTATGACCCGTTGAAGTTTCGCAACGGAACCGACACGATACCAGGAAACGTAAATAGTGAATTGTCGATAGAGCAAGATTTAGCCTTAGCGATCTATACAAAAGTCGTAGAATACGTTAAACCGAGAGCGTCCATAAAAAGAACGCCCAAATCTGACTTCGTATGAAGAAGTTATGATTTTTCGAAGTTTCAGATTAGAAGTGTACAGCCCGAAATTCGAATAATTGATCGAGCTGTTTTTAGCCGACACGACCTAAATGAGAATCGAAGATCTCATTAAGAGTAGTGTAACGAGAAAAAGATGGGTGAAAACGGACGTCGGATGAAGAAGTTATAAATTTTTAACAGACCAATCCTGTCCCGGCCTGTTGATAATATAAATTTTAAAATAAAGTCAAAATTAGCCGATGGAGTCTAAATGAAAGTTGTACAGTATGTTCCCACCTTCACGTGGATATAAAGAACGTAAAAAATGGAGCTCGTATGCAAAAGTTATGATTTTTAGAAGTCGAGAAGGAAAATTGTGAAACTGAGATGACGTGGCAACATCCGGACCGTCCATCGCTGATCAGACCTCGCTTCGGATTACGCCACATAGCCCCTCGCATTCTCCCCACGTACGAAGTCAGTACGCCCCGTGTACCCTCTCCCTTATTTCTTCCGATGTTGCGAGACAGCTGGTCCGAGCTGGCGATCTTATCCGAAGACTACGCCCCGTGTAGCTTCGGTACGCCCAACGTAATCCGAGAGGCTTCGCGCCTATAAATGCATGCGAGGGTCTCCGACTTTTTCACACCAATTTCTTTCTCTCTCTAAATTTCTTTCTCTCTCTATGGGTTTTAACCCTCCCCTAAGCCTAGGTGACCCCCTAGCACCCTAAGGAAGCCTCGAGGCTCCCGGAGTCCCGAGAAAAAGGGTCTTTCGGTTTCGGAAACGCTGCTCCGAGCAAAGCCCGGTTTCTTTAAAATCCGCTGTAAGTGAGCTACGCTTATGCAATTTTTAATATAGCTTTCAAATAATTATAGTAATGTTATTAGGTCCTTAAAATAATTATCTGGGCTATTATTATGAGTTATATTGAGTGTTATTTAACGCTTATATAATAATAATAATAGCTAGACTCTTAATTAGTCGCGTTTAACGTTAGACTAAACCCTAGTGGTATTGATACTAGGTTTTTATCCCTGGAAAATTGTTTTAAGAGTATCGAAGCGCTGTCCGAGTGCTGAGTCACCACCTTTCAGGTGAGTGCATAGTTACTTTCAGCTTACACATAGATATGAAGTATTTTATATAAATTACGTGCTATGTGTGCATATTATCTGAATACTTGCTATCTAGGCTGGATGAACGTTTTTATACATGTTTTCAATGATTTTAACTATATATGTATTTTATATCTACGAAAATGTTGGGGGTAAAACATGGGTAGATGTAATAGGTGATGTGTGATAAAATGATGAGAGACCTCGTTGTTGATGTTGTTAATTCTGTCATCCAGCGGAGTATGGATGACGACCACAGACTCTTCTAGACAGTCCAGTGGAACACTAGCAGGCTCGCAACCTGTAGGTGTTTGTGAACGATGTGTTCACCGGTGTACTCCATCCCCGACATGGTTGCCTTAAGGACATTTATTGCTGAGGAATCCCCTTAGTTGTAGTGTCCATCCCGATGATGATCCTTAGGCTAGGTCCCTTATGATAGGTGTTTAGGGACGTAAAGTGAGGATAACGGGAACGGGAAATCGGGTTATTATTGATTGATGAAATTAATAAACTTATTTATTGTGGGTTGAAAACCCTATGTGCTCACCAGGCTCCCAAGCCTGACCCACTCAGTTTCTTGTATTACAGGTAGTGACGCATGAGTATAGATGTGATGTTTTGGATGAGGGATTACGAATATAGGCCTGTAGATATGAAATAATGTAGTAAGGCTTATATTGTACAGTTTATGCTTTTGATTTGTATCAACATGACATTCCAAGTCTTTTAATGAAATACATTTCTTTGGAAATGCTTTTGATAAGTTTTTATCATATTTTGTTTTGGGACAAATTCCGCAACACTTTTATTTAAAATATTACTCTGATTTTCAAACAAAGCATAAAAAAAATTGTTCTTTTCTGGCCGTGAAAATGGGGATGTCACATTTGGTATCAGAGCATTAGTTTAAGCGAACTAGGAATTTGTAGGATTTCTAGACTTAAACTTAGAATGGTAAGTGATGACTGTGAGATGTGAGCACCATTTTATTTTAGGAATTATGCCTAAAATGCTTTTATGTGCTAAATGTTGTGTGCCTGATATGTTGTTATTTGTTCGGATCTATGGTCTTTTGCCAACCGGATCTGGAAACCTTATGTGTTTAGGATTCTAAATGTACAACTAAGATATTATAACTAACATGTAAACGTTTCAGAGTGATAAGGATGATTTGAACGTCAGTCCTAAATAAAGATCTAAATTCACCTTATTCGGTGTATAGATCAAGATGGCAAGGACCCGTAGCGGAAACATGAATGCAAATGGGAACCGAGATCAACCCCCAGTGATACAGCAAATACCAGTCGTAGTAGAAGTTGCACCTAAGAAAATCACCATGGATGGAGTACAAGCCATGATGCGGGCTATGTTAGCTGAACAAAGGGAAGAAATGAGGCAGATGATGCAAGAGAATAGGGACGAAGCCACCGTGCCCATTGTGCAACAGGAGTCGATTCCCGAACAATCGGAGGAAGGAAACTACAGTAGGTCAGTGGGCCAAGCTGATCCGCCAGTTAATAGGAGAAACGGCCAAGATGATGTAGTCGAGAGAAATGAATGCAAGTACAAGGATTTTCTAACTTGCAAGCCATCGACTTTCACTGGAAAGGAAGATCTGATCGGAGTCATGGATTGGATCTCAGAAATGGAGTTAGCTTTTATGACGTGCGGTTGTAGAGGCAACCTGCAAACCACCTTTACGATGCGTCTTTTCCGAGGAGGCGTTATGAGTTGGTGGAATACCCTGGGGAAGATTCTGAGCCCCTGCAACTGACATGGGCAAAGTTTTTGGTGTAGTTCAAACGAAAGTACTACTCAGCCCAAAACTTGCTCGAGCTAGAGAACCAATTCTTGACCCTGAAGAAGGGAAGCATGTCAATCGATGAATACACGAACAAATTCACAGAGAAGATGGAGTTTGCCTTGCGTCTTGTGCTGAATGAATTGACGAAAATCGAAAAGTACGCAAAGGGACTTCCATGGGAATACGCGGTGCCGATGCGTCAGGCACCTAATCTAGAGGCAGCTATCTGGGCTGCCAAATCTGTGGAGGATATGATCAAGGGAAGAGCCGCCAGCAAGGTTGAGGTTGGTGAGAAGAGGAAATTTGAAGGGTTTGCTAAACCCAACAAAAAGAAGAGAAAGTTCGTTCAAAAAAGCTCGGGGGAGGAGGAAATGAATCGAAATGGTGCGAGAAGTGCAAGAAGAAGCACTCGGGAAAATGTAGCGAGGAAGTAACCTGCTACAAGTGTGGGAAAACGGGGCACTATGCCAATGAGTGCACCATCAACAAGAGAGTGTGCTACGAGTTCCGTGAAGAAGGTAACGTTGCCAAGAATTTCCCAAAGAAAAAGGATGCGGGAAAGCTCAACGTTCCACCAAAGCTGAAGGGGAGAGCCTTCCAGATGACGCTCGAGGTTGCGAAAGAGGCAGCAAACGTCGCTTCATGTACCTTTCTTGTAAATGGTTTGCCTGCCAATATACTATTTGATTCCGGAGCCAACTACTCCTTTGTATCGTGTAAATTTGGTGGGAAATTAACATTGCTTGTAGAAAAACTTGATAATGCCCTTATTGTAGAAGTTGCCAGTGGCAAGTTTGTACATGTTAGTAATCGTATTTAGAACGTAGTCATCGACTTAAACGGAAACGGATTCCATGAGGAGCTGTTACCCATAGAGTTGAACGGTTTTGAAATCGTTCTGGGTATGGATTGGCTTAGTGCCAACGATGCTGAGATCCTTTGCAGAAAGAAGATAGTAAGGGTAAACCCATCGGGGAAAGAGTCATTTATGGTGTACGGGGACAAACACAGAGTAAATTCTGGAATCATTTCCCTGATGAAAGCCAGGAAATGTTTATCCAAGGGATGTGCATCATATTTGGCATTTTTTATCGATGCTAAGAAGGAAAAGAAGGAGGTGCAGAATATACCGGTTGTATGTGATTATCCGGAAGTCTTTCCCGAAGATCTTCCCGGATTACCACCTGATAGACAAGTGGAGTTTTGGATAGACTTGTTACCAGGTACAACACCGATAGCAAAGACACCTTACTAATTAATACTGACGGAGATAAATGAGCTTATGAAGCAAGTTCAGGAGCTGTTGGACAATGGATTCATTCGACCTAGTTCATCACCTTGGGGAGCTCCGATGCTATTCGTGAAGAAGAAAAATGGGAGCATGAGAAGGTGCATAGATTACAGAGAGCTGAACAAGGCGACGGTAAAGAATAAGTACCCTTTTCCAAGGATTGATGACCTATTCAATCAGCTACAAGGTTCGAGCTACTTCTCAAAGATCGATCTTAGGTCATGGTATCATTAGTTGAAGTGAGAGATCAAGATATTCAGAAAACTACATTCAGAACGAGATATGGACACTATGAGTTCTTGGTTATGTCATTTGGAATAACCAATGCTCCAACAACATTCATGGATTTGATGAATAGGGTTTGTAAACCATTCCTCGATAAATCCGTGATAGTGTTCATCGACGACATTCTGATCTACTTGAAAAGCCAAGAGGAGCATGGCAACCATCTACGGGAAGTATTAGAAGTGCTGAAGAAGGAGAAGCTTTATGCAAAGTTCTCCAAGTGTGATTTTTGGATCCGAGAAGTCCAATTCTTGGGTCAAGTTGTAAAGACCAAAATTTCAACCAATTTAAAACATTTTGTTTCATTCGAAAACCATTAAGTTCATACATCTTGTTTTCAAAATAGTTTAAACATCAGAGTATCCCCCAGAACCATATCACATAGATCATAAAACATGAGGAGCGGTACGATCACACCTTCGCCTTGCCACGATCTCCTGAAGCACCTGAAACAATAAACCACAACTGTAAGCTCGAAAGCTTAGTGAGTTCCCCCAAAGTGCCCATACACACATAAACATACGCATACATCAAAGAACAACATACTACAGGTCCAATCAACCTTCTGGTTGGAATACCCCTGTCCCTCAACCATCGGGTTGGAATGCCTACGTACTACGAGCCCAATCATCCTACCGGGATGGAATACTCTCGGCCCACAACCATCGGGTTGGAATTCCCATACACCTATACGTACAACAATAACTACTATGGGTCCAATCATCCCTCAGGATGGAATACCCTAGGCCCCTCAACCATCGAGTTGGAATGCCAACATACTATGAGTCCAATCATCCTATCGGGATGGAATACTCCTGGCCCACAACCATCGGGTTGGAATGCCCCACTTCCTATACATACAGTAACTACTACTACTATGGGTCCAATCATCCCACAGGATGGAATACCCCAGGCCCCTCAACCATCGGGTTGGAATGCCAACCTACTATGAGTCCAATCATCCTACCGGGATGGAATACTCCTGGCCCACAACCATCGGGTTGGAATGCCAATCTACACTAGCAAACATGTATACATAACAGACAACCACATAACAGTCTACAAAATCAACATACTAGGGCCATATCATCCTACCGGGATGGAATACCCTCTGCTACTGCTCAACATACATATACTACAGGTAACCTTGTACCAGCGTACATAAGGCAAGACCAACTACAGGTCTATACTCATGACCACTGCTCAACTACCAGGGTGTCGACCCAACAGAACTAGCCATCACTAAACTATCCATTCCTCTTGGACACTAAGCTAACAAAGCATATCCTCTTATCGTCATCTTATCTACCAGGATACTAGCAAGCATATCATCACATAAACATAACAAGCTCTAAACAACAATTCAAAGGGACGACCTTGGTGCCTTAGACCCTTGAGTACAGTGAGGATAACTTACCTGAAATTAAGAACCAAACCACGGAAGCACACACCCGAAGCACTACTCCAAACTCCAACACCTATTGCCATCAATGGACCATTCACATAAATAACCAAATACCATAACACCCTTGAAGGTCAAATTCAAAGTCCAGGCCAAAGTCAAACTTCCTGACTGACTCTACTCGCCGAGTCAACCCGTTGACTCGTCGAGTCCTAATACTCTTAAAACTCTTAGAACACGACTCAACTCTCCGAGTCACCCAAGACTCGTCGAGTCCAACGATCTCCGAGTCCCATCCTGCTCAACTCACAAAGTCACCCCTCGACTCACTGATTCGAGGCTTAACCAGAAGAGGTTAGGGTTCCGCGACCAGACTCGCCGAGTCCAATGCAATCTTCCACAGACTCGCCGAGTTATTCTTCCAACTCGCTGATATTGCCATATTTATACCTATTTTTAGGCAATGTTTAAGTACATTTTTATATATAAGTTGGTAATTTGTTTAGAATAATGGTACTTATGAGTTTAAATGTTAATTGCAGCAAAAAAGAAGACATTTTGAAGAAAAGGGACTAAAAACGTTCAAGGAAGAAACTTTGGGAGTTAAAAGATTAAAGAACAAGAAAATCAAGAAAAAGCGTCTTCACGTCGTGAGAACTGGAAGATTCAAATAAGTTCTAGAAGATATGTACGCGGGTGAAGGAATCCTTGCCGGGCACGGTTATCTTGTATTCACGACGTGAATATATTATTATTCACGACGTGAATTATTAAAATCAACAACTATATATATCTTTAACCATTACGAATAGAGGAGACTTTTGGCTAGAGAAAGGGATTCTAGAAGGCGATTTTTAGCAGAAGAAAAGTCCTGGAAAGAGGTTTTCAACACCAAAAGAGTGAAGGTCCATAATTTAGTTTACTTATTTGTTACCTACGAACATGTTTCACTATACTTTGATTTGTGTTAGTGTGTTAGTTGCTATTATGAGCAGCTGAATCTAGCTACTCTTGTTTAGCTAGATGAAGCTTCCAACTTATGAATAGCTTAATTTTTATGGATTTATTTAGTTGGTAAATTGCTTGTGTTTGATTTATAGTTACCTAGCATGCTTGTGTTTGTTTCTCTAGTTGCTTAATTTCATGTTCTGTGTAGCATAGTGACCATTAACTGCATGAACTTGTTTACCTAATGATTTAGTGAACATTAAATTGTTAGAGCTAGGATTGAACAATCTTAGTTAGTAATTAGAGTAAATAAACTTAGCTGTGCTAGAGAAAGTGGATTGTGACTATAATTGCGTTTACGTAATAAATCTTACATAGCATATTCATATTCATAATTGGTTCTGTGTTTAATTGTGTGTGACCATACATAGTTTGACATGAATTAATTAATTATTGGTAAAGTTAGAATTAAATTACTAATACAATTAAAACCAACTTGATAATCCATAATTATTAGCTAGCCATAAGGACGAAGTGGATTCGAACTAGACAAGAGTGTTTTTACTTATTGATTGAATTTGAGTTAAGTTCGTATGATCTTGTAAAATCAGATAAATCCCTTTCTAAACTTGTTAATAATTAGGTTAATTTGATAGCAAGTAAATTAATTAGTAACACCATTACCTGTGATCGACACCCGACTTAACCAAGCTATACTATAATCTGACTAGGTACACTGCCTATAAGTGCATAATTAGTTTAAGTTTGTTAGGTTATAAATATTAAAATTAGTGGGTACTTTCGTGCACATCACTCGCCGAGTCCATGCTCATGTTCATACAACTCTTTGAGTTCTCCCATGTGACTTGCCGAGTCTCTCCAGTTCTCAATCCATACAGAGGCTTTTCAAGCCATGCAGGGGCTCCAATCCATAGATCCACTCTTCTACAGTCTAACCCTCACATAAAGTGGCAAACTTTACGTGAAACTGAGGAGATATAGGCCCAAAACACTCTAGGTCTAGGGTTAAGGACTAGGGGGCTTCACCAACAACTCTTAGACAGAAGCTTTATAACATTTTGGACCATCACAAGCCTAGATCTGAGGTAGCAACCTCAGATCTAAGCCTCTATCTCGAAATAGTTCTCAATCATACCAAAAATTCCCCAAATCTCAAATGATAATAGATCTAGATGCAAAAGAGCCCAAGCAACTGATTATTACCTCCAATATAAGCTCCAACTGAAGTAGATCCCGGATCTACACCACTCCTTTGCAGCAAGCCTCTTGATCTTCAAGCCCCTTTCCAATATTTTCTCCTCCAAAGCTCTATTCTCTCCATTAATGGAGGCTCACTCGATTCTAGGGTTTCTGGATCTCAAAAGGGTAGCAAAGAGGCTGAGGGTGGGTTATAATGTGCTTTATATAGGGCACAACCCCCAGGATTAGGGTTTTCTCTCTTCAGTACCAACTCATCGAGTCCAAGCCGCCGACTCAGCGAGTTGGCCATTTAGTCTGCGACCCAATCCCGCTCCGAATCAGCGAGTAAGAAGACCTACTCGTCGAGTCCCTACTTTTATTTACACTTTTGGCCCTTCATTGAACTTCTGAAATTTCGGGATGTTACAACTCCTCCCCACTTAAATTAGGCTTCGTCCTCGAAGCCTACTGCAACATACGTTTCAGAACAAACCCCTTGCACTGCAGACTCCGATTTCTCAGTCAACTCTGGTTCTTACAAACCCTACTTCTGCATCTCTCTTAAAATGGTTTATTCTCGCGTGGCATCCTTGCCACTACTGCAGGCCGACCATTGGCCTTTCAACTCAATAGCACCACCTATCAATCACGAATCACCCGATAATACTAACCCTTCATTTTAGGGACACACTTCCGCGCCCTGCGAACGATAGATTCCACAAACATCCACTGAGCTCTGCCAAGACACTAATCCATCTTCCTACGCTCAAAAATTGGCGATAACCCTGATAAATTGCAGCCTGGAACGAATCCTGATTTCCCCTTCTGATTCTATACTATGCTTACGCTGACAGGATACTGCATTCTTCAGCTCCCATAACCCATCAACCAACCATATCGTGCAACTATTTGTACCTAGCCCAATCAGCCTCAGGCTGGAAAACCAGGCACGCCTATAACGGGTCCAGTCATCCCTAGGATGGTATACCCTCGCATCCTCATGTATGTTTGGCCCAATCAACCCTCGGGTTGGAATACCAAACACACCAGGTCTAATCAATCATAGGGTCCAGTCATCCTCATGATGGAATACCCCAGATTGGAATACATCCACATACATAACTCAAGCCTACAACCATACTCGGAACCAAGGACATGTTGGATTAGTGTCTAAGTCAGTAACCATATTTGGTATATACTTGACCCGAGTGTGCATGGTCCTTTTGGGTTGCCTTCACCAAAGCAACTTGACAAGGTAATTTGATATGAGAGAGGAGATATTATGATTTATTAATATATTATAAGAATAATATATTAAAAGAGAAATCATATTTATTTAATTAGTATTAGTCATAAATTAATTAGGAATTAATTTGGTGACTAAAAGAGATTAATTAAATAAAGGGGTATAAACTGTCAAATGTGTGATAGTTGAGTTTTGGGCTAGGAAACCTAATGGACTAAGGGGGAACGAAATTATGATGAAGGATCATCATATTTTCGTTCAAAGGCCTCATTCCATAAGGCTCCTTGGGCTGCTTGGTGGCTAGGCTGTCCATTAGGGTTTTGACTGAAACCCTAGCACCCTATAGTATAAATACATGCCCTATGCTTCAATTTAAGGCCACTTGATTCCAAGGAAACCCTAGGGCCGAAATTAGCATCATTCCTTCTCTCTCTTAGTTGCCTTCTTGCTTCAAGGTGTTTGTGAGCCATTAGAGGCACTACAATTGTGGTGCTTGCTTTCAAGAGTTCAAGAGAGTTCAAGAGATCAAGGAAACTAGTTGTTATTGCTATATAACAACAAAGGTATGTTTACTACACTTCTATGTAATTTTCGAAAATTATAGAAGCATGCCAGGGTTTATTTTGTGTTCATAAAGTTGTATGTCTCATAGTGAAAACATAGATCCAACTAGGGTTGCATGCACACATAGGATTGTTTGTATAAAACCTAACAGTGGTATCAGAGCCATTGGTTTTTTGTTTTCAATTGGATTTGATGCATATTATGAATTTGACAAATTAGGGTTTATGGCAAGTAAACCCTAAGGCTTGGTGATTTTCGCAAATTAGGGTTGCAAAACCCTAGTTGGCGATTTTTTTTTGATAGGGTTCTTAAACTCTTTTTGCCTAGCCTCCAAATTTCGAAATTAGGGTTAAGAAACCCTAGGGATTTCGAAATTCCCTTGCCCCCCAAGATAAGATCCCAAGATTTTAGGGATTTGGATATTGCTATCTTTATGATTATCCATTTAATTGTTTAAACTAGATAATTGAAGATCTTGTATTATCCTTTCCATATATTTAAAAATCTAGGGGATAAAAGGATTAATTAAATTAATAATTTAATTTTATGATAAACCTTAAAGATTTAATAGTTCAAATTAATTGTTTAATTTTGATAATTATTAAATCAAAGTTTTCTTGGTGTTTAAAATTTTAAATTAAATAGCCTTAATATTCGAAAATTTTTAAATACACATTAAGATACTAGTATTTTGAAATGCTTTAAAATACACCCTTATACAATTATGATATTATAAGATTAATTATTATATATGTATAAGAATAAGCTAGTCTTATCGCTAGTAGGCCTCATTCACGAAGCCGGTCTATAAGGTGGGTATAAGGTTGCTGCCTATAAAATGGCGCTTAATGGATGTACACTCACATCTACCGCTTGCTTGACTGGTGGAGGGTCGTTAGCCGAACGGATAGGATAGGGCACTTAATTCCTCATTAAAAGTATAATGGAAATATTAAAGTAACTACATTGTTTTACAAATTCCCACTCTTAGTTACTTTAGGGTAAAATGTGAAAATGATGCTAATCCATGGAATTACACTTCGTACCCTTGTCAAACGTTGATGGAGCGCGTGTGGTTAACCGGCACATCAATTTGGGGATGACATAGGTAGCGAAGGGTGACTCGATGTTTGTCATAGATCAATGGAGCGTGTGTGGTTTACCGGCACATTGATTAGGTGATAGTGACTTTGAGTGCACCACGTTAATTCGCATGGTTATTCACAAATTTGTTTGCGATCCTCGGCATCCCAGTCGCAAATGTGAAATGCATATCGAGATTTAAACATGCCATTGAAAAGTTCAATGAATCTCAAAGATCTAGGAGTTTTCAATACATTTAAAACCTAAATTGCTTTTTCGTTTTTCATGGTGAGAATTAGTGAATCGTCATTCACTTACCTTCAAGTTATTTACTTTTGGAGTACGGCATCCCTTTCTAAGTTGTAAATAATGTTGTTGGATCCTAGCCCTAATTTCTCATTTGGGTGTTTAATTAGGGATTCATTTCTAATCAAGCTTTGTCCCTTTCTTTTTCAGATGTCTGCTAACAACAACAACAACAACGCTTCTGGGTCATTCTCGTTGATGAACTTGTGTCAGAAAGTGACATTTGATGGTTCAAACTTCAACGAGTGGATGAGATACATTCGCATGATCACACGCTACGAGGACAAAGAATATGTCCTCGATGAAAAGCTTGAGAAGATCATCCCAGATGTTGCTACTCCTGAGGAACTGGCCGCATTTGAGGCCCACGAGCGTGATGCCACGAAAGTTCACTGCATCATGCTGGCCACCATGAACCTCGAACTCCAAAAGTCCTATGAGGACATGTATCCATATGAAATGCATCAGGATTTGCTGGACAGGTATCACCAGAGCGCGAGGCAAGAGCGCTATGAGATCATTACTAGCATGATCACCGCTAAGATGGGGAGTGGAGAATCCCTAACCTCTCATTTGCAGAAAATGCAGAGGTATGTTGATCGTCTTCTCAAACTTAATGTTAAGTTTGATGAGGATTTGGCTATTGACATAATCCTCCACTCCTTGCCCTCCTGCTACAATCAGTTTAGGATGACCTACCATATGAACAAAGAGGAGGTCTCCTTGAGCAAGCTCCAAGGACTCTTGAGGACTGCTGAGAGCAACCTCAAAGACAAATCCGTTGCACCGTCACCTGCTGTGGCCGCTCCCGTGATGGCGATAGGTCAAGGAAAGGGTAAAAAGAGGAAGGCTCCATGTAAAAGCCACCATAAGGGGAAACCCCGTGATGGTTCGTCATCAAGTGGGACCAAAGCAGGCCCCATTAAACCCTCTTCCGATCCTAAAGAAGCAGAGTGCTTCTATTGCCACCAAAAGGGCCACTGGAAGCGAAGCTGCCCACAATATCTGCAAGACATAAGAGATGGGAAGATCAAGCCCACATTTGCAGGTATGTATTCTATTAAATCTAATAACTCATCATTTGCTACTTCATGGGTTCTTGATACAGGATGTGGTTACCACATTTGTTCTGATTTGTAGGGCCTAAAAAGAAGTAGGGAGATGGAGCATGGGAAGATGAACCTGATTATGGGAAACAGAAGATCGTCGCCTGTGACCAAAGTCGGTGTTTATTCTTTAGTGTTAAGTAATGGGTTAGGAATAGATTTAGAGAATTGCTGTTATTCGCCAGATATGGCAAGAAACATTATTTCTTTTCATGGGTTGTTTAGACAAGGTTTCAGATATTCTTTTGATAATAGTAATGGTTCTATTAATGTTTATTTGAATGGTGTCTTTTATTTCAATGCATTACCTTGTAATGGGATTTATGAATCAGTGATGATTGTTGATAATTTTGGAAATAATGTTTTGAATATTGATTCGTCTACTAGTCTAGGCAAAGCATGCTTGTGGCATTGTCGTCTTGGCCATGTCAATAAGAAACGCATAGCCCAACTCCAAAAGGATGGAGTGTTGGAGTCATTCGACCTTAGGGACGATGACACGTGTGAGTCTTGTTTACTTGGGAAGATGACCAAGTCACCCTTTACTGGCACTTGTGAAAGGGGTGAGGGTTTATTGGATCTCATACACACCGATGTGTGTGGGCCCTTTAGATCCACCACAAGGGATGCTTGCCGCTTCTACGTGACTTTTACAGATGATTATAGCAGATATGGATATATCTACTTGATCAAGCAAAAGTCGGAAACCTTTGAAAAGTTCAAAGAGTTTAAGAATGAAGTGGAGAATCAGCTGGGCAGGAAAATCAAGATGCTTCGGTCAGACCGAGGAGGAGAGTACCTAAGTCTTGAGTTTCACGACTATCTAAGAGAATGTGGAATCGTTTCGCAATTGACGCCTCCGAGAACGCCACAATTGAATGGTGTGGCTGAGAGACGTAATCGGACCTTGTTGGACATGGTTCGTTCTATGATGAGTCGGACTTCGCTACCAATAGCTTTCTGGGGGTATGCCTTAGAGACTGCCGCCCATATACTTAACTTAGTTCCCACTAAGAAGGTTTCCAAGACTCCTCACGAGATGTGGACAGGGAAGGCTCCCTCGTTGGCACATATCAAGGTTTGGGGTTGTGAGGCCTTCGTAAGACGAGAGACTCACGACAAACTAGAACCTCGCAGTGAGAAGTGTTATTTCATCGGCTATCCGCAGAAGTCTTTTGGCTACCTTTTCTATAGACCGAGTGACAATGTTGTCTTCGTTGCTAGAAGAGGGGTTTTCCGAGAAAGGGAATTAATAAGCCAAGAAGACAGTGGGAGGCAAATTGAACTTGAAGAGATTCAAGATCAAAGCGATGAAGGAACCTCGGACACTGGCACTCAACTTGAGGAGGAAACTCCTGTTGAACCTATTGACGAGTCCCTACCTCTTCGACGTTCCACTAGGGCTAGTGTTCCACCCCAGTTTTATGGTTTTCATATTACTACTGAAGGGGATACATTTATTAGTGATAGTACACTAGTAAATTTGGATGAACCTAGCAGCTATAAGGAAGCCATGGCAGGCCCAGAGTCTGCAAAATGGAAAGAGGCTATGGACAGCGAGATTCAGTCCATGTACGACAACCAAGTTTGGAATTTGGTTGATAATGTACCGGGTCGTAAGACAGTCGGGTGCAAGTGGATCTTCAAGAAGAAGACGGACATGGATGGGAAAGTGCATACTTATAAAGCGCGATTGGTTGCGAAGGGCTTTACTCAAACTCCCGGAGTTGACTATGATGAGACCTTCTCACCAGTTGCGAAGATAAAGTCTATTAGGGTGATGCTTGCCATAGCTGCGTTTCATGATTATGAAATATGGCAGATGGACGTAAAAACCGCTTTCCTCAATGGAAAGTTGGCTGAGGATGTCTACATGAATCAGCCAGAGGGTTTTGTCGATGTGAAGCATCTAAATAGAGTATGCAAGCTTGAAAAATCTATTTATGGATTGAAACAAGCATCTCGCAGATGGAATCTTTGTTTTGACGAGAAGGTTAAAGAGTTTGGCTTTCTGCGAAGCGAAGATGAATCTTGTGTGTATGTCAAAGCCAGTGGGAGTATAGTAAGCTTCCTCGTATTGTATGTCGACGACATACTACTCATAGGAAACGATGTCCCAACCTTGCAGGAAGTCAAGTCCTGGCTTGGGAAATGCTTCGCTATGAAGGACCTCGGAGAAGCCGCTTATATTCTGGGAATAAGAATAGTAAGAAACAGGGAAAAGAGACTGATAGGACTCAGTCAGGATACATACTTGGAAAAGGTACTAAAGCGTTTTAGTATGGAAAATTCCAAGAAAGGGGAGTTGCCAATCCAAAGCAATACCAAGCTGAGTAAGACTCAGAGCCCGAGTACAGAGACAGAGATAGCTGATATGAGCCGAGTACCTTACGCTTCCGCAGTAGGCTCTATCATGTACGCTATGACTTGTACTCGCCCTGATGTGGCCTTCGCTTTAAGCATGGTCAGCAGATATCAAGGGAATCCTGGTAGGGCACATTGGATTGCGGTTAAGAATATTCTTAAGTACCTTCGGAGGACCAAGGGATGGTTTCTAGTCCTCGGTGGGAGTGATGACTTAAGGGTACGAGGGTACAGTGATGCTAGTTTTCAGACGGATCGGGATAACTTCCGATCGCAGTCGGGCTGGGTCTTTACCCTAAATGGAGGAGCAGTGACTTGGAAAAGTTCCAAGCAAGAGACCGTAGCTGATTCAACGTGCGAATCAGAGTATATTGCGGCGAGCGAAGCGTCAAAGGAGGCTATATGGTTGAAGAACTTCATTGGAGACCTTGGAGTTGTGCCATCCATAAAGGAGCCCGTGGAAATTTTCTGTGATAATGAAGGAGCGGTTGCCTTAACCAAGGAACCAAGGGATCATGGCAGATCTCGACATATCGACAGGAAATACCACTTTATTAGACATCGGGTAGAAGAGGGACTCCTCGTTGTGAAGAGGGTATCGTCAGAAGATAACCCAGCAGATCCCCTTACAAAGGGACTGAGTAGGGTCAAGCATTTGCAGCACGCTAGGAGCGTAGGGCTGAAGGACGATATTAGTTTAGATTAGATAGGTAGAAAACTTGTAATAGATAATGTCATATTCAACAAATGATGATTAAATAAAGGTGTGTTATTTATAAGAAAGTTTCTATCTTGTGTTGATTATTTATCTATTGTGTCGATTTTGCATGTTTTGACTTCCTGAATAATAAGATTATTCGAACAGTTCACAATCGCTCATATGTTGGAAGTAGATATGAAGGAAGATTGTCATAAATTTGTTTGTAGATTGTCTGAAAAGTTTTAGACATAGCAAAGGTTTGCTGCAAAGTTTATGAGTACTTATGAAATTTGTATTGAGCATTGAAATAGACCCACACTTGCTGGTATTACTTCATGAATGTTATCACAAGTGATCGCAAGATGATAATATCATATAATCTTTAAACCTAGAGATATGGTTATTGGTTGCTAGTTGATTATACATTGATAATGCGAAAACGCATCAGTAACTTGATGTTATAAAACGTATTATTGTGTGTGGTTTAACTAGTAAATGATAAAGGCATATTAGTCAACGTTTTCTGTTCCTTTTATTCTATGAGGATAAAAGCGATATCTCGGCCACTTGATGATTTGGTTTGACTTATGTGCCGGGCCCGGTCAGGATAAAGTTGATGTGTTCAACTGAGTTCTATGTCGAACAAATCAGAAATCAAGAAATAGAATGCTAGACAATAAGTATTGTTAGCATGATATCTAGAACAGAGGATTATACGATCCCTTATCTGAAGGACAGATTATTGGTCAGAGTTGACAGCGGCTATTGAAAGCTACGATTGCTATCGGGTACGAAAGTTATACGTGAGATATAGTTACTAGACTTATCCAAGTGGGAGACTGTTGGATTAGTGTCTAAGTCAGTAACCATATTTGGTATATACTTGACCCGAGTGTGCATGGTCCTTTTGGGTTGCCTTCACCAAAGCAACTTGACAAGGTAATTTGATATGAGAGAGGAGATATTATGATTTATTAATATATTATAAGAATAATATATTAAAAGAGAAATCATATTTATTTAATTAGTATTAGTCATAAATTAATTAGGAATTAATTTGGTGACTAAAAGAGATTAATTAAATAAAGGGGTATAAACTGTCAAATGTGTGATAGTTGAGTTTTGGGCTAGGAAACCTAATGGACTAAGGGGGAACGAAATTATGATGAAGGATCATCATATTTTCGTTCAAAGGCCTCATTCCATAAGGCTCCTTGGGCTGCTTGGTGGCTAGGCTGTCCATTAGGGTTTTGACTGAAACCCTAGCACCCTATAGTATAAATACATGCCCTATGCTTCAATTTAAGGCCACTTGATTCCAAGGAAACCCTAGGGCCGAAATTAGCATCATTCCTTCTCTCTCTTAGTTGCCTTCTTGCTTCAAGGTGTTTGTGAGCCATTAGAGGCACTACAATTGTGGTGCTTGCTTTCAAGAGTTCAAGAGAGTTCAAGAGATCAAGGAAACTAGTTGTTATTGCTATATAACAACAAAGGTATGTTTACTACACTTCTATGTAATTTTCGAAAATTATAGAAGCATGCCAGGGTTTATTTTGTGTTCATAAAGTTGTATGTCTCATAGTGAAAACATAGATCCAACTAGGGTTGCATGCACACATAGGATTGTTTGTATAAAACCTAACAGGACATTGTCCTTGCATCACCCTCGAACCCTTCGGTTCGACACAAAGGAGTGTAACCCACTCACACCTCCTCATCATGATCTCTGGGTCCTCGACCTCCGACTGTAATATCCTTATACAATCCTCATCACCGGTCTAGACTGCTCCCGAGTCTGTTAACCTGCTATCTCACTTTCCTCTGTACAAATCTCCAATATGGAATCACTATCCCCTCCTCTTCCAAGGAGACTAAAAACATGCCTACGCATCATCCAACATTGCTATAGTGACATCACCTCACTATACATCACCTCTTAGAGGCGCACACCGCTAACTCAGAACATGCATACGTACTCAGAGACTGATCGCATGGCTAGCAATCCATACATAGCCTGCCGCATTTCCTCGACATCTCCACCATTCGGGGACAACCCCACTATCCGCTATCACATAACAACATCCTCACTACTGGTTCAAAGATCCACGATACATGCAAAGTCCTTACTATAACTGAATCGCCTCATTGTACCACTCCAATAACCAACATTCAAACCGCGTCAGGAAACATTCTACAACCAGCGGCTCATCCGAGAATTTCCAATTCTCCCCCACTTAGGGCACTAACCACCATCCACTGGCGGAAAAGCTAACACGCTGCTCAATCAAATCAAACCAGTCACCGGATTTCGAGGAACCTGAGTTCCTGCTAAAAGTTCACGAATTCCCGAATCATGACCTTCCTTTCTTACGAATTCCACACCGGATACTAACCCTCTAAAAACCCTCAATACTAACTCTTCTCTAACACATACAACACTTTATATCTCATGCAAGAAACAACATCTCATACACACCACATAAACAAGATAAGGCAGAAAACATATCGGCTGACACCTCTAGCAATGACCTGATCTCCTCGGTCATAAGCTGATAAGCACGCCCTAGAGCCTTCGGAGGCTCTGCTCGACCCTGACCTCCGTCAGTAAGTCTCAAAGTGGCTAGCGTTGGGGCATGCACTGACCTGGAAGCCATCAGAGGACACTGGGCCTTCATATGGCCCACCTGATCACAATGATAACAAAGTCGGACTCCTGCCGCTGGAGTCAACTGCTTGCAATCCCTGGCTATGTGGCCCTCCTTGCCACACTTGTGGCCCCCCAAAGAAGAACAACAACTTCCCTCATGCATCTTGTGTGACAACCCGGAATTTCCATTCTGTACAAACTATATCACTTCAATAGAAGTTATAGCAGTCACAGTTAATTTTCAGACTTTTTCGCGTAAGTTTGAGTAATTCATGGTTTACACTTCAGGAAATATCAGGAGAGTGGATGCACTAGGGTTTAGTGCAACACTATTATTCCAACACTCTATTATATGAGAAATCATTTAAGGAATAAAAATATTTTCTGCCAAAAATATCTCAGGACTATAAATAGAATTCTAAACCAAATTCATTCATTATTCGCATTTCCAACTAGAGAAAAGCCATTTTCTCTCTCACGGATCTTCGGGTTTTTATCCCAAATAGTGAGTACCTTTCTCTAGTAGTGTTATATAGCTTAAACTGTGTTCATAACATAGATTACATAGCTAAATCACTAGATTTAGGAGTGTACTCCCCAAGGTGTTCTTGGGCGGTAAACTCTCGAAACAATGCCTAGACCTTCCCTTGTGTTATGATACTACCTTAGACTCATATATATGTGTGTTAGGGACAAGAAAACAACCAAGAAACACAAACACATGGGTGTTCACGGCCCAAGATGATCTTTGACCCTGAACTCCAATAACTTGGATCAAAGGGTGCTTTTAAGGCACCTAAAGCCTTGGACTTTTACTAGGAATTGTTCCCACTTAAATCAAGGACCAAAACACATCAAAATCACCCCTCAAAGTGAGTTCACGGCCCAAATAAGGTTCTTGGGCCGTGAACATCAAAGAAGGGCACCAAAGTGTGCCTAATGCCTTCATATGCTTTAGGTAAAAGTCTAGAACCTATCCTACATATGCAAGAGACTTGAAAGCAACAAAAACACCATTCCAAGGGAGTTTACGGCCGTAAACTCCAAAGGAAATGGCCTTGGAGCCGTAAACTCCTCTAAGGAGTGTTTCCATGCCTTAAACCCTTCCAAGGATTTAACCACCAAGTTGGAATAATTCTAGGGATCATTTAGAACTTCAAAACACAAAATACCACCAAGTTGGGAGTTTACGGCCGTAAACTCAAGAGTTTACAACCGTAAACTCCATGTGTGATGCTATATGGAGAGTAAACTCATATATGGGGTCCTTTGGAACCCTAAACCCAAGTACCTTGTCCCACAATAGCTTAGATGCAATCCTTAGGGCTTAAAACACTTATATAAAGTGTTTATTATGTTCTAGGATGTCTTAACATTATCAATTAGTAATTTAAGACTAATTGAGTGCATATATGTGTGATTATATGTTCATTAGGATCGTAGTGTGTGTACAAGTCCTCACTTGACACCTAACAATCCTACACCGTCCAGTTCATCCAAATCACCATCTACAGGTGAGTTTATACCCCTAATCAATGTTTAAATGATTTTAAATGCTTTAATAGGGGGGGGGGGAATACAAGTAGAAAACATCATGTTATTAAATCATTTATATGTATTTTATAACTGTGTTTTCATTCAACATATTTCACATACTACAAAATGTGGTGCATGAAATGGTTTTCTAGCTTTAAAATACTTTGTTATCAAATGTATTACTTTTGAAATGTTTATCAAAATGACATCAAGTCACTTTTATATTTGTTCAAAACCCTTATATGTCTTACAAAACCATTTTACATTCTTGAACTAAACTATGCATATACACTTATATTCTTATATATGTATTGATGTTATAGTTTACAACTTTCATTTAGTTTTCTCACACCCTTGAGTAGTAAGAGTGTATAAACCTACTTGAACAACCAATTACCTTTCAGTAAATTATCATAGGGATAATTTGAAGATATCAAACATTATTCCTATTACAAGGAATCACACAAGAGTCAGTTCATTCATGAGTCTATACCAGTACATTACATGATACATGAGTACATTTATCTAGGATTACATGATACATGAGTACATTTATCTGAATACGCTTACATGAATACCATACATGAGTATTGTTACATAGATACATTATCCTGTATTCACTTACCTGGATACTTGTACCTAGATTTATGAGGAAGATTTATTCGTACCTTCTGTGTAAATTTTCCTGCCTATCCCTGGTCGACGGGATGTCTAGACGGGACAAACCATTACGGAACCTAACTGTTAGCAACACTGGGTGATGAACATCTAAGGATGTCTAAGGTTACCAATTTTCATAGATAGATTGATATCGGAAGTAACCATTACTCCATCCTGCTGTTGCAACAGAGGATGAGATGAAAATCTTCGGATGATCATTAGGTTACCACTTATATTAGGAGTCGACTACGGGACTAACTGCCCCTCCACCCTGCTGCCGCTACAAAGGATGAGTGGACAATCTTCGGATGTTCATTAGGGTATACCTTTTGCTTCGGCGATGGCGTGTTAGTCCTGGTATCCAGGGATAACACTTACATGGTTATATTTTTCCTATTTACTTTATTTTGTGATATATTCACATAAACGATGAGTTAGACTAATTACTGTTTGTAGTAGTAAAAAAGAAGGAAAAACTATCATTTTACTTACAAAACATTCGGGTCTTGGTAGAAGACTACATTGTCATAACAAAACATTCAGGTCTTGGTAGAAGACTAGATTGTCATAACAAAACATTCGGGTCTTGGTAGAAGACTACATCTGAAACTGATAGAAAATAAGGGATTTTCTAGGACTTTTCATACTTACATTAACATTTTCATTTAAAGGTTTACATGACTTTTAAAACAGCTTTTAGTAAGCAAGACAATGACACTTAAATACTTATGAATTCACCAGCTTTAAAGCTGATACTCTCTTTCAAAATAACTTGTATTCTCAGGTCATCAGTAGACAGGTACAGTGGCCAGGTTTTGAGAAGACGGAGCAGACAAGTCTCGTCTTTTATTTTGATTGTATATTTTTGGTGTCTTATTACAATGAAAGAACACATGTATTAAAACTTTACTTATAATGCAATGGATGATGTTGTTGCTTGTTTACTATTTTTACACTGTTGTGATACTGTACATGACGTCCTCCACCTCTGAACGTTTCCGCCGTTCGTGGTTTTGGGGTGTGACAGATTGGTATCAGAGCATTGTTTATAGTGAATATTGTGTATCAACCCATAAAAGATATACTAACTATAAATACATGGGGATTAAAACACTCTGACTAAGAGTTATACTTTTAAATAATAAAATATTTAAGTAAGTATACGTGCCTGCATTCATACTAAAATCAGTGTCGCAATGACAAGAACAAAAGTGTTACGATTGTTGAATATCACAAGTAAGCCTGGGGATATATGGTCAGTCTTGGGAATGGCATAGCCTGATCAACTATGCTGGTTCGAGGAGTGATTAGCATATACCCAAGAATGGTTGTGATATGGCAACAAGTCTAAAAACTTACCAACACAACCATAAAGAAATACCATAGGGGTATTTGGTCTTACTGTAATTATCTTAGTTAGTTCGTCTATTTAGCTATTTCTTATATCCCTTTTCTCGCGTAGATTAAAATGGCTGGATTTCACCATGGCGATCCGTACTTCCCGAACCAAGGCAATGCTGGTTGGCTAGAGGCAGAACCAGAAGATGATCACCCAATCCCTTTGGATGATCACCATGCTGAGGGTTTTTCCGATAGTTCTGACTCGGAGCCTGAAGTCAACAACCTACCCCTAGCTGCTTAAAACCCAAACCTGAACCCCCGTCACGCGTTTCACGGACCCACACCTCTGTGGGCCACTAACTTGACTAGATGGAGTCAGGAACAAGGTCAGCCCATTCCCTACAATGGAGACCGAAGTTTCTACAACCTCACTGAAGGAGGTTCTGCTGACAGGTTCCTACCCATCATGGTTCGTAGAATTTCCAGAAACACGATACTGGGTCAAGCAACTATTGACCGGGTCGTGGAGATTGAAGCCAACTCTGGCGTTAACACTGTCCACATTCGCCAACTGGAGTCTGCTCATGAAAGGACTCTGGTCTGCAATGCAAATCTGCAGAGGGAACTTGCTGAAACTCAAGCTGAAGTTAGGGAACTTCAAGCTCAGCAAGTGAGAGCTTACAGGTGTATGAGGGACATGGAACGTATACTATCGGGATCAAGAACTCATGCTAGCAGTTCTCGTCGCCGATAGAATCTCGTCAACTCATCTTTTGGATATAACCTAGTTTATGTAAAACTTTGGTCTAATTTCCTATCTTTATAAATCTTAGACCTGTTAGGTCTTGATCTAGTCTTAATTCTGTCAAAATTTTCCATCTTGGTTGATGTAAGGCCTACATCTAGGCCATTTTTACCGAACTTGTTACATCTGTAATTCCAGTATTATTGACAGATATCTAATCTTATGGAAATCATTATCCAAATGTCGTCATCTTCATTTAGTCATTCTATTCATTCTGTTGTTTGACTATGAGGATTTAGTCCATGGGACACATTCATTATTCATTTATTCTTATCCATGTCGTCATCTTTTAAATGTATAGTTAAAGATGTCGCCATGCAGAAATACCATGCGTAACCCTAACAACGAAGCACCGATACCACCACCTGAACCTCTTCAACCACCTAATCCTTTTGATGCCAATATGTTCCAGGCAGCTTTCACATCAGCAGTTGCAGCTGCTGTGTCAGCAATCAATGCTCCTGCCCCTAGTGGATCAGGAACACGTGCACCTCCCTCGAACCACGGCGAAAGCCATGGACACCCTCGGGGATGCACCTACAAGGACTTCATGAACTCCAAACCCCGCAACTTCAATGGAACTGCGGGTGTTATGGTGTTGAGACAATGGATTGAAAAGATGGAATCCGTCTTTGAAATCTGTGCTTGCCAGGAGGGCAACAAGGTCAAGTTCACAGCTTGTACCTTCTCTGACAGAGCACTAACATGGTGGAACGGTCATGTTAACTATCTGACTTTGGTGGTGGCGTATTCCATCAGCTGGGAAAAGTTGACGGACATGCTGATGAAAGAGTACTGTCCTCGAGGCGAAGTACAAAAGCTCGAGCAGGAATTCTGGGGTCTACAAATGGTTGGATCCGACATCACGACCTACACAAACAGGTTCTGTGATCTGGAAAATCTATGACCTGATATGGTTGCTCTTGAGAGCAAAAAGATAGAGAGATATATCTGGGGACTGTCGCCCCAGATCCAGTCAAGTGTGATAGCTTCTAGGCCTATTACCTTCGATAGCGCCAAGGAACTGGCACAATCTCTCATCGATCACCGGAAACCTCAGAACCCAACAATCCCTACACCCGTACCACAAAAGTCCAACCCCGACCACAACAGGAAGGGGTGGAATAAGAGGAAAAGAGGGGCTTCGCAAGGATCCTCCAAGAAACAACAACTTGTGGAGATCAATGCTGCCACAGTGACTCCCATTGTCCCTGCGAACCCCTTACCAGCAAAAACTTATGTTGGAACTCTTCCGAAGTGCAACAAATGCAGCTTCCACCACCACGGACTTTGCAGGGAGATGCAATGCTCTAACTGCAATAGAAAGGGGCACACAGTCCGTTTCTGCAAGACTCCAACAGCTCAGGCCGCCCAGGTTCCTAACGCCGGTATGGGCCAAGCTTGCTACGGTTGTGGCGAAGTGGGCCACTACAAGAGGAACTGCCCTAAGGCGGGGATGGCTGGAGGAGTAGGAAGAGTGAGGGCCCTAGGACACGAGGAAGTTGTAGCTGATCCTACGATAGTTACTGGTATGTTTCTCCTCGATAACTCATATGCTTGCATACTATTCGATAGTGGAGCAGAGAAAAGTTTCGTAAGTCACAAATTTGCACACCTGCTTAAACAAAAACCATGTGCGTTAGATAGTTCATTCATGGTAGAAATGGCTAACGGGAAAACAGAGAGTACTAACTGCATATACGTAGGTTGTACTTTAACTTTAGATGGCCATACTTTCAAGATAGATCTCATGCCAGTCCCAATTAAATGTTTCGACGTTATCATCGGCATGGATTGGTTGAGTCTTCTTCGCACCGACATCATGTGCTTCGAAAAAGCAGTTCGTCTTAACCTTCCTAACAACGAAACCTTAGTTATCTATGGCGACAAACCTAGTACAAGCCTTCGCATCATTTCGTGCATTCAAGCCCGGAAGTGCTTGCGAAAGGAATATCATGCATTTCTCGCACACGTCGTCGATACAAGTCAAGAAATGAAAGACATTCATAACATCCCAGAAGTACGCGACTTTCCCGACATCTTCCCAGAAGAACTTCCCGGTTTACCACCGCAACGCCAAGTCGAGTTCAGAATCGACTTAGTGCCAGGAGCTACCCCAGTAGCCAAATCTCCTTATCTTCTGGCACCGGCCGAGATGCAGGAACTTTCCAGTCAACTTAACGAACTCTCAAGAAGGGATTCATTCAACCAAGCTTCTCACCATGGGGAGCACCGGTCTTGTTCGTCAAGAAGAAAGATGGATCGTTTCGCATGTGCATCGACTATAGAGAAATCAACAAACTTACCATTAAAAATCGTTATCCTTTGCCCCACATTGACGATCTATTTGATCAACTTCAAGGAGCCAAATACTTCTCGAAGATTGATCTACGATCTGGATATCACCAACTACGAGTATTAGAGGAGGATGTTCCCAAGACAGCCCTCCGAACTCGTTACAGGCACTCCGAGTTTGTAGTAATGTCGTTCGGATTGACCAACGCGCTCGCAGTATTCATGGATCTGATGAATAGGGTGTGTCGTCCTTACTTGGATCAGTTCGTCATCGTCTTCATCGATGACATACTCATCTACTCTCGAAGTAAGGAGGAACATAGTCAACATCTCCGTAAAATCTTAGAAACATTATGGTCGGAGAAGCTCTACGCAAAGTTCTCCAAGTGCGAATTTTGGATTCGGCGAGTTGAATTTTTGGGCCATGTGGTTAGCGAAGAGGAAATACACGTGGACCCTTCCAAAATTAAGGCCATCGAGAACTGGTCAGCACCGAAGACACCTACAGAAATTCGCCAATTTCTAGGTCTAGCTGGCTACTATCGCAGGTTCATTCAGAACTTCTCCCGCATAATGAAACTTCTTACAACCCTGACCCAGAAGGGCGTAGCCTTTGATTGGGAAGAGAAACAAGAAAGAGCGTTCCAAACGCTCAAACGAGCCTTGTGCACCGCACCAATACTATCCCTCCCCGAAGGGATAGAAGACTTCGTGGTCTATTGCGACGTATCAAATCAAGGACTCGGATGTGTTCTGATGCAGCGAGGTAAAGTCATAGCCTATGCCTCGAGACAGCTGAAGACACATGAGGTTAACTACACCACCCACGATCTTGAGCTTGGAGCAGTTGTGTTTGCTCTGAAGATCTGGCGACATTACCTATATGGTACAAAAAGCACGATCTTTACAGACCATAAGAGTCTACAACACATTTTCGACCAGAAGGAGCTCAACATGAGACAACGACGGTGGGTCGAGCTACTCAGTGATTACGAGTGCGATATTCGTTATCATCCGGGTAAAGCCAATGTA
The DNA here is from genome assembly GCF_002870075.4 of Lactuca sativa. Classification (NCBI taxonomy): domain Eukaryota; kingdom Viridiplantae; phylum Streptophyta; class Magnoliopsida; order Asterales; family Asteraceae; genus Lactuca; species Lactuca sativa. The sequence continues at coordinate 62,629,821 of NC_056631.2, read as the reverse complement.
GTAGACGACACCCTAAGTCGGAAAGAATATTCTGGTCGAAGGGTCAAATCTTTGACTCTAACTATCCATTCACACTTGTCCATGCAAATAAAGGAGGCTCAGCTCGACGCTTTGAAACCTGAAAACGTGACTGGTGAATCCCTTAGAGGAATGGATAAGAACTTGGAAGTCAAGGGTGGCGGAGCCTTGTACCTCATGGATCGGATCTAGACACCGAAAAATGGTGGCTTCAGAGACTTGGTCATAACGGAAGCTCACAACACTCGTTATTCCATCCACCCGGGTTCGGATAAGATGTATCTGGATCTTAAAAAAAGTTATACTGGTGGCCTAACATGAAAGCATATATTGATACCTTCGTGAGTAAATGCCTTACTTGCGCAAAGGTGAAGGTCGAATACCAAAAACCCTCCGGTCTCCTATAGCAACCGGAGATACCAGAATGGAAGTGGGAGCGGATCACTATGGACTTCATAACCAAGTTGCCCAAGACGACGGGTGGACTTGATTCCATATCGGTCATCGTCGATAGACTGACCAAGTCTGCACAATTCCTGCCGATCAAGGAAACAGACAAGATGGAGAAACTTACCAGAACTTACATTAGGGAGATTGTAAGGCTACATGGTGTTCCTTTATCTATCATCTCGGACAGAGATAGTAGATTCACTTCTAGGTTCTGGCAGTCATTACAAAGTTCCCTAGGCACTAGGCTAGACATGAGTACAGCCTACCACCCACAGACCGACAAGAAAAGTGAGAGAACTATCCACACCTTAGAAGATATGTTGCGTGCCTGTGTGATTGACTTTGGAAAAGCTTGGGATACCCATTTACTCCTCGTCGAATTTTCCTACAACAACAGTTATCACACGAGCATAAAGGCAGCTCCATTCGAGGCCCTCTATGGCTGAAAGTGCAGATCCCCTCTGTGCTGGGCTGAGGTGGGTGATACCCAGTTAGCTAAGGGACGAGTTCCCGAAAGCACTCTCACGGGTCCGAAGATCATTCGGGAAACGACAGATAAGATCGTTCAAATTTGTGAACGATTGAAAGCCTCTAGAGACCGACAGAAAAGTTACACTGACAAGCGAAGGAAACCGTTGGAATTCCAGGTGGGCGACTAAGTCCTACTGAAGGTCTCACCCTGGAAGGGCTTGATATGCTTTGGAAAGTGTGGGAAGCTCAATCCAAGGTACATAGGGCCTTTCGAGATTCTCACGAGAATCGGCCCTGTAGCTTAGAAAGTCAATCTACCACACGAACTCAGTAACGTACATCCTACCTTCCACATCTCGAACTTGAAAAAGTGTCTGTCCGACGAGACTCTTGTTATTCCACTCGACGAGATCGAGATCAACGAGAGCCTCAACTTCGTGGAGAAACCAGTAGAGATCATGGACTGAGAGGTCAAGCAAACAAAGCAGAGCCGTATCCCGATAATGAAGGTGCACTGGAACGCAAAGTGTGGACCTGAATTCACTTGGGAACGAGAGGATCAGATGAAACTGAAATACCCTCATCTTTTCGCTTAATTATATGTAATTTCTTATTTGCTTAAATTCTAATTTCGGGATGAAATTCCTTCTAACGGGGGGATGATGTGACAACCCGAAATTTCCATTCTGTACGAACTATATCACTTCAATAGAAGTTATAGCAGTCATAGTTAATTTTCAGACTTTTTCGCGTAAGTTTGAGTAATTCATGGTTTACACTTCAAGAGATATCAGGAGAGTGGATGCACTAGGGTTTAGTGCAACACTGTTATTCCAACACTCTATTATATGAGAAATCATTTAAGGAATAAAAATATTTTCTGCCAAAAATATCTCAGGACTATAAATAGAATTCTGAACCAAATTCATTCATTATTCGCATTTCCAACTAGAGAAAAGCCATTTTCTCTCTCACGGATCTTGGGGTTTTTATCCCAAATCATGAGTACCTTTCTCTAGTAGTGTTATATAGCTTAAAATGTGTTCATAACATAGATTACATAGCTAAATCACTAGATTTAGGAGTGTACTCCCCAAGGTATTCTTGGGCGGTAAACTCCCGAAACAATGCCTAGACCTTCCCTTGTGTTATGATACTACCTTAGACTCATATATATGTGTGTTAGGGACAAGAAAACAACCAAGAAACACAAACACATGGGTGTTCACGGCCCAAGATGATCTTTGACCCTGAACTCCAATAACTTGGATCAAAGGGTGCTTTTAAGGCACCTAAAGCCTTGGACTTTTACTAGGAATTGTTCCCACTTAAATCAAGGACCAAAACACATCAAAATCACCCCTCAAAGTGAGTTCACGGCCCAAATAAGGTTCTTGGGCCGTGAACATCAAAGAAGGGCACCAAAGTGTGCCTAATGCCTTCATATGCTTTAGGTAAAAGTCTAGAACCTATCCTACATATGCAAGAGACTTGAAAGCAACAAAAACACCATTCCAAGGGAGTTTACGGCCGTAAACTCCAAAGGAAATGGCCTTGGAGCCGTAAACTCCTCTAAGGAGTGTTTCCATGCCTTAAACCCTTCCAAGGATTTAACCACCAAGTTGGAATAATTCTAGGGATCATTTAGAACTTCAAAACACAAAATACCACCAAGTTGGGAGTTTACGGCCGTAAACTCAAGAGTTTACAACCGTAAACTCCATGTGTGATGCTATATGGAGAGTAAACTCATATATGGGGTCCTTTGGAACCCTAAACCCAAGTACCTTGTCCCACAATAGCTTAGATGCAATCCTTAGGGCTTAAAACACTTATATAAAGTGTTTATTATGTTCTAGGATGTCTTAACATTATCAATTAGTAATTTAAGACTAATTGAGTGCATATATGTGTGATTATATGTTCATTAGGATCGTAGTGTGTGTACAAGTCCTCACTTGACACCTAACAATCCTACACCGTCCAGTTCATCCAAATCACCATCTACAGGTGAGTTTATACCCCTAATCAATGTTTAAATGATTTTAAATGCTTTAATAGGGGGGGGGGGGAATACAAGTAGAAAACATCATGTTATTAAATCATCTATATGTATTTTATAACTGTGTTTTCATTCAACATATTTCACATACTACAAAATGTGATGCATGAAATGGTTTTCTAGCTTTAAAATACTTTGTTATCAAATGTATTACTTTTGAAATGTTTATCAAAATGACATCAAGTCACTTTTATATTTGTTCAAAACCCTTAGATGTCTTACAAAACCATTTTACATTCTTGAACTAAACTATGCATATACACTTATATTCTTATATATATATATATATATTGATGTTATAGTTTACAACTTTCATTTAGTTTTCTCACACCCTTGAGTAGTAAGAGTGTATAAACCTACTTGAACAACCAATTACCTTTCAGTAAATTATCATAGGGATAATTTGAAGATATCAAACATTATTCCTATTACAAGGAATCACACAAGAGTCAGCTCATTCATGAGTCTATACCAGTACATTACATGATACATGAATACATTTATCTAGGATTACATGATACATGAGTACATTTATCTGAATACGCTTACATGAATACCATACATGAGCATTGTTACATAGATACATTATCCTGTATTCACTTACCTGGATACTTGTACCTAGAGTTATGAGGAAGATTTATTCGTACCTTCTGTGTAAATTTTCCTGCCTATCCCTGTTCGACGGGATGTCTAGACGGGACTAACCATTCCGGAACCCATCTGTTAGCAACACTGGGTGATGAACATCTAAGGATGTCTAAGGTTACCACTTTTCATAGATAGATTGATATCGGAACTAACCACTCCTCCATCCTGCTGTTGCAACAGAGGATAAGATGAAAATCTTCGGATGATCATTAGGTTACCACTTATATTAGGAGTCGACTACGGGACTAACCCTCCCTCCACTCCGCTGCCGCTACAGAGGATGAGTGGACAATCTTCGGATGTTCATTAGGGTATATCTTTCGCTTCGGCGATGGCGTGTTAGTCCTGGTATCCAAGGATAACACTTACATCGTTATATTTTTCCTATTTACTTTATTTTGTGATATATTCACATAAACGATGAGTTAGACTAATTACTGTTTGTAGTAGTCAAAAAGAAGGAAAAACTATCATTTTACTTACAAAACATTCGGGTCTTGGTAGAAGACTACATTGTCATAACAAAACATTCGGATCTTGGTATAAGACTACATTTTCATAACAAAACATTCGGGTCTTGGTAGAAGACTACATTGTCATAACAAAACATTCGGGTCTTGGTAGAAGACTACATCTCAAACTGATAGAAAGTAAGGGATTTTCTATGACTTTTCATACTTACATTAACATTTTCATTTAAAGGTTTACATGAATTTTAAAACAGCTTTTAGTAAGCCAGACAATGACACTTAAATACTTATGAATTCACCAACTTTAAAGCTGATACTCTCTTTCAAAATAACTTGTATTCTCAGGTCATCAGTAGACAGGTACGGTGGCCAGGTTTTGAGAAGACGGAGCAGACAAGTATTGTCTTTTATTTTGATTGTATTTTTTTGGTGTCATGTTACAATGAAAGAACACATGTATTTAAACTTTACTTATAATGCAATGGATGATGTTGTTGCTTGTTTACTATTTTTACACTGTTGTGATACTGTACATGACGACCTCCACCCCTGAACGTTTCTGCCGTTCGTGGTTTTGGGGTGTGACATCTTGCCGCACTTCCTGCAAGTGCGACTCCTCTGGCTTCCCCATCTATAATCAACGGCTCTCATCCGCTTCGGTGCAGGATGCTACTACACCGGGGCCTGCCTCTGCTCTCTCAACTGAAGCTCAATATCTAACTGGCGACGCCTAGCATCCTCCTGCAACTCCAACATGGTACTACACCTCTGCGTGTATACGAACTGCATGATGTTCGTCTTGAGCATACTCAGATATCCGGTCATCTGTGACATCCCCATTTTCACGGCCAAAAAAGACCGATTTTTATTTATGGTTTATAAAAATCAGAGTCCTTATTTTCATAAAAATGTTGTGGAATTTGTTCCCAGAAAAATACGATAAATACGTTATCAAAACATTTTCGAAGAAACGTATTTTATTCATTTTAAAACGTCCGGGATGTCATCGTCGATACATGAACATAAGCATAAATGGAACTTACATTTATTTACACGAGTGATCTACATCTCTTTAATCTCTCAGTGTAATGTCACTTCATATCGACACCTGTGACATAAATAAACTGAGCGGGTTAGGTTGGGAAACCTGGTGAGTACATAGGGTTTTCAACCCACAATAATATAATCATTATGTTCAATCATCAAACAATTAACCTAATTACCCATCCCCATTATCTTCTTTATTCCTAAGTACCCTCCCTAAGGATTTATCCTAAGGGTCGTCTCCTACATCATATTTTACCTCTCATCTTCTTACATTGCATCTCCTTATATGATTGTTCCTAAGGACTTTCCCTAAGGATCATCGCCTACATCGCCTAGACAATATTGATTCAGGGATTAATCCCTCAATACGTGCCCACCAAGGGTTAGGGTATCATCGCAAGAATACATAGTTACAACATCACCTGAATCGTAATTCATAGTAAGGGGGTTAGAGTATCATCGCATGAATACGTAGTGACAACATCGCCTGAACTCGTAATTCATCACCTACAGGTTATGAGCCTGCTGGTGTTTCCACGGGGTTGTCTATAATAGTCCGTGGTCGCCGTCTATACTCTGGTAGATGACTACATCTCCAAATTGTCAGACAAGTTTGTAGTATCCTACATCACCGATTCATCATCACCTATCTATCCCCACTTAATTATCATCACCTTCCTATCATCACCTATCTCTCATTAATTTATTTCATCACACATCAACTATTTCATCTACCCATGTTTTATCCCAACATATTAGTAGATATAAATATACAGTTTAAATCATTTAAAACATGTATAAAATCATTCATCCAGCATAGACAACAAGTATTCAGATAATATGCACACATAGCACGTAATTTATGTAAAATACTTCATATCTATGTGTAAGATGAAAGTAACTATGCACTGACTTGATAAGGTGGTGAGTCGGCACTCGGACAACACTTCGTTACTCTTAAAACCGTTATCCCTTGACGAAACCTAGTATCATTACCACTAGAGTTTAGTCTAACGCTTGACGAGACTAATTTAATAGTCTAGCTATTATTAATATTTTATAAGCGTTAAAAAATACTTATATAACCCATAATAATAGCCCAAATACTCCTTATAAGGTCCTAATAACAATACTATATTGAAACATAAGCTATACTAAAGATAGGATAGGTACAACTCACTTACAGCGGGTTTTCTCGAAAACCAGGCTTCGCTGGAGCAGCGTTCCCGAGCTGAAAGGCTCTTTTCTTGGGACTCTGGGAGCCTCGGGGCTTCCTTCGGGTGCTAGGGGGTTTACCTATACTTTAGGGGGCTTAAGGGAGCTTAGAGAGAGAAACTAGAGAGAGAAAGTTGAAGGGTGAGGTGTGAGGAAGTTGGAATGCTCGACACCTCTATTTATAGGCTGAATTCCTAATGGAATCGTCGAGTAGGAGGACCTACTCGCCGAGTTGGTGCATGTGGCAGCCTTCTGGTGGTGCCACGTGTCCAATTATGGTGGTGCCACTTTACCCCCTATTACGTATTAGCCTTCAAACTTATAAAAATCATAACTCTCGCATACGAGCTCCGTTTTTGACTTTCTTTTTTTCAACGCATAGGTAAAGTCAAGATCTACAACTTTCATTTAGACTCTGTCCGCTAATTCTTGGCTGATCACAAATTTAACAGTAGGAGGCGTTTAGACTGTTAAATGACCGCGAAGAATTCGTAACTTATTCATACGGACTCCGTCTTCGTCTATCTTTTTACCGTTGAGTTCCTATTAATGAGATCTTCAACTCTCATTTAGGTCGCGTAAGCCAAAAACCGCTCGAACTAAAATTCGAGTTTCGGGCCATGCACTGCTAAGCTAAATCTAAGAAAATTCATAACTTCCTCATACGAAGTCAGATATGGGCGTTCTTTTTTTGTATGTTCTCGGTTTAACATATACTAAAACTTTCGTTTAGATTGCTAAAGCTAAAAGTCGCTCCATTGTAAATTTACTATTTACGCTTCCCGGTGTCGTGCCGGTTTTGCCGTAAAACTTCGACGGACCATAACTTCTTCGTTATAACTCGGATTTCGGCGTTCTTTATATGTACGGAAACCTTGAGACATATTCTAAAACTTGGTTAAGACTATTTATTATAAATAATATTTTTCCAAAAAGTAGTTTTCGACACTTATTGCCTCTAAATTGAGTAGCCCGGATTTACGGGCGTTACAATTATCTCCCCCTTAGGATGATTACGTCCCGGAATCATCAACGAAACAGGGTGGTATAATGACTCCATACGTTATCTCTTCATCCTAGGTAATAACTGTAACTTCTATGTTGCTTCGAACGAGTATCTAACTCTTGGACTCCTTGACTGCAGGCGGTGCTTGATCTTGCACACGTTCTCTATGTCTTGTTATACTTTCAATCATGACCTTCATGTCACAAACTTTCTCTTTATCAGAGACTCCTTCTTCTTCTTAACAAACTTAGGATAAGTTAATTTGATTACTACAATTGCCCGATGTGTCATATTCTAATGACAGATCATCGTATGTAGCAACGCTTAGACTCAAGTCTCTTAGAGTCAAATTCCGGAATGGAATATGCCTTCCTTCATGGTCTAATGTGATATAATCACATTTTAACATGTAGCATTTCTAGCTACCAACTTCTTTAACAATGAGCGCAATACTTCTATTGATCGCTTTGATTTCAATTGTTTGGTTTAAGTCGGACGCTACATAAAACTTGGTTCTCTGAACCACGTAACCTACTCATCGTAGTCGGACTCAATGTGATATGACCACTAGGGTCGGGATAACAACAATCTTCTTAGTCATTCCCGAAACAATGGCAACAACATACTTGAATAAAACGAAATCAATTACTAGCTTCTTGGTAACCTTGTGACTTTCCCTGATCCAAGTGTGAGTCCTGTGCTTCTGGTAGTATAGGCCTCTACTACCATTCACACCTACTCATACTCGTCCCAAGTATTGTCTCGCAGTTCTCCAAGTTATTATCACAAAAACAATTTTAACACATACAAATGTGTCCAAACAATCATATAATTTTCTCTAGACTCTACTAGGACTTCTTCCACGTGTATCTTCAATCATCAATTCTGCTTCAACTCGGTTTATGGTGGAAATGTCAGACGATGGGATAACTTCATGGATTCTAACAAAAATCTTTCTTTCTTCTAATCGAAAGTGAACTTCTTCTGTACTAGACGTATTATTTATTAGACGCATTCTAAAGTCAAGATATCACTCTTAAAATATCTTCCAATAGGTATCATTCACTATCGTAAGCCTTCTCGTTTCCTCCATTTGCTCAGTCTGCTATGAGTCCTTATCATGACATTCTATACAGCAAAGCAGGCGTTCGGTGTATCAAGACGAGAATATAGATAGAGGAAGATTTAGACGTGTATTCCTCCGTATTATTCCAAAAAGTTACATGTCAATTCTAATATCGTAATTAAACGTTTAGAAACCTGAGCACATAAAATTTCCAGATCCGGTCGGCAACAGACCATAGATCCGATTATACATTTAGCATCATAAATCATTTAGCACATAAAATCATGTTAAGCATTTTCCCTAAATAAGCTAGTGCTTGTGTCTTTTTAGGTGTATTACCTAAGACACACTCCTCACCATCATTGCTTAGCATTCTAAGTTTAAGTCTAGAAATAAGTCCATATTCCTAGTTCGCTTAAACTAATGCTCTGATACCAACTGTGACATCTCCATTTTCACGGCCAGAAAAGACCGATTTTTGTTTATGCTTTATAAAAATCAGAGTACTTCTTTTCATAAAAATGTTGCGGAATTTGTTCCCAGAAAAATACGATAAATACGTTATCAAAACATTTTCGAAGAAATGTATTTTATTCATTTTAAAACGTTTGGGATGTCATCGTCAATACAAGGAACATAAGCATAAACGAAACTTACATTTATTTACACTACTGATCTACATCTCTTTAATCTCTCAGTGTAATGTCACTTCATATCGACACCTATGATATAAATAAACTGAGTGCGTCAGGTTGGGAAACCTGGTGAGTACATTGGGTTTTCAACCCACAATAATATAATTATTATGTTCAATCATCAAACAATTAACCCAATTACCCATCCCCATTATCTTCTTTATTCTTAAGTACCCTCCCTAAGGATTTATCCTAAGGGTCATCTCCTACATCATATTTTACATCTCATCTTCTTACATCGCATCTCCTTATATGTTTGTTCCTAAGGACTTTCCCTAAGGATCATCACCTACATCGCCTAGACAGTATTGATTCAGGGATTACTCCCTCAATACGTGCCCACCAAGGGTTAGGGTATCATCGCAGGAATACGTAGTTACAACATCGCCTGAACTCGTAATTCATAGTAAGGGGGTTAGAGTATCATCACATGAATACATAGTTACAACATCGCCTGAACTCGTAATTCATCACCTACAAGTTATGAGCCTGCTGGTGTTTCCACGGGGTTGTCTATAATAGTCCGTGGTCGCCATCTATACTCTGGTAGATGACTACATCTCCAAATTGTCGGACAAGGTTGTAGTATCTTACATCACCGATTCATCATCACCTATCTATCCTCACCTAATTATCATCACCTATCTCACATTATTTTATTTCAACACACACTAACTATTTCATCTACCCATGTTTTATCCCAACATATTAGTAGATATAAATATACAGTTTAAATCATTTAAAACATGTATAAAATCATTCATCCAGCATAGACAACAAGTATTCAGATAATATGCACACATAGCACGTAATTTATGTAAAATACTTCATATCTATGTGTAAGATGAAAGTAATTATGCACTCACTTGATAAGGTGGTGAGTCGGCACTCGGACAACACTTCGTTACTCTTAAAACAATTATCCCTTGACGAAACCTAGTATCATTACCACTAGAGTTTAGTCTAACGCTTGACGAGACTAATTTAATAGTCTAGCTATTATTACTATTATATAAGCGTTAAACAATACTTATATAACCCATAATAATAGCCCAAATACTCCTTATAAGGTCCTAATAACAATACTATATTGAAACATAAGCTATGCTAAAGATAGGATAGGTACAACTCACTTACAGCGAGTTTTCTCGAAAACCGGGCTTTGCTGGAGCAGCGTTCCCAAGCCGAAAGGCTCTTTTCTTGGGACTCTGGGAGCCTCGGGGCTTCCTTTGGGTGCTAGGGGGTTTACCTAGACTTTAGGGGGCTTAAGGGAGGTTAGAGAGAGAAACTAGAGAGAGAAAGTTGAAGGGTGAGGTGTGAGGAAGTTGGAATGCCCGACACCTCTATTTATAGGCTGAATTCCTGATGGACTCGCCGAGTAGGAGGACCTACTCGCCGATTTGGTGCATGTGGCAGCCTTCTGGTGGTGCCTCATGTCCAATTCTGGTGGTGCCACTTTACCCCTATCGCGTATCAGCCTTCAAACTTAGAAAAATCATAACTCTCGCATACGAGCTCCGTTTTAGACTTTCGTTTTTTCAAAGCATAGGTAAAATCAAGATCTACAACTTTCATTTAGACTCCGTTGGCTAATTTTCGACCGATCACAAATTTAACAGTAGGAGACGTTTAGACTGTTAAATGACCGCGAAGAATTCGTAACTTCTTCATACGGACTCCGTTTTCGTCTATCTTTTTACCGATGAGTTCCTATTAATGAGATCTTCAACTCTCATTTAGGTTGTGTAAGCCAAAAACCGCTCGAACTAAAATTTGAGTTTCGGGTCGTGCACTGCTAAGCCAAATCTTAGAAAATTCATAACTTCCTCATACGAAGTCAGATTTGGGTGTTCTTTTTTTGTATGTTATCGGTTTAACATATATTACAACTTTTCTTTAGATTGATAAAGCTAAAAGTCGCTCCATCGTAAATTTACTATTTACGCTTCCCGGTGTCGTGCCGGTTTTGCCGTAAAACTTCGACAGGCCATAACTTCTTCGTTATAACTCGGATTTCAGCGTTCTTTATATGTACGGAAACCTTGAGACATATTATAAAACTTGGTAAAGAGTATTTATTATTAATAATCTTTTGCCAAAAAGTTGTTTTTGACACTTATTGCCTCTAAATTGACTAGCTCGGATCTACGGACGTTACATCATCTGAGCCTACTCCGAAGCAAACTCAGGGCAAAACATCGCCCTCTCCGTGAACATATTGGTGATATCTGTCACTGACTCAGAATCCTGCTTTATCTCCAAAAACTCCTGAGCCAATCTCTCCCGCTCCACCCGCGGAACATAACGAGTACTGAACATGTCTCAGAACTGATCCCAAGTAACCGCAACTCTCTGCGCATCAGAATATGATCCCGTGGTCAACCTCCTCCAATCCTTCGCCCGGAGCCTCAACAGGTTCAGAGCACACCTCATCCTCTGATCAGCAGGGCATGAACATGTGAAGAAACACCCCCTCCACATATGACAACCACCTCATAGCAACAATCAGATCCTGAACTCCATCAAAAGTAGGGGGCTTTGTATTGTCGAAATCTCGATACTGAAAGCCCCAACTGGCTCCTCCCCCTGCCGCTGCCACAACCGCTACGGTTTCTACGGCCGCTGTCTCTGCCAGAGCTGCATAGCACTCATCAAAATACTCAACCATGGCGGTCTTGATCGACCCAAACAGTTTCGGTTACTCGGCCCGGAACATAGAAACAACCTCCTCATGCAGGATCTCCCGATTCCTAGCATCCAACTCATCCGTCCTCATCTGACCAATAAGCTCGAGTGGTGCTGATCCATCTTGGCCACCCTCTCCCCGATCCTGAACAGGATCTTGACTCGAAACGTCTCGCATCTGCCATACTGAAATGAACCATAATAATCTCAGATACCTCGCATAACCGCCGAGAACTAACCTCTAACCAACAACCTAGGGGTCGTGACTTCCTTGACACACGTATGGGTCCTATGCTTTAAGTAGTACGGGCCCATACTACCTTCCACACCTACCCATATTTGTCTCAAGTATCACCACAACGCCCTAAGCACAAACATACATAACAAGCACTCCATCCTCACCCCTAGAGGAATACTGAATATCTCATATCAGAAAACCCTAAGCTAGCAGGCATCACAAATCAGGCAATTCTATCATGCCATTCCTGAAGATCCCTAGCCTAGTACTAGCATGTTGTTCTAATATATCACATAAACAAATAACTTGTATGGTATTTTTGGGTAACTTACTGGCTCTGTACCCTCTGCGTCCCCCTTTACTTATTTTGAAAACCATTTGAAAACTTATTTTTGAAAATCTCCCCTTGATTTGAGACTGGATTCACAAATGTTCCTCCAATTCACTCAAACCAAGGCTCTGATACCAACTTGTAACGACCAAAAATTTCAACCAATTTAAAACATTTTATTTCATTCAAAAACCATTAAGTTCATACATCTTGTTTTTAAAATAGTTTAAACATCAGAGTATCCCCCAGAACCATATCACATAGATCATAAAACATGAGGAGCGGTATGATCACGCCTTCGCCTTGCCACAATCTCTTGAAGCACCTAAAACAATAAACCACAACTGTAAGCCCGAAAGCTTAGTGAGTTCCCCCAAAGTGCCCATACACACATAAACATACGCATACATCAAAGAACAACATACTACAGGTCCAATCAACCTTCCGGTTGGAATATCCCTATCCCTCAACCATCGGGTTGGAATGCCTACGTACTATGAGTCCAATCATCCTACCGGGATGGAATACTCTCGGCCCACAACCATCGGGTTGGAATGCCCATACACCTATACATACAACAATAACTACTATGGGTCCAATCACCCCTCAGGATGGAATGCCCCAGGCCCCTCAACCATCGGGTTGGAATGCCAACATACTATGAGTCCAATCATCCTATCGAGATGGAATACTCCTGGCCCACAACCATCGGGTTGGAATGCCCCACTTCCTATACATACAGTAACTACTACTACTATGGGTCCAATCATCCCCCAGGATGGAATACCCGAGGCCCCTTAACCATCGGGTTGGAATGCCAACCTACTATGAGTCCAATCATCCTACCAGGATGGAATAATCCTGGACCACAACCATCGGGTTGGAATGCCAATCTACACTAGCAAACATGTATACATAACATGCAACCACATAACACTCTATAGAATCAACATACTAGGGCCCTATCATCCTACCGGGATGGAATACCCTCTGCTACTACTCAACATACATATACCACATGTAACCTTGTACCAGCGTACATAAGGCAAGACTAACTACAATTCTATACTCATAACCACTGCTCAACTACCAGGGTGCCGACCCAACAGAACTAGCCATCACTAAACTATCCATTCCTCTAGGACACTAAGCTAACAAAGCATATCATCATATCCTCATCCTATCTACCAGGATACTAGCAAGCATATCATCACATAAACATAACAAGCTCTAAACAACAATTCAAAGGGCCGGCCTTGGTTCCTTAGACCCTTGAGTATAGTGAGGACAACTCACCTAAAATGAAGAACCAAACCACGGAGGCACACACCCGAAGCACTACTCCAAACTCCAACACCTATTGCCATCAATGGACCATTGACATAAATAACCAAATACCATAACACCCTTGAAGATCAAAGTCAAAGTCCAGGCCAAAGTCAAACTTCCCGACTGACTCTACTCGCCGAGTCAACCCATTGACTCGTCGAGTCGTTATACTCTTAAAACTCTTAGAACACGACTCAACTCGCCGAGTCACCCCAAGACTCGTTGAGTCCAACGATCTCCGAGTTCCATCCCGCTCAACTCACAAAGTCACCCCTCGACTCACTGATTCGAGGCTTAACCCGAAGAGGTTAGGGTTCCGCAACCAGACTCACCGAGTTGTTCTTCCAACTCGCCGACTCCATGCTCATGTTCATATAACTCATCGAGTACACCCGTGTGACTTGCCGAGTTTCTACAGTTCTCAATCCATACAGAGGCTTTTAGATCCATGCAGGGGCTCCAATCCATAGATCCACTCTTCTACAGTCCAACCCTCACATAAATTGGCAAACTTTACGTGAAACGAAGGAGATATAGGCCCAAAACACTCTAGGTCTAGGGTTAAGGACTAGGGGGCTTCACCAACAATTCTTAGACAGAAGCTTTATGACATTTTGGACCATCACAAGCCTAGATCTGAGGTAGCAACCTCAGATCTAAGCCTCTAACTCGAAATAGCTCTCAACATACCAAAAATGCCCCAAATCTCAAATGATAATAGATCTAGATGTAAAAGAGCCCAAGCAACAGATTATTACCTCCAATATAAGCTCCAACTGAAGTAGATCCCGAATCTACACCACTCCTTTGCAGCAAGCCTCTTGATCTTCAAGCCCTTTTACAAGATTTTCTCCTCCAAATCTCTATTCTCTCTATTAATGGAGGCTCACTCGATTCTAGGGTTTATGGATCTCAAAAGGGTAGCAAAGAGGCTGTCGGTGGGTTATAATGTGCTTTATATAGGGCACAACCCCTTGGGATTAGGGTTTTCTCTCTTCAGCACCAACTCGTCGAGACCAAGCCGCCGACTCGGCGAGTTGGCCACTTAGTCTGCGACCCAATCCTGCTCCGACTCGGCGAGTAAGAAGACCTACTCGCCGAGTCCCTAATTTTATTTACACTTTTGGCCCTTCATTGAACTTCTGGAATTTCGGGATGTTACACATGTGGTTAACTAGGAGGGAATAATGGTTGACCCAGCAAAAATGAAAGCTGTAATGAAGTGGGAACGTCCAAAGAGTCCAACGGAGATTCGAAGCTTTCTTGGATTAGGTGTATATTATCGACGATTTATCCAAGGCTTTTCTTCGATAGCTGCTCCATTGACAGCGTTGACGCATAAAGGAGCTACATACACATGGAGCGAGAAGCACGAAGAAGCGTTCGAGAAGCTAAAGAAGAAATTATGTGAAGCACCGATTCTTTCTCTACCCGATGGAGTTGAAGATTTCGCCGTGTATAGCGATGCGTCGGGAGTCAGGTTAGGGTGTGTTATGACACAAACAGAAAAGGTGATAGCATACACGTCTCGACAATTGAAGGAGCATGAAAAGAACTACCCCACTCACGATTTGGAGTTGGCAGCAGTAGTTTTTGCTCTAAAGATATGGAGACATTACCTCTATGACACGAATTACAAGCTTTTCACTAATCATAAGAGTCTCCAGTATCTCTTTAATCTGAAAGAATTGAACATGAGACAACGACATTGGCTAGAGTTACTCAAGGACTACGACTGTGAGATACTTTACCACCCCGGTAAAGCAAATGTTGTTGCTGATGCTCTCAGTCGAAAAATCAACCTTGAGAGAAAAAAGCCAAGAGCCTTGAGAATAGAAGTTGTCTCGAAGATTGTGGAAATTATCAGGAAAGCTCAAGAAGAAGCTTCAGAAAAGGGTGACCGAAAAGAAGAACGTTTGGGAAAAATGTTGGTGTTTGGTACAAACCGTCAAGGACTGAAGGTGTTCCAAGATCGGATTTGGGTACCTAAGACGGGAGGAATAAGAGACCTCCTGATGGAAGAAGCGCACAAGACCATGTACTCAATTCATCCTGGTAGCACTAAAATGTATAGGGACCTAAAACCCTACTACTAGTGGCCGACGATGAAACTCGATGTTGCGAAGTATGTTGCCAAGTGTGTGACATGTGCAAGAGTTAAGGCACAACATCAGAAACCGTATGGGAGTTTAGAACCTTTACATGTACCCATGGATAAATGGGAAGACATTACCATGGATTTTGTGACTAAATTGCCCAGGACGAAGAACGGTCATGACATGATTTGGGTAGTCGTGGATCGTTTCACAAAGAGTGCCCACTTCATAGCTGCCAACGAAAGGTGGTCTATGGATAAGCTTGGAAATGCTTACGAAAAGGAAATTGTGAGACTTCACGGTGTTCCTCTAACGATTGTATCCGATTGTGATAGTTGTTTCACGTCAAGGTTCTGGAGAAGTCTACAGGAGGAATTAGGTACGCAGTTGTGTTTGAGTACAACTTACCATCCGTAGACCGATGTCCAGAGCGAAAGAACGATTCAAACACTAGAAGATATGCCGAGAGCATGTTCCCTATAATTTGCAAGGTAATTGGGACGAGCACTTATCTTTGGTAGAATTTTCCTACAATAATAGTTTCCACTCGAGCATCAAGATGGCGGCTTACCAAGCTTTGTACGGATAGAAGTGTCGTACGCTGTCTTGTTGGCTTGAGGCCGGAGAGAAGCAGTTTATGGGCCCTGAGATAGTCTATGAGATTGCTGAGAAACTGAAGGTAATTAGGGAAAGGATGTTAGCAGCTCAGGATCGTCAGAAGAGCTATGATGACAAGAAAAGACGACCGATGACCTTCGAAGTTGGAGATTCGGTTTTGTTGAAAGTCTCACCGTGGAAGGGACTTATAAGATTCGGGAAACGAGGAAAGTTGAGTCCTAGGTTTATTGGACCGTTCAAAGTTCTTCAGAAGATTGGGAACCAAGCTTACAAGCTCAAATTACCCGAAGAACTGGATGGAATTCATAACACCTTCCATGTGTGTTATTTGAGGAAATTCACGGGAGAAGTTCCCGACATAATTCCAATCTCAGAGTTAAGAATGGATGAGAATAAGAGGCTAATCGAAGAGCCCGAGGCAATTGTTGACCGTAAGACTAAGAAGTTACATTGCAAGATGGTCGACTTAGTACTAGTCGGGTGGAAACATTCGAATGGGCCGAATCTCACTTGGGAAACATAGAGTGACATGATGAGTCGCTACCCACATCTGTTTGTGGATGCATGATTCCGGGACGGAATCATCCTAAGGAGGAGAGAATTGTAACGCCCGCGTTTCAGGGCTAAGCATTTTTAGATGATGTAATAGTCTAGGTCAACTATTGCAACTCTTTTTGAAGTAATAAAGATGAATTATTTGAATATTTGTGAATTATGTGAATTTATATGCTTATTACTTATTTATAAATGTGTAATAAATAAAGAATAAAAAATAAGCGTCAACATTAAAGTGTGAGATAAGCCCAATATCTTTACATAAAGTTGTAGTGGTCGAAACAAGGATTCCGGGGATATAAAGAACGCCAAAATCCGAGTTATAACGAAGAAGTAATGACTCGTCAAAGTTTCACGATGGAACCGGCGCAACACTGGGAAGCGTAAATAATGAATTTACGATAGAGCAAATTTTAGCCTTAGCAATCTAAACGAAAGTCGTAGAATATGTTAAACCGAGAGTTTCCATAAAAAGAACGCCCAAATCTGACTTTGTATGAGGAAGTTATGATTTTTCGAAGTTTCGGCTTAGCAGTATATAGCCCGAAGTTCGAGTATTAGATCGAGCGTTTTTTAGCTGACACAACCTAAACTAGAATCTAATATATCGTTATTAGTAGCATAACGAGAAAAAGACAGACGAAAATGGACGTTGGATGAAGAAGTTATGAGATTTTAACGGACCAATCCTGTCCCGGCCTGTTAAAAATATAACTTTAAAAATAAAGTCAAAATTAGCCGATGGAGTCAAAACGAAAGTTGTAGAGTACGTCTCCACCTACGCGTGGATATAAATGACGTCAAAAACAGAGTTCGTATGAACGAGTTACAAATTATAATAGCATATTTACGTATTAAAATATAGTATAAATCATATATACGTACACATATATATACATACGTATATATCATTAGAAAGGTATCGACAATGCGGTCATTATATATGACTAATGTTGAGTTCATTCGTCATTATTTTAGTATAAATATCATTAAATCTATTTAAAATGGTATTATAAAGGGGTATTTAGTTGTTTATATAACTATAAGGTCATTAAGTAATTATGGATGATTGTTTTTGAAAATTCAATAGTGTAAATAAGAGCCTCTAGCTCTCATATTTCTTGCACCATTCTCTTGATTCAAGAGTATTTCTCTTCTTATCCCCCGAGCATTTCGGTCCCTCGTAATTCGACTTCTTTTTCTGTAGTTTTAGTATAGTAAGCTGCGCGCTGAAGCGCTGCACGAATCTTTCTTAGAAAGATTCATCAACGAAGTTCTGCCCCTGTAGAGTCCGACTCCTAGCTAAAATCCCTTTGTAAGTAAGTTATGCTTACCCTATTTTAAATATAGTTTATATTTAAAATTAGTATTGTTATTATGAACTTATAATAAATATTTGAGCTATTATTATGACTTATATAAATGTCATTATAATATCTTTTTAACTACTGGCGGTACGGAGAATATGATTTAAAGGGTCTCATAGGGTTGTTGGATTTCAGAAGTGCTATATGCCAAAATGGTCCTGCCATCCGGTGTGTTATGTCTGGTCCGTGTCTGTACATAGTGGTTGGAAAGTATTGTCTAAACGCTTATAATATAATAATAATAATAATAATAATAATAATAATAATAATAATAGTAATAATAATAATAATAATAATAATAATAATAATAATAATAATAATAAGACTAATAGTTAGTCACGGTAAATATTAGACTAAAATCTAGTGCTGATAATACTAGGTTTCGTCGAAAGAAATTATTTTAAAGTAAACAAAGCGTTGTCCGAGTACCGAGTCACCACCTTATCAAGTGAGTGCATAGTTACTTTCAGCTTACACATAGATATGAAGTATTTTATATAAATTACGTGTTGTGTGTGCATATTATCTGTATACTTGCTATCTATGTTGGATGAACAGTTTTATACATGTTTTAAATGATTTAAATTGTATATGTATTTTTATCTACAAAATGTGTTGGGTAAAACTGTTGGATTAGTGTCTAAGTCCATAACTATTTTGGTATGTACTTGACCCGATGGTGCATGGTCCTTTTGGGTTGCCTTCACCGAAGCAACTTGATAGGATGAATTATGGAGAGAAAGGATTAATTATGATTTATTAATATATTATGAGAATAATATATTAAGGGAGAAATAATATTGTTTAATTAATATTAGTCAAGAATTAATAAGAATTAAGTTTGTGGCTAAAAGATATTAATTAAACTTAAGGGACTAGAACTGTCAATTGTGTGATAGTTGAATATTGAGCTAATGGACTCCTTGTTAAGGGGGTGGACGAATTCTATGGGGAAACCCATTAGAAATCGTCCAAAGGCCTTAAGGAAAGAGTCCATGGGTTGCTTAGGGCTTAAGCATCCAAATTAGGGTTTCCTTGTTAGATAACCCTAATAGCCTCACCATTTAAGGAACCCTTAAGCCCCAAAAACGTGTGAACTAATTGGTTAGGGTTTCCACACGTTTTGGGCAGCCTCCTTCTCTTCTCCTCTTCATCCTTTTGCTCTTGGTGTTAGTGAGCCATTAGAGGAGTGACATTTGTGACTCTAAGCTTTCTAAGGTCAATACAAGGAGGATTTGAGATTGTTATTGCTACATAACAATCAAGGTATGATATAAACCCTAATTTATATGTTATATTGATAGATATAGGGTTTATAGTCTTGGATGAATTGCATGTACAATAGAGAAACCTAGATCCATGCATTAGGGTTTGTATGAGCACATAGGATGTTCTTATTGCCAAAACCCATCAGTGGTATCAGAGCCTTGATTGGTTTCTATTGTATTGATGCATATTTGATTGAAATAAGCACTAAAATCGAAAAATTTTGATTCTGAGTGTTTGACTCGCCGAGTCACTTGGTGCACTCGCCGAGTCAGGTGTACTCGACGAGTCCAGGTCCAGACTCGATGAGTCGAAACGTCTGACAGCTCGTTTTCGCGATTTTCTTCCTGTTTTGGCTTTGTATAATTACCTTAAATATGTTTTTGTTATAAATTCCGAATTTTATCAATATTTGGTGATTATCCTTACCTAAATAGAAGATAATTGTCAAAATTTAGATAATCACTTGTTTTATTAGATAAAATTTGATTATTTGTAATTTAGATTTGAATTATCTTGTGAAAAGTTTTAATTTTTCCCTTTAGGTTTTATAGTTTAAATTTGAACTTAATAGTTTTGTTTTGAAATTTAAATAGTTAAAACCCTAATGTTTTCAAAAGTTTCAAAACTTGCCCTCAAGTTTTGGAATTTAAATTTTTGATTAAAAAGTTTGATTTTGAAATATTTAAATTCTAAACCCAAATGTTTTGAAATGTTTCAAAACTTGCCCTCAATTTTTGGAATTTAAAAGTTGATTAAAAGTTTAATTTAGGAATGTTAAATTCTAAAACCCTAGTGATGTTTTGAAAAGTTCATATCACACCCTTATGGTTTTATTAATTAATTAAGGTGTATAATTAAAAGAAGTATAATAAATCCATAAAAGTTTTGGTTTACAATTTAATTGAATTAAAAATATAATTGTTAAACTTGACCACCTAGTATTTTAAAAGTGTAAAATACACCCTATACTATATATATCATTAAAAGTCTAACATTATATATATGTATAAGTAAAAGTCAGTCTTACCGTTAGTAGGCCTCATTCACGAAGCTGGTCTATAAGGGGTGTTTAAGGAAATTGCCTATAAAATGACGATTGAATGTGTATCCACTCTTACCCACCGCACTCTTGACTAGTGGAGGGTCGTTAGCCGAACGAGTAGGATAAGACAAAAACCTTCCATTATAAGTATAATGAAGTATAAAAGTAACTAAGTGTTTTCATAAAATTCCCAATCTTAGTTACTTTAGGCAAAAGTGAATTGATGCAATTCCATGAAATTACACTTTGTGCCCTTGCGGAGACGTTAGTGGAGCGTGTGTGGTAAACCGGCACACTAAATGGTTCTAAGTAAAGGTAGCAAAGGGTGACTCAATGTTTGTCATAGTTCGGTGGAGCGTGTGTGGTTAACCGGCACATCGAATAGATGACTGTAACATGTGGGGGCACCATGTAATTTTGCATGGTTATTCACACCCGCTTTGGGATCCTCGGTATCCCAATCACAAACTAGAGGGGCATATCGAGATTTAAACATGCCATTGAAAAGTTCAATGAATCTCAAAGTATCTAGGAGTTTTCATAGATCTAAAACTTAAATTTCTTTTTCATTTTTCATGGTGGAAATTAGTGAATCGTCATTCACTTACCTTCAAATATTCTGCAACTAGATTACGACATCCCTTTTCTAGGTTGTAGCATATTGTGTTGGGTCCTAGCCTTAATATCTCATTTGGGTGATTTATTAAGGACTCAATCAATCAGCTAACTTGAATTTATTTTTCTCGCGTTTTGTAGATGTCAAAGTTCGACAACTATGGTCTTCCTAAATCCCGTGGAACAAACATTCCACACGAAGATGATATTCCACGATTCGATCGAGGAACAAGAGATCATGCTTCACTTCCTCCTCCTCCTCCAATTATCCTCCCTAACCCACAAGATCGAAGAATTGAAAGGTTCAATGTCACTAAAGCCCTATTGGAAATGAAACATGAAGATGGTAAACTCGTGTGTGCCCACGTTCTAGGAATGAAATCACACATCGATAGGTTGATTATGTTGGGTGCGTCATTCCCTGATGAGTTGGCTATAGGCTGGGTTCTACAGTCACTCCCTGAATCATATAATGAGTTGAAAAGAAAGTATTATATGATGGATCATGATGAAAACCTCATTGACCTAACTTACATGCTCATTGCTGCTGAATCAGAAATGATTTGGCAAAGCAATGGAGCATACTTGTTGGGAAAGTCAACCAACCATGCTTCTGAGGACGTTCTAGGAGAACCGACCTGCGTTTGCTGCCAAGAGAAAGGGAGTTGGATACAAGTCTGCCCTAAGAGCCTGAAGAGTCCAGAATATGGGAGAGTCAAAGAGTATGGCTGTGCTTCAGGTAAAATCCACTATCTAACTCCATTAAGTTCCTATTCGTTGATTCTTAATACATGATGTGATAAGATTGCATTTGAATGTTTTGCAGGATCAGTGAAAAGAGAGGAAGCTTGATGGAAAAAGCAAGATGAATCTAATCACAAAGAAATGGATCTCGATCGCATGGATTTGAAGATTAGATTTTGAGCTTAGAAAGTTATGATAGAGTTGTTAGGAATTTTTCTACATAGTTTTTCAGTTGATTTTGCATTGTAAGGACAAATGTTTTCCGCTGCTTTTATGAATAAAATAAATTTTGGGTTGACTCATTTATTTATTCATTTATTTCCTTGCAATGAAATCATTATGAAAATTGATGTTTGCATATTTCTACAACGAATGGATAAGATTTTTAATTATGTTAATAGTGGAAATGTCAAGAATTTACCAAATAGGGAGAGTTTCTCATCACCCAAGTTTCAACTGGACAGAAACTTGGAATCATGCAACTTGGTTGCACGATGAATGAGAAATTTCATATTTGGAAATTAGACTAATTCATTAACAAAGTGTCAAGTGAAAGACTATTAGATCGAGTACACAAAAGTTGTGTGTTGATCAAGTCCACCACAAGGGTAACAAAGATATTCGTCATGATTTACTAAAGGATTAGTAAATATGATTATGCTTATAAGATTAAGTGTAATTCTGAATTGATTGAAAAGGGTTTAAATCAATAGTAGAACGAATAAGAAGAATCAAGTAGGCAGAAAGATAACATTTTCTCTATTCTAAGAAGAAGGGAGAGTACCTTTTATGCTTTATGATATGACTTAATGATTAAGAACCATATCTCAATTGATCCTCTAAATAAATCTTAGTACAAGTGTATGTGTAAGAAGAGGAATCAAGAATTGAAGAAATGGTTAAATCAAGAAGTCAATCATACTTCATTCCAAAATAAGTCTTAGAGTTAAGATTGTGACATTAAGTGACAAGTCTTAGGAAGGTTTATAACATTCATCAAATGTAGAATTTGGAAAAAGGATTTCCTATTCTCACACATTTGAAATTGGAAAGTTATGATGTCTTGGATAAGACAAAGACCAACTAGGACCAATTTTATGAAATGTTTTGTCTTGATAAAGGCTACACTAACTCTTGAATATTTGTTTGTCAAGAAATGTTTATTGACAAGAGAATCTTATATGTCAAGGAGTCAGTGGGAGTCTTAATGGTCTTGAAAGGTTTCAAGAACAAATCAAGAATAAACCTTATCGATCATCACTAACACACGAGTATAGGTTTACAACCTATCGTGTTGACATTACCTTGTTTCTGTGCCATTCCAATTGAGTTAATTATGCATGTGAGCCCTATGAGTTCTCATTTGAATGCATAAAAGGCAAGGACCTTGATCAATGAAAAGTACATTGATTGGAAAGGGTGAGCTGCTTAACTACTTGGAAGACATGGTGGGCAGCCGTGTTACCATAAGGCAAGAAATCAAGATTAAGAAGGTTCGGTCCATATGAGTTTGGATTTGTCGCAAACTTTGGTTTCGACAAATTCACATGGATAGGAACACATACACCATTAAAATCTAAGTGTCATAAGATTCCCTCCTTCATGAAAATGACTGTGAGGAAATGTTTTCACTAAGAAAGATTTTAAGAAGATAGTAATTATGAAAATTGTATTCTCGAATTCGATTATGGTTACGGTATCCCTTTCCATGATTGGAATTATGAGATTTGGCAATTAGTCTAAATTGTTTAAGACACACATATGAGCTATCTAAGGCAAAGGTGTATAAGTTTAAAAAGCCTTGATAAAAGATTATCAAAGCATTGGGTATTAGAAATATGAACTTAAAGAAATTCAATAGGCATTGTTTTTCTGAAAGTTAAGTTGTTTCTGAATACATGTCAAAGCTAGTGGGAGCATAAGTGTTATGTTTATAATAATCATCGTGATAATGGGAGCATAAATTTTATGATTGCATGATTATTAAGGCAAGTATTTCAAGTTAGCAATATTAATTATAGAAAACAAGTGTTATACTTTGCAAAGTCGCAATGGTTGTAAAGTTGTTTTGCTATAATTAAGGGAGAGAATATTATGCTTCATTTCAAATCTAAAGGATTAGGTTATGGAATGTTAATAAATTTAGTCAATGAAACATAGTGCGTTATTAAAATTCGATTATGATTACGACATTCCTCTTCATATTTCGAATTGAGAGAACGTAGCACATAAAATATTATGGCAAAAGATTGATAAAGTATCAAATCTTTATGTAAGACATTATACATCGTGTCATATACGCTTCGGGTATAGGATCGATGGCAAATGCTATAATATTTGACCATTCTAAAATTTTCCAAATGTCTAGTGCATTTAGAGGGAAAAGGACAAGAATCGGTTTTGACTAAGATAATTAGACAACTATCAAAGGACAATCCAAAGTTCACCGAGCATTGGTCGCTTGTGAGTAGTTGGAAGTATAGTATTGGATGGACCTTATCGACATTATTATGAATAGAAAAGATTTTATTAAGAATGATCTGTCATATGGAAAAATATGGAAGCGTTTCCATATTGGGAGTTGGATATTAAGAATCAATGTCTAGATTAGAAAATTTTATGCAAAAGGATGCTTAAAGGAATGTACTTTGAGTGAGAGACATCATATATAAGCAATTGTCTTGTAACAATCTCCAATAGAAGAATTTGTAATTTCATTGGCAATAGTCATTGTGACTTTAGTGCAGTGACATTACGAAAGGATCATTGCATAAAATGTTAGAATCTAACATATTCCATAAGTGGCAAGAATTTGTTATTCTTTCACTTATGAAAATGGATTAGGAGTTGTGAAATGAGTATGATTGGAAATGTGTTCATTTGATCTATTTCACAAAGTAAGAACCGTAGGTAAACATTGTGTGCATGCTAAGAGCATGGGACAAGTGTTGTAATTCAAGTAAGAAGTTGATTACCCGAAACAACAAATAATGAGTAATCGATATGGTGATAAATAAAAGATGTTTTATTTATACTCAAAGGTTTGAGGCCATATGGGATTAGTATTATTCTTGTGTTTCACTTTGCATGTTTTGACTTCCTGAATAATTTAATTGGTTGAGAACAGTCAAATTATTCAAACGGGCCACAGTCGTTCATATGTTGGAAGTAGATATGAATGAAGACTGTCGTGAATTGGTGTGTGGATTGTCTAAAGAGAATTAGACATAAGCAAATGTTTGCTGCAACGTTCATGAGTGCTTATGAATATGATTTGAGCATTGGATTAAACCCACGCTCACTTGGATCACTTCATGGATTTGTATCACGAGTGATTGGTGAGATGATAACATCTTATATTCTTAAAACCGAGATGTGTGAGTTGTATCTTGCGAGTCGGTTACACATTGATAATATGTAAACGCACCAATAACTTGGTGTTATAAAACATATTGTTGTGTGTAATTCTGTAAGTGAGTACAAGCAAGCATTGAGTCAAAGTTTATCCATTCCTTTTATCCAAAGTAGGATAAAAGCGATATATGTGGGCCCCTCGATGATTTAGTGATGGCACCTAAGTGCTTGGCCAAGCCGGGACTAATTTGATGTGTTCAAATTGTAGTATGTTGTCAATCGTCATAAATCTGAATTCGGGAAACAGCACATAGACAGAGAGAATGATTTAGATCCATGTCTCAGTCTATACGATATCTAGAATGGAGGAATATATGATCCCTTATCTTAAGGACATGCGTATCTGATATGATCAGAGTTGATAGCGGCTTTGGAAAGCTACGATTGCAGATCAGGATCTGAAGTCATACGCATAATAGTTATTAGACTTATCCAAGTGGGAGACTGTTGGATTAGTGTCTAAGTCCATAACTATTTTGGTATGTACTTGACCCGATGGTGCATGGTCCTTTTGGGTTGCCTTCACCAAAGCAACTTGATAGGATGAATTATGGAGAGAAAGGATTAATTATGATTTACTAATATATTATGAGAATAATATATTAAGGGAGAAATCATATTGTTTAATTAATATTAGTCAAGAATTAAGTTTGTGGCTAAAAGACATTAATTAAACTTAAGGGACTAGAACTGTCAATTGTGTGATAGTTGAATATTGAGCTAATGGACTCCTTATTAAGGGGGTGGACGAATTCTATGGGGAAACCCATTAGAAATCGTCCAAAGGCCTTAAGGAAAGAGTCCATGGGTTGCTTAGGGATTAAGCATCCAAATTAGGGTTTCCTTGTTAGATAACCCTAATAGCCTCACTATTTAAGGAACCCTTAAGCCCCAAAAACGTGTGAACTAATTGGTTAGGGTTTCCACACGTTTTGGGCAACCTCCTTCTCTTCTCCTCTTCATCCTTTTGCTCTTGGTGTTTGTGAGCCATTAGAGGAGTGACATTTGTGACTCTAAGCTTTCTAAGGTCAATACAAGGAGGATTTGAGATTGTTATTGCTACATAACAATCAAGGTATGAGCTAAACCCTAATTTATATGTTATATTGATAGATATAGGGTTTATAGTCTTGGATGAATTGCATGTACAATAGAGAAACCTAGATCCAAGCATTAGGGTTTGTATGAGCACATAGGTGTTTATTTGAACTGCGTGTTTATTTGAACTGTGTGCTCACCAGGTGTACTCCATCCCCCACATGGTTACCTTAAGGACATTTATTGCTGAGGAATCCCCTTAGCAGTAGTGTCCATACTGATGATGATCCATAGGCTAGGTCCCTTATGATAGGTGTTTAGGGACGTAAAGAGAAGACAACAGGAATGGGTAATCGGTTTATTGTTGATTGATGAAATTAATAAAATTATTTATTGTGGGTTGAAAAGCCTATGTGCTCACCAGGCTCCCAAACCTGACCCACTCAATTTCTTGTATTACAAGTAGTGGCACATGAGCATAGATGTGATGTCTTGGGATGAAAGATTAAGAGATTTTAGGTATGTAAATACGGAATAATGTAGTAAGGCTTATGTTGTATTGTTTATGCTTATGATCTGTATCGAACATGACATCCCGATTCTTTTTAATGAAATACATTTCTATGGAAATGCTTTTGATAAATCTTTATCATATTTTGTTTTGGGACAAATTCCGCAACACTTTTATTTAAAATGTTACTCTGATTTTCAAACAAAGCATAAACAAAATCATCTTTTCTGGCCGTGAAAATGGGGATGTCACACTATCATTCCCTGATCACGTTTTCACTCTTCAGAAGTCTTTATGCGGCCTCAAGTAGGCCTCTCAGGCTTGATATCATCGATTTGCTTAGTTCATCACTCATTTTGGATTCACTAACACCAAATTAGATTCTTCATTGTTTATCTATCAACTGGGTGATCATATTGCATACTTGCTACTCTATGTTGACAATATTGTTTTGACAATGTCTTCTATATATCTTTTACAACAGGTCATCACCAAATTAAGGTCCGAGTTTTCAATGACAGATTTGGGCTCCCTTAATTATTTTCTGGGTATTTTTGTCACTAGAGATCATCACAACATGTTCCTTTCTCAGCAGAAATATGCCTCAGAGATCCCTGATCAAGCTAAAATGACCAACTACAAAGCAGCCCGTACTCCTATAGACATGTAGCCAAATTTGATGGTACTGGTCCCCTTGTCTCGGATCTTATCCTCTACGGTAGTCTTCCAAGTACACTGTAATACTTGACTTTTACTAGACCCGACATCACTTATGTAGTTCAACAAGTTTGTCTTTATATGCATGATCGTCGCGAGCCTCATTTTACAGCTCTTAAACGAATACTTCGATACATTTGTGGGACTCTCGATCATGGCCTGCAACTATGTACTTCACCTTCTCGAGGTTTGATAGCCCACTCGTATGCTAATTGGGCCGATTGTCCACCCATGAGGTGTTCCACTTCGGGATACTGCGTTTTTGTTAGGCATAATCTTCTCTCTTGGTCCTCCAAGAGGCAAGGTATGATATTCAGGTCCAATTCAAAACCATAGAGTATCACGGAGTTGCGAATATAGTAGCCAAGACAAGTTGGCTTCGCAATCTCTTACTGGAACTTTTATGTCTGTCGCTTTTCACGACTTTGGTATATTGTGACAATGTCAGTGCTATTTATTTGTCTACTAATCTGGTTCCACACTAACGCATAAAACATATAGAGATCGATCTCTATTTTGTGCGAAGACCAAGTTGCATATTTTCACCAAAGAGCTACCGTCTTCTATTTTCCTTGACTTTAGATCCAGTCTGAATGTCCGTTCGAGACCTCCCGTTCAAACTGTGGGGGGATGTTAGCATACATATTTACTATAGTGTTGCCTATTATGTATTATTTGATATGTATCTCATCTTATTGTAATTAGCCCTTAAATGTATTTGGGTTAATGTCATAAAAATCCTAAAGTTTGCAGTTTTTTGTCGGTTTTACACAAAGTTGTTTTTAGGTTCATTTTTACCGCAAATTTGCATTGATTTTGTCATTTTATCTGTTTTATCAAATTTTCTGGTTGCTAGTCGGTTGCCTGTACATGTGTCGCACCAAGTAAGTGTTGACTAGACCAAGGAAGTGCCACATTGGCAATGAGTTGGTTGCTTTTGAAAAAACAGGGAAATGAAGGAAATGAGGATGCTTGGTTTCAAATCTCTGACCTCCTAAAGATCAATCTAAGCCCCTTACCACTAAGCTGAAACAATTTTCATGTCAACTATCCATATTTCTTAAATATAATGTATACGACTAATAATATTACTATTACTTTTATTCTTATTTTGTTTTTGTTTTTGTTTTTGATTATTATTATTATTATTAACATTAATGAAAAAAAACACCAGTTCCACCGACCACCTGCAACACCATCAACACCGTCGGTCTTCTCCCCCACAACCCACTCACCCGAAAATCACCAATCCACTCATAATTTAATGTCCAAAAATAAGGTCCAAAAATTTCATTTTCAATTTAAATAAAACAGTGTTCCAAAAACATTATCTATACAACCAAATGAAAGTAAGTGTATCAAACATCATATCAATCATAGTAATATCTCAAAAGCGAAATCCATATGGTGTGTGCGATGCATTCATCTCAAGCTCTTCCCCTTGGGACCAGAAGTACCTGAAACATAAACTGAAAACTATAAGCACAAAGCTTAGTGAGTTCCCCAAACTACCCTATACCATACATAATAGATCACATATTGGACCCCCACCCTACATTGGGCCCCGCCCGACATCGAGCCCCGCTTGGTATACAAATATTTATTCTTAGGCCCCGCCTGACATAGGGCCTCACCCACTATACACATACACATACACATACACACACACACACACACACACACATATATATATATATATATATATATATATATATATATATATATATATATGTATATATCACATACAATGATCATAAAGCAATAACACATGTTTCAGTTATCGGGCCTCGCCCGACATCGAGCCCCGCCCGGTATACATAGCAACACATAACACATGCAAGGGTCACGCAGACTCCTAGAACCCTAAAATAAACAATAAGGGCTGAAATTGGTGCCTTGGACCCACTAAACCCAATGAGGAAACTCACCTCGACTACTGAATCTCATTGAAAAATCCATGGTTGCCAGTCCAACAAACCCCCAAGCTAATCAATACCAAAACAACACCTAATTAACATTTGGTTTTCCAATCCATAACCATAAGTCCAACAATCCATACTTGGGGTAAAAAGACCATTTTACCCCTCACCTAATTTGGCCAAGGCTAAGGCTAAGGCCCAAACTCAAAATCTAAAAGGCCTAGAACAATTAATCAACCAAGGCCCACTTCTTGCTTAATTTTCCAAATTAGGCCCAAACCCCATCATGGGCCTTACCCTAAAGCCCAATAACTTTTCTTAGTCCAAAATACTTGTACTCAGATGGCCCAACAAGAACCCAAGCATCCAAGCCCAATAAAATGGCCAAACTTGAAGCCCAAAATGCTAAGCCCAACAGACTGAGTATGTGGGGTACTCACCTATACGCTAAGCGTACTTGCTAAATGACTTGTATGTCATATGTACAGACTTGTACGCCCAACGTACTCACCCAATAAGCCATATTCCACGTTAAGAACTTAATGCTTAAGAACAAAATCCCCAACCCTAGATCCAAGTCCTAATAAGTGTCTATAACCATAAAGTCATTAACTTAGTGACTTTGCATGCCCCATAAAGACCCAACTTCAAAATATAACACATTACTTTCATTAAATGGAAATAAATTCATGCATGGATGGATGTAAACCCTAAAGGTGCCAACTTTATGAATCTAGAACCTCAGAAACACCAAGAGTGGCAACTCATAGCTCCTGGAGTGGTATTAAACCACTAGATCACATCCTTGGGGCCAAAAAGGGACCAAAAGTAATATTTAATAGATCTAAGCCATAAATGAATAAGTTCATAGATTTATACCTCAAACAAGCTGGAAATGAAGCAACTAGTCAAGATCTACAGGCTTTTCCTTGATCCACCACCTTGCACCAAGCTTCTACTTCTTGAATATGGATTAAAGCACACCAAAATGGACACAATGAGCTCAAAACACAAGGAGAGGCTTAGGGTTTCGAATATGAGGCTTAAGGGTCAGAGGAGGCTGAGAAAGAAGGGTTTCATAAGCCATGAGGATGAATATATAGTTTCTAGTCTTGAAAATTAGGGTTTTCATTAAGCACACGTACACCCCGTGTACATGGTTGTACGCCCCACCTATGTGTCTGGAACCCCATCTAACCCTCGCATGAGTACGCTAAGTGTACCATGTGGTACGCCCCGCGTACTCGCTTTGCAGCCTGTACGCCAAGCGTACCATGTGGTACGCCACGCGTACAACGTAAGGAGCAAAATGCAAATATCAAATATAGAAGGGGCCATATTGGACATACCAATATTGCAAGTGTTACACACAACTCCATCATTGCTTGAGTCGTCGGAGACCTCTGCCACCACTCACCTATGTTAACACCATCCTCACAATTGATCTGGAAATAAAAATAATGAACATTGACGACTGTAACGCCCGTGTTTCTAGGCTAGACATTAATGATGATGTAATAGTCTAGGTCAACCTTTGTAATTTATTTTGAAATAATAAGATGTATTATTTGAGTATTATGTGCTTATTTACTTAATTGTTATGATTTATTAAGTTAAGAATAAAAATAAGAGTTGAAAACAAACGTTAGATAGACCCGATATCTAAGAATGAAGTTGTAGTGGTTGAAACAAGGATTCCATAGGTATAAAGAGTACCGAAATCGGAGTTATAACGAAGAAGTTATGACCTATTGAAGTTTCGCAACAGAACCGGCACAACGTTGTGTGACGTAAAAAGTGAATTTACGATAAAGTGCTTTTTAGCCTTAGCGACCTAAATGAAAGTCGTAGTGTTCGTTAAACCAAGAACGTTCATAAAAAGAATGTCCAAATCTAACTTCGTATGAGGAAATTATGAATTTTCTAAGATTTGGCATAATAGTATGCAGCCCGAAACTCGAATTTTGAATCGAGTGATTTTTAACCGAAACAACCTAAACGAGAATCGAAGGTCTCGTCAATAGTAGTACAACGGTACAAAGACAGATGAAAATGAACGTCAGATGAAGTTATAAATTTTTAACGGATTTCCTGTCCCGGTTTGTTAAAAATAATAATATTAAAAATAAAGTCAAAATTCGCCGATGGAGTCTAAATGAAAGTTGTAGAATATAATCTCACCTACGCTTGGATATAAAGAATATCAAAAACAGAGCTCGTATGCAAAAGATATGAATTTTTGAAGTTTATGGTACAAACTTCGAAGCTTATCCGAAGGGAACGTGCAACATTCAAGGGAACGCCTCGCATTCGCATGCAGTGACACGTATCTCGCATCTTGACACGTCCGAAGCCACGCACCAACCGGAACACGTTGCGTTTCTCCGCGGAACGCGCTGTGTTCGGGAGCCACCCCCCAATTATAAATAGAAACCTAGGGCTTACAGATTTTGTTTAGAAAATCTATTCTCTTTCACCCTCTATACCACTTTTAGCCTATCCCATAACTCCGAAGTCTTGGTATCATCCCCGACACTCGAAGCAAGTCCCGAAGCCCCAAAGATCCCGAGAAAAAGAATTATCAAGCCGAAACTTTGCCCGTGTGGAGTCCGATTTTTGGGAAAACATCCCGGTTTTATCGGAAACGATCATTTTAAGACACGAGGTGCTGCCAAATTATCGTCTTAACAATTGAGTGTATAGTCACTTTCATCTTACACATAGATATGAAGTATTTTCTATAAAATACGTGCTATGTGTAATTATATTATTTGTTTATTTGAGATGGGTGTTGAATAGATATTTTATACAAGTTTTAAATTGTATATGTATTTTTATCTACAAATATGTTGGGTAAAACATGGGTAGATGAAATAGTTAATGTGTGTTAAAATGATGAGAGGCCTCGATATTGTTATTTTTTCAGTCATCTAATGGAGTCTAGATGACGACCACGGACCTTTCTAGACAGTCCAGTGGAACGCTAGCAGACTCGCAACATGTAGGTGTTTGTGAACTTAGTGTTCAATGGTATACTCCATCCCCCACATAGTTGCCTTATTTGATATAAATTGCTGAGGAATCCCCTAAAGCAGTGTTGTCACCCCGATGAAAATCTTTAGGCTAGGTCCCTTATGAAAGGTGTTTAGGGACGTAAAGTGAGGATAACGAGAACGAGTAATCAGGGCTATTGTTGTTTGATGAAATTAATAAATTTATTATTAGTTGATGAAATTAATAAATTTATTATTATTTGTGGGTTGAAAACCCTATATGCTCATCAGGCTCCTAAGCCTGACCCACTCAGATTTTTATATTATAGGTAGTGGACCCAGAGCATAGTTTGGAGGTTGAAGAGAGATTTTTTTATTATAGGTCAGTAGTTGTAAATAACTATTGTAAGACTTATAATGTACTGTTTATGCTTTTGGTTTGTATCGGAACATGACATCCCGATGTTTTGTTATATAATGAAAATATATTTCTTTAAGAAATGTTTTGATAAATTTTTATTATATTTTGTTTTGGGAATAAATTCCTCAACATCTTTTGGAAAATTACTTTGATTTTATTTTAAAAACATAAACTAAATCGGTCTTTTCTGACCGAGAAAATTAGGGATATCACAACGACGATGGTGGTGGATAGGGTTTATGAAGAACACATCAGACGATGAAGAAGATGAACATCGAAGAAGAAGAGCCATAATGGTGGCGTTAGATCTTGTAAGGGTTGAAGACGCTGAGAAGGGATTACATTGACTGTTGGAGATGGGAAGGGAAGACGATGAACAATGAAGATGGTGTCGCATATGGCTTCGAAGATGGTGATGGAGTCGGAGATGGTGATGAACATGGAATCAAAGATAGTGACGGAGGTGGCGACAGGAGGATGGGTGGTGGTTCGAATGTGTTAAAGAAGGTAATTGGTTTTTAGGGTTGTGGTTGTATATTAAAGAGGGAAGATGGTAATGACTATTAAACGTTATATAATAAAGTTCAACAAGTTATTCACCAAAAATTTTCTAGCTTACCGATAAGAGGCTTTGTTGTTATGCTGGAGCTGGAGGTCATAAATTCGAAACTTGCTAGCCTCATTTCCTTCTTTAAAGCCTTTTGTTTTTTTAATTAAAGTAAAACCTAGTGACGTGGCATGCCACGTCAGCGGTTACCGCCGAGTAAGCATCTAGGATGGAGTTATGACTGGAAAACTTGATAAAAGGGCCAAAATGACAAAATCAATGTAAATTTGCGGTATAAACGAACCTAAAAAACAACTTTTAGCAAAATCGACAAAAAAGATGCAAACTTGAGGACTTTTATGACATTAACCCAATGTATTTTGTACATATATTTGAATGAAAAGGCAATACGCCAGTTTATGGGAAAATACCAATCAACAAATTGGTGTTTATCTTTGATAATTAGAAGAATTTGAATTCTATAAAACCCTAGATGTTGGTCTCATACGAGTGTATTGATTTGAGGTTGTTCTTTGAATGATTATCCTCATCATTTGAATTTCATGTACCAAGACATAAGGTTGAACTATCAAATTCGGAAAATGATCACTCAATCTTCAAACATAATTAGTCTCTTCATCAATTTCAGAAACCTCCTTCCCCAAACCATAACAGTTCTTACCTTTTGATGCCTTAACCACTAAAACATCTTTCAACCTGACATTAATATTTTTCTTGACGATCTTAAACATCTCATGCAACTTACACTACAAGAAAATTGATCTTTAGAGACAACAAATGTTGTCTCTAAAAGTATTAATGTTGTCGCTAAAAACCAACAGCGAGGATCGTTGTCGCTAATGGTTTCCTTGCAATAGCTTCGTTGCTAAAAGTATCTTCTGCGACAACATCAGCGTCGTCGCTGATAGTAATTACTATTAGCGACAAACATTTGTCTCTAAAAGAAAATAATACTTTTTTTATTTAATTAGTTTTAGAGATTAAAAGTTGTCTCTACAAGATTAATAATTTAAAAAATATATATATTTACTTTCATAGACAATTAGTTTTTTCTATAATACATAAACTGTAATGAAATTCTATTAATTTATAAAAAATTCATTAATATTGATAAACATCAAATTAAGAGAGAATCCATAGTTCCAAACTACATAACACACTAAATCAACATCTTCATCCAATTTAACAATAAATCCGATAATACAATAAGAACATCATGAAGTTTAATAGACAAACTAACTATACTTTATTCATGTCTTCATTATCATAAACCCCATAACATCATCGACATATTGTTGTTCTTTTTTGATGTTTTCATTCGAATTGAGACACTAGCATGATATTTTTTTCCCTGTTTTGTGTATCGGGTCGTCTATCTAAAGCTTCATTTTGTGGCCCGTATAACCTCTTCATAGCTGCAAAAAGCAAAAAAACTATCATGCTTTAACATGTAGATAGGATGGCTTTAGTCAACTAGAATGTCTTAGAGCTGATTTGTAAATAACCAATGGAACAGTCAAAGAGTATGATAAAAGTAGGTGAAATTGTTTTAATCAAGGTATCTCCTTACACACTTGAAGATGGTAAAACGCATGCCTGATTGATTGCCTGTAATGGTGATATTTCACAAAGTTAATGGTTAATATAACAAACTACCAACTTAAAGATCTAGGTTCTAAATAAGGCATAAGTACATGAATTGAGATTGAAGCCCTGTCCTACATAAGATAAGAAACACACTTAAGATGTGGTTTATATACAACTTTCACATAATAAATATAATCAACATGATATTAATTAAATTATGACTTGTTTATAATCTTAAAGAGTATAACAACTTTCAAAAGGGAATAACATATACAATTTTCTACCTTTTTTAGTCTATCACAGCAAGCATTATTATACACAACTCAGATGCAAATTGTTCTCCAACCCTCTCAAATGATGCCCAAATAGCATGTCCCTCCAAAAATTGAAATAATATGGGTTCAATTTCATAAATATAGACCAAATATTCAATGAAACATATATCAAAATCAACTTTGCTAGCCAGGAAACAATATTTGCTAAGTAATCCATTTAATTGAAGACATCGGAGGTGGTGGCTGGTGGGGCACCGAATGTGAGAGACGTCCATAAATATGCCCCCTATTTAGAAAAAAAGGGGGTAGCGACTGTGAGTGTCGCCGACGAGAAACAGAGAGACACCGACAAGCAATAGAATGAAAGCAGGGAGGAGATCGGCGAGAAAGAAAGGGACAACCTTACGATCGTGAGGAGTGAAGTAGACGGCTGAAGAACGAGGGGATGAAAAAAGTAATCTAGGGTTTGTCGATAATTTATGTTGCTGAGGAAAAAAATTGATTTACTAAAATCTTGAAAAAAAAAACGCGGTCAATGAAAAATATTTCCCGCTTATCCGACACAGATAAATTTTCATCGCAAAAAAATAAATTTAAAAATTTTATTTTTATTTTGTTTTTCAGTGACAACAAATGGTCGCTGAATGTTCAAGGAAAAAAGAGCGGTTCCCAAAAACTTTCGCGCTTATCTATTTGCGAGGGCTTATCGTCGCAGAAAAAAAAAACAATTTTCAAAAATTTCAAAATAGTTATTAGCGATGACTTTTCGTCCCTAAAGGTATACTTTTTGAGACGACTTATGTGGTCTCTAAAAGCTTCGTCTCTAAAAGACTGTTTTGTGGTAGTGTTAGCTACTCAATTTACGAAGAACTTAATGAAAACTATACGTAAGAGAATTACTTTTAAAGTCAGTAGCCAATTCTTGGTTAATAGGGAAGCGGGACCACATTAAAACCATACTCACGTCTACTCCAAAGCAATTGTAGTTAAATCGATCTGTATTAAATATATAATTTAAATTATTATTGATAATGTAACTGCGTGGACCATCTTTTATTCTTTTCTACTCGGAAACACTTTCAAATCCACTATCATTCACCATGTGTTGCTGGTGAAACACTCTTTGGTTGAGGTTGTGGCGTCCAATTTAAGTGTTTCATTTTTCATTTTTGGTTATTATCTTTTAATAGAAATGGAAGTGCCTCAAAAGGAAAGATTCATTAAATCATAGCTTTTATTCAAAGTTTTTATATATATATATATATATATATATATATATATATATATATATATATATATATATATATATATATATATATATATATATATATATATATATATATATATATATATATATATATATATATAGTTTACATACTTGATAAATGTCAATAAGAATATAAAAGTCATCGAATTAAGAAGATGTTAATCTCATTCTAAAATACACATGATATTTTGCTTAAAACATAATATGGTACAATCTAATTGATTATTAATTAAATATGATCTCGCTACAAAATACAAATGTTCATTTTACCATCAAAAGTCTAAAGAGGTGTGGGAGTTTGTTGGGGGGTTGTAAAGTAGTTACATTTAACTTAAAAAATCAACATTAACTTTTGGTTGCATGCACTACTTCAGTTGGCAAGACCCTTTAATCTCTCTACCAAACTCAGTCCTTTAATTTCAAAGTTGGACTCAAAAGGGATATTGACTTTGCATATGATAACACTAATAATAACTAAATCTAACATCTCGTATCTTATTTGATACAATATCTAGAGATTAACCATTGTATCTTAAATACCAAGCATGCACATTGCTTTCACTATATAAGCCGCCCCACACTTCTTTATCAACTTCTCATTCCTCTTTAAGATGAAAAATCGGATGGAACGACTTGTGGTTCTTCCTTTCACCGCCGGGTGTGTCTCTTCCTCCAGTGTATCTGTTAGCGTACAACATGGAAGACGACCAAAGGAAGACATCAACTCAGCTCACATGGGTATGCACATACATATTCTCTATTAATCAAAAACATAATCTTTCGTATTAAATCTTTAAATTTTTCACATAACCAATTAAAAATTATTCATTTCTTTAAACATCATCTTGAAAATTTTACCAAAACCCAGGTGAAAATACTGTTTTTCTTTTAATGGGATTGATTGAATTTTGGTGTATGTTAGTGTGTAGGTCAAGGGAAGTGCCCAAAAATTCAAAAGACACATCAAGTGACCACATGATGAAGGGCTCATCTAGTTCTAGGTTCTCAACACCATCGATACCAAATATATACATTGGGTTTCACAGGCTTACCAGAACCATCAAAAATCTGTCTCAGTCCCTTGGTAAGTCATGACTTGTTAAAATGCTTAAAACCTTGAATGCCTAAAATATTGTTAATTACTCTCCACGATTTATCCCAACATGATGGGCTCTTGAGGCTGGTTTGACTTGGGCCTTCCGTAATTGCGACTGTTCCTTTTCAAATCTTGCCTAATTCATATAAAAAGAGTACCCTTTTTTTTGTGTGAATCGTTACACTAGTTAAGTTTGAAATATTACCCATCATAATAAAGAAAACGTACAGTTGCATTGTGAGGAATCGGAAATGAAGATAATAGTATAAAATGTACATGTTATTGTATTTACTCAAGTAAATTATGATAGTGTTCAAGGAGGAGATGGAGGAACAGGAAATGGAGATGGAGATTGGCCTTCCAACGGATGTAAAACATGTGACACACATAGGGTTTGATGGGTCGATGAACCCCGGTGCCAATGGTTGCAACCACTTGGACATCTCAGATTTTCTTTCGCTATGCCCTAACTCCATGGCTCAGTACGAGCAACGTGCTATGTTTGTACCAGTAGATGCAACTCATGATTCCCAAAATACATCATGTAAGTTACCCGACATTAGAGAAGAATGAAATGGATGTAGAAGGAATGAAGGGTGTTGTGCTATTTGTGAAGATTGTGTGAATGATATATAATTGTCGTGTGGATAAAGTTTTTTATGTGATAATGTGTTGTTAGAGAACTTATTGGTATAATGAGAGGTTTGACATATCGTCTTTATCAAAGTTTTACCCTCGCTCTCTCAACTCAAATTCACACATATAGCTCCTTTTTTGTATAATACTTATCGACCCTACTTTCTTTTATGAAAATGCTAGAAATTAGTAACCGATTCGGAGCCATATTTACTTTGTCATATAGGAATATTACATGCAAATTCAAAAAAAAAATATTTTCGTAATGTAAAAAGGTTTGCTACCATAGTCCATATCCGAAATTATAGGTGACAGTTTCGATATATTAACTTACAAATGGGTAATTTGGGTAGCAGTTTATATCAAAAGGTAAAACATGTATATTCTGAGAACATAGCTGGAAGAGAAGAAAAAAAAGTGGAATTAGTAAGTGTTGTGGAAGTCGTCCAAAATGTATTAAATGGTTACAATCTCCTAAATCACTTTATTTGCAAAAGTTCATTCATGATCTTAATAGCAAGGGAGAATTTTGGATGTGGAGCATATTGCTTACTTATCAAAGTGTTGATAGATAAATGGTAGAAAAACAAACTAGGCGGAAAGAAGCCTAACTTAAAATGGTCATGAATTTTGAACTTTCAGGAGTTTGGAGGCCCATTTATGTGGACGAAACGCTATCAACGGGACGATGGAAAACCCGGGAGCGGAACACAAGCACTACAACTAGGGGGCGGAATCAAAACTTCATAATTGAAATATATAAAGAAGTTTTGTTTATTTCAAAATTATGACATATCAAAAGTGTAAACAAGAAAACTAATAGATCGTTATATCTTTATCAAAGTGGAACGCAACGATCTTTTGCTTTTTTAAAGTCTTCTATAACCGTCTCTAAACTAATCTTTTCAGCAAGTTCCCGCTCGAAGTGCAAAACCAATGAGTCATTCAAAAACTCGTCTTCCATTTTGTTACGTAACCTTGTTTTAATGAGGTTCATTGCTGAAAATGATCTCTCCGTTGTAGCCGTAGAAACTGGAAGAGTAAGTATAAGACTAGCTACTCGATAAATAAGATGAAAGTTCACTACTCTTCTAGTCTTTATCAACCATTGGCACAATTCTGACATAGATGTCAGTAGTTTATAAGCCGCATGCTGAACAACATCAATCTCATAATGTTGAAGTTGCATTTTCAAAACTACTTTCTCTTGTTCATTGAAATCTTCAGGATAAAACTTCTCTACTAACTTAATTACATCACCACATCGAAAAGGCTCATCAATACTTTTAGGATCTAATGTTGTTGAAAGTCGGAGCAACTTTGTTGATCTATCACTGAATCGGTGATTTAGTTCCATTAACTGACAATTAATTGCTTCGTAAAATATATCACTCGGTAATGATGTTCTAGTGTATGATCACTAAGCTCATTACACACTCCGGGCCCTCTAGTAAAGTATGGATAAGTCATATCAGGGATATCAATGTTGCATTCTTGACAAAACGACATAACAAGAGACAATAAACAATCCCATCTTTCATCTTTCATTTTTTGCAATAACAATTTGGTGGACGCAACTAGCCTCAATGCATTACAAATATCTTGAGATTGTCTTTGTAAAGCTTGACAAAGTAAATCAATGATCTCCATTATTTCTTGCTCGAGATGAAGAACAAAAATGAACTCAAATGTAGTAATAGACTCATATGCTAAATCTGCGTCGCCTTTGATTGGACCAGTGCCATCCTTAATAATTGTAAGTAAAACCTCAAAAGTTGGACTAAACATTTTGATTAAGCTCGAAACTGATTTGAGGTGAGAACTCCATCGAGTATCACCAACTCGTTGTAATGTACCAATTTGATTAAGACCTCTACCTGTCTCTAATTCATCAACAGAAATCTTATATGCAATTTCCTCAGCTTGTGCGTCTCTAAGTTGGTCGGTCCGTTTGGAGGAAGCACCAACAACATTGATAACAAAAGACAATCGAGTAAAAAAGTTTTGTAATGCAACAACTCCTTGTGAAGCAGCCATTAATTCTAATTGTAATCGATGGGCAAAACAATGAACATAATACGCATATGGACAGTCATTTGAAATCAATGCTTGCAAACCCTTGAAATGACCTCACATATTGCTTGCACCATCATACCCTTCACCAGAGATTGACTTAAGATCAAGATTATTACGTGATAATACATAATAAAATGCATTTTTAAGAGTTTGTGATGTAGTGTCGGGTACATGAACAAGCCCAAAGAAACGCTCCATAATAAAGCCATCTTTATTTTAAAAATCTCAAAACAATTGACATTTGTTCTTTATTAGACTGGTCATGTGCTTCATCAACAACTAAACAAAATTCTCCACCATTAATCTCCTCACAAATCATCCTCCTCACCCTAGTTGATATAAAGTTTAGAATCTCTTTTTGAATTGACGGTGATGTATATAATGCATGTTTAGGAGCGATATAGAACAATTCTTTCATCTCTGTGTTAAAATAGCCAATTCCCTTCAGGATTTCATGAAAATTTTCTTTGTTTATGGAATCTGATCCTTCATCGTGACCTCTATATGCAATTCCTTGAAAGGCACACAAACGGACTGTATAAATAGTAGCCTTCAATCCCAATCTATTATTTTTACGCTATTCTTCTGTAAATGTCTCAAAGACATTTTGTATATCATGCGCCTCATTTAACAAATCGTCACATGATTTTTGTGCAACATTGTGAAAAGATGTGCACTCAGTCCCTATGTGATGCAAAAAGGCACAACTTTTTCCACCAACTTTCTTCCAGTTCTGAAATCCATCTATAGTAAATGCTCGTTGGTCGTAGTGTCCCATTCCAGAAGGCTTATTGAATAGAAAACATGGAAAAAAACGCAGCATCTAAGCTCTCTGAATATTCAATCCAAGGATATAACTTAAACCAAGAATCTTGAAAACTACGTTTATGAGTTTCTGGACAAGATTTTGGATATACAGAAAGTATTTTGTCAAGATGTTAGTTAGTTGTTAGTCAAGTATGTGTTAGTTACAGATTCTGTTAGAGAGTTAATATGTTGACTTTATTGTTGACTATCTTTCTGTGTATAAATATTGGTCAGGGTCTGTAATCATTAGTTCATAATAATGAAAACACATTTTGACATTTGTCTCTCTTTTACTTCCTCAATCGTTTCATGGTATCAGAGCTCAGATCTCTATTTCTCCTTTCTTTCTTCCCTAAATTGATTGAAAGCTCAATCGATTTCTTTCTTCGGTTAGGTCAAACAAAATCCCCAAATTCTAGGTTTGAATCGTTGTGATTTTTTTTGAAATGGCGACAAATATCACACAATTTCCTGTCTCAAACATAACGAATTTCGTTTCTACTCAATTGGATGGAGAGAATTATCTAGTGTGGTGACATCAATTCAAAACTATACTTCAAACCATGGATCTAGAGAAATACATCGATTTAGATACTTCTCCACCTGCATCTACTTCACCATATTTCATCACATGGAAAAAGATGGATGGATACGTTCAAGCATGTATTAACACCACTCTTCATGTCTCTGTTGCTCCCATGGTGATTGGAATTAAAACCGCAACAGAAATTTGGAAATTACTTGAAACTTCATACTTACAACAAGCTTTGGCAAAGAAATCTCAATTGAGAAGTGAGTTACAGAGTATATCTCAAGGTGAACTTTCTATCAGCTCATATTGTGATAAAATAAAAATTCTTCATGAGCAACTCAAATTAGTAGGCGATTTAGTATCTGAATCAGATCTTGTTCTTCATTGTCTCCATGGTCTTAATGTTGCATTTGATAATTTTGTTATGATGATTGAAAACAATGATACACCACCTTGTTTTGCCACATTACGATCAAAACTACTCATACATGAACAAAGAATAGCTAGACAATCCAAAAGAACTTCTAATTCTCCTAATGCCATGAATGCACTAGTTTCAAGTCAACTTCAGTGACCTAGTGCTATGAATGTCACGGTTTCAAATCAACCTCCTCATGTTGAAAAATCAACTGTGATATATCAAATTTGTCATAAAATTGGACATGATGCAAGTGTATGCTTTCTTATAGTGGGTTTCCACAAAATCGAGGAGGAAGAAGAGGTGAAAGAAATAATTTTCGTGGAAGAGGAAGGTCTAACAAAGGAAATTATGGAAACTTTAATGGAGGAAGTAGAGGTGGTTTTAATGGTAATTTTTTTGGAAATATGGTTGGATTCACCAATTATGGAGATTCTCCACTGAATCACGGTAGTGCTGAAAGGTGGAATTGGGGAGAGAATGCTAATGTTGGTATATCATCATCACAACAACATCCACCTTATGATCCAAATCAACCTAGTTTTAATCCACATCCATATAATCAGCACACAAACAACTCTGTTCAGCATGGTAATGTTACTAGCTACTCAGCATTTGGACCTGAGCATTTTTCAACATGGGCTTCAACAAATCAATATTGGCCTAGTTATGTTCAACAATCGGGAAATTTTGAAAATAAAATTCTTGCTGTAAATATGGGTTTATCAACTGATTGTTCCTTTTCAGATACTTGTCAAATGGTTGAGTCATGGATACCAGATTCAGGAGCGACTACTCATATGACTCCCAATGCCAATCTTGTTCATGGAGATGTTCCTTACAAGGGTTCTGGAAAAGTAATCCTTGGAAATGGTAAATCTCTAACTATTTCTCATGTTGGTCATGCTTTTTTAAACTTACCTAAATGCACATTAAAACTATCTCGAGTTTTTCTTGTGCCATTGTTGACCAAAAATCTTCCGTCAATTGCTGATCTTGTAAACGACAATCCTTGTCTTGTTGAATTCTCATATATTGGTTTTTCTATCAAGAATTAGGCAGGTCGGATACTCCACCACATTCCGCATAGCAACAGTAATCTTTACTCCTTTGTTGCTGACAGTGCTTTGGATGGTTCTTCAGATAGACTCTGGCACTTTAGACTTGGACATCCATCTTCATATGTTTTTTCAAAACTTTCTTTTTTAAATAAGTCCAGTGATAATAAACCATGTAATGATTGTAGTATTGCCAAGCAAACTCGGTTGTCTTTTTCTTCAAGATTATCATATAGCAAAGTACCTTTAGA
Organism: Lactuca sativa; assembly: GCF_002870075.4. Lineage (NCBI taxonomy): Eukaryota > Viridiplantae > Streptophyta > Magnoliopsida > Asterales > Asteraceae > Lactuca > Lactuca sativa. Next base: position 62,586,200 of record NC_056631.2, on the reverse strand, counting down.
GGTTATACATTCAGATATTTGGGGTCCAACAGTCATTGTACGGTTTGAAACAAGCTCCAAGAGCGTGGTTTGCAAAGTTATCCACAGTCTTGATTTCTCTTGGTTTTGTTCAATGTCTATATGATATATCTATTTTTGTGAGTCATACTTCCACTCATCTTACATATGTGCTTATATATGTTGATGACATAATTGTCACTGGAAGCTCATCTGATCATGTTAGTACATTGATACAACTACTGAATTCTCAGTTTGCCTTAAAAGACATGGTTCAACTCAGTTATTTTCTTGGAATTCAAGCGACTTTTAGTGAAGATGGTCTTATTCTTTCACAACAACGTTATATTCTTGACTTGTTACAAAGAACTGGCATGAGTCACTATAAACCTCTTGATTCTCCTGTTTGTTCTGGACAACAAGTGTCTCGATTTTATGGAACACCTTTGGATGATGTCTTTACTTATAGAAGTACTGTTGGTGCTTTACAATATGTTGTGATCACTCGTCCAGAAATTGCATATGCTGTGAGCAAGGTATCTCAGTTTCTTCAACAACCCATAGATAAACATTGGATTGCGGTCAAACGAATATCAAGATATCTTCAAGGCACTATTAATCATGGTCTTGTGATACGAAAAACATTATCCATGTCATTACATGCTTACTCTGATGCAAATTGGGCTGGGTGCTCAGATGATAGGAGGTCCACGAGTGGTTTTTGTGTTTTTCTTGGTTCCAATCTTATTAGTTGGAGCTCAAAGAAACAACATACAATGGCTAGATCCAGTATAGAGGTCGAGTATCGAGCTCTTGCTCATACAGCTGCAGAAATCCGATGGCTTATGTCTTTAATTCAAGAATTAAAATTGTATGTTTCTTCTCTGCCTATACTTTGGTGTGATAATCTTGGAGCCACATATCTTGCTGCTAATCCCGTTTTTCATCAAAGATCAAAACATATCGAGATAGATATCCATTTTGTTCGGGATATGGTGTTGTCTCAGAGTTTACGAATATGTTATGTTCCTACTGTTTCACAAATTGCAAACATTCTAACAAAGGGACTATCTGCTTCAAGATTCAAACATCTTCGATCCAAGCTTCACATCCTACCTGTTGTTTCGCTTGAGGGGGGATGTCAAGATGTTAGTTAGCTGTTAGTCAAGTATGTGTTAGTTACAGATTCTGTTAGAGAGTTAATCTGTTGAATTTATTGTTGACTATCTTTTTATGTATATATATAGGCCATGGTCTGTAACCATTAGTTCATAATAATGAAAACACATTTTGACATTTCTCTCTCTTTTACTTCCTCGATCGTTTCATATTTGTTGAAAGGGACCATGATTAATATATGCTCGTATAATAGTATCTTGTTGATTTACTGGATAATCATAAATTTGTTTACGCAAACCAGGATCTCGTTCTAGTGTACTAAGATCAATTTCATTATTTTCAGCATCATTTTTAAGCGATTCTCAGTAATTGGAACATTGGGCGTAGGGGAATCTTCATCCAAAACAATCTCCGGTGGGTTTTCGGAATCTTGAGTAGAACTTGAGTGTTTTCTTTTGAAAAATCCATCAATAGTAGATTGTTTTTTCATATTCATATAAACTACACAATCAAATTTACTAACAATTAATAAATAGCAATATAAAATAGCAAGTAAACAAATAAAGTTTTTTATTTTCAAAAAATAATATAAAATGCATATAAATTTAATTAGTTTCATATGAATATATGATCATAGCATAACAAGAAATATAAATACACAAATATATGTCATCGTTAACAACAAATATAGATAAATAAATATATCAATGTATGATACATATTATATATGTATATCTTCCTTTAATAAATACAGATAATTACATATACAAATATAACATATATGATAAATATTATGTATGTATATCTTCTTCCAATGCAGCAAATAAAGTAATCAATATAAATGAATAGAAATATTATTGTAAGACGTTAGTGTGTATATGTTGTAATCACAGTAGCACTCATATTTTATTCAATTTATTCATACTTTATTTAATTTCCACTTTTTGACCAAGTAAAAGCAATAAATAAATATATAGAGAAACGCAAAGACAGATAAACATAAAACTATTTAAGCAAATGGGGAGCAACGAAGTCACGAAGAAGAAGAAAAACCTTATGGAAGCAGCAGTCGGCTGAACACTCAAGCGAACGGCGGTCGACAGAGGTTAAATTTCAACAGTCTTGGATCCGAAGACTAGCAAGGAGGTGAGAGAGCGTACGGTACAAATGTGGCGGCGACCGGAAAAGAGTACAAGACAGCAACGATCTTAAGTCTTAACAGGCGGCATTCTCCGGTGAGTTTTGAGAAGTAGCTTTTCGATGGCCGGAATAAATTTTGGATTCTTTGTTCACTTTGTCAGTTTAATTTCTTAAGCTTAAACCTAGGTTAAATTGTTGTAAATTTGATTAGTTTTTGGGGTTTTTATAGATTTTAATAGATATTAAGTTTCCTTATTTTATAAATTCCTAAAAAACAAGGATTCTTTTGATTTTCTTATTATCTTCTGAAAATTTAGTTAACATTTTCCTAATGAACTGGAAACCATGGGGAAAGAGGCAATTCTAGTTATTTTTTTCAACTTGATTGTGTATATACATAAATTAGGACAACCAAAAGGGGGGGGGGGGGCATGGCCTCCCCTGGCCCCTATGAGGGTCCACCACTGGGAAAACCACCAGAGTTATTACGTCTCGGAGTAATCGTCTCCCAACCCTTAGACATCTAATCACTAACACTAAGATGTTTAAAGGTATCCAAAGCATGAATTCTATGAGAAGTAGACGTAACACTATAAGGAAAAAGATAATTAGCGGCGACAAAACTCACTGATGTAGAACACTTGTTTGGCATATGAAGCATATATGAGTTGATCATCTTTGTATGCTTCGCGTTGTGTGTCAATACTGGTGAAATTATCACTAGAAATAACTCTTGTTCGAGTATGAAACCACTTGCAATGAAATAGTACACTTGAATAATCATGTGTATACCTCAACTCTATAATCTCTTCTAACTGGCAATAATATTTCTCGCATTTCTCACCCACCGCTAAAACCCCAGAGTTTTGTGTTGTGCATTGTGCGTCACGACTAAGTACCATAAACCTAACATTGTTGACTATGCATGCGGTGTAAGAATAAGCATTCATTTGCGGACCCATTGCAAGAGCCGACAACTCTTTGGGGAATTCTGGAGAGTTTCCTATGCTCATTTGATGAACCTAGCAATTATAAAGTAATATGTATTATGTATTCATTAGAACAATGAACCAAATTTGTTTATTAATTTATATTACCTTTTCACGAAACCAATTACGAAATTCTCTTTTTTCATCACTTTGGAGATGTTCAGATTTGAATTTCCTATGTTGATGACGAAAAGATATAGATTTAAAAAGATAAAAAAAAAAATTAAGGATGAAAGTTAGAGATAATATTAGTTACTTGATATACTGTGTGACTTCTTCACAACTATTCAGTACAAACCATTCCATGTTACTCATTTTCGTTAAATTAAGAGTTTTGATTTGAGTTGTGCTGGTCGGTCGACATTTAGACTCAAACATCCAAAACTTTGTCTTTTTCAATGAAAGCATCTTCATTTCTTTTCGGACGATTGAATTGATTCTTTACATCTCGAAGATACATCGAACAAAATGATAAAGCTTCTTTCGCAACATAACCCTCAGCTATAGAACCTTCCGGCCTTGCCATGTTTCTGACATAGTTTTTTATGGCACTAAATGGTACCATTTTATGGAGTTTACGGCCTTGGAACCTTTTGGTCCGTAAACTCCCTCACACATGAGGTTCTAAATGTTTTAGCTAGTCCATAACTCATCTAGGTACATGCCCAAATTGTCTCATGGCCTAAGGAAGTGTCTAGGGTGTCCTTTGACCCCTTTATGGGAGTTTACGGCCCAAGAACCACTCTTGGCCGTAAACTCTTCAATACTTGTGCTTTTCTTATGTTTCTTAGGTCCTAAACACATTAAGGTGTTTGCCTAAAATAGAGTCCAATCCTTAGGAAGTGTTTGAAAGGATTTTGGCACTTAAACTTGGAGTTTACGGCCTAAGGAGCTTCTTGGCCGTAAACTCCCTTCTAGAAATGATTTCTAATGGCTTTGTTAGTAATAAGCATGAGTTTAAGGCTTCTAGGTTTTTGTTTTAAGGCTAAGGGAGCATTAGGCGCTCATTTGTGCCTACACTTGGAGTTTACGGCCCAAGAGATGTTCCCTGGCCGTAAACTCCTAAAACTACATGTTCTTGAATGATTTCTAGCCCCTAATGTTCATACATAAGGTCCTTAACTAGTTGCCTAACAAGGAAATGGGACTAGATGGCCTTTAGGCTTGATTTTGGAGTTTACTCCCCAAGAACGTTCTTGGGCGGTAAACTCCCGGATCTTGCATTTTAGACATGTAAACAATGTTATTTAGCATATAACAAGTATTAAAACACATCTAGGAAAGTAGACTCACAATCTGGGATGAAAACCCGAAGATCCGTGAGAGAGAAATTGGCTTTTCTCTAATTGAAATTCAACTAATGAACCAATTTGGTTCAGAATTCTATTTACAGTCCTGAGATTTTTGGCAGAAAATATTTCTATTCTCGGAATGGATTCTAATGACCTAGAGTAATGGAATTACAGTGTTGCACAAAATCCTAGTGCATCCACTCTCCTAATAACTCCTTAGGTGTAAAACCCTGAAAACTGCCAACTTATTCCATAGTCTGAATTTTCACTTTAACTACTCTACTTCTATTGGATTGAAATGGTTTGATTAGAATGGAAATTTCGGGTTGTCACATCATCCCCCTGTTAAAGGGAATTTCGTCCCAAAATTAAAATTTAGGCAAGGAAGTATGCACGAATGATCGAGACGTGAGGAGGCAACTTCCTAATCGATTGGTTCTAGCGCACTTAAGTGAAATCGGGCTCTCGGTTGGTATTCCAACGAACCTTCACTAGCTGGCGACGGCGTTGCTTCGTCTGCTTGACCTCTCGGTCGAGGGTCATTACGGTTCTAATACGAAGGCGAGGATCTCGACGAGTGGATTTGCAAGAGTCCTAACGGAAAGGTATGGTTTCACGATCGAGATGCGAAGAGTAGAAAGTACGTTACTGAGTTCGTGGAGTAGGTCTAGTTTGTGCGAGGCACAGGACCGATTCTGATAAGAATCTCGGAGGTCCTGTCTAACTTGGATTTAGCTTTCCACGCTTTACGAAGCGTATTAAGCCATTCCCAGAGTGAGTTATCTTAAAGAACTTGGTCACTCACTTGGAATCTCAAAGGTTCCTTTCCCTGCGTAACTTCCCAGTCAAAGGCCATCCCTTGCTGGGTCAAAGTCGTACGAGTTTCTGTAGCTTGCGAGGAGTTCTGAATGAACTAAGGCGGTAGGTCGGTAAGACCTAGAATTTGGCGAAAGACTGTCGGCGTCTCTGGTGTCGATAAATGCTCAATGGTTTTTGACAATTTGAAAGAGTACTCAAAATTTCCCATATTACTAACAGTGTCCTAGAAATTTGACTCTTCAATTTCAAAACTCGTGCCTAGAGAACTTTGCTATAAGTTCCTCTAGGTAAGAATTGTTTTCATGGGTTTTCTTCTTACTACGAGTGTAGATAAGTAAGTCATTACATGGAGAAATGACAAATCGATCCAAGTAAGAAAGACGTAACCCTATTCATTTAGCTCATGAAAACCATGGGTGTCTTGGTCCTATCCGAAGGGTACCACTACGGACTTGAAGTGTCTGTATCGAGTTCAGGAGATAGTCTTCCGGACATCTTTCCCTAACACTCGAACTGGTGATATTCGGAATTCAGATCCATTCCTGGAAGCAGTTTCTTCCCTTGCGTTTGCTCAACCATTTTGTCTATGCGAGGCAGAGATAACGATTTCTATGAAAATCTTGACGGAGTCCTCGATAACCGAGGCACATACGATGCAATCCGTCGATCTCTGGAAGAATATGACCGGGGTTCTCTAAGGTGAGAAACCTAGTCTTCTAATTCTATTTCTGTGTAGTTTGCTAAGTTGTCCGGACTGTTCTTGTATCTCCGTGGGTGTTTAAACTATAGGGCGATCTGTCTTCGGGAGTCGTACTGAGTTCTAAGTTTGTTCACATGACGATATGATTACTCGTATACTTATGCAGATCTCCGTCCTGAAGTCCATTTTAGAATTCATATAGGGTTTCACAATCACAACTTCGGGTATACAAGTCGTATATAATTAAGATTGAAAAGGTAGTCGAATAACTGATTCTTCTTTAAGCTCACATCCCATCGGGGAAAAAGAAGTTAAAGCGGAATCATCAATTCTAAACCTGTAGAAGCTTGATTATATATAACTCTTACGTATACCTTCCTTAGTGATAAATCATCCGTATGAATTCCTGGATTGAACTTGACGTACCGCACGAGTGGTACTTCGGGGATTTCTTCAGGGAGAAAATAACTAAGAGGTACTCCTGGAATGAGTACTTCGGCGATTTCTTCGGAAAGAAAATAACTAAGAGGTACTCCTGGAATGAGTACTTCGGCGATTTCTTATATGACGGCTCCGCTGGAAAAGTGATCTAGAAGAAAGGGATGTACGTATGAAGCTGTTTTCGTGAGGATCAAATTTAATCGAGTCGTATGATAATGTCGGAATCATACTGAAATTTAAAGACATTAGATTTGAACATAAGACATTTACAGACAAGAGACAACCGTGCAACCATGAACAGAGTTATAGTACTTTAGATTTACCACAAGACTATTGCTGCGAATAAGATACACTACAAAAGACAAGTATACGCAGCACGAGAATTCCTATACAGACAGGATCTCGTAAAAGGTAAGATTCTAGTGCACCAGTTCTAGATAGTTTATAAGTCTGTTACAACGAACGCCTTAAGTACATTAACGTGGTTCCGGAGCAGGCTCTCCTGCAGCTATGACCCTGAGTATCTTCCCGTCTGCGCCAGAGTTCTGCGTTATCGGGCAATCTTTCTTGAAGTGCCCTACCTCACCGCATCGGTGGCATGATTGGCTAGTACCAGCTTTGGTGACGAGATTTCGGTATTTAGCCAAGGTTATGTGGACACGAGTGCCTTCCTCGTTACTCCACTTTGAAAATTTCTTCTTAAATCTTTCGGTGCTATAACTAATCTTGTGTGCAGGGTTCGTCCCGATGAAAGGGACTTGAGTGATGGGTCGCGCCGGTGCTCCACAGTTACGAGCATGGTGCCCTATGTTAAGGCAATTGCAACATTGCATCTCATAGCAAGCTCCATGATGATGGAAACTACACCTATCACACTTCGGGAGTTTTCCCTCGTATGGCCTGCTCGGTATGGGAACGGCAAGGGTTTCCACTTGTTGCTGTTGTATAACCAGCTTTTGGGATCTCTTGCGTTCCTTTCGGGCTTGACGCTTTCGTTTCTTGTTCTCTGCTTTTTGGCTTTGCGAGCCTGTGACTGTTACTGTTTGGCAACTTCCTGGATGGATATCACGATTGGGAACTTCATTCCCATCAACAGTATTGACTGTGCTGATAGCGCTACGGTGCGCAAGGACCGCGGTTACGGCAGCCACTACGTCAGCTGTAACTGCTGTTTGGAAGGTAGCTGTGTCGATATGGAGGATGGGGGTTTTGTTGCTCGGCTGATCGTTTCCTGATGACGACATGATTCTGTAACACGAAAGATAAGGGTTTTGTGGGCGGTTCTGGTTGACCCTAATGTACTTAGATTGTTCACGCAAAGATTAAGAGTATGTTCGTAGAATGGTCTCAAGACGTTTGTTGTTCGAGCTGAGGTATCGTGGGTTGGTGAATAACAAGATCCAACCACTGAAAGAGACTTGGAAATGTCTCCGGAGATAAATTACTATAGTCCAAATGACTTGACTAAAGCATGTTTCAGATAGACTCCAATGAAAGTAAGATAAAAGTACTTGAATGAAGAATGACACAGAAGTTAGCCGGCTGTCAATATCTTTGATATTCACGATGTAAAGATTCTGGAAAATGACCTTGTAAAGGTCTTACATCATATCCACAGAAGATAGTTCCTGACAGCATAAAGACCTAGCTAAAGTACTTACGGTACAAGATAATTTCATAGAAAATGCCACATCGGGCATAGACAGACTAATACGATTCCTCTTCATAAGGAAATAAAGTAAAGCGTCTACTACTGGCGACGGTCATCCCTCTGGTGAACTCTTAGTTCAGCCAATTGACGTTCCATGTCAAGTAGGTGTCTTTTGCACACCATCCGGCGTACTTGGAGTTCTATGACTTCGGCTCGTGATTTAGCCAGTGCTTGCAGCAGGGTTTCATGGTTTCTCTCTGATCTCTCGTGAGCATATTCTAGATGAATGGTGTGGAGGGTATGCATTCTAGCATAGGCGACTATTTCTGAAATCTGATGTAGGGCTGTCCTGCCTTGAATCTCATTATGGGCCCTTCTGCGGACTAAGATTGGCAAGACTCTATCTGTTGAGCCCCTATTGTTCAAGTTGTAAAAACTTCGGTCGCCATCAAATGGCATAGACTGATCTTGTCCTTGGATCCATGTTTCCAAGCATTCCACTCACTCAGGGTCGGGCCATGAAAAGCCGAACGAGGGTTAGGAATTGGAAAGGAGCTGCTTGGGGTAGGTTCTCAACCTCTGGTTCGGAGTTAGCATCATACGAAAGTCTTCATCATGGTGATCATCCAAGGGGATAGGATGATCATTCTCTGGTTCTTCTCCAAACCAACCAGCTATGACTTCGTTCGGAAGATACTGGTTGTCAAGGGGATGGAGTCCAGCTATGATTTCTATGCGAGAATTTAGGGTAAGATGATAATTATTAGACGAACTATCTAGATAATTATTTAGAAAAACCTTCATTAGTTACATCCCTATTTGTGAAGTGCATACCAGCTAAGTGTAATCTAAACAGGATAGACCTTCGAATAAGTGACCTTAATTTCCAAATTCACACAGAATAGGGGTAAGGCAAAATTATCACAGATTCTAAGTCTATAACATCCTAATTACATATAGCCTCAGTGTATCCACTTAGCAACTATCAACTTAATAATGAAGATCCTGTTTTTAATTCTCAAGTATAAAGTACTTATAGTAACACCAAAATACACCTATAGTATTTTAATTTTTAAATGTTATGTTCTATTGTTCTCATTGTGGTAGGGTTGGTAAGATTTTAGCATTGTTGCAACCACACACTTAAACTTAGGCACATGCTAGTCAACCCTCGGATAATATAGGCGATCAGGCTATATCTTCCCAGTGTTGACCATATGTCTCTAAGCCCACTTGTGTTGTCCAACAATCGTAATTCTTTTGTACTGTCCTAGTGACACTGATTTTAGTATGAATGCAGCACGTATACTTTATTAAATATTTTATTATTTAAAGTATAAACTCTTGGTCAGAGTATTTTTAATCCCTTATGTATTTATAGTTAGTATATCTTTTATGGGTTGATATACTTAATTCACTATAAACAATGCTCTGATACCAATCTATCACACCCCAAAACCAAGAACGGCGGAAACGTTCTGGGGCGGAGGATGTCATGTATAATATCAACAACAATGTAAAGTAGTAAACAAGCAACAACATCATCCATTGCATTAATAAAATAATTATTATACAATTGTATTCTGTCAAATTTTGATAGACACTAAAGCATAAATCAAAATGAAAGATAAGTCTTGAACAAGCTCCATCTTCCTTTCTCCTTGCATCGGTACCTGTCTATGATGACCTGAGGATACAAGTAATTTTGAAAGCGAGTATCAGCTTTGAAGCTGGTGAGATCATAAGTATTTAGTGTCTTAATTTGTATGTAAGAATTTGTAAGTCTATGTATTGTAAGAATTTGTAAGTGTAAGTATTGTAAGAATTTGTAAGTGTAAGTATTGTAAGAATTTGTAAGTGTAAGTATTGTAAGTATTTGTAAGTCTATGTATTGTAAGAATTTGTAAATGTATATGAATTGTAAGTGTTTGAAAAACCCTAGAATCCCTATGATTCCTTCTAGTATGTGAAGGTGTCTTCTACCAAGACCTAATTGTTCTGTGTGTGTGTCTCTTGTAAGAGTATGTATTTTCCAAAGTATAACTATCATTATCCAAAAATATAGTTTGTACATTTATGTTTAAGTGAGGTTATCACTAAAAATATGTAATGGAAAAATTAACGTAGTACTAAAACGTAGCTCTAAAAGGACTACTACCATACTAACTACCTTAAACCGGATTTTAGTCTAAGGCACTATGTGATAAATTGCACCATACTATCGACTAGTAACAACGACATAATGAATGGTCGTAATAAAGAAATGATGTTTGGCACCCGCAGACCTGCAGGTCCGGCTGTAGCGAGCAGCAGGGTGTAGGATTGTCAATCCAGCATAGATCTATACGCAAACTCAATGCTCCCCCTCCAAGAGACTCTGGCCGCAACTCAAGTCATGAGGTTTTAAGTCATGCTCCGATTTAAATCACAGTAATTAACGTATTCTCGTATATGTAACGAAATGAACTATTCTAGCTGTAATGTACGTGCTCTCTACCTAGCAAGTATAGTAATGTAAGCGTTCTAGTATTGTTGTATATGTTCTCGTCCTAGTATAGTTGTATATGTTCTCGTCCTAGTATAGTTGTATATGTTCTCGTCCTAGTATAGTTGTATATGTTCTGTACAGTAATGTTCTAGAATGTACTGACTCATGAATGAACTGACTCGTTGTATGATATCGCGTTCTAGTAATGGTTCTAGTATCTTCCTGAACTACCCATATGGTAGCTTACTAGTAATCTAACTGGTACGTATGGACATGGATGTATACCCTTGCTACCCAAGGGCATAGGATGAACTGGAAGGACCCTTTTATGACTTTATATGTACACATGATATATAACTGATATTTAAACGACCTTCGGACGAGTATCCGATATCCCACCAGACCACATCTCAAGGCGCGAAAAGGAAATAGGGTGGATAGCCTTCCTAAGTCTTTTAAACATTTCTTATATAACTATACATATAGAGGCATGCAATTTATAATATAAAAGCATAAATAAGTTTTGTAAGACATTTGAAATATAAATATTATTTTAAGAAAAGATCGACTTGATGTCAATCTATAAAACAATTTGAAGGCATAAGTATGATAAAACAGTTTTGAGTATAAGGAAACATTTGTTTGAAACACAGTTGTAAATAAGTTTGAAAGGTAATGTACAGAGTAGGATGTACAATGTAATAAGTAGTTTAAAACATATAAAATGTTTATAAAAATCATTTGAAGGAAACTGTTTGGTAAAACGGCTAATGAGTAGCCAAATCTTTTGAATGTTGTATATTAATCACATGTGATTGATGAGATAAGTAATATAATCCTACTTACTAATCACATGTGATTGACATAATAAGTAGCATGATTCTACTTGTATCTTCCCCCCCATAAAACATTTAAAATAGTTTAAAACATTAGTTAAGGGGTATGAACTCACCTGCAGTAACTGACTGGAATTGAATGGGCTGTTATCGTACGGAAGGATCGGACAAGTGCTTGGTGTCAAGTGAAGACTTAGACACACACAATGATCCTAATTACATATGAAGACATATGTATATAAATAATTAGAGATTTAATCACTAATTATACAAGTATAAACATTTAACGCGAGGACAACACTTTTGGTCAAGTGCTAGGAGGCTAATGGGTTGCAACAAAGGAGTGCAATGCCCCTAATGGAAGTTTAAGGTAAAAAGACCATATTCATTGGAGTTTGCGGCCCAGGGGAGTAAGCTCCTGGCTGTAAACTCTCAACCAAGTCATGAAATGGTGCTTAGAATTTCTACAACTCTAGTGGGGAATTGTTTCTAGGCTTAACAAGTGTTTAAGGTACCATATTGACTCCTATGGGGAGTTTACGGCCCATAGACCATATTCCCTTGGAGTTTACGGCCGTAAACTCCCTTGGGAGGGTTCTTATGGTGCTTTCAAGTCTCTATAATAACTAGGAACAATTCTAGGCTTTAATACTTGGCTTTAGGAGGGTTTATGGCACTAAATGGTACCATTTTATGGAGTTTACGGCCTTGGAACCTTTTGGGCCGTAAACTCCCTCACACATGAGGTTCTAAATGTTTTAGCTAGTCCATAACTCATCTAGGTACATGCCCAAATTGTCTCATGGCCTAAGGAAGTGTCTAGGGTGTCCTTTGACCCCTTTATGGGAGTTTACGGCCCAAGAACCACTCTTGGCCGTAAACTCTTCAATACTTGTGCTTTTCTTATGTTTCTTAGGTCCTAAACACATTAAGGTGTTTGCCTAAAATAGAGTCCAATCCTTAGGAAGTGTTTGAAAGGATTTTGGCACTTAAACTTGGAGTTTACGGCCTAAGGAGCTTCTTGGCCGTAAACTCCCTTCTAGAAATGATTTCTAATGGCTTTGTTAGTAATAAGCATGAGTTTAAGGCTTCTAGGTTTTTGTTTTAAGGCTAAGGGAGCATTAGGCGCTCATTTGTGCCTACACTTGGAGTTTACGGCCCAAGAGATGTTCCCTGGCCGTAAACTCCTAAAACTACATGTTCTTGAATGATTTCTAGCCCCTAATGTTCATACATAAGGTCCTTAACTAGTTGCCTAACAAGGAAATGGGACTAGATGGCCTTTAGGCTTGATTTTGGAGTTTACTCCCCAAGAACGTTCTTGGGCGGTAAACTCCCGGATCTTGCATTTTAGACATGTAAACAATGTTATTTAGCATATAACAAGTATTAAAACACATCTAGGAAAGTAGACTCACAATCTGGGATGAAAACCCGAAGATCCGTGAGAGAGAAATTGGCTTTTCTCTAATTGAAATTCAACTAATGAACCAATTTGGTTCAGAATTCTATTTATAGTCCTGAGATTTTTGGCAGAAAATATTTCTATTCTCGGAATGGATTCTAATGACCTAGAGTAATGGAATTACAGTGTTGCACAAAATCCTAGTGCATCCACGCTCCTAATAACTCCTTAGGTGTAAAACCCTGAAAACTGCCAAACTTTTTCCATAGTCTGAATTTTCATTGTAACTGCTCTACTTCTATTGGATTGAAATGGTTTGATTAGAATGGAAATTTCGGGTTGTCACAGATATATCCATCTCATACATACCGGGTGTTCGGCAATCGCTTCATCAGGTAAATACAAAAGTAATTGAACCATAATGTCAAAAAACGTTGGAGGATAAATCAATTCTAACTTGCACAAGATTGCAATAATGTCTACTTTTGCTTTCCTCAGATCCTCCACCTTCAATGTTCTGGAACAAAGTTGCTTGAAAAACGTACAAAGGTCTACAATAGGTGTATAAGTGTCTTTGTCTAACAACCCTCTTGCTCCAATCAGTATCAAACGTTGCATAAGAATGTGGTGGTCATGCGCTTTCAACCCAATAATGTTAGTATTGGTATCGTTCACTTTCTTACGGATGTTACAACCAAACCCATCTGGAAGTTTAACATCTTTTATAAATTGACAAAAGAGTTGTCGACTAGATTTCGTGAAAGAGTATCTTGGATGGGGTCTATGAAACTTGTCACCATTTTTTTGCAACCATTCATTTCTCCGAATGTTTAGAATTCTCAAGTCCTCTCGTGCATTTGATGTGTCTTTACTATTATCGTTCATTAGAAGAGTACCTAACAAAATCTCATCCACATTTTTCTGTACATGCATGAGATCTATGTTGTGTTTCAACTGTAGAGAAGCCCAATACTCGAGTTCGAAGAAAATGCTTCGTTTCGACCAGTTCAACTCGTAATCTTGCCGCTTTGGCTCCCCACCTCCATGCTCAGGATGTTTACCCGGTTTACGAGTTAGTAGACGACCTAGTTGCTCTTGTATGTCGTCATTACTAAAGTGTCTCGGAGCGAGTCTTGTATCTTCCATCTCGTTAAAGTCCAACCTCTTTCTTAACGGATCATTAGCATCTAGGAAATGACGATGACCGATATATACGACTTTGTTCATTGCACGGTACGAAGGAATGTCTTCATTGCAAGTAGCACATGCTCTATACCCTTGCCCACTCCAACCTAATAGACTACTACGAGTTGGCCAGTCGTTTATTGTCCACAACAACATAACTCTCATCGTGAAGAATGTGTTTGTCGCCGCATCTTTAATACGTACACCTGAGTTCCACAAATTTTTAAGCTCTTCCACCAATGGCCTAAGGAAAACATCCATATCCTTACCAAGAGCTTTTGGGCCGGGAATCAACAAAGTCAACATGAATGTTGACTCTTTCACACAAAGCCAGGGTGGCTGATTATATGTGGTGAGTATGACCGGCCATGTGCTATGTGGATTACACATGTTTCCAAATGGATTGAAACTGTCAGCTGAAAGACCTAGGCATATGTTACGGGGTTCACTCGAGAAGTCGGGGTATTTTTTATCAAAATCTTGCCAATATTCCCCATCAACAGGATGACGCATCACACCATCTTCTAAAAGTCCGATACTATTCCAAATCATATTTTTGGCAGTGTGCCTCGAACAATATCAACGTCGTAGTCTAGGGGTCACAGGAAAGTACCGTAACACTGTATGAGCTACTTTCTTACCCTTGGTGTTTTTATCGATCCATCGGCTCTCTTTACAAATGGGACAAACTTGCAATGAATAAAAGAGACAACAATCGTTTTTGCACACATGTATCGACTCATACCCCAGACCAATAAACTTCAGCTTCTTTTTGGCTAGATAATGTGAAAGGGGAACCTTGTTGCCTCTGGGAAATGCTAATTGCAACAACTCAAGGAGTTGATCAAATGAACTATTAGTTCATTTGTTGTTTACCTTGATATGCTTTAACTTTGCTAGAAACTCAAGGGAAGATGCAACTAGGATACAATTTAGTTTCCACTTCTTCCAACAACTGTGCAAAATCATCATCCACACCGCTACCTCTTGTATTCGAGGTTCCTTCATCAAGGTTGGTATCATTTTCTCTCGACTCCCACATCACATCATCGATTAAATCAGTCATTTCGTTACTTGGCAAGACGACTGGAAGAATAAAAGATTCACCATGATAGATCCAAATTTTGTACGACTTACTGAAACCATTTATAAATATATGGCGTTCCATTGTAGTGGGGTACTTGAAGTAACGGTTATCACATTTTTCACACGCACATCTGATTTTACCATTACTATCAAGGTGTGACTTGGACATCTCGATAAAAGCTTTGAGTCCTGCTTGGAACTCGGGATGGTTTCGATACGGATTAGTAGTCCAATTTTTATCAATAGACATGATGTTGCTGAAACATAATTTTGGGTTTAGAGTTTAGTATACAGAATTAGCATTGTTTTTTTACAATCCACATTTTTTTACAGTTAAAAAAATAAAAAAAAATTAAAAATTTAAAAATTAAAAAATTAAAAAATTATAGTTGAAATTTTTTATTTATGCGTTTTTTAATTAATTTTAATTACAATTACTTGTAATTTATATAGGCAAAAGTTGTAAGTATTAAATAAAATGGTCAAAGATCCAACGAATCAAATTTTTCCATACGTTTGTTTTATTTATAGTAGATGTACAAATATACCCTTGATTATTGAAAAAAAAATTGTTTGTTTCTTTTAATATGTTTAGCAATTAGGTTTTAATGAATAAAATATTAAATAAAGAAAAATTAATAATTTGGTATATCCATAAAAAACATTTCTTACTATCGTATCTTTTTATATTTTTTTATTTATAACAATTTTTTTCAATTATAGCATTGCACTTTAAACAATTATATAATGTTATTGTGTTGTTCTTTTTTTTACAGTCGAGATTAAAAAATATATATTTTTTATTTATAACATTGTATAAATATGTTGCAAGATTATAAGTTAACTATAGAACTTATTGGTTATTTTGGGGTTAACTTGGGAACAAACTAGAAACTTTCTAGTATTCGTATATAAATTTTTAAACAATTTTATAACATTTTTTTGTGTTTTTTTTTTTCAATTATAACAATAATTTATTTTTATTTATTTTCAATTATAACATCCTACTTATGCCAAAACCACATACTTTCACATAATATATAAGACTTAAGAGTATGAAATTCACATACTTTTACATCCATATATCACATATACACCAAATACAAATACATTCACATACACACATAATAACATCCTACTTAAACCAAATACACATAATTTCACATATATAGATAATAACATCTTATTTATACCAAATACACAAATTTCACGTTCATTTACCACATTTACAACAAACATACATACATTCACATACACACAATAACATCCTAATTATAACAAACACATATAATTTCACATATATAGATAATAACATCATATATACTTCTACCAAATACTCCTATACCACATATACATCAAACACACATACATTGGCATATATACACCAAACTCACATAGATTCATACAAATATCAAATATACATACGTATGGAAATTTTCACATAATTGATACAACTACACATAGCTTGCAATTAAATTCAAATTTTACAATAAATTGAAATAATATAACCTGTAGTGACGAAAATCAACGAATATTCCGCTGGAAAAATTGGTCTTCACCCGAAAATACCCTCACCCATAAACCCAAAGACAACACTACCAAAAACACTGAAATTGAAAAATAGTTTGCAATTAATCATCAATTGCAGCTAGAAATCGAAGTTAACATACAAAGACAAAGAAATATAAGAACTTCAACTTACCTTTCTTCCCGAGATGGAGCTAGAAATCGAGACTTAACCCGTTTAATTGAAGCCCTAACCACCCTTGATCCCTAATCTCACAATGTGGGGAGATATCTTGTTGGAATCAAGCTAGGAATCGATAGCAAAATGGGGCGCCGATTGGAAGAGTAGCAGCGTCACAGGAAGTAGATGGAAAACAGGAAGCCAAAGAGCAGATTGCATCTGTTTTTTCTTTTTTATCTGCGATAGCCTTTAACGGCGACGCTTTTAGCAGCGACTATCTGGAGGGAAGGGTACCGCGTCTTTTTTTAGACCACTATTAGCGGCGACTTTTTAGACTTTTAGCGGCGACACGAATGTCGCCGGTATTAGGTTAGTGCAGATTAGAGGCCCCAACTGTTAGATTAGATACTCGACCGGACAGCTGAGATCTATTAGAGGGGGAAACGTAGATTTGGGTGAGAAACCTTTACCGGCGACACAATTACCGGCGACAAAGGCTTTTAGTGGCGACAAATAGTAGAGTCGCCGCTAAAATCCCTCGTCGCCAGTAATTGGGTCGCCGCTAAAGGCTTGGTTTCTTGTAGTGCAAGCGACTCTTCACCCATCCAAAGATCTTGCCAAAAAGGCGTGTAGCATTACCAATCCTAATAGGACATAAAGACTGAATATTGATGCCTCTGTCTCTAAGATGGTTAAACATATGAATAACTCCATTCCAAGGATCTATACCAGCTCTTCTCGTGATCAAGGATCTATGTCCACTATCTGGACCATACAAGGATTTTATGACACGAGCCCACAACAGATTGGAGCAGTGATACAATCTCCACCACCAACCTCACATCATAGCCCTATTAAAGGATAAAAGGCTCCCTACTCCCAAACTTTCGTCCTACTTAGCCGTTGAAAATTTGTCCTATCTAACCTAATGCATACGTCTCTAATCTAGATATGCACCCCAAAAAAGTCTCGCCCTCAATGCCTCTAAAGAGGTCAAAACCGAAATAGGAGTAAGGAAGATCGATATTAAGTAACCTCCTCACGACCCCAATATGTACTTCACCAAAGTAACTCGTCCTCCAACAAAAAGGCATTTAGCTTTCCAACCCAAGATTCTAGTATGAAACCGATCAAATACAGAAGTCCAAACAAAAACACGAGTCATATTCTGACCCACCGGAACACCAAGATGAATAAATGGAATTTCAGTCGCATCACAACCAATCTTATCAGCAACAGTATAAATATGGGTAAATGGAACAACCATTCCAATCAATTTGTTTTTAAGAAAATTGATTTTTAACCCTAATCCATGTAAAACATCTAAGAATGTGAATGATACTGTTCACATTCTCAGGATCCAATGTTGAACTAGCATGACATCATCCATATAGAAAATATGAGAAATCTCAATTCCTAAAATAGAAATTCCCTTAAAAAAAATTATTCGAACGAGCCCTAATCAGAGAAAGATGTAACCCATCCATAGCCAAAACAAACATAAAATGAGAAAGAGGATCTCCTTGTTGCAATACACGGTGAATCTAAAATTCATCAGTAGGCGATCCATTCATTAAGACTAAAGCCCTAGCAGATATCAATAATTCTCTAATCCATCTACGTCACCTGTCACAAACCATGGTGAATCTGAAATACTATTAATTTAGTTAGCAAATAATTGCAATCAAAATATATGATTATTGATGTTGCAATGGAAAAAAATGACTTATTTTTTTAAAGTATATAGAGAAATTGGATTTTTAAATGCTTTACAAATTGCAAAAGAAATTGCCTTGAAAATGAACATTAAACTAATGTTTTCTCAAAAACGTGAAATTAAAATAAAAAACATTTTGATGAGACTTCAAATGATACATCGTCTAGTGTTTCAAAATTGGATTTTCAAATGCTTTACAAATTGCAAAAGAAATTGTCTTATAAATGAACATTAAACTAATCTTTTCTCAAAAGCATGAAATTAATTTAAAAAAATATTTTGATGAGACTTCAAATGATACGTCTTCTAGTGTTTCAAATCCCCACAAGACTCTTTTAGGGTAAAATATTTTCTATACACTATTGATCAAATAACCTCTTCTCTAACTACAAGGTTTGAACAATATTAATAATATGATAATATTTTTGGGTTTTTATTTAATTTTGAAAAATCACGTTCAGTAGATGATATGAGCTTAAAGTCATGTTGTAAGTCTCTTGAAACTTCAATTAAGAAAGATGAACAATCAGAATTGATGAAAATGATTTATATGTTGAATTGGAATTACTTTTTACATGTTTTACCTAAAGAAAAAATGACAACAATGGATATTCCAAACTTTTTAAAATGTATTGATTGTTTTCCTAATACATTTATTCCATATAGAATTCTATTAACTGATCATGTTACTGTTGCATCTATAGAAAGACATTTTTCCAATTAATGATTTTGAAGTCTTACTTATGATCTACAATGACACAAGAACGACTTCATCGATTTACGTTGATTACAATTGAGAGAATTTTTTTGATAAAATTATTTATGAAGAAGTAATTGAAAAATTTGTTTCAACAAATACTAGAATGACACTTTTTAAGTAGAATCAAGTTATTTTTATTATTATTTTGAATGAATTTTAACTTATGTTACGATATAAAATTAAAAATTAAAATTTTTTTGCTCAAATTTTTAGATTCTTTTCATGTTTTGAGGTCTATTTTTACTAATCTACACAGAGCCTCCAAAATCTCGTGGTCAACCATGTCCCTTTGTATATAATGTATACTCCTGATACATATTTTTGTATCTTCTTATATAAATACATATTTTTTAATATGCATAAATAAATATAAATCATATTGTAAGTAAAAATGAAGATTTAAAGGCACATTGGAATAAACTGCTTCACCAAGGATCGAACTTATGTTATCAAGAAATAAAGGATTGAACTTATGACGTCGAGAAATAAAGGGCAGACCTTAACCACCAAGCTAGGTGTTATTCCTTGTTGTTATATCTGATTTAATTAATATATAGACTAATTCATAAAACAATAATGGTTCATTTGATAGTTGCTAACTAGGTTGGAGCTAAATGAGTTATAACTTCTGACTAAGTGAACTTTTCACTTAAACTTTTTGTTTGATTTTGCATCTGACTGACTATGCAAAATGACTATATTACCCTCAAACAATATTTTTTTATAAAAAAAAAATCAACATGTAGTAAAAAAAATATAAATAAATTAAAGATTTATAACCTTTGTTTCTATTATTAGCTTGATATACACATGCAAATCTATTTATATAAGAAATTGTAACATCAGTTTCTAGGTACTTTCACTTTTCAGCTAAAAATATCAAATATTTGCAAAATCAGCCCCTACGCATGTCATACCTGATGGGTACGTTGGGCGTAGGTCACTTAAGTTGGACACATATCTTGTTGAGTACGTTGGGGGTACTTGAGTAGTATGCATCGCGTACTTATACATACCACAAACCCTAAAGGATGTCAAGTCCTTGAGGCCTCCCTCATCACCAACCCCCACTATCCCTAAGCACCATTTCAAAACCCTAGCCACCTTGTGAGGTTCTTGAGCTTTTAGAGAGATATTTTGTATGTTTTGTAAAATAGGTGATAATTGGAGGAGCTCTTGGGAGTCCATTTCTTGTAGATCCAAATTTTGTTGTTCATCTAGCTTCTTCAGAAGGTAAGAAGCTCTCACCTTGATGGTTCATTTTCTAGATCTTGTTTGTTGGAGAATCCTTATGTGTTTTTGGTCCCATGGATTTGGTTCTTGTGAGTATGAGCTACTCCAGAACCCGTGAGCATCTTTTTAGCCATTTTTTAGGTTAATAAGTCATAAAAATCAGATCTTGAGGGTTATAGTCCACCCATGCATGAGTTGTTGGTCATTTTGTGAAGTTATGAATCTAGGGTTTGGTTTTGGGCTCTATTAAGCTATGCAAAAGCTTAAAGCTATTAAATTTATCACTTAAGACCTTCCCAAGATTAAGATTTGTGAGTTGGACATATATTCTTCAGGTATTAAGAGCTTAAAATGGAATTTTGGCATTAGAGAAGTACATTAGGTGTAACCCTGGGGTATGCATGGCGTAATGAGTTTTTCCATGTTTTCTTCCGATGGTAACTCAGTATGCATGGTGTAATTGGGGAGTACGCATGACGTGCTCCCAGAGGTGCATTTTTGTCCATTTTTGGGCCTTGATCCATTTTGGGCTTAATATGATCGCATCGCATCCACCAGTATTCAATATTCTATGATTTTGGGATTGTACTCTGATAACTGGTTTTCCAAATTGTCATACTTTTATTGTTTGAAAATGAATGATTGATGGTTTTGGTTGACTTAAAAATATATTTTTTTACTTAGTATCTTCGGGCTGTTACTAGTTGGTATTAGAGCCTTGGTTTGAGGGATTCGGGCACACTCTCGGGTGTTTCTGAACTCAAACTGAGGAATTGGTAAAAAGAAAAGATTTTTCTAGAAGGATTTTTATAAAAATGGGGTGTGATGCATGCAATCGGTCGAGCTCAAGTAAGTATTCCCAAAATACCCATACATATTTAAAAGATTCAGTACGTGGATTTGTGATAGCATGCTACATTAGGGCTAAGGATCTGCTCAAAACTGTATGTTAGGATAGATGCCTTTGTATGCCTACTGTATGAACCGCTAGAACTGCATGCTAGTATGGATTATAGATGATATAATAGGATGACCTGCAAGGCAATGCATTGGTTAGAACTCGATGCTTGAATGTTGCTTGCTATGTGCTTTTAGGAACCACTATTAATACTAGTTAGCTATCAAGCGAATATGCTAGGTTACATGTTACTAGTTAACTACTTCAACTTTCATCAAGGGTATTTGGCCTAATTATTATTCTATTTTAGATGCGTATTTTAGTCTTATTTTATTATATTGCGTTAAGCACGTATGCTACAAATAAATACACATAAACCAAATAAATACTCAAATAATTTCCCTTTATTATCAAATAAGTTATAATTGTTGTCCCTAATTATTTATCTAATGCCTAGCAAGAAAAGCGGGCATTAAAATTCTCCCCCTTAGGATGATTCCGTCTTGAGAATCATGCATCAAGAAACAGATATGGATAGCGATTTTTCATCTTGCTTTCTGTTTCCCATGTGAATTTCAGCCCATTCGAATGTTTCCATCGCACAAGTAGTAAATCAACCATCTTTCGTCGTAAGTTTTTTGTCTTAGGGTCAACAATTGCTTCAGGCTCTTCGAGTAACCTCTTATCTTCATCAATCATGATCTCTGAAAATGGAATTATATCAGGGACTTCTCCCACGAACTTCCTAATATAATACACATCAAATGTGTAATGAATACCGTCGAGTTCTTCTGGCAATTCCAACTTGTAAGCTTGATTCTCAACTCTCTGAAGAACTTTGAATGGTACAATAAATCTTAGACTCAGTTTCCCTCTCTTTCCAATTCTAATAAGTCACTTCCTTGGCAAGACTTTTAGCAACACCAAATATCCAACTTTGAAGGTCATGGGTCGTCGCTTCTTGTCAGCATAGGTTTTTTGGCGATCTTGAGTTGCTAACATTATTTCCCTAATCACCTTTAGCTTTTCAGCGGTCTGATGGACTATCTCGGGACCCACAAACTGCTTTTCTCTAGCTTTAGGCCAACAAGATGGCGTACGAAACTTCTGTCCGTACAAGGCTTTATAAGGTTCTATCTTAATGCTTGAAGGGTAACTATTGTTGTAGGAAAACTCTAGTAGGGGTAGATACTCATCCCAGTTACCTTGGAATTCTATGGTACATGCTCTTAGCATATCCTCCAATGTTTGAATTGTCTTTTCACTCTTACAATCAGTCTGTGGATGGTAGGCTGTACTCAAACACAACTTCATACCCATTTCTTCATGTAGGCTTTTCCAAAACCTCGATGTGAACTGACTATCACGGTCTGCACAATCGTCAAGGGAACACCGTGAAGTCGTACTATCTTCTTCATGTAGACATTTGAAAACTTATCCACAAACCATCTTTCATTGGCCGATATGAAATGTGCACTCTTCATCAATCGATCTATGATTACCCAAATCATGTTGTGACCATTATATTTCCTGGGTAGTTTAATCACAAAATCCATGGTGATGTCTTCCCATTTACCTATGGGTACCGGTAAAGGCTCCAAAATCCAATAAGGTTTTTGATGTCGCGCCTTAAATCTTGCACAAGTCACACACTCGGCTACATACTTTGCAATATCGAGCTTCATCGTCGTCCACCAGTAATAAGGTTTTAACTCCCTATACATCTTGGTGCTGCCTGGATGAATCGAGTACATGGTCTTGTGAGTTTCATCCATTAGAAGACTCCTCATTCCTCCCATCTTGGGCACCCAAATCTTGTTTTCAAATACCTTTAACCCTTGGTTGTTTATATCGAATTCCAACGTTTTACCTAAATGTTCTTCTTTTTGGTTACCTCTTTCCAAAGCTTCCTCCTGAGATTTCTTAATACCTTCGATAATCGATGAGACAATTTCAATTCTCAATGTTCTTGGACTTTTACTCTCCGGGTTTACCTTTCTACTCAAAGCATTTGCTATGACCTTCGATTTACCAAATTGGTAAAGTATACCGCAGTCATAATCCTTGAGTAACTCTATCCAACATCGTTGTCTCATATTCAGCTCCTTTTGACCAAAGAGATACTAGAGACTCTTATGATAAGTGAAAAGCTTAAACTTCGTTCCATAAAGATAATGCCTCCATATCTTTAATGCAAATACTACCGCTGCCAACTCCATATCATGAGTGGAGTAGTTATTCTCATGTTCTTTTAGTTGTCGAGATGTATACGCTATCACTTTATCCCATCTGGGTCATAACACAACCTAACCCAACTCCAGATGCATCACTATAAACTGTGAAATCTTCAACTTCGCCAGGTAAAGAAAGAATTGGTGCTTCACGTAGCTTCTTCTTTAGTTTTTTGAAAACTTCTCCATGCTTCTCACTCCATGTATATGTAGCTCCTTTATGGGTCAAAGTTGTTAATGGAGTAGCTATCGAAGAAAAGCCTTGGATAAATCTTCTGTAATATCCAGCTAATCCTAGAAGCTTTGAATTTCGGTGGGGCTTTTTGGCCTTTCCCACTTCATCATAGCTTCGATCTTTGATGGGTCTACCATTATTCCTTCTTGGTTAACCACATGACCCAAGAACTGGATATCCCGAATCCAAAAATCACACTTGGAGAACTTTACGTAGAAGTTCTCCTTCTTCAGAACTTCAAACACTTCGTGCAAGTCTTTGTCGTGCTCCTACTAACTTTTTGAGTATACGAGAATATCATCTATGAACACTATTACGAATTTTTCAAGAAAAAGTTTACATACCCTATTCATCAAATCCATAAATGTTGTTAGAGCATTGGTTATTCCGAATGACATAACCAAAAATGCATATTGCGTATATCTCGTTCTAAAAGTAGTCTTATATATATCTTGATCTCTCACCTTTAGCTGATGATATCCCGACCTAAGATCGATATCCAGGAAATAGCTCGCACCTTGCAACTGATCGAAAAGGTTGGGTACTTGTTCTTCATCGTTTCTTTGTTCAATTCTCTATAATCTATGCACATCCTCATGTTCCCATCCTTCTTCTTCACGAATAGCATCAGAGCTCCCTAGGGTGATGAAATAGGTCTAATGAAACCTTTGTCCAAGAACTCCTAAAGTTTTATCATTAGCTCTTTCATCTCCATTGGTGCTATTCGGTAAGGTGCTTTTGCTATAGGTTTGGTTCTTGGTAACAAGTATATCCTAAACTATACTTGTCTATTAGGGGGCAATCTAGGAAGATCTTCGGGAAAGACTTCCAGAAAGTTGCACACCACTGGAATCCTCCGCATCTCCTTATTCTCCTTCTTTTCATCGACCACGAATGCTAGGTACGATGTACATTCGGATGTTCTGATTAAACTTGTTTTGGAATTGTAAATCGGTTTTTTTAGATTGCGCAGGACATGTCATCAATGCTAAGGAATTATTTCTAGGAATGGTTTTGTATTTGGAAAAGGTCTCATAATTAAGACTGTAGCGTCACAAATAATGGTCAATTATGCTCTATGTTTTGGGTTTGTGGTGAAATAAATTAACTAGCATGCAACCATTTGATAAAATGCTTAAGAGAAAGAATAGGATGTTAGTTTCTTTTGGGTATTTATGTGAAGTTACAAATCAAAAACAAAAATTAATTGTGTATTAAATATTTATTATTCCATAGATTTAATATTTTTTGAATAATTTTTTTAATAATTAATGGTCCCCGATTAATCCCCATCTAATTGATTAATCTCTTAACCCTAGTCCACCGACAAGCTAACGTCGAGTGTTTTTTACAACCTTGAAAAATATACACACATTTTTCGCATACACACAAATATACACTCATAAGTCCAAACTTCAGATTACAACAACATACAATTAAAACCCATCATCTTCTAGTTGTCAACAATAACCAACAGCAAATTAATAACAAAAGTTGACCAAAAATACCAATGGACTCTACTACTATCACCCGTAAATGTGACATACTTTTAACATCCCACTAAATTCATCATACATGTATCGTATCTTTTTGGGGACAGTAAATTGATTACCTAATAAACCGACATATAAAGCAAATTAAACAAAGTGACATATTTTAAAACAAATCCAAGAAAAGACTGTGAAGATGAATTTCTTTATTGGACCATGATTCACATTTTGATAAAACATACACTTCAAAAGTCCACTCCAACTACACGACAAAATTGCTTTGAGAGATTTTTTTTATCTTCACCCAAGGTTTTGAATGTGCTCACCACTACTTGTAATGACCAAGATGTAAATTTTCATGTTTTGAGCTGGTTAGTAATCTTTTACATAAATTCAAAGATGACCCAATATGCAATTCAAGTGTTTGAACACATGAGGGTACATGGCTTAAAACCACATTTGCCTGCTTAAATTCATTGGTTAAAGAAAGGGTAATAGACATAGTTTGGAAACTCTACAAGAAAATGACCAAGACTGGGATCATTCCATATTTGTATATCTACAATGTCTTTAGAGACATTCAGTGGCTGCTGGCTTCCTTATATATTCGTTTCGGTGGTTTGGGTTTGTACTCGACATATGAGGTTTCCTCCTACGCATTTGTAGCCTCGAGGGCCCAATCTTGGGCATTACAAGACCACATCTTACGTGACAGTGGCGTATGTGGTATGGACTCGGATTACCTATGTGCTATGAATCATCTCCGCGATATGATTCGGGGATTTGATTGTAACGGTTCCACTAATAAGGACACCCCCCCTAAATCCCAAAAAGCATTGGCGTGTTCCCTTTTTAGCAAAATCGTCAAAGATATGGAAGTCGACTTCGACATGACTTTCAGACAGAAAGTAGTCTTTGAGTGTCTGCAGGCACCTCATGCTCAGGATTTTCTGCTAACTATCCCTATTGATGATCTTGGCTAGCACATGTCTCATGTGGAGTACCTAACTATCCTTCGTTATCGCCTCATGATTCCCCTATTTCCAATTGACGAGATATGCCCAGTTTGCCGCAAGGGATGATTGGATACCTTTGGGGAACATGTAGTTCATTGTAGAGAGCTCCCTAGTTTAAAGTACAGACATGATGTTATTCGGGATGTTCTCTTTGATGCTTATCGGCGTGCTGGTATTTCTGCACAGAAAGAAGCGCTAGTGAACTTTTTGACGGACCCGCAGGATGGAAGGTCCACACTTAGACCGGATGACATTTTGGTTTTTGGATGGATAGGAGGGAAGCATGCGTGTGTGGATCTTACTGGGGCCTCTCTCCTCTCGTTGGTTTGGGGAGCGGGGGTTTCACAGCAGGGCATGCCACTTTGAAAGCCGTTGCGTGCAAAGTGGTAAAGCACGAGAATGCATGTATAGAAAATCAACATGTGTTTGTACCTTTTGCATTCGATACATTTAGTTTTCTCGCACCAGAGGCGGTGGAGCTCCTCAACAGAGTCCAACGGGTCATGCATTCTAATGTCATATCTCCTAGATCCATAAATGTTGTTTTCAAAAGAATTGGTTTTGTCATCCAGAAAGGGATATCGGCGCAGCTTGTTGCCCATTTGCCTTCAATCAATATGTATTGAACTATTTTAATCAGTTTTTATATATTTATATCCTTAAAAAAATTATGACCAAAAAAAAATTGTTGAATGGGATGGAGTTATTTTTTTAAAACTTCGTTTCTCATCATCTATATACATATAACACATTGATATCGTTATATTGCAAGAAAGTTATACAAACCTTTATTTGGGAAAATGATGAAGGTGATCAGAAAAAACGTAGAAGAAAGAGCGGGCCAAAGGTCTAGAATCACTTTGTTCTTCCGATATGTGCTTCTATGGAGATGATTGTTTAGGGCATAATTGGAATTCAATATTTTGGAGGCGATGTATCCCGATCCTTCATTCTAGCATCAGGGACCGAATCAACGCATTTCTTGGACGGAATCCAAGGTTTGAACCGAGTCAAACCTTTCGGAAGATGCATCAAACATGTAAATTAAGTTTTTTTTGGACCCAATCCACTTTTAAATCTAATTAGAAGGGTAATCAAAATGACCCTAGGTAGGAAAAATAAGTAAAGCAAGTTTTGAACTCGTAAACAACAATAAAAAGCATGTGTGACTTACCAACCAGGCTAGAAATATAATTGTGAAACATTTACCGAGTAATAATATATAATCATTTAAACACTTTATTATTATTACTATTATTATTATTATTATATTTTAAAAATATTTTTCCAAAATATGTTTTTTTAAATATGTAATTGAATACGTTTTCAAATATATGTTTTTTTAAAACGTATGTAAAGAGTATTTAAAAAAGTAATTTTAAATTGTATTATAAAAAACATATTTATACATAAATATTATTTAAGCAAATAATATACGTAACTATGCATTTTATAAAAATAACATCTGACAAACTTATACCAAATCTTTTAAGGGTTTAAAAGATAAGTTAGAAGCCATATTAGTTAGAATTTTAGTTCAAATCACTTTATCATCATTATTGCCAAGTTAGATAGCATGTTAGCGATTACCGGTTCAATAGCTAAAAGGAGTCGAACTAATTATATTTGCTAATATTCTGTCTTTTTCGCTAAAAAAATTAATTTGCGATTAAATCATAAATTTGGCCAAAACTTATGGATTTTTTCGAAGATTTCCATATATTATATTAGCAAAGTTTGAAAAATAAAAACACGCATTATGTTAGTAGTAGAGTCGTCAAATCCTTTCCCTAGTTCAAAACAAAACAAACACCGGTTAAAATGATATATTTTGAAATAATTTGTAAAATTATTGGTACAATACATGCAAAACTAGTTTATCAACTAAATTTTCACAAAAAAATGTTTAGCAACTTGATACGGGTACGACCCAAGAGAGACACACGCCGACCCTCCCGTTACCTTGATTAACATAGACTTGGAAGTGAAGCTACAATTTCAGTATTAGTTGCACATGATGTTTATGCATGCATTAGTTTAGGACCCACTAGTTTATAAGAATAACTCTCCACCATGTTTTAGTCGGTTCCTAGTTTTGTGGTAGGATGTTAGCTCCCTTTCCTTATTTTAGTTTGTAATTTGCTTTTGAACGGATCGTCGCAAAATTTCCCCAATCTCTTCCCTTCCTGTGTGAAAAATTATGTAGAGATTGACCCTCTTGTGCAAGGTCTTATCAATTAGTGCTTTCATTGTTTCTCATCATGCCTCCCAAATCTGAATCGTCGTCTTCCCCATCATCTGTTGAAGCATCCATGGCTGTCATGGTAGACAAACTCTCCCACCTTGTTACCTCGACCAATACCAATCAAGCCACAACCCAATCCTACATGGATATTATCATGAAAAAATTAACAGCACAGTATAAGCAAACCAATGCCATGTTAGCTACCCTCATTACGCTAGCAGAAAAATCAAAACCCTCTAGCTTGTTTCCAAAACCGGAATTCAAGCAAACAACCGCTGATATCCAACCCAGTCCCCTAAAAATCACCCTTCCTCCCTTTAATGGCACAAACCCACTTTACTGGATTTTTCAAGCAGATCAATACTTTTCATTCTACAACATCTAAGCCCCAGCACGCCTGAACATGGTCGCCTTCTTCCTCACCGAAGACGCATTGAGCTAGTACAAATACTTGTTCAACAATACCCTTCTCACCACTTGGGAAGACTTCAACAGAGCCTTGGAAACCCATTTTGGGCCCTCTATATATGATAATCATCAAGCTTACCTATTTAAATTACGCCAAACTTCCTCTGACACAGCTTACCAAACAAAATTCGAGCGCCTGAGCAATTCTGTCACCGGGCTACCACCTGAAGCACTCCTCAACTGTTTCTTATCCGGTATCCGGTTCAACAGCAGCCAGGAAGTAGCCATAATGGACCCTCAGACATTATACAAGCTATAGGGATAACCAAGTTGATCAAAGACAAACACACATACAATCGATATTGCCCCCATTCTCAACTCCATACCGTTCACCACTATCAGTTACTCCTACCGTAATGTCTTCTACCACCACACCTACAACCACCACTACAGCAGAAGTATTACCTACACCAACCAAACCAAACACATCCTTACCCTTTACCCTCTTATCAACTGAGGCACTACAACAACAACAAGTGTCTAGACTTTGTTTTCGTTATCTAGAGAAGTACCACCTGGGCCAAAAATGCAACCCTCCCCAGTTCTTGATCATAGTCAACAACGAAGATCCTCTCTATTCATCAGATGAATTTCACTCAACTACCATAGAAGACACTCCCTACCAGTCCACCAATGTAATTACCAACACCGAACCAACCCTTCATCAGATATCTTCAGTATATCCTCCTCCCTAATCCTCATCTGATGGTATCCCGACCGAAGATCAATCTTGGAGAGCCAAGATGTGCCCTGAAGCAGATCAAACAAATCATCAATCCTCGGGAGTGGATAACGGTTCTTCACCGTTAGCTTGTTCAGCTCCCGATAATCAATGTGACCCGTCCTTCTTTTTCACAAACAGGATCGATGCTCCCTACGAAGAACTGCTCGGACGAATAAACCCTCGGTCTAGCAGCTCCTGAAGTTGTGTAGACAGCTCCTGCATTTCGGGCGGAGCTAGCCGGTACGGTGACTTGGCTATCGGAGCAGCACCCGACACCAAATCAATGTGAAACTCTACTTGTCTCTCCAGAGGCACCCCAGACAACTCCTCAGGAAAGACATCCCAAAAATCCCGCACAACTGGTACACTGTCCAAATCTGTCGTTATCTCAACCCTCGTATCCGAGATGTATGCCAGAAATCCCGAACAACCCTGATGGAGAAGTCTCCTAGCCTTCGCAGCTGAACAGAGGGTTGGCCCATGCGAGGCCTTTTCCCCATGAATAACCAGTTCTCCCCCACTTAGGGTTCAAACTCTCACCAGCTGGCGCTCGCAGTCTATCATGGCCCCCATTGGCCCCCAACTAGTCCGTCCTGACAATCACCTTCAGCCCTCGCAACAGTATCAAAACCAAATAAACACAGAACCTCTCCCCAAACATATTCAGGACACAGTCTTGATATACCCTTGCAGCACTTACGGTGCTTTCATCCGCAATCTCAACCTCCAGCGGGGAATCCAAAGTTCCCGAAGCATCCCAGAACTTCTTACTAAGCGCAAGAGATACGAATGAACGGGTAGCTCCCGAGTCGAAAATAACATGAGCCGACATACCATTGACCAAAAAGGTCCCGATACAAGTGCACATATATACATATAAGCATAACAAATAATATCAACAGGAAAAATAAATTACGTACCAGCCACGACGTCTGGCGCTACTCGAGCCTCCTCTGTGGTCAACTGAAATGCGTATCTCTTCACCGTAGAAGCTTCCACCTTGGCAGGGAGGCCATCAATGATCCTCATTATGTCGGGCACAGGCGCCGTCACTGCTCCTCCTCCTCCCTGCAACCTCGGATAATCGACCTTTTTATGGCCGGTGTGGTTGCGGTGGAAACATATCAAGCCCTTCTTGGGGAAATCTATACTCATGTGGCCCGGCTAGCCACACATATAACATCCCGATCTTGACACTCGGGAAACCCCACTGTGCGGCCTATCGCACTTGGCACACCGGTCACGGCCCTGCTGGCCCCTACTGGAAAAATCAGATGTCTTAGGCTTTTTAGCCTGACCTACTGTCACATGAACCTGCTCCGGCTTCCGCTTTGTGCAAAGCTCTAACTCAATCTCCCGTTCTCGGGCCTTCTCTACCATCCCATTCAGGTTTTTGCACCCTGGAAAGCTCACAAACTCACAGATATCATCCCTCAGCATGGAATGATACCTCGTCCTCCTCATATCCTCATCTGCATCATACTGCGGGATCAATAGTGCTTGTTCCCAAAACATAGCGGTGATCTCCGCCATGGTCTCGGTGGTCTGATGTAGCTCCTGAAACTCCCTCACTAAACATTTCACCTCAATGGATGGTGCAAACTCCAAGACAAAACACCTGACAAACTCCTCCCATGACATCTCAATCACTCCAGCTGATCCCACCTGGTGGGTCACCTCCTCCCACCAGTCCCTGGCTCGGTCCATCAACATGCATGAAGCAAACCCCACTTTTCCCGTCTCGAGGCAAGAGCTCATGTGTTGGGCGTTCTCCATGTCTGCCACCCAACATTTACTAACTATGGGTTCCCTGACCCTAAAGAACTCAGGTGCTCCGCACGCCTTAAACTCTTGGAACGAGGGAGTTCGGTCCCCGACCTAGCCCGCAACAATCTCGGTTCGGAAAGACTTGAGCCGCTCCTCCATGATCTCCATCACCCCCCCCCCTTGACAGTCCCAAAAATCACTAGGGTAGCATCAAGGATGCTCCTCGTAACCTCTGTTGCGATAAGCTCGAGCAGCCTCTCGTCAATAGGCTTAGTACCCACCCAGACTCTGATCCTGATCCCCCTGCTCCATGACATGTCACCACCATACTGCACTGAAATACCATAAGAGAGAAAGATCAAAATATTCAAAAAGGGGATCCCTCCACAACGGCCTCCTTAGAGCTTCCAGATCTAACATTGGTTCGGGTACAGGTCCTGTGCTTCCAGTAGTACGGGCTCAATAATACATTCCACACCTACCTGTACCTTTCCTAAGGCTCTACTTGATAACTCTAATTCATCCCAAAACAAGCATATCTCACAAATTACCACATAACTTGAATCCTAGGCTACCCTAAGATTTGCTCCATTCCTATCAAACCTGAACTCAAATCAATCATAACAGGCTGCCTTATGCATGCAAATTATACACAGAACAGGATCAAATAGACTGTCGAATAACAGACTCTACCCTAGGACTACAACCAAACAAGGAACAGGAAATAAGGCCAAATCAAATATTCTAAGGCTATAAGATCCTAACTATATACAATTTTTTTAAAAGCACACACATAGCAAAATCCATATGATTATCACAATCCAAATATCAATATAGCATGGCTAACCTATTGGGGAAAACACTTACTTGAGCTCGGCCGATTACGCGTGTTGCACTTTCCCTTGTTCTTATGAGAAATCGGTTTTAAGAAGTTTTAATCTTGATTTTTGAAAAAAAAAATTATCACTTCCTCAGTTTGAGTTCTAACACACCCGAGGGTGTGCCCGAATCCCTCAAACCAAGGCTCTGATACTAACTTGTAACAGCCCAAATTTCCAATAAATTTTTTTCATTTTTAGTAACGAAATTATTTTCATAAAACATAGCATTCCAATCACATTTGTTTTCAAAAATCCATGACATCAGATAAATTATTCAAAACATCAGAGTGTCCCAACTAAAATATCGGAGAGTTCACGTTGCACCATCATGTCAGGCCCTTTCCCTTAGATCCTGAAGTACCTGAAACAACCAACAAATTGTAAGCTAATGCTTAGTGAGTTCCCATAACATACCCCATATAAACCACATAATCACATAACCATATAAACCACATACATACTACATAAGCCATGCATGCAAACATATAAGGATGTCGTGGACTCCCTCCAGGGTCTTACTCCAGGATGTCGTGGGATCCTCCCAGGGTCTTATACCTATGTGTCATGGGCTCCCCCGCATGTTCTTTAACTGCAATGTCATGGGCTCCCCCATATGGTCTGACATCCAGCTCTCATGGGCTCCTCCCGAGGTCTTTGCATATCTAACCAAAAAGGTACTAACACATTCACATACATACATACATACTAGACATATCCATAATGATTCCACAATAATCATCACAACTAACTGAATGGGCCGGCCTTGGTGCCATCGACCCATTGGTATGGTGAGGAGACTCACCTCAAATGCAAACTATAGCTGAGTAGGTCTAAAATTTGAGTATCATCTCGGCCACCCCCTAATCAAAAACAACTCCTTAGATACAACTCAATCCTTCAAACCCTTAAAAGTCAATCCTGGTCCAGGTCAAAGTCAAAGTCAATGTTCCAAGTTGGCCTAACTTGTCGAGTCCACCCTAAAGTCAGAATCGCGATATCATGACCCAACTTGTCGAGTTTTCCTATAACTCGTCGAGTTTCTCCATTTTCCAATGATTCCACAATAATCATCACAACTAACTGAATGGGTCGGCCTTGGTACCTTCGACCCATTGGTATGGTGAGGAGACTCACCTCAAATGCGAACTGTAGTTGAGTAGGTATAAACTCTGAGTATCATCTCTGCCACCCCCTAATAATAAACAACTCCTTAGATACAACTCAATCCTTCAAACCCTTAAAAGTCAATCCTGGTCCAGGTCAAAATCAAAGTCAATGCTCCAAGTTGGCCTAACTCGTCAAGTCCACCCTAAAGTCAAAATCGCGATATCACAACCCAACTCATCGAGTTCCCCTATGAACTCGTCGAGTTCTTCAGTCTGTCAGCCCACTTAATGCATTAAGCCCTTTTTCTTGAATCCAAAGGTTCCAAACTTCATATTCCCGGCCCTAGAGATGTCTAGAAGGGTAAAGTTTCCAACTTTACCCCCAAGGATCATCCAATAAGCTCTAAACTTAAACCCTAGTTCCTTTAAGGAAGGTCTTGACTCATTAAGTCCTTAAACTCTCATCCCATCGACCCAAAACACAGATCTGATGTCCAAATATGGGCAAATCACGTAAAGTTTCTAACTTTACATCCATGCATGCTTGAAACACTCTCCAAGGTCCATTTTAGGCTTCATACTGGACATATTACATGAATGGGACATGGAGGCTATTAAAGTTTACAAGTTTAATCCTTCAGAGGTCTTATAGAGGCCATATCTACACCCTCAACCTCTGGAAACCTCTTTTCTTTGGACATCCAAACCAAAATCCCAAAACCAAGCCAAAACTACAAGGAATGAGATCTAAAATGCTACATATCAAGGTTGTGACTTTATACCTCCAAGATGCAGCCTTTCATGTAGAGTTTCTGGATCCAAGCTCACTCCTTCAAGCTTGATACTTCTCTCTTCAAAACCTCCTTCAAAGATCTCAAAAAATCACTCAAACACTCACAAGACTCAATGAACAAGAATGAAAGTGATTCTAGGGTTTTCTGTGGGCAAGGGGGCTGGTAAGGAGGACAGCCCTAGGAGTTAATGTTCTTTATATAGGGTGCAATGCCCGAAAATTATGGTTTTCTTTTCCAGCGTCAACTTGTCGAGTTGGGGCTCCCCAACTCGTCGAGTAGATCCTTCAATCTACGTGGCTGGAAAGCTTTCTACTCGTCGAGTTGGAGCCTCCCAACTCGTCGAGTCCCTTCCAGTATTTAAAAATAATTAGAATTAATTCATACTTGGATCAAGCGTTACATATGGGTACGACCCACGTACGACCCACTAGTTTATAAGAATAAGGTGTTGTTTGTTTTTTTTTCTGCAGATCTTCTAGGCCTCTTCTGTCTGCGCGACGCTGTTTGGTGGTCAAACCAACAAATGATGGGATAAAATAATATTAATAAAACTCAAATCACTTCTATTTCTAATACTAAAAATAGTATAGAGTAAGCAGGGTCGGTCCACAGGAATACAGGACTTCTTATCTTGCCATATTTTCACACATAATACAAATAATATTAAAATGGGGGATTGTGTTTGAGCTTGAATTAAACTTCATAAATAAGAAAGATTGATAACAAATGCAATAAAAGAAGTACATTTCTGATTCTGACTCTTACACATGTATTATGTTGAAAGATGTAATATGATTATAACTCATGTTCAATCTAGGTTGGTAAGTTGGATATTAATAAACTCTAATATCCAAATTGGCAAAAATATTTTATTCAAAACAAGCTCTTCAAATAAAACTTCATTTAATTGATTCAATTCAAATAAGGTCTTGCATCAAATCATTAAATGACATTAAGTTCTTGCAATAATTACCAACAATGTTTAACATTCCTCTTAAGCTTGGGAATATAAACATTTTAATCTTTGATTACATTAATTTTGATCTAATTACAACCAAGTAAGTGTGTGTTACTAACATCAAATCATAAAACATATACGAATTTCATAATTTGATTAACTAGATTGACTAGAACCCTAATTCATTGATCAAGTGAAAAAGAGAACCAACCAAACATATGATTAAGATCAAATCAAAGATTACTAGATGTTAAACACAAGTAAAATTCAAGTTACAACCTAACAACACATACGTAAGAATTCAGATTCGGAAATGATAATGAAATCAACCACACATATCTAGGTTGAACTACAAATCAAACAAGTTTAAACTTCAAATTGACTTACAAAAAGGAAATTAAAGTGTTTCCAAGTGTTAATCTACTTGCAATATCGCCATCCTCTCTCCCAAAATCCTGCCTAACCCGTCACAAAACTGATTGTCCTATTATAAGAAGACAAAACCTCTTTAAAACTGCCGAGACGTTTACACGGCCCGTGTAAATTAAAGGGTACCATTTACACGGCCGTGTAAACAATAGAAGTAGAATGCTTAAACTTTCAAGGTTATCGAAGTAGACTGCCCTTGCATGTACGTTTACACGGCCCGTGTAAATTTAAGGGTGCCATTTACACGGCCGTGTAAACTTCTGAGATGCTAAGTTCTACATTCTCCTTCTTCTGAGCTCCAAACTTCTGTAACTCTGTCTCCAATTCTTTTAAACTTTCTCCAGCGATTTCCAACCTTCAAAAAGTCCCTGAAATATCATAAAAGTGTGTGAATGGAATTGCATCATGAAAAATCCTGAAAAATATGCAAAATGCATGAGTTTAAACCTAAATGCAATGCACTTTTATGAACTAAAACTACAAAATGAATGCATGAAATGCACCTAACAAATCTCCCCAAGCTTGAACCTTTCTTGTCCTCAAGAAAGAACAAGGAATTTAAACCGGAGAAAATAAAATAAAATAGAAGAAAAGAAATTAAAGTTAAAACTTAATGCATGAAATTAAAACAAACATGAAAAGATCCAACCCAATTACCCTGTTTTGTACCATAGTTGAGAATGTACCTGTCATGCCTTGAGTTAACTTGGCTTTAATCTCAAAATATTATATGATAATAGAGACAAGACTTTAGCCACTCCCTAGTACAACTCAACAGAATTAAAGATCACAACACTTATTCTTTTTCGATATCATCAAGTCAATTCTTGAAACAAATTATGGTCTTACTCTCGTGAAATTATATGTGACAAAACATGTTCAACCATCTTTGTTTCATAAAATATAACAATGTCCGATTCCAGCTATTTGTTGGTTAACAACAATCTTTTTCTGAAAAATATTTTCTAAAAATTCCCTAATATTTATCCAGATTGGTTACAAACTTCAAACCACTTACACCAGTCGAAGTAATTAACATTCAGTCCAATGTCATAAATTCAAATCCAAGTCCAAGGGAATCTTTTAACAGCCAAGTAATTTTCCTAAACACTATATCTAATTAAACAATAAACATAACTATATACAAACTTCCTAATTACATTTTTTTTTACAAATAAAGCTCATGGCTTTCTTTGAAATCCGTGTAACGGGCTTCCAACCAACACATCCAAATCAAATGACCTTAGTGTGCTAGATTTGAAGAGATCCCTCGGGTTTACTTGCCCGAACCTCAAAGGCCACAGATTAGCTTTATTTGCTATTATTAAGTTCATGACTTTCTATGGAACCCGTGTAGCGAACTTTCAACCCAATCTATCCCAAACAATTTAGCTTTAGGTGATTAGGTGTAGAACACCCTTCAGAGTTTACTTATTCGAATCCCAAAGGTCACAGATTAACTTAATAATAGTTTTTTTTTACATAAGATCTATTATACAAATAACTAAGTTAACACATAACTCTTAATTTATTTATTGATTCGGCCGATTTCTTTATATTTTCGTCCTTGACTTTTCTGTTATGGGACATCTCACGGTCTATTACCGTGAGTGACTTCTAGACATTTTTCGGGGAACTAAATGTTAACATGCAAAAACCCGTAAGTATAGTTGAAAGCTATGTCCTCAAGCAGGGTATATAAAAGGGAATAAGTAGAAAGGACTTTTAAGAGCGCTGGAAGGCGGGACATTGAGATTTTGCATTCTTTTTATGAACTTTTGAATTTGGCATTTTAAGTTCAATTGAGCATTACTACGCATAAGACCGGTCATATGTCCCAAAGAATCGACTCATACCCGCTGTTATGCTCTAGTGTTGACAATCTTCTCATTTTCTGTTTTGCATGAGTAGCTTCGGGAGGTGTGTTCGTATGCGATTAACTTACTTTTTAAATTTTTCAATAAAAAGAGCAAGTCAATCTCAAGGCACATGACTTACTTACCAGCTCAACTGTTTTGAAAAGATTCGATTGCCTGGGATTGGATTTTTTTTTAATATATATATATATATATATATATATATATATATATATATATATATATATATATATATATATATATATATATATATATAAAGAAAATACAAAAAATTTAGATGCAAAATGCAAAAAGTATAATAAAAATAGAGTAGAAAGAAAATCTTTTTGGTTTTTGAAAAATTTTCTAAAACAAAAATGACAAAAAAAAATAATGCAATGCAATGCAATATGTACAAAATTTACATGCAACGGGATAATGCATGGATGGGTGCCCCTCCCCAAGCTTAAAATAAGCATCGTCCTCGATGCTTGGAGAGAGGCATAGCTGTCCTATTGAGGACCGGGCGGTTGAGATGGAGGGAACTGTGAAGGATAATCTGCAGGATAGTAGGGCGGCCATTGGGGTTGAGATGTTGATGGTGGCTGCAGCTGTGTGGGGAGGACAAGAACTCTATGGATATCGCTCAGCAGGTGATGAATGTTGTGGTTGTGTTGCTCTTGAGCGGCCCATCTTTGATCCTGTTCAGCCCACCGCAACTCTTGTTGGGCCCAATGCTCTTCTTGCAAGTTACGGTAGTCTTGAAAATCAGAAGTGATTTCAGCGACACCCGTATAAATTTCTCCGACTTCCTGCTGTATACTGGTGTAACGGTGGTTCAAACGTGCAAACTCACCCATATAAAGATTGTGTTCAGAAGAAGAAGTGGGGCAAGATGAACTAGAGGCACCAGCAGTAGGAGCAGGAGGAGGAGAGGGTGGAGGACTATGATCTACTGTAACACCTAAATTGGATCTGAGCTTCCAAGTGGTTGATGGAATGTCATTGGCTAAATTGAGTATCTTCTTGTTTCTACTGTCTATGCGTAGATACTCTTTCCCATCTACTGTCCAATGAACATCCCCAGTGGGAAGGCGATGGAAGAGATGCATTGTTTCCATAACATCAATGGATAGACGAGTATGGCCCATGACTATGTTTGTTGGGTTGTTGGGTAAATGGAGGCCAAGATGCTCAGCAATAACAGAAACCATGCCTCCACAATGTAGCTGCCCACGATTGCTCGTAGCACTTCTGAGCATTTTTTGAATAACCCAACACCCAAAATGAGGGACTTCAGCAGGCTTATGAATCATACACCACAAGACTTCTAGCTCTTTCTTATTAGCCTTGCTAATCTCTTCTTGAGGGAATAAGAGAGAAGCAATGATCCGGTGGGCGACTTTCAAGACCGGATGGATAATGCTAGAGGCTTTGGCTGTGCCTGACTGATAATCGTACTCACAAGAAATGCTTCTCCAAAAATTTGTACAGTTTTGCTCAAAAATGATATTTTTTCTTCCCTTTGCGGTGTATACATCCATTTTTGCTTTGGGAGCACCAATCATATCACAGAGAATGTCAGCATGAAACTGATGGGTTTAATTGAGCAAACGGAAAGTTAGGAGATGAGTTTGATAGTCAAAGGTAATGGAAGACAAAAGTTCCAACATCGGTGTTTGGTAACTAACTGCATGAAGATTC
This sequence comes from Lactuca sativa, assembly GCF_002870075.4. Lineage (NCBI taxonomy): Eukaryota > Viridiplantae > Streptophyta > Magnoliopsida > Asterales > Asteraceae > Lactuca > Lactuca sativa. The sequence continues at coordinate 62,546,853 of NC_056631.2, read as the reverse complement.
AAAAGACCCTCCCATCCTATGTTTTTAAAGAGTTTGTGGACACCCTTATAGATATGTAAATCTTTGAGGGCTTGGATGTCCACAAATTTCTGAGCACCCATTGTTCTTGTAACAAGATTTGCATACAATATCTCCTGTCTATTGGTCTCAAAAATTAGACCAAATTCATAAGGGTTGTCCATGGGGTCTTGTTCATCTTGTGAAGTTCCAATTCTAGGTCTTTTACCCCGGGAAGCCATTACCCAAATGAATCAACAAAGAATTGCACACAATTAAGGCAATTGAAGCACAAGAACTAGCAAGTCTCACCAAAAAATCACCCAAAAAAGAAATGTGGTTCTATCTAAATGCACAAAGTAAGAGTTTGGAACAATTATACCAATTTGTGCTTGATAATGGTGGTAAGATGATATCCAATGCTTCCCCAAGCTATCCCCAAGCTTATCCTACAAGAAATTTCAAGTATTAGGTCGAAATTTTGAAGTTCAAAAATTCTAGGGTTTTGCTCAAAAACCCCAAAATCGGCCATGAGAAGTTGAAATAAATATGAAAGATAAAGAAGATGAAGAAAAGAGAAGAATTTCATACCTTGGAGCTTGATTTTTGATGCAAAATTGAGGAAGATTTAGTATTTGGAAGGGTTTTTTCGAAAGGGGCAGTAAGGAGAGAGGGAATCGCAGGTATTCAGTGAAGAATGAGTTAGAAAAATCGAGATTTGACCTTAAAATCATTCAGCCCTGTTTTTGCGTTTACACGGCCCGTGTAAATCAAAGGGGAGAATTTACACGGCCGTGTAAATCCCTGAATCATACAAACCGTGTTTAATCGTTTACACAGCCCGTGTAAATGAAAGGCATAAGTTTACACGGCCGTGTAAACCTCTGAGAAGGCCAAAAAAATTGATTTTTTTTCACTTTTTGAAATTGTAACCCGCTAAACCTCTACTGCCCGAAAAATGATTTTTAACCCTCTTTTAGTATGAAAAACAACTTGGAAGTTTGAAAACAAAGAAAATACAATGAAAATATACAAAATGACAAAAATACCCCCGGGTTGCCTCCCGGTTAGCCGCCCCTTTTAATGTCGTTGGCTCGACTTGGACCCCAACTATTTGTCAATTTTCATATTTTGGATCCATTACTTCCTCCACTTCTTCATTCTTGACTTGAAATCCTTCATAATAAGGTTTCAAACGGTGACCATTTACCTTAAAAATCTTCCCGGTTTTCTCACTTGTGATTTCTATTGCACCATGCTCAAAAACATTAGTGACAACAAATGGTCCCACCCAACGGGACCTTAATTTACCAGGAATCAATTTAAAACGCGAATGGTAAAGTAGTACCTTTTGACCTTTGTGAAATACCTTGCGTGTAATCATCTTGTCATGGAATGCTCTGGTCTTTTCCTTATAAAGAACCTCATTCTCATACGCTTCATTGCGGATTTCCTCAAGTTCTTGTATGTCCAGCTTCCTCTTCTTTCCCGATTCACTTAAATCCATGTTGAACTGTTTGATCGCCCAATAGGCCCTATGTTCCAACTCAACGGGTAATCGACACGGCTTTCCAAAAACAATACGGTATGGAGACATTCCAATTGGAGTTTTGTATGCAGTGCGGTACGCCCACAAAGCATCATCAAGGCGTGTACTCCAATCTTTCCTTGTTGTATTCACGGTTTTCTCCAAAATGCCCTTGATTTGTCAATTGCTCACCTCAGCTTGTCCATTTGTTTGTGGGTGGTATGCTGTGGAAACTTTATGAGTGACACCATATTTCTTCAAAACACTCCCGAGTATACGATTACAAAAATGTGTACCACGATCACTGATCAAGGCCTTTGGAACACCAAATTTGGAAAAAATGTTAGCCTTCAAGAAATCTATCACAACTTTTGAATCGTTAGTACGGGTAGCCTTTGCTTCCACCCACTTGGAAACATAGTCCACAGCCAAAAGAATATAAATAAAACCCGAAGATGATGGAAAAGGTCCCATAAAATCAATGCCCCAAACATCAAAAATTTCACAAACTAATATGGGGTTTAGGGGCATTTGATTCTTTGAGCTTAAAAAGCCCATTCGTTGACATTTATCACAGCTTGAACAAAAAACATAAGAGTCATGGAAAATACTTGGCCAGTAAAATCCACTCTCTAAAACTTTTCTTGCAGTCCTTTGAGGACCAAAATGTCCTCCGCAAGCATAAGAGTGACAAAATGTTAAGATAGAAGATACCTCATATTGATCCACACATCGTCTAATCATTTGATCAGCACGATATTTCCACAAATATGGCTCATCCCAAACATACCTCTTGGCTTCTTTCTTGATCTTGTCTTTTTGCCATCGAGTCAAATCTGGTGGAAATTGATTTGTGACAATGTAGTTCACAATATCGGCATACCATGGGGCAACTTTTGCTGAAAACAGGTTTTCATCGGGAAATGCATCATGAATGGGAGTTGAGTCATCGGGAGAAACAATCCTGCTAAGATGATCAGCTACAAGATTTGACTTTCCGCTCTTGTCTTTGATTTCAATGTCAAACTCTTGCAAGAGTAATACCCATCGAATGAGTCTAGGCTTCGAATCCTTCTTTGCAAGTAAATACCTAATAGCTGCATGATCAGAATAAACAATGACTTTAGAACCTAGCAGATATTGACGAAATTTGTCTAAAGCAAAAACAATAGATAGCAATTCTTTTCAGTTGTTGAATAGTTGGCTTGTGCACTATCAAGTGTTTTTGAGGCATAGTAAATGACATTAGGAACACGGTCTTTTCTTTGCCCTAACACTGCACCAACTGCATGATTACTGCCATCACACATGATTTCAAAAGGCAAACTCCAATCCGGTGATTGAAGTATTGGTGTTGTTATCAACAACTCTTTCAACTGATCAAAAGCTTGCTTGCACTGTTTGGAAAACTCGAATTCTGCATCTTTTTGTAGGAGCTCACACATGGGACGAGATATCTTGGAAAAATCTTTGATAAACCTTCTATAAAATCCTGCATAACCAAGAAATGAGCGCACCTCACGAACACAAGTGGGATAAGGTAAAGATTTTATGACATCTATTTTTGCTTTGTCCACTTCTAGACCCTTAGAAGACACAATATGACCTAGTATGAGACCTTTGTCAACCATAAAGTGACACTTTTCATAATTCAAAACAAGATTGGTCTCAATACATCTTTGCAAAATCTTTTTCAAATTACCCAAACACTCATGAAAAGAATTACCATAAACTGTGAAGTCGTCCATAAAAACTTCAATGATTTCCTCAACAAATTCTGAAAAAAATACTTACCATGCACCTTTGAAAAGTGGCTGGAGCATTGCAAAGCCCAAAAGGCATTCGCCTATATGCAAATGTTCCGAAGGGACATGTGAAAGTAGTTTTTTCTTGGTCCTCTGGTGCAACGAGTATTTGATGGAAACCGGAATATCCATCCAAGCAACAATAATGTGTTTTTCCCGCTAACCTTTCCAACATTTGATCAATGAAGGGAAGTGGGAAATGGTCTTTCCGGGTTGAGGAATTGAGCCGTCTATAATCAATGCAAACTCTCCACCCGTTTTGCACACGGGTGGGGACTAACTCACCTTGGTCATTCTTTGTAACGGTAATACCTGTCTTCTTCGGCACAACTTGGACCGGACTTACCCATTTACTATCTGATATAGGGTAAATCATTCCCGCATTCAACAACTTCAAAATCTCCTTTTTTACAACCTCCATCATTGGAGGATTCAGACGCCTTTGAGCTTCTCAGGAAGGCTTGTAATCTTCTTCCATAAGGATTTTGTGCATGCAAAGCGAAGGACTTAGCCCTTTGATGTCGGCTATAGTCCACCCAATTGCTTCCTTATATTCCTTCAAAGTGGTGACAAGTTCTTCCTCTTCTTTTTTTGACAACTTGGTGGAAATGATCACTGGCAAAGTTTCCTTGTCTCCAAGATATGCATACTTGAGATGCTCGGGTAAAGTTTTTAGCTCCAATTCCGGTGCCTGCACAATAGAAGGAACAAGTTTCTCATTAGACATTGGTATTTTCAGCTTTGGAACATCAAACCTCATTTTCTTCTTCTCATCCATGCAAGACACAACCTCCATAATCTCTTTATCAATTGTAAATTGATTGGCAAGTTTTTCCACTCTTTCCTTTTGAAGATTCTTCTCTAAAATGAGAGCTAACACATCAAGATTAGACAAATCAAAACACTCCTTTGTCAATGGTTCAATGACATCCACAAAATTCAAAGATGAAATATCACTTGGATATCTCATAGCATCATAAATATTGAAATTTATCACCTCCCCATCAAATTCCATGGACAATGTACCATCATAAACATCAATTTTTGTCCTAGCTGTTTTCAAAAAGGGTCTTCCTAGAAGAATTGAACTCAAATTTGGTGAGTCATCATCATCCATATCAAATACATAAAAATCTGCTGGAAACACTAGTTCATTCACTTGGACTAACACATCTTCTAGCACACCTTTTGGATGTACTAAAGATCTATCAGCCAATTGAATGATTACCCCGGTCTTCTTCAATGTGCCAATATTTAAAGTTTTAAAGATGGAAAATGGCAAAACATTGATAGAAGCTCCAAGGTCTAGCATAGCTCGTGGAACATGAAGATTACCTAATTTGCAAGGAACCGTGAAAACACCCGGATCCTTACATTTTTGAGGTAATCTTTTTTGTAACACTACAGACACATTTTCTCCTACTTTGACAGTTTCATTCCCTTTCAGTTTTTTCTTAGATGTACATAATTCCTTAAGGAATTTTGCATACCTAGGGACTTGTTTGATGGCATCAATAAGAGGAATATTTACCTCTACCTTCCTGAACATCTCCATGATTTCATTGTCTTCACTTTCACGCTTTGATTTGTTTAATCTTGAAGGAAATGGAGGAGGAGTGACTTTTGCTTCAATAGGAACTTGCTTGGAAGGTGTTTTTGACTTTTCTTCTTCTTTCTCTAGCTCCATCTTTTCTTCTTCTTCAACCATCTTTGGACCTTCATATTCTTTGCCATTCCTCAAAGTGATGACACATGCACTATGTTTTGGATTCTTCTCGGTTTGCGCGGGTAGTTTGCCTTGTGACTCCAATTTACTCACAGAAGTGGCGAGTTGAGTCATTTGTTGCTCCAAAGTCTTAGATGCTCGCTTTGGTCTCATTTTGAAAGGTTTAAGTACTTGTGGCTAAACTCTTAACAATGTCTTCCAAAGACATTCCCAATCCACTTGAACTACTTCCTTGATGCATGTTTTGAGGTTGATATTGAGATTGATGAGGAGGTTGAGTTGGCTGGAAATGTGGCTGATAACTTTGTTAGTGATGCATTTGATTTTGAAATGGGGGTCTTGGTTGATAAGGTGGTGGTCTAGGCTGAAAATTGGTATTAGGTTGATGCCAATTTGGATTGCTTCTTGGCTGGAAGTTTCCTTGTTGTTCACTTGAAAATCCCATAGCTTGAACTGGCTCTACATCTTCTTGTAACATGGGGCACATGTCAGTGGGATGTCCAACTTGTGTACAAATGCCACAAGGTCTAACTGTTGGTGGTTGCACGCCCTTGTCTTTTGCAAGCATCATTACTACCTTAGTCAACTCAGAAAGTTGACTTTCAATTTTTGGAGTAGAAATTTCTTTCACCCCCCTTGGTGCATCACTGTACCACTCTTCTTCTTGGATTGTATGCTTGGACTCTTCTGCCATGTTTTTTATAAGAACTCTGATTTCTGTTGGAGTCTTATCAGCTATAGATCCACCACTTGATGCATTGAGTAATCTCCTATCCCAAGATGACATTCCTTCACAAAAATACTGCAGCAACTGATATTCTGTAATCCCATGTTGTGGACATCTTGAGCACAATTTCTTGAACCGTTCCCAATAAGTATGCAAGGCTTCTCTCTTTTGTTGCTTGATGCCAATTATCTCTCTACGTAAAGCTGAAGCTCTCATTTCGGGAAAATATTTATCCAGAAACATCCTTGCAAGTTCATTCCATGTTGTGACTGACCCCGGTGGTAAGTCATACAACCACTCCTTGGCTGAATCTTGTAAAGCAAAGGGAAATGCCCTTAACTTGATTTGATCTTCTGTGACTTCATGTGGCTTCATACCCACACAAACAACATGAAATTCCTTAAGGAATTTATGTGGGTCTTCATTCTTAAGACCACAGAATAAGGGTAACAAATGGATGAGTCCAGACTTGAGTTCAAAGTTGATTGATGCAGGGTAATTTATGCACAAAGGTTGTTGGGTGACATCTTGAGTGGCCCATTGTCTAAAGGTTTGTTCAGGTGGTGGATGTGGAGGATTTTGATTTCCTCCATGGTTGTCTGCCATGGTAGAAGTAGGTGAAGATGGTGGGGTGATACTTTTGGATGTTGGAGAGGATGTAGTTGATAGATTTGATGAAGAAGCTCCGGATTGTTGTTGTTTCTTTAAAAGTCTGGCTTGCTTCCTTCTCTGTTTAGCAGATTTTTCTATCTCCAAATCAACTGGTAAAGGTGTACCTGTGCGAAAAGATCTTGGCATAAACAATTAGTACTACCGTATCCCCGGCAACGGCGCCAATTTGTTTGGTGGTCAAACCAACAAATGATGGGATAAAATAATATTAATAAAACTCAAATCACTTCTATTTCTAATACTAAAAATAGTATAGAGTAAGCAGGGTCGGTCCACAGGAATACAGGACTTCTTATCTTGCCATATTTTCACACATAATACAAATAATATTAAAATGGGGGATTGTGTTTGAGCTTGAATTAAACTTCATAAATAAGAAAGATTGATAACAAATGCAATAAAAGAAGTACATTTCCGATTCTGACTCTTACACATGTATTATGTTGAAAGATGTAATATGATTATAACTCATGTTCAATCTAGGTTGGTAAGTTGGATATTAATAAACTCTAATATCCAAATTGGCAAAAATATTTTATTCAAAACAAGCTCTTCAAATAAAACTTCATTTAATTCATTCAATTCAAATAAGGTCTTGCATCAAATCATTAAATGACATTAAGTTCTTGCAATAATTACCAACAATGTTTAACATTCCTCTTAAGCTTGGGAATATAAACATTTTAATCTTTGATTACACTAATTTTGATCTAATTACAACCAAGTAAGTGTGTGTTACTAACATCAAATCATAAAACATATACGAATTTCATAATTTGATTAACTAGATTGACTAGAACCCTAATTCATTGATCAAGTGAAAAAGAGAACCAACCAAACATATGATTAAGATCAAATCAAAGATTACTAGATGTTAAACACAATTAAAATTCAAGTTACAACCTAACAACACATACGTAAGAATTCAGATTCGGAAATGATAATGAAATCAACCACACATATCTAGGTTGAACTACAAATCAAACAAGTTTAAACTTCAAATTGACTTACAAAAAGGAAATTAAAGTGTTTCCAAGTGTTAATCTACTTGCAATATCGCCTTCCTCTCTCCCAAAATCCTGCCTAACCCGTCACAAAACTGATTGTCCTATTATAAGAATACAAAACCTCTTTAAAACTGTCGAGACGTTTACACGGCCCGTGTAAATTAAAGGGTACCATTTACACGGCCGTGTAAACAATAGAAGTAGAATGCTTAAACTTTCAAGGTTATCGAAGTAGACTGCCCTTGCATGTACGTTTACACGGCCCGTGTAAATTAAAGGGTGCCATTTACACGGCCGTGTAAACTTCTGAGATGCCAAATTCTACATTCTCCTTCTTCTGAGCTCCAAACTTCTGTAACTCTGTCTCCAATTCTTTTAAACTTTCTCCAGCGATTTCCAACCTTCAAAAAGTCCCTGAAATATCATAAAAGTGTGTGAATGGAATTGCATCATGAAAAATCCCGAAAAATATGCAAAATGCATGAGTTTAAACCTAAATGCAATGCACTTTTATGAACTAAAACTACAAAATGAATGCATGAAATGCACCTAACAGGCGCAGACCACGCGCAGACATTAGCATTCGCAGACTGTTTGTTTTTATGAAGACTGCAGACCTAAAAATGTTTGCGCGTCCTCTTTTTGGTGCATATGTGGACCAGAGTCTTCTAACATCTTCAGACATCTTCTAGCCTAAAAATCCACATAGACTTTTTTTTTTTTTTTGAATTTATATTTATTCCAACTCTATTATTGATAAAAATTTTGAAAAAAAATTGACAATACTTAAAAAAATGTTTGACAATACAATCATGATATTTTTTGACAAATTTATAAATAAAAGTTTATTATAATAATGGTCGTTGAAGTATAAATATGAAAAAAAAAATTATATATTCTTATATTTTTATGCAAAATATTATAAAACATTATTTAATAGAAAAAATATTTATGGCACGTTTTTAATTGATATAATTGAAAAAATCGAAGTTTATTTCCTTTCATTTATATATCAAATTCTTTGATTTCTAATTAGAATATTTAGGCATAACTTTGCGATCAAAATTGTTGGTTTTTATCAAATATATACGTCAATTTATAGCATTTTTATTTTTACTTTTTATACAATAATACATAAAAGTTAATTTAGATTTGTTAATTATTTATAACAAAGTCATAAATATATTTAAAAAATCACTTTATTTATATTTTAGTTTATTTTAGTAGCCTGCAGATATTAAAAAAACAAATAGTCTTCTTTTTTCAGACTGCAGACATTTGGTCCACCTCTTCTGCTGCAGAGATCTACAGATGTGGTCTGCAAACTGCAGACATTTTGTCTCAAAAAAAACAAACAACACCTATGTATCCACCAGTTTATAAGAATAATTATCCACTATCAGTTCCTAGTTTTGTGGAAACATTTTAGCTAGAATAATTATCCACTATCAGTTCCTAGTTTTGTGGAAACATTTTAGCTCCCTTTCATTATCTTAGTTTGTAAGTTGCTTTTGAATGGATTATCATAAAATTGTTCCATCTCTTCCCTTCCTCTTTGAAAAATTATGTGGAGAATGACCCCCTCGAACAAAGTCTTATCATGATTAAATATATACAAAATAAAATTAGTTATTACATTTATACAAGCTATTTCACCCAAAAATTCAAATAAAAAATGATATAAAATTTCACATCAAATGGTAATCGTATAAATCCATAAATGCCGGTTAAAATGATATTTTTCGACCAAATATATTCATTATTTGTACAATGTATAAAAATGAATAACTAAATACATGCAAAAATCAAAATTTTATTACACCCTCAAGTCATTATACATTTTTATATTTTTCACATAAAAATCTATCAAACGATTTTTGTATGATTTAGCTCATCATTATTTAAATACTTGAAAACTAGCTGTTGTTAAACATAAATAAATAAATAATAAAATCGTACACTTTTATGCATGTAAACATGATTTTTTTTACTATAACGTGTTCTAAAAAAAATATTTATTTTTATTGTTCTAGAATGACATGACAAATCTTTTTTGTCAAACAAGTCAGATATTTCCAAGTTTGGAATGTGTTGAGATCAAGTCAAAACTTATGGGCGTGGCCACCAGAGTCCTCCTTAAATTCAACATACAACATCACATGCACGACATACAACATCAATTACAACGTACAACAAATACAGCATAAAGTACAATCCTTTAAAGCACAATACGTCCACGCCACCCTATGTGGGCGAGATAGAATCCTAACGAACCGTTCTCTTGAATCACAAACTCATAAGATGATTTCCAAAAATTCGTAATTTAAAAAGGAAACAAAACCTAAACTTATATTTTTGGGGGGGTAAGAGAGACGGGGTCGATGCACGTTTCCTTCAATCTTTACACCCCCAATCGCAATCATGCGTTGATTCATATTATCTTTTTTTCCCCTTGATTCAACGAAATTAATGATGGGTTTGAATTTGATGAACATGGAGTGTGGTGGCGCGAATGAAACGACGGAGAACGACGGTTGTGGCGGCGACGGTGATGATGCTGGTGCTTGTGCAGGGGAACCTTTCGTTCCACCTATTAATTTTGCTAATGTTGAAGATCGAGTATACAGATCTGGATTCCCTCAACCTTCGAATTTCCCCTTTCTCGAGACCCTACAGCTTCGATCCATCATGTAAGGTTTTTCCGCTTTTTGATTCAATTACCATGTTTATCGTTTCAATTTTGGTTCAATTAATGATCAATCTGTTCTTTTTATGGGTGTAGATATTTGTGCCCCGAACCCTATCCTACAGAAAATTTAGAATTCCTAAAAGCTCATAATATTCGACTCTTTCAATTTGGAATTGATGGCACCAGGGTAATTTCTCTAATCTCTCCTTCTCAATTTTCAATTTCATTCTTCATTGATTCTGATGCAAATTTGTGATTTCGATCAAAGATCGTTATACAATCTCTTCTAATATTTGTTTTTTGTATGATTTAAACACGCAGGAGCCTTCCGTAGACGTTCTTACTAACATTATCACAGAGGCTCTCAAAGTCTTAATCGGTATCCAATCATGAACCCAAACAATCTACTACAGTCGTTAATTTCTAGATAAAATTACACAAATGGTCCTTGTGGTTTGTAGAAAATACAACTCCATATCGTTTTGAGGAATCTTTAACATTACTGGTCCTTTTCAGGTTTAAAACGTACGCAATGGGTCCTTTTTGCTGACCACAAGGACCAATCATATGTGTTTTAAACCTAAAAAGGACCGATCATTTTAAAAATTCTTCAAAAGGACTTGCATTGGTATTTTCTACCAACCAAAAGGACCATTTGTGTAATTTTTCTAAATTCTCTACAGAAAAAAAATACCAATCTTGTAAATTACTTGCATGTTTTCTTTTGCAGATGTGAGAATCCATCCTGTTCTAATACATTGCAAACGAGGAAAGGTATGCAATAAATAGCAATATCTTTTGATTTTCATTTATTCATGTATAAATTAATTTAAAAATCCCAAATAATAATGATTGTATTATGATGACAGCATCGGACAGGGTGTCTTGTGGGGTCCCTACGAAAGGTGCAAAACTGGTGCTTATCATCGGTAATGGATGAGTACAAGGTTTATGCAGGCATAAAATCAAGAGACACAGATTTGAAATTCTTGGAGACATATGACGTGTCATATTTAAGACAATGTCTTCAGAGTGTTATATACCAGTACCATGGATATGGTTCCAAGAAACGAAGGTTGTTGTCTGGAGAAGATGTGCGACATAAATCGAGGATAACTTCTATATAGGTTGATCATCTTTTTTGGAATGGTTTTTATTTTTATTTTTATTTTGGTTTTGGGGGGTGAAGATGATGTGTTGTTTAATGATAGTTTCGTTTGAATATTATGATACCATACAACCATTGATTTATGTTAAAACATGAGTGAATTCATCATGAAGGGAATCAATTGCATTGTTCTAGTTTTTGGGGAAAGGGAAAAATGAGCGTGTGATTTTGGAAGAAGAATATGGGAAAATGCAACTGTGAATGAGAAAATTTGACTGTAAATATTTATATGAAATAACAGTTTCGTTGCATTATTGTAAATTACTAAATTATACGACTCATATTCATAACATGTAGAACATGAAATACGATAGCATTATGGAAACTTCTCTTGTACAAGTTCATTCCTTTATTTTATTTAAGGGGATGGATTTTTCATAAAAGATATCAATGTATACAGGCCGGTCCAAAGAGATTTGAGGCCCTTACACTAAAAATAACTTGTAAAGGATAACATCTTTTTTGTTTATGTTTTTTAAATGCAGCTCTTTGTTATAATTTGTCCATAGATTGCTTTTGTAATAGTATTGTTGTTCTGGGTTTTTTTCCCATTTTCTCACTACTAGATAAAATACTTTCTAGTTTCTAGGCAACATGTTATTATTTTAATCTTATAGAACAATGCCATTTATATAAACAAGAAAAGTAAAGAAAATGAAAAGACCTAGATGTGAAAATTGTGATGTCAAATTGTTTTTTGACAACAAGGATAAAAAATTCTAAATCATTTGCTCCAACAACAACGATTTCAAAACTTGTGATGTTGAAGCTTTAAATTATCTACATAAAGTAAAAAAGAAAACACATAAATTAACTTTTTATTAGACAACTAACATTAAAGAGAAAACAATGACGAAATTTACACGAATAAAAAAAAAAACAAAAAAAACGAGTCATAAATCAAATTAGCACAAATCAGAAAAATCATAAATCAATATTAGTGTGGCTAGTTAAAATCAGATTAACACAAATATAGGATCGATTTTTTAAGGATGCGTGAAATAGACTATCAGAATCGATATATTAAGAAAGATTGAAATCAGAAGGTTGCATGAAAAAATTAGAATCGATGTGTTTCTTACTATTAAAAAAATCAGAATCTATTCATAGAGTTCTTCGATTAATGATGGTGAGAGATCTATTGCAATGATTATTCAAGAAGAATTGCATGTTCCTTAGTCTTCTTGATTTTGTTTTGGCTCTATTTTCTTTCTTTTCTCTTCCCAACCGCTATACATGATATATCAAGGTTTTTTTTCTAAACTAACATAATAAGGTATATAAAATTGGGCCCTATAAATTTGGAGGCCCTGGGCGGTTTAGCCGTGATATCCTTGTGTTACTACAAATATTCTTCGAATAGCTCGAGAAACAACAACAACGTGGCACGGATCTGAATGTATATTTGGACTTTTTGACAGTACTAACCCTTACAATAAAAAACCTAGAATTGGTAAATGTTAATGTTACTGTTGCTTAATGAACAATGAGTTTTATCCCTAAACTATAAATTTATGTGTTAAAAGGGGAATAGATGCACTTTTATCCAAGTTCACCGGTTATAAGGGATATGATATAGCCAATGTGGAAGCGGTTTAGACCGCGTATTTTCCAATGTGTCTTCAAACTTTAAAGCTTAATAAATAAGATTCACTTTGAAACCCTAAATAAAAAATGTTCCCCATTTAGGAGCAACACAAACATTGGAAATTCTAAATCGATAACTCCAAAATGGCGTCTTCCTCTTCGAATAGCTCGAGAAACAACAACGTGGTTGCGATAATCAACTCTTCATCGGACGTGATATCCTGGTGTTACTACAAATATTCTTCATGTATTTTGACATTTTTAGCAATTTATTTGTGAATTGGTGGAATCTTTTCACTTGCACACTTTTTGGTTGAATTCGTAGGATTGTTGTTTTGACTTGTTTTTAAAATAGTAATTTATGTTTTGTTTGATTTGAACACTTAATTCTTTTTACTTTGTTAATGCTTGGTCTCTTGAATTAGGTTTATCATATTAAAGTTTTTTGTTCATGATGGACAAATTTCAATATAACACATAAGAACCAATTGAATGCTAGCATGTCTTGTCTTCTATAAAGGCTTAACACATAAGGCGTTTCATGAACTAACTCATTTTATGAGCGTTATTATAAATGATACATTGTTTCAGTGAGAGTCTTTAGGTACTATGTGTTTTATATACAAACTTTGTGTAGCAAAATTCTGCAAAATAAAGTTGATGGTATTTATATCATTGTCCTAAATTCAAGAACATGAAAATTGAAATATATTTATGTTTCATAAAGAACTGGCCTTGATAAAGACTATGGTTGGACCAAATAAAAATTGACATGTATAAGGTTATGGCCTTGATAAAGATTATGGTTGGACCAATTAAAAATTGACATGTATAAGGTTAGATTGAACACCATTTTTAATCCACTTTTGATCTATGTCATCAAGTGTATATGTATGGTGATCATTGTAATTTATTCATCATTTAAATATCTGATTAAAATTGTGTTGGTTTGATATCGATGCATAAGATGGACATTAATATTGTTCTAAAGAAAATAAAATGAACATGAATAACAGAGCACCAAAAGAATATGTAATACATTTTAATAGTATAATATAAAAGCAGGAGTTATTAGTAATTACTAACTATTAATACAATATATTAGAAACTAGCATTCTATTAAGTGAGCATTGTATACTTATGTGACATCTTTATTTTCACAGCCAAAGAAGACTGATTTGTTTATGCTTATTTAAAAATAAGTGTATCCTTTTTCGAAAAATAGTATTGCGAAATTTGTTCCCAGAAATATGATAAAGATGTTATCAAAGCATCTCCGAATAAATGAATTTTTATTTAAAACATTAGGATGTCATCGTCAATACAGAAACATAAGTTTAACGAAATATTACAAGTCTTACAGTAATTAAATCGGTGGCTTAAAACTCTTTGAATCTCTCGTCAGAATGTATCTTTAATATCGCTACATGTGATACAACAAACCGAGTGGGTCAAGTTGGAAAACCTAGTGAGTACATAGGGTTTTCAACCCATAATAATATAGTTAATTTGTTTCTCACATATTTCATGTCAAACAATTAACCCGATTATCCATCCTCATTTTCTTTATTTATTCGTCCCTAAAGATTTATCCTAATTCTCATCTCCTACATCGTATTTACCTAACATCGCATTTCTTTATATGTTTGTTCCTAAGGATCATCGTCTACATCACATAGACATTACTGATTCATGGATTACTCCCCCAATATGTATCCAGTAAGGGTTAGAGTATCATCGCATGAATACGTAGTTACTACATCGCCTGAACTCATAACTCATCACCTACAAGTTATGAGTCTGTCGGTGTTTCCACATGACTTGTTTAGATTAGTCACTGGTCGCCATCTATACTGTAACATCCCAAAATTCAAGACTAAAAATTTCATTTTTAATTAAGTTATTATAAAACCAATAGTATAAAAACATTCATAGTGTCATTCCATATCAAAACCAATATGTCAATAATCAAAACATGTCATAATGAAACAATATCAGAGTATAATCCCAAAGAACTCATGTGCGGAAAACATAGTGTGATGCGTTACAATCATGCCGACTCCTTTCCTTTTGAAGAAGAAGTACCTGAAACCAAAACTGAAAACCGTAAGCATGAAGCTTGGTGAGTTCCCCCATCATACCACATACCATACAATACACATACTGCCTAGCATATCGGAGTGTTGGCCTACCCCTTCGGTCTCTTTCAACTGATAACCGCCTAAGTATATATGGGTGTTGGCCTACCCCTTCGGTCTCTTTCAACCGGTAACTACCTAGCATATCTGGGTGTTGGCCTACCTCTTCGATCTCTTTTCAACCGGTAATCGGGGACTATTTCACCCCTACCACCACCACATAATACCCTAGCATATACACATAAATCACATACTGCCTAGCATATATGGGTGTTGGCCTACCCCTTCGGTCTCTTTCAACCGGTACCCGGAGACTATTTCACCCCTACCACTACCACATAAATACATAGCATATCATATCATATTAGCACATAAACATAACAGATAGTGGCATACCAAACAATTATCACACAGACAATCATCTACCTATAAACAAGTACTAGTGGCTCGGTATTGGTGTCTTCGAACCACTTCTACCGGAAAGGTAACTCACCTCACACTGTTGAAGTCCCACTGACAAAAACTCTAGCTGTTGGATGACAGATTCCCGAACTGTCAACGTCAAAATAACACCCAATTAATAATTGGGTTCCAACACATAACATAAGTCCATGCTTAGGGTAAAATACTACTTTACCCCCAACTTAGCTCTATTCAAGCCCAAGGCCCAATCCAACGGCCCACAAGTCAAACAATGAACCAAAGCCCAACATATGCCAATTTTTCAAATTGGGCCCAAACCTTTACATGGTCTTAAGCTAAGGCTCAACCATTTATTCTATTCCCAACACTTGGCATTCCAATGGTCCAATGTCTCATAATCATCAAGGCCCAGTTATGGCCCATCTATGGCCTAATTTTCCAAATTGAGCCCAAACCCCTCACATGGGCCTTACCCTAAAGCTCATCCAAATATTCTAGTTCATATACTTATTATTGGATGGCCCATCAATAGCCCAATCACCAAAGCCCAATAGAAAGGCCCAACTCAAGGCCCAAGCAAAATTGGGGTTTTCACAGAAAATGACGATTAGGGTTAAGTGTTCTTACTTAACCCATTAAGGACTTAATCCATTAATTCCATCACTCTACTAGGTCAAACATACAATGTGGTCAGGATTAATTCATAATTCTAATCCAATGGTCCAAACATTCGGGTCTCGACAATTCCAAATTAACATATCCAAAAATTAGGGTTTTCTAAACCCTAATTAGGGTTTCCAACCTAATCGCGATCCAATTAGTCCATTTGTTTAAACTTTTAGGTTAATTAATTGTTAATTAAGTTGGGCACCACCCACTACCACCTCGGGTAGTGGTGGTTAATAATGGCTCACGGTGGTGGTTATGAATTTCCTTGATTACTCCGGCCACTAAATACAATTATACAACAATATCCAAATGAACACACACACACACACACACTCAGCCACCCTTGTGGCGGCAGGCGGTGGTTGGAGGTGACAGCCACCACCTCACGGTGGTGGTGGTGGCCTTTCTCGTGAAGTCCGGCCTAGCAAACAAATGCCCACAAACTGAAACACGCACACACCAACAGCAGAAACACACACAAACACCTACTTTTTGCCCGGGACAGGAACACCACCACCCACCTAATGGCGTACGACAATGGCAATGGCACGAAATGGCGGGCAGCAGCGGTGCTGACGCCGGTAGAACTTCACCAAGACAATGGCGGCGCCAACGACTGCAGGGTTATCGATCGACGAAATGGAGAAAGGGCATGGCGACCTCGAACAACAACAACAACAACAGAGGAACGGAACCCGCTGGTGGTCCTTGTCGTCACCGACAAAGGAAACAACGATAGCGCTGGAGGGCGGCATGAACGTCGGCAGCTGCTGCAGTGGCGGAGCCAGGGTCAAACTTAAGGGGTATCCCAAAAAAAATTGTGTAATATACAATAAGGAAAAAAAAATAAAAACCGCAATTTCATTAGATATAAAGTTCAATTTCCATAACAAAATTACATTTTAAAGTTCACCTCTTCGATCTTTCATTTTACGAAAGCGAGTAATTACATTTTCAGTCTTAACATTCTCTAGTGCTTGTTTTTATACACTACAAATCAAAGCACTATTCATAAAATTGTCACCTATTCTATTATGCAAATCGGTCTTCAAGAACTTCATTGTAGAAAAACACCGTTCAACGGTTGCGGTTGCGTCGGGCAAAACCAAAGCTAGTTTTAATAATCTATAAACCAAAGGAAAATAGAGATGCTTTCCGGTTTGCAATTCCCTTCAAGTTGAAAAATCTCTCATCATGGAGCAAAGAGTGATAATAGATATCAAGTTGTCCATTAAGTTGAGCCCTTTCTAAATCATCAAATCGTTTTTGTATATTTCGCTTAGCTTTAACAACTTTGTTTTATCAAAACTAGAAAATGATTCACAAGGACTCAATGCCGCCATGTTCTCCATCAACTCCGTGCCAACTTCACTAAATCTATCCCCAAATTCTTGAATTTGCATATCTAAAATTATGTTAAAAAATCACAACTTCAAAATAATGTTGATTAGTCTTATTGGTCCTACGCTTGCGTGGGGTAACATAATATCCCGACATGTCCACAATTCCAATACTATGTTTTTCACAAAAAGCACATACCTTCTTCCAAATTTGTGGAAACCCATCATTTTTTCTAAAAACTAGCAATGCTTTCTTTGCCCCTCTTACTAACGAAGTCGCTTCCAAAATATTTTGATCTTTTTTTTTAAGATGATTTGACAAGGTATCCGTGAGACATAGAATTTCCAATATCAAGTGTAAAAGAAACACGAAATCAAGTGTCTTGAAATATGACAAAATACCCTTTGCTTGATTACGGTTAGATAAAGTAGACCCCTCCTCTTTGACGTATTTAAGTACCGCAACAACTTCTGCAAACAAATTCACGAAACTTACAATTGTTCTAAAATATGAACCCCATCTAGTATCTCTAGCTCGAACAAGAGAAATCTCTTGATTCAACCCTTTTCATGTTTCTGTTTCACCAATACCAATTTCAGCTACCACTCTTTCTTTTTACATCTCTCGTATCATATCTTTTCTCTTACAAGAACCACAAATGACAGTAACCACCAAAGCTAGTTGTTCAAAGAATTCATCAACATCATCATGTTTCTTTGCAACCGCCACAACCACTAATTGAAGTTGGTGTGCAAAAGAATGTATATAATGTGCAGAACTGTTTTCATTTAAAATCAAAGATTTCAAACCGTTGAATGCACCACTCATATTACTTGCTCCATCATAATCTTGTCCCCTCACCTATATATTTAAAAAAAATTAATAAAAAAACTATAAGAAATAAAAATAAAACTAATATCGTATTAAAATTTAAAGGAACAAATATTTTATGATTTCTCACCTGTGTTATACTCAAGTTATTGTTGGAAAATACGGTATCAATGGCGGCTTTAAGAGTCAAAGAAGATGTATCCAACACGTGAATAATTCCAATAAATCTTTCCTTTACAATCCCTAGTCTATCAACATATCTCAAAACTATACCCATTTGTTCTTTTTTGGAAACATCACTAGACTCATCAACTAAAATAGCAAACACATCTTTACCAATTTCATCACAAATAGACTTGATTATCTCTTTTGGAAATCAATCGACAATATCTTTTTGAATCGTGGGAGAAGTCAACTTTTCATTTTTTTGGAGCATTTTCTAAAGTAACTTTAAAAAAATCTTCTCATTATCTTCTCTAATCAAAGAAATACTTCAATGAAAAGTCCTTTATTATTAGACTTTTCCGTCTCATCATGTCCACGAAATGGTAATGCATTTTTCAATAAAAATCTACAACTACGGATTGTAGCACGTAATCGAATTTCATAATTACTTTTCTCAAGTTTTGTTTTCTTATGCAAGAGTTTACCAATAGATTGGTTTTTTCTCAATAGCTAATCACACTTTTCTTGGGCCTTATGGTGATAACTTTGAATATTACCCATATGTTTCCGGAATGAGCCTTTTTTACTCCAATTGTCAAAGCCTTCGATTATAAATGCATCTCTTCCACCTTGTTCCCTACCATATCTCCAAACAAATAGCAACAAAAACAATATGCCTTCTTATTTTTTTGCTATACTCTAACCATGGAAAATCAGTAAACCATTGCACAACAAAACGTCTTGGCTTATTACTAAATAATGTATATTCAAAACTATGCCCCTTTGGATGACAAGGCCCTTTAATCAAATATGCCCTCCTTATTTCATCCCTTTGATTAGGATTATAAGATGTAATCTTTGGCCTATCCCCCGGGTCCGAAGGAAGATCATTCAAATCAAAAAATTCATAACTTTCGTATACGAGCTCCGTTTTTGACGTTGTATATATCCACGCATAGGTATTGACAAGATCTACAACTTTCCTTTTGACCCCTTCGACTAATTCTCTACTATTTTTAAATTTAATAGTCTGAGAAGATTACACTGTTAACGAATGTGTAAAATTCATAACTTCTACATACGAACTCCATTTCCAACTGTCTTTTTATTATCGAACTTTTATTAATGAGATCTTCGATTCTTATTTAGATAATTTTGGATAAAAATTGACTAATCTAAAATTCGATTTTCGGGCTGTATACTGCTATGCAAAACTTCAACGGCTCATAATTTTGGATAACACACCTTCCTTTTTCTCGATTTAATGTATACTACGACTTTCATTTAGATTCCTAAGGCTAATAATTATTTCGTCAAAAAATCACTTTTTACGTTACGCGGAGCCGTGCCGGTTTAATCGCAAAACTTCAACGGCTCATAACTTTTTCGTTATAAGTCAGATTTCCGCATTCTTTATATGTACGGAATCCTTGTGATATACTATAACTTTGGTTAAGATAATAAATCTTAAATATATACGGAATTCTTGTGACATACTATAACTAGCCTGAATCTACAGACATTAAGTTACATATTTCTATTTAATGAAATTAAATTGATACCATTGTTAAAGCTTAATGAGGACTCTAAACCGGTGTGTATAATAAAGATGGTCCCCACCATAAACACACACATATATCTTGTACAATCTTTGATCCCGATCATCAAAGGATGCTAGAAGAAATACTAAGGTCTTTTTTTTTTTTTTTTTTTTGATGAATACCTTTACACACCATTTATATTTTGTCGTCAAGTTCTACACCAAAAAGACGACATGGTCAAGGAATGAATTTATTTTCATCATGGTGATTCAATAATATAATTCAATTTATGGTTTATAGAATTTTGCTAGCGGGTAATTGTAAAAATGATGTTGATATGTCGAAGGGTGATGAGAATATTATGTGCGAGTAGGGGTTATTTATGGGCAGGTTGGTGGGATTTTTGAGCATAGTACGTCATCTAGAGAAAAAGGAAGGTGGCTTAGAAGGCATGTACTAGGACTAGGTTTGTATAGAAATAGGAAAAAGTGGGATTGGTTTAGCGTAAAGATGCACAAACACGTTTTATACCGGTTTCTATGGATGAACATAATAACCGAAAAACCGAAACAAAACCAAATTAACCGATATAACCGAACCATTTTAAAACCGTTGGTTCAGTTTCTAATTTTTGTTAACCGATAACTAACGGTTTGGTTATGGTTTTATGGGTTAACCGAACCGCTAACTTATATTTTAATATATAAAAATTATAGATTATATATAAAATAATATAATCAAACTTATTTAAGATCCATTAAAATATTGAAAATATAATCCATCAATCCTCACTTATTAGGAGACAAACGAGCAATCAAACCATCAAATACTGATCACGTAGACAACACACAATCTTCCAATCATGCATTGAGTTAGATTATTGATTAATGTTATAATTCATAATCAGATAATTCTACAATTTGTAAACACTATTCACAATTAGTTTAATCTTCATACTCATAATCGTAATTGAAGGCTTCTCAAACCGTTAATCCTAATCAAAGATTGTTTTGACTTTATAGTTTTATTCAACGGATTTTTTGACTTTATAATCAAGACTTCTAGGTAAGTTAAGTTTTTGGTTCTTCTTGACTGGGATATATTAAGAATGAATTTTTTTGAAAATTTTTAACTTTTTTTTATTTACTATTTTTGACTTAATCACATTGAATGTATATGAGTGATTTTTTTATCCAATAACACATAATATGAATGTTTGGCTCTTTTATTTTATAGTTTTTGATTTAATCGTATTGAACGTGTATGAATGTTTGACTTTATTTTAATATTAATATCAATTATCAATGTATAAAATTATTAATGTCAATTTTTTTAATGTTTTATATTTTTATTGAATGTTTTTTATTTTGAATTTGACTATGTGTTATCTCACTCTAAGTATTAAAGGTACACATTTTATTCTATTAGTATATGCTAAGTTACAAACATTGACATCGAGGACCTTTTGGTATTCTATTTTCATTTTTGACAAAATTGCAAAAATGGTCCCTATGGTATGTAGATTTTTAGGATTTTAGTCCAAACCCCGAGTTTTTTGGATCCATGGTCCTTTTAGAGTGATTTGTCTGTGGTTTTGGTCCCTGGACTTAACTCCCTTTAAATAGGATCTGTTAAGCCCCCTCATGTGCCTCACACGTGAGGGTAAATTCGTCATTTCATATGTAAGGGACCTTTTTTGGGACGGGTATCTAATCGGCCGGACTTTCCCACAGCTTCCTCCCATGGTAGAAGATGCACCTGTGGTGCAGATACCACGTTCTAATATGCAAATCTTCGTCGAAGAACAACTACCAAATGTAGATCTTCTTGTCCCCGATGGATCAATCCAAACCCGAGAATATTACTCCGATTCTTCCTCCAAGCGCAGGAAAAGCCTCGACAGGTCTAACTCCATCCGGAAAATGGTCGCCGTTGTAGTGGCGGAAATGGACGAACCAAAAACAACCCCCATTCCAGTCTCAAACGCCAAAGTTTCTCCGGAAACAATCGATTACAACCATGGTCATGGCGCCTTAAAAAGATTTCCAAGCATCGGCAGTGAGCGAGAATTAGCAAGGGATTCATATTCAAATTCCTTAAGAGATGATTGCTCAGAGACATTCGAATTAGGGTTCAAAGACAGTGGACTCCTTGGTTTCTACTTAAGGGGGTTTATGCAAAAAAGGTCCCTTACATATGAAATGACAAATTTACCCTCACGTGTGAGGCACATAAGGGGACTTAACAAATCCTATTTAACGGGAGTTAAGTCCAAGGACCAAAACCACAGACAAACCACTCCAAAAGGACCATGGATCCAAAAAACTCGGGATTTGGAATAAAACCCCAAAAATATGCATACCATAGGGACCATTTTTGCAATTTTGTCTTGATTTTTTATGCCAATATACTTTCGTCATTTAAATTATTTTGAACATTATGGTTAACCAATATTAACCATTAACCAAAACCGTTAATCGATAAAACCATTAACCATAATCAATGGCTACTAAAATGCATTAACCAATCATAATAGTTACGGTTCGGTTTTAACCAATAACTGAACCAAAACGTCTCATACACAACCCTACCGGTTTCGGTTGAAAAAAACAGTTATATAAAAATCGGTTTCCGTTATAATTGGTTTGGTTTTTTCAGTATTTTTGCAAGTGAATTTTTTACAAAAAATCAGTCTTTTTCATTTTAAAAACTACCTCAAACCGTCGGTTCGTTTTTATTCATACAGTTTAGAAAAGCCTGTTCTTTTTATGCTGTTGTGCACCTCTAGTTTATAGTTTCACGGGGTCAGTTTGGGATATTTATGGGTTTTAAGGTTTCTTAGTTTTCAATGGTTTGAAATGTACTTACTTTATTTCATGTGGAATCATGTAGCTAGGATTAAAAAATTGGCAAACAATTAGGATTCTTGGAGTAGACGTGAGGTTGTAGGGGGGGGGGGGGGGGGGGGGGGGGGGGGGGGGAGGGGTTGCATATGTGGTTTAGAAGTGGGATTAATTTTTTTTTTCTATGAACCATCACTTATCTCTAATACATTGAATTTTTAAGAATTCAATTGATTGTCTTTTAAATATTCTACTAATTATATTATTTTATCTATTAAACTTTATACTTCGTTAAACCCTTAAAAGTTCAATAGATTGCCACATTAATATTTTATTAGATTTTTTATAAATAATATTAATAAATAAAACTAAAATATTACATTAATTAAAAATTCAAGCTTACAATTACTAAATATTAATCAAATATTATAATTTAGAAATTAAAATTTATGAATAATACATTAAATAAAAAGTATAATATCTAAAACACAAATTTTACTACATATTGTATATTTTTTTAATTTCCTCACAACATTTTTTCCAAATTTTATGTTCATCTTCTGACATGGTATAGGGATTCATGAAAATGGGAAATTGTCAGAAAAATCTCAATATTTTTAGAAAAGTTATACTTTAGTCCTAAGATTTTCTCTTGAATATAAAAGTTCCTATTATTTTCTTTAGGCTCAAATTTACAAAAAAAAAAATAATAAAAAAATAAAAAACATTTTTTTTCTTTTAACAGGAAATGACATATTATCGTTTTTTTACAAAATAATCGGTTCTTTTATGTTCAAAAAGAATTTTGGAACTAAAGCGTAACTTTTCTAAAAATATTGAGACTTTTCCAACAATTTCCTCTATAAAAATGATTGAAATCTCTTCATTCTTTATATTTTCTTCTTTAATATATTTTTAAGATTTATAGATTTTTTATTGTTTAGAATATAAAAATATAAATTAAATTTCTGAATATAAAATAAAATAAATTATAAATCAAAAAATAATAATATATGGTTTGTTTATTGCAAAAATAAAATCAAAGGTTTCTTTCAATATAAATTGTTATACTAAATTGAGAAAAAAAACAATTTCATTAAATTCAACATACAATGCAAACTTGATTCCATTCAAGTGTGCATCAACATTTTTGGCTCATTAATCCCTCCATGAAACCTTCGTTGGGATGATCTTAGACTTGCACGTGTTAAGCTTTGACCCAAAACTATGCATCATTTCTGGATTTTGAACAACCAACATACTGACTTTGACATGCAAGTTAATTTTAATAAGATTATGGAGTGTGGGTGCGGTAGGCACCACGGTTCGTCAGCTAGATCGCGGCCTACACTGCCCTGGTTTGCGGTTCTTGTTGTGGTAGAGATGAGCTCGGCTAGTTTTTGTCGAGTTCTCTCTCTCTCTCTCTCTCTCTCTCTCTCTCTCTCTCTCTATATATATATATATATATATATATATATATATATATATATATATATATATATTCTCCCACCATTTCTCCTCTTTTTTTTAACAACGTTTTGATGCAACGACAGTGACATCTGATAGGACAGTATGTCATAACACTTAACGAACTCGGGTTTGATCCCCCATCGAAGAGATAACAACACCATTCTTAGTAATTCAGTTTCTCATTAAGGAGTTTCACTGTTTTGGACACGAATAGAACTCGGTACCATTACATCAGAAACTCCTAGAAGAGGAAAACTGGAGTGTTTCTTCAACTCTTTGCCCAATTGAATCAGACCTCATTGGCATCATCTCTCTCTCTCTCTCTCTCTCTCTCTCTCTCTCTCTCTCTCTCTCTCTCTCTCTCTCTCTCTCTCTCTCTCTCTCTCTCTCTCTCTCTCTCTCTCTCTCTCCATTTCTTTTCCACTATACGTGGCCATGGTTTCAAAATGGATACCACACTCTAATCTTACAAGGAATTAAGGTGGAGCGTCTTTGCCATGGTACAACCATGACACCCTCCAATCTAATGATCATATGAATCGTTAGAATCAAAGAAACTCAAAATAACAAACTTGTAGTTATTTTTATCTTTTTTATATAACATTGTAAATCATATTCATCATAGGTATGAGGATTAAGATAGGATGAACTTATTGAGATGTATCTAAATTGTCCAATGCATTCCCATTGCCACTTAATTACGTATATTTCCAATTTTTTTCGCACTTGTCACATATACACGAATGATCAAAAAAAACATCAAAATGGAATCATTCCCAAGTTGAATAGGATGTTTTTAGTAAAATAATATTTAATTAAAGTGATACAAAACTGATCAATCACCTACCTACGAACATCAACAACCTGAAGAGGGAATCACAGCGAACAACAACAACATGGTATTTGTGCTTGTAATCTAAGTAGATGATGCCCCACTCATACAATAGATTATCTTATTCAATTAAAACTCATCAATCCGACTAAAACCGACTGACCAATATTGTATATCCTATTATCCTTGGAGTTAATCAATTCCAAAATGTGAATATTCAATTAAAATCAAATCGATCATCCAGTTATTATTCAATCATACAAAATAACATAAAATTATTGATACCTCTATCTATTATTTTGAATAGTTATAAAGGAACTTTCACAAAATTAAAATGAAACCAAAACTACAATTTAAATTTGAACCCTAACGAGTCGTCCTCCATCACACAACGGTGTATTCAACAAACCAACCAAATTAGTTCATGACAGAATCCACGACATTAACGCCTATTATATCCTTAATAAAATGCAATGCACGATTCAACTAGAAAGTAAAAACCATCATTTTCAAAGACTTGCTATTTTGATTAAATTCAATGGAAATAAACAACTAAATCTTGTGCAAATTGCACAAAAAGAGATTTTATGGATACGAAGGGTTTAATAATTCCTTCACTTCAACAAATAACAAACCTATTAAGCAGGAAACTATGTCCTACTCTAACTATAAAAGAAT
Organism: Lactuca sativa; assembly: GCF_002870075.4. Classification (NCBI taxonomy): domain Eukaryota; kingdom Viridiplantae; phylum Streptophyta; class Magnoliopsida; order Asterales; family Asteraceae; genus Lactuca; species Lactuca sativa. The sequence goes on along the minus strand of NC_056631.2, from coordinate 62,521,016 downwards.
TTTTTTTCAAAATTTTGTTTCTAACTTATGAAGGAAAATTAGGAATCACGCGACAATATCTGGAAGCAGCATCGTTTACATGATCCGGGGCACACATAAAAGTGTCATAAAAACCATCATCCTGCTCCAGTTTCGGTCTAATGAATCTACCATTATTGTCCCTCAAATGTTGCATTTGTCCTCCTATAAAAGACTCTCGTCCATGTTTTCCATTATTATTATAACCAAAATTATGAGCCATTGGCATACTCATCGGTAACGAAATAGGAAAATCAGGTAAAACTGAATTGAAAGTTATTGGATTTTGGTAAGGAATATACTCCTGATACATAGATGAAGGTTCAAATTTCGTAGGTTTAGTGTCAAAATTAGCAACGAAATTTGGCGGAATATATCCGTTGGAAATTTTTCGATCAAAACGAAGAGGAAGATCTTGAACTTGTGGTTCGGAGTTGGGGATGGTAGGAATTCTAGATAATGGTATAGGTGGAGCATTTGAGGTGGACCCCACGTCCATGGTGGCATGGCTACTGTTTCTAGCAGCTGGCACTTCATGGTTGTGTTTTCCCTCGTACGTTGTCAGTACTGATTTTAAATCGTCAGAAGCTCTTTCCACGTGTTTTCTCACCGGACATCCGGTACTCGTACATTTGTAGTAGCTCCTACAATATGAATCAAACTGTGTTGCTTAACTGAATAAACGAAAATTTGAAATTTTAAAGTCGGTTAATTAATTACCTAGGGTTTGGGTTTCCTTTGACGACTTTTTGACCATACTTTCTCCAGCGATAACCATCGTCAAGAATATCAACTTCACTCTCGATTTGAACGACTACTCTTGGTTCACGCATAGCTCTGGTTACCAAACTTGTTTCCAGTAAGTAATTCCCTTTCTTCCTGAAACGGATGTTCATATCAGGAGATCGATTTGCGAAAAAATTTATGTATAAACAAAAGGATTACTACCTACTGAGAGAGTGCATCAACGCACCTCCTTTTCAAATCGGATTTATCTTCATCGGCGTCGTCTCCAGGTGAATGTGTTCCTATGTTCGTCCCATCTTCTTCGTTATAATCGTAATTAGGGTTTGATTCGATAATTCCAATGGATTTCCCTTTCGGTGGTGAAATTAGGTCAGGATTATCGATGCCAACTGAGGTTGAAGATGAGCGATCCATACGATCTGTGTTCCATTCTGGATGAATTGAAATGTTATCCCTTTCTTCGATCTTGACGTAGGATCCATTAGCGTCGGGAGATCCATTAATGTTGCTGCGATGACCTTGGATTTGATGATTATGAGCACCTTTGTATATGATTTCAGTAATATGCCCATCATGGGAACGTTCCACTTTTTTCTTGACTTGACAATTTGGATGTGTGCATTTGTAATAGCTTCGAGGGTATTCACTGCCTTTTACTTGCTTTTGTCCGTATTTTCTCCAATTATATCCATCTTCTGAGTTCCTCATGTTGGAAAAGCTCGTTTCTTTTTGGTATCCATCCATATGTCTTTTTGAATCATCATCTTGTTTTACACCAGCAATTGTACTTTTTGGAACTTTAAACCCATCGGAGGACCCTTTTGTGACTGTTTCTTCCATTAATGCCCCTGGATGTTCACACATCAATGGCGGCTGTGCATGGTAATGTTAGCTCCAAATCTTATAGAAATCGGGTGAAAAAAATTATGATAAACATGAAAAGAGGGTTACATACATAATGTTCACCTGATTTTGTACTTGTGAAAAGCTTGGCCATGATAGTGAGCCCCCATCAGGCTGGTATATAAAAGAACTAGTGTCACAGTTCATGTCGTCAAGTTCTGATTTCATGCCTAAAATTTCTTCTTGACTCAGAGGAGGAGGATATTGAAAGGATCCAGTAGTAGGCGATGCCTATGAAATGAAAAAACACGAAATAGTAAACATCAAAATCATGATTTAATCAGGTTAAATTGGAAAATTGCTTTACATTACCTGAGAATTAGGGAGCAAAACTGGAGAATCGAGCAATGAAGTGGGACTAATACCACAAGGTATTGTAAGAATCGGAGGCCAAGCAGTAACTCGTGAAGAAGAGACTGAAACTCTGATACTTGAAGCATTGGTATCAGAATTACCACGCATTGCAGCCCTTCGTTCTGCAATACTAACTCTTCTACCCCGAACTCTATCTCTATCCTCGGAACTACTTCCATCGTTACCTTTTCCGATATCTTCCTCACGATCATCTAATTTTTCAGACTTCAAAACAAAAAAGTCGTCCGAAATTAAACGGTTAGGAGTCGCGATCAGATCTCTCCACTCATCGTCATCTTCACCGCAATCACCTCCGTTCTCTTCCTTCTCCGACATTTTCCTTGAAACTGAAAAAACCCTAATCGAAATAACAGAGCATGGGCATGAGCATGATTTGATAATACAGAACTGACTGCAACTGTGTTGCAAATCTAAACAGATTATCGATAAAAACTTGTGATTTAAGCTAAAATTAAAGTCGGCGACTTGGATTAAAATTGATCTTCTGATTGATCAGATCTTAATAAGCATCGGAGAGAGAGAATCGAGTGTCAGTTAGCGTGAAAATTGGGAATATATTGGCTGCCCGGGAAGTATTCAGGGGAGGTTTGGATTTCGATTTATACAAAAATCTCTTTTATTTGTATATAATAAGAACAAAATATTGGTTAGAAACGTTAGAAGTTTTGTAGGGATGGTTTTTGTGCATGTTACATGTGATGGTTTATGGGTTATATTTTTAACAAAGCTTTTTTATTACACAGTTTATGGTTAGCTAAAAACTTGATATGATTCATTATATACTATTTTGGCCCATTATATTGTTACTGAAGTGTGTTTAACATAACGAAGCTTTTTGAGTGTTTTGAGGTTATTAAACTAGAAAAAAGAAAACCTTAAAAATAAAGCTTCATTCGATAACTAGAGTTTTTAATTTTTATTTCAAATAAAAAACTCCAAATTCAAAATCAATTTTAACTTTAGAGAGTTTTCATTTTTTTACGGCTTTTACTTTTAGTTTTTATTTGGATTTGATATATTTAAAAGCTAACGAATATTTTTATCGAGCACCTCTCCATAAATAAAAGTTCTTATAGCTTCCAGTTTTTTTTTTAGAAAATGGCCATATATTATAAAGATACCCCAACCTAGCAAGTGACAAGGCAGGGGGAAAAAGAAAACAAACAGGAAAAATTAATGGGACATTACATCATAGGCGGATCCAAGGGGATCCCGGGGTAGTCCAGGATACCTCTCAAATTTTTTCGGTAGTTTAATTTTTTTTTTACAAATTCTTTAAATTTTTTCGGTATAATATATATATATATATATATATATATATATATATATATATATATATATATATATATCCCTTCAATTATAAACACAAACAAATAGTAGAGCTACTAGTTAAAGTGTTGCCTTTATAGAAGTAAAACTCTCAGGTTCAATTGTTGCTCCTTGCATATTCTTTGTTTATTTTTGTTTTATTTTCCCAACTATTCTATCCCACATCGCCAAATATATGTAAACTCAACCATTTTTGTTTATTATATAAGACTATTAACCTCATACTTCATTTTTGATATCTACTTTGAATCCCACGTCGATTCAAGTATCAAAATATAGTTCAACTTCATGTTTATATAACAAGACTTGAGGTTAGCTAAGGATTTTATTAAGGTTTGGGTTTCAAACCGAAATTGAACTGGGGAAGCACAAGTACCCCAAAAAAAAATTGGGTTACCCTAAAAATAAAATTAGGATACCCCTTTACTTTGATCATGGCTCCGCCACTGCATTACAAAAAAGAGAAGGGAGATGTATTCCACTCATCCTAGTTACAAAAAAACCACCAGAGCTTCTAAATTTCATCCATAGGAACGTAAATGACTTTATTAGTTCAGCTCCCCTGCTAGGAGTCGTGACCTTTCCTTGGAAAATTATGTCGTTCCTGAATTTCCATATCCCCCATAGTAGGCCATAACATATGACAATGAATCTCCTTCGTTTCTTCGGACACCTGCCCCATGTGGTAGCAAACCGGAAGAAATCACAAACACCATTAAAAGAGGGGGAAGTTACTCCACACTAACTAGGTATCTTTTCTCGGACAGAGGCTGCAAATGGACAGCTAACTAACAGGTGGTCTGCATGTTCATCTAATCCGACACATGAACCACATGCCGAGGAAGAGATGGTGATTCCGCGACGCGCCAAAGTCGTTGTTGTGGGGATGCGACCCATAGTTGCCCTCCATATGAATCCTAGAACTTTGATAGGAGCTTCTTTACACCATACAACAGTGGGATTTGTTACCTGAGTCAATATATAGCTTCCAGCTAGTTTTACCAAACATATATGAATAATTAATAAAGTTTTTATAAGTATCAACTCCATTAAAAATAAGAGAAATTAAATATTCTTCTATTTTTTGTTACTACAAATCTTTCTACTCAATTAAATGATTATATGTGTCACATTTAATGTTTATTTAATGATATTTAAATATACTAAAAAGATATATATGATTAGTTAATTTGGTAGAAAGATTTATAGGAATAAGGATGAAATTTAATTTTGTTAATAATTTTGTGAAGAAAAGGTAAATTTGTACGTTAAAATCTAAAATTATTTAAATAATTAAAATGAAGCAAATAAAACACGTGTCCCATCGGTACAGAGAAATCATGCCACCAGTCCATATATATCATCCCGATGTTTTCTTCTCCATCCTTTATCGAGTTGAATTGACCACCGCCACCGTTCTCGAACAGCTTAATGGAGCCACCGGAGCAACATCGCCATCACCACCATACAAACTTCTGGTTCATCAAACTCTTATCCCTACAATCAGACTTCCTATCCGATTGTCTTCTCTCTCTCTTATCCCCTTTCCTTTCTATCTTCTCCCTCGCCTCCACCTTCCGCCGCATCGACTCCACCAAAGAACCCATCGACGCCCCATCCAGCCCTGTGCAAGGAAGCATTATCCTTTTGAAAAAAGCACTGTTGGGTTTTCTCGGAGCTGCTTACGTCTGCTGGGTTCTAATTACAGTGATGGTGGTATCGGTAGTTGTGGGGGTGGCTCTGGTTAACTTATGGGTGGAAGAACCTGTTTACATCAAAGAGAACTTGTACTTTGACTACACAGACGTTCATCCTTATGCAATTTTGGATCTCGGGTTTGATGCACCTGGTAAAACAGTAAAGAATATACCCGTTGGTCACTTCTGTAACGTCCGTTTGACTTTCGTGATGCCGGAATCGGATTATAATCGAGAAATCGGAAATTTTCAGGCATCCACCATCGATAACACTTCTGTTGCCATAAAGATTTCTATTCCAGATTCTAATTTGTTCTGTTTTTTCGATCCTTAGGTAGCTGCAGAGGCGTTGACGATGACCGGAGAAGTCATAACAACCGCAAGCCGGCCGTGCATGCTACGGTTTCGAAGTCGACCACTTCGGCTGATGCAAACATTCTTAATGGGAGTTCCATTATTGTTAGGGATCACACACGAAGTCCAAACAGTAAATCTACAGCTTCTAAGATACAAGGAACACTACTACCCACGAACACGATCCATGAGACTTTCTTTAATCCCTAGGGCAGGAACACCCTTCCTTCCGCAGCTATACGAAGCAAAAGTAATCGTGACCTCGGAGCTACCATGGAAGAAAGAATTGGTTCGAAAATGGAAATGGACGTTTTACGTATGGACATCTTTATATGTTTACCTTATGCTTCTTGTAGTTCTGGTTTGTGGGTTTAGATCGATTATGTTCCCCGCCATGGCCATGACGGTGGTTTCTGGGGAAGAAAGACTGGCGGTTTCGGATGTTCCTGCGGAGGAGATGGTGGGTGGGAAAGATGGGCCGACTTCGGAGACGCTTAGACGATGGAGACAAAGTAGAAGCAAGAGGAAGGCTATGCTTTTGGGTGAGTCGGATGCAACAAGTATGAGTGTAACGAGGGATGAGGATACCAGCGTTACTACCGAAGAGGTTGGGGACTCGGAGTCGGTTTGTCACTGAGGTATGTTCAAAAATCAAAAGTAGTGGTGGTTAAAGTTATAGGACTAAATTTTCTTGACTTTGAAATGATGGTTGGTTTGTTAGAAACTGTAAATCTTTTGTGTTGTTTTTATTTTGCACCATGTCATACGATTACATAATATATATCGAGATAGCTAGATAGTTCGTTACCATTATATACCTTTATGTATGATTATATATCATTCGCGTAGTTATGTTTTATGCCTACATGGTTTTGTATCATTTTGTTATGGTCGACTTACTCTTTACCCCTTTCTAAATGTACATATGGAGCCTCGTATCTACCCGATAACAGGACTTTGACAAAACTTGGTTTCAAGAATCTATGAAATCAGTGAATGGGCTATATATATTAGGTATGTAGTGTTTTATAATGTTTGATATATGTTTGAACGTGAGAAAACTACAAATTATGTTAATTTTATTTGTTATTGTTTATAAGTTAATCCTACATAAATGAAAATACTTTTGTCACTTGTCATCTTCTCCTTCATTTTGACAAATATCATTTTCTATGATTTTTAAAATTGTTATTTTCCACTTGTCATTTTTTGGGGAATTCTTGATTTTTGTATTTTTTGGGGAATTCTTGATTTTCTTAAAATAAATTTTTCAAAAAATTCTAATGAGTTATATATGTAAGGTTATCATTCTATTAATTTGATAATAAATTCTCATAAATGTTTTACATGATTTGATTTCATTCATAAATACTTCAAAAGATTACATTTTATTAAGGAAAAACATTATTTTATAAAATATTTATTGTTTATATATATTAATATTAAATTTTTATTTTTAATAAATCCGTCTAATACACGGATAGGTTGAAAAATAGAAGGTTTAATACACTGATTTTTCATATGATATGGTAGGTGGAAATCACTAAATGGGCCAAGGAATAATTAAGCCGAGTAAAAATCATATTGGTTGTGACTAGGGATTTGCAAGAATGGCCTATTAGGCTATGAAATGGGCCTGCCTTGGATAAAAAGGAAATTCATTTTTTGTATTTATTACATTCAATTTAGTATTTTTTTTAAATTTAATTGAGAAATATAAGGTTCATGAAAATAAATGATTTTTCCAAAAAGGTAATATATTTTTTGATTAGTATATATTTGGTCACTGAGTTTTTTTTTTTTGTTTATATTTACTCTTTCAACTTGTTAAACTATATATATTCAATTCTTATGACCGACTATTCCAGATTAGCCGATAAAAATGACTTAATATGGTAATATATTTATGTATATATTTAGCCCTTAATATTTTTGTACACATTTAGTTCTTAAATTCTTTTGTTACAAAATAATTTTTTTTTATTTTTGTACTCATTCGGTATTTATGAATGATTTATTTGGGTTTTTCTCACAACATCTTACATGGAACAATCATTAATGAGGTGTTTCAGGCTTTTGATGTTTATATTCATCGCGATCTCGACTACTTTGTTGCTTAGATTATGTGTTCTAAACGTCATAACTTTTTCATTCAATCTCAGATTTCAACGATATTTATATCTATGTGTTCGTATTTTAGTCTGGTGCAACTTTCATTTAGATTACTCCCGTTAAAATGTAATATTTTTTTACTTACGATCTTTAAACCTACGTTTTTAAGAATGGATTTTATGAATGCATGTATGGATGGTTTTTTATAAAACCTTAAGTAAAAATATATTACATTTTAACGGGAGTAATCTTAACGAAAGTTATAGTAGACTCAAAAAACGAACACGTGAATTTAAAAATCGCTAAAATATGATATTGTATGAAGAAGTTACGGCGTTCATAACACAAGACTTAGGCTAAACCATAAGACCTATGCAACCAAGCAGTTGAGGTCGCGATCGATATAAGCATCAACAGCCCCAAACACCTGGTCAATGATTGTCTCACGTAAGATGTCGTGAGAAAAAAAAAACTAAAGAAATCATTCATAAGTATTGAATGAGTACAAAAACAAAAAGAAAAAAGGATTTATTTTGAAACAAAAAAAATATTAAAGACTAAATGTGTATAAAAATATTAAGGACTAAATGTGTACAAAACGAGAAATATATTACCCTATTAAGTCATTTCCGGCTAACCTGAAGTAACCAGTTATAAGGACTGACTGTATACAATTTAACAAGTTGAAGGGGTAAATGTGGACGAAAAAAAATTTTAGTAACCAAATGTATACAAATCGAAAAATATATTATCTTTTTAAGTCATTATCTTTTTTTCATTTGCATATGGTATTGCATAGTCACCAAAATGGTTGAAATATAATTAATGTTTGGCATCAAATGGGTTGTAAAATCATCAATGGTTTGTATTTGGGGTTAGCTTCCTTAGTTTTTTGCTTTGAGGCAATATAAATATTGTTTACATTTATTTATTTTTTCAAGGGAAATGGACTTAATAAGATAATTAATTTTTCAGTTTGTTTACATCTGGGTAACTGTCTTTTTTTTTTTTTGTACACATCTAGGTAACTAACTTTTTGAAAGTGTTCACATACGACCATTATGACCGGCTATAGCAGGTTACATCCGGTCATAATGGTCATGACCGGCTGTAACAGGTTACATCCATTCATAATGGTCATATGTGAACACTTTCAAAAAGTTCATTATCTAGATGTGTACAAAAAAAGATAGTTACCAGATATGAACAAACCGTAAAGGTAAAAGTAAATTACACGATGGTCCCTGTAGTTTGGGTAATTTGTGCGGTTGGTCCCTAACTTTATTTTTTAACTTAAATGATCCATATTGTATATTTTTGTTGTGTGTTTGGTCCCTATCTTACATCAAAAGACTATTTGTGCCCTTTTTTAATTTATTTTTTAATTAATTTTGAAATTGATGTATTTGTTTTTTATATATTTTAAAAAATTAATAGATCCCACATATTTGTATCTCCTCACCTTAAACCTGAAACCACATTCGAGAAATTTAAGTTCGGTCCCACCAGTCACCATCCCATCTCTCATCCTCTTCAACTTCCCTTTTATTTCCATCTTTAATGACATCACCATCTTCACTGTCCCTTATTTTTTTTTTTGTCCTTCAACACCGACAAACCAACTCCACAACCCACTGTCTCTTCATTGAATTTTCCACTACCACAACCCAACTATTGGGTTGTGGTGATTGGGTTGTGGTGGTGGAAAATTCAATGAAGAGATAGTAGGTTGTGGTGTTAGTTCGTCGGAGTTGAAAGACCGGAAAAAGAAGGGATAGTTAAGATGTTGATGTCATTAAAGATGGAAATGAAATAGAAGTTGAGGATGAAAGATGAGATGGTAACCGATGGGATTGAGCTTAAATTTCTCGAATATGGTTTCAGGTTTTGGGTGAGGAGATGCAAATATGTGGGGTCTATTAATTTTTTATAATATATAAAAAAAATACATAAATAAGAAAATTAATTAAAAAATAAATTAAAAATGGCACAATAGTGTTCTGAGGTAAGACAGGGATCAAACGCACAACAAAAAAGAAACAGTAGGGATCATCTGAGTTAAAAAAAGTTAGGAACCAACCGCACAAATTACCCAAACTACATGGACCATTCGTGTGATTTACTTTTACCTTTGTGGTTTGTTCACATCTAGGACCATTCATGTAATTTACTTTTACCTTTATGAGTAACTATCATTTTTTGTACACATCTAGGTAACGAACTTTTTGGAAGTGTTCACATACGACCATTATGATCGGTTGTAGCAGGTTACATCCGGTCATAATGGTCATATGTGAACACTTCCAAAAAATTCGTTACCTGGATGTGTAAAAAAAAACAGTTACCCAGATGTGAACTAACTGAAAAGTTAATTACCTTGTTAAGTCCATTTTTTTTTCAAAGGCGATCAAGTAATTGTGGCATTGAAAATATCCTATTTTTTCAAATGTTTTCAAAATTGTTTTTAATGATCATTTATTTCTCAAACGATCTTTTCATAGTAGCGTCTTGACACGTTAAAGGAGTTCCATTAACTTATTGTTTTTTCTTTAGAACTATAAATTTTTTGTCTTTAAAAAAGTAATTTTTACATTAAAAAATTAATGTTTATCAAATATATTGTAAACTGATTTTTTGAAAGTTCAATAAGTTAAAGTCATCTTGAAAAACACTTTCAAACAACCCTTAAACACCCCTCAAACAGTTTGTTTTTTTCAATTATTTATCCTCATGTTGGCATTTTATTCAAAGAACTAGATGATTGTCAATTTTAATGAATATTTTCTTTTATATTTCATTTAGTTAGTTGTCAACAATACTATAATATATATCTCGCTATATTTTCTTTTATATTTTTAGTTTTCAACAATACTATTATATATATATATATATATATATATATATATATATATATATATATATATATATATATATATATATATATATATATATATATATATATATATATATATATATATATATATATATATATATATATATATATATATATATATATTATGAATAAATTTATTGTTTATAGTTTACCACACTTGATTTTTTTGGGTATCTTTGTATTTCGGCAAACTGAGTGTATTGTTCGTGTTCCGCTCATGCTTGCGAAAATGCCCTTTTAAGTTATGAAATGGGCCCGATAAATGGGCATGTCTTGGATTCTACCTTAGGATATTTAAAACTGGTAGTAGGGGTTGACAAAAGTTCTTACATCCGTAAACTTTTCTATGGATTCTACCTTAGGATTCCGAACGCTTGTTCACGGTCTGTCAATGACCCTCCATCTACCTTCACAAATTCTAAAATTACAAGAAATCCGCAAACAACTTCATCAATAATTCACACTTTTCTCTTGCTTTGTTGTAAAAACTATCAACACTGCTCATATGAGTCTGAAGTACATCTTTTTTATTCCAAGATCTTTCAAATCAACATTATCATTAGGCTCATTAGAGTATGGCGTTTGTGGAGTTGCATTAGGCTGGAGGGAGTGGTGTCACCGAAACCGCACTCCCTCCCCCGCCACATAAGCGCCGCGTCACTTTTTACCACTCAAGTGTGGTTTCATGCCACACCAAGGGTGTGGTGCCATACTTTTCATTTCTTTTTTTTTTTTTTTGTTTTTTTGATATTTTAATTTAATAAAACTTTCTTTTTTTTAACTATTTTAATTTAATATAACTTCTATTTTAATAAAAAAAACATAATTTTTCATTACTTGAAAATTAAAAAAAAAAACAGTACATTGCGTTACTTAAAAAAAAAAAAAAAAAAAAAAAAAAAAAAAAAAAAAAACCAACACACATGACATTTAAAAAAAAATTGAGAGAGTGGTGATTTTAAAAAAAAATTGGGAGATAGAGGAGATTGTGTTGTGAAAAAAAAAATTAAGTTGATATGTATATATATAGGAAAGAAAAAGAAAAAAAAGTTTAAATGCTCAACGGCTAACTTCCTCAACCAATCAAAATGCACGGTATTGGAGGACTGCACTGCGGCCAAGACCGCACCAGACCGTGGTATGGGGGCGGTGTCCGCGTCCTATGTGGCACGAAGTGCGGTCTTGGACCGCACCCATACCCACCAGCCTTAGAAACCGAAGGGGTTGATTGATTGGTGATTGATGTTTGTGAAGTTGCATTAGAATTAGAAACATAATATATTGATTGAGTGATGATTGGTGTTTGGGAACATAGAATTTCCACCTAATCTAACAATAAATTCAATAAAAACATAGTCATTTTAATTTTCACCTAAATACCTAATCAAACAATAACATATAAACCTAAAACATAACAATTTTAACAAATCAAACAATCAATTCAATAAAAAGCATAGAAATTAAAACTATTCAAACAATAATTTCTATAATAACATAGCAATTTTACCAAATCATCCCAATATCCAATAACTTCAATAAACACATAGAAATTACAACTAACTGGAATTTCGAAAACCATAGCAATTAGTAATAGCAATTTCGAATTCTGGTTAGCAATTACAACTATAAATTCGAAAATTATAGAAAATTAGAAATACTTACTTGCTTTATTATGACTTGGACCTGGGATTGGAGCTGTTATTGCACTTTGGAATCGATTTTTGCACCTCAAGCCAGCAAGAAGCACCTCGTTTTTTGCACTCGGGAAGGGAATTTGTCGATTTTCGATCAAAACATAAGAAGAACAGGAGAAGAAGTCATCGATTTGAGGCTAGGAGAGGACAGAAGGAAATGACGAGGTCTCCTTGTTTTTTTTTCTTTTGTGATTCAACCGATTGGAGACTTGGAGTATTGGACTCAATTGGACAATTGGATAATTGTTTTATTTGGGCTATTTTCCTCTATTCTTTTTCCTTGGGCTAATATTAGTTGGATTAAAATAGAAATGTGTTTTGGCTACTAATTATTTTGGATTAATTGATCCAATAGATTGACATTTTTTTAAGTAGTTGCCGGTTTTTTTTACGTAGTGGCACAAAAGGTAAAAAAAATCGAAAATTTTTCTACTCCATGCGGGAAAAGTAGGCGTTGTCGGTGCAACACCGCGCACCACATCTAAACCGCCCCTGAAGGTAGAAAAATCATTTTCATTATGCTTCGGAAAAATCTTTCTGAAGAGAACAGAACAAAGGCGACAAGAATTTGCCATTTAGAGTAAGTTTTTCGTCTTTTATGAATTTTATTTGTTTGATTTAGCATCTGATACACTTTTTTGTTGTGTTATAACTTCCAAAACAACAGTTTCGTTGGTAAGAAAATTGTGTTCATGCATGTATATTTTAAGATTTCATATTTGAATATCTTGTTTTTTCTTCTTGCATTATTGACATAAAAACACATCAAAGTTTTACGGTTGGTTTTAAACGGCCATTTAGCTTTTTTTTACCTGTTAGACCATTAAACTCGAAATTTACATGTCTAAAATATCATTTTGTTCAAAAAGTATCCGTTTTCCCGATTACATTCCTCATGTGTACATTGACTTCTGAAAGTCAAAGGTTTTCGTAGCCATGGATCAAACTATTGCAAAGAGAAATTTTAGAACGTATACAAGTATCATCGGTTAACCAAAGAAGGTCAAACTTTGAAACCCAAAAAAGTCTATCATTCTTCTGATCAAGTTGTACAAAAGACATTAAGTTTTTAGAAAAGTTTGATTTTGATATTGTGTTTTTCTTTTAATTAAGTCGCTATATTTTATTTCATTTTCAATTCTGACACCCAGAAAGGGATGTCACCAAAAAGTTTCACATCATCATATCATGTCAACATCATATCATGAAAGACTAACACGTCATCATGTCATGTCAACTTCGGTCAAATGAGAACAAATTGGAAAATATAATGTTAAAATCCAAATTTTATGAAAATTTAATGTCTCGATTATAAGGAAAAACACATTGTCAAAATGGATTTTTTACAAAAATTTATTATTTTTATGAAATATTTCCAAAATTAATCTCATATACATGATTTGAGTTAACAAGATGTTAACTTAGAGAAGATCCAAAGATTTCCGTGTATTTTAGTATAGATCTTGATTCCAATAAATCCTAAATTGATTGAAATCGTTTTTTGGCTTATTGGATTTCGTAACATTTTACTTGAACTCCCCTGAAGCCTGATTTTGATGGCTTTTATTTTAGTCGTCTACTTGAAGCCCGATTTTGATGGCTTTTACTTTAGTCGTCTACTAACTCACAGGTATATGGAGTGCGTGTGAGGATTGTTACGCATATTAGATGGCTACATTAATCAAACACATTTCCACATGATATCACCAAGGTTAAGAAAAGGTGTTCCACTAGTAAGTGTGAAGGAGAAAGAAGAATAGAGATAGAAAAAATATTTTTTTCTCTTTCATTTGTGAAGAAACGTAGCAATACTCACAGATGGTCACAAAGTCACAAGCCAATCCCCCCCCCCCCCCCCCCAAACTCACGCACAATGTCATCATAACCAATAATGGAACAATGATATATACAATGACGTCTATCACCATCTATCGTTATCCGAGTGGAAGATATAAAAGATAAGCATTCGTCGCATATATTATTTTACTACTATCTGTCAAAATCAATAATGTAGTGAAATAAGTCAAATGTAATAGTGGCATGTCATATAATTGTGTAATACATATATAGCGCTCTAAGTCTACGAACGTTTATGATATGACAAGTAATAATAAAAGTAGCATTAATAATAATATATAACTATATGTAATTGACTAACAATAGTTAGTCATATATCATCTTTATAAAATAATGTCTATATAAGAATCGTTGATCCTTAACAAATAAAGGAAGCGGAATTTTATGAATGAGTTTACTCTTAAATTTATTTGTTGAAGTTTCATAAATTCTGAATAACATATATCTATCTATCAAAAATATCATACAAACAAGCAAAAGAGTATCATTCAAAAAGACGATTATGTATTCTCTTGTTTATGATTATTTCAAATTTTATATTATGACCAATTCTAAAATTCAAATTCAAAACACTATATATATATATATATATATATATATATATATATATATATATATATATATATATATATATAGAGAGAGAGAGAGAGAGAGACTTGGGTTCAAATATTTCTAGCAATTATTATGTGCCTAAATGCACCAATGAGAATTCAAGAAATAATAAATAATTAAATAAATCAATAAAGGGTATTTTGGACCTTTTGTACTTTTAATTAAGGAAATCATTTAATTGAAATCTTGCAATTAAGGAAATAAAGTAAATACATTTGACCTAGTCTCTCTCTATCCTCTTTTATATTTCCTACGGTTCTTCTTTTTCACCTACAGGGAGGATGAAATCAAAATGAGGAGGTTGTAACCTTTGCTTAAGTCGTTGCTGATGTCTACCCTTCACCTTTGTTTCCAGCCTGGTACACGTCGCTCAACTCTTCCTGTCCTCCAATAAGAATGAATGTGGACGACATTTTTAGAAGACTTCAAAGACGGGTTTGCTTCAACCGCCTCAATTAGCTATCTAAAGGTGAGTCACTCTCTCTTTTCCAATGCCATTTCATTTGGTTTTTATGGTTTTACGGTTGTTTCCCAATCTTCATCAATAACTCAATTTCATATCTTTTTTTTTTTGCAATTTCCCCTTATATTGGTTCTCGTAACAGCTTTAATTTGAAGAAATTGAAGGAATTAGAAGCTGTTCATCTATCGATTCTATAAGATGTATGGGATTTGATATCTTGATGTGGCTAGGTAGGAGCTTTTGTTGGTCCACCACATGTTCGATGAAATGCTTAAATATTGGGTTAAACCTGATGACAATGAATCCAGTTTCAACTATTAACTTAAGATCTATCCACATGATGGAAACTTGAAAGGTGAATGTGGTGTGCAGGGGAAAACCTTTCACAACTCGACATTTCCTACCTATTATCTTTCTTTGTTTATTTCTTCATAATTTATTTAATGTAACTCAAGTTATGGGTTTTTATTCAAATCAGTTCTCAAGCTATCATCTGTGATTGAGTTTGAGTTTTTATTTGATTGAGTTTGTTGTAGAGTCAAGTCAAGGGTTGTTGGTGACAATCAGTTATATGAGGGCATTACCGCATCATCATTATAATGAAAGAGTGAAGCAGGTCGTACTAGACAGGTAAAGCCACTAAAACACTCATTAAAATCATTTTGTTGACCTGTAAATTCTTTCAGAATGTTTATGCATATAGAAGAAAAGACTAAGATTTAAGTTCATTATATAATGTATTCTGTCATAATAAAATTGGTTTCTATTCTTGTTATTCATCTCGATTCTTATAGAATGACATTCTAAATAATGAAACATTACATTCTTTCAGAATAATATACATTGCAAGTTTAAGGATGATTGTTAATGTTGGTTTGTAGAAATTATAGTTATATTGTATTTGAATGTATATCACATTCTATTAGAATTTATTGTTTTATTCTATTTAATGCACTAGAATTTTTAATATTTGAAAGTTGGTTATGTTTTCCTTGTGAATTTAGGTTTTGAAGAGGTTGCCATCAATGTGGAATATGAAGAAAACATGGAGAACGATATTTGTATTCTAACATAATGTATTTTGTCAGAATCTATTCTATCAGAATATATTAGTGTTTTTGTTAGATTTTGATGTTTTTTTTCTTTTTTAACCATTTTTAGTTTTAATCTTTAGGAATAAATGTAATCCTTAAACCATTATTGGTCATAATTTTTTGAGAATGATTGTAATAATTGCTTAGTCTTTTTGTTTACGGATGAATGTAAATAGTGATTCCTTAAAAAATAAAATCTGTATTTTTTAGAAAATGTTATTCTTGATAATATGTTGTATAATTCTTTAATCATGTTTAATATAAGAAGTATTTTGAATGAAACAATATTTTGCAAGAATAAAACCGCAAATATATTTACTAGTTTATTGTTGACTTTTTGTCATTCTGACAGAATAAAATCGATTATTATTAAAAGTAATATTAAAATTTAATTAGAATTAATTTAAAAAATTCAGATTTTTTAAAAATAAGGGAATTAATGATCCCTTAAAATCCGAAAATTTCCTTTTTTAAAATAGGTTAATTGACCAAAATACCCTTTTGCTATAATTTGTGTGATTGTATGATACATGCTACCCTATTGTACTATCATAAACCATCAGATCATGACCTTTGATTATATTCCATCCGATGGTCCAGATTTGTGCATTAAGGCATACAATACTTACTAGAAACAAAATAACATAACCATATATATATATATATATATATATATATATATATATATATATATATATATATATAGATATATATATATATATATGTATGTATATATGCAACGACCCAATTTTCACGTCCAAAAATTTCGTTTTTAAAACATTACTTTAGAAAACATTAATAATTAAAAACATTGTTTGATCAACCACATCACAGCGTAAACCATGTCTAAAAGCTAAATCATACAACCAATCGAAATATCAGAGTATAAATCCCAGAGAAATCTCGTAAATGCGGAAACCAATGTGTGTGCATGATGTGCCGCTACCGCGCTAGCTCCTTCCCCCTTGAAGAAGAGGTACCTGAAACCAAAATTGTAAACTATAAGCACAAAGCTTAGTGAGTTCCCCCATCGTACCACATACCATACAAACACATAACATACATTCTGCCAGGCTATTCTGGGGTGCCTGACTACCCGGTACGGCCATTCTGGGGTGCCGACCTACCCGTGTCAAGCCATTCTGGGGTGCTGACTACCCGTGTCAAGCTATTCTGGGGTGCTGACTACCCATCGGTCCTAACAACCGAACTCGGGGACTGGTCCCCTCCTACTACCTCTATCGCATATAACATAACAAGCCAGCATGCAAACATATCATCACATACTGTCAGACATTTCTGGGGTGTCTGAACTACCCTTCGGTCCTAACAACCGATCTCTACTTCTATCGCATATAACATATCATGCTAGCATATAACATATCATGTAGTAGTAAACCTAGATGATATCACAAAGACAATCATCTAACATACGACTCCTACTGGTGGCCGGCATTGTGGTTGTAGACCCACCGCTACTGGAAGGTAACTCACCTCGAAGTAGCTGCTGATTTGATCGGGAACTGACTGCCTACTACTGTTGCTGCTGCTCCGGAAATCCTAAGGCTGTAATTCCCACAACATACTCAATCAAACACTGCTAACTGTCCTTTGGGCAAAATGACCATTTTACCCCTGATCATGCCCCAAGTCAAAGTTAGAGTCAACTTTCAGTTGACCTAACTCGCCGAGTTGGCTCTCCAACTCGCCGAGTCCCTGTCCAATCGACTGACCTGGATTCCGTCTCTACTCGTCGAGTTAGGCGTTGACTCGACGAGTTCTCCTTCTAAACTGATGTTCAAGTCGTTCATCCTACTCGCCGAGTTGTATGAACAACTCGCCGAGTTCATCTTCATCCGATGAACACTTATGCTGCGACTCGCCGAGTTGTATGAACAACTCGCCGAGTCTGATCTTGATCTAAGGAGATTGCCTTGAACTCGCCGAGTCAGGGCAATGACTCGCCGAGTTCCTTCATGGATGAGTTCGGCTTCCAACTCACTGAGTCACACCCCGTGACTCACTACACTACTCGACATAACAAAAAGGGGACAAACTCGGAGACTCGCGCGAGTCAGATGAACGACTCGCCGAGTCGTTACCATGCAGTCTCTATATGGTCGATTTTGCTTGAATCCAGCTTATGCTATCCACAGATCTGGGTTCCTAGAGCATGAATAACACGTAAAGTTTCCAACTTTACGTGTAGATACTCACTAATGAGGGTTTTAGGGCTCAAAATGCACCAAAGAGGGTAGAACTAGGGTGTACATGCAACATGGGTCCATAAAGGCAGTAGATCCAAGCTCCTGGAGCTTGATCTCACCT
Source organism: Lactuca sativa (assembly GCF_002870075.4). Taxonomy (NCBI): domain Eukaryota; kingdom Viridiplantae; phylum Streptophyta; class Magnoliopsida; order Asterales; family Asteraceae; genus Lactuca; species Lactuca sativa. Next base: position 62,502,540 of record NC_056631.2, on the reverse strand, counting down.
AGATCTAGAAGTTACCCAGCTTATTACGAGTCCACAAGCATACATAAGCTTGGAAATGGATCAAAAAGGGCTTAATGGAGTTATATGGAACAATAAGCATGAAAAAAGAGGGGGAAATCGAGTTTTACCTCAAGGGAAACTCTGAGATTGCTCAAAGATGGCTGACCTCCTCTTCTTCTTCTTGATCCACTCTTCTCCTTTCTCCAAAACTTCAAAACACACAAGGAATGCTTCAAACTCTCAAGGAATAAAGCTTTGAACGAGGGTTAGGGCTCTGAGGGTGAATGGGGCGAAGTTAGGGCGCAAATGGTTGTTTAAATAGGGTGCAAACCCTTGGAAATTAGGGTTTCATCAGACAGCGCGGACTCGCCGAGTCCATAATATGGACTCGCAGAGTCGCCAACTTAACCGCGTCCCAAGTCTCGTCTCTACTCGGCGAGTCGGGCCTCCAACTCGCCGAGTCCAAGGCCAAAATACAAAAATACTCAGATAAATCTTACATACCAGGAACCAGGTGCTACAATATATATATATATATATATATATATATATATATATATATATATATATATATATATATATATATATATATTATCACTAGTATATAACCCGTGAGAATCGCGGTTATAAAATTAATTAAAATTTCATAGTAAAAATTTAAAATTATTAATCAATTATTTCAAATAAATTATTAATTAAGAGATATTTTTAGTTATATAAAACTATAATAGTTCATTTAAATGAATACATGAAATTATATCTCCTTAAAATATATATTTATTTTATTTTATTTTTATTCTAATGTTATTATGATGAAGAACAGAAATTAGGGTTTGATGAAATAGGATCAAACAGAGAAATATTGAAAAGAAGAAGATGATGAAATTGACTAATTGATTACACAATTAACACAATCTAAAAGATTGCCCAGGGAATCTCCCTCTCTCTAAGCCGAAAGCTTAAGAGCCAATACAAAGTATTACACTATCAAATTTCTAGACATCCCCTACTGTGATCATTCTTTCTATTTATTATAATCCTAGCCCAACCTAGATGAATTTCCTGATTTACCCCTTATAGTATTTAACCATCTAATTCCTATCACTACTGCCCCCTTCAACAAAGTCTTGACCTCAAGACTTGCTGCCAAGAAGATCTTATGATGCACCAGAACCCGAACCAAGCCTTGCAGATGAACAGAAAACTCCTTGATATACAACACGCATCCCTGATTTGTCCTTGCCGATGTTTCCTCCCTTGTAGCTTCTTCAGCCGGTCGCCCTTTCCACCAAGTTAACCACCAGCCAACTTGTTCCCACTGCTGAATCCTCCAATCCGAAGCACTCAATTTTAGTTCTGATAGCAAAACTTGTGCAAAGAAATATCTCATTGCTTTTTTTAAGCCATAAGAAAATGACCAAGTGCATCTTGAAGAAGGAAGAGGAGTCCAACTTGTATATTGTAGTTCTCACTTTCTCCACATTTTGAAAAGGTCCATTAGCAATTATTTCTTGATGATTGTGCATGGAAACAAACCTCTGGAAGTAGAATTTGAATTTCACCACATTAGTAACATCTCTTAGTGTGCCATCAACTTGTTCTGATCAGGATTTGTCTATTAAGGATAACCAATTAAGGATAGAGGTCGGAGACATCTGAAGAGTATGCAACCCTTGAAATTTTCTTTTTACCCTGTTTTATTCGAATTGCCTTTCCAACTTGTCCCAATAGTGAATCACTATGCCTAACAACTTGAACCCTATCATTTTCCCTGTTATGTCCAACTGACCCGTATCAAAGATCAAAGAATCAACAATGAAGTCACAAGGACCCACAAAGACCATTGGATTGTCATAACATTGATTGATAATGATATTGTGATCATCTCCGGTTTTGATGTTAATATTATTGCAAAAAATCGAAGTTAATCCCAAGGAACTAACCAATTGGCGGGACATGAAATAGTGCTTTGCTCCACTGTCCACCAATATCACCCCCTGTATGTCTGAAATTCCCCCCTCGAATTTTAAAGACTTGCCATCCCGAAGATCATCATACCATACCCCAAAGAACTCCAACACAATACATACTAATTGTTTCACCATCAGAATAATACATGGCCAATAAAGTTTAGAGTCTGACCTTCGATAAGTATGAAAATACCAAGAATATCCCTGGGAAACTGATTGGTGAAACTCTGTCAGTGTCAAAATAACTGAAATGAATTTGGAGTATCGAGAATTCGCTAGTTGATCCCTGTGGTGGATAACCCCTTGAAGAACACTATATCCAGTGTGGTTCGTGTGATTCTCAAGAAAAACTCTAGTCAATTTCTGAATTTTTTTTCGTGTGAATGACTTTCTTCCACCTTTTACTTGGAAGCAACCGATTCAATTCGAGTCATGATGATAGGAGGGGCTGGTGAGTCTAACTTAGGGTTCAACTCAATTGACAAATGGTCCAAATCTATAACATGGTCCAGATCTGGTAGGCCCAAAACTCCTATTCCAGTCCTAATGACATTTCTGCGCCTATTTTGACAAAACCCTGGAAATACCTCTTCTGATGTGTTGGGTAACAGAGTCGTCATCGCCGTTAAGACCAATTGGCACTCCATCATTGTTCTAGCTGGACATATCGTTGGATAATGCTCGTATCTTGCTCCTGCCATGGAAGATTCATCCGTTCCCGAATTCTACCCATGTTGCCCATACCCTGTTATGCTTAATTGGTGAAGACAAAGAAGAATGTTAGGAGAAGTACCATTAATCTCGAAGTAGAGATTTGTGTTCTGAATCTGCTCTTGGTAATCGATCTTCTTCACTATTCCTGGCAAGCTCTCCACCACCTCTACTGATTTCGGGATGGAATTGTCATCTGATAAACACTCGGAACACTTGATCACCAGTTCAGGAGTGACTAGAGAAGTATCAGAGCCATTTAACTCTGCTAAGAAAGTTAATAAAGTATTGATTTCTAGAAGTCCAGTAGATTTCTGGGTACATGTCAAAGCTAGTGGGAGCATAAGTGTTATGCTATTAATCATCATGTTAGTGGGAGCATGATAATTATGATAAAGATTTCAAGTTAGCAATGTTAATTATAGAAAACAAAAGGTTTCAATTGGGAAAAAGTTGTTTTGCTATAATTAAGGGAGAGGAAATTATACTTCATCTCAAATCTATAAGCTTAGATCGTGAGGTTTTAATCATTTAGTCAAGGATATATATATATATATATATATATATATATATATATATATATATATATATATATATATATATATATATATATATATATATATGAATTTCATGTTGGAATGCCTCAACATAAGGAAATTCTCTATATGGGTCCATTAATCGAGTCCCATATGCTTCGGATATAGGATCGATTACATGTGCTATATTCATCCTTTCAAAAAATTTCCAAATGTCTGGGGCATTAAGAAGGGAAAAGGTCTAGAATTGGATATGACTAAAATGATTAAGAAATTGTCGAGGACAATCTAAGGTTTACCAAATATTGGTTGCTCAAGGACAGCTGGAAGTATAGTGTTAATTCTGGAAGGACCATATTGACATAATTTGTAAGGAGACAACTCCTGTTCAGAAGTGATAGTCAAAATGGAATATGGAAATGTTTCATAGTTAGAAAGTATTCAATCTGTAAGATTAGGAAACTTAATGCAAGAAAGATTTTTCCAAGGAGTTGATCTCCTTTGGAATACTCTGTAATGATTGTTGCCAAGTCTTTGTGAATTTGTGCATAATCATTACAAGAGGATCAATGCATATAAGTTTAGAATCTAACAGATTTCAGTAAATGGCATGAATTTGGAATTCATGCATTTGCAGTAAGGACTTGGGACTGTGAAATGAGAATCATTGGAGTTATGTTCAATTGATCGAGTTCACAAAGTAAGGATCATAGACAAACATAGAGTGCATACTTGTTGTATGGCAAAGCTATTGTTTAAGAAAAACATAGTGTACATGCTTGGAGCATGGGACAACTACAGTTTTTAATTCAAGTATAAAGTTGATAAAACCGAAACAATGAATAAAGAGTAATCAGTATGGTGATAAATAAAAGTGTTTATTTATATTCATAGGGTTTGATACCATATTAGATTCAATTATTTTTGTGTTTCATTTTGCATGTTTTGACTTCCAGAATAAACTAGGTTATTCTTCTGGAATGACTAAGTTATTCAAAGCATCCACAGTCTGTCATATGTTGGAAGTAGATATGAATTAAGATTGTCATGGGTTGGCTTGTAGAGGTCTAAGATGTTGGACAAAGGGCTACAACATTCATGAGTGCTCATAAGTTCTGAGTATTGGATTCAACCCGCGCTCATTGGAATCACTTCATGGATTTTATCACGAGTGATCATGAGACGATAATATATTATATTCTTCAAACCTAGAGATATGAGTTGTTACTATGAGTTGGTTGTACATTGATTGCACGAAAACGCATTCGGTAACTCGGTGTTATAAAACGTGCCTTTGTGTATGATTCAACAAGTAGCAGAACAAACCATATGAGTCGAAGTTTATCCATTCCTTTTACCTTCGGGATAAAAGCGATATCTGTGGGCCCCTCGATGATTTAATGATGACACATGTGAGTGATTGGCCAAGCCAGGACTGATTTGATTTGTTCAATCAATCAGTCGTCATGAATCGGAAATCGGGAAACAACAAATGGACAGAGAGAATGATTATAATCCATGTCTCAGTCCATATGATATCTAGAATGGAGGAATATATGATCCCTTATCTAATGGACAAGTTCGTTGACAAGATCAGAGTTCGACAACGGCTTTAAGAGCTATCATTGCCAGTTAGGTTTTGAAGTCATACTCAATAATAGTTTTAGACTTATCCAAGTGGGAGACTGTTGGATTAATGTCTAAGTCCATAACTATATTTGGTATGTACTTGACCCGACCCGGCATGGTCCCTATGGGTTGCACTTCACCGACACAATTTATATGGATAGTCTTTTGAGAATAGTATATTTATGATTTATATTAATATATTATAAGTTCTAATATATTAATATGGAATCATATTATATAATTAGTATTGATCAAAACTTAATTTAGAATTAATTAAGTGATCAAAATGAATTAATTAAATATGGACTCTTATATATATGGAATGGGCCAAGTTCATTTAGGTTGGGCTAAGCTTTCATGGATAGTCCATGGAGTGTTTAACCCATGGATCATATGAAATGAAAGGTCATGGGTTTAACCCTAGTCTCCATACTATATAAAGATGTCCTTGGTTGGTGAAATTGGCACTAGTGTGGTACACTAAGAAGGGCTAGCTGATTTCACTAGAGAGAACCAAGTATCCATATTCTCTAAAGTCTTCCAAGGTGTTATGGTGATTTGTGATTCCATTTGAGGCTTCCACACTATTGGGGCTAAGCTCTTAAAGCTTGAAGATATCAAGCTACATCAAAAGGTATGTCATCTAACTAGTACTTTGTAGTATAAGAACTTCATAATATGCTAGTTAGGATTAAAGCCTTGGAAAGTTCTTATTTGCATGTATAATAGACAAAACATAGATCCAAGGTTTATAGGGTTGCATGTACACCATAGGAGTGTTAGAATGATCAAAACCCAACAATAATGAGTTCAAAAGAAAGTATTATATGATGGATCATGACGAAAACCTCATTGACCTAACTTACATGCTCATTGCTGCTGAATCAGAAATGATTTGGCAAAGCAATGGAGCGTATTTGTTGGGAAAGTCAACCAACCATGCTTCCGAGGACGTTCTAGGAGAACCGACCTGCGTTTGCTGCCAAGAGAAAGGGCGTTGGATACAAGTCTGCCCTAAGAGCCTGAAGAGTCCAGAAGATGGGAGAGTCAAAGAGTATGGATGTGCTTCAGGTAAAATCCACTATCTAACTCCGTTAAATTCCTATTCATTTATTCTTAATACATAATGTGATAAGATTGCATTTGAACGTTTTGCAGGATCAGTGAAAAGAGAGGAAGTTTGATGGGAAAAGCAAGATGAGTCTAATCACAAAGAAATGGATCTCGATCGCATGGACTTGAAGATTAGATTTTGAGCCTAGAAATTTATGATAGAGTTGTTAGGAATATTTATTACATAGTTTTTCAATTGATTTTGCATTGTAAGGACAAAATGTTTTCCGCTGCTGTTATGAATAAAAATAAATTTTGGTTTGACTCATTTATTTATTTATTTCCTTGCAATAAAATCGTTATGAAAATTTGATGCTTGCATATTTCTACAACAAATGGATGTGATTCTTAATTATGTTATTTGTGGAAAGGTCAAGAATTTACCAAATAGAGAGAGTTTCTCATCGCCCAAGTTTCAGTTGGACAGAAACTTGGAATCATGCAACTTGGTTGCACGATGAATGAGAAATTTCATATTTGGAAATTAGACTAATTCGTTGACAAGTGTCAAGTGGAGGACTACGAGATCGAGTACACAAAGTTGTGTGTTGATCAAGTCCACCACAAGAGTAACAAAGATATTAGTCATGATTTACTAAAGGTTTAGTAAATATGATCATGCTTAAAAGATTAAGTGTGATTCTAAATTGATTGAAAAGGTTTAAATCAATAGCAAAACGAATAAGAAGAATCAAGTAGGCAGAAAGATAAAAGTTTCTCTATTCTAAGAAGAAGGGAGAGTGCCTTTTATTATGTTTTATGATAGGTCTTAATGATTAAGAACCATATCTCAATTGATCCTCTAAGTGAGTCTTAGTACACTTGTATGTCTAAGAAGAGGAATCGAGAATTGAAGAAATGGTTAAATCAAGAAGTCAATCATACTTCGTTCCAAAACCAAATCTTAAAGTTAATATTGTGACATTTAGTGACAAGTCTTAAGAAGGTTTATAACATTCATCAAATGTAGAATTTGGAAAAAGGTTTTCTTATTCTTGCACATTTGAAATTGGAAAGTTGTGATGTCTTGGATAAGACAAAGATCAACTAGGACCAATTTTGTGAAGTGTTTTTTGTCTTGATAAAAGCTACACTAACTCTTGAATATTTGTTTGTTGAGAAATGCTTATTGACAAGAGAATCTTATATGTCAAGGAGTCAGTGGGAGCCTTAATAGTCTTGAAAAGGTTTCAAGAACAAATCGAAATAAACCTTATCAATCATCACTAGCATACGATTAGAGGTTTACAACCTATCGTGTTGACATTATCTTGTTTCTGTGCCGTTCCAATCGAGTTAATTATGCATATGAGTCCTATGAGTTCTCAATAGAACGCATAAAAGGCAAGGACCTTAATCAATGAAAAGTACATTGATAGAAAAGGGTAAGTTGCTTAACTACTTGGAAGACATGGTGGGCAGCTGTGTTACCATAAGGCAAGAAATCAAGATTAAGAAAGTTCGATCCATATGAGTTTGAATTTGTCGTCAACTTTGGTTTTGACAAATTCACATGGATAGGAACACATACACCATTAAAATCTAAGTGTCATAAGATTCCCTCCTTCATGAAAATGATTGTGAGGAAATGCTTTCACTAATAGATATTTTAAGAAGATAGTGATTGTGAAATTGTATTCTCGAATTCAATTATGGTTACGGTATCCCTTTCCATGATTCGAATTGTGAGATTTGGCAATTAGTATGAATTGTTTAGACACACATATGAGCTATATAAAGGAAAGGTGTATAAGCTTAGATAAAGGATTATCACAACATTAAGTATTGGAAACATGAACTTAATAGGTATTGTTTTTCTGAAAGTTAAGTTGTTTCTGAATACATGTCAAAGCTAGTGGGAGCATAAGTGTTATGTTTATAATAATCATCATGATAGTGGGAGCATAAATGTTATGGTTGTATGATTATTAAGGCAAGTATTGCAAGTTAGCAATATTAATTATAGAAAACAAGAGTCATACTTTGCAAAGTTGTAAGGGTTGAATAACTGTGTTGCTATTATTAAGGGAGAGAATATTATGCTTCATTTCAAATCTAAAGGCTTAGGTTGTGGAATGTTAATATTTTTAGTCAAAGATACATAGTGTGATTATGATTACGGTATTCCTCTTCATATTTCGAATTGAGAGAACGTAGCACGTAAAATATTATGGCAGAAGATTGATAAAGTATCAAATCTTTATGTAAGACATTATGCATCGTGTCCCATACGCTTCGGGTACAAGATCGATTGCAAATGCTATAATATTTGACCATTCTAAAATTTTCCAAATGTCTAGCGCATTTAGAGAGAAAAGGACAAGAATCGGTTTTGACTAAGATAATTAAACAACTATCAAAGGACAATCCAAAGTTCGCCGAGGATTGGTCGCTTGTAAGTAGTTGGAAGTATAGTATTGGATGGACCATATCGACATTATTATCAATAGAAAAGATTCTATTAAGAATGAGTTGTCATATGGTAAGTATGGAAAAAGTTTCCATATTGGGAGTTGGATATTAAGAATCTATATCTAGATTAGAAACTTTTATGCGAGAAGGATGTTCAAAGGAATGTACTTTGAGTGAGAGACATCACATCTATGGAATTGTATTGTAACAATATCAGATAGAGGACTTTGTAATTTCATTAGCAATAGTCATTGTGACTTTTGTGCTATGACATTACGAAAGTATTATTGCATAAAATGTTAGAATAAGTGGCAAGAATTTGATATTCTTTCACTTGTGGAAAGGATTAGGAGTTGTGAAATGAGTATGATTGGAAATGTGTTCATTTGATCTATTTAACAAAGTAAGAACCATAGGTAAACATTGTGTGCATACTAAGAGCATGGGACAAGTGTTGTAATTCAAGTAAGAAGTTGATTACCTGAAACAACAAATAATGAGTAATCGATGTGGTGATAAATAAAAGGTGTTTTATTTATACTCAAAGGTTGAGGCCATATGGGATTAGTATTATCCTTGTGTTTCACTTTGCATGTTTTGACTTCCTGAATAATTTAATTGGTTGAGAACAGTCAAATTATTCAAACGGACCACAGTCGTTCATATGTTGGAAGTAGATATGAATGAAGACTGTCGTGAATTGGTGTGTGGATTGTCTAAAGTGTATTAGACATAAGAAATTGTTTGCTGCAACGTTCATGAGTGCTTATGAATATGATTTGAGCATTGGATTAAACCCACGCTCACTTGGATCACTTCATGGATTTGTATCACGAGTGATTGGTGAGACGATAACATCTTATATTCTTGAAACCGAGATGTGTGAGTTGTATCTTGCGAGTCGGTTGCACATTGATAATATGTAATCGCACCAGTAATTTGGTGTTATAAAACATATTGTTGTGTGTGATTTTGTGAGTGAGTGCAAGCGAGCATTGAGTCAAAGTTTATCCGTTCCTTTTATCCAAAGTAGGATAAAAGCGATATCTGTGGGCCCCTCGATGATTTAGTGATGGCACCTAAGTGCTTGGCCAACCTGGGACTAAATTGATGTGTTCAATTGTGGTCTGTTGTCAGTCATCATAAATCTGAATTCGGGAAACAGCACATAGACAGAGAGAATGATTTAGATCCATGTCTCAGTCTATACGATATCTAGAATGGAGGAATATATATGATCCCCTATCTTAAGGACACGCGTATCTGATAAGATCAAAGTTGACAGCGGCTTTAGAAAGCTACGATTGCAGATCAGGATCTGAAGTCATACACATAATAGTAATTAGACTTATCCAAGTGGGAGACTGTTGGATTAGTGTCTAAGTCCATAACTATTTTGGTATGTACTTGACCCGATGGTGCATGGTCCTTTTGGGTTGCCTTCACCAAAGCAACTTGGTAGGATGAATTATGGAGAGAGAGAGGATTAATTATGATTTATTAATATATTATGAGAATAATATATTAAAGGAGAAATCATATTGTTTAATTAATATTAGTCAAGAATTAATAAGAATTAATTTTGTGGCTAAAAGACATTAATTAAACTTAAGGGACTAGAACTGTCAATTGTGTGATAGTTGAATATTGAGCTAATGGACTCCATATTAAAGGGGTGGACGAATTATATGGGGAAACCCATTAGAAATCGTCCTAGGCCTTTAAGGAAGGAGTCCATGGGTTGCTTACAGCCTAAGCATCCAAATAAGGGTTTCCTTGTTAGATAACCCTAATAGTCTCACTATTTAAAGGACCCTTAAGCCCCAAAAACGTGGTGAACTTGTTCTCTAGGGTTTCCACACGTTTTGGGCAGCCTCCTTCTCTTCTCTTCTTCATCCTCTTGCTCTTGGTGTTTGTGAACCATTAGAGGAGTGACATTTGTGACTCTAAGCTTTCTAAAGTCAATACAAGAAGGATTTGAGATTGTTATTGCTACATAACAATCAAGGTATGATCTAAACCTTAATTCATATGTGAAACATCCAAAGTTTAAGACCAAAAATTTCTTTTTAATAAAACATTACTTTAAACAAAACATCATTCCAAAACATAATCTGAGTATAAGTTTTCAAAACATATGTTTATTATCAGAGTAAACATTCCCAAACTGACTACTCTATGGTGTGTGCCATGCGATCACCCCGAGCTCCTCCCTCCGTTACCGGAAGTACCTGAAAGCAAAACTGAAACCGTAAGCACAAAGCTTAGTGAGTTCCCCACCATACCACATACCATGCAAAATCACATACTGCACATACTGGGCCACGCCCGCTATCCTGGGCCTCGCCCTCTACTTCGGGCCTCGCCCGCTATAACGGCCCCGCCGCTCCAAGCCCCGCCTGGCTTCGAGCCCCGCTCGGATACAGATCTGTTTCACTTAGGCCTCGCCTGTCACAGGGCCTCGCCCACTAACATATAATAGCACATAAACATATCACATAACATTACATAAGCTAAACATATACTAACAACTCTTGCTCTAAGGCCTCACCTATCTCTGGGCCCCGCCCGAGTCCTGCTACCGATGAGTCATGGAACCTCGTCCATACCCCTGCTGATAGTGAGGTATGGGCCCAGCCCACCCTCACTCCTTTCCTAACTTGGGCCTCGCCCCTGCTCTGCTGCTACTGAGATGTGGAACACCATCCACACTCTGCTATTGGTGATATACGGGACCTCGCCCTCACTCACCTCCCTACCAGGCACATACAAGTATCACACAGACAACGAGTATAAACTATCACATAAACCGCTCCTTGGGCACCCGCCCTCTGTCATTGGACCTCGTCCAAATATCATACTAGCATACTGTGCCTAGGGCTAACCCCCGGGTCTTCTACTCATACTACATGGGCCGGCATTGTGGCCGTAGACCCATTCATACAAAAGGAAACTCACCTAATACTGTTGAACTGCTGCTGCTAACCCCTTTGACCGCTACCTGACCACTAACTCCGAACTGCTGCTCCACTAGCTCCCCGAACTACCAATAACAACCTCACACTTAGTCTAACTGACCTCCAAAGGTCAACCAAGTCAACTCTGGTCAAAGTCAATGTCCTGGTCAAAGTCAATCTTCCAGGTCAACCCTACTCGCCGAGTCACCCTACTGACTCGCCGAGTTCATAAGTCCAGAGTCCTTCCACTCGCGACTCTACTCGCCGAGTCAGCCCCTGACTCGCCGAGTCTACTGATTCCTGATTCCTATCCTGTCCAGCTCGCTGAGTCCTGGCTCGACTCGCTGACTCGAGTCTTAACTCGAAGGGTTTGGGACCACTCGACCTGACTCGCCGAGTCTAAGAAGAGACTCGCCGAGCACACGGCAAACTTCATCCAACTCGCCGAGTTGTTCATCCAACTCGCCGAGTTCATGCCCATCTTCATCCGACTCGACGAGCTGTTCATCCCACTCGTCGAGTTCCTCCTCATCTTCATGGTACTCGCCGAGTCCACTCAAAGGACTCGCCGAGTCCATTCAGATCTCCCAACATGCAGAGGGCTTTTGAGTCATGCAGGGACTCCAATCCATAGATCCATACTTCCAAAGCTCAATCCCTACGTAAAGTTGCAAACTTTACGTATAACTAAAGAGATCTAGGCTCAAAACACATTAGGGTTTGGTTTAAGGACACAAGGGCTTCACCAACTACTCATCTCCTGATGCTTTATGACATAATAGACCATCCCAACAATAGATCTGAAGTGGCAACAACATATCTAAGCCCTTAACCCGATTTGGGTCTCAAACAACCATAAAATCCCCAAATCTTATGATAAAAATAGAGCTAGATGCAAAGAAGGGAAAATGACAGCTTAATACCTCCAAAATGAACACAACTGAGGTAGATTTCGAGCACACACTTCTCCCTTGAAGCAACCTTCTTGATCTTCAAGTTTCTCTCCAAAGGTTCTTCCTCCCAAGGCTATTCTCTCAATAATGGAAGCTCACACGGATTATAAGGTTTACAGGTCTTCTGGAGTGATATGGGGGCTGAGGGAGGGACATAACACCCTTTATATATGATACAACTCCCAGAATTAGGGTTTTCCTCGCACAGACCAGACTCGCCGAGTCACCTTGGCCGACTCGCCGAGTCGGTCACTTACTCCTCGACCCGGATCCCGTTCCGACTCGCTGAGTCCTTCCTTGGACTCGTCGAGTCCCTCCTAAATTTAGGGTTTCTATTACTTTCTTGGCTTTCAAAATCTCGGGTGTTACAACTCTCCCCCACTTAAACTGAACTTCGCCCTCGAAGTTTACCATGGCCTATCAACTGCGAACTGCCTCCAATATCCAACACCAGCCGCCTACCTGCGCTGGCCTTCCGTCTGGTCATTCTGACTATCATCAACCTCACGAGAAAACCTCGGGTCAAACATGACCCGGAACAACTTAAAACAGAATTTACTCAACCGATAATCCTTCTGGTACTCACCGAGTGCTGCACTGAACCCGCAGAGATTCTCCACTACTTTCCTTGTGCAATTTCCTTGCCTTCCCAAGGCAAAACCTCATAATCAACCCTTCCTCTGACACTGTGAAGGTCATATCCTTCACTAACTCCATCACCTCCCCGCTATTCCCAGAATGGGTCATCACCGTCAGCACTCACTGACACTCCTTCCTGCCAACACTTGGTGTCGAGCACCCCTCGACTCAACTAACTGAATTCCACCATACGCTGCATACTCGCACTGCCACCGACTGGCAATTCAGCTATTCCTCGACTGACTTCCTGATAAACTGGGACCGCCCTGGTCCCTACCAACCTATCAATGACTGGGTTACCGGTTCCCACCGGTAGCTAGTCCCAACACCATCACTGGTCGCTCTCAGCGACTTCCAAAGAAACCTCGACCACCTATAACTGCTCAAACAATCCTGCCATCCAGGCACCACAAACCTGGGATCTCCGATCCCCTATCTTGACACTAGAGTCCCTACCAGGTCCTACCTACGCTGCTAGAACTCACGGGCCTTGCCCTCGGGTCTCACCCGACCATACTACTGAGCAACCCTGCTCTCAGGTCTCATCTACACTGCTAATCTCATACGGGCCTCGCCCACGGGTCTCACCCAACTATATCCTGGAGTGGCCTCTCTCAAAGTCTCACTTCTCTAGAGCTATATAGGCAACTCCCTATCATTCTCATCCACTTACCCAAGCTTGATCCCTACCAGGTCACTAGGAGATAAGGGCCTCGCCCCGACTCCGCTCACGAAGCTACTAAGGAATGCTACGGCTTACCCGTAGTCTTACATCACCAACCATTACCATCCCACGCGCTAGCTGATATGGAGTTTCTCAAACTCCCAACCCTGAAATCCTCAATCCATCAAACGTTGAACTACTTCTCTTCCTTCTCGGAGGTCACGTACTCGTTCTGGGTCTGCGTGCTCCTCTCTGGGCACACCCGGAGGGTTCTCCCCCACTTCGATCCTGCTTACCCATTGCTGCTGAATACTCAAAGAGATCCCGATCTCTGCTACCATACCATAACCCATCTACTGAGGAACCCAAGCCCGCCATAGCTAGGGTTTTAGCCAATCCATTACAATCATTGTACCACTCCGAACTAACGAAACGTACCAAATCGCTCCCAAGCATGCTACAGTTACTGCATCCTTCGAAACCTTCTTCAATATAGCACATCCCCTAACTACCATACAAATATCCAAGGTATGCAGATGACATATAACTCGATCACAATCAACCAATCAAAATAAAATACTCATACCAATAATGATGCAGAACCATAATAATGAAATCATGCACAAAATAAAAGAACTGAGAATGGAAATTGCATACCTGCAACGTCCGGCGATGCTCGCGTCTCCAAGGTCGTCATCTGAAAAGCCCTACTCCCTGCTGCAGGTGCCTCTACCCGGCCCTGACGGCCATCCGCGATCCTCAAGGTTGTAGGGGCGGGTGCCATCACCCGTCCTGCTGAAGACAAACTGGGGCACTGGGCCTTCTTGTGGCCCCGCTGGTTGCAATGAAAACATATCATGTCAAATCCCTGCGCGGCGGTAACAGTACAATCCCTGCTAAAATGACCAGTCTGACCGCACTTGAAGCAGCCAGACTCACCACCGCTACCACTCCTGCACGTGCCCCCGTGCGCTCTGCCACACTTTCCGCACCGACTGCGGTCCTGATGATCCCTCGATCTCGAATCCGATCCCTTGGGCCTTTTGCCCGAACCCGCTGATACCTGAACCTCATCCGGCTTCCTCTTCCGGATCTGCTCCAAATCAATTTCCCTTTCCCTAGCCCGAGAAATCATATCTTCCAGCGTCTTACAACTGGACCTGCTCACGAACTCCCTGATGTCATCCCTCAACATCTCATGGTACCGAGCCTTCTTCATCTCCTCATCCGCTACATATTGCGGTACAAGAAGAGCCCTCTCCCTGAACTTGGCGGTGATCTCCGCCACAGTCTCAGTAGTCTGCGTCAAATCCTGAAACTCTCGTGCTAGCTGCTGCACCTCAATAATCGGCGAAAACTCCGCCCTGAACCTGGCCGAGAAATCGCTCCAAGTCATCGCGTCCAATGCGGCATCATCCCCCAAAGCATGACCAACCTCCTCCCACCAATCCCTCGCTCTGTCTTTCATAAGACAAGAGGCGAGTCTAACCTTGTCCCCCTCGGGACACTTGCTCGTACGAAAAGCGTTGGCAACATCAGCCAACCATCTACTGCTAGCAATGGGGTCCCTAGCTCCATGATAATCTGGTGCCCCGCAGGCTCTAAACTCTCGAAACGTCAAGGTACGCGCTCCCATCAATGCCATCATCTCAGTACGGAAGGCTCCCAGCCTCTCCTCCAAGATCTCTAGTATGCCCTCCTTGACCGTGCCAAAGATCACAGGAGTCTGAGCTAGAATATTGCGCGTAACCTCAGCTGATATCAACTCCCTCATCCGCTCCTCGAGCTGCTCGGTCCCTGAACCCGAGCCTGATCCCTCTCCGGTGCCTGATCCGCCCGCTAGTCTCTCTCGCAATGTCACCATGCTGAAAATATACCACAACCACTATCAGAATACTCATCACTGATACGAGACCAAACATGACCTACCAGGTTCCCGGTCTTGTCTCTACCCTTCCCGAATCGGGTACGGATCCTCTGCTTTCAGTAGTACGGGCCCATACTACCTTCCACATCTATCCGTACTTTCCTCAGGAATTGCTTTGACTCCACCAGGTCCCTTATCCACTAATACTGCTCCCAACTCTAACTCATCCTAGGCTTACCCTAGGGAAACCTCTGACTCAACTCAAACCAGTCCTCAGCTGCTGAAGGTCTCCTCGTGGTGCCAATTAGCCATCACCTGGATACCATCACATGCGACGAGGCTCAGATAATTCTTCAAGTAAAGGACTCGCCCCTACAACGGTTAGACTCAAACGAGAGCTGCGCAATAGGATCAATTCCAGTACTCTGAGATTATTCAACCCTGATCACATGTGACGTAACATATCCACCTAATGGCTAACTCCCATCACTCAGAATCCCACAATGCACAAAGCAAGCAGCATTTGGTCAAGGGAAAATCTAACCATAACATACTCAAGCAATCATATCCACATAGCAAGAACCTGAACTAGCATGCAACACAAACTCATAAACTCAGGCATAACCTAAACAGGCTATCCTACTACTGTCTAATCAGCACTATCATGCAGCTCAAAAGCACAATAACAGACACATAAGGCATCATCCCTAGATCCTTAGTCCTATTCTAGCATGATGTCCTATCAACTGATAATCATAACATAAACTTGTATGGGTATTTTGGGGTACTTACTCGAGCTCGGTTGATTGCATGCACCACACCTCTTTTCTCCTTTCAAAGTTCTTTTCTTTCTGAATTCTTTTTGCTTTTCTAAAACTTTTTTTCGTTCTCAAAATTCTTTTTATAAAACTGTCTTTTCACTTTTGAAAACTTTTTATCCGACCCCTCAGTTTGAGTTCAGGCACACCCGAGAGAATGCCCGAATCCCTCAAACCAAGGCTCTGATACCAACTTGAAACATCCAAAGTTTAAGACCAAAAATTTCTTTTTAATAAAACATTACTTTAAACAAAACATCATTCCAAAACATAATCTGAGTATAAGTTTTCAAAACATATGTTTATTATCAGAGTAAACATTCCCAAGCTGACTACTCTATGGTGTGTGCCATGCGATCACCCCGAGCTCCTCCCTCCGTTACCGGAAGTACCTGAAAGCAAAACTGAAACCGTAAGCACAAAGCTTAGTGAGTTCCCCACCATACCACATACCATGCAAAATCACATACTGCATATACTGGGCCACGCCCGCTATCCTGGGCCTCGCCCTCTACTTCGGGCCTCGCCCGCTATAACGGCCTCGCCGCTCCAGGCCCCGCCTGGCTTCGAGCCCCGCTCGGATACAGATCTGTTTCACTTAGGCCTCGCCTGTCACAGGGCCTCGCCCACTAACATATAATAGCACATAAACATATCACATAACATTACATAAGCTAAACATATACTAACAACTCTTGCTCTAAGGCCCCGCCCGAGTCCTGCTACTGATGAGTCATGGAACCTCGTCCATACCCCTGCTGATAGTGAGGTATGGGCCCAGCCCACCCTCACTCCTTTCCTAACTTGGGCCTCGCCCCTGCTCTGCTGCTACTGAGATGTGGAACACCATCCACACTCTGCTATTGGTGATATACGGGACCTCGCCCTCACTCACCTCCCTACCAGGCACATACAAGTATCACACAGACAACGAGTATAAACTATCACATAAACCGTTCCTTGGGCACCCGCCCTCTGTCATTGGACCTCGTCCAAATATCATACTAGCATACTGTGCCTAGGGCTAACCCCCGGGTCTTCTACTCATACTACATGGGCCGGCATTGTGGCCGTAGACCCATTCATACAAAGGGAAACTCACCTGATACTGCTGAACTGCTGCTGCTAACCCCTTTGACCGCTACCTGACCACTAACTCCGAACTGCTGCTCCACTAGCTCCCCGAGATACCAATAACAACCTCACACTTAGTCTAACTGACCTCCAAAGGTCAACCAAGTCAACTCTGGTCAAAGTCAATGTCCTGGTCAAAGTCAATCTTCCAGGTCAACCCTACTCGCTGAGTCACCCTACTGACTCGCCGAGTTCATAAGTCCAGAGTCCTTCCACTCGTGACTCTACTCGCCGAGTCTACTGATTCCCGATTCCTATCCTGTCCAGCTCGCTGAGTCCTGGCTCGACTCGCTGACTCGAGTCTTAACTCGAAGGGTTTGGGACCACTCGACCTGACTCGCCGAGTCTAAGAAGAGACTCGCCGAGCACACGGCAAACTTCATCCAACTCGCCGAGTTGTTCATCCAACTCGCCGAGTTCATGCCCATCTTCATCCGACTCGACGAGCTGTTCATCCCACTCGTCGAGTTCCTCCTCATCTTCATGGTACTCGCCGAGTCCACTCAAAGGACTCGCCGAGTCCATTCAGATCTCCCAACATGCAGAGGGCTTTTGAGTCATGCAGGGACTCCAATCCATAGATCCATACTTCCAAAGCTCAATCCCTACGTAAAGTTGCAAACTTTACGTATAACTAAAGAGATCTAGGCTCAAAACACATTAGGGTTTGGTTTAAGGACACAAGGGCTTCACCAACTACTCATCTCCTGATGCTTTATGACATAATAGACCATCCCAACAATAGATCTGAAGTGGCAACAACATATCTAAGCCCTTAACCCGATTTGGGTCTCAAACAACCATAAAATCCCCAAATTTTATGACAAAAATAGATCTAGATGCAAAGAAGGGAAAATGACAGCTTAATACCTCCAAAATGAACACAACTGAGGTAGATTTCGAGCACACACTTCTCCCTTGAAGCAACCTTCTTGATCTTCAAGTTTCTCTCCAAAGGTTCTTCCTCCCAAGGCTATTCTCTCAATAATGGAAGCTCACAAGGATTATAAGGTTTACAGGTCTTCTGGAGTGATATGGGGGCTGAGGGAGGGACATAACACCCTTTATATATGATACAACTCCCGGAATTAGGGTTTTCCTCGCACAGACCAGACTCGCCGAGTCGGTCACTTACTCCCCGACCCGGATCCCGTTCCGACTCGCCGAGTCATTCCTTGGACTCGCTGAGTCCCTCCTAAATTTAGGGTTTCCATTACTTTCTTGGCTTTCAAAATCTCGGGTGTTACAATATGTTATATTGATTATCATATACTAGATCTAGGGTTTATAGTCTTGGATGAATTGCATGTACAATAGAGAAACCTAGATCCAAGCATTAGGGTTTGTATGAGCACATAGGATGTTCTTATGGCTAAAACCCAACAACTACTACCACATAACACATATCACATAATCTGTCTAGCATGGTTGGGCATGACTGCCCCTTCGGCCCTATCGACTGGTAATCTGGGGACTATCTCCCCTACTGTCACTAGCACATAACATCATATCATACTAGCACATAAACATATCACAGGTAGTAGCAACCCTAGATGAATATCACAGAGACAATCATCTATCATACAACTCCTACTGGTGGGCCGGCATTGTGGCCGTAGACCCACCGCTACTGGAAGGTAACTCACCTCGTAGTAGCTGCTGATCTGCGTGGGAACTGTCTGTCTGCTGTTGTTGCTCCGGAAATCCTCCAGCTGTAATTCCCACCAAACACTCAGTCGAATACTGCTAATCGATCTTAGGGTAAAATGACCATTTACCCCTAACCAAGCCAAGAGTCAAGGTCAAAGTCAACTTCCAGTTGACCTAACTCGCCGAGTTGGCTCGCCAACTCGTCGAGTCCCTATCCATTCGATTGTCCTTAATCCCGTCTCTACTCGTCGAGTTAGGCATTGACTCGACGAGTTTTCCTTTTAAACTGATGTCCAAAAGTCCTTCATCCTACTCGCCGAGTTGTATGAACAACTCGTCAAGTTCATCTTCACCCGAAGAACACTCTACGCTGAGACTCGCCGAGTTGTATGAACAACTCGCCGAGTCTGTTCTTGAGGCAAGAAAATTGCCCTGGACTCGCCGAGTTAGGGCATTGACTCGCCGAGTCCCTCCATGGATGAGTCCGGCTTCCGACTCACTGAGTCCACCCATGACTCGCTGCCACTCAGCATACACGAAAAGGGGGGGAAATCAGGGACTCACGACTCGACTAGCCGAGTCGCATGCATGCAAGAACTGTACACTCGATTCAGCTTGAATCCAGTGCATGCCATTCACATATCTGGGTTCTTAGGGATTGATTAACACGTAAAGTTTCCAACTTTACGTGTAAATAAACACCAATGAAGGTTTTAGGGTTCAAAATGCACTAAAAGAGTAGATCTAGGGCTTTCATGCAATATGGATCCATAAAGGCAGTAGATCCGAGCTCCTGGAGCTCAATCATGCCTAGATCTAAAGGTTAATCAACTTATCACAAAACCTAATTCCTAATCAAGCTTGGAAATGGCTCAAGAAGGACTTTAATGGAGCTCTAAGGGACTCTTAGCATGAAAACAGAAGGAAACTAAGTTATACCTCAAGGAATCTCTGAAATAACACCAAGATGTATGGCCTCCTTTTCTTGATCTACTCTCCTTTTTCTCTCAAAATCTTCAAGAAATCACACCAAAGCACTTCATTCTCACAAGGAACGAGGTTAGGACGATATAGGGAGCTCCGAGGGTGAACGGGGCGAGCTTAGGGACGCATATGATGGTTTAAATAAGGTGGAAACCTTTGAAATTAGAGTTTCATCAGACAGTGGGGACTCGTCGAGTCCAGAATATGGACTCGTCGTGTCGCCAACTTAAACGTGTTCCATAACCCGACTCTACTCGGCGAGTCGGGCCTACAACTCGCCGAGTCCAAGGCTAAAAATGCAAAGTACTTAGGTAAATTTTACATACCAAGAACCATGTGCTACACATCATCAACCACCGGTTCTAGTAACTTCACAATCGAATCTGGAAAATTGCTAATATCAGAGAAAAACTCAGGATCCTGTTGCTTCATCCAAGTCAGCATCGCTTTTTGGAATTCACGTTCATGATCCTGGATTGTGCGAATCTCATTCATAGTAGCTTTAATCTTCAAAATCTGTTCTGCATGGTCATCTAAACGTAAATCCTGAGATCAAGTCTCAACTGTTGGCTGAACCATCCTCCTCATATGGTAGAATGTGGCAGGTCAACGGTAGGTCGGACCAATGATGAAGAACATAAATTAGGGTTTGATGAAATAGGATCAAACAGAGAAAGATTGAAAAGAAGAAGATGATGAAATTGACTAATTGATTACACGATTAACACAATCTAAAAGATTAGCCAGAGAATCTCCCTCTCTCTAAGCCGAAAGCTTAAGAGCCAATACAAAGTATTACACTATCAAATTTCTAGACATCCCCTACTGTAATCATTCTCTCTATTTATTATAATCCTAGCCCAACCTAGATGAATTTCCTGATTTACCCCTTATAGTATTTAACCATCTAATTCCTATCATATTAATTTAATATAATTAGGAATATGAAATTTAAAATTAAAAATTAAGAATTAATTATCAATTTAATGTAATTAAAACGAGAAATTTAAAATGAAAAATTAATAAGTTGCCATTAACCGCGAGGAATTCTAATTTCTAATATTAATTAAAAAATTTTGTTTTGACCATGGTCCGTTCCATCTTAAATCTCCGGTGAGCAGTGCCGGCGCCGGCCAGGCGAACTGAGCAGTAGCGCCCAGGGCATCAAAAAGATAAGCGCATCATTTTAGTCAAGTATGTTATAGGTAATTTTGCCCAAGTTGTCCATTCGATCGGGTTCGACGGTAAGGCGGTAACTTCAATCGATGCAGGGAGGCAAAGCGCGAGAATTGAAATGTTTTGATTGTACTCAAGGCCTACTCTCCTAGAATAACGAAGCGTATACTAGGAGTCGAATCTCTCCTGTCAATTTCTTTCTCAAATCACACGATTTGTGTATACCCTCGTCACTTTTTCAATCGATTTCTAAATACCCTCTCACCCTCTATCCCGATTTGACGATTTCTTCTGTTTACTTGAATATCTAATTCTGAAAAGTGAAGACTAATTCTGTTTACTTGTGTACACTTCAGCCGTTCAGAGGTATGATTTTTGATTTAATTAATCTCAGTTCAGATTTCTTGATAACTAATTTGTTTGTTGTGCTTATTTTATTGTTTTGGTGACCACAGTCCATTTTTTTAACATTTTGATTCTCTACCTGATTAATCCGAATTCATATATTTGATCCAGGAGATGTATATATTTCTATCTAAACTTCTGATTATGAAATAACTGTGGTGTGATTTTGCTAAAAAGGGTTGTGGCGTTGTGCGATGTTGAGAGATAGAGGAAGAAGGAATTTTTGTCGAGGTTTTTATACGCTGTCTCACCTCACCTGACTTCCAACGCTCGGCTTAGCTGCAGTGCAGTGAATGTCTGACCCGGTCTTTCTCTTCGTCAATGGTGTCGCCTCACCTACCTCCGCTCCTCCAGTGTCAACCTTGCTTGAATCCCATCCAGGTTTGCTCCATTCCTTCTTACTTCTCCAACTTATCGCATCTAAATTTCATTTTAATGGAGTATTAGCGAACTTAATATCTGATAATTCGCTATCGTTAATCAGTTGGCGCCATAGGGAGCACTACAAAATCAGGCCGTAAAATATCAATTTCAAATAATGATTGAATTCCACGCATTTCAGGTGCTTACACTACCTTCAGAACTCATAACAATGGCTTAGAATTTCTCTTCTGGGAAAGGCATTTGCGCAGGCTTTCTACTTCCACAAACATTCTCTTCAATTCATGTCCAAACCTTCTATTCCGTCCAGGAATAAATTTGACCCCCGTATCCCTGCAACAGATGAAATCCCTGGAATGGGATTCACTGATTCCGTCTTTCGTTAATAATTCAATGACAAAAGCAATACCTGCTGCATTGAAACAGAGGAAACCCGGAACAGAATTGGCATTCACTGCTCTTGTGAGTGGAAACTTGGAGAAATTGATTCCAAACGAGAAGATAGGTGAAGAAGAAATCCATAGGGTTTTTAGTTTGCATCTTCATGTAAGTTTATATACTCCTCCTGTATTTGGAGTCCGGACAGATGGCGCTCATCTAGCTCTTGTTGGCCATGGAAGAGATACTGCAAATGCAAAGTACTCAGATTGGGTCAGGTAAATATAATGCTACTTTCACTGTCACTTGTCACTTGTCATCTGAGAATATGGTTTTTGAGTAGGATGAGGAAACCATTGGAGAAGTTGAGGCCTCCATCTGCTACTGAGCTCTTGCTTTCAAATGATGGAGATCACATTCTTGAAGGTTGTTTAACAAATTTTTTTGTTATCTGTCGTAAGGTATGTATGCTGTTAATGGTTGCAATGTTTCCCTTTTTTAATTGACATTGTACTGATATAAAGGAGATTATTGTCATTTCATATTTTCATGTAATTGTCATCTTGTGTTTGTAACTTTAGTTATAATCATTTTCTGGCTTATTAATCTTCTCTGTGACATGTATATGCAGGATAGTATAAAAGATGGTTATTCACTTGAATTACAGACAGCTCCAATAAGTGATGGTGTCCTTCCTGGAGTAGTACGTGAAGTGATCATCGAGTAAGTCTGTTTTTAATAAGAAATGTAAATGACAATTATGCCCTTGGAAAATGAAAATCTACCCAACTATAGCAGTAAAAATGATTTTTTTTTATTGTGTAGGGTATGTTTGGGAATTGGAATCCCGATACGTGAAGTTGCTCCATCATGGTCCAAACACCACTTGTGGGAAGAAGCATTTATTACGAGTATGATATGATTCTTTTGTTGTGATGGAATCAGGGAAGGAATGGAATGGTTCGTTCCATTCGAATGGAAAAAAGTTGTTTCTTTTTTTTTGATGGAATGGAATGGACCATTTCGATTCCTTTCATATTGTTAATTTTCATGGAATGGGATTTAAAAAGAATACAATACAATATATATATATATATATATATATATATATATATATATATATATATATATATATATATATATATATATATATATATATATATATATATATATATATATATAACACCAAAAAGGTTGAGAACACGAGAACAAAGTATATTCATTTGCGATTCCATGTATTCATTTTTGGAAAAATGATAAATTTTTACGCCTTTAATTTCAATTGAAGAGAAAAAGCATATTCATGTTAATTGTGCGTAAAAATTTATCATTTCTCCACAAATGAATACATGGAATCACAAACGAATATACTTGTTCTCGCATTCTCAACCTTTTAGGTGTTCTCATTTGATCCTT
Source organism: Lactuca sativa (assembly GCF_002870075.4). Lineage (NCBI taxonomy): Eukaryota > Viridiplantae > Streptophyta > Magnoliopsida > Asterales > Asteraceae > Lactuca > Lactuca sativa. The sequence continues at coordinate 62,478,747 of NC_056631.2, read as the reverse complement.
TCCCTATATATATACACACACACACAGATAGCTTGAGGGTTTTGCAGCATGTGGAAACAATTCGAGTTCCAGGTTCATGGAACTCACTGAGTTCTAAAACGTGGAAAGATGTAATGTGGAAAGAGAAACTATTTCAGGTGTGTGAATATTTTTAATTATCAGACTTCTTTATTTTGCTCAAGGATTTTTTTTTTTAATTTTTCTTAAAATGATAATAGGAGTGTCCTGGAAGCATAACTGCAGTGATCCAGGTAAAATATAGGTTCTTTAAACAATTTCTTTATATTTTGTAAAAGGTAATACATACAAAAATAACTTCAATATAACTGAACAAAAAAAAAATCATACAATTGGGGAAATTATATATACATAAAATTTGTGGGAATTATTTATGTGTTTACATGTAGTAATAATAATTGTAATTGGGCAGGAGGAGGTGATGAAGAGAGCAAAGGTTGAAGGCCACCCAGTCGCATCATTTATCAAGTAATTTTTATTAGTTTATCATGGTGTATACCGATTGCTCTTGAGGTTAAAAGACTATTTTGCCCATCTGTAGTAGAGTATGACATTCTTTTAAGTTTTATTGAAGATTGTTTGAAAGAATTTTGAAACTAGATGTAAAGATTAAAAGAGTTTTGACTACTTTTTTAGGAAGATATTTTGTATGTGTGACTTATTTGATTCATTTATGGTTGTGGTTAAACTTGTAACTACGATTAACTTTAATAATACAACTTTTGAAATCTATCCATCTCATATACTATATTATAAGGCTAATGGCACAAAAACCCTCAAATTTGCACAAAATTGACGGATTTGCCCAAAGTTCAAATTTAGGTCCATTTTTGCCTTGAACTTGCATTTATTGTGCCGTTTTTGCCAAGTAGCCGGTTTCCCTTTAATCAACCGGTTACCCACTTGCTTAGGTGGAAGATACTTGGCATTTATCATTTAATAACTCTTTCATAGACATCCTCGTGTGCAATTGATCCCTTCGACCCCCATAGGCCACAGTTAGTCACAGACTACAACGGAAAAATGACAACTTCGTCTTCAAGATCAAGCTTTAATGGTGGTACAAGAATGAGGAACAAGAAGGTAATAAGATGCGACTGTGGTGATGTTTGTGGTGTGTCAGTCTCACGAACACCTGATAATCCAGGACGAAAATTTTGGGGCTGCCCTAATTATTAAGTAAAAATCTATTTATTTTTGTACTAATTTCTCCCTAAAATTTTAGGGCTGCTCTAACTTCCCAAAGAGGAACGTATGTAATAGAACCCTAATTTTTTTTTGTTGTAGGTGGAAGGAGGCAACTATGGTTTTTTCAAATGGGCGGATGAAGAACTAGGTCAAAATATGGAGATGTGTCATACAGAGGAGATCAAGCCATTGTTAGAAGTGATCATAGGGTTGTTAGTGGTTATATCTATGATGCTAGGAATAGTGGTTATTAAGATGTAGTTTTGTTGGTTTTCCTGTATTAGTAATATATTAAGGATAATCAAGAATTGTTACATCTTTGTAATGTTTTTTTAAACGGCTGAATGTTACATGTTTGTAATGTATTAAGGGTATTATGTAATGTTATTAATGGTAGTTAATTGCTATCTCATGTATATGTTGCATGAATGGAAATACAATGAAAGTACATTGCATAAAAGGAATTGTACTAAAATACCCTTGGTTACATTCACAATGAAAGTAAACTTTGCATGAATGGAATTGCACTAATGTATTAAAGGTATTAATTAATGGTAATGTTATTAATGGTAGTTAATTGTTATCTTACTTTGCATATGGCTGAATGTTGCACTAATGGTATTAATGGAATTGCATGAGTGGAATTGCATGAAAAGGTATTAATGTAATTGCATGAATGGAATTGCACTAACTTGCATACGGTTGAATGTTGCATATTTGTAATGTATTAAGGGTATAAGTGGAATTGCATGAATGGTATTAATGGAATTGCACTAACTTGCATACGGTTAAATGTTGCATGTTTGTAATGTATTAAGGGTATTAATGGTAATGTTATTAATGGTAGTTAATTGCTATCTCATGTATATGTTGCATGAATGGAAGTATAATGAAAGTACATTGCATAAAAGGAATTGTACTAAAATACCCTTGGTTACATTCACAATGAAAGTAAACTTTGCATGAATGGAATTGCAATAACTTGCATAAAAGGAATTGCACTAATGAAAGTACATTGCTAATGCTTAACATGTACTAGAAAATAAAATAAAAACATCATGGTTACCATAATAGGGGCATCCATTATAAACCTTAATATAAAGCATCCATTACATAAGTTTTACTAGCATGTAGCAGCCATCCATTTTGTATACCAAAACATGTACCCAAAAGCCTAAACAATATCCAAAAAAGGCAAGCAATAATGTAACACTAAACAAATGGATGTATGCTGCAAGTAGTGGGTGTATATCAAAAAATAATCAAAAAGGGCTACCTATACAATTGTCCAATGATACCATCCCCACTTTTGCCCCCATATACCTAGGTAACTACTCCAAATCTACTGGATAGCTAGATGTGGAACCCCTTCCATCTTTGTCAAAACAAGGTTTCTAGGTGGTACATGACCATCATCATCAACATCATTTCCCTCCATATCTGCTGCATCATCCTCACCAGCACCAGCACCATTACCCTCTCCATCACCCTCACCAGCACCATCACCATCAACCTCACCATCGCTCTCACCTGCTACTTCATCAGCATCATCACCCTCACCATCACCCTCATTTTCCTCCACACCATCATTTATAAGACCATCATCTTCATTTCCTTCCATCACACCATCAACATATGGAATATCCTCAACTTCATTCACATCCTGTTAATAAAAATTTGAAGAATACTTATTAATAAAAGATATAAATATGTTTGTTACTAATGTTAGCAATTATAAAATGATGGAGTCAAACTAACCATCTCAATTGCTGGCATATCATCCAATTCAACTTTAACCCCTTTCAAGCTCTCTATTTCAGCCATGCTATATCCTGCCCCAAGTAGGTCTGCTACACTTTCTAGATCTAGCATCACCATCTCTGGGAGAACATCACTTGCATTTCCTTCAGTGAATTCAGGTTCAGGATTACCCTCATTCTCAGACTGACTTTTTTCATCTGTACCTTTTGTTGGATTAGTGTCTAAGTCCATAACTATTTTGGTATGTACTTGACCCGATTATGAGCATGGTCCTTTTGGGTTGCCTTCACCATAGCAATATGTAGGATGAATTAAGAGGAGAAAGGTTTAAATATGATTTATTAATATATTATGAGAATAATATATTAAAGGAGAAATCATATTGTTTAATTAATATTAGTCAAGAATTAATTGATAATTAATTTTGTAGCTGAAAGAGATTAATTAAACTCAGGGGACTGGACTGCAATTATTGGATAATTGAGTTATTGGGATAAGGAATGCTAAAGGATCAAGGGGTGAACGAAATTATGATGGAAGCCCATCATATTTTCGTCCATGGCCTTATCCAGAAGGTTCCATGGGCTGCTTAGAGTTTAAGCTGTCCATTAGGGTTTTGACTGGAACCCTAGCAGCCTACACAAGTATATAAAGGACCCCTTAGGCCCCAAAAACGTGGACAACTGAGTCTCTAGGGTTTCCAGCCGTTTTTGGTGCCTCTCCTCTCTTCCCTCTTCATCCAAGTTGCTTGGTGGTGTTTGTGACTCCATTAGAGGTGCAGCATTTAAGGCACTAAGCTTTTGAAGCCAATCCAAGCAAGGAATTGATTGTTATTGCTATATAACAATCAAAGGTAATTCTCTAAACCCTGATTCAGTTTATAATATGTTAGATCTAAGTTTTTAGTCTTGAATTAAAAGCATGTATAATAGAGAAACCTAGATCCAAGCATTAGGGTTTGTATGAGCACATAGGATTGTTCTTATGCCTAAAACCCATCAGTGGTATCAGAGCCTTGTTTGGTTTCAGTTGTATTTGATGCTTATATTTTTTATTTACTGAAAAAAACAATTTTTGGCCTCTGCCCGACCTGACTCGGCGAGTCAGTGGATGAACTCGGCGAGTCTGTCTGACTTGGCGAGTCCAGTCCCTGACTCGGCGAGTCCAGGGGTCAGACAGAGGGAATTTCGGGTTTTTGCTGCTGTTTTGACTTGGACTTGATGCTTAATTTGTTTTATAAAGTTAAAATCCGAATTTTATCTCAATTAAGTGTTTATCCATGCCAAAGCAATAGATAATTTCAAATCTTTTAAATATTGGTTGTTTATGTGATAAATATGGATTATTTAAATTTATTTGGTAATTATCTAATGACTAAAATAAGATTAGGTCAAATATAGATAATGAATAAATTAATTGTTTAACTTATATTATTTGTTATTTGATCCTTTGTGATGTGAAAAAGTTTCAATTGCACCCTTTAGGTTTTATAGTTTAAATTTGAACTTAAAAGTTTTTGTTTATGAAATTTAAATAAGTTAAACCCTAATGTTTTGAAATGTTTCAAAACTTGCCCTCAAGTTTTGGAATTTTAAATTTGATTAAAAGTTTAATTTTGAAATGTTAAATTCTAAAACCCTAGTAAATTGAAAAGTTCAAATCACACCCTTATGGTTTTATTAATTAATTAAAGTGTATAATTAAAAGTGATTTAATAAACCCATAAAGTTTTGGTTTACATTTAATTAAATTAAAAGTATAATTTTACTAAATTAAACCACCTAGTATTTTAAAAGTGTAAAATACACCCTATACTATATATAACATTAAAAGTCTAGTATATATGTATGAATAAACAGTCAGTCTTACCGTTAGTAGGTCTCATTCACGAAGTTGGTCTATAAGGGGTGTTTAAGGAAATTGCCTATAAAATGGCGATTGAATGGGTATCCACTCTTACCCACCGCACTCTTGACTAGTGGAGGGTCGTTAGCCGAACGGGTAGGATAGGACAAAAACCTTCCATTATAAGTATAATGAAGTACAAAGTAACTAAATGCTTTTTCAAATTCCCAAATCATAGTTACTTTAGGAAAAATGTGAAATTGTATGCTAATCCATAGAATTACACTTCGTACCCATGTCAAACGTTAGTGGAGCGTGTGTGGTTAACCGGCACACTAATTTGGGGATGACATTGGTAGCGAAGGGTGACTCGATGTTTGTCATAGATCAATGGAGCGTGTGTGGCTAACCGGCACATTGATTAGGTGATAGTAGCATTGGGTGCACCACGTGATTCGTATGGTTATTCACACCTTGTTTGTGATCCTCGGCATCCCAGTCACAAATAGTAGGGCATAATCGAGATTAAACATGCCATTGAAAAGTTCAATGAATCTCAAAAGATCTAGGAGTTTCAATTCATTTAAAACTTAATCTTCCTTTTCGTTTTTCATGATGGAAATTGGTAAATCGTCATTTACCTACCTTCAAATATTTTGCAACTAGATTACGGCATCCCTTTTCTAGGTTGTAGAATATTATGTTGGATCCTAGATTGATGTTTCATTTGGGTGTTACATCAAGAATTCTAATCAACATAACTTGAATTTTTCTCCCGTTTTGTAGATGTCTGAATCTTACAATGGTCTTCCCAAATCCTTTGGAACAAGCTTTCCAAATGAAGATGACGTTCCGAGATACGATCAAGGAAATGAGAGTCATGCTTCACTTCCTCCACCTCCACCAATTGTTATCCCTGACCCACAAGTTCAAAGGCTTGAAAAGTTCAAGCTCACTCAAGCCCTTTTGGCAAGTAAACACGAAGATGGGAAACCTGTGTGTGCGCACGTCTTAGAGATGAAGTCACACATTGATAGGTTAAACATGTTGGGTGTCGAGATTTCAAGTGAGTTGGCTGTTGACTGGGTTCTTCAGTCACTTCCTGAATCATATAGTGAGTTCGTTAAAGAGTACTATATGATGGACCACGACGTGACCCTCATTAATCTCACCTATTTGCTTATAGCTGCTGAATCAGCAATGATTTGGTGTGCTGGTCAAGCAAACTTGTCTGGTGAATCAAACTCCCAAACTTCAATGGACGCTGGCAACATTGGAAGTGCAGAAAGAACTAAGTCTATGATTGTCCAATGTGTTGTGCCAAAGGAGTCCATTTGCTTTTATTGTCAAGAGAAGGGGCATTGGAGATGAAGCTGCCTTAACTACCTGAGAGATCTAAGAGATGGGAGAGTCAAGACGTTTGGCTCTACTTCAGGTAAAATCCATTATCTAACTCTTTTAAGTTCCTATTCTAGATTCTTAATACATGATGTGATAAGATTGCATTTTGATGTTTTGTAGGATCGAAGAAAAGAGAGGAAGCTTAAGGGAAGAAGTGAGCTGAATCTGATCGTGAAGAAATGGATTTCGATCACATTACTTGAAGATTGGATTCTTGAGCTACTACTTGGAGTTAGAATAGATTGTTAAGAAATATGTAATAACATAGGTTTTCAATTGAATTGCATTGTAAGGACAAATTTTTTCCGCAATAAAATGATTTTTGATTTTATCTTATTTATCCTTGCAATGGCATGTATGAAAAATTGATGTTTGAATGTTTCTATTATTAGCAATAATGGATTTGATTCTTAATTATGTTATTTGTGGAAATGTCAAAAGTTTACCAAATAGGGAGAGTTTCTCATCGCCCAAGTTTCAATTGGACAGAAACTTGGAATCATGCAATGTGTATTGTATGATGAATGAAAAACTTTCACATTTGGGAAACTTAGACTAATTCTTTGACAAAGTGTCAATTGAAGGACTAGGAAGATCAAGTACACTAGGTTGTGCGTTGATCAAGTCTACCACAAGAGTGACAGATATTCGTCATGATTTACTAAAGTTTAGTAAATATGGTTATACTTATAAGATTGAGTATAACTCTGAGTTGACTGAAATAGTTTCAATCAATAGCAGAACGAATAAGAAGAATCAAGAAGGCAAAAAAAATAAAAATTTCTCCTTTCTAAGAAGAAGGGAGAGTACCTTTTATTGTGTTTTATGATGAAGTCTTAATGATTAAGAACCATATCTCAATTGATCCTCTAAGTGAGTCTTAGTGCAATTGCATGTCTAAGAAGAGGAATCGAGTGTTGTAGAAATGGTTAAATCAATAAGTCAATCATACTTCGTTCCAATATCAAGTCTTAGAGTCAAGATTGTGACATTGAGTGAAAAGTCTTAAGTAGGTTTATAACACTCATCTAATGTGGAATTTGGAAAAGTTTTCTTATTCTTGCACATTAGAAATTGGTAAGTTGTGATGTCTTGGATAAGACAAAGACCAACTATGACCAATTTGTAAAGTGTTTTGTCTTGATAAGAACTACACTAACTCTTGAATATTTGCTTTGTCAAGAAATGTTTCTTGAAAAGAGAATCTTATATGTCAAGGAGTCATTGGGAGTCTTAATGGTCTTGAAAGGTTTCAAGAACAAATCAAGAATATACCTTATCGATCATCACTAGCACACGACTTGAGGTTTGCAACCTATCGTGCTGACATTATTTTGTTTTTGTACCATTCCAATTGAGTTAATTGCGTATGTGAGTTCTATGAGTTCTCATTTGAATGCATACTAGAGCCTTAGTCGATGGAAAGTACATTGATATGTAAGGACAAGTTACTAAACTACTTGGAAGACATGGTGGGCACTCGTGTTACCATAAGGCAAGAAATCAAGATTAAGAAAGTTCAGTCCATATGAGTTTGGATTTGTCGCAAACCTTGGTTTTGGCAAATTCACATGGATAGGAACTCATACACCATAAAATCTAAGTGTCATAAGATTCCCTCCTTCATGAAAATGACTGTGAGGAAATGCTTTCACTAAAAGAGATTTTAAGAAGATAGCGATTGTGAAAATTGTATTCTCAAAATTCGATTATGGTTACGGCATCCCTTTCCATAGTTCGAATTATGAGATTTGGCAATTAGTTTCAACATTTGGAACTTAGTAACATAAGTTCTGAATTGTTTAAACACACATATGAGCTATCTAAGACAAAGGTGTATAAGGCTATGAAGCCTAGATAAAGGCTTATCGAAGCATCTGGTATTAGAAATATGAATTTCAGAAATTCAATAGGCATTGTTTTCTGAAAGTTCATTTGTTTTCTGAATACATGTCAAAGCTAGTGGGAGCATAAGTGTTATGCTTATATGATAATAATCATCATGATAGTGGGAGCATAAGTGTTATGCTTGTATGATTATTATGGCGAGTATTGCAAGTTAACAATATTAATTATAGAAAAACAAAGATTCAATTTGCAAAGTTGCATGGGTTGAAAAGTTGTTTTAATATAATTAAGGGAGAGAATATTATACTTCATTTCTATATCTAAAGCTTAGATTGAGAAATTTTAATATTTTCAGTCAAAGGATATATTGTGTGTTCTTAAAATTCGATTATGATTACGGCATCCCTCTTCATAGTTCGAATTGTGAGAACATGACACATAAAATATTATGGCAAAAGATTGGTAAAGTATCACATCTTTATGTAAGACATTATGCATCGTGTCCCATACGCTTCGGGTATAGGATCGATTGCAAATGCTATAATATTTACCATTCTAAAATTTTTCAAATGTCTAGCACATTAAGAGGGAAAAAGGACTAGAATGGATTTTGACTAAAATTATTAAACAACTATCAAAGGACGATCCAAAGTTCGCTGAGGATTGGTCGCTTGTGAGTAGTTGGAAGTATGGTATTGGATGGACCATATCGACATTATTATGAATAGATAAGATTCTATTAAGAATGAGTTGTCATATGGCAAATGTGGAAATGTTTCCATATTGGGTGTTGGATATTGAGATTTTGTGTCTAGATTAGAAGACTTTATGCAAGAAGGATGTTCAGAGGAATGTACTTTGAATGTGAGACTTCACGTCTATGGAATTGTCTTGTAACAATTTCTAAGAAAGTACTTTGTAATTTCATTAGCCAAGTCTTGGTGACTTTTGTGCTATGACTTTACGAAAGGATCGTTGCGTAAAATGTTAGAATCTAGCATATTCTAGTAGTGGAAGAACCTTGTGTTCTTACACTAATAATGGGGATTGAGGAATTGTGAAATGAGCATCATTGAAAAGGTTTTTCAATTGATCTATTTCACAAAGTAAGGACCATAGGAAACATAGTGTGCATGCTTCATGCATGGGACAGCTATTGTTGTAATTTAAGTAATAAGTTGATTTTCTGAAACAGTAAACGATAATAATGAGTAATCAATATGGTGATTAAATAGAAGTGTTTTATTTACTCTCACAAGTTTGAGGCCATATAGGATTAAGTATTATTGTTATGTTTCAATTTGCATGTTTTGACTTCCATAATAACTAGGTTATTTAAACATCCACAGTCGGTCACACATTGGGAGTAGGTGTGAATAAAGACTGTCATGAATTTGTCTGTAGATTGTCTGAAGTGTTTAGACATAGCACAAGTTTGCTGCAGAGTTCATGAGTGCTTTGATAAGATTAGAGTATTGGATTAAACCCACGCTCACTTGGATCACTTCATAGATTTATCACGAGTGATTAGTGAGACGATAATATTGTATATTCTTGAAACCGAGACATGTGAGTTGTTATTTGTTGGTCGGTTGCATATTGATAATAAGTAAACGCACCAGTAACTTGGTGTTATAAAACTTATTGTTGTGTGTGATTCGATCAGTAAATGCAAGCGAGCATTTGAGTCGAAGTTTATCCATTCCTTTTATCCAAAGTGGGATAAAAGCGATATCATTGGGCCTCTCGATGATTTAGTGATGACACCTAAGCACTTGGCCAAGCCGGGACTAAGTTGATGTGTTCAATTGTAGTCTGTTATCAGTTGTCATAAATCGGAAGTCGGGAAACAGTATAGAGAGAATGATTGAAATTCATGTCTTATGTCTATACGATATCTTAAGAATGGAGGAATATATAATCCCTTATCTAGAGGACACGCTATCTGATAAGATCAGAGTTGACAGCGGCTTTTGAAAGCTACGATTGCTGATCAGGTTCTGAAGTCATACGGAAAATAGTTATTAGACTTATCCAAGTGGGAGACTGTTGGATTAGTGTCTAAGTCCATAACTATTTTGGTATGTACTTGACCCGATTATGAGCATGGTCCTTTTGGGTTGCCTTCACCATAGCAATATGTAGGATGAATTAAGGAGAGAAAGGTTTAAATATGATTTATTAATATATTATGAGAATAATATATTAAAGGAGAAATCATATTGTTTAACTAATATTAGTCAAGATTTAATTGATAATTAATTTTGTAGCTGAAAGAGATTAATTAAACTCAGGGGACTGGACTGCAATTATTGGATAATTGAGTTATTGGGCTAAGGAATGCTAAAGGATCAAGGGGTGAACGAAATTATGATGGAAGCCCATCATATTTTCGTCCATGGCCTTATCCAGAAGGTTCCATGGGCTGCTTAGAGTTTAAGCTGTCCATTAGGGTTTTGACTGAAACCCTAGCAGCCTACACAAGTATATAAAGGAGCCCTTAGGCCCCAAAAACGTGGACAACTAAGTCTCTAGGGTTTCCAGCCGTTTTTGGTGCCTCTCCTCTCTTCCCTCTTCATCCAAGTTGCTTAGTGGTGTTTGTGACTCCATTAGAGGTGCAGCATTTGAGGCACTAAGCTTTTGAAGCCAATCCAAGCAAGGAATTGATTGTTATTGCTATATAACAATCAAAGGTAATTCTCTAAACCTTGATTCAGTTTATAATATGTTAGATCTAAGTTTTTAGTCTTGGATTAAAAGCATGTACAATAGAGAAACCTAGATCCAAGCATTAGGGTTTGTATGAGCACATAGGATTGTTCTTATGCCTAAAACCCATCACCTTTAAGAATAGCATCCATTGCATCTTCAACCTCATCAAGTTTTTTTGTCAGATCAGGTTCAACTTCCTCAACACCTTTGTCATCATTAGCATGAAGAATACTTTGAATAATAGCATCCATTACATCTTGGAATCCATCACTTTTCTGATAATTATCCTTTGGTTGGCTAAGAGAAACTTCAAAAGTGCACATCATATCAACCAGACTGTCATCATCAATATCTTCATTGTCAAACAAATCTTTCACTTATTCCTCACATCCCCTACCTTCAACATGACCATCTAAACCATCATTTTTGCTTTTAACAGATTTAGAACTTGATGCTTGATTTGGGTCAGAATGGACCTTTTTCCTTGGCCTTCCTTTCTTCTTGGTGGCATAGGAACTGCTTCCTGCCTCTCAGACCTATCACATGATGCTTGACTGGGTTCAAATTGTTCCTTCCTAGGCCTTCCTTTCTTCTTTGGTGGCATAGGGACATGTTCCTGCCTCTCAGACCTATCACATGATGCTTGATTGGGTTCATTTTGTTCCTTCCTTGGCCTTCCTTTCTTCTTTGGTGGCATAGGGATAGGTTCCCTGGTTGCATTCTTGCATCCCTTCTAGTTATGGCCATACTCAAAGCACTTACCACACCTTACAGTTCTTGGGGTGTGTACTCTTCCATCATTTTCACTTACATGTCTCCTTCTATTGACCTTTGGCCTACCAGGCATTCTCCTTGACACTGGTGGCAAGGGCTTTATGTATTCAGTTTGAGGCCATAAATTTGAACCATTCACTGGACTAATGTTAGCAGAGTAACACTTAAGGAATTGTTCCTTGGAAAACATGTCATCAATATACTCATCAGGTGTTTGATGGATGTAGTTGATGGTTGCAATTGCACGAACACATGGGATCCCAGCCAGATCCCATAACCTGCAGGTACAATGCCTTCCATCTAAATCCACCATGTAGCTATCACATCCTCTCCTTGCTTCAAACACATGTTGTTGACTATGAATTATTAACCAAAACCTACATCCACAAGTTACATGTTCAAGTGTTACCTAATGAAATTGATACAAAAGTTACATGTTAAAGTGTTACCTCATGTTCTTCCCAAAAAGCTTCATCTTCTTTAACACTGCTGGACATATACGGGTATTCCATCTAGTGCTTTCCTCAATCATGTGAGCAAACCTATCCATGATGTATATCCTTATTTCTTCAAGCATTGTGATCAATGGTTTTTTCCTAGCATCCATAATGATGGAGTTGAAGCACTCTGATATACCATTCTCCACTGCCTCACATGCATACCATGTACTCATGTAAGCTCTACACCATGTTTGGGGTTCTTTGGACATCAAATGCTCATATGCACCAGTATTGAGCTTTTTAATTTTGTCCATATGTCTCTTGAAATCACCTTCCACACAGCTCATAGCTGCAGCCCAAAACAGCTTCTTGAACTCCAACCCAGTGTAAGCTTTTCTAAAATTTGCATATATATGTCAGGCACATTGCCTGTGCTCCACATGTGGCAATATATCTTTAACAGATTGCAACAAACCCTATACAAAAACCAGCATACATGTAAGTATATTTAAGTAATTTGAAAAAGGATTAATATGTTATAAAGAAACTTACTTTATGTTGATCTGATATAACTACCAACCCCCTTCCATCAATAAGGTCTAGATCACCATTGAGTAGCTCAAGGAACCAAGTCCAGTTGGACTTATTTTCCACATCAACAACAGCCCAAGCAATTGGATAAACCTGGTTGTTGGCATCTCTACCAATGGCTGTTAGCAGTTCACCCTTCACCTGCCCCTTTAGAAAGCACCCATCTAGCCCAATTACTCTCCTACATCCTCTTTTCCAGCTAACACTTAGTGCTTTGAAACAAATGTAAAACCTGTGAAAATAATTCTTTCCATCTGGATTGGTTGTTACACCAACTTTACATGTGGACCTCGGGTTTGACCTTAACAATTCATGGGCATAATCCCATATCCTTGCATAATGCTCAGTGAGTTTACCTTCTATTAAATTTTTGGCCCATTTCCTTGCCCTTCTAACTTGTCCTATAGATACCACACACCTATACCTTTGTCTGATGTCGTCAATCATTTCCTGAAGTTTCATCTTTGGCTTATTTGCAATTTTGGTCACATAATGTCTTCCAATCCATTCAGGGGACACAATGGATCCAAACTTAAACTGCCTAGAACATTTATGGTCACCATTCATCGCTTTGATCTGAAAAGATCTTTCTTTATACATCCAAGCAGCTAGGGGTGTCAAAAAAACCCGAACCCGATTAACCCGACCCGACCCTAACCCGATTAAGGCATTTAGGATCGGGTTTTATAGGGTTAAAATTCTTAATCGGGTTATTCGGGTTAACCCGACAAACCCGAACTATAGTTATGGTCGGGTTTAGGGTTGATTTTTTTTATAAAAGTCGGGTTTCGGGTTAACCCGATTAACCCGAATAAAAATATACTACAATATTTATGTATTTTATTCCACCTCACATCTTCTATTTTTGTACATTGTGTGGCCTAAAAAAGAGGAAAATAAGATGCAACACAATTGTAGAACAAAATATTGATTTGTAGAAATGGAAATTAATATGTAGCATAGTAAAATAATATGCAATGATAGTTTATCGTGGCCTAAAATAAAAAATACACAGTCACAAATCAAATGAATAATGCTTTTTACTTGTATAGTATAAACAAGAAAAATAAACCATATGCACTCAAAGTCATTTGGATTTAACACATCCTAATTTAACCTTCTGAAAATAAACATTATTATAGATATGACACAATATTTTTGTCTTACATTGTAACCCGATTAACCCGACTAACCCGACACTATAAACCCGAAACCCGAATAACCCGAACCCGGATAACCCGTATCTTAATAGGGTTGGGTTCCGGGTGAAATTATTTTTATAAAAAACCCGACTAACCCGACCCGTTTAACCCGAAACCCGATCGGGTTGACCCGATTAACAGCCCTACATGCAGCATAAATTCTGAAAGGGCATTTATTCTCTTCCTTCCTATTTCCACATCTAGCTACAATTCTTTTACTATCGCATTTTTCAAAGTATATTCTATAGCCATGTGAGACTGCATAATTGGTGACACAAAACTTCAGTTGGGCAGGGGATTCAAAGATGTCACCAAGCTTTGGTACCATCTTGTCCCACTTGATGGTTGGGTCATGAATTCTATAGTTGTTTTTCAATACCTCATGTTCATCTTCATCACTCTGCCAATCAGTAGCATGGTATACTTGTGCTTTGAATTCATCTGCCATACTAGAATTTCGTAGGTTTTCATCACTTAATAGAACATTTAGGAAGATATCCTTACATTTATCAAGTAAGGACACAAATTCTTCCTCTGGTTTGTGGTCCATGTAAATGTCGTGGAGTTCAAAATCCATTTCAGTCAAGCCAGCAAATGGCTCATGTATGCCAGCAAAGGGGTCAGCGTACCCTTCGTTTGATGAAGCCATTACACCCTCCTGCATCAACACACTAACTTTAGGAACACATTTCAAGAAATGTTGAATGTAAATGTAATTTCAGTCAACCTGTAAAAACCTTACCTTTCGAAGAAATGTTGAAGAACACTTTTAACCTAATCGTCTCCAAGAAAACCATTTTTTTCTCTGTGTATAGAGTCGATGAAATGGGATAAGGTGAAGAGTGATCGGGTTATAGAGGAAGATGAGATGCGATAGTTTAACGTATCTAACGGAATTGGAGATTTTTCCAAACGACGTTAATTAGCCTTCCACCTAAGCAAGTGGGTAACCGGTTGATTAAAGAGAAACCGGCTACTTGGCAAAAACGGCACAATAAATGCAAGTTCAAGGCAAAAATGGACCTAAATTTGAACTTTGGACAAATCCGTCAATTTTGTGCAAATTTGAGGGTTTTTGTGTCATTAGCCCTATATTATAATCAGACTAAAGTTTTGAATAAAAGAGTAATGAAAAAAATAGGGATTCAAAGTTTTGAATAAATGATTGTGTTGATTTTTCAGCTTAGCTTATAATCTATAGACAATAGACCTATCAACGTTGCTATATGATCATTTAAATTATACAAACTAACTATATTTGATTTAAATTCCTTACATATCTGATATCTTGACAAATATAAATAATTATCTTTTCCTACACAGTGGCAGTATTTATATAAAGCTACTTACCGAATTTAAGATCCAGAATAATATTATTAAAATGCGGTTAAAAAGGAATAATATTATTTTTATAAGAGAATTAATTTCATACCCAAATTTTCCGAGAAAAGGAAAACACGAATGAAGTGTAGACTGTAGTATAGGTCATCACTCTTCCAAATTTAGTAACGCGATCACAATGTGGAAGGAGAAGAGCCCAGGAGTCAAGATTCTCTGGATATGGACGATCGGCACCGCCGCCGGTAACTAATATCTCCGCCCTACCTTCTTATTTCCCCTTCCACATAACTCCCATCTGAATAACTCTCTCATTGTTTCCAGTGCTTGTCGCAAACGTTGCTACAAGTAGAGTAAGAGACATGAACAAGTTGCTCGATTCCCAGGAAGAATCTTCTTCTCCTCATGATATTGCTAATCCACAAACAACCGACTCCATCATAACAGATAAGGTCAACGATTCAAGCCTAGACCAAGAAAATTGAAAACTTGTGATTTTGTAATTTTATCTGTTGAAGAATTTTGCATCTTGAAACTTGAATTTTGTCTTGGATTATATGCCTGGACCTTTTTTCTTTTTATACATTCATAATGATGTTGTGCGATCGTCTTTGCGTTTATCGAGTTTTTTGGTTGCATATTGAATATATATGTATGCCCGTTAAGTGTTTGATGAAATGTCCAAGACATATGAATCTCTCTATATGATATATTTCTTGGTATGGTGCTTGTTGCAATTTCCCAGGAAGAATCTCCCTTTCCATATGAGTCAGTTTAATCTGTTTTGAGATTTTTGCATCCTGGAATCATGGAATGTCAACAGCTTAAATCTTTCCCGTAAACTTGACATGTATGAATCCTTTGTTGTGTTGATGCATGTTAGGTGTTTAGTGAAATGTCTAAGAGACTCCATATTTGATTCTCGAGAATAAATTTTCTAGTTGAGGATCAAAAAGAGTAGACGATTGAAAGTAACACAACCTGAGAAACGAAACAAAACCCAACTGCAAAAATGACTCAAATCATCGTCTCAGCACTTTACAATAGTCGTGGGTATTAGGTAAATAAAATAGTCGTGCTCTTTTCATTTTCTCGTACCTTAAATGTGTGTCTTGTGTTGCTTGTCGTTTGGTTCTCCCTAACACTAGGATCCAAAGTGGGTAGACATGTGTGCTTGCTAGAGGCTGCAAATGTAACAGATTGGATGACAAGTCAAAATCTTGATGGGTCGGGTTAGCCTATCTATGCATTTTTGTCTTTGGTTTTTTATTTAACAATAGTTTTGTAGTATTAATTATGGCTATGTAAAGTATATTATTACAATAATGTGGGAAGACATTATTTAATAATGTAAATGTTAGTGATACTAGTAATAATTTACATGTATTTAAGTATTTAACGATCTGATAGTGTTAGTGCGCATGAAATAGTATCCAAAATAAGGCTAGCTTTCATCTTTCATCTCACTGTCACATAATGTTGTCTTCCTGTTGAGGCCGACATGCCACATCAGCACCCCGCAAACTTCATTGCTACCACAACCGATGACCTAGGATGAAATCATGTGGACCATGGAAGCAAAATAATAATAATAATAAAACAAACCTATAAAGAAGCAATTTTGCAAATTAATCCTTTATTAGGTCTCTTCAAACATGTAATATATGTAAATGATAAGCAATGAAGTTTGTAGATACTTCAGAATATGTTAGTTTTACATGGGAAAAAAATTAAGGTTAAATATTTACTTATGTAACGAAATTACAAATCTTACATGTTGCATAAACTAAACATGTTACGTGACAACATAACAATCCCTGTGTTCCTGTGCCTTTATATTCCCTTTCTCATTATATTGGTCGTACGTGCGAAATCTGTGTACTTGTTTATTTTAGGATGCCAAAAATAAATAACAAACTATTGAACTATTTGAAATGTTCAAAAACACAATTATTTTTTATTTTTATTAAAGTATCATCATAAGGGAAATTGTTAAGAAAATATCCTTATTTTAATGGTTTGTTGCCCGTTTATGACATTACTAACCATTACAATATATATTTGGATCCATAAACATTAACACATTGTACATAAACACCATATTTTGGCAATGTTTATATCCAAAAACTGGATAAAAATTAATACCTTAAATTAATATCCAAATTGAAACATTAAAAGTTTGCATCAATCTTCTTTGCCATTTTTCCCATCTTCAGCTTTAAAAAACCTCATGAACCAATAAGCCGATGACTTGAGATGACGTGTAAGACCGTTTTTATAGTCAACATAAATCAAACCAAACCTCTTTGTATATCCTTGTGGCCACTCAAAATTATCCACCAATGACCATGCAAAATACCCCCTCACATCAACTCCATCCCTAAATCATAATTTCATTAATAAATAAATCACATATTTAACGTATTTTTATAAAAATTAATAATAATAAGACTGACTTGATAGCAAGAGAAACAGCTGCAAGATAGGACTTAAAGTATGTAACTCTCAATTTGTCATCTAGCATTTCATGTAGAGGAGATGCATCATTGTCTTCATCATCCATGCCTGTTTGTTACCATGGTTTCATAAAGGGTTTTTCAAGTAACACGTTCCCAAAAATAAACATATTTTTAAATATATATATATATATATATATATATATATATATATATATATATATATATATATATATATTACAGAAGAAATATACCGTTTTCGGTAATATATATTGGTGGATTATTGTACTTTTGAGCTATGTACTTAAGAACTTTCCGGAGACCCCATGGAACAACATACAGCCATGATGATGCTGCCTGTGACAAATTAGAAGATTTAACAAAACCACCAAGATTTTATTGGTGTGGATGAGAAGGGCGTTTTCGTCTTTTTGCACATACAAGAAATATCAAGAACTAGTATCCTATTCCATGTCCCGTCTTTTTGGGGTAGGACAAAAGGTTAGACTTTTTGTCCCATTGTCTAATGCACTTCTAACTTAGTAAATCTTTCTATGAGAAGGGCATTTTCGTCTTTTTGCATATGTAAAAAACCAAGAACCAGTCAATGTCTCTTGACAATAGGGACTTAAGTAGATATTAGATATGAATATACTGGAGTACCTTTTCACCAATTACACCATTTTCCCATTCAGCTGATAAGACAAAAAAAGATTATGTAAGAAAACATTTATGTATCTATATATGTTTACTAAGCAATGTAAGTGTAATAATACCTGTTAGTCTCATCTCTTGTGCTCTAAAATAATGGTTTTCTTTTTCATTTGTTTTATGCGACACAAATCTTGATGTATAATGATTCAACCCAACAAAATCCAATGAATTTTTTAACAAATCTTTATCTTTCTCAGAAAATACAGGAAGCAACTCTCCAACCCTCTCTTGCATTGATTTAGGATATTCTCCAAAAAATATCGGATCCAAGTACCTAAAAATCACAAATTCACTTTTCTTTTTTCTTTTTTTTTTAAATAGTAAAAGTTTTTAATTAAATATTACCATCCAAGCTGAAATTCAACACGCCTTTTTGCAGCAGTTATGTCTTCTTCCTTATCTGTTAAGGGCTCAGCCCATTCACAATCCACAACCAATCCTATTTCGCCACCTTGCAGGGCCTATTGTATAAAAAAAATGTCACAAACATAATAAAAAAAGATTAGTAATCATGTAGAATAAAGATTAGAAACATTTAAAATAATTACCTGAAATTTAGTTCTGTATATTGAAACAGCTTGTGCATGGGCTAAAAGCTGGTGGTGAGCAGCCAAATAAGGTTCAGCTGAAAAACGTTCACTTCTTCCAGGGGCAAATATGCCAGTAAAATATCCATTTATTGCTGTTTGAAGTGGTTCATTGATTGTTATCCATTTTTTCACTCTATCACCAAAATTTTCAAAACAAGTTTCTGCATAGATTGCGAAATACTTTCTGCATTTTTGGCAATGATAGTTATGATATAAAGTTATAAAACAATAATCAAGATTTAGGGTAAGGAGAAAAGATGAAACCTTACACTATTGAGTCACTTAACCACCCTCCTATTGACTCATCAAGATGCAATGGGAGATCCCAGTGGTATAGTGTTACACATGGCTCAATTCCTATTGCAAGTTACTTGTACGTTGTAAGAGCATATCCTCAAAAAAAATGGAAAATGGAAAATTTAATGCATACCCTTTTCGAGAAGGTAGTTTATAAGATTGTTGTAATACTTGATCCCTTCTTTGTTGACTTGTGTTCCTAATCCATCTGTAAACAAAGATTAATTCATTTTGAATGGATCTAATATGGTTTAATTAAAGGTATCTTGATAATAGAAATAGTTACAGTGGATACCTGGATAGATACGTGACCATGATATGGAAAAACGATAAGCACTGAATCCCATTTTGGCAATTAGGTCAACGTCTTCCTGTATTTGGTCAATGTAAATGTGATAAGCTTAATGGACACAACACAAAAGCAATGAATTGATTAACTATATCTTGTACACAAAGAAAACCTTGTAACGATGATATTGATCTGTTGCTATATCTCCATTTTTTCCATCTTTTATTTTGCCTGGTGATCAAGAGAAAAGAAAAGTGATGTGAAAGTTTCTTATAGTTGTCTTACTGGAGCATCAAAGGTGAATTTAAAAATTCTGCAAACCTTGTGTGTGTGAAAAAGTATCCCAAATAGAAGGACCCCTGCCTCCCTGATTGGCAGCTCCTTCGACCTGCAACAAGGCAGTAAACAAGAGAACATGTTAAGATACTATATAATTATAAACTAACTTTTAGGGCATCATGATGCATCCAAGTAAACAAGCAACCAATTTTATGAAGCTTTTATCAGTTGATATAACCATTAGGTTACGATTTCAAATACACATCAAGGCATCTGTTGGAATCAAAGTTTATCAGTTTGAAACAATTCCACATTTCAGCATTATTCATAAATTAAGGTAAATTTCGAAATCTGTAATGGCGATCTATGGATCAAGTTTCTGATTGCAAAAATCCAAGAGCATTGAAATGAAAGAAGTGTATGGAAGTGTGAAATGAAAAGTATACAAGAAGCTACATGAATAGAAAGGGGAAAACCACCTGATAAGCCGAAGTAGCGACGCCAAAGAGGAATTTGGAGGGGAAATCAGCAAGAGAGAGTTGCTGCTTGGTTGAAATCATGGAGTTCCATTCTTCCTCGACCAATCTCTTTCTCTCCTCCTCCATTGTTGAGCTTGACTGTCTCAAATGGCAAACCACAGCAAGAGCACCACCAAATCACTGAAAACAGAAATCTCGCTGATGAAACTCTGTTGACTTATTATACTCCCTGCCACACCAAATAAATTCAAAGAGTGTGATTTAACAAAAAAAAATGTTTTAAAAAGACAAAATTGCAAAAATGTCCCTGCGGTATGCAAAATTTTAAGGTTTTAGTTCAAACCATGAGTTTTTTGGATCCATGGTCCTTTTGGAGTGGTTTCTATGTGGTTTTGGTCCCTGGACTTAACTCCCGTAAAGTTGGATCAGTTAAGCCCCCTCACGTGCCTCACACGTGAGGGTAATTTCGTCATTTCATATATTAAGGACCATTTTTGCATAAACGTTTTATGGATTAATTGACATTTACCCCTCATTTACTTTCCCCAACACTCGTCAACTCCCCAACTCCCTCCTTCTTGCTTCTGCTCCATTGAACCTGCAAAAAACCCTCGTTGCTAATCCAAAAAAGATAATCGACACTACACATACAAGGGCATACGTTTAATACGAAATGGTGTTCGTAATGTGGCATATCATACCAAAACACGAAGTTGTTGATGTATCAACTGTATATGGTAAGTTGCTCTGTTTTCTTTAACTTTTACACTTTGCATTTTCTTATTGATTTAGAACAAAAAAATGCAAAATTTTGACTTTATTAATATATACAATTTTGATTTTTAGCTAGTGCACCCACATGGTTTAGTATTAAGCTTCATTACGGTGGGAAATTTACTAAGTTACTTGATATAAAGTACATCGGAGGTGAAGTGTGTTATGTTGATTATGTGGACATTGATGAGTTTTCTGTGCATGAACTTGATGTCATAATGCTTGACCTAGGTTACCCAGACCCACGGATTTTGAATTCGTTGATGAATCCCCAGTTATATACTACCATTTTAGGATACCCAATGGTGACTTTCAATTTGGTCTTAGAGCTTTAGGGAATGATCAGGATGTGATCAACCTTTCTAAATACATTGCACATAACAAGCTGATTGAGGTGTACACAGAGCATGGAAAGACAAATTTACTGACTTACTTCATGTCACCAAATGCAAAGGGTAAAGTTGTCATTGAGGAATTACCAGAAAATGATGATCAAGGGGTTGAAGTTGAGGGTCAAGTTCATGTAGATTCTCCAATGAAAAATGTGAACCATGGTAATGGTGAGCCTATTGGTGAGTTCATGTCTCTGATTCTTTTTGGGAGTAAGAATGATAGTTTCTCACCAGAGTATAGAAGGGGTAAGGTTGGGAATTCCAATATAGGTGAAAGTTCTTGTAGCAAGAGGCTTAATTTAGATTATATTGATGAGGGTGTTTACATTTCAAAGGAAAAGAATGATGATCAGGATGGTTGAACTGATGTTCAGGAGGCAGCAACTTGTGTTCTTATTAATGAGATGGATGGTGTTAGGGAGGCTACAACTGTTGTTCAAGAGGCATCAACTGTTGATGAAGGATGCTACAACACTCCCCATGTTAATAATGTTGATGAACAATTGAATGGGTTATTTGATAACCTTATGGAAAATTTGATTGGGGTGATGATGATAATGCAGAGTATGAAGGGGATGGAGAATCTGAAGAGGGTAATCAAGAGTATGAAGAGGATGATGAATCTCAAGAAAGTGATCCAACTTTTGAAGAGTATGATGAGTCTGAAAATAGTGATCCAGGGTATGAAGAAAATGAGAGACAAATAGAAGATGAAGATCATGTGGATGACATAATGGATGTTGACAACAATATACAGGATGTGGATGTGGACATGGGAGACTTCACTCTCAATGTTGAAAGTGATGTGGAAGGTTCTTGTATAAATGTTGTTCATGGGCATGAACCTGAAGATATGGAAGTGATCAACAATGTGGAATTTGAATCTTTGGATGAAGGATCTGACCAAGACAGAGAGGGAAGAGCTCTTATCAAGAATTTGAGAAAATAAAAAAGGTGTAGTCTTGGGGCAGTACATAAACAATCATTTTCAGTTGGAGATAAATTTAATAGTAAAAAAGAATTAAAGGAGGCAATTGATCTGCATGCTCTGGAATCAATAAGGAATCTTTTTTTTTTTAAATGATAATGTAAGGCTTAGGGCACAGTGTAGAGGAGTTGTACCTGTCACCAATAAAGGCCAAGTGGGTAGTCAAGTTACAACTTCAAAAAGAAAGGGTAAAGAATTAAAGACACAAAAAGTAACATGTGGTTGGTACATTCATGCATCTAGGTCAAATCCTGAATCCGACTGGTTTATAAGGACCTTAAACCAAACTCACACATGTTTGCAAACAAGGAAACTCAGGGCTTGTACTGCTTCTTTAATCAGCAAAAAAATCTTTGATCAAGTTGAGGCGAATCCAGATTTACCTTTGAGAGCCATACAAGATCACTTTCAAAAGACCTACCAAGTGGGTGTTGCTATGGACAAGGTGTTCAGGGCAAAGGATAAGGTAAGAAAGCATATAACTGGGGACTACACAAAGCAGTATGAACTGTTGAGGGACTATGTTCTTGAACTTCAAGCCACCAACCCAGACACCACAGTGAAAATAGATGTATGTTCTGAGCCTAACCCTGATTCCCCAACCATGCAGTTTAGAAGAATTTATGTGTGTTTGGTTCCACTAAAAAAAGGGTTCAAGGCATGCCTTAGGGACTTATTAGGTTTTGATGGTGCCTTCATGAAAGGACCATTCCCTGGGCAGGTCCTTTCAGCAGTTGGTCTTGATTCCAATAATGGAATTTACCCATTAGCATATGGGATTGTTGAGTCTGAAAACACATAAATCTGGAAATGGTTTTTAGATAACCTTGGGGATGACTTGGACCTTGGAAGAAACTCAAATTTTACTTTCATAAGTGACAGGCAAAAGGTAAAGCTAAAAGTGGTTTTTATACATTTGGTCATTTAAAGTGTGGTTTTAAATTAATTCTAATGATTGACAATTGATTCTTGCAGGGTTTACATACTGCAGTTGAGCAATTGTTTCCCAATGTTGAGCATAGATATTGTATCAGACATATTCGTGACAATATGAGGAAAAGATGGAGGCAAACAGAGTACAGGGACCAATTATGGAGGTGTGCATCAGCTACCACCATTCCTAAGTTTGAACATTTGATGAAGGAGTTTAGTCAGTATGATAAGGAGGCATGTGAATGGTTGAAGCAAATTCCTCCTAAACATTGGGCAAGGAGTCATTTTTCAGGTAAATCTATATATTCCAATTTGGTCCTTATGTCTTTCACTTAGTGAACTGTTTTACTTGTATGTGAATTGTATTAAATGTTTTTTAATGGTAATGTACACACGGGAAGAGCAGTTTCTGATGTGTTGATATCAAACATGTGTGAAGTGTTTAATGGGAAGATAGAGAAACGAAGGGATAAACCTGTCATTGGATGTTTAGAATACATAAGGGAGTATCTAATAAAGAGGATATGCAATGTCATGAAGGAAATGAAAAAGGCTAAAGGTCCACTAACACCCACATCAACAGACATCCTAGCTGCAAGAAAAACAGTTGCTTCACAATACATTGCTAGGTGGAATGGGGGAGACAAGTATCAACTATCAAGTCACAGGAGCTTTGCAGGATCAACATGTGGTTGATGTTAGGAATAAAACATGCACTTGCAGAAAATGGGAATTATTTGGAATTCCATGCAGACATGCAACTACAACTCTAAATGAGATGAGTAAAGACCCAGAGGCTGAGCTTGACATTTACAAATGGGTTCAGAAGGTGTATTTTCTAGAGACATGGAAAAAGGCTTATTCTTTTAAGGTGGAGCCAATTAAGGGTAGATCTATGTGGCCCAAAAGTGAATGTCCCACAAAGCTAATCCCTCCTCCACATCGCACTCAGGTGGGAAGGCCTAAGAAAAAGAGAAGACAAGTGAGGGTGAAAGTTTAAGCAAAAAGCGGAAGGCAAGTCAAGGTGATGGAGTGAATGCTACACAAGAAGGAGGTTCCTAAAAACCAACAAATGATAGAGTGCAGAAGCTATCAAGGAAGCATATCAGTGTTACTTGTAGCAAAAAATGCAAGAACAAGGGACACAACTCTAGGACCTGTAAAGGGCAAGGTGGGAATTAGTCCAAGAAGTAATGTGTCATGCATGCATGGGGTTTTCTGTGATTTTGGTTGGTTATGAAAGCTTGGTTGTTATGTTTACAATATTTTGTTGAAAACTTTTGGTTGGTTGTTATGAAAACTTGGTTGTTATCTTAGGTATGGTAATATGTCCCTTTTGGTAATGTTTAGAATCTTTGATTGTTATGTTTAGAAATTTTGGTTGTTATATTACAAATCTTAATGAAATGTGCATTTTGTTTATGTACAATTGGTTCCAATATATACATTTTGGTAATACATTCATACCATTTCTATTCATATGTTAATTCTTATATATTCATACCATTTTGGTAAAACATTCATTACACTTGCATCATAAAATTGTACATATATCATTATCATCATAAGTCACTACAAACATGATCACATAAAATTACAACAAAATGACCAAAACACCCTTCAGAGTATACCCCTACACAAACCAAATACAGAAGAATACAATCACAAAGAAAAACCAACTTCCAAACATGTACATTTTCAGCTTCAAATTGTCATCCTTCAATGCTTTGACATTTGCCACCAACATGTTGTTCCTGCATATCAGTCCATTGCATTGATCCTGTAGCATGTTCATACTTCTAACCAACTCATTGCACCGTTCCTGCACTGAATTCAAATTTCTTAGCAGACCAGGTATGTTGGCTTTAGCCCTAGCACACATTGGGGGATCAAGCCACCCAATAAACCCACAAACGGGATCATTCATAGGGCATGCAAAAAATCTCCTTCCTGGATTCAGAGGGGTCCAAGACGTTTTCACCACAACAACTTTTCCACAAAAACATAGCACCATTTTTATTGTAGCAGAGTTCAAGAAGAAGAAGGGTAGAAGAAAAGAGACGTTGGGGAACGTTGGGGAAGAAGATCACAGGAAGTGGGGGTATTTAAAAGGAATTAATCCAAAAAACGTTTATGCAAAAATGGTCCCTAATATATGAAATGACGAAATTACCCTCACGTGTGAGGCACGTGAGGGGGCTTAACAGATCCAACTTAACGGGAGTTAGGTCCAGGGACCAAAACCACATAGAAACCACTCCAAAAGGACCATGGATCCAAAAAACTCGTGGTTTTGACTAAAACCCCAAAATTTTGCATACCACAAGGACCATTTTGGCAATTTTGTCTTTTAAAAACTGTTTTTTAGTTAATTTGAATGGTTTCGATTTGGTATATATATGGTAGTGGATAGAGACATGGTTCAAGTCTTCGAGTTGTGTACATTTTGAATAACTTGATCGATTGAACTATTTAATTATTTTTTGGAAATAAACTATTTTTTTAATAGACTAAGTGAAATCTAACTATACAAATCCAATAAACCGGTTCAAGCGGTTTTTTAATGGTCGTTCTATAACACCGACTCAACACGGGTTTTTGAAGAAACCGTCCACTTCAATCTGTTCTAGAATATAACATTAAACTGGTCGTTGTTGAACCTCTCTCGTTTCCACTTCTTGATTCAAATCGGTTTTTAAAACAAAGTAATTTTTTTTTCTTAAATAAGGACACACCAATAAAGTATTAAACGAATCCTGCTTCTATTGATTTTTTATTATTAGAATCCTAATTAGCTTGTAATATTATATTGATTTTTTATTATTAGAATCCTAATTAGCTTGTAATATTATAATATTGTTCCTTTGTTTTTTAAATTTCAAACATATTGATATAATATGGATATAGTCGATCAATAACAAAGTTACAGTTGATATCTCCTTGTTGAATTCATCCAATAATATGGACTGATTGAACAACGTTTGGGTCCCGAATTCAAAATCCTACATGAAGTTCCGATTGCCATCAATCCAAACATATTTATCAACCAAAATTCATTATCAGCATTGATAGCTATTTCTAATGTTGATTCGATAACAAAGTTAGGGTCAATTGAACTCGTTTTTTTAGAGTTATAGATCACTAACGCATAGTTTCTAAGTTTTAGTAAAGAAAAGAAATGAAAGTAAGGAAAGAAAAAAATGAATAGTAAATTGTTTTTTGTGTTTCCAAATTAAAGAGAAGTAAAAGATAAAATTAAAAAATTTGTTCATTTTCTCTCCAAATCCTTCAAAATTTCAAGGAAATTTAGGAAAGAAAGCTTCCCTTCCATTTCATTCCATTTATTTACTTAATGAAACTCGTTGACACAAATTTCTTTTAATTTCTTCCCATTTCCATCTATTTCCCTTTTTTCTGTCGTGTCGAGTGTCGAGTGCACTGAGCCCTCATCTCCGGCGAAGGAAAGAAGAATCGAAGAAGAGAGGAGGGTAAGGTTATCGAGTGAGGAAGAAGAAAAAGACCCGGCATGCCACCGCCAAGTTGCCCTTCCGAGTTCGGCTCGCCGAACCCAATCCGTAAAGCCTTATAAGGATATGCATGCTTGAAGTTTAAAAAAAATATAAACATAATTATGAAAGCTTACAAAAAGAGAAACAAAATTCTCCTTTAAATCTATATAAAATTAGTCCAAATTCAAATCAAATTTTAAAAACCATTAGTCCGACAAAAATTCAACTAAAACTATTATACTCTTTCTATGTACAATTCACGTCCCTTAAAACTTGAATAAATTTATAAACAAACCATAACTATCATGCATAAAAATTATAAGACCGCATAAAATAACATGTTATAACATAACATAGACTCATTCTCGATCTCCCATTTATGGTAAAAGACATAAATACCCTCACCATCCTCGTCATTAAAAAATAACCCTAAAAAGTTTGTCTAGTCGAGTCGAGGGCAATCTCATGTAACAAGCACAACCTTAAAGTTACAGCATCAAAATCAATCACAAGAGTAACTAAACAATAATCCTAAAACACGTAAACAGTATTATTCAACTACATAACATAACACAACACAACACACTCGAAAGAAATTGAAGATTCTGTAGCTATTAAGTAGTAGACTTGTGTCTTGTGTATCATAATCTATATGTGCATTGATGCTTCAGAAGTTGTTAATTCATTCAGCCTCAAGTTCAGCCCCAAATTTCTCCAATTGTTGTGCATCATGATCCAAATCCCTAACCAAAGCATGGTTCACCAATCCATCATCCTCACTAGCATGCACTTGCCTACCTCCAAACCTAAACCAAACCAAAATAATCAAACACTTTCACTAATCACACTCTTTAAACATTCATTATTTATTTAAAAAAATACAAAATTTACCATCTTCCATTCATCAACTCAATACACTTTCGTGCATCTTGCCTGTCCTTAAATCTTACCAAAACTACCCCTTGAGGATGATTTTCACAAACCTACAAAAACAACCATAATAATTTGCATAAGAGTAATAAAGTACATTGCTTGTGTTAGTAACAGGAATAAACATTAAAAAAGAGAATTAAAAAGTCAATGCTACCTTGACTGATTCAACTGCACCAAGCTTTGCACATTCCTCTTGAACATCTGCTGCTAATTCAACATTTAAATTCTCATCAGCCTGCCATTAAGAAACAAATTTAAGGTTATTATGTAAATTCATGGATTTTTTTTATTATTTTAATACTACCGTTAATATCATGCCAGATTTTACTAAATTACCCTCATTTCTGCTGGAGAGAACATGTATCGGAGAATAACTGTAGCTGGAATTAGTAATTTTGAATCATCACGCCCACCTAAATCATAAAAAGAAATATGATATGTTTATGAATTATGATCATAACACAATATCTATCAAAAAATATTAAAAATATAGGATTATGATAATAAACACATACCCCACCCAAGCATCTTGTGTTCCACCTTCTGAAGCTTCTTCTTTTTTCTCTTGTCCACTTGTTTTGCTATGAATTTTTCACCTTTATGAAACAATTTAAGTGAATTATTACAAAAATGAATACCCTTTTATTAATATAATAATAATAATAATAATAATAAATTACCTTTCTGTTCAAATTTAGCTGGTGTGACTGACATGACAACCTTGTCACCAGGTCGTAAAGGAGATCCATCAAGAATTTGCAAGGCCAAAGCAACTGAAGGTTCCTGAGTAAAACACAGTATACATATTAATGTCATATTAATATAAAGAAATAATAATAATAATAATATGGTTATGAATGAAAAAAATAATAATACCTTCATATATGAAACAAGAGCATCACCCTTTTTCTTTCCAGTTTCTTTGTTGACATAAATCTTCACACGAGGTTTCTTTGTTTCAGGATCCTATAATATTCCAGAGAAGATAATTAAGAGATTGAATGTGAATAGTTTCATAAAATAGTAAAATGAAAACAAAAATAGTATATTACAATAGTAAAAGTTCCAAACCTCCTTTATAATCCCACACTTGGAAAACACCTCCACAACCTGAACCAAATTTAGATTAAAATTGAATACATAACCAGATTATAAAGGTCAACCTTATAAAACAAACTAGAGTCAACATCAAATCTATACAAATTTACCTCATCAAAGGTAACATCATCTGGCAACCCTGTAACATAAACATGTGTATTAACCTTCAACTCAAACCAGCTGTCTGGAGGTTGATTGGCTTCCTGAGATACACCACAAGAAAGATTTTTAAAGATGAAGCAATCAGATAGACCAGTTATATAAGCAAACAAACACAGTATTGAATCAACCTTTTTCTCAACAGGTTTCTCAGGCAACTTCCTCTTCCCATTTGCTTCTATCAGTTCATTTGCATTATCTGTATCTTTTTCTGCAATGACATCAGCATTTGCTTTTACAGAAGTGTTGGTATCTTCTTTAACAGGGATACCATCAGCCCCAACTGTAGGAAACAACTCTTCTTCTTGCTGAAATGTCATATGGTCAAGATCATATGGCTCACTTCCAGCAGCCATTTCCTATCATAAGTCGTAACATTCCATGAATAAACAAGAAATCAAGAAATGGTCAAAATTGACAAAAGTCAAACTAACCTGAGGAACCCAGGCTCTAAGCTGTTTGTCCCACTTGTACACTGTCCCATCATCATCAGTGAACTCATTCTGACCATCTGGGGGAGATGAAGGCCTCTCATCATCATCAGCAACTTCATTGTCTGCCTCTGTCTCAGCACTTCTCACCTCATTTTGCCACCTTTCAAACTCGTCATCAATGGAAGCCGATGAGGGCGCTGAAAAATTAACCCTAAATTCAGATTCATCTTCACATATTCAAATGAAGACAACAGATATTGGTACAAATGAGGTACCTTGTTCGGAGTTTTCAGAGATTAGTCCAGGAACTGAGGACAGGGGCTGCCACTCGCTCCTTCCTTCAGCCCATACAAGTGTGTTCCCTGTAATATATCCACTAGAAAAATGTTCTGTGGATGTGAAGAAGATAATCTTAATTAGATGATCGAAAAGCTTCCGTGAGCATCTGAATGTGATATGATTTAGAACTCCATTTGCAAAACAAATGGAGTGCAATAATCCTACAATTTTCAGATTCAAAAAACCCGCCCTTCTGCAAACACGAAGGAGCGTCTAATTTGAAAACAAAATGAACATTTAAAAACAATCATCAACATTAACTATGGCATGAATTCAATACTCACCTCTCAATTCAGACGCAGCATATGGACCTACGTGTTGTTGATCTTCGGATAGTATGAACCACCCAACTTCAGTGCCCATATCAAACTTTTAGTAAATCGCCTGCAACACTTCAAACGAATGATATAAACACATAAAAACACGCATGTTTATATAGAAGAAGCAGAATAGAAATCAGATAAAGAAGGCATAAATTTATTTGTGCACACATACGACAAAACCTATATCAGATTGTTGGGGTTATTTCTTCAATTTTTGACATACCACTCTACATAGAGATCCCGTTTAAATGCATTTAGAGATATTAAAATCAACTAAGCACACTGAGAGGAATTGGTTAAAATTAGGGTTAGTTGCCGGAGATTCCAACCGACGGCATACCTTGTCAATCGACGGGTAAGCCCTCGAAGCTTCTTCGTTTCCTCTTTGATGTATTTCGAAAAAGTTGCTCTTCGGCCCCGTTTAAAACTCCTTCCTTCCAATTTACTCCCTTCAAAAATATTTGTTATTGTTTTCGATGAATAGTATCATATATGGTTTGTTGATCTGTTAAAACTAATTCAAATTTGTTTCAACCCAGCAAAAAAGTGTTTTTATCATATTTCTGGTTTTGGATGGACATTAAAATAACATGTAAAATATTAGAAAATACGGGTTTGGTAATCAAGAAAATGGATTTCTCAAAACAATGTATGTCTTTTTTTTTTTTATGTATTGATAGTTCTTCATTGAGTAAATTACATGAATAGTCCCTATGGTTTGGAGTAATTTGCACGTTTGATCCCTAACTAATTCTTTTAACTCGAAAGGTCCCTACTGTTTGTTTTTGTTACACGTTTGGTCCCTACTATTTATTTTTGTTACACGTTTGATCCCTATCTTACGTAAAAAGACTATTATTTAAATAGAAAAAAATAGTGAGGTAGGTAAGATAAGATGAGGAGGGTGGGATTGGGGGTGTGTTTATTTAAATAAATCAAAAACTCAAGGAAAAAATAGTCTTTTTAGGTAAGACAGGGACCAAGCGTGTAACAAAAACAAACAGTAAGAACATTTCGAGTTAAAAAATAAGTTAGAGACCAAACATGCAAATTACCCTAAACCATAGGGACTATTCGTGTAATTTACTCTTCAGTTTAAGATAATCCTTAAGGAACAAGTATTTGTTTAAGGCACAAAACATAAACAAATAAATCAATTTTTCTGGAGAATATATGGTTCATTAGATTTCATAAGAGAAATCCAAGAAAGTGAAATATAAGTATATATATGTATTCGTTTTATCTGAAAACATGAATAAGATCAATAAAAGTTGCGAAATTTACAGATAGAAAATGATTTATGGAAGAAAAAAACACAAAGTAGCTGAGTTGCACATACATTCAGGGTGTTTCGCTCCAAGTTGCCTATGCAGTTTAGGTTATCAGGATAGCTTGGGCTATGACGCAACTTGGATGTCAACAACTTTTTGTTTTAAGCAACTTAAGTTGTCCCCAAGCAAACTCTACCAACCAGCAGACATCATCTGGCTGGGTCTTGCCGGTATCAACAACGATAAAAAAACTACCAAATGGAAACAGCAACTAACTATGGCTCTTGGTGGGCCCAGACAACGTCCTAGGCGTAGGGGAGATCGGAGCAACAGGTAATGCCTAGACAAAGTTTTGTTGGATTAATGTCTAAGTCCATAACTATAATTGGTAAGACTTGACCCGACCCGGCATGGTCCATTTGGGTTGCATGGCATCATGCACTTGGATAGACTATAATGAGAGAAATAAGACACTTATGGTTATTAATATATTATAAGTTCTAGTATATTAATAATAAGAATAATAAGATTATTTAATTAGTATTGATCAAGAATTAATCTAAGAGTAATTAAGTGATCAAAAGAAGACTAATTAAATATATGGGTTGATTGGGTAAATCATCCATACTTGTATAGTGGGCTAATGCTCCATGGATAATCAAGTTGGGCTAAAACCCATAGGATGGTCCATGGATGCTCCATGGTGTATTTGTACCCATGGATCATGGAAATGAAAGGCCATGTCAATTAGGGTTTACATGGTGTAACCCTAACTATATAAGCATCTTATTCTTGACCAAAATCGGTCACTAGAGAGAGTAATAGAAGGGCTAGCCGATTTCATGAAGTGTAGAATTCTCTCAAGTTATTCCAAGTGTATTTGGTGTTGTGTGAACCATTTGAGGTGTCACACTTGGGGCACTAGGCACTCAAGCTTCATGAAGACTTTCTACATGAAAGAGGTATGTATTCTATCTTGTTATATTCATTATTTTATATGTTAGATTAGGATAATACCTTGGATGTTCTTATTTGCATGTATAATAGAGAAAACATAGATCCAAGGTATTTAGGGTTGCATGTACACTTAGGAGTGTTAGAATGCTCAAAACCCAACAGTGGTATCAAAGCCTAGGCTTGTTTTCTTGTTATACTTGCAAAAGAAGCTGGAAAATCGAGTTTTGATGTTGTCTGCCCAGCAGACTCGCCGAGTCCAAGGCAAAAAGCATCCAACTCGCCGAGTTGGTTGGTGCACTCGACGAGTTGGACCCCCAGACAGCATAAACTCGACTTTTTTGGCTGGAATTGGACTAGGAACATTACCCTAAGATGTTTTTGAACTTATAAACTTGTTTTTTATGTGGTAATGTTCACGCTAATCCAATTTCAAAGATAATTGTCAATAGATTCATGTTTTGTATTAGTTTAAGGTTTAGACTAATTACATGAAAAAGTTTGATTTGAATTATCTTGTTCTTATGAGTTGCTTAGATTAATAGAAAGTTGAGTGAAATAGTTGTTTTCAATCCAAATTAATCTAAGAGGTGATTCGAAAATGTGTTTTTGTAACTTGTCCTCAAGTTATATGAAAAGTCACATTTAAGTTTCATAAAACTCATAAAAGTTGGCAATGGTT
Source organism: Lactuca sativa (assembly GCF_002870075.4). Classification (NCBI taxonomy): domain Eukaryota; kingdom Viridiplantae; phylum Streptophyta; class Magnoliopsida; order Asterales; family Asteraceae; genus Lactuca; species Lactuca sativa. The sequence continues at coordinate 62,445,736 of NC_056631.2, read as the reverse complement.
ACAAAAGATGAAGAATATTGTCATTAAGTTATGGAGGTTCAAGAGTCACTTCATTAATAAATAAATAAATAAAGTGTAACCTTAATTAATTCCATAAGTTATAAAATAAAGAAAAGTAATTCTTTTATTAGTTTAAAGTCTTCCATTACTTGTCCTCAAGTTATGGAACTTGAAGAGTTTTTGGATTAAAACTACTTTAAACACATAAATCATGGAATTAATTAGTTTTGAATAGTTTCAAAACTTGTCTTCAAGTTTTGGAATTTGTAAAGTTTTCTCTTATGAATACTTTAATTCCAAGTTAGCCCTTAGAATTTTAAAAGTTAAAATTCAACCCTTATACTTTATAATATTATAAGTTAATAATATATATATATATATATATATATATATATGTATAAGAGTAAAGTCAGTCTTACCGCTAGTACGCCTCATTCACGAAGTCGGTCTATAAGGTGGGTATAAGGTTGTTGCCTATAAAATGGCAACTTAATGGGTGTCCACTCTCACCCACCGCTTGCTTGACTGGTGGAGGGTCGTTAGCCGAACGGGTTTGACAGGACTAGAATTCTCCCTTCATTAAAAGTATTAATGATAAATACTAAGTAACTAAACTCTTAATAATACCCAATCTTAGTTACTTAGGAAAAATGTGAATAAGGTGCTAATCCATGAAATTACACTTTGCACTTTGTTTAAGTCGGTTAGTGGAGCGTGTGTGGTTAATCGGCACACTAACTCATATCTAACAAGGTAGGTAAAGGGTAAGTTAATGTTTATCATAGTATCGATGGAGCGTGTGTGGTTAACCGGCACATCGATTGAGGGGTAAACACTTAAGGGTACCAAGTAATTTGCATGGTTACTTCACACCTTGTTTTGTGATCCTCGGCATCACAGTCACAAAACCTGAAGGGCACACTCGAGATTGAAACATGCCATTGAACAGTTCAATGAATCTCAAAGATCTAGGAGTTTCAAAACCAATTAAAACCTAATAATACATTTCGTTTATCTTGGTGGAAATTGGTGAATCATCATTCACCTACCTTCAAATATTTTATAGCTTGGATTACGGCATACCTCTTCTAAGTTATAAAATAGTTTGTTGGGTCCTAGCCTTAATATTTCATATTGGGTGTCATATTAAGGACTTAAGATCAACTATCTTGAATATCTCCCAAAAACATGTCTGGTTTAGACATTTATGATCTTCCCAAATCTCTTGAAACAAGCTTTCCTAAATGAAGATGATATCCCATGGAAATCATACTTCATTCACCTCCTCCAATTATTCTCCCCAACCCACAAGTTCTTGAAAAGTTTAAGGTCACTCAAGCCCTATTGACAAGGCAAGGTCTAGGTGTGGTCACATCTTGGAGATGTAGTCACATATTGACAAGTCGGGAGAGTTGGGTGTCAAAGTCTTGAGAAAGTTGGTGGTTCAACTACTTTCTAAGTCACATAGTGAGTTCCTTTGGGACACCTATGAAACAGACTATGACAAGACCCTTAATGATCTTATCTATTTGATAAGATCAACTTCCTAAAACTTTATGGACATTGACAATAATGACATTGGATATCTAGTAAAGCTCTCTCTTCCCAGTGGAAAGGGATTGGCCATAGTCAATTGGGTTGACCAAATGGTAAAGAGAAAAAACTAGGTCTGTGATAGTCCCGTGTACCATTATCAAAGGGTCCATATGTTTATTTTGCCAAAGAAAGGGGCATTGGTTGTGAAGCTACCAAATTTACCTAAGGATGTTGAAGTCAATAAGTTTGACTCTACTTCAGGTAAAGTCCACTATCTAACTCTGCTAAGTTTCTATTATGAGATTCTTGATACATGATGTGACTGGGTCACATGGTGATGTTTTAAGAATCAAAGTTAAGTGAAGAAACTTAAAGAAAGAATATGTTGAATCTGATGGCGTAGATGGATTTCTATCGCATAGATTGAAGATCGGATTCTTGAGCTGCTTTTTAGGAGTTATAAGATATTGCTTAGGAATAGATAACAACAAGTTTTCATATGGATTGTAAGGATAAGTTTTTCCGCAAAGTTTTAAAATAAAAGAAAATTTTTGTTTTTATTTATTTTAAAATATCCTTACAATGGAATTTGAGGAAAAATTGTTGCTTATATGATTCCATTAATAGCAAGAGTGGAAATATGAAATTGATTCTTTCATTTGTGGTAATGTCTAAATTTACCAAATAAGGAAAGATTCTCATCACCCAGTTTCAATTGGACCGGAACTTGGAATCATGCAAGTTGTATAGCATGATAATTGAGAACTTTCAAGTATTGGAAAATTAAGACTAACTACTCGTTCACATGGATGTGTGAGTCAAGTAAAGGACTAAGGGATCGATTACACATTCTTGTGCACTGATTAAGTCCACCACAAAAGATTGATAAGACTATTTGTCATAGTTTACTAAAGCTCAGTAAATATGATTATACTTACAAGCTTAAGTGTAACTCTGAGACATTGGAAAAGGTTCCAATGTATGGCAGAGCGAATAAGAAGAATCAAATTAGGCAGAAAGATAAAAGTTTCTCAAATCTGAAAAGATGGGAGAGTACTTTAGTATCAGGTTTTATGATCATCTTAATGATTTAGAGACCTAATCACAATTCATCCTCTAAGTGCATTCTGATAGCTAAGAAGAGGAGCTATGAATTGTTGAAATGGTTAAATCAAGAAGATGAGTCATACTTCGTTCCAATACAAGTCTTAGAGTCATACTCCAAGATTGTAACTTGAGTGACATGTCTCAAAGAAGGTTTAAAACACTTGTCAAATGTAAGAGTAAAAGTTTTCTACTCTTGTACATTTGAAATTGGTAAGTTGTGATGTTTTGGATAAAACAAAGACCAACTTAGGCCAATTTTGTGAAGTGTTTGTCTTGATTAGAATCCACACTATCTCTTGAATAACTGACAAGAAAGTCTTATAGGTCAAGAGGACAGTGGGAGTCTTAAAGGTCTTGAAAGTCTCAAGAACTAATCAAGAATAGAACCTGAAGTTCTTCACTAGCACACGACTTGAGGTTTATAACCTATCGTGTTGACATATTCTGTGTCCATTCCAGTTAAAGTTGGCTTTGCATATGAGTTCTTAGAGTTCTCAATTGGTTGCATAACAACTTGGAAGCAATGGCAGGCCCTTGAGCTGCCAGGTGGCAAGAAATTAAGATTGAGTTCAGTCCATATAAGTTTGGATTTGTCATTATCCTTGTCTTGTGATTATTTTTTTGACAAATTCATATGGGTAGGAACTCATACACCATTAAATCTAAGTGTCATAAGGTTTCTCTCCGATTCATGAAAATGATGGTGAGGAAACACTTTCACTAAGTAGATTTTAGCTAGATAGCAATTGTGATATTTGCATTCTCAAAGTCGTTAGTGGAGCGTGTGTGGTTTACCGGCACACTAACCTGGACTTGTGAGAAGTGGCAAAAAGGTCTAACCATTATGATTACGGCATCCCTCTTCATAATTGTTTAGACACACAAGTGTGCTATCTAAGGGAAGGTGTATGATTTTGATAAAGTTTTATCAAAACAATCTAGTATCAGAAATCTGAACTTTGGTAAGAAAGTCAATGAAGTATTGATTTCTAGAAGTCTAGCTGATTTCTGAGTACATGTCAACGCTAGTGGGAGCATAAGTGTTATGCTAATAATCATCATGTTAGTGGGAGCATGATAATTATGATAAGTATTGCAAGCTAGCAATGTTAATTATAGAAAACAAAAGGTTTCAATTGGGAAAAGTTGTTTTGCTATAATTAAGGGAGAGGAAATTATACTTCATCTCAAATCTATAAGCTTAGATCATGAGGTTTTAATCATTTAGTCAAAGATATATATATGAATTTCATGTTGGAATGGCTCAACATAAGGAAATTCTGTATATGGGTCCATTATTTGCGTTCTAAAATTTGATTATGATTACGACATCCCTTTTCATAATCTGAATTATGAGAACTTGGCAAATTGAAATGGAAATGTTATAGCAAAAGACTAGTTTAGTCTTTATGTGAAACATCATGAATCGATTCCCATATGCTTCAGATATAGGATTGATTACATGTGCTATATTCATCCTTTCTAAAATTTTCCAAATGCTTGGGCATTAAGAAGGGAAAAGGTTTAGAACTGGATATGACTAAAATGATTAAACAATTGTCGAGGACAATCTAAGGTTTACCAAAGATTGGGTGCTCAAGGACAGTCGGAAGTATAGTGATAATTCTGGAAGGACCATATTGACATAATCTGAAAGGAGGCAACTCTTGTTCAGAAGTGATAGTCAAAATGGAATTTGGAAATGTTTCAAAGTTAGAATTTTCAATCTGTTTAAGATTAGGAAACTTAATGCAAGAAGGATGTTTCCAAGGAGCTGATCTCCTTTGGAATACTCTGTAATGATTGTTGTCAAGTCTTTCTAACTTTGTGCATAATCATTACAAGAGGATCAATGCATATAAGTTTAGAATCTAACAGATTTCAGTAAATGACATGAATTTGGAGTTCGTGTATTTGTAGTAAGGATTTGGGAGTGTGAAAAGAGAATCATTGAAGTTATGTTCAATTGATCTAGTTCACAAAGTAAAGATCATAGACAAACATAGTATGCATACTTGGTGTGTGGCATGACTAGTGTTTAGAAAAACATAGTGTACATGCTTGGAGCATGGGACAACTATTGTTTTAAATTCAAGAATAAAGTTGATAGCTGAAACAATATACAATGAATAATGTGCAATCATATGGTGATAAATAAAAGGTGTTTTATTTATGTTCATAGGTTTTGATACCATATTGGATTCAATTATTATTGTGTTTCATTTTGCATGTTTTGACTTCCCGAATAAACTGGGTTATTCTTCTGGAATGACTAAGTTATTCAAACCATCCACGGTCGGTCATATGTTGGAAGTAGATATGAATTAAGACTGTCATGGGTTGGCTTGTAAAGGTCTAAGGTGTTGGACAAAGGGCTACAACACTCATGAGTGCTCATAAGTTCTGAGTATTGGATTCAACCCGCGCTCATTGGAATCACTTCATGGATTTTATCACGAGTGATCATGAGACAATAATATCTTATATTCTTCAAACCAAGAGATATGAGTTGTTACTATGAGTTGGTTGTACATTGATTGCACGAAAACGCATTTGGTAACTCGGTGCTATAAAACATGCCTTTGTGTATGATTCAACAAGTAGTAGAACAAGCCATATGAGTCGAAGTTTATCCATTCCTTTTACCTTCAGGATAAAAGCGATATCTGTGGGCCCCTCGATGATTTGATGATGACAAATGGAAGTGCTCGGCCGGGCCAGGACTGATTTGATTTGTTCAATTAGTCAGTTTTCATAAATCGGAAATTGGGAAACAACAAATGGACAGAGAGAATGATTATAATCCATGTCTCAGTCCATATGATATCTAGAATGGAGGAATATATGATCCCTTATCTAATGGACAAGTCACTGACAAAGGTCAGAGTTCATCGACAAGGTCAGAGTTTGACAGAAGCTTTTGAGAGCTACGATTGCCAGTTGGTTCCTGAAGTCATACGCAATATTAGTTTTAGACTTATCCAAGTGGGAGACTGTTGGATTAATGTCTAAGTCCATAACTATAATTGGTAAGACTTGACCCGACCCGACATGGTCCATTTGGGTTGCATGGCATCATGCACTTGGATAGACTATAATGAGAGAAATAAGACACTTATGGTTATTAATATATTATAAGTTCTAGTATATTAATAATAAGAATAATAAGATTATTTAATTAGTATTGATCAAGAATTAATCTAAGAGTAATTAAGTGATCAAAAGAAGACTAATTAAATATATGGGTTGATTGGGTAAATCATCTATACTTGTATAGTGGGCTAATGCTCCATGGATAATCAAGTTGGGCTAAAACCCATAGGATGGTCCATGGATGCTCCATGGTGTATTTGTACCCATGGATCATGGAAATGAAAGGCCATGTCAATTAGGGTTTACATGGTGTAACCCTAACTATATAAGCATCTTATTCTTGACCAAAATCGGTCACTAGAGAGAGTAATAGAAGGGCTAGCCGATTTCATGAAGTGTAGAATTCTCTCAAGTTATTCCAAGTGTATTTGGTGTTGTGTGAACCATTTGAGGTGTCACACTTGGGGCACTAGGCACTCAAGCTTCATGAAGACTTTCTACATGAAAGAGGTATGTATTCTATCTTGTTATATTCATTATTTTATATGCTAGATTAGGATAATACCTTGGATGTTCTTATTTGCATGTATAATAGAGAAAACATAGATCCAAGGTATTTAGGGTTGCATGTACACTTAGGAGTGTTAGAATGCTCAAAACCCAACAAGTTTTTCTTCCTGGGCTGCAGTAAGTAGATCGAGAGGTCGTTTCGCCCCTTGTCCCCGAATATGGGTAATATGTTCTCAGACAATGTTGCTCCAATCTGACCTAGCTGGCGAGCGATCCCAGTTCGCGACAGAGAATTGATCGGTCACCAACCTGCAAGACCAAGAATTTGAAGAAAGATCTCTGCTTAGGCTTAAAATCTCTCTACCTCTCAAAGTCACCACTCCGTCCAGGTGTGGAGGTCAGAATCCCATCCTATCAACCCGGGCCGTCGTCACCACCTTCTTTTGTCCGATCCTTCTCCTTTTGAATGATCGTCACGCTTCTCTTGAGATCGAGATCAGCTTCCCAAGTCATGACTAGAAAGAATAGTAAATAGCACCGCTGATAGACTTCATATGAGAAAATGGGATGATTCCTCAGGCAGTGTAGCTTTGTCGGGGTGCACCTTTGGTAGCAGCAGCATCTCTCTTTCTCTCTGCAAATGCATCCCATTGAGACTTCTCCCCCTGGGCAGGATCTTCCAACCTTTCATTCATTGCTTGATCCATCAACCTGGGAGCGAAGCCCTTCATATTTCTCTTTTTGCTACTAATAATTGGGCTTCCCTTCACCACAAGATGCAAAAGATTGGAAGAATCGCTTGAGAGACCGTCCGCCCAACCTGTCAGATATTCCTGGACTCGCTTTGAACCAAAAGAGATGCTGCTTGATCCGAGTATGCTACTTGCGTAGTAGATCCAGCCATATCAAATAAGCGTCTCAAAGAGAATGAGGTCTAGCGCCCCATCGGGTAAGGGGAATAATGCTAATCTATGTGCAAAGGAACTAGATTCCCTGCTAGCGAGCGCGGCTTAGAAGCTTGAAGCTTGAAGACAGAAAGAGAAGAGATTAACGGGATGCTTTATAGTCGAGGTTGCGCCTAATGCTTAATCTAACTATTAGGTACTATATTAGAGAAAGACTCAATCTGCCCAATACTATACGTTAGGAAGAACTTGATTAGGGTAGTAGCCCAACTCTTGAAGGGGGAAGCACATAACTAAAAACTTGTCTATTTCTTAAACTTTATTACATTTTGAGCATGTTTTTCCTTTGGCCCTTAGACCACGCAAGGAGGGTAATCCATTTAACTTTATAGTTTCTCATGTTCGAGATCAAACATGTCTTATATAAAAATGTGCACTTCGCATTTTATATTATAACATAGTTTAAAACATTATTCGTTACTAGTGTCAACTTTAATTATAGTAAATTACTAAAATCATCATTGTGCTTCGGTCAAAATTACATATTTAGTCCATAACTTATATTTTACAAACAAAATGCCCATGGGGTATATTTTGTTATATTTTTTTTTGTCTAATAGACATGAAAATACTATCTTATACTATCTTACTACTTATCTTTTTCTTTTCTAATTATTATTATATGCTTAATATACAAATTAAAGAATATTAATTAATGTAGCTTATATTATATTATATTTATTATTAACAAAATGAAAGAGGACAATAGGGTCTTTTCATGTTTGCCAATGACAAAAAAATACAACATCAAAATGGATGATCTGAGTTCAAAATAAAAGTTAAAGACCAAACGTATAATTTTGACAAAATCATGTAGACGATTTTAGTAATTTACTATTCTAATAACACTAATTTTTTGAAACTTTTTACTCACACCATATATGTCAAATTTTAACACTAAAATCACCAACATAAAATAACATTGTCTTTGTTTTATTTTATTACTAGTTTATAACGAGAATCATTCTATTATAGAATTATTAGTTATTCAACCTGTATAACCAACCCTCACCCCCACCCCCAACATGCGATGATGGTCCCCCTCCATCAATAAAATATGTCACCACTACATTAAAACTTATCACCGGCCCCATCTTATACATGTCTATTAGTATTAGTAACAGTAGACGAAAAGATTGGAGCTTGGGGAGTACTTGCACAAAATACTATAAAATTGTACGTTAAATGACTCAATAACAATGGACTTTGTGAAAATAAACGGCGTCTCCTAATTAATGTATAGACTTGAAGAAATCAATAAGTTGATCGTTTTTTTTTAATTTATTTATATCAAACGATTTAATCACAGATAAGGTTGTCTTGTTGTAAATAGCGTATGGGTTCATTAATTAACATTTATAATAATAGCAGATGTAACGCTTGTTCCAAGTATCATTTGTTTTTCCAAAATCTTAGGGTTTTGGATTGAGACTCGACGAGTTAAGGAGCTCCAACTCGTCGAGTATGAATCATTATGGACGCGAGATGAAGGGTCTACTCGACAAGTTGGGGAGCTCCAACCTCGGTCAAAATCTCTCTAACTCGGTCTTACTCGGGCCTACTCGATCAACAAAGTCAAACTTGGCCTACTCGGTCTAACTCGGTCAAAGGGTCAAAATTGTCATTAAAAGATTAAAAAAAATTCAAGATTAATATGTATAATACACTTAATAATTTATTATTTAACACACGTGTATATAATTTTGTTATATATTTAAATCAAATTGTGATTTTAGCTTATGATTTTGACATATATAAATTTCCTAAGAATATTTCTATATGAATTACCGAATTTGAGTACTCCTCGAGTACTCCCGAGTACTCGATACTCGACAATCGGTCGAGCAGGCACCGAGTAGCGGGTTCCACAATAGGGGTGTAAACGAGCCAAGTCGAGCCGAATACTACCAAGCTCGAAGTTCGGCTCGACTAAAATACTCGAGCTCGAAACTCGGCTCGAACTCGACTCGAGCCTTGATTTTAAGCTCAAGCTCGGGCTCGTGAAATACTCGACAATCTCAAGCTCGGCTCGGCTCGGCTCGACTAATATTTTAAAAAAATCAAAATCATTAAATTGAGTAAGAAATATTAAACATTCCACATGTAAATGTCCAAACTACCAAAAAAAAACCACTATAAATCACCGAATATCAATATAACATCAACCATATATGTCATAGATGAATAATTATAAAGAAACGACATATATCTTATAAATGAACAATTATAAAGAAATGACATATATGTAAATTACACTAAGCTCGCGAGCCTTACGAGCTGAGTATTTTTGTACTCGAGCTCGGCTCGATAAGGTACTCGAGTAGCTCGAGCTCGAGCTTGGCTCGATTAAGGTCGAGTCGATTTCGAGTATTTTCCGAGTCGGTCTCGAGTTTCTCGCGAGTTGGCTTGTCTCACTTACACCCCTGTGCTACAACCTTGGATGAGGATATACCGAAGACAACTTTTCAGGACTCGGTACGGTCACTATGAGTTTGTGGAGATGTCATCTGGGCTCACCAATGCCCCAACAACGTTCATGGACCTCATGAACAAGGTATGTAGGCCGATGTTGGATCGGTCTGTGATGATTTTTATTGATGATATATTGGTCTATTCTAAGACCAAGGAGCAGCATGAGCAACATCTGAGGGATGTATTGGAGACACTAAGGACGGAAAAGCTTTATGTCAAGTTCCCAAAGTGTGATTTCTGGTTGCGAGAGGTGTGACTTTTGGGGCACATTGTAACGACCATAAAATTTGAGCCAATTTAAAACATTTAATTTCATTCAAAAACCATCAAGTTCATACGTCTTGTTTTCAAAATAGTTTAAACATCAGAGTATCCCCCATAACTGTATTACATAAACCATAAAACATGAGGAGCGGTATGATCACACCTTCGCCTTGCCACGATCTCCTGAAGTACCTGAAACAAAACACTGAACCGTAAGCCCGAAAGCTTAGGGAGTTATGATGAGTTTTGAGCATTCTAACACTTCCTAAGTGTACATGCAACCCTAATAACCTTGAATCTATGTTTTCTTTATATACATGCAAATTTCTTTTTCAAGGTTATATCCTAACTAGCATCACCTTGAAGTTTGCTAAGTGTGACTTCCTCCTTATTCATATGATAAGTCATACGAAATTGATCATAACTTGAAGGTAAGGAATGGAGAATGATGTCAATCTCCAATTCCTCAGGGAAGTCAACATTGAGCTTTAGCAACCGGTCAACGAACCTCTGCATCTTCTGCAAGTGACCGGTGATGTGTTCACCATCCTTCATCCTTGCGGTTATCATGGAGGAAATGATTTCATACCTCTCTTGATGCGCGCTCTGATGGTACCTTTCCATCAGATCTAGGTGCATCTCATAGGGGTAGAAATCTTCATAAGATTTTTGGAGTTCCGGAGTCATTGTGGCCATCATGATGCAGGACACCTTGGTGGCATCCTTTTCATGTGCAATGAACTCCGCAAGCTCTTCAGGAGTAGCAGTGGCTTCATTAACAACCTTAAGCTCCCTGTCAAGGACATATTCTTTGTCCTCATAGCGGGTAATCATCCTGATGTTTCTGATCCACTCATAAAAGTTGGATCCATCAAATATGACCTTACCACACAAGTTCATAAGGGAAAAGGAGCCTGTCGGGTTTGAGCCAGCAGCGTTATTGGAAGACATCTGGAATAGAAGGAAGATAAGTTTCATTAGATTAAGAGTCCTTAATAAGTCACCCAAATGAAATATTAAGGCTAGGATCCAACAAGCTATTTATAGGTGGAAGAGGGATGTCGTAATCCACACTATAAAATATTTGAAGGTAGGTAAATGACGATTTACCAATTTCCACCATAAGACGAAATATTTTATTATTAGGTTTTATTGGTTTTGAAACTCCTAGATCTTTTGAGATACATTGAACTTTTCAATGGCATGTTTGAATCTCGAATGTGTCCTCTCAAGTTTGTGACTGGGATGCCGAGGATCACAAACAAGGTGTGAATAACCATACAAATTGACTTGGTACCCTTAACAATATTACCTAATTGATGTGTCGGTTAACCACACACACTCCACCGATCTATAATTAAGTCAAGTTACCCTTTGCCACTCTTACTAGTCCATGTTAGTGTGCCGGTTAACCACACACACTCCACTAACGACTTGGTAAGGTACAAAGTGTAATTTTATGGGCTAGCACCAAATTCACATTTTCCTAAAGTAACTAAGATTGGGAATTTATAATGTATAGTTACTTTATAATTCATTATACTTTTAATGATAATTTAAAGTCATATCCTACCCGTTCGGCTAACGACCCTCCACCGATCAAGGAAGCGGTGGGTGAGAGTGGACACCCATTAAGTCACCATTTTATAGGCAACAACCTTATACCCCCCTTATAGACCGGCTTCGTGAATGAGGCCTACTAACGGTAAGAATGACATATTCTTATACATATCTATATAATAAAATTATAATAATAGTATAAGTGTTGATTTTTAAACTTTTTAAAAATCTAAGGTTTAATTTGGAATTAAAGTATTAGAGTGTAAGACTTTTCAAATTCCAAAACTTAAGGGCAAGAATTGAAACTATTCCAAGTCTCTTCAATTTGTAACTTATAAGTTTTAATGGTTCATAGAAATGAAGACTCTTCATTTTATGAAACCTCTTTAGTTCTTTAATCAGAATTAAAGAAGTGACTTTTGGTTGTCCATAACTTGAGGACAAGTTATGGACACCATCAATACAATTAAGATCAAGAATTAAACACACATAGTGGTTACACATAATTCCTATGATCTTCTAAAAACTCATAAGAACATAAATTCATGTCAAGCAATTTCAAGAAATCATATAAGCATATATAATACTTTGAAATTGTTAAAACTCATGTAAAATGGATTAACATAATCATTATCATTTTTTGAAAAACAGATTTTACAAGTCCAAAACAGATTGGGATAATGATTCTAATCCATTTCCAACAATAAAACTCGAAAAATCTGCCCAACTCGACCCTACTCGTCGAGTGCATTATCCTACTCGGCGAGTAGGATGAATTTGTTCATGGACTCGGCGAGTCCTCCCCATGGACTCGGCGAGTACAATCGTCAGAATGCAAAATTTTCGATTTTCAAGCAATTTTGCATCAAGTATACAGAAAACAATCCTAGGCTCTGATATCACTGATGGGTTTTGAGCATTCTAACACTTCCTAAGTGTATATGCAACCCTAATAACCTTGAATCTATGTTTTCTCTATATACATGCAAATTTCTTTTTCAAGGTTATATCCTAACTAGCATGGCATGGTGATAACATAAAACATAAAACTAGTAGAAATACATACCTTGTTGTTGCTTGGATTCCTTCAAGACTTTGTGAGCCTAGCACCCCAAATGTTGTGCCTTAAATGCTTCACACAACACCACAAAACTTGGAATAACTTGAGAGAATACTTCTAGCACTCAAAATCGGTTATGCCCTCTCTAGTAACCTTACTAGGTCACAATTTTGCTAGCCAAATGGTTCCTTTTATAGTGGTGTCACAATTAGGGTTTCATTAAGAAGACCCATAATTGTCATGACTCTTCATTTCTCATGACCCATGGGTTTGTAACTCCCATGGACTATCCATGGAGCTCCAAATGGTTACATCCATAACCCATAAATCATGGATCATTAATCCACCATAAAAGAATTGATGATTGTCATAATCAACCCTATCTATTTAATTAGTCTCACTTTGATCACCAAATGAATACTAGATTAATACTTGATCAATACTAATTAAATAACACTATTATTAATATATTAGAACTTATAATATATTAATAATCATAAGTGTCATATTCTCTCATTTAGTCTATCCAAGTATTGCAATGCTATGCAACCCAAATGGACCATGCCGGGTCGGATCAAGTACATACCAAATAAAGTTATGGACTTAGACACTATATCCAAAAAGTTACCCCCAAAATACCAACCACACATAAACATACTCATAACATATCACAAATAGAACAGCCATGCACATCGGGTCTACCATGTGACTGGTCTGTCCGCACCGAGCCTTCAGTCCACCTGGTCCACCCTCCGAGTCTAGCCATGTATATCGAGTCTACAGTGTGATTGGTCCGTCCGCACCGGGCCTTCAATCCACCTGGTCCACTCTCTGAGTCTACAATATAATTGGTCCGCCCGCACCGGGCCTTCAGTCGGCCTGGTCCACTTTCCGAGCCTCGACACGTCTGGTCCGCCCTTTTGGGGCCTTCAGCCTATTCAAACCGTTCGTTGGGCCTTCGGAATATCCGGTCCGCCCTGGATATGTTGGCCTACAGCACAAAGCAGGACCCGCCTCAACCTAACCCTCTTCAAACAACCATGTGCACATAAAACAATTAATCACATAACAAATCCTTAACCAGACAAACAGTCTAACAGATCACATAGCATATCAACATCCTAACCAGGATTCCGACCTAACCGGTCACTAGCATAACATTACCCTATATATCGGGATACCGACCTTAACCGGGTCACTAACATAACACCATCCTAAATACCATGATGCAGATTTAGAAAATCAAGAACATAGAAAACAATACCCAGATTCCCATCTGATAAAGGGTCGACCTTGGTGCCGTAGACCCTGTCGATATAGTGAGGATAACTCACCTTGCAACTGCCGAACCGAATCACAAGAGCACAATCCCGAAGCATCGCCTCAAACTCCAACACCTATATCCATCAATAACCATTGACATAAATATCCAAATTACCATAATACCCCTAAAGGTCAAAGTCCTCAGTCAAAGTCAACCTTCCTGATTGACTTTACTCGCCGAGTCAACCCGTCGACTCGCCGAGTTCTCATATTCAGAAAACTCTCATAGCACGACTTAACTCGCCAAGTCGCCCCAAGACTCGTCGAGTCCAACGATCTTTGAGTTCCGTCCTGAACAACCCACTGAGTCCCCAACCAAATCACTAATCCAAGGCTTTAACTGATAGAGGTTAGGTTCTGCGAGCAGACTCGCCGAGTTCTCGACAATCTTCAATAGACTCACCGAGTTGTTCTTCCAACTCGTCGAGTCCAAGCTCATCATCATAAGACTCACCGAGTCACCCGTGCGACTCGCCGAGTTACTACGCGACTCAATGTCTGATCTCTATCCCGACTCACCGAGTCATCTCCCAGACTCGCCGAGTCCATACGTGCATTCCCATAATCTCGAGTCACAGAGCTACTCCTTTGCTCCAAACAATAGATCTGGGTCTCTAAGGTCCATTAGCAACATAAAGTTGCTACCTTTACGTGATTCTTGCCCCATAATACCAAAAACCAAGCTAGATAGGGGCTTAACTCTTGGGGAAAGGCTTTTTCATAACAACTAGAAAGGCTTTCTGCATCAATGATCCATATAGAACTCAAATCTGGAGTTTCAACTCTACATCTAACTCATGCTTCAAGATCTCATCAATATTTCTCCAACCACACCCTAAAACTCCATGAAAGTGGAACTAGAAAGGAGAAGGCTAAGGATAACGATTCCTTACCTCCAAAATGACCTCCCACTGAAGTATAATCCAGATCTCTTCAAGTTTCCTTGATCTAAGTTTCTTGGTCTTCAAGATCCATTCACAAATCACACCAATTTGCTTCCAAGTCTTCTCACAACAAAATTAGGGCTTCTGGATCTCAAAAGGGTAGCAAAGAGGCTTGATTCGACATCGACCTCCAGCGAGGCTCTTGGTCTTCTGCTGCGGCGGAGATCTGACATCACAGTGCAAAGTCGTTAGAGCCGCCCCATGGACTGTGCCCCGGGAGCGGGCTCCGATGGTCAAGTTAGATCAACTAGAAGATCTGAGATGGTCCTCCATAGCTGGAGAGAACCATCTTGGTGCTGGTGGTGGTGTATGTTGGCTGACGGCGGCGGGTAGCGGCTGAGCCACCCGGCCGGAGTATAGTGACGGCTGAGCCATGGGGGAAGATCCCTCTCCATGGAGGAGATACTATTCATTATATAGGAGACAACTAGGTCAGGGGGAATTAGGTCAGGCCTTGGGCCTGGCCATTTCAGGCCCAGATAGCAAGGAGCTGGGCAAGGCCGCCCGGAAGCGCCAGGCAGGACTGGCGGGCACGAACCACGCAAGGCTGGCGGGCGCGCACCAAGAAAGATTGTCAAGGGAGCGCCAGGCCAGGCCGACGAGAGAGTCCCCAGCAAGGCTGGCAAGGGAACGACAGGCAGGGCTGGCAGGGGCGCGCCAGGCGAGGCTGGCGCTCTAGAGTGGTCTAGGCCATGCTAATGGACCATATATCATCAAGTCCCCCCAGTATGGTGTTATTGGTATGCGGCCAATGACATCGGACTGGACTTAGTCATATAAACCAGCAGGAGAGTCCCCAGCAAGGCTAGCAAGGGATCCCCGGCAGGACTTGGCAATTGAACGCCAGGCAGGGCTGGCAGGAGCGCGCCAGGCCAGGCTGGCGCACTGGAGCAGTCTAGGCCATGCTAATGGACCATATATCATCAAGTCCCCCAGTCTGATGTTATTGGTATGGGGCCAATAACATCGGACTGGACTTAGTCATATAAATTGTGGTCGTCAAGTCCCCCTAGTCTGATGCGATTGGGTTGCTGACAATCGGATCAAACTAGATAAAGCACCAATACAATAAATAATAAAGAGAAATGACCGAACCTCGCCCACAAGAGTCGTGGTGCAATGAGCCAAGCATTGCTTATGTAGCTTAAGATGACTTGATACTCCTTCATTGAGAGGAGGGTGAGCCGATCGGTGCGATGCAACGTAACTATTGTTGCGATCATGCAGACCGAGGCTGCTAAAGAGTGTTACGGGACACTGATGTCGATAAGGCATCGGGCCAAGGTAGCTGAGGAGCGTAAGTTCGCCATTCAGTCTCTGAGACTGTTATTCTACACGATTGTTGTGGTAGTCATGCGCATATGGAATGTCACCGATATCCATCTACATAGTCTGTATTAATAACCGTCTTGAAGGTATTTCTTGCTTGGGCTACACCTAGCTGGATTCCCCCAGTCTGATGTGGGTAGCGTAGGTAGTCGCATAAGATTATGTTGTCAAACCAATAAACCGTAAGGTTGTTGACCATAATATAAGTGGCAGGTATTTCGAGAGCTATGCTATTAGGTTGCTAGCGAGGGTCACGCAGTGAAACTATTGCCGATAGTGTTGGATAAGGTGTCTAAGTCCATAACTTATTTGGTATATACTTGACCCGACCCGGCATGGTCCATTTGGGTTGCACTTCACCCGAACAATTTATGGATAATTTTATGAGAGTTATACACATATGTTTATTAATATATTATAAGTTATAATATATTAGTATGAAGTTATATTATTTAATTAGTCTTAGTCTTAAATTAATTATGAATTAATTTAGAGATTAAAAGGAAGACTAATTAGATTATGGGCTATTGGTTTTATATGGTGTGGGCTAACACTCATTTGTTAATGGGCTAGGCTTGGATGGAAGTCCATGGATGATCCATGGAGCTTTTAACCCATGGATCCTTGGAAAAGGAAAGGTCATGGGTTATTAGGGTTTCACCCTAACCATGTACACTATATAAGCATGCTTATGTTGCATGAAATAGCCACTAGTGTGTGTGCTTGTGTGTGGCCGAAAATATAAGTGTGTGTACACTCTCTCAAAGTTCTCCAAGTGTTTGTGGTGATTTGTGATTCCATTTGAGGCATTCACATTATTGGTGCTTGGCTCTCAAACTCCAAAGAATCAATCTCCTCAAAAGGTATGTAATCTCATCTAACTCTTTTATGTTTAAATGTTCCCCATGCCATGTTAGATAGGTTATGAACCTTGGAAAATTATTATTTTGCATGTATTTAGACAAACATAGATCCAAGGTTTATTAGGGTTGTATGCACACTTAGGAAGTGTTAGATTGCTCAAAACCCAACAGTGGTATCAGAGCCTAGGCTTGCTTGTTTGATACTTGATGCAAAATAGTTGAAAAAGTCGAAAAACTTGTTGTCTGCCTGATGAACTCGCCGAGTCCATGGGGGGACTCGCCGAGTTCATGTGTATCTTCAACCTACTCGCCGAGTAGGTTCATGCACTCGACGAGTAGGAGCCCCAGAGTGCAGATTTTCGACTTGTACTGCTGGAAATGGACTAGAAACATTACCCTAAACTGTTTTGGTGTTTTAAAACTGGTTTTAGTTGGTGTAATGGTTGTTCTAATCCATTTACAATAGCATGTATATCAAAATTCCATGTTTTTTATGTGTTCATATAATTCTTGAAATTTTGATGATCATGTTCATGTTCTTATGAATTTAGAAGATGATAGGAATTATTTGCTGAATTGTTTAGAATTAATTCTTGATCATTTATGTGTTTTAATGGAGTCCATAATTTGTCCTCGAGTTACGGATATCCAAAGGTCACTTTTCTTTAACACACACATTTAAACACATAAGTTACATGAAAATGAAGAGTCTTCATTTTTATGAACCTTTATTTCATAAGTTATGAACTGAAAAGTTTTGGATAGTTACAAAACTTGCCCTCAAGTTTGGAATTTGTAAGGTTTCACACACTTTAATAAACTTTAATTCCAACCCTTAGAGTTTTAATAGTTAAAATTCAACCCTTATACTATTTATAACATTAATGGTTAATTATTATATATATGTATAAGAATAAGTCGTTCTACCGTTAGTAAGCCTCATTCACGAAGCCGGTCTATAAGGTGGGTATAAGGTTGTTGCCTATAAAATGGTAACTTAATGGGTGTCCACTCTCACTCACCGCTTGCTTGGCTGGTGGAGGGTCGTTAGCCGAACGGGTAGGACAATGACTTTAAATCCTCATTAAAAGTATAATGATTATTATAAAGTAACTAAACCTTTTTTAATTCCCAATCTTAGTTATTTTAGCAAAAATGTGAACATGGTGCTAGTCCATGGAATTCACACTTTGTACCTTACCAAGTCGTTGGTGGAGCGTGTGTGGTTAACCGGCACACTAACTTGGACTAGTAAGGATCACGAAGGGTGACTTAATGTTTATCATAGATCAATGGAGCGTGTGTGGTTAAACGGCACATTGATTAGGTGATAATATTAAGGGTACCAAGTGAATTAGCATGGTTATTCACACCTTGCTTTGTGATCCTCGACATCCCAGTCACAAAACTTGAAGGGCACAATCGAGATTGAAACATGCCATTGAAAAGTTCAATGAATCTCAAAAGAATCTAGGAATTTCAAATCCAATTAAAACCTAATAATTCATTTTGTTTTTCATGGTGGAAATTGGTGAATCGTCATTCACCTACCTTTCAAATATATTATTACTTAGATTACGGCATCCCTCTTCTAAGTATAATATATTGTGATTGGGTCCTAGCCTTAATATTACATTTGGGTGTCTTATTAAGGATCCTATATATCTAATCTAAACTTGCTTTCTTCTTTCAGATGTCTTCCAACACTAATGCTTCGGGCTCTAACCCAACTGGTCCTTTCTCTCTCATGAATCTTTGTGGGAGGGTCATCTTTGATGGTTCCAACTTCATGGATTGGATTAGGAACATCAGGATGGTTACTCGTTATGAGGACAAGGAATATGTCCTCGATAAGGAGTTAAAAGAGCTTGATGAGTCTACTGCTACTCCTGAGGAGATCGCTGAATTCAGGACACATAAGAGAGATGCTACTAAGGTGGCATGTATCATGATGGCCACGATGACAACCGAGCTCCAAAAGTCATATGAAGATTTCTACCCTTTTGAGATGCACCAAGACCTGATGGAAAGGTACCATCAGAGTGCTCGTCAGGAGCGGTATGAAATAATCTCCTCCAGAATAACTACCCGCATGAAGGACGGTGAATCCGTTACGGCCCACATGCAAAAGATGCAAAGGTATGTGGACCATTTGCTGAAGCTGAATGTGAACATTCCTGAGGAGTTGGCAATTGACATCATTTTGCACTCCTTACCTTCTTGTTATGACCATTTTCGTATGACATATCATATGAACAAGGAGGAAGTTACCCTCAGCAAGCTTCAAGGACTCTTGAAGACCGCTGAAACCGGTCTTAAGGGCAAGGCGGTTGTTACCTCTACTACTCCTACTCCAACATCTACCCATGTTTTGGCTATCGGGCAAGGAAAAGGGAAAAAGAGGAAGCACCCTTCGAAGGGTACCAAGGGAAAGTCTCTTGAAGGCTCCTCATCGAAGACCAAGAGCGGTTCTGTCACTCCTTCTGCCATTCCCAAGGATGCTGAATGCTACTATTGCCATGAAAAGGTACACTGGAAGCGAAACTGCCCTAAGTACTTGCAGGATCTAAAGGATGGGAAAGTGAAACCCACCCATGCAGGTATTTACACTATATTGTCTAATTACTCAACATATTCTAACTCTTGGGTGATTGATACAGGATGTGGTATTCACATATGTTCTGATTTGCAGGGCCTAAGAAGAAGTGAGGATGTGGAGCACGGGAAGATAAACTTGATCATGGGGAATAGGAAGGCTTCACCTGTTTCCAAGATTGGAGTTTATACTTTGTTGCTTAATAATGGGTTAAAATTAGATTTGAATAAATGTGTGTACTCGTCTGAAATGGCGAGGAATATTATTTCTTTTCATGCTTTGTACAGACAAGGTTTTACCTTTTTCGTTTGATAATGAATGTGGTGGTATTAATGCTTTCTTTAAAAATGTGTTTTATTTTAAAGCGTTACCTTGTGATGGTGTGTATGAAACTGTGTCGATTGTAGACAACTTAGGAAATAATGTGTTGTATATTGATTCTTCTACTAGCCTAGATAAAGCATCATTGTGGCATTGTCGTCTTGGACATGTAAACAAGAAACGCATAGGCCAACTCCAAAAGAGTGGAGTCTTGGAGTCATTCGACCTTAAATCGGATGATAGTTGTGAATCTTGTCTACTTGGAAAGATGACAAAATCACCCTTCACTGGAACTTGTGAAAGGGGTGAGGGTTTGTTGGACCTAATACATACTGATGTATGTGGGTCATTCAAAACCACCACAAGGGATGCTAATCGGTATTATGTGACTTTTATTGATGATTTTAGTAGATATGGGTATGTATACTTAATCAAACATAAGTCATAAACCTTTGAAAGGTTTAAGGAATTCAAACAGGAATTAGAAAATCAAATGGGCAGGAACATTAAGATGCTTCGATCCGATCGAGGTGGTGAGTATCTTAGTACCGAGTTCCTTGACTATCTTAAGGAGTGTGGGATTGTCTCACAATTGACTCCTCCCAGGACACCACAACTGAATGGTGTAGCTGAGAGGCGTAATCGAACCTTGTTGGACATGGTTCGCTCTATGATGAGTCGGGTTTCGCTACCAATCTCTTTTTGGAGGTATGCCTTAGAGACTGCCGCCCATATCCTTAATCTAGTCCCTACAAAGAAGGTTACCAAAACACCTCATGAGATGTGGACTGGGAAGGTTCCCAATTTAGAGCACATCAAGATTTGGGGTTGCGAGGCTTTCGCGAGGCGTGAGACTCATGATAAGCTCGAACCCCGAAGTGAAAGGTGTATTTTCATCGGCTACCCACAGAAATCCTTCGGTTACCTCATCTACAGACCCAGTGAGAATGTGCTCTTTGTAGCAAGAAGAGGGGTCTTTCGTGAGAGAGAATTTATAAGCCAAGGAGACAGTGGGAGACAAATTGATCTTGAAGAAATTCAAGAAGCAATTGGTGAAGGAACCCCAGACACTAGCAATCAACCTGAGGAGGAAACTCCTATTGATCAAACTGACATGTCTGTACCTCCGAGGCGTTCCACACGGGTTAGGAACACACCTTTGTTTTATTATGGCTTTCATATTACTATGGAAGGTGATACGTTTATCAGCGATAGTACACTGGTAAATTTGGATGAACCTAGCAGTGTTAAGGAAGCCATGGCAGGCCCGGAGTCTGCAAAATAGAAGGAGGCTATGGACAGCGAGATACAGTCCATGTATGACAATCAAGTTTGGAACTTGGTTGACAATGTACCAGGCCGTAAAACAGCCGGGTGCAAATGGATCTTCAAGAAGAAGACCGACATGGAAGGAAAAGTGCATACTTATAAGGCTCGATTGGTTGCGAAGGGTTTTACTCAGACTCAGGGTATTGATTATGATGAAACCTTCTCGCCGGTAGCAAAGATTAAGTCTATTAGGGTTATGCTATCCATTGCTGCATTTCATGATTATGAAATATGACAAATGGATGTCAAAAACGCTTTCCTTAATGGAAAGTTGGCTGAGGATGTGTACATGAATCAGCCAGAGGGTTTTGTCAGTGCAGAGTACCCTAATAGAGTATGCAAGCTTGAGAAATCCATTTATGGATTAAAACAAGCATCTCGTAGCTGGAATCTTTGTTTTGATGAGAAGGTCAAAGAGTTTAGCTTCTCGAGAAGTGAAGATGAGTCTTGCGTGTATGTCAGAGCTAGTGGGAGTATAGTTAGCTTCTTGGTACTGTATGTGGATGACATACTACTTATAGGAAATGACATCCCAACCTTGCAGGAGGTTAAGTCCTGGCTTGGGAAGTGCTTTGCTATGAAGGACCTAGGGGAGGCTGCCTATATCCTAGGGATAAGGATATTAAGAGAAAGGAGTAAAAGACTAATTGGACTTAGTCAGAGTACCTATTTGGATAAGGTGTTGAAAAGGTTCAACATGCAGAATTCCAAGAAAGGAGATTTACCGATACAAAGCAATGCCAAACTGAGTAAGACTCAGAGTCCGAGTACAGAGGCAGAGATAGCTGAAATGAGCCAATTACCGTATGCTTCCGCTGTTGGCTCGATCATGTATGCTATGACTTATACCCGCCCTGATGTGGGCTTTGCTTTGAGCATGGTCAGCAGGTATCAGGGGAACCCTGGCAAGGCTCCTTGGACCGCGGTAAAGAACATTCTCAAGTACCTGCGGAGGACTAAGGATTGGATCCTTACCCTTGGTGGGAGTAATGAATTGAGAGTATTAGGGTATAGTGATGCTAGTTTTCAGACTGATAGGGATAACTTCCGCTCTCAGTCGGGCTGGGTCTTTACCTTAAATGGAGGGGCAATTTCTTGGAAGAGTTCCAAGCAGGAGATGGTGGCTGATTCGACTTGTGAATCAGAGTATATAGCAGCGAGTGAAGCAGAGAAAGAGGCGATATGGCTAAAGAACTTCATCGGAGACCTTGGAGTTGTACCAGCTATTAAAGAACCTATGGAGATCTTCTGCGACAGCAATAGTGCGGTTGCCTTAGCCAAGGAACCAAGAGATCATGGCAGATCCCGACACATTGACAGAAAATATCACTTCATAAGACACAAGATTGAAGAAGGACTCCTCGTGGCAAATAGGGTATCGTCATATGAGAATCATGTAGATCCCCTTACGAAGGGACTGACAAGGGTTAAGCATTTTCAGCATGCGAGGCGCATTGGGCTGAGGGAAGATATTAGTTTTACAGATTAGATAGTTTTCCTGAAACTTGTAAAATGTAATCGACATTTGATGATGAATAAAATTTGTGATTTATTTATGAGTAAGGTGTTATTGTCATTGTCAATTATTTACTATTGTTTCAGTTTTGCATGTTTTGACTTCCAGAATAATTAATTTATTCAAACATCCACAATCGGTCATACGTCAGAAGTAAGTATGAATCAAGACTGTCATGAACTGGGATTGTAGATGGCTAAAGGTGTTTAGACATGGCAATGGTTGCTGCAACGTTCATGAGTACTCATAAGTTATGAGTATTGGTATAAACCCACGCTCACTTGTATCACTTCATGGAATTTATCTCGAGTGATCGTGAGACGATAATATCATATAAGTCTTCAAACCTAGAGATATGAGTTGTTACCTATGAGTTGGTTGTGCATTGATTGCACGTAAACGCATCAGTAACTTGATGTTATAAAACGTGCCTTTGTGTACAATTTAACAAGTAGTAGAACAAGCATATGAGTCGAAGTTTATCTGTTCCTTCTAGAAATAGAAGCGATATCTGGGCCCCTCGATGATTTTGTGTTGACCCATGTACCGGGCCCAGTCAGAACTAAACTGATGTGTTCAGTGAAGTTCTTTGTCAAACAAATCGGAAATCGAGAAACAACTACCAGACAATAAGCAAGACATAGTTCCATGTGTTTGTCCGGCTAATATCATGAGAACAGAGGATTATATGATCACTTGTCTTAAAATGGAGTTTCATAGTTCAACAGAGTTTTCGAGAGCTACGATTGCTGGTTGGTTCCTGAAGTTATATAGGCAAATACAGTTATTAGACTTATCCAAGTGGGAGTCTGTTGGATAAGGTGTCTAAGTCCATAACTTATTTGGTATATACTTGACCCGACCCAGCATGGTCCATTTGGGTTGCACTTCACCCGAACAATTTATGGATACTTTTATGAGAGTTATACACATATGTTTATTAATATATTATAAGTTATAATATATTAATATGAAGTTATTGTTGGATATAGTGTCTAAGTCCATAACTATATTTGGTATGTACTTGACCCGACCCGGCATGGTCCATTTGGGTTGCACTTCACCCGAACAATTTATGGATAATATTTGAGAATAGTACAAGTTATGATTTATTAATATATTATAAGTTCTAATATATTAATATAAGATCATATTATTTAATTAGTAGTGATCTATAATTAATCTAGGATTAATTTAGTGATCAAAGATATTACTAATTAAATATGGGCTTCTATATTTATATAGTGTGGGCTTATGCTTGTTTGGAATGGGCTAGGCTTGGATGGAGAAGTCCATGGATACTCCATGGAGCTTTAACCCATGGATCTCATGGAAATGAAGAGACATGGGTATTAGGGTTTACATGGATGTAACCCTAATCAACCACACTATATAAAGGAGGCTTTGGCTCTTGAAATCAAACTAGTTGTGTCTAGTTGTATCTAGTGAACACTAGTTGACTTATGTTGAGGTGAGGGCTGATTTCAAGAGAAGTGTGACTATTCTCTCAAAGTTCCAAGTTTGTGGTGATTTGTGACTTTCATTTGAGGCATCCACATTATTGGTGCTAGGCTCTAAAACTCCAAGCAATCAACTACAATTACAAGGTAAGTATTTCTACTAGCTTTATTTGATTCATGTTCCCCATGCCATGCTAGTTAGGATATGAACCTTGGAAAAATAATTATTTGCATGTATCTTAGACAAACATATATCCAAGGTTTATTAGGGTTGCATGTACACTTAGGAAGTGTTAGAATGCTCAAATCCCTTCAGTGGGATCAGAGCCTAGGTCTGTTTGTTTGATACTTGTAATTAAAAGTTGAAAAAAGTCGAAAACTTGCTGTCTGACGAATGGACTCGGCGAGTCCATGGGGGGGGACTCGGCGAGTTCATGTGTATCTTCAACCTACTCGGCGAGTAGGTTCATGCAACTCGGCGAGTAGGGTCGACAGAGTGCAGATTTTCGACTTTAGTTGCTAGAAATGGATTGGAAACATTACCCTAAACTGTTTTGGTACTTGAAAACTTGTTTTAGCTGGTGTAATGTTTTTGCTAATTCATTTACAACAACTAGTTATCAAAATTACAAAGTTTAATGTGATTTTGATTCTTGAAAGTGTTCATATTCATGTTCTTGTTCTTATGAAGTTTAGATGATCATAGGAATTATTTGTAATCTATGTGGTAGTTTAATTCTTGATCATAATGTGTTTTGATGGAGTCCATAACTTGTCCTCAAGTTATGGAAAACCAAAAGTCTCTTGGATTAAAAAACCATTAAAAGAATACAAGAGTTAGAAAAATGAAAAGTCCTCATTTTATTACTCTATTAAACTCATAAGTTACAAGAAATGAAAAGTTTTGAAAGTTTACAAAACTTGCCCTCAAGTTTTGGAACAAGTAAAGTTAAGTTAAACTTTAGTTCCAACCCCTAGAATTTTTAAAGTTAAAATTCAACCCTTATACTTATATTATGATGATTTAATAATTATATATATGTATAAGAACAAAGTCGTCTTACCACTAGTACGCCTCATTCACGAAGCTGGTCTATAAGGTGGGTATAAGGTTGTTGCCTATAAAATGGTGACTTAATGGGTGTCTATTCTCACCCACCGCTTACTTGACTGGTGGAGGGTCGTTAGCCGAACGGGTAAGACAAGGACTTATAAATTCTCATTCAAAGTATGATGAATATTATAAAGTAACTAAATGTTTTATTAAATTCCCAATCTTAGTTACTTTAGGAAAAATGTGAATAAGGTGCTAATCCATGAAATTACACTTTACACTTTGTTTGAGTCGTTGGTGGAGCGTGTGTGGTTAACCGGCACACTAACTTGGACTTAACAAGGTAGGTAAAGGGTAACTTAAAGGTTTATTATAGTATCGATGGAGCGTGTGTGGTTTACCGGCACATCGATTGAGTGATAAACTTTAAAGGGTACCAAGTGATTTGCATGGTTACTTCACACCTCGTTTTGTGATCCTCGACATCCCAGTCACAAAACCTGGAGGGCACACTCGAGATTGAAACATGCCTTTGAAAAATTTCATTGAATCTCAAAGAATCTAGGAATTTCTAATCAAAAACCTAATACTTAAATATTGCGGTTTTCATGGTGGAAATTGGTGAATCGTCATTCACCTACCTTTCAAATATGGTATAGCTTAGATTACGACATACCTCTTCTAAGTTATATTATATTGTGATTGGATCCTAGCCTTAATATTACATTTGGGTGTTTTATTAAGGACTCTCTTATATCTAAACTAATCTTGTTCTCTACTCTTCAGATGTCTTCCAACAATGCCTCTGGCTCTAATCCTAATGGCTCCTTTACCCTTATGAACTTGTGTGGGAAAGTCACCTATGATGGATCCAACTTCAATGAGTGGATCAGAAACAACAGGATGATTACCCGCTACGAGGACAAAGAATATGTCCTTGACAAGGAGCTTAAGGAGATTGATGAGACCACTGCAACTCCTCAGGAGATCGCTGAATTTCGGGCACATGAAAGGGATGCTACGAAAGTGGCTTGCATCATGATGGCCACGATGACAGCGGAACTCCAAAAGTCTTATGAGGATTTCTACCCTTATGAAATGCACCAAGATTTGATGGAAAGATACCATCAAAGTGCAAGACAAGAGAGGTATGAAATCATCTGCTCCATGATAACAACCATGATGAAGGACGGGGAATCCGTCACGAACCACATGCAGAAAATGCAAAGGTATGTGGATCGTTTGCTGAAGCTTAATGTGAACTTCCCTGAGGATCTTGCAATAGATATCATTTTGCACTCCTTACCATCGTGCTATGATAAATTCCGCATGACATATCACATGAATAAGGAAGAGGTCACACTCAGCAAACTTCAGGGACTTCTCAAGACCACATAATCAGGTCTTAAGGGGAAGTCGGTTGCTATCACTCCTACTCCAAACTCAACTCCGGTTTTGGCAATTGGGAAAAATCGATGGAGGAAGAGAAAGAGGTCCTCAAAGGGTACCAAGGCTCGGACCCTTGATGGCTCTTCTTCAAGTGGAACCAAGAAAGGTTTCGTCACTCCTTCTTTTGACCCAAAAGAGGCTGAATGCTTCTATTGTCATGAAAAATCTCATTGGAAGCGGAACTGCCCAAAGTACCAGCAGGATGTGAAGGATGGGAAAGTTAAACCCAACCATGCAGGTACTTACACTATCATTTCTAATAACTCACCCCATTCTAAGTCTTGGGTCCTTGATACCGGTTGTGGTATTCATATTTGTTGTGACTTGCAGGGACTAAGAAGAAGTGAGAATGTGGAGCAAGGAAGAATAAACTTGATCATGGGGAATAGGAAAGCTTTACCTGTTACCAAGATTGGAGTTTATACTTTATCGCTAAGTAGTGGGTTTAATTTAGATTTGAATAAGTGTTGTTATTCGCCAGGAATGGCAAGAAATATTATTTCCTTTCATGCTTTGTACAAACAAGGGTTTACCTTTTCATTTAATAATGAAGTTGGTTCTATTGATGTTTTCTATAATAATGTCTTTTATTTTAAAGCATTACCTTGTGATGGTGTGTATGAAGCTGTATCTGTTGTAGATAACTTGGGAAATAATGTTTTGTGTATTGATTCTACTGATAATAATAACTTGGATAAAGCATCATTATGGCATTGTCGTCTTGGACATATAAGCAAGAAACGCATAGGCCAACTCCAAAAGGATGGAGTCTTGGAGTCGTTTGACCTAAAGTCAGATGATAGTTGCGAATCATGCTTACTTGGAAAAATGACAAAGTCACCCTTCACAGGCTCGTGTGAGAGGGGTGAAGGTTTGTTGGACCTTATACACACGGATGTGTGTGGACCTTATACACACGGATGTGTGTGGACCATTCAAACATGCCACAAGGGATGCTAATCGTTATTATTTGACTTTCACTGATGATTACAGTAGATATGGATATGTCTACTTAATCAAGCATAAGTCAGAGACTTTCGAGAAGTTTAAGGAATTTAAACAGGAAGTCGAGAATCAATTGGGCAGGAACATTAAGATGCTTCGATCCGATCGAGGAGGTGAGTATCTTAGTTCAGAGTTCCTCGACTATCTTAGGGAATGTGGGATTGTCTCACAATTGACACCTCCCAGGACACCACAGTTGAATGGTGTGGCTGAGAGGCGTAATCGAACCTTGTTGGACATGGTTCATTCCATGATGAGTCGAGCTACGCTACCAATCTCATTCTGGGGGTATGCCTTAGAGACTGCCGCCCATATTCTTAATCTTGTCCCTACAAAGAAAGTTGCCAAAACTCCTCACAAGATGTGGACTGGCAAAGTACCTAAGGTAGACCACATCAAGATTTGGGGTTGCGAGGCTTTTGTGAGACGTGAGACTCATGATAAGCTCGAACCTCGAAGCGAGAGGTGTATTTTCATCGGCAACCCACAGTAATCCTTTGGTTACCTCTTCTACAGACCTAGTGACAATGTGGTCTTTGTAGCAAGAAGAGGAGTCTTTCGAGAGAGAGAATTTATAAGCCAAGGAGACAGTGGGAGGCAAATTGATCTTGAAGAAATTCAAGAGTCAAGCGGTGAAGGAACTTCGAACACTAGCCCTCAACTTGAGGAGGAAACTCCTGTTGAGCCAGTTGATGAGCCTGTACCTCTGAGGCGTTCCACGAGAGTTAGGAATGCACCTGAGCATTACTATGGTTTCCATATTACTGCGGAAGGTGAGACACTTATTAGTGATGAGACACTAGTAGGTCTGGATGAACCTAACAGCTACACGGAAGCCATGGCAGGCCCTGAGGCTGCTAAATGGAAAGAGGCCATGGATAGCGAGATACAATCCATGTATGACAATCAAGTTTGGAACTTGGTTGAGAATGTACCTGGTCGTAAGACTGTAGGGTGCAAATGGGTCTTCAAGAAGAAGACCGACATGGATGGTAAAGTACACACTTATAAGGCTAGACTGGTTGCAAAGGGCTTCTCTCAAATTCCTGGAGTGGACTATGATGAGACATTTTCTCCAGTAGCCAAGATTAAGTCTATTCGGGTTCTGTTGGCCATAGCTGCATTTCATGATTATGAAATCTGGCAAATGGATGTCAAAACCGCTTTCCTTAATGAAAAGTTGGCTGAAGATGTTTACATGAGTCAGCCAGAGGGTTTTGTCAGCAACAAGTACCCTAATAGAGTGTGTAAGCTCGAGAAATCCATTTATGGATTGAAACAGGCACCTCACAGGTGGAATCTTTGCTTTGATGAGAAAGTCAAGGAATTTGGCTTTTCAAGGAGTGAAGATGAATCTTGCGTCTATATCAAGGCTAGTGGGAGCATAGTTAGTTTTTTGGTATTGTATGTGGATGACATACTACTCATAGGAAATGACATTCCAACCCTGCAGGAAGTAAAGTCTTGGCTTGGGAAGTGTTTCTGATAGGATTAAAACAACTTTTAATCTATGAAGATCGATTAGATCTTGAACAAGTTTATGAGTGTAAAATAATAAGAACGCAATAATAAGAACAAAACAGCTTGAATCAAACGTGTCGAATGATTAAATAAAATCCTCAGAAGAGCTCGATTAAGAACATCAACTGTAGAGGATTAGAAGATTACAAGAACGATTAAAGAAAAATAATTGTACTCTTGATGAATCGCTATATCGATAATCTCAGCAATCTTGACCTAATATGCATGCAAGCATTTAACTTATATACAATACATAAAAGGCTCTCGGTTGGACAGGCCCAAACCGGAGAATACAAGGCTAAACTAACGAGCCCAAAAGACGCAACTTTAAAATAATTTTCAGCCCAACAATCTCCCCCTTTGCGTCAATCTGGAGCGAGACATTCACTTGTTACTTGGGCCGGCAGCTGAAGCTGGTACCTTCTTCTTCACGGTACTAAACAAACACTTGGTTATGGAGAGAATGGTCTGTCTAAACCGGATGTACCAATTGATCATATCATTGAAGTACTTGATGTCATCAGCCGAATTCTCCTTACACCGCTTGATAATTGATAAGATGCGCTCCAAGCAAGTTGTGGTGTAAAGGTGCTTGTCAGCTAAAGCGAAGAGACATTTATGTCCTTCAGCTATAGTGAACATGACTGAGTTGCGCCTCAGATCAATCCTGCCCATCTGCATCTGGTTGAGATCACTGGCCGATCCCACAGGAGCTACTTTCGGTTTCTTCTTAAAAACTGTGGCGACCTCCTGATCCATTAGAGCAACCTCCATGATGTAGCAGGCCAACATCCTTTTGACATGGTCTATGATGGGACCATATTCGGTTTCATCTGTCAGCAGGATATTGTACAAGACAATCCAATCATGAGGATTCAGATTCGGCAGATCCGCCAGGGAGATGATGTGGGCAGTTCTTGCAGATCCTCGGATGAGCTTGAACTTAACGTTTGTGAATCTCCCCACGGCATAAGGCTTCAGTACCCGAACATTAACAATCTTCTGGGCGCTCCAGGTGAGGTATTGTGGGCGAGCGGCCTCCAGATAGAAGTCAATAAGCTCCCTGTCAAGCTCATCGTTCGGATGCGGGACTTCAAAAATGTTAGAGAAGGCGTGGAAGATGAATGCCTTTCGAGTCAGCGGCATGTCAAACTGCGAATCGATAGAGTTGTTGCAGTCGAATGATATAACCGGCTCGAGCCATAGTATGCTTGGAGTCTCTATGACCTCTTTTATCAAACGATCCCTGGTCTAGGCAGGGAAGAGCAGCTTTCGGCTCTCAAGGAGATCGTGGGCTTCTTTTTGCTTTCGTTCGGCTTCTTCAGCTTCACGCGCCACACGACTGGCATCATTATCAGCATTGCGACTGTTCTTTCTTTTTAACATGTCCGCAATGGTCTCCCTGTCTTCATCTTCTTCT
Source organism: Lactuca sativa (assembly GCF_002870075.4). Lineage (NCBI taxonomy): Eukaryota > Viridiplantae > Streptophyta > Magnoliopsida > Asterales > Asteraceae > Lactuca > Lactuca sativa. The sequence goes on along the minus strand of NC_056631.2, from coordinate 62,415,039 downwards.
TCATCTCCTCCCTCAGCTATGTTTTTGCCCTTGTTCTTCACACTCGAACCCGAAGCATGACCAGTCTGAGGTGGTTCGGTTGTGTGAGTAGCTTTGGAGAAAGGAGGTGGTTTCGATCCTATCTTCTCATCTCCCCCTTGTTTCGGAATGGACACGAAACCCGGTAGGCCTTCAATCTTGCTTAAAAGGTCCATGGCCGGAGAGAGTTTTTTAGCGAGGGTGCGCCTCACTGAGTAGTTTAGGATGGGGTCGTGTGCTTCCAGGATGTTTGATAATACTGCGTGGACATCCGAAACACACGTTTTTATAACCTCCCTTTCGGATCGAAGAGCTTCCAATTGTTGTTCGGAGTTGGAAAGCTGCGTGCTCTTGACATTTAGGGCAGTAGTTTTGCTCGCCAAGACGTCCATCAGAGAATTTTCAGCTGCAAGATCCTCTTGTAGCTTTGCCAGGCGGGCATCGATGAAGGCACGAAGTGCCGAGTTGTCGTCGCTAATATGTTGTCTGAGGGTAGCGAACGAGGACAGCTCCGTCGAGACAAACTTGGCGAATTGTTGAACAACTGGTTCCAAAGTCGTCTTCGTGGCGTCGGCGCTTTCCTGCAAAGACTTCAGCAGGACAGAAGCGTCGGAGAATAGTTTATCGACTTTTTCGGTCGCAGCCTCACAGGCTCGGGTGGAGGCATCGATTGCAGCAGTTGCTGAGGCCACCGAATCATGTTGAGCCCTTGAGAAGGCGTCAACAATCTTCTGAAGGGCAGCTTCAGAAAGAGATGACTGCTGGTTGGTGGAGGAGGCGAGAAGTAGATCAACCTTTTCGTTAAGCTCTCGGAGATGCTTCTTTGTCACTGGAGCATCATCCTCCTCGTCACTTTGAACTTGAAACGGACTATAGTAGACCGAATCAAAGTTCATGTGATCACCACCAAGGTATGGATCACCGCCATCGGAGGCGGGTTCTGGAGATTGAGGTGGTGGTGAAGCTGGGGGTGTTATTGGTTTTGTTGGTTCAGGTTGAGTTTCGGGTGGTGGTTGTGTATGAGTTTCGGTTTGTGGTGGTTCGGTTACAGGAAGGGTTTCGGTAACTGGTGGTGTTTCGGTTGATGTGGTGAAAATGGGTGGTGGTATAGGGAAAGAGGTTGGGGGAATAATGGGGTTTATGGTGGGAATGGAAATAGGAATAGTTGGTGGAGGCGAAGGAACTGGGGATTGATGAAGTTCCATCTCTGGGGTTGGGGACCGAGGTGGTGTGTTGCCTCGTTGAGGAGATTCGTCACCTTGAGATCCTTCAGAGTCCGAACTCCCACCTTCGGATTCGCTTGAAGAGGAGGGAAGGATGAGCTTTCGCTTCTGTTGGGTCTTCCTCCTTTTCGGCTGTGGGGACTGTGCAGCCTTCGGTTGTTTCCTCTTTTTGGGAGAAGGTCCCTTTGGAGCTTTGGACACTTGCTTCCCTTTCTCTGCCTTTTTGCCCCTGCCCACTGGTTTTTCAGCGTCATGAATCGATCGCAGCATGTCCGGTGTCAATTCCCTCGGACCAGTTGGCCTAAACTCCTTGATCGTTCTAATCAGTCTGCTGTCGGAAGGCACAGCGCCATACATCGACTCCGGGATAGAGCCAATGAAAGAAAATTTTGATGCATCGGATACGATGATCTTCTTGGTATGAAACGTACCAATAGAAGACATCGATGCACCATCGGCTGTGGGAACATTGAACTTGTCCATGGCCCATCGTGTGATCAAGATCCAGAACCGGGCCAACGACACCTCAGAGTGTCGGGAAGAAGAAGAGAGGCTCTGAATCAGTTGTTGCCATAGGACAAACCCATAGTCCAGGTTTATCCCGTTATACACCCCATACATTATCGAAAGGAAAAGACGACTTGCACCGTCAGATCTTGAGCTCCTCTCTGACAGACCCTTAAAAAGGACTGTAAATAAGCCATTCCACTGGGGCGGCAGGCAAGACTTCTTAAACTTGGGGACGGAGGTGAGAACTTCTGTGTATCCCATGTTGTAAAACATGCTAAACAGTATCCCAACCGGAATAGTCTCCGGATGAACTCGCGAAGGGTCAACGACAAACCCTAGTATAGTGTAGAACCTTTGGCGTGATACGGAGGTCTTGTGTTCTGCAAGCTCGAAAAATACCCGGTCGACAGCCTTGTCGTAGTAAGCCGTCGCATAGACCTGAGATAAGGCCACCATTGGCACCGTTTCAATTCTTGACAGTGCAGGAGCAAGCTGGGAGTACTTGAGGCATTCTATGACCGGCGACATATAGGAATCATACGCCAATGGGTTAAGATCAATGACAAGACATTGTTGGGGTCGGATGGGAAGAATCTGTGAAGTTGCATGAACAGAGGATGATTCAGCCATTGTTGCAGGTTTGGAGAAGAAGATGAACAGTGAAGCGCTTTGGAGGTTTTTGTTCTTTAGAAAATCCGGAAGCAGTAAAAAGGTAAATGGTGTTGTAGACTGCCTTTTATAGTGATGGATTGGAGAGAGAAAAATCGTTTCATATCTTCTATGTGATGATCACGTAGGAAAGATAGTGTCAGAGTCTTAGGATCACGCTACCCAACAAGCGCCGTTTCAGAGAGAGGAACCGTTTCCATTTCCACACGCGCCTCTAATGCCAGATTAATGACGCTTCAATATCGCACACGCGTCCGTTAAGTGTCAGAAAAAGCGCGGCCGTTTCAAATTCACGCGCCCTCCTTTATACCGTCGTTTGAATTTCTATCCTTTTAACTCCCGCCGAGTCAGCAACTTTTTGTCTTTTCCCCTTTTAAACGGCTGTTTTCAATTAATGACCCACGTGGCTAATTTTTGACCACAACTTCATTAGTAACCATCCAGTAATAATCCAGCCTGTAAAATAATTAGTAACGGAGTTTTTGAAAATCTAGGATTTTCGTGCAAAGAGTGTAAAAGAAAAAGAAATAAAGCAACTCTTTTAAGGATATTTTGTGATGCCAATAATGACACGAAACTGATGATCCCGGGCACGAATCTCTTCCTTCAAGGTCAAGAGAGACCTCAAAGTGTTAGTGTGGAATCCCGTTGAATTACGATCAGACACTTATTAATAAATGTTGAAAGGCTTCTTTTAATTAGGCTAAATAAGGGTGGTTTCGCTTTGATGCATCAATTCAATTCTTGATATAAGAACGAAAGTGAACAAAGTACTTGTGAGACCGGTGTAGTCTGTTGAACAAGTAGGTAGGAGTTGATTTTATAGTGGCTTGGATTAATATGAAATCTCAGATAAAAAATGTAAAACTGGATCCCTTGGGAAGAAATGTTATGGTGTGTAACAATTTCATTGGAATCACGCAAAAGAAAATTTGAGATTCCATGAAGGTACATTCGTCAATTCATTGGTGAAAACTTGATCAAATTAATTGGTCACCGTCAATTCGTTGGTGTTGAATTTTGGGTTTCACTCAGCTCGTAGTGGCACGAAACTAAGATCATAAACACAGATATTGTGTAACCATAAACCTCAGTGGTAGTTTCTGAGAGTCTCAAGGGTTACAGTGATGAAACGAATGTAATGGAGAAGTGTAATGGGGAAGGTGTAAGAAAACATAGTACCTCTGCTGCGAAAATAAGGACCAAGCAGGAGACTCTTAACTCATGTGAGAAGAGAGTGAGGTAGCTCACGATTAGAATAAATGAGTTAGCCTTATTGGGAAGACAAGGTTTGTGTATACCAGGTCATGAAGGCTATTATTCAAAATCTTATGAGGCTTGGGACACATACAGCAGCATGCTTCTAGGGACACTTAAGTAAGTCATCAAATATACCCCATAAACGAATGAGCACACAAAAAAATATTTTTGGAGTTTTTGAAATTTATAATAAAAAAATAATAACTAAAAAAAATAATAATAATAAAAAAATAAGACTTAAAATAAAAATAAGACCTAAGGGAAAAAAAAAAAAAACTTTGGAAAAATGAAAAACCGAACCCGAACGTTCGGTTGGTTTCGGTTCTAGAAAATTTTGAAAAACCGAACCCGAACCTTCGGTTGGTTTCGGTTCCACAAAATTTTGAAAAACCGAACCCGAACCTTCGGTTGGTTTCGGTTCCACAAAATTTTGAAAAACCGAACGCGAACCTTCGGTAGGTTTCAGTTTTGGAAAATTTTGAGAAACGAAGGAATTTAGATATACAAGAAATAAATACTTTTAACACAAAGAAAAACAAGATTGTACAAGAAATATACAACACAGAAAAACTACCTTTGAAGTAATGAGCGAGTCAGATGGTTGAACCGAACCCGAACGTTCGGTTGGTTTCGCTTCTTACGTTTGAGTTTGAGAGGTAGTGTGAGGTACTGACTCTGATTCCATCATACCTAGCCCTTGCAATATTTTATTAAATGATGCTTCAGGAAGAGCTTTGGTAAAGACGTCAGCCAGTTGATCAGTGGTTCTTACAAAGTGAACTTCGACATTTCCATCTTCCACATGATCTTTGATGAAGTGATACCTCAGTGCTATGTGTTTGGTTTTAGAGTGTTGCACTGGGTTATGACAGATCCTAATTGCACTTTCAGAGTCACAATATAGTGGGATCTTCTTCATATTGAGTCCATAGTCTCGAAGTTGACTCTGGATCCAAATCACTTGTGATGTGCAGGATGCAGCGGCAATGTATTCCGCTTCGGCAGTAGACAGCGACACACATGTTTGTTTCTTGGATTGCCAGCTGACCAATTTCCCATCAAGAAATTGACAGCCACCAGTTGTGCTTTTACGGTCGAGTCCACATCCTCCAAGGTCAGCATCAGAATAGGCTTGAACAAAGAAGCCGGAATTGGATGGATACCATAGACCTAAGGAGGTGGTTTGCTTGAGATAGCGTAGGATGTTCTTTACTGCCAGCATGTGAGGTTCGCGTGGGTTTGCCTGAAATCGAGCACAATAACACACAGAAAACATGATATCAGGCCTGCTAGCAGTTAGATACATCAGTGAGCCTATCATTTGACGATAGAGCGTGATATCGACAGCCGGTTTGTCTAGAGATGGGGTAAGCTTGGTGCCGAATGCCATTGGGACTTTGACTTTTGAGTCTCCCATCATGCCAAACTTCGCTAGGAGAGTCTTCGTGTAAGCTTCCTGATTAATAAAGATGCCTTCGGGTCCCTGTCTTATGTTTAAACCAAGGAAAAAGTTAATAGGACCCATTGAGCTCATTTCAAACTTAGTCTCCATCAGCTTTCTGAATTCAGCTGTTAAGCTGGGATTCGTGGAGCCAAAGATGATGTCATCGACATAAATTTGAACTATCATAAGGTGGTTACCTTCCTTTTTACGAAAGAAGGTTGGGTCAACCGAACCTTGTTTAAATTTAGACATCTTTAAAAATTTTGTAAGCGTTTCATACCAGGCTCTCGGAGCTTGTTTGAGGCCGTACACAGCTTTATCCAGAATATAGCAATGATTTGGATACTTTTTGTTCACGAACCCAGGAGGTTGCTCCACAAACACAGTTTCTTCGAGTTCTCCATTGAGAAATGCACACTTGACGTCCATTTGGAAAACCTCAAAGTTTTTGTGAGTAGCGTAGGCCAGAAATATTCTAACAGATTCTAGCCTAGCTACTGGAGCGAACGTCTCTTCGTAATCTATTCCTTCCTCCTGACAGTATCCCTTGACCACTAGACGAGCCTTGTTCCTTATGACATTACCTTCCTTGTCCATTTTGTTTCTAAAAACCCATTTAAGACCAACAACCGAAGCATCTGGAGGAGTTGGAATGAGGCGCCAGACTTTGTTCCTTTCAAACTCGTTCAGTTCGTCTTGCATTGCTTGAACCCAAGCAGAGTGATCGAGGGCAGTGTTCACTGTCTTCGGTTCAACTTTTGATACGAATGAGTTAAACATACAAAACTCAACCTTTGAAAATAAGGATGTCTGTTTTGCCTTCAGTTGAGATGGGGTCAGAACCTTTTCAGATACATCACCAACTACTTGAGAGATAGGATGATCTCTGGTCCATTTGGTAAGAGGAGGGTAATTCGGATCGAAGGTTGGATCTAGTTCAGCGTTGATCATCTCTTCTGGCTCAGATTGACTATCGTAATCAAGCGTCATATCATCATGCTCCCCCTCAATTGATGAGTCTTGAGAAACATGAGGTTCAGGGGTTTCTTGTGGTGCTGGACTCTCAGGCGTTGAAGCACCTTCGTTTGGAGGGGCATCTTCGGTTGGAGAGGCACCTTCAGTTGGTGAAGGACCTTCGGTTGAAGTAGTAGAGCTTGGCTCCCCCTGGACTTGTGAGCTTGGCTCCCCCTCGACATGAGAAGTTGGCTCCCCCTCGACTGAAGCATTGTTGGTTGGAGATTCATCAGTGGGCAATTCTCCTTCATGCATTCTTTTTGCAGCATCTTCGACAATTTGCTTCATATGATCAACTTTGTTGTCAGCTGCACCTGCTTCTGAGAGAGAAGCTTTTTCTGGTTCGTCAAAGAGTTCCAGAAAATTCTCGTATAAATTGGCGATTGAGACTGTGACTTGTCCAGTTTGAGGAAAGATTTCCCTGGCAGTGTCATCTATGGCCTGTAGCTTCTTGACATAGCTGTCGTCGAAAGTCACATAGTATGTCTCTTCAATCCTTCTTGAACGTTTGTTTAGGACCCTGTACGCCTTGGATGTGAGTGAATAACCCAGAAAGATTCCCTCGTTTGCTTTGACATCAAACTTGTTGCAGTGTTCTTTAGAGTTAAAGATGAAACACCTTGAGCCAAATACGTGGAAAAATTTCACATTGGGCTTTCTGTTATTTAAAATTTCATATGGTGTGAGCGTGAATCCCTTGTTGAGATAGGACCTGTTCTGTGTATAACAAGCAGCAGAAATAGCGTCAGCCCAAAAATAAAGAGGTAAGGAAGCGAAACTTATCATAGTTCGGGCAGCTTCACACAAGGATTGGTTTCGTCTTTCGACTATTCCGTTCTGTTGTGGTGTGTAGGGAGCTGAGAAATTGTGACTAATTCCCTTTTCTGCAAGAAACTCTTCAAACTCCCTGTTCTTGAATTCGAGACCATTGTCGCTCCTGATGTTGCGAACGACCTTCTTGAGTTGGACTTCAATTTGCTTGATAAACACTTTCAGCTTTTGAATCGCTTCAGACTTGAGCTTTAGAAAGAACACCCATGTAAATCGTGAAAAGTCATCAATGATAACAAGAATATACTTGCTACCACCGATGCTTTCGATAGATGAAGGACCACACAAATCGATATGAAGCAATTCGAGTGGTTCAACAACTTTTGTGTTGATTATAGATGGGTGACTTTTACGACTCTGCTTTCCCATTTCGCATGCGGCACACAAATGCTCTCTGTCGAACTTGAGCAATGGAAGACCTCTAACATGATCTCCAGTAATAAGTCGGTTGATATCTTTGAAATTGAGATGAGAGAGTCTTCGATGCCACAACCAGCTTTCGTCGGATTGAGCTTTTGATAGCAGGCAAATTGTTGGGTTTCCTTTGATGGGTTTCATGTTCAGAGGAAACATTTCACCCTTTCGTTCTGACTTCAGAATCACTTTCTTTGTCTTTTTCTCTATGATTTCAGAACCTTCATCATCGAATGAGACTTTGAGACCTGTACCTCCAACAAGCTGAGATACACTGATGAGGTTGTGTTGGAGTCCTTCCACATAAGCCACCTTCCTTATTGTAAAGTCACCATTCGTTATCATCCCGTATCCCTTTATGGTGCCGGAAGAGTTGTTTCCAAACTTAACGTTGCCACCATTTGCAAGAGATCTGTATTCCCTGAGCTCCTCTTTCCTCCCTGTCATGTGACGCGAGCAGCCACTGTCGATGTACCATTCTTCGTCAAACTGCTCGTCACTTATAACCTGCAAAAACTAAGCAGATTTAGGAACCCAAAGTTTCTTGGGTCCATGTGAGCTTTTCATGGGAACGGGAATAGTAAGAGAGATGTCAACTAGATATGTTCGTTTTATTATAGTTGTTTCATCTTTCTTTTTAATGGTAAAGACTTTTATTTTGTTGGTATTAGGTGTGTTCGTTTTGGACTCTGGTTTGGATTCATCAACCTTCTGTTTTCCCTTCTGTTCAGCTGATGAATGAGGTTTTTGAGAACAAGCGGGATTGGTTTTAGAGCAAGATGGAGATGAATGGGTGGAAGTGGAAGAACGAGAAGAATTAGAGAGAGAGGATTTGGATGGAGAAGACTTCCTGGCTGATGACTCTAGGTGACCCTTTTGCTTTTGATCATTGGAGGGACTAACCTTCGAGTCTTGTTCTCTTTTGACTTTAGAGCCGAACCTCTGTGTTCGGTTGGAGTTGTTCTTGGAACCGAACCTTTGGTTTCGGTTGAAGTCCTTTTCAGAACCGAACCTTTGCCTTCGGTTGGTATTTTCTTGTGAACCGAACCTTTGGTTTCGGTTGAAGTCCTTTTCAGAACCGAACCTTTGCCTTCGGTTGGTATTTTCTTGTGAACCGAACCTTTGCTTTCGGTTGTTGGAACATTCAGGCTTTCTTACAGGATTGTTTTCATACTTCAGATTCTTGTCTTGGTGTGAGTAGTATGCATTCTGGGAGTGCCAGAATTGTTTCCTTTCAGAAAGGTTTTTCCTGTATCTTTGGTTCCTTTCTATCTTCTTATCTCTCATCTGCTTAGGTTGATGATGAACGTTCGCTTTCGTTTTTGTTGTCTCCTTGGATGGTTCCTTTTGAACTTTAGGAGTTTTACTTTGAGCCGAGGTAGCAGATGGAGTATCCGAAGGAGATTCAGTTTGCACTGAGGGAGTAGAAGGAATGTCTGAAGAGGTTTCACTTTGAGCTGAGGGAATGGAAGGAATGTCTTCTTTTGCTGATCTCCCATCCTCCTGAGGAATATCTTTCGTACCACTGGTGATAGGCTCACTGAAATTATCGGGCTTATTCAATGGTTCAGGTATGTATCTCCCTTTTCTCATCCAGGAGGTTCTTTCAGATAGCCCAACGGTTTCGTTTCCATTATCTATTGGAGCTTCCCAGAAGTACTCATCACAGCCATCAGCATTGTCTTCGTTTACAATATCTGTGAGCTCAGCTGTTTGATGTTCGGTTACTCCTATCACTTTGTATACTTGATTCGGAGTGGTCCTGACCTTTTGATACACAACAACTTTTTCTACCAATTTCGGGGACTTTTGTTTGGACAATCTAGCGAACTCCACAGAATTTTCAGAAATTAGATTTTTGTGGTTTTCAGTTTCGCTTTTAACAAATTCTGAGCAGTCAACCGTATCCTCTACAGAAATTTCACTCATGTTTTCTTCCTCGTTAAGCTCAGATGCATTTTCAACATTGATTTTGTTTTCAGAGCTTACGTTGGCGTTTAGAGAGTCAAATTTTTGCATGGTTTCGGTTCTCAGTTTAAGTCTGTCATTTTCGTCCAAAAGATTTTTGAGCATGTCCTTGTGGTCTTTGGATTTAATGAAGGACTCAATTTTGTCCAGTCCATACATGTAGGTCGGATTGACATCATCAGACGATATCACACTCTCACAATTGTAGGCTTCGGCATCGATTTCATCCTCCTTAAATTCTAGGAAGGGCAAAATCATGCGATGGATCTTTTGGCCTATCTCACAATCCAAGTGAAGTTGAGTAATATTGGAATATAAACGTTTAGCTATTAAACAAAAGACATTTCGTTGTTTTAACAATTTTAAATTGTCTCTCTGCAAATAAATGTTTTCGTCTTTAACTTTAACTAATTCCGACTCTTTTAACTCAATCCACATTCGCCGCTCCTCACTCTTCGACGCCACCCTGCTTAATTGATCAGTCAGGTTAGAATTGGTGACTCGAGTTTGAGTTAAGCTACTATCTAAATGAGAAATTCTTGTATTAACAATTTTTAGTTCTTTCTCATATGAGGATGGTGGTACTTTAGATGAAATAAAAACAGATTGTACCTTCTTTATCAGTTCATCGAGCTCATTGAACTGCTGGCTGAGTGGTTTGGCCGTAAAGCACATATCCTCCTGTACCTTCGGTCCATCGCTTCCTCCATCGGTATTGTATCCCCTCATTTGAGATACGTCAGTCACCATGAAGCATTTTCCACCACTGCTTTCCTCCTTAGCCATATAAGCCTTTCCATGAGTAGGCTTCCTCACTTCTTCGTCTTCTGAGTCAGTAGACCAAACTTCTGTGCTACCGAACTCATCGTCATTAACCGAACCCTGCACAATAAGAGCATTAATAGAAGGGTTAGCGGTAGACTTCTTATTTCTCAACTCATCTAATCTTTTCTGCAGCACGGCTTCCTCATCATTTCCATCGTCCTTTTCAGCCAACTTCTTAAGAACACAGTCCTTAGCATAGTGGTTCTTGCCACCACAGTAGAAACAGCTTACTCCGGAATCGCCATCTGCCTTCGGTTCCTTCTTGGGCTCCTCAGCCTTCGGTTCATTGTTCGCTTTTTCAGAGCTGTAACTCCCCTGCCAGTTTCGGTTTTTGTTGTTGGGGAATCTCTTCTTTATGAACCTCTTAGGATTGGATACCATCATGGCATAATCCTCAGTTGTGAGGTCATACTCTTCCAAGTTGAGCTCTTCATCCTCCATCACAGCTTTACTTTTAGATAGGAGGGCCAACGAACCAAGACTAGAAACAACGTTCTTTTCTTGAACCACAATCTTCTCTTGGGACTTTAGAATACCCACCAGTTTCGCTAAAGAGTATGATTTAAACTGCTCATGAGCTTTGACTATCGAAACCACTGCTCTCCATTCAGACCTCAATCCATTCAAGAAAGTAACCTTCTGTTCGATAAGCTTCCTTTCAATATCGTGTTTGATCATCTTGCTGAGAAGATGATTGAAGCGATCAAACGTCTGGGTCACTATTTCTTCGGCCCCTTGCCTGAATTCTCCAATGGACTTCATGTTGTTTCCTTAGGATGATCCTTAGGAATGAATGAATGAGAAATAGCTGATTCTTAGGGTAGATCCTTAAGAATAAAGAAGATAATGGGGATGGGTAATTGGGTTGATTATTTGATTGTTTAAACATAATAATTATATTATTGTGGGTTGAAAACCCTATGTACTCACCAGGTTTCCCAACCTGACCCACTCAGTTTATTTATATCACAGGTGTTGATATGAAGTGACATTACACTGAGAGATTTAAAGAGATGTAGATCACTAGTGTAAATAATTGTAAGTTCTGTTTATGCTTATGTTTCTGTATTAACGATGACATCCCAAACGTTTTAAAATGAAATAAATACGTTTCTTCGAAAATGTTTTAATAACGTATTTACCATGTTTTTCTGGGAACAAATTCCGCAACATTTTTATAAAATGAAGTACTCTGATTTTTATAAAGCATAAACAACATCGGTCTTTTCTGGCCGTGAAAATGGGGATGTCACAGTTGGTATCAGAGCATTAGTTTAAGCGAACTAGGAATATGGATTTATTTCTAGACTTAAACTTAGAATGCTAAGCGATGATTGTGAGGTGTGAGCACTAGCTTGTTTTAGGAATTGTGCCTAAAATGCTTTTATGTGCTAAATGCTTGTGCCTGATATGCTGTTATTCGTTCGGATCTATGGTTTGTTGCCGACCGGATCTGGAAACCTTATGTGTTTAGGATTCTAAGCGTTTAACTACGATATTAGAACTAGCATATAAACGTTTCGGAGTGATAAGAATGATTTAAACGTCAATCCTAAGTAAAGGTCTAGATTCACCTTATTCGGAGTATAGATCAAGATGGCAAGAACCCGTAGCGGAAACGTGAATGCAAATGGGAACCGAGATCAACCCCCAGCGATTGAGCAAATACCGGTTGTGGTAGCCGCTGCTGAGCCAATAACGATGGCAGGAGTGCAAGCGATGATCCAAGCAATGTTGGATCGTCAAATGGAGGAAACCAGACGTTTGCTCCAGCAAAATCGAGAGGAAGCGACTATTCAGATCGAACAGCCCAAGTTGAACGAAGGGCAGACTGAGGAAGGAAACTACAGTGGGACTGTTGGTCAAGTCAACCCACCAATAGTTCGACAAAACAACCAAGATGACGAAGTCGAGAGGAATGGATGCAAGTACAAGGATTTTCTGACTTGCAAGCCATCGACTTTCACTGGAAAGGAGGATCCGATCGGGGTCATGGATTGGATCTCGGAGATGGAATTAGCTTTCATGACGTGCGGTTGCAAGGGAAAACAGCAGACCACGTTTGCAGTGCGTCAGTTTCGAGGAGGCGCTGTACGATGGTGGAATACCTTGGGAAAGACGCTGAGCCCCAATGAGCCCCTGCAACTGACATGGGCATAATTTTTGGTGCATTTCAAACGTAGGTACTGCTCAGCCCAAAATCTGCTCGAGCTAGAAAACCACTTCCTTACCTTAAAGAAAGGAAGCACGTCTATTGATGAATACACCAACAACTTCACAGAGAAGATGGAGTTCGCCTTACGTCTTGTTCCGGATGAGCTGACAAAAATTGACAAGTACGCAAAAGGACTTCCATGGGAATATGCAGTGCCAGTGCGTCAGGCACCTACTTTGGAGGCAGCTATCTGGGCTGCCAAGTCGGTTGAGGAGATGATCAAGGGAAGAGCCGCCAACAAGACCGAGGTTGGCGAAAAGAGGAAGTTTGAGGGGTCTGCGAAGCCCGATGAGAGAAGCAAATCAAGTACCAGGAAGTTTAGAGGAGGAGGGAGTGAAGAAAGATGGTGCGAGAAGTGCAAAAAGAAACACTCTGGAAAATGCAGTGAGGAAGTAACTTGTTTCAAGTGTGGGAAGCATGGTCATTATGCCAACGAGTGTAAATTCAATAAAAGGGTGTGTTATGAATGTAATGAGGAAGGACACTTCAAGCAAGATTGCCCAAAGAGAGAGGGGGCTACAAAGCCAAATGTGCCGCCAAAGCCAAAGGCGAGAGCATTTCAAATGATCCTTGACGAAGCAGATGACAATGCGAGGATTCAGGAGTGACAACTTGACATCCAAAGATCGAGTTATGAGGTAGCCATAGAATCGTATGATGTAGCCTGTTAGAGGCATATTCTAGGGTGAACTTGAACACCTATGTAATAGTTTCAAGGAATAATAAAAACCTTCGTTTTGATATCTGATGTGTTAAGCTGTTATATGATTTTCTTGTGTGGTGACTTGGAAAACTGTGGGGCAATACCTGAGACGAGTATGAGTAGGTGTGAATGGTAGTAGAGGCCTATACTACCGGAAGCACAGGACTCACACTTGGATCAGGGAAAGTCACAAGGTTACCAAGAAGCTAGTAATTGATTTCGTTTTATTCAAGTGTGTTGTTACCATCGTTTCGGTAATGACTAAGAAGATTGTTGATATTCCGACCCTAGTGGTCATATCGAATCGAGTCCGACTACGATGAGTATGTTGTGTGGCTCAGAGGACCAAGTTTGATGTAGCGTCCGACTTAAACCAAACGGTTGAAATCAAAGCGATCAATAGAAGTATCGCACTCGTTGTTAAAGAAGTTGGTGGCTAGAAATGCCTAATGTTAAAGTGTGATTATATCACATTAGAACATGAAGGAAGGCATAGTCTGTTTTAGAATTTAACTCTAAGAGACCTAAGTCTAAGTGTTGCAACATACGATGATAGGTCATTAGAATATGACACATCGATCTATAGTAGTAATAAAAGAACTTATCTCAAGTCTGTATCCAGCAAGGATCGAGATTGTGACTTGAAGATCATAATTTGGAGTCTAACCTGAGGTAGAGAGCAGGTGCATGATCGAGTACTCTTACAGTCAATGAGTTTAAGAGATAGAATCGAAGGAATGTAGAAGTTATAATTATTACCTAGGATGAAGAGATGACGTATGGAGTCATTATACGACCCTGTTTCGTTGATGATTCCGGGACGTAATCATCCTAAGGGGGAGATAATTGTAACGCTCGCAAATCTGGGCTAGTCAAATTAGAGGCAATAGGGGTCGAAAACGACTTTTCGACAAAAGATTATTTAGAATAAATAATCTTAATCAAGTTGTAGAGTATGTTACAAGGTTTTCGTACATATAAAGAACGCCGAAAACCGAGTTATAACGAAGAAGTTATGACCCGTTGAAGTTTCGCGACGGAACCGGCACGATACCGAGAAGCGTAAATAGTGAATTTACGATAGAGCGAGATTTAGCCTTAGCGATCTAAACGAAAGTCGTAGAATATGTTAAACTAAGAACATCAATAAAAAGAACGCCCAAATCTGACTTCGTATGAGGAAGTTATGATTTTTTCTAAGATTTAGCATAGCAGTGCACAGCCCGAAATCTGAATTTTAGATCGGTCGATTTTTAGCCGACGGGATCTAAATGAAAGTTGTAGTACTCGTAAATACCAACGCGTGGATATAAATAACGTCAAAAACGGAGTTCGTATGAGCGAGTTACAAATTATAATAGCATATTTACGTATTAAAATAAAGTATAAATCATATATACGTACACATATATATACATATGTATATATCATTAGAAAGGTATCGACGATGCGGTCATTATAAGACTAATGTTGAGTTCTTTCGACATTAGTTTAGTGCAAATATCATTAAATCTATTTAAAATAGTATTATAAAGGGGTGTTTAGTTGTTTATATAACTATAAGGTCATTAAGTAATTATGGAGGGTAGTTTTTGTAAATTTAATTACTATAAATAAGAGGCTTGGGCTCTCATATTTCTTGCACCATTCTCTTGATTCAAGAGTCTTTCTCTCCTTATCCCCCGAGCATTTCGGTCCCTCGTGATTCGACTTCTCTTTCTGTAGTTTTAGTATAGTAAGGTGGGCGCTGAAGCGTTGCACGAATCTTTCTTAGAAAGATTCAGCGACGAAGTTCTGCCCCTGCAGAGCCCGACTCCTAGCTAAAATCCCCTTGTAAGTAAGTTATGCTTACCCTATTTTAAATATAGTTTATATTTAAAATTAGTATTGTTATTATAAATTTATAATAAATATTTGAGCTATTATTATGACTTATATAAGTGTCGTTATAATATCTTTTTAACTACTCGCGGTACGGGGAATCTGGTTTAAAGGGCCGCATAGGGTTGTTGGATTTCAGAAGTGCTATATGCCAAAATGGTCCTGCCCTCCGGTGTTTTATGTCTGGCCCCTGTCTGTACATAGTGGTTGGAAAGTATTGTTTAAACGCTTATATAATAATAATAATAAGACTAATAATTAGTCACGGTAAATATTAGACTAAAATCTAGTGGTAATAATACTAGGTTTCGTCGAAGGAAATTATTTTAAAGTAAACGAAGCGTTGTCCGAGTACCGAGTCACCACCTTCTCAAGTGAGTGCATGGTCTCTTTCATCTTACACATAGATATGAAGTATTTTAATATAAATTACGTGTTATGTGTGCATATTGTCTGAATACTTGTTGTCTATGCTGGTGAAAGATTTTTATACATGTTTTAAATGATGTAAACTGTATAAAGTATTTTATATCTACAAAATATGTTGGGTAAAACATGGGTAGATGAATGATGATGGATAAAAGCTGAAATAGAGGAACATTAGTAGTACGGACCTAGTGCCCTATAGGTATACATTGGCAGCAGTGGACCTAGTACCCTATAGATGAGCACTGGCAGCTGCGCCACAACCCGTAGATGATTTAGATCTACGGTAAACGTCCTAGCAGCTGCGCTCTAAGGATAGTATCGGCAGTTGCGCCTAATAGGGAGCCTTATGACCATGACAGTAGTGTTTAAAGGTCAATACCGGCAGAAGCGCCTCATAGAAAATGTCCTAATTCTGGCAGCTGTGCCTAAGTGACAAGATTAGCAGCTGCGCTTGACCAAAGTGTCATTGGCAACAATGGACTTCATGTTGTTTCCTTAGGATGATCCTTAGGAATGAATGAATGAGAAATAGCTGATTCTTAGGGTAGATCCTTAAGAATAAAGAAGATAATGGGGATGGGTAATTGGGTTGATTATTTGATTGTTTAAACATAATAATTATATTATTGTGGGTTGAAAACCCTATGTACTCACCAGGTTTCCCAACCTGACCCACTCAGTTTATTTATATCACAGGTGTTGATATGAAGTGACATTACACTGAGAGATTTAAAGAGATGTAGATCACTAGTGTAAATAATTGTAAGTTCTGTTTATGCTTATGTTTCTGTATTAACGATGACATCCCAAACGTTTTAAAATGAAATAAATACGTTTCTTCGAAAATGTTTTAATAACGTATTTACCATGTTTTTCTGGGAACAAATTCCGCAACATTTTTATAAAATGAAGTACTCTGATTTTTATAAAGCATAAACAACATCGGTCTTTTCTGGCCGTGAAAATGGGGATGTCACATAAGAGAAAGGAGTAAAAGACTAATTGGACTTAGTCAGAGTACCTATTTGGATAAGGTGTTGAAAAGGTTCAACATGCAGAATTCCAAGAAAGGAGATTTACCGATACAAAGCAATGCCAAACTGAGTAAGACTCAGAGTCCGAGTACAGAGGCAGAGATAGCTGAAATGAGCCAATTACCGTATGCTTCCGCTGTTGGCTCGATCATGTATGCTATGACTTGTACCCGCCCTGATGTGGGCTTTGCTTTGAGCATGGTCAGCAGGTATCAGGGGAACCTTGGCAAGGCTCCTTGGACCGCGGTAAAGAACATTCTCAAGTACCTGCGGAGGACTAAGGATTGGATCCTTACCCTTGGTGGGAGTAATGAATTGAGAGTATTAGGGTATAGTGATGCTAGTTTTCAGACTGATAGGGATAACTTCCGCTCTCAGTCGGGCTGGGTCTTTACCTTAAATGGAGGGGCAATTTCTTGGAAGAGTTCCAAGCAGGAGATGGTGGCTGATTCGACTTGTGAATCAGAGTATATAGCAGCGAGTGAAGCAGAGAAAGAGGCGATATGGCTAAAGAACTTCATCGGAGACCTTGGAGTTGTACCAGCTATTAAAGAACCTATGGAGATCTTCTGCGACAGCAATAGTGCGGTTGCCTTAGCCAAGGAACCAAGAGATCATGGCAGATCCCGACACATTGACAGAAAATATCACTTCATAAGACACAAGATTGAAGAAGGACTCCTCGTGGCAAAGAGGGTATCGTCATATGAGAATCATGTAGATCCCCTTACGAAGGGACTGACAAGGGTTAAGCATTTTCAGCATGCGAGGCGCATTGGGCTGAGGGAAGATATTAGTTTTACAGATTAGATAGTTTTCCTGAAACTTGTAAAATGTAATCGACATTTGATGATGAATAAAATTTGTGATTTATTTATGAGTAAGGTGTTATTGTCATTGTCAATTATTTACTATTGTTTCAGTTTTGCATGTTTTGACTTCCAGAATAATTAATTTATTCAAACATCCACAATCGGTCATACGTCAGAAGTAAGTATGAATCAAGACTGTCATGAACTGGGATTGTAGATGGCTAAAGGTGTTTAGACATGGCAATGGTTGCTGCAACGTTCATGAGTACTCATAAGTTATGAGTATTGGTATAAACCCACGCTCACTTGTATCACTTCATGGAATTTATCTCGAGTGATCGTGAGACGATAATATCATATAAGTCTTCAAACCTAGAGATATGAGTTGTTACCTATGAGTTGGTTGTGCATTGATTGCACGTAAACGCATCAGTAACTTGATGTTATAAAACGTGCCTTTGTGTACAATTTAACAAGTAGTAGAACAAGCATATGAGTCGAAGTTTATCTGTTCCTTCTAGAAATAGAAGCGATATCTGGGCCCCTCGATGATTTTGTGTTGACCCATGTACCGGGCCCAGTCAGAACTAAACTGATGTGTTCAGTGAAGTTCTTTGTCAAACAAATCGGAAATCGAGAAACAACTACCAGACAATAAGCAAGACATAGTTCCATGTGTTTGTCCGGCTAATATCATGAGAACAGAGGATTATATGATCACTTGTCTTAAAATGGAGTTTCATAGTTCAACAGAGTTTTCGAGAGCTACGATTGCTGGTTGGTTCCTGAAGTTATATAGGCAAATACAGTTATTAGACTTATCCAAGTGGGAGTCTGTTGGATAAGGTGTCTAAGTCCATAACTTATTTGGTATATACTTGACCCGACCCAGCATGGTCCATTTGGGTTGCACTTCACCCGAACAATTTATGGATACTTTTATGAGAGTTATACACATATGTTTATTAATATATTATAAGTTATAATATATTAATATGAAGTTATTGTTGGATATAGTGTCTAAGTCCATAACTATATTTGGTATGTACTTGACCCGACCCGGCATGGTCCATTTGGGTTGCACTTCACCCGAACAATTTATGGATAATATTTGAGAATAGTACAAGTTATGATTTATTAATATATTATAAGTTCTAATATATTAATATAAGATCATATTATTTAATTAGTAGTGATCTATAATTAATCTAGGATTAATTTAGTGATCAAAGATATTACTAATTAAATATGGGCTTCTATATTTATATAGTGTGGGCTTATGCTTGTTTGGAATGGGCTAGGCTTGGATGGAGAAGTCCATGGATACTCCATGGAGCTTTAACCCATGGATCTCATGGAAATGAAGAGACATGGGTATTAGGGTTTACATGGATGTAACCCTAATCAACCACACTATATAAAGGAGGCTTTGGCTCTTGAAATCAAACTAGTTGTGTCTAGTTGTATCTAGTGAACACTAGTTGACTTATGTTGAGGTGAGGGCCGATTTCAAGAGAAGTGTGACTATTCTCTCAAAGTTCCAAGTTTGTGGTGATTTGTGACTTTCATTTGAGGCATCCACATTATTGGTGCTAGGCTCTAAAACTCCAAGCAATCAACTACAATTACAAGGTAAGTATTTCTACTAGCTTTATTTGATTCATGTTCCCCATGCCATGCTACTTAGGATATGAACCTTGGAAAAATAATTATTTGCATGTATCTTAGACAAACATAGATCCAAGGTTTATTAGGGTTGCATGTACACTTAGGAAGTGTTAGAATGCTCAAATCCCTTCAGTTATGTTATTTAATTAGTCTTAGTCTTAAATTAATTATGAATTAATTTAGAGATTAAAAGGAAGACTAATTAGATTATGGGCTATTGGTTTTATATGGTGTGGGCTAACACTCATTTGTTAATGGGCTAGGCTTGGATGGAAGTCCATGGATGATCCATGGAGCTTTTAACCCATGGATCCGTGGAAAAGGAAAGGTCATGGGTTATTAGGGTTTCACCCTAACCATGTACACTATATAAGCATGCTTATGTTGCATGAAATAGCCACTAGTGTGTGTGCTTGTGTGTGGCCGAAAATATAAGTGTGTGTACACTCTCTCAAAGTTTTCCAAGTGTTTGTGGTGATTTGTGATTCCATTTGAGGCATTCACATTATTGGTTCTTGGCTCTCAAACTCCAAAGAATCAATCTCATCAAAAGGTATGTAATCTCATCTAACTCTTTTATGTTTAAATGTTCCCCATGCCATGTTAGATAGGTTATGAACCTTGGAAAATTATTATTTTGCATGTATTTAGACAAACATAGATCCAAGGTTTATTAGGGTTGCATGCACACTAAGGAAGTGTTAGATTGCTCAAAACCCAACAGATAGCCAGACAATAGAATTGTTGAGGGACAGGCAGCGAGGCTATAGGTTGGGGTTGCATAGCAAGACTGTTTCCGAGAGCTAGGAAACAAAGGTGTTGTGGGATACGCGACGAGGCTACAGGTAGGGCTGCACAACAATACCGTTTCCGAAAGCCAGGAAACAGAGGTGCTGTAGGGTCGTAGGTAGTAGGGTTGCTGTTGGGATGACCTTCTTGCTGGAGAGTATCCTCACTATAGCAGGATGTGATGCGGATAACACTTCATCGATCGTCCGAGCACAAGAGAACCGTGATGACTTGTGAGATAGGAAACACTGAGATCATGGTGTTAGACGTGGAATAAGCTTGTGATGTGCGACTTATGATGCGCGACGATACGCAACTTATGATGCGCGACTTAGGAGAAGCTCGGGCTTAGCAGCCAGCGAGCATGGAGATGTCTTGCAGGAAAGCATCGCGTGTAACAGATCAGGTTTGGCTACTAACGATCGTAGATAAATCACGCGATAGTGCATCGCGTGGAATGGTCGGGGCATGTTGCTATAATAGAGTCGGGCTGAGAAGCCAGGCGACTCGAGGCAAAGTTACTGAACTTCGCATGCGGAGCTTTCCACTATAATGGAGCCGGGATGAGAAGTCAGGCAACTCGAGGCGAGGGTACTGAACCTCGCATGCGGAGCTTGCCGCTATAATGGAGCCGGACTGAGGAGCCAGGCGACTCGAGGCGAGGGTACTAAACCTCGCATGCGGATCTTGCCACTATAATGGAGCCGAGCTGAGGAGCCAGTCGACTCAAGGCGAGGATACTAAACCTCACATGCGGATCTTGCCGCTATAATGGAGCCGAGCTGAGGAGCCAGTCGACTCAAGGCGAGGATACTAAACCTCACATGCGGATCTTGCCGCTATAATGGAGTCGAGCTGAGGAGACAGGCGACTCGAGGCGAGGGTACTGAACCTCACATGCGGATCTTGCCGCTATAATGGAGCCGGGCTGAGAAGCCAGGCGACTCGAGGCGAGGGTACTGAACCTCGCATGCGGATCTTGCCGCTAATATGGAGCCGGGCTGAGAACTCAGGCGACTCAAGGCAAGGGTACTGAACCTCACATGCAGATCTTGCCACTATAATGGAGTCGGGCTGAGGAGCCAGGCAACTCGAGGCGAGGGTACTAAACCTCGCATGCGGATCTTGCCGCTATAATGGAGCCAGGCTGAGAAGCCAGGCGACTCGAGGCGAGGGTACTGAACCTCGCATGCGGATCTTGCCGCTAATATGGAGCCGAGCTGAGAAGTTAGGCAACTCGAGACGAGGGTACTGAACCTCACATGCGGATCTTGCCACTATAATGGAGTCGGGCTGATGAGTCAGGCGACTCGAGGCGAGGGTACTGAACCTCGCATGCGGATCTTGCCACTATAATGGAGCCGGGTGTGAGAAGCCACACGACTCGAGGCGAGAGTACTGAACCTCGCATACGGATCTTGCCACTAATATGGAGTCGGGCTGAGAAGTCAGGCGACTCGAGGCGAGGGTACTGAACCTCACATGATTGGGCATAGCACCCTGCAATCTATGTTTCTAGCTTGTGTTATCAGTCTGGGTTAAAGATGAATGGTACCTGATGCTTTGCTGCATCGCTAGTCGTACTGATAGTTGATGCCTCGGTGTCTTGGTTTTTTGTGAAGAGCTATGTGGCGGTGCTACTTAGAGCTTGATAGTGTAGCTTTTGTTAGGAGGTGCACAACGAAACTGTTATCAGGAACTGGTCAACAAGTCCACTGAGAACTGGGCATCGAGCTGCTAGCGATGGATGAGCAACACGACTAATGAGAGCTTGGCAATGATCCTCCCAAGGGTTAAACTACGAGGCTGCCCTTTCGATCTAATATCACCTCGGGAATACACAATCACGTACGGTATCGGCTCTTCATATACTTTAACTCTGCCCCTTTGGAATAAAAATCACTTTGGCATAGTGTCATACCAACCCTTATCCCCCCTTTTTTTCTCAAAAGAGGGGAAGGAAAGGAATAATGGATGTTTGGTGTTGGGCCATGGAGCTTCTTCTTCGTTAATGACACCAATCTCTTCCCAGGGATGCACAATCATATATAACGTTAGCTCGTTATGTAGTTCAACTCTTTGCTTGGAATAACACTTTTGTAGTGTCGTGTTAACCCTTATACTCCCCCCCATTTTAGAAAAGGCGAGGAGTGACTACGAACGGATATATGACACTGGCTTGTTTTTTGCACGTTCGAGCTTTAAGCTTTTTTAGCGGTCATATTCTAAAATGCTCCATGTAGTGGCGAAAGCATACTACTATTCTCCCCGTCTTTTTTTAAAAAAAAATGTCGAGTTGAACCGGGCATATAAATGGACCGATCCTAGAACTGTGATCGACTGCGGCCCACAACGTGGCGTAGCCTGGCCACGTCGTGACTTCTGGCAGAACAGCATAAATTGTTTTAATGTTTTGGATGTTTGCTGTTTTGGTTTGATTTTGTATGCAGAAATGGGACCACGACGAGCTGTTCCACAGAAGGAAAACCCGATAGATGTAGCAAGTATACATCCCTTATACCAGTTTCCTCATAACATTCCCCGACCGTTGTTAACTACTTACGAGAATCGGCTAGGACTGTTGTACAATAGGGAGTTTGCGATAGCCCCAATTATTGATTGGGGATGGCTTGGAGGAGTGGGAATGGTTGCTGAGTTGACACGCTATTGGTCGAAAACATACGAAGGGGACCAATTTTCTTTCACTTGTCACGAGTGGAGGAATTTGTTTGCCATCCAAGAACCCGTATACCGGGAATTATCGCTGGAGTTTTTCTCTACCGTATGCTTCGAGGAACGCACTATTGATTTTACCTACAACCGGACACTTGTGTTTCGTTTAGGTGGTGTGTATCGAGAGTGTAGTCTTCAGGAATTCGCTTGGCGTATGGGGATTTATACCGAAGTGGAGACTTAATCTCCATTTTTCATACCGTTCTTGCTTGGCTGCGTACGGGATTTTAATCTCGGTATTTTGGGTGTTCAGTTCTGGAGGAGCATTTCTAGCCATGAGTACAACACTCGTGACTCGAGTGAGTCACAAATTCGGAATCCGGTTTTCCGATTTTTACATCGCCTTATCACTTTTTCAATAAATCACAAGCATCATGGTGATAAAGCCCCCATTCAGAATCTGTTTTATTTATGGACTCTTATTACCCCGGGAGTTTGTTTTGATTTACCTTATATGTTGGCGAGGTTCATGGGAAAGAAAGCGGCCAATTCTAGGCCAGGGAGCCCGATTACTGGGGGGCATTTGGTTACTCGCCTGGCTAGGTCATATCATATTTTGACCCATGAATTTGTGAGGAATCTTACTCGATTCCCGGATACAGACTTGACTATTCAAGTCTTGGGAGTTATGCGGGCGGTGGTGAATATCGGGGGTCGTTTTGTTATACCGCCGATAGATGACGAGCAAGAGGAGGCGCAACCAGGACAGCAACCACCAGCCAGACCGCGACGTCGGAATGTGCAGGCTAGAGGTGAAGTCGAGAGAGAGCGTGCTGCTTCGCAGTATGTGCAGGGAGTGCCCACCGACCCTTTTCAAAGTCGGGTGGGAACGTATTTGGATAATCTACGGGGGCATGCCATTTACCATACCCAGCTTACTAAGGGTATTTATTCGCATTTGGGTGTGACCCGACCACCCTCTATGCCACCACAATATCCTTATTTTCCGACATGGGAGGAGCTATGGCGTCCGCAAAATGATGGGGAAGGGCCATGTGGAGCACAAGATCAAGATGATGATTGATTTTATTTCTTTTTCTTTTCTTTTCTTTTGTTTTTGAGTAGTTTTTAGTTTTTTTTTATGTTTGAATTTGGTGTGTAATGTAAACCATTATTAAACGATGATGTTACTTTTTTATTTCGTTTGGGTTGTTCCATTTTTCAGATTAGCATTGGAATTCTAAGGAGCATAGAAGGTTAACTTTCGAGTCGTGTTTGTCTAGTCAAGGAAGCTTAGAGTCATGAGTTGGAACCCACAATTCAAGATAAGTGCGGGGTATATTAGTAGGAGAGAGGTTACAGTTGGGAAATATATTTGCATAGAAGCGTCTTAAACCATTTATCCTTTGGTCAAGTTGCTAGTGTAAATGAAAGAAATAAGGTGTTTTCTGCTGATATCCAGTTTCCACGACGTGAAATTCTTACGCCACGTCGTGGTGCTCTTGCAATTTGAAAAAATTAAGCAGTTTGGTGTTCGCGCTTTCATCCCATATCACGACGTGGCCAGCTACCTGCCACGACGTGACCCAGTTTATCATTGCCCACGTTTTTACTTACAAACACTCACTTTGAAGAATTGAAGTTTCGAGTCATGTTCGTGGTTTATTTACGTATTCACCCAGTTCTACACCGATTTTCTATTTTTGGAAGTCCATATTCAAAATGCACGTTTTCCACACTTTTGGAGATGCTCACGCCACTATCCCAGGGGAGTCTGTTCCTTTTTCTCCTTTTTCTCCCTTTTCTTTAATTTTGATTTATTTTTATGCATACAATGAGGGCATTGTATGAAATAAGTGTGGGGTAGGGGTAGAAAAAGTAAATTGCTAGAAAAACATAGAATTTAATAGTAAAAATTGAAAAATTAAATTGAAATTTTTAATAATTAAATCTAGTAGTAATAATTTGAGCTAAAATTGCTAGTATTATTTAGGACGATCCAATGAAAGTTCAAATATTTAGTTGAGCCAATACACGTTATAGTGCATTTGTGGCCTCCCTTATTTTAGTGAAATCATGGAACAAAAACATAACCCCGCTTGGTTTGAGGGATGCAATATGTTTAGCAGCCTAAACCTGAAATGTATCCAGGAAAATTATTATCATTAACCAATAAAGGTTGAGGTTGAGCGTCTCTGCGTAAGCATGTAGGTTTTGAGTGAAAAAGAGAGGTACATGTTAAAAAAAAAAAGAATTACGAGTAAAGTGTGAAGAATTTTGGAGCAAATAAAGTGAAGATCAAAAGATCAAAATTCCAAGAAATTCAAAAGTTGAAGATACCAGAAATCAAATAAGGTGGTGAATTCGAAGAAATCAAAGATCAAATGTCAAAGAAATGAAGAATTCCAAAGGAGCTCCATAGTGGTATCAATGATTGTAATTCTAGATTATGTATGCTTAGGTTGCTCAACTAAAAATACCTTGAGGATAAGGAGGTTTTCTGCGGATGGATTCGGAGGGTTGCATAAAGTGAGCATTGTTCGGAAAAAGTGGACGAGTGTTTATGAAGATTGTGAGTATTTAAAGTATGGGGGTACTTTAGGAAAATTTTAGACACAAATGCATGTGTTGAGGTCTTGGCATAATGGTTGAACTAGAGTCGGATTGTTCTGTGTGGTGTTAGTAATTAAGAATTAAGTTTAAATTTGCTTGGGGGCAAGCAAAGCCTAAGTGTGGGGTATTTTGATATTGCCATATTTATACCTATTTTTAGGCAATATTTAAGTACATTTTTATTAATAAATTGATAATATGTTTAGATAATGATACTTATAACTTTAAATTGTTATTTTCAGTAAATATAAAGGATTTTCGAAGAGAGGGGCCAAAAGTGACAAAATGTGGAACATGGGAGGCTTGAAAGACAAGAAAAGAATAAATTCACGATAAATACTTAATTCACGACGTGGCGATGAAGCCCACGACGTGGCATGGGTTTTCCAGAAGATAGACATCGCGATGCGGAGGGTTTCCTTGGAGGACACGGATTACTTGAAGCCCACGACGTGGCACAGCTGGCCACGACGTGTCGTGGGTTTTTGAAGATTATATAAGTTCTCCTGATTATTACGAAAGAAAGAAGCTTTTGGCAGAAGGAAAGAGTTCCAGGAGTCGATTCAGAGCGAAAGAAGGGTTCTGGAAGAAGGTTTTCAACACCAAAAAGAATAGAGGTTTATATTTTAGTTAAATAAGAACATGTCTTTCATTATTTTTAGCTTTGTTGGTTTAGTTGCTATGATGAGCTGCTGAATCTAGCTACTCTTGTTTAGCTAGATGAAGCTTTAAACTTATGAATAGTTATATGTTTATGGATTAAGTTTAGTTGGTAAAAATTGCTTGTGTTTGATTTGTATAACCTAGCATGCTATTATTTGTTTATCTAATTGCTTGATTGCATGTTCTGTGTAGCTTAGTGACCATTAAACTGCATGAACCTGTTTACCTAATGATTTAGTGAACATTGAATTGTTAGAGATAGGATTGACCAATCTTAGTTAGTAATTAGAATAAATAAAGCTTAGTTGTGGTAGAGAACATGTATTGTGATCATAATTGTGTTTATACAACAAATCTTACATAGCTTATTTACATTCATAATTAGTTATGTGTTTAATTATGTGTGAACATACATGGTTTGACATGAATTAGTTAATTATTGGTAAGTTAGAACTAAATTACTAATACAACTAAAAACCAACTTAATAATTCGTAATCATTAGCTAGCCATAAGGGAGAAGTGGATTCAAACTAAACAAGAGTGTGTTTTTATTTATTGAATTTAATTTAAGTTCATCTGATCTTGTAAAACCAGATAAAACCCCTTTTAAACTTGTTAATAAATTAGGTTAATTTAATAGTAAATAAATTAATTAGAACACTGTTCCCTGTGATCGACACCCGACTTACTCAAGCTATACTATAATCTGACTAGGTACACTGCCTATAAGTGCATAGTTAGTTAAGTTTGTTAGGTTATAAATATTAAAATTAGTGAGTACTTTTGTGCACATCAAGTGGTTGATCTCGTTTTGCAAAATTAGCCTACATATGAGATGGACCATTAAGAGCTTAAACGGAGCCCAAAGAAATTTACTGCAACCTATTTAGAAGCTGGGAGCCCACAATAAATATATGAGTAAGAATTATCAGCCCACTTATTCGTTAATCAACCCAATTGAAAAATAATGACCCAAAATCGAGTTGTGGGCCTGATTAGGGAATGATCAGCCCAATGTGAAGTTCCTGAGGCCGCTTGCGGAATACGAGCCAATGCACTAATTTTCTTTATTACACGAAACGAAATGCCATATGGGGCCGGTATGCACTTCTTGGAGATGAAAGTTCATATCTGGAGGAAGATGTTGACATCAGATTTCGTGGGTTGAGAAGGGGATGGAATTTCAAATTAGTCGGTGACGTTGATTGGTCATGTCGACCTGCGGTGGTGGCGATAAAAGCCACCATTGATGGCGTTGGTGATAGAAGGTGGTCTGACGGGGATGACAACGATCGACAGGAGTTGGCTGTTGGTGGAGCGATTAGCAGCGACTGATGGTGGCTTAGACTGGGTAGCCGACGCCGACGTTTGAAGGGAGCCTAGTAAACGGCCTTTTGTTGACGATGGTCATTGAAGTTGGAGTTACTATTGCCGGTCTTCAACTAGCGAATGAGGAGCAACAGTTAGCAGTGGGGTAGCGGGATTGATCGACTGGTTGGTGGCGACGGTCGATAACATAGGACCAGAGGTAACTCTGGTGGTTTTCTCAGGCCTGTTGCGTGTTCGCCGGACGAGGTGATAAGTTGACTTTGGCCCCCAGTGATTGGCTGATGGTGCTTCAGATTGGGTTACCAGCGGAAAGCCAAGAGACATGAGCTGAGCAAATTTGCCATGTCGAAGATGACGACTGCGTCGGGCGGTACTCGGAAGCGGCTTGTCGGAGACCTCATCTGTCACCCTGAGGGGTCAATGGTGGTGATGATTGCAGTCGTCGGTGTCAGTTGTAGGAGGTCTTCGTCTTTTTTGAATGGGAAGATAAACGCAGGGGACCCAACTAATGGTCCTTTGACTTTATTTGACCTCTAAATCAGGTGGGACCCGACTCAAGACAAGTGCAAGCATATAGGCGCGTAGATCACCTTCCCCCCCCCCCTTTTGTGTACGCAAGAATTGGACCAGGTGGGTCCACTAGAAATGTTGTTGTCTGTTTATGGTATACACTGTATACACCATCTTTTCATCCTTTTTTTTCTTGAGAGTGCAGTAAATACAATTATTGATATCTTTTGTGTAATGTGTTGTAAATACACCATCTTTTCGTCCCTCTGTGTATATACGTATGTTTTTTTTTGAAAAGTTGTTGCGAGAGTTTGAGTCGCAACGCATTCTGTTGAGTGGACCTTGCGGTACATGAGTGTCAAACAACTTATTTTGTTTTGCTAGGGTGACCCATTAAATACTAATATATGAAGCCCAAATTCATATCTTCTTCTCTTCTATTTTTTGTTCGAATTGTATTGCACAAGGTTGGCTGTGTTGAGCGGGGCTTGCAAGGCGACAAACAACTTTTGTGTAATTTGTTCTTGGAAAATGTAGATTATTCTATTATTGAATTAGCCCAATAGAATGTCAAGAAATCCCATGTAAGCCCAATTGATCGTGAGCAGCCTAATACGAAATTGATGGTGCCTTCGTGGGAGATATGGGCCTGCCCTAGTTTCTTTTGTCATCTATCTGGAACGCCGATATGTGTTCACTGAACACGAAGGTGAAAGGTAGCATCGGACTCCAGTCTGATGGATTGACGGAGATAATGGTGGAGGAAAAGGCTTAAATCGGTTGTGCAAGGAAAATCAAAGCTTCATTTGAGCAGCAGGGTCCACCGGCAACGCTAGCTAGTTGCGATGGACATCTGGCGGCGACCGGTGCTGCTTTTTATTTGGTCGTCGACTGTGAATCAGGAAACAGGTTCCCGACGGCGCTGTTGGGCGTGCTTCATCGGTCACCGGCTGGAAAGGATCGGCTGGGTAGTGATGGAACAGCAGAGGGAGACCGGTGGCTGGTGCTGTAAGACATAGTTGACTTGTGGTGCTTCCATTGGTGGTGTCGGCTCAACAAGACAAAAGTTGTGATCTACTGTTCCCACTAAGCTTATCTTAAGGTAATTGCCGATAACCGAAGGTACAGAGGTCGACTGTGGGTATTGTGGCTCCAGAACCCAACAGTGAATTGAGGGGCAAGGTTCAGATATCGCTCCCGGTGATGGCAGCGAAGGTCATCACCGAAACAGATGGTAATTAGCAGTGCACCGGCTTTGGTCATCGGGAATGATAGGTCGGAGGATGTGGTCTATCGCTGGTGTTGCTATATTAGGTCAGTAGTTGGAGGTCTGACAGCCAGAGGATGTGGTCCAATCATACCCTAAGCTCCTAAAAAAACAAGAACAGAACATAAGGCCAAACCAAACATTCTCAGGCTATAAGATCTTAGTTATGTATAACCGTGATGCATACACTAAATAACTACAATAATGATGTCAATTTCATACTAAGGAAACCCTAGGCTAGCAGGCATCATATAATCAGGCAATCTTCTCATGCAATTCCTGAGGATCCCTGGCCTAGTACTAGCATGTTGTTCTAATATATCACATAATCAAATAGCTTGTATGGTTTTTTGGGTTCTACTTAGTGGCTCCGGCTGATCGTACCCTCTATATCCTCCTTTACTTACTTCGAAAACCATTTTGAAAATCCCTCCTTGATCTAAGACTGGATTCACACGAATGCTCCTCCGATTCACTCAAACCAAGGCTTTGATACCAACTTGTAACGACGATAAAATTTGAGCCAATTTAAAACATTTAATTTCATTCAAAAACCATCAAGTTCATACATCTTGTTTTCAAAATAGTTTAAACATCAGATTATCCCCCATAACCGTATTACATAAACCATAAAACATGAGGAGCGGTACGATCATGCCTTCGCCTTGCCACGATCTCCTGAAGTACCTGAAACAAAACACTGAACTGTAAGCCTGAAAACTTAGTGAGTTACCCACAAAATACCAACCACACATAAACATACTCATAACATATCACAAATAGAACAACCATGCACATCGGGTCTACCGTGTGACTGGTCTGCCCGCACCGAGCCTTCAGTCCACCTGGTCCACCCTCCGATTCTAGCCATGTATATCGAGTCTACAGTGTGATTGGTCCGTCCGCACCAGGCCTTCAATCCACTTGGTCCACTCTCTGAGTCTACAGTATAACTGGTCCGCCCGCACCGGGCCTTCAGTCGGCCTGGTCCACTTTCCGAGCCTTGACACGTCTGGTCCGCCCTTTTGGGGCCTTCATCCTATTCGGACCACTCGCTGGGCCTTCGGAATATCCGATCCGCTCTGGGTATGTTGGCCTACAGCACAAAGCAGGACCTACCTCAACCTAACCATCGTCAAACAACCATGTACACATAAAACAATTAATCACATAACAAATCCTTAACCAGATAAACAATCTAACAGATCACATAGCATATCAA
Source organism: Lactuca sativa (assembly GCF_002870075.4). NCBI lineage: Eukaryota > Viridiplantae > Streptophyta > Magnoliopsida > Asterales > Asteraceae > Lactuca > Lactuca sativa. The sequence goes on along the minus strand of NC_056631.2, from coordinate 62,385,054 downwards.
CATCCTAACCAGGATTCTGACCTAACCGGTCACTAGCATAACATTACCCTATATACCGGGATACCGACCTTAACCGGGTCACTAACATAACATCATCCTAAATACCAGGATGCAGATCTAGCAAATCAAGAACATAGCAAACAATACCCGGATTCCCATCCGATAAAGGGCCGACCTTGGTGCCGTAGACCCTATCGATATAGTGAGGATAACTCACCTTGCAACTACCGAACCGAATCACAAGAGCACAATCCCGAAGCATCGCCTCAAACTCTAACACCTATATCCATCAATAACCATTGACATAAATATCCAAATTACCATAATACCCCTAAAGGTCAAAGTCAAAGTCCACAATCAAGGTCAACCTTCCTGATTGACTCTACTCGCCGAGTCAACCCATCGACTCGCCGAGTTCTCATATTCAGAAAACTCTCATAGCACGACTTAACTCGCCGAGTCGCCCCAAGACTCGTCGAGTCCAGCGATCTATGAGTTCCATCCTGACCAACTCACTGAGTCCCCAAGCGAATCACTAATCCAAGGCTTTAAATGAAAGAGGTTAGGTTCTGCGAGCAGACTTACCGAGTCCAAGAACAGACTCGTCGAGTTCTCGACAATCTTCAATAGACTCGCTGAGTTGTTCTTCCAACTCGTCGAGTCCAATCTCATCATCATAAGACTCGCTGAGTCACCCGTGCGACTCGCCGATTTACTACGTGACTCAATGTCTGATCTCTAGCCCGACTCACCGAGTCATCTTCTAGACTCGCCGAGTCCATACGTGCATTCCCATAATCTCGAGTCATAAAGCTACTCCTTTCCAAACAATAGATCTGGGTCTCTAAGGTCCATTAGCAACATAAAGTTGCTACCTTTATGTGCTTCTTGCCCCATAATACCAAAAACCAAGCTAGAAAGGGACTTAACTCTTATGAAAAGGCTTTTGCGTAACAACTAGAAAGGCTTTCTGCATCAACGATCCATATAGAACTCAGATCTGGAGTTTCAACTCCAGATCTAACTCATGCTTCAAGATCTCATCAATATTTCTCCAACCAAACCCTAAAACTCCATGAAAGTGGAACTAGAAAGGAGAAGGCCAAGTGTTGGGCTAATAGTGTTGCGTCATGGGCTCGGTCCTTAGCCCAGTTTTGGTTGCCGATTTGGGCCTGTCCAACCGTGCATGTTTTGTACTAGGGTTTAGTAGTTAATCTGCATGCATGCAGTCTTTTGATGTTAACGATTTTATTATATTTCTTGATTCAGTTTTGTAAACCCTAGCTCGCCTCTATAGTGGAAGTCCTTCATCAACCTCTGCTGAGGCGTAACTATATTTGAATCATAAGCACAACGTTGATTCTATTATGTGTTCATCATATTACTATGTTTGTTTTTTTTTATCTTTATCTTTTACCTGTGAAAGATCTAATCGATCTGAGTTTTATTCTCATCAATGGGTATCAGAGTAGGAGACCGTGTAATTCATACACATCTCTTCTGTCGAAGAAGTTATTAGGGTTTTATTCTGCATTGATTCATATTAACTGAGCCGTCATTCCTTATTAACGTATCTTATTATTCGTCGATCTAACTCTAACGATAAATTACAAGTCTATCTTAAACAGGTAATCGATCAAATGTTATTGCGATGTCAATGGATGATTCTCAAACCAGTCCAATCAACATCTCCAACAACATTGGTTCTACGACAAGGATTCCAATCTTATATACTCAAGATTATGAAGTTTGGACGCATCACTTTGAAGATTATGTGATTGGATCGGAGGATAACGGGTACTTAATCTAAGAAGCTATCACTGTTGGCCCATTCGCTCACTCAAGCACCTCAAAGATTGTCAAAACTCAGAAGGAGTACAATAAGCTTGTGAATGATGTAAAGGATATTCCTCAAGACGAGAAGGAAAAGTTTCAATGCAACATCAAGGCCTTAAGGATGATTAGGTTTGCTTTGCAGTCAGATACGTTCCGTTTGGTGAGTTCTTGTGCTACTGCTAAAGAGATATGGGACAGGTTAAAAGAATTGTATTCCACTGATGAAGATCTGGAACATTCGATTCAAACTCTTTTGCTTTCTGAATTTGGTGATTCCAAGCAGAAGCCCGAAGAGAAACTGGTTCAGGCTTTTGATCGCTTCAATCATCTCTTAAGTAAGATGATAAAACATGGGATTGAAAGGAAGATTATTGAACAGAAGGTTACTTCCATGAACGGTCTAAGATCTGAATGGATGGTTGTTGTATCCACTGTCAAAGCACATGAACAGTTCAAATCGTATTCTCTGGCGAAACTGTAACATACACGTTTTGAAATTGTGTTTTAAGTAAATAATATTATGAAATATTAAGTGAAATTGAATGTTGAGTTCTAACAGATAGTTTTTACTAGAAATGAAGTAAAACTATGTTTAGAATCACTCATAAAATGTCGGAAGTCTTATGAGATTCCAATTACAAGCCAAATAGTGAAATTTAGCGAAAATACAAAATTTGAAATAAGTAAAATTTTATTATTTAATGTTGCATAGAATCTCGTTAGAAACATTTAGGCGAAAACCTCGTCGAAATCCGAATTATAACGAAGAAGTTATGACCAAACGAAGATCCGTGATAAATCCGAAAAATACTTTGTCGTGTAAAAATTTAGTTTTCGATAAACTAATTTTTAGCCTTAGTAATGTAAATGAAAGTTGTAGACTCGTGAAAATAATCAACTTTCATATAAAGAACGCCAAAATCTGACTTCGTATGAGGAAGTTATGATTTTTCGAAGTTTCAGCTTAGCAGTAGACAACTAAAAACTCGAATTTTAGATCGAGTGATTTTTAGCCGACACAACCTAAACGAGAATTGAAGGTCTCGTCATTTGTAATACAACGGTAAAATGTCTGACGAAAACGGACGTCGGATGAAGAAGTTATGAATTTTTAACGGATTTTCCTGTCCCGGTCTGTTAAAAATAATAATATTAAAATTAAAGTCAAAATCAGCCGACGAAGTCCAAACGAAAGTCGTAGAGCATAATTTTAGCTTCACGTGCATATAAAGAACGTCAAAAACGGAGCTCGTATGCGAAAGTTATGGATTTTACAAGATTTGACACATTTTTCGAGAAAATTCGCATGAATAGTACTGCCACGTCACCCTCTTATGCGAGGCTTCCACGTGTCGGACACATGTTCGCTGCTGATTGGACCGCAGCCTTGCGTGTTGCCTTCTGATTGGACCAAGTCCGAGGTCCACTAAGCTTGGGACACCTTCGCATGAGACACCCCTGGATCACCCTCGCACCAACATGGAGCTTGCCCATTGGACCGAAGTTGGGTCCAATCCGAAGCTGCCGTTAGCGAGCCTGCTGTTCTGACCCGCGCCATCTGACCAATACGAGGCAAGCACCTGTCCGTCCGAAGCCTCGCCCTGATGTCAGTTGGTCCGAGCCTCGCAGCCACCTGCCTCCCTCGCATGCGCGCCATCTGGAGCCCCTCGCTGCTGCCGCGTGTTCCTCTTGGCTTCGGATCCGAGCTCCTCCTCCCCTATAAATAGAGGGCCTGCGAGACCTCTCGGGTAGTTTGAGAAATTTGGCACTTTCACCCCTCTTTTTAAGATTTTTACTATTATGACTTCCCCCGAAGCCCCGATACCGATTCCAAAGCCCGAAACATGCCCCAAGACTCCCGAGATGCCCGAAAAATTTATCTTTTCGGTTTCGAAGCTCTACCTTCGCAGAGCCCGATTTTTAAGAAAACTCCCGGTTTTCAACGACGAAAGTCATATTTAGAGCCGAAGTACTGCCCAAATTAATATTTTAGCCCCCGGTTATTTCACGGTGAGTTTAATATATAGAAATAATTGTATGTTATGTGTTATATGTGCTACGTGCTTTTCAGTGTTATTATTTCGGGTCATTTTCCCGGATTATTTTTATTCGCTATTTTTAATAGCAAAGAAATACCTTTGACTATGTGATCAGTGAAAGGACTTAGATTCACGTTGGTACTGGTATGTAGCCTCTGGCCATGTGGAACATGTCTCCATAAGAGAATGAATTCTTTTCTATGGTAGTGGCAGAAGGTTAGACAGGGCTATAAGCCTAAAATCTACCAAAATGTTAATCCGAAGTTGTATATCTTCTGTGCCGTTTGGGCCAAAGCTTTATTGATGTATATCAAGCATGAAAATTGTTATGTCTCATTTATTGTATATCTTTAAATCAAGTCAATGATTGATATGGAATGTTTATCACATGATTCACATATGCCCTTGTTGTTCCCTGTTTCTCTTTGCTTCAGCCATATTGAAGTATATATATGGCATAACGTTATATTGTATCTATTATTGAACTCACTAAGCGTCACCGCTTACCCTCTCAATTTTTAACAAATTTGCAGGAGATAAGCATCCAGTATAGTTATATACTGGTAGAAGATTTTTGAATAGTTTGAAACTATTGTATCGATAGAAGTTTATGAATAGTTTGAAACTATTGTATTTTGCACTCCCATATGTATAAAATTATAGAATCCTGGGAAGTTATGTAATATATAACACTTTAAAATAGTCAGTTTGTATCCAGTAGTTTGTAACCTCTTTATCAATGTAAAATATTGTTTTTATGAATATGCAAGTAGCATGTTTTGGAGTAACTATATTGTCGTGTATGAAAGTTTGGGTCTTTCATAAATACGAAAGTTAGGGTCTTTCAGAAACTGGTGGGAATTTTGAAATCCCATGAAAGTGCACTGTCTAAGGAAACGAGTGTGGTTTCTATTTTGGGTTCGTTAGCCCTCGTTTCTAAAGGAAAAAGCTTTGTCGAAGAAGAAGAGGAATTGGATGTTGCCGATTACGATCTAACTGGCGAAGAGTATGCCCTGATGGTGTCTAATCCTATAAAGTTCATTAAAAGAAAGTTCCCAACCAATAAGAATCGAAACTAGCAGGGAAGTTACAGCGCTGAAAAGCTTAAAGAGGAACCGAAGGTAGGGTTGAAATCATAAGAGTCCAAGAAAGAAGTGAAAATTGGTGGAGACTCGGGATTTGATTGTCATTACTGTGGAGGCAAGAATCACTTCGCCAAAGATGGTATGCTGAAAAAGACTGAAGAAAAGACAGATGATGATGACGAGGAAGCGAGCCTCTTGAGACGACTGGAGGAAATCAAGAAAAGAAAGTCAGCTACTAACAATAAAACTATGAATGCTTTGATTGTACAGGATACTGGCAACCGGGATGAATTCGGTGGTGTGGAAGTATGGTCCACGGATTCAAAGGATGAAGAAGTCAGAAAACCCACTCATGGGAAGGCGATGCTGGTGAAAGAAGAAACTGTTGCAGGAAGGTGTTTAATGGTGACCGAAGGTGTGTCTCAAATGAGAGGATATACAACCGATGGTGGGATAGAAGGCGAGAAGAAGCGAGAGGACAGGTGTTTTGCTGCTAAACCTGTTAGTGCATAGATCAACGAATGTGATGAGTTGATCAAGAAGGTACAAAATATTATTGCTTCTCTAAATATACCTGTTACTAACTATGAAAAGGAATTAAATAACTTAAAATCTAAATTTTCAAGCATAAGTAGCAGTCTTACCCAAACCCGTATCACAAATTCTAACCTGACTGATCAAATTAGCAGGATATCGTTGAAGAGTGAGGAAAGGAGGATGTGGATTAAGCTGTTGGAGAAAGAGTTAATTAGGTCTAAGGATGAATCAATTTACTTGCAAAGAGACAATCTCAAACTTTTAAAACAACGAAATGTGTTTTGTTTGATTGCTAAAAGACTTTATTTTAATATCACTCAGTTGCATCTTGATTATGAAATAGGAAAGAAGATACATCGCATGATTTTACCCTTCCTTGAGTTAAAGGAGGATGAAATCGATGTTGAAGCCTATAACTGTGAAAGCGTTGTATCTTCTGACGAGGTCTCTCCTGCATATAAAATCAGTCTTGACAAAATTGAATCCTACATAAAGTCCAAAGACCACAAGGACATGCTCAAAAATCTGTTAGACGAGAATGATAAATTGAAGTTAAGAACTGAAACTGTACATAAATTTGACTCATTAAATGCCAAATTAATTTCAGAAAATAAAATTGATGTTGAAAATGCATCTGAACTTAATGAGGATGATGATCTGAGTGAAATCTCCATAAAGGATCTGGTGGACTGTTCAGAATTTGTCAAAAGCGAACCTGAAACTCACAAAAATCTGATTTCTGAAAATTATGTTGAGTTCGCTCGCTCATCAACAGACAAGACCAAAATTCTCAAAGCAGAAGTTGTTGTGTATCAAAAGGTTCAAACCACTCCAAATCAAGTCTACACGGTTCCAGGTGTCACTCCACAACAAACCGCAGAATTGACAGCTATGGTGGAAGAAGATAATGCAGCCGAATGTGACGAGTTCTTCTGGTCAGCACCAATAGACAACGCTGATGAGATGATCGAAAGGCCTATCTCAGAAGACGTCACATAGAGTGAAAGGTAGATATGTGCCAGAACCTCTAAATAAGCCTGCAAGATATGAGGTACCAAGCACAAGTGGCACCAAAACATCATTTGGAGAATCAGTGCAAACTACCAGTGAAACTTCTTCAACAAAGAGCGAAAACTGGGCTCGTGCTTCAAAGAAAAAGGCTAACATCCACAAAAATCCAAAACAGGTGGCTGATCGAAAACACCAACGAAATCTGAGATACAAGAAGAATCTCTCAGAAATAAAACAGTTTTGGAGATCACAAAATCCTCACTATGTCAGGAACGAAAGGAAGCATAAGTCTCAAGATGAATCAAAGAACCGAAAGGGTAGTTTCGGTCCCTCGATTGAAAGGAACCGAAAGGTCATTTCGGTCCCATGACTGAAGGGAACCGAAAGGAGAGTTTCGGTCCTCAACCCAATACCAACCGAAAGAGCGGTTTCGGTCCTCAGCCCAATATCAACCGAAAGAGTTGTTTCCCATACAAGTTCAATCAGACGAACAGAAGACCCAATGTCACTTTTAAACCCAACTCTTCTAATTCTAATTCTTATTCCTCGAAAGATTTAAAGGGAAAAGGGAAAGCTTTATCTAGAAGATGACAAAAGTCCAAAGGAGACTCAAAAGAATGTTGACGTCAAAATCTCAAAACCTACGTCCAATGAACCTAAACCAACCAAAATCAAAGTTTTCACTATAAAAAGAAAAGATGAAACAACTTTAGTTAAACGTACTTATTTGGTTGATATCTCTCTTACTATTCCCTGTCCTGTAAAAGGCTCACAACGACCCAAGAAATTTTGGGTTCCTAAATTTGCTTAATATTTTGCAGGTAATTAGTGACGAGCAGTTTGACGAAGAATGGTATATTGACAGTGGCTGTTCTCGTCACATGACAGGAAGGAAGGAAGAACTGAGGGAGTTTCGGTCTCTCAAGGATGGTGGTATTGTGAAGTACGACAATAACTCATTTGGTACTATCAAAGGCTATGTAATGATCACTAATGGCGATTTCTCGATAAGAAAGGTGGCTTATGTTGAAGGGCTCCAACACAACCTTATTAGCGTATCACAGCTGGTAGTTGGCACTGGATTGAAGGTATCGTTTGATGATGAAGGCTCAGAAATTGTCGAGAAAAAGTCAAATAACATTCTGCTGAAATCGAAGCGAAAGGGAGAAATGTACCCTTTAAACCTCAACCCAATGCGAGGTAAGCCAGCAGTCTGTTTACTCATGAAGGCCCACTCAGATGAAAGCTGATTATGGCATCGAAGACTCTCTCATCTTAATTCCAAGGATATCAACAAGCTGGTTTTAGGAGATCATGTTCGAGGTCTTCTAGTTCTTAAATTCGATAAAGATCACCTATGCGTAGCCTGTGAAATGGGAAAGCATAGTAGACAAAGTCATCTCTCTATTATCAATACAAAGGTAATAGAACCATTAGAGCTATTGCATATTGATTTGTGTGGTCCTTATTCCATTGAAAGCATTGGTGGTAACAAGTATATTCTAGTCATAGTGGACGATTTCTCTCGATTCACTTGGGTGTTCTTCTTGAAGCAAAAATCCGAGGCTACTCCAAAACTCAAGCTCTTCATAAAACAGATAGAAATTCAACTGAGGAAAGTTGTTCGTAATGTAAGAAGTGACAACGGCTTGAAATTCAAGAAGAAAGATTTCGAAGAATTTCTTGCTGAGAAAGGAACGACACATAATTTCTCAGCCCCCTATACTCCACGACATAATGGTATTGTTGAAAGGCGAAACTGGTCTTTGTGTGAAGCAGCTCGAACGATGTTATGCTTTGCATCATTACCTTTATATTTATGGGCTGATGCAATCGTTGCTGTTTGTTACACTCAGAACATATCATATCTGAACAAGTGATTTTCTATCACTCCCTACGAAATCTTGAACAATCGCAAACCAAATGTGAAATTCTTCCATATGTTTGGTTCAAGATGCTTCATCTTCAACTCTAAAGAGAATCGAAATAAGTTTGATGCTAAGGCAGATAAAGGAATATTCTTAGGTTACTCCTTGAATTCTAAGGCATATAGAGTTCTAAACAAGCGCTCTAAGAAGATTGAAGAAACATACTATGTCACTTTTGATGATAGCTATGTTAAGAAGACGAAGATAACCGAAGGTGCCACACATGAAATCTTTCCAAAGGCTTGTCAAGTTACAGCCTCTATTTCAAATCTTTTCGAGCAATATATGCTTCTTTTTGACGAGCCTCAAACAACAATTGATTCTGAATCAACGACGAACAACAACAAGGTTGATTGTCTAAGGCAAATCATCGATTATGTTGCTCAAAAGATGGATGATAGTCCACCTAAAGCAACTGAGACGCCAGACATAAGCGAACCTTAGAATGACCGTCCTAATGTCCAGGGGGGGTTCGTTACTACAACACGATCAAGGTTCATCACTCCAAGGGGAGAATCTATCGTCACAATCATCAAGTTTCTCTGATAATCCAATAGAAGGAGAAGATAGTAATCCAGATTCTGAACCAGCGTCATCCTTCGAGGGGGAGAACACCAATGCCAATGATGATGATGACATGCTATCTGAATTGGAAGAATAAATCAATGCATAATTGGATCCCTCTTGTGATCCAAATTACCCACCACTTATTAAATGGACAAAAGATCATCCTCAAAGTCAAATTATTGGGGAATCTTCTGAAAAAGTGTTAACTCGATCTCATATCAAAGCGAAACAAGCCGCACTCTTTTCTCAAGTGAAGTTTTGTATGTTCAACTCCTTTGTTTCCAAAGTTGAACCGAAGACTGTTAATTCAGCACTTGATCACTCTGACTGGGTGCAAGCATTCAAGATGAGTTGAATGAATTTGAAAGAAATAAAGTATGGCGTATCATTCCAACTCCAAAGGATGCTTCAGTTGTAGGTCTCAAATGGGTATTCAGAAACAAGATGGATAAGGAAGGGAACATGATTCGTAACAAAAGCTCGGTTGGTTGTGAAAGGCTACTGTCAGGAAGAAGGTATCGACTATGAAGAAACCTTCGCTCCCGTTGCAAGATTAGAGTCCGTTCATATCTTTCTTGCCTACGTTGCACACAAAAACTTTGAAGTCTATCAGATGGACGTCAAGTGTGCCTTTCTCAACGGAGAACTTGAAGAAACTGTGTACGTTGAGCAACCGCCACGCTTCGTGAACGAGAAGTATCCAGATCAGTGCTACATACTTGATAAAGCGGTATATGGCCTGAAACAGGCTCCCAGAGCATGGTATGAAACTCTAACTCGGTTCTTAAAAATGTCTAAATTCAAACAAGGTTCGGTTGACCCAACCTTCTTTCGAAATAGAGAGGGTAACCACCTTATGATAGTCCAAATTTATGTTGATGACATCATCTTTGGCTCCACGAATCCCAACTTAACAGCTGAATTCAGGAAGTTGATGGAAACTAAATTTGAGATGAGCTCAATAGGTCCAATTAACTTTTTCCTTGGCATAAACATTAGACAGGGACCCGAAGACATTTTTATTAACCAGGGGGCCTACACCAAGACATTATTGGCTAAATTTGGTATGACGGGGGACTCCAAAGTTAAGGTTCCAATGGCTTTTGGGACAAAGCTTACGCCCTCATTGGAGAAGCCGACCGTTGACACGACGCTCTACCGTCAAATGATTGGGTCTCTAATGTATCTCACATCCAGTAGACCTGACATCATGTTTTCAGTCTGTTACTGTGCCAGATTCCAAGCTAACCCACGAGAACCTCATTTGCAAGCCGTGAAAAACATCTTTCGCTTTATGAAGCGAACCTCCTCTCTCGGTCTGTGGTATCCAGCCAACTCAGGATTCTTTGTTCAAGCGTTCTCAGACGCTGACCTAGGTGGCTGTGGATTAGATCATAAAATCACCACTGGAGGATGCCAATTTCTAGACGGTAAATTGGTAAGCTGGAAATCGAAGAAACAAACTTGTGTTTCTCTCTCTACTGCAGAAGCTGAATACATCGTTGCAGCGTCATGCACATCTCAAGTTGTATGGATACAAAGTCAGCTAAGAGATTACGGGCTGAACATGAAGAAAATCCCACTATATTCGACTCTGAAAGTGCAACTAGAATTTGTCATAACCCAGTGCAACACTCAAAGACCAAACATATAGCACTGAGGTATCACTTTATCAAGGATCACGTGGAAGATGGCAACGTGGAAATTCACTTTGTAAGGACAACTGATCAATTGGCAGATATATTCACCAAGGCTTTACCTGAAGCTAGCTTCAACAAGATTTTGCAAGGCCTAGGAATGATGGAAGTATAATCAGTACCAAAATCGCCTTCGCTTCAATAAAGGTAAGAAGCTCGACCAAAAATCGAAATGAACCGAACGTTCGGTCTATTTCGGGTGAAGCTCGACCAAGAACCGAAATGAACCGAACGTTCGGTCTATTTCGGGTTCGGTCCTTCAGAACTTGTTCGCTTCTTTTTCTTCTGAAGGCATTTTGATTGTATTACCATGTACAATTTTTTTTCTTCTTTTTATATTCATAAAATTCAAAAATATTTTTCCTTTTTTGTTCAATTAAATATTTTTCACAAAATGCAAAAATATTTTTCGTTTTAATCAATTTTTTAAAGTGTTATTTTCAATGATGAAGATCCATAAGGTATGATTTCTTTTCTACACACATTCTATGCGTCCTTAGAAGCATGTTGTTGCATGTTGACTAAAGCCTCGAAAGATTTTGAGTGAGGCCTTAATAACATGATATATACAAATCATGTTTTCCCAAGCTAGGCTGCAATATTCACTCTAATCATGAGCTACCTTACTATACTCACATTGAGCTTAGAGTTTTTTGCTTAGTCCTTCTTTTATAGCAAAGGTACATTTGTTTCTTATTCTACCTCCATCATTTTTCTCCATTATACTTCGTTTCACCAATATAACCCTTGAGACTCTCAGCACTTACCACTGAGGTTTATGGTTATACAAAATCTATGTTAATGATCTTAGTTTCGTGCCACTATGTACTAAGTGAAACCCACCATTCAACACCATTACCGAATTGATGGTCAATGATCATTATGTTCCAAATTTTAAAATAATTTTTTATTATTATGAGTGATTCTTCTGAAAATTTCTATTACCAAGAATTTTTCTTCCCCAAGGATCCAGTTAAATTTTTTGCGATTTCTCTCCTATCCAACAGTCAATACACATCTTTCCTACCTATTTGTTAAACAGATCACATTAATCTCACAAGTACTTCGTTCACTTTCGGTCTTATATCAAGTATCGAAATCATGAATTGAAGCGAAAGCCACCCGTTATAAGCTTTAATTTAAAAGATGTCTTTCAATGCTTCTTAACAAGTACTTGATCGTTATTTAATGGGAAACCAAACAAGCTCTTTAAAGTCTTTCTTGACTTTGAATGAAGAGATTCGTGCCCATAATCAACTGCTTATGTCTTTTTTTAGACATCACAAGTTATCCCAAAAAGTTTGCTTTATTTCTTTATCTTTTACACTCCTTGCACGAAAATTTTTAATTTTCCAAAATCTGGTTCTATTAATGGTGATTTACTTGTTCCAGCTTCGTTTCATCAAGTATTTCAATGCTCGATAAAGTTAATAAGCAATGACGGTTCATGTGGAATATGGGGTGTCGATTGGGATAAAGTTAAGGGTGACTCAGCAGCTATCCAATCGTCTTGAAGATTTGAAAAAGCGATTTTTATGGAATGACGTGCAAAAAGGAAACGTCCTTTCTCTTTCCTGCATCATCATCGGGTATGACAACTGTACATCCGTCAAGTCAGGCGCTCTTTTTGAAATGATCCAATATATCAGCCGAATTTTTCTCTCTCCTCCTGTACGTATAAAAGGTTTTGGCACGCTGATCTTTACCCTTTTATCACTCACAAATATCTCTCAAAGAACAAAGGCGATTTATCTCACTGTTCATCATCTTCTCCAAGCTTCAACAATGGCTGATTCTTCTTCAGTTCATGATACCTATGTTCACCAAACCCTTCTCACCATCAAACCTCAACAAAACCTGGTCATCGATCTAACTCCCTTCATCTATGAACCCTACATGCTCTATGTCGTTGAGTGTCTCAAATACTCGCCTCTCGTCGACGCTTTGACCAAAGTTGAAGTCGTTACCATGTCCTGCCTCTCACTCATCTACTCCACTGCCTATCACGACAAAACTGCTGAAAGGATTCACTTTGAAGTCCACAACAAGAAGACTTCTATCTCCAAGCACCGCTTCTGTGCCCTAATTGGTCTCTCTCAAGAACCAAACTTGGTTAACCCTGACTCGATCACTACTGGTCAGCTCTTCTCAATGTTCTATCAAATGGGGTACACTGAAACCCTAACCACCATAGCCAAGTTCAAGAAGTCTTGCCTTCCTCCTCAATGGAATGGTCTTTTCACTCTGTTGTTCAAAGGACTCTCTGAGCGAAGCGCCGGCTCAGATGGAGCAAGCAAGTCATTTATGACTGTGCTTTATGGTCTATATCATGGGATAGATTTGGATTATGGAACCATTATCTGGCAACAACTGGTTCAAAGCATAGTCTCTTCGTCAAGATACTAAGAGATCTCATGTGGGAGATATTGGTCTATCATCACTAAGTGGACAATGGATCTTCTTCACGTTCCAATCATGGCAGACTCTCTTCTCTCCTCCATCGCCACTTTTCACAAAACCAATATTATTGTTACAGATCCCACTAAGTTCTCCTTCATTGGATCCATTCCTGAAACCATGCTTGCTTGTGTGTCTGCAACAAGTAATGTCTTGCAACAATACATGAAGATTCCTTCCTCGGGTCCAAGGGAGCTTACACTAGCCATGGTTCGCTCCATTGACGATGTTGACAAACCAGCGAAGAGGGGAAAGAAAGTTGACATCCATAAGGAGACACAAGTTACTAAACCAACCAAGGGGCAAACCCCTAAGAAGCGAAAGTTAGATAAAGCTGCTCCGTCACATCCTCAACCAAAGAAGCAGAGAAAGCCCGCTCGGAGACTCATACTCCAATCTTCAAGTGATTCAGACTCAGAGTATGTTCCTCCCAAACATAAATCCGCTCCCCCTTCAGAATCTGAGAGCGAAAGCTCTGATGATGAGGCTTCGGGTCGTGGTGATACCCCGCCTCGCTCTCCTACCCCATAAATTCTAGTTCGCTCCCAACCTCCTTCTCTTCCACATGTTACTATCTCAGTATCCATCCCTCCAATATTTCCTATCCCCACCTCTCAACCATCCACCACTATTCCCATCCCTACTCTAATATTCACATACACTACCACCGCTACCACTACTACAGGGGCTCATTCTACAACTCCCACCCCACCCGTTACAACCGAACCACCGGTAAAAACCACCAAACCTCCTACCACTATCAAACCATTATCTCCTACACCTTCTACTGACACCACCCCAGTTCTAGGCGGTGAGGACTTGGAATTTCATTTCACCTATTTCAGTCCTTACCGTGTACAAAATGATGAAGATGATGATGAACTTGTTTCCAAGCGTCATCTCAAAGCAGTCAATGACAAACTCGATCAACTGCTTTCCTCCTCTTCCTCTGGGGCTTACTCAGATGCTGCTCTCAAGGCATTGTTCTCCTTTGTTGCCGAAGAACATAATGCCTCCCTTACTGCTGCATCTAAGTCTATAGACGCCTCCACTTCCCAATGCCAGAAAGCCTCCCTTGTTGTTGAGGCTTCCACCAAGGAGTGCAAAGAAGCGACCGCAAAAGTCGATAAACTAATTTTTGAGGCTCACTTATTTTTAGACTCTTTGTAGGCGGCCGCTCAGAAGAATTCTCAAACTGTTAATGCTTCGGTGGATAATCTTCAACGTTCTCTTCAAACTGAACGGTCTAACTTTGAAGCTGCCCGCCAAGCAATCGAAGCTGCCAACGCAACCCTACATGCTAATGTTAATGATCGATTGACCCAATTGGAGGCAGATTTGGCTATAGAGAATCGTATCATGGATGAACTTGACAGAAGAACCTCTCAGCTGAAGATGCAGAATCTCAAGCTTCGCACTGCCACTATTGAGCTTAATGATGTCAAATCTGAGAGAGAGGTTATACGAAGCTCTGCTGGCGATGTCCACTCTATTTTACTTCATCTCCTTGAAGCCCATGATCCCATTATCACCATTATTATCCGACGACACTTGGGTGACAAACTCAAGCCAACATTGGACATCCTTAGTCGTATTGAGGGTGTTCCGGTGACTAGTGTCCAGCTGAAACAAGGGGGAGAGAAGGCAACAAAAACTCAACCTCCTCCTGCACCGAAACCATCTACTGAACCGAAGGGTAATGAAGCTTCGGTCAATAATAGAGACAAGAAGAAGAAGAAAATTGGGGAGGATGACACTGATAATGAAGATGATGTCTATGCTGAAAATCCTAAAAAGCCTTTTTAGAAGACAAAATTTTTTGATAAAGAGCTAGCAGAAAAGTTCAAGAAACAACAGGCCGAGTTTGAGCAAAAGCAAAAGGAAAAGGAGCTCCTAGAAAAGAAGAAGTCCATTTTCCTGAATGAACTATTGATTCGCTTCAAAGGTGTGCCATTGATGAGCCAAGCACACTTTGGCTTGAGCCTGTGATGTCGTTCGGGTTTGATAACTCCAAGGATGCACAGTTTGACATGCCGATCACACGAAAGGCTTTTATCTTTCATTTCTTCAACTCGACTGTTGCTATCCCGTCTCCAGACCCGAAGGTGGATAGGGATCTGTTGGAGTTCTACCTAGAGTTCGCTCAACCCCAATACTTGACCTGGAGTTCGAAGAAAATTACGAATGTCAAGGTTCTGAAGCCCTACTCAGCAGGGAAGTTTGTTAATGTGAAATTCAAGGTGACTCGAGGCTCTGAAGGCTCGACTCATAACTTCACCCTTGTTGATCTAACGAACCTCAATCCCCACGACGGGATACTCCTCAACAATATCTTACTGTCAATTCCACAGGAGTATCAGCCGATCATTAACCATGTCAAGCGAATGCTTGTGTGCTACATTCACGAGATAACAAAGATGGACTAGTAAATTGCATCTGCCATTCACAAGCGAACCACGATCAAAACTATGGGCAGAGCAGGCAATGTTAATACAATGGTCAAGGGCAAGATTGATTCAAAGTACCACACTGTCATGTTCATCAGAGGCGAATGACAAAAATGCCTGTTCGCTCTTGTTGACAGACACCTCTTCTCAATTGATTGCTTGGAGCACATATTGGAGATTATTCAGAGGTGTGATCAAAACACTGCAACCGACAAGAAGGTGTTTACTGATATGTTGAGATGGTACATTCAATTTCGACAGACTCTTCTTGCTATTATCCCTCGGTTGTTCAAAGTGGTCAAGACTGTGAAGCCAACTCAAAGAAAGTGATATGTCGCCTCATTTGACGCAAAGGGGGAGATTGTTGGGCTAATAGTGTTGCGTCATGGGCTCGGTCCTTAGCCCAGTTTTGGTTGTCGGTTTGGGCCTGTCCAACCGTTCATGTTTTGTACTAGGGTTTAGTATTTAAGTTGCATGAATGCAGTCTTTTGATGTTAACGCTTTTATTATTTTTCTTGATTCAGTTTTGTAAACCCTAGCTTGCCTCTACAATGGAAGTTCTTCATCGAGCTCTGCTGAGGCGTGACTATATTTGAATCATAAGCACAACGTTGATTATATTATGTGTTCATCATATTATTGTGTTTGTTTTTGTTTGATCTTTATCTTTTACCTGTGAAAGATCTAATCGATATGAGTTTTATTCTCATCACCAAGGATAACGATTCCTTACCTCAAAAATGACCTCCCACTGAAGTATAATCTAGATCTCTTCAAGTCTCCTTGATCCAAGCTTCTTGGTCTTCAAGATCCCTTCACAAATCACACCAATTTGCTTCCAAGTCTTCTCACAAACGAAATTAGGGCTTATGGATCTTAAAAGGGTAGCAAAGAGGCTGAGGGTGGGTTATAATGTGCTTTATATTGGGTACAATCCCCGGGATTAGGGTTTTCTCCCTTCAGCACCAACTCGTCGAGTACAAGCCGCCGACTCTGCGAGTTAGGCACTTAAACCCGCGACAAATACCGCTCCGACTCAGCGAGTAAGTA
Source organism: Lactuca sativa (assembly GCF_002870075.4). Classification (NCBI taxonomy): domain Eukaryota; kingdom Viridiplantae; phylum Streptophyta; class Magnoliopsida; order Asterales; family Asteraceae; genus Lactuca; species Lactuca sativa. The sequence continues at coordinate 62,368,400 of NC_056631.2, read as the reverse complement.
TGCCTACTTGTCGAGTCCCTTCCTTAATTTACAATTTAAGCCCTTCAACAACACCTCTAGAGTTTGGGGTGTTACACACATCATCAACCAATAGGGTATTTCAGTTGATCCAGCCAAGGTTGAGGCAGTGATGCGGTAGGAAGTACAGAAGGATGCATATGAGATCCATAGCTTCTTGGATTTAGTGGGGTATTATCGGAGATTCATCCAGGATTTCTCCAAGATCGACGTACCATTAACCCATTTGACTAAGAAGAATGTGACTTTACGGTAGGGCTCAGGCCAACAGTTTGCTTTCGAGACCTTGAGACAGAGGTTATGTGAGGCTCCGATTCTAGTACTACCCGATGGATTGGATGATTTGGTAGTGTATTGTGATGCATCGATCTTAGGTTTAGGGGGTTTTGATGCAAAGGGGGCATGTGATCGCGTACGCCTCGAGGCAACTGAAGCCTCATGAGGCGAATTACCCCACTCATGAATTGGAATTGGGGACAGTGGTGTTTGCTCTCAAAATCTAAAGGCATTACTTATATGGGGTTCAGTGCACCATACTTACTGACCATAAAAGTTTAAAGTATTTGATGGATCAGCAGAACATCAACATGCGAAAGAGGATGTGGTTAGATGTACTGAAAAATTATGACTGTGAGATCCTATACCATCCAGGGAAGGCAATGTTGTGGCCGATGCTTTGAGCCGCAAGGCGGCGGGTTCTCCGATCGGGAACGTTTGTTTGAGGATGACAATGGTCTCTACACTGTTATATATGATCAAGAAGGCTCAAGTGGAAGGTTTGAAGAAAAAGAACTGGAAGATAGAGCGGATTCGGGATTAGTTTCCCTTGTTTGTACGGGATGGTTGGGGACTCTTGACAGAGTGTGGTTGGGTGTGGGTACCGGTGTTTGGGGGAGTGAGACAGAAGATATTGGAGGAGGCACACAAGTCCAAGCTCTCTATACATTCAGGGCTATAAAGATGTACAAAGATCCGAGGCTGAGTTACTGGTGGCCCTCCATGAAGCGGGAGATCGCATGGTTTGTGGAACGGTGCTTGACCTGCAGGAAGGTCAAGGCCTAACATCAACGGCCTCATGTCAAGGTTAAGACGCTACCTATTCTTATGTGAATGTGGGAAGAGATCACCATGGACTTTATCACGAATTTACCGAGGACAGCGAGGGGTGTGGATGCCATATGGGTCATCGTTGACAGATTGACGAAAAGTGCCTATTTTATTCTGATCTCCGAGAGCATCTCTGCTGAGAAATTAGCAGATATTTATGTGCGAAAGGTGGTGGTTAGGCACGGGGTTCTAGTGTCGGTGCTCTCGGACCGGGATGTTCATTTTACATCCATATTCTGGAGAAAGTTCCACGAGGAACTGGGCACACAGTTACACTTCAGCACTGCTTACCACCCACAGACGGACGGCCAGAGCGAGCGGGCGATCCAGACGCTCGAAGATATGTTGCGGGCATGCGTATTAGATTTTGGAGGGAGTTGGGATACGTATATCCCACTAGCAAAGTTTTTCATATAACAATAGTTGTCATGCCAATATCGACAGATAATCCTCCAATCACCTCCATTAATGTCGTATGCGTCTCTTTCTTTCATTCTTTAAGCTCAATTGTAGGCCACACTCATGAGGACGAATAAATCGACCCCTTATTATTTTCTTTTTTTGTTCGATCGCAGGCGACACTTCTCCATTAAATCGCAAACCCTAATTCTTTAACCTTCTTTTTTTAATAGTTGTGTTGAGCTCCAATTTGATCGAAAGATAAATGGAAGAACAAGGCAGATGAGGATGATGGGTTCTCGAAGGTGGTGATTTTTCGTAGTGGGTTGAAGATGAATATGATGGTGATTATCTGAAGGCTCGATTTTTCTGGGCAAATTGGTGATTGTTGGTGGTTATGGTGGTGACCGAAGGATATGCTTCGGAGGGGAGCACCAGACATTCTTCATGTTCTTAAAGGCGAGTTTGCATGTTTGTGTGTGAAATGAGATAAAGAGAGATAATGAGGGGCGAGGGAGGGAGGAGTGGGTGGGTGGGGGTAAATAATAATATTTTGTTTTATTTTCTAATTATTATAATAAAAGGTGTTGAATCTATATACTTAAGAACCATTATTGACTGATATTGTTAATAATATATGATAGTATATGATCATACATTTATCAAGTTGGCACATTTTATACATTTATTATTAATATGATTATTAATAAATAATATTGAATCTTTTATTTAGTTAAGGAATAATGATTGTTTTTTTTCGAAAGAGGGGAATAACTATTGTTTTGTAAAAATAATAATTAAATGAGAGTATAACTAGTTATTACATCATATGATATGATTTAATAAGTTATGTATAAAATTTTGGACATTTTGGTTAACAATGATTAAATTAATGAGTTAACATACCATGATTAATAAACTAGGTAGACAAATTTTGTTTCTTTGTTAAGCATGACCAAAAAAAAGGCTGCTTGTCAACATTCTTCTATGTCCTTTATGTTTCTAAAAGACTACCAATACTTTATATTATTATAATCAAAATATATGTTTTGCACAAGAGTATATAAGGAAGGTCTTTGCATTAGTTTTTGGCTAGTTGTTAAGCTCTTTTTCCTCTCTTTTAGATGGTGGCTGAAACTATCTTTCTTATTCCTATCTCTCTCTCTCACACAGCTAGTTTGGTGATTAGAAACCCTATTTAGTTGTCTCATTTAGTACTTATATTGAGTTAAGTCCTTAAAGATTTAAGACATTCAAGAATACAAGAATGAACTAGCATTCAAAGTGCCTTATCTTGATGATGGATACTTGTAAAGAAAATTATACACTTTGATTTTCATCAACACCCCAAAACTAAATAGGTTTGAATGCTTCAAATGTTGTCATTCTAAAACACTTCATGATTGTTTTAATATCATTATAACATATATAAATGGATTCTATATGGTTTGATTTTGTTATAAACTCAAAAATAAACTTGTTATTTTTAATGTTTTCGTTTATCGTTTTTTTTATATGAAAAACACATTTATATATTGTATCAAAGCCCATCAAAAGGAAAACAGAAAATAAAACCGTAAATGACAAATCCGTCATTTTGAATATTTTCAAAAGAAAATAGACCAAAACCGCAACAAAATGAAAATTTTGGACCAATCCTGTTAGTCCAAATTTTTTTGGACAAAAATAACAATTTTTAACATACCACATAGATGAAAATTTATTTAAGATTACGGTATGATATATATACATAGTTACATACCACACACCATATTTTTAATTATTAAATACCACCTTATGATATGTGATGTGTCCCTTACACCTTAAGACATCTACATCTACATATATTTAATAATCAAAACAAGTTAATCAAATAAACAATAAAACAAGTTAATCAAATAATCAAATACAATATTCTTCATTTACTATAAAAAATAATTTATTTATAAAATTTCATCATCTGTGTTTTCAAATCTAATAATTTAACTTTAATAACTCCAAAAAGTTAAAACTAAAATTAAATTAATATCATTTTTTATCAAACATTACAAAATTAAAATCACAATAATTAATATTACGTTACATCTAAAATAGTGAAAGAAACAAGGAAGACATAAAGCATCGAACCCATCCATATATTGTGGGATGAACTACCGAGGGTGCAATCGGGCGCGAATAGGGTCTCGAAATCGAATTATTAAGCGGCAAACATATGATTTCCCACCATTTACTTTTCATCAAAGCGGGAAATCGATACCCTAGTTTTATTTTCCATTTTTCGTTTGCACCTCTTGATATACAACACTTGATTACAAAACCCGAAAATAAAGTAAGAAAGGGAAGAAATACACTTGTTGAAAGCCTCAAGTCCTCAACAGTCGGCACATTTACCCCACCCACGTATCCTTTTACCCCTATTCTTAAAAAAACCCAAAGAGATTCACCAAAACTGGAACATTTCATCAGAATCTTGGTTGGTTTGAGTTGATTCGAGGCAAGAAATTCTGGTAAATGCGATAGTTTGTGTGCAAGTGAAGTTTGATCGGAATCTGAAATCTCTTTAGTTAAATCGGAAGAGGGTTTTGAAAATTAGGGTCTAGGGTTTGTCGAAATGGGCGATGCAATGGTTGTTGACGTTCCAAAGAAATCGACGAAGAGGAAGAGGGTTGAGTTAGTGATGAGTACAGAAGAAAGAGAAGCACGCATTGGGGCTTTACGTGGGGAACTTGATAGTTTGTTCAAGTATTATAACGAGTCTTTTAGTCGGCACGCGCTAATCGATGTAGACTCAGTTAAGGCGAATGGTTCGACTAATTCGATGATTGCGTCTTTACTGGAAGAGAACAGTCTTCCATTGTCAAAATTGGTGGAATCGATTTTCTCTACACTGAAAGAGAAAGAGGGTTCGATGACACCTGCTTCTGTGAAGAGCGCTGTGCTTCTTATCGGCCAGAGATCTTTCTATGGGGTACAAAACCCAAATGCGGATGTATTGGAAGACGACTCTTCTTCTTCCCTTTGGTGTTGGGAGGTATAAATGAAAATTTCCTGCTGTATTCCTTATAGCTTATGATGATCTACATTTAACGTATTAGTCACTCGAATTACTATCAGATTTAGTGATTTTGAGTATCTTTATGTATATATAACTGATGCTAAAACCCCATTAATCTTGCAGACAAGAGACATAAAATTACTCCCGAAGTCATTTCGTGGCGCGATTAAAATTCGGCGTACTTGTCGCAAAAAGATCCACGAAAGGATAACTGCTGTTTCTGGTTAGTGTTCGATTGCTCTAACTTTTATTTGAAGTGGTGGATTTTTGACCTCTTGATTTGAAGAGAAACTGAAGAAAAAAAATCCCCAATTACTCAAGATTTCAAATTGTTTGCTTGTTACCATGTTAAATGAAGAAAGAACAAAACTTTCCTTGATAGTTTGTTATGATGTTTAATTGCATTAAATGATTAATTTCAGATGTTATAACTGAGCTAATGAAGCTAGAGAGCGCTTCAAATGGTGTTCAGAAGGTTCTGAAAGCATCTGAAAGGCTTGTTAAAGTGTTGAGTGAAGTGGAAATACGTTCACTAGTTGAAAAAATGGAACAGAAAAATGGGGCTGACGTGTAAGTATATGTTGTTGTATTGTAGATTATTTTGTTACATGTTATTGTTCTTGGTCCATAACTTGGCATTTGTTCATGGGTGAAGTGCTGAGAAGGAAGTGAAACGTGAAGAAAAACTAGTGGTGAAGCAATTGGAGAAAAACAAACGTGAAGTTGAGAAAGAGAAATTGAGAATTGAGCGGGAACTTTTGAAGGAAAAGTTGCAAAATGTGAGTTTTATTTTTTACTTTTAAATACATATCTATCACAATATATGTTTGTATGTGTGTTATCAAAGTGGTTATTGCTACTTAAAGAAATAGAATCAGATAGCTAGATATGTTTAAAGGTAGGGGTAGTTTGGCAATTATACATTAATTTTAGTTGTTTACAATTCCTTGATTAATCAAATCTGGTTGTTGTCACTTAATTGACAAGAAATTCACAATTGTAATTGTTTCACCCAAAAAGACTTGTACTTTTACTATTTTATTGAGTTAGTCATCAAATTGCAAAATACAGAAAATGAGTAAAAAATCCTGAAAATGTTTTTTTAAACCAAAAACTATAATGTTTTAAACTGCTAAATTGATAAAATGGTCAAAGTATGTTGTGCTTTTCCTTAATATCAAGATTGGGAAACCTGGAAGATTTTTTTTAAATGGTCAAAAGGGTAATAATGGTTTAATCACTACACAAAATAGTTAATCAGCTAAATAAAAAAAATAGTGAAAGTATTCTGTGTTTTCCTATATTGTGTCTTTCTCAAAATGTTCTAAAAAATTACTATCCATTTATTTATATGTGGTGTAAGCTATAGGTCAGTTTTTCTTATGTCAACTTTTTTGTTCTTTAAAGATGTTTTGATACTATTTTGGTCAATGGTTTACAGGAGAAAGAAATGAAACGTCTGCAAGATGAGGCTGAAAAAGAAGAAAAACGCCGTGAAATTGAAATGAAAAAACAGTTAAAAAAACAACAAGAGGAAGCAGAAAAAGAACAAAAGCGCAAAGAGAAAGAAGAAGCTGAACAAAAAAAGCAACTTGCTTTACAAAAACAAGCATCAATCTTGGAAAGATTCCTTAAAAAAAGCAATGGAAACTCACCTATGCAGGTTGACCAATCACCAGTCAAAGATACAGAAAGTTCACCTAAACAAAAAACACATGTGCCTGAATCAGTAGTTCAATCAATGGATGATGCCCTTTCACTAAAAAAAGAGTTTGATGCAAATGAGTTATGGAAGTAAGCTCACTTTTTATGATCCTTTTTATACTTCTTTGTTTTTTGTAATTGGTTTTTGACATTTTTTTATTGATTTAATTTTGTATATACAGTGTGCATTTGAGATCTTGGCATCAATTAGTTCATTGTGGTAGCAAAAAAAGGCATTGGGGTATGCGGTTGACTCCAAAGACTGTTGTGGTCAAAGAGCTGAAGTTGACCAATATCGAAAAACTAATTGATGGATGGAATGAAAATAAAAATGACTCAAAAGATAATTCAGTTATTGATAGCCAGAAGTTTACAAGAAGCAAACAGTTGTTACAGTTTGATAAGAGTCACAGACCTGCATTTTATGGTTATTGGCCTAAGAAAAGGTACATAATGTTATTAATCATCTGTTACCCAATTTGAATTATTTAAAATTGTATTTTATTTTTAGGTTTTGATTTGATTTAGTTTTGGATTTGTTGTTTTTTCAGTGAAGTTGTTAAACCTCGTTGCCCTCTTGTTAAAGATCCAGAGTTGGATTATGAGATTGATAGTGATGAAGAATGGGAAGAGGTTTGTGTAATTATTGAATTTATACATGATTGTTTATTAAGTATTTTTTTGTGAATATATTGGTTTAATAAATGTTTCATGATACAGGAGGAACCCGGTGAAAGCTTATCAGATTGTGATAAGGAAGAAGAAGAAGAAAATACAGAGGAAAATTTGTCAAAAGCTGATGATGAAGATGAAAGTGAGGATGGGTTTTTTGTTCCTGATGGATATCTTTCTGAAAATGAGGTATATTTACCAATTTTTAATATTCTTGTCATTAAATTGCTATTTTTATCCTCATATCTTAACTTTCTTTATTTAACACAGGGTGTTGAAGTTGAAAGAATGGATCACAGTGAGTTAGTTGAAGAAGCAAATGGCTCACCAAGTTGTCCCCAAATAGAAACCGAAGAGCTTTCTTTATTTTTTAAGCAGCTAAAACATCTTAACACTTTGACTGAACATGCTCTGAAGAAAAACAGACCTTTTGTAGTTTCCAACTTAATGCATGAGAAGTCACAATCACAGCCTCTCTCTTCTACCCCAGAAAGTGAACAAACATGCTTACAAGCTTTGAGCATTCGTGCTTTCCCTGTGGGCCCATCTATAGATTTAGTAGCTCCCAATGACATTCAAGAAGATGAAAAACAGAAACAAGAAGACTGTTCTTCAAGTAGCAAAGTTGGTGTTGTTCCAATAGCAAGTGGAGCCACTATTACTGATTCAGACTTACCTGAAATTGTGAGTAATTGGATTGTGGTAATTGAGTTTTTTTGTTGTGAATTGTTATGGTTTTTGACTTTTTCACTTTTTTGACTTATTGATTGTTTCAGGTAACTATCATTCAGTCTTGTCCACATGGGATCAATGTAGTGGTGAAAAGTTTACGTGACAAGTTTCCAAATGTTGCAAAGTCTCAGTTGAAAAGTAAAGTTCGTGAGATATCTATTTTTTCAGACAACCGCTGGCAGGTTTGTATTTTGTAATAATGATCAAATGTCTAAAATACCCTTGTCGTGGGTAAATGAGTAATTTTTGGTTTTGCAGGTCAAGAAAGAGATATTGGAGAAATTTGGGTTATCGCGTTCTCCAGGTAATCTTTCGGACAGATGTGATTTTCTTATTTTGGTTTTATTTGGTAATATTTATTTTGTTTTGTTGTTGGAAAAAATAGAGAAAACTGTGAGGCGAACTAAGTCTATAGCGGCTTTTTTCTCAAAAAGGTGTTTGCCTCCTGCTGGTAAAACAACGAACCCTAATCAAGTCTCTCCACAGCCGATGGAAAAAGCTCCACAAGCTGCTGCTTTTGAGATACAGAATCAGAACAATACATACACGAATCAGTAGTTTTCTTGTTTTCACCTAGTTTTGGTGGTTTTTGGGTAATCGATTATAATATATGGATTATGGCCTAGTGAATATCTTCATAAACCTTTGATGTTTTTGGTCAACTCATGTAGAAAATCAGTTGTATGGATTATTTCATGTTTCAACTTTATGCTCTATATCTTTTACATTTGCATTTACGGTGTGTTTGGTACACTTGATGTCACTAGACATCTATCTCCCTCTACTCATTTAATCGGGGAGGCTCTCTATTTGGAGGTTGGAGTCATGGACCTGTTGGATGGATACTTGGGATAGCCTCTTGATAGTTTTTTTAGAGGCGACAATTCTTGATACAAACACAAAACATGATATGAATGCGACATGAAAATAAATGACTTTAGGTTATGACTTCAAACCTGTCAAATAAAAAAAGTTATGGGTTTGTATTATATATATATATATATATATATATATATATATATATATATATATATATATATATATATATATATATATATGATTTAAGACATTAAGTCTAGCACACCATGCGTAACAAAGAGTTATCCTAGTGAACTAACCTTCTTGTACCCTAATGATATCCCTATGCTACCATGCAAACAACATATAATGGGATATGTGACATAGTGAGAAATTCACTTGAACTGGAGAAGCACAACAACACTGTTACTCTTTGTATTGAACTACTGATCACTCTTATGAACCAACTAATCATCAAAAGATAAATCTTCAATCAACAACTTAACTTTTCCAAGTTTGACCTAAAGTAAAACTAGTCAAAAGTCAACGGTTAACGATCAACAAAAGTCATAAGTCATATGACGTGGAGACCTATTGGCCACGTCGTGGGCTCGTCAAGATAGAATAGTCGCAAGAATGAGCTCCACCACATCGTGGGCCCTCATTGGCCATGTTGTGGTTACTGCCAAAAACCAATTTTCTCATTAAGGACTTAATCCGTTAAGTCCTTTGCTCCAACTTTCCAGATGGCTTCCTAGCCCTCCAAAGAACCATAAAAATCCTTATTTTATGGACATGCATGTCTTTCCCAAAACTAAGTTAAAAAAGGTAAGAAACGGAGTCAAAATTTCATGCATTATACCCGCAACCACATACTGACTAATCAAGCCAAATCTGATTAAATAAACAAAACCAAGCATATCCTAATCATGCCATCATATTACTGACTAATCAGTACTAGCATGTAGTTCATAAGCTCATACAGTAGGCATACAAGGCATCCTTCCTAGATCATTGGCCCTAATCTGACATGCGGTTCTTATAATCATGTTATAACATAAACTTGTATGGGTAATTTGGGAGTACTTATTTGAGCTCGGCTGATTGCATGTACCACACCTTTTTTTCTCTTTTCAAATCCTTTTTGTAAACATGAATTTTCTTTTAAAAATTTATACCAAGTCCTTAGTTTGAGTTCAGACACACCTGAGAGTGTGCCCAAATCCCTCAAACCAAGACTTTGATACCAACTTGAAACATCCCAAAAATATGGTCCAAAAATTTCATTTTAAATCATTAATAAAACCATAGTTAACAATTCATCACATAAAAATCATAAGTCATGTATCTCAAAATACCATAAACATCTGTCAAAACATATCAGAGTAAAAACATTCCAGGCTAAACAATGGTGTGTGCACCACATTCATCTCGAGCTCTTCCCCTTGCTACCAGAAGTACCTAAAACCAAAACTGAAAACTGTAAGCACAAAACTTAGTGAGTTTCCTCAAGCTACCACATACCATACACATAATCACATAGACTGGGCCCCCACCCCTTCCTCGGGCCCCGCCCGACATGGGACATAGTCCAACATCAGGCCCCGCTTGGCATTGAGCTCCACTCGATATATAGATCTGTTTCTACCAGGCCCCGCCCGCTATACACATACAGACAACAACATATAATCATACTAGCACATAAAGAATCATACACGATACTATATATTCTCGTCCTAAGGGCACGCCTATCATGGGCCCCGTCCCTACTCTACTAATAATGAGATATGGAACCCCATCAACACTCAACTAGTGATGAGATACGGTACCCCACCCACACTCACCTCCCTACCAGACACATACAAGTATCACAAAGACAACAAATGTAACTAAACATACATTCCTTCATCGGGTACCACCCGACATCGAACCGTGGTTCGGAAACATACATATAAACATTCCTCGGGCCCCACCCAACATCAGACCGAAATCCAGAATCATATAAACATTCCTCGGGCTTGCGACGACATCAGACCGAAGTCTGGAAACATACTAACATACATAAATGGGACAACATTGGTGCCTTCGACCCATTCCTACAGGAGAAAAGTCACATCGGAAAGCTGACTGCAGAATCCCACAAATAAACCTTTGGCTGCTAGCTGGCAGGTCCCCGAACTGCTGATCTCTCGACTCCCCGAGCTACTGATCATCATACATATTAGATAAGTCCGAGATTCTCATAACCTAGCCATAAGTCCCCACTGGGGTAAAAGACCATTCTACCCCTCACATACCTTTGTCCCAAAATGAACTCTACTCAACCTTGGCCCAAAAGATAAACACTTCCTCATAACCCAATATATATGGCCCAATTTCAAATTAGGCCCAATCCCTTCATATAGGCCTCAACCTAAGGCCCAAATCCATAATATGAAAGGCCCAATACTAGGTAGACTTCCCAAGTCCACTAATGGCCCACTAATGACCCAATTTGCTAAATTGGTCCCAACCCCTTTAATGGGCCTTGCCCTAAATCCAAACATATTTTTGGCTCAAAATATCTGACTTCTAGTGGCCTAATAAGGCCCAAAGAAACAAAGTCCATTGTATGGACCAACCCGAGGCCCAAAAATCGCAAAGCTCACATCTGATGAGTACGCGGGGCGTACTCCTCTGTATGCTAAGCGTATAGGCTATATGGCTTGTACGTTGCGCGTACATGCACGTACGCCCAACGTACTACTCTCTTAAGTCACTTTTCCCATTAATCACTTAATTCTCTATTCAAAAGGCTATAATCACAGATCCAAGTCATCTTCAACGTCTTAATCCATAAAGTCACTGAGTTGGTGACTTTACATGACCCAAATAAGCCCAAACTTCAAAAATAGTATTCTACTTCCATGAAAGTGATCTTAACTCATGCATGAACCATAAAGCTCCATCCTTGGGATAAAAAAGTCCAAAAACTCAACATAATAGATCTAATCATTCAAGAGGCATGTTCAAGACTTTATACCTCAAGATGGTCGGAAATGAAACAACAATCTCAGATCTACAACTTTTCCTTTGAACCACCGCCTTGCTTTGATCTTTACTTGCTTGGAAAATGGTTCTACGACACCAAAATGCTCTCTAATGGCCTTCTAAGCTCCAAGATCAATCAAAGAAGGATTAGGGTTTTGTGGTGGCTATCTAAGGATGAAATGGAGGCTGACCATTAAGGCATATTATTCCTTTTGTAGTGGCATACCCTAAAATTTAGGGTTTTAATCTAAATGGAGTACGCCCCGTGTACCTCTATGTACGCCAGGCGTACTCACAAACCACCCGCGTCCATTTTACTCCTCTATGCTGGGCGTACCCCAGCTTACGCTGGGCATACTTTCGCGCCTATCACCTTGCATGCATGGTACCTTCTTGCCACTTTTCTCCATTAGGGACCAATATTGCCAATAACTTCAAAGTGCTATAACTTTAAAGTGCTATAACTTCTTTGTTTTAAGTCTGTTTCCGACGAACTTTATATCCACGAAAAGGTGGCGAGAAGCCCTACACTTCTAACAACTCCTAGTTACCTAAAAGCTTCCCGAACAAGAACCCAAAGTCCCTAGAAGACCGAGATGTCAAATTATGTGTATGCCCTTAGTCTCCGAAGACACAATCAAACACTTTCAAAACTGGGTGTTACATAAAACATGCAAACTGAAACACAATACTAACCTAATTAACTATGGTTTCAAAACCATTGAATACAAATAAAACACTTATTATTTGATCACCATATTAATTAGACTTTATTAATTGTAGAATGTTTCGATTAATCAACTAAACACTTGAATTAAAAATCAGTCATGCCATGTTATAAACATGCATACTATGTCTCTCTATGGTCCTTCCTTTGTGAATAGATCAATTGGACATAATTCCAATGATGCTCATATCATAATTCCAAATCCTTATTAGAACGTATAAGAATTCCAAATTCTTGTCACTTCTAAATGTGTTAGAGTCCAATTTTAAATGCAATATCCTTTTTGTGATGACGTGAAGTCACCGAGACTTAGCCAATGATATCACAAAATTCTCCATTGAAACTTTGTTACTAAAACAATTTTCTGGTGATGAAGTATCAAATTCAAGATACACTCCTTGAACACCTTCCTTGCATTAAGGTTTCTAACTCATATATAGATTTTAACAACTCCCATTATGGAAACCTTTCCATATTCCCATATAAACGTCAATTCCGAACAAGAGTCAACTTAATCCAGAACATGTCAATGTGGTCCTTCCAAACAATATCATATTTCCAATTGTCCACAAGCAACCAATCTTTTGGTAAACCTCAGACTATTTTCTTGACAGTTGTTTAACAATTTTAGTCACATCTTGTTCTAGTCCTTTTTCCCTCTCAATGCCCTATGCATTTGGAAAAAATCAGAACAAGTGAATTTTATAGCATATGTAATTAATCCAATTTCCTAGACATATAGGATTCGACATATAATGTCTCACATAAAGACATGATACTTGATCAGTCTCTTGCTATAATATTTTCATATATATACATATATATATATATATATATATATATATATATATATATATATATGAGGTGGGTTCAATTGAGAAAATAAAAAAGGTTGAAAATGGGGGAATCATTCTCAGCCACTCATTTAATCTAAGCATAAAAAGACAAGGTGGCAAACTTGCAAATATGATATAATAGCCTTCAATCACAAATATGTAAGTGTAGAGAATTAGATAACAGTTGAAATTCATTCTAATCGATCGTTATCATCCAAATTTCTCCTCCAATCTTTAACAATCATCCAAATTTCTTCAATTAAATCATCGATCAACGTCATCCTGTGTTAATCAATAATCGATCTTCGTCAATAACACGTTTATCAACAGCATTCAACAGTTGACAACAAAAATTTGTTTTTTGCTCTTTCAATCCAACCTTCAATTCTGCTTGAGTACGAGAATATCTTCAACATCTATGATTAATTATACTTCTAGCATCATTAGATCAACATCATCAATAATCAACAAAAAAATTCAATTCGTATCATTCATTCAACATCGATCATCAAATAAAACATCAAAATTAAGGTTAGAAAAAGATCAAATCATTTTTTGTTTGAAAATTTTCATATATTTCTCTACCAATCTATTATTTTGTAAGATTTAAATAGTCAAAGTATCATATTTATCACATTTTTAAAAAAGTTAACTTGTATGCACTCAAACTGTTTGATGAAATGCATAAACTAAATTACCACGTTATATTCATATATGAATATGTTTTCTCACCTGAATCAATATGTGATTATTAAAACATAAAACAAATATGCAAGTATGTATGTTATTCATATGTGAATAACATATAAAAATTATATATATTTCTGAAAACACCTTGTAATATTCATATATGAATATACTGTGCAATATTCACTTATGAATATACTGTGCAATATTCACATATGAATGTACCCACTATTATTCATAAGTGAATATACGATCTAATATTCACAAGTGAATATACTATGTACTATTCTCATGTGATATACCATGTAATACTATATAATATTCACATATGAAAATATAATCTAATATTCATAAGTGAATATACCATCTAACATTCACAAGTGAATATACTATGTAATATTCACAAGTGAATGCATCGTCTAATATTTAAATATGAATATACTATGTTTAGTATATGTTATATTCATATATGAATGATACTTAAATTGTAAAAAAAATTAATCATAGTTTTTATTCATAAGTGAATAACGAATGTATTGTAGTAAAAATTTGATTTATTTTTATTCACTTATGAATAACGATAGCTGAAAATATAAAAAAAATAAATTTTTTATTTTATCTTAAAACTATATCAATATAGATGTCTATTTGTAGAGAATAAAAAATCATGAATTTTGGTATATTTAAAATTATTTTTCGATAAAAATAGCTTCTTAAAAATTAAAAAAAAAAAATGAAAAAACTATGTTTTTGTACTCCCTCCGTCCCAATATTATTGTCCACAGACAAAAAACACACAGATTAAGAAAACATTAATTACCACTAACTTTATAAGACAATTTTGTCCTTACTTTGCATTTAATGTTCCATTAAATGCTTAGTTGGTTAAGTAATAATGAGGGAGTATTTTGGTAAAAATGTTATTTATTTTTAGCAATGGACTATTATTTTGGGACAAACCAAAAAGGAAAGATGGACTATAATATTGGGACGGAGGGAGTATATATTAAGGTAATGTTTAGCATAGTTTAAAGAAATATGTTTTGTTGGAAAACACATGTGCATTCCTTTCCCATTTTCGTCGGTATGTTGGAGGCTTTTGCGGCAAAAATAAATGATTGACTGAGAATGATTCTCCCATTCTCAACCTTTTTTTTTCTCAATTGAACCCTCCTCATATATATATATATATATATATATATATATATATATATATATATATATTGAATTTCCTATGTTGTATCATTTCAACATGATATTCATATATGCCCTTGACTAAGTTCTTTCAAATCCTTTCAATCTAAACTTTTAGATTTGAAATGAAGTATGAGTTTCATCTCCTTTAAATCCTTTTATATCGAAACAATTCCCAAACTTTGTAAATTTGAAATCTTTGTTTCCTACAACTAGTATTGCCAACCTGCAATACTTAGCATAACAATTATGCTCCCACTAGCTTTGACATGTATCAGACATCAACTAGACTTCTAGAAATCCATACTATTGACTTTCTTACAAAAGTGAAGATTTATGATACGTGATGCTTTGATAAGTCTTCAACTAGACTTCTCAAGATCATACACCTTCATTAGATAGCATATATGTGTGTTTAAACCCTTTCTGAACTTATAGTTATAAGTCCTGAACGTTTAAACTATTTCTTGCCATTTGTCACAATTCGAACTATGAAAAGGGATGTCGTAATCATATGCGAATTTGAGAATGCAATCATCACAACTTCTAACTATAATGATACTAATTAGATTTAAAATCTACTAGCGAAAGTGTTTCCTCATAATCATTTTCATGAATTTGAGCGAAACCTTTTGCCACCTAGATCTTATGGTTTATATGTTCCTATCCATGTGAATTTATCAAGTCCAGCCTACAATTATAAGATAAGGTAGAGGACAAAACCAAAATCAATTTTAGGTTTTTCCTTTCATGGACTAAACTTTACTCATTCTTAATTTCCTGCCTTCTGGTATCACAAGGGCCTACAAATGCTTCCATGTTGTTTAAGCAGCTCACTTCCATTGACCAATGTACTATCATTGACCAACTTGCTCTGCCTTTTGCAATCACATGAGAACCATAGAACTCATAAGCACTGCCAACTTAACTGGAAGATGCACAAAAACAAGAATGTGTCAACTTAGCATGCTAGGTTATTAACCTTAAGTCGTGTGCTAGTGATAACTAAAAGGTTTATTCTCAATTGACTCTTGAAACTCTTCAGGATCAATAAGACTCCCACTGACTTCTTGACATATAAGTTTCTCTATAAAGGAACATTCCTTGATGAGCAATAACAAATATTCAAAAGTTAGTAAGGATTATTGACAAGAGAACACTTCATATAATTGGTCTTAGTTTATCCTTTGTTTTTACCAAAACATCACAACTACCAATTTCAAATCTGCTAGAGTAAGAAAACATTTATACTCCACATTTCATGAGGTGTTATAAACCTACTTAGCTTGAAATAAGCTTCAAGATATGATTTGTAGTTACTAAAGTATAACTCTAAAACTTGATTGGAAAAAAAGTATGACTCATCTCTTGATTGAACCATTTCAACAATATATGATTCCTCTTCTTAGTTAAACAATTGCACTAAGATGTTCTTTGAGGATCAATGGTTCCACAATCATTATGATCATAAAACACGATACCAAAGTACTCTACTTTCCTTTCGGATCGGAGAAACCTTTATCTTTCTGCCTAACAGATTCTTCTTATTCGTTCTATTACTCTTTGAAACTTTTCAAAGAATTAGAATTACACTTAATCTTATAAGCATAACAATACTTAGTAAATCATGACAAATAGACTTATCGTTCTTTGTAGTGGATTTAAATTGTCCACATCAATGTGCACTAGATCCTTTAGTGAATCATATAAACATAAGATTAACGAATTAGTCATAATCTTCCAACGACCAAGATTTTCATATGTCACACAATTCGAATTGTATGACTCCAAGTTTCTATCAAATTGAAACTTGGGTGATGAGAATTCCATTTCACTTGGTTGATTATGACATTTCCATAAACGACATAATTAAGAATCATATCCATATTTAACATTGATAATAATAGAAATATAACCACCAATTCTCATAAATACCATTGCAAGGAAATACAAAAGAAATAAATCAAAAATTCACTTTTATTGATAGTATGCGGAAAAATTTGTCCTTACAATGCAAATATATGAAAATTATGTTTCTAGATATTTCCTAAGCAATCTATTAATCTATCATAACTCCTAAGCAACAGATTCCAAAATATGATCATCGAACCATCAGACTGAAATCGATCTCTCATGATTAGATTCAACTTACTCTTCTTAAGTTTCCTTCTTTCTCTTAGATTCTGCAAAAACATCAAAATGTGACTATCACATCATGTATTAAGAATCTATGAATAAGAACTTAATAAAATAAAGTTAGATAGTGGATGTACCTGAAGTAGAGTCATACGACTTGACTTTACCATCTCTGAGATCTTTCAGGTATTCTGGGCAGCTTCGTATCCAACGCCCCTTCAATTAGCAATAAAAACATATGGACTTTTCAGGAATAACACATGGGACTATCTCAGCATTTGCCTTGCTCTTTACCATATGGTTAAACAGTTTGACCTTGGACGATCCATTTCCATTAGGAAGAGAAACTTTTTCTGGACTATCAATGTTGCCATTTTCAATGTCCATGGAAACTTAGGAGACCGATCCTTCAAACATATTCGCTTGATTTGTGCTCTTAAGAATTTCTGCTTCAACAACAATCAACATATATAACAGATCGATTAGGGTCACGTCATGGTCCCTCTCATAGAATTCTTTAATGAATTGACTATATGAGTCAGGAAGCGAAAATAGAACCAAGTCAATGGCTTGATCTCTTGGGAAAATGACACCCAACATTCCCAATCTGTCAATGTGTAATTTCATTTTCAGAACATGCGCACACACAAACTTTCCATCTTGATGTTTATGATGGAGTTTTTTCCATAAGAACATCCTATGTGTTCATACAAACCCTAAGGCTTGGATCTAGGTTTCTCTATTGTACATGCATTCATGCAAGACTTTAAACCCTAGATCTAGCATACAATAAACTGAATTAAGGTTTTAGAAATTACCTTTGATTGTTATGTAATAATAACAATCTATTCCTCCTTTTAATTGGCTTTAGAATGCTTAGTGTCACAAATGTCACACCTCTAATGGCTCACAAACACCAAGAGAAAGAGGATGAAGAAGGAGAAGAGAGGAAGCACCCAAAAACGTCTAGAAACCCTAAGGAATCAGTTGGCCACGTTTTTGGTGCCCTAGGGGTCCTTAAATAGTGAGGCTATTAGGGTTATCTAACAAGGAAACCCTAATTCGACTGCTTTGGCCCTAAGCAACCCATGGACTCCCTCCTTATAGGCCTTGGACGATTTTTCATGGGTTTCCCCATAGAATTCGTCCACTCCTCTAATATGGAGTCCATTAGCCCAATATTCAACTATCACACAATTGATAGTTCTAGTCCCTTATGTTTAATTAATCTCTTTTAGCCACCGGATTAATTCTTAATTAATTATTGACTAATATTAATTAAACAATATGATTTCTCCTTTAATATATTATTCTCATAATATATTAATGAATCATAATTAATCCTCTCTCTCCATAATTCATCCTATCAAGTTTCTTTGGTGAAGGCAACCCAAAAGGACCATGCACCATCGGGTCAAGTACATACCAAAATAGTTATGGACTTAGACACTAATCGAACAGTTTACTAGCCAACAGGGCTTGAGTAACTTCATATTTTTTAGCTTGAAGAAAACGTGGATCAGGGAGAATTATTGGAGGAGGTGGAGGAAGAGTCAGATAAGCATGATTTCCAGTTCCACCATTGCTTGAAGAAGGGAACATTCTTTCACCTTGATCAACATGTGGAGGATCATCTTCAGATAGAGAAGGAAAAACATTCCCAGAAGAACGTGGAAGACCATCGTTGTCTGAACTTGACATCTATAAAGGGAGAATAGAGAGTGCAAGTTAGTTGATTTTAAATCCTTAATTATTAACCCAAAAAATTTTAAGTTAAGGCCGTGATCCATATTTTCGATTCGAATTTTGAAGAGGGATGCCGTAATCAAATTCAAATCTATTTTAGGTAGGTAAGTGTAACATCCCAATTTTCAAGACCAAAAATTTTGTTTTTAATTATGATACTTATAAAACTGAAAAACATCATCAATATCATATAAATCCATAAAACATAATCACATGTCTAAAAAGTCATATCATCAATAGTATAATAATAATATCAGAGTACAATCCCATGTATCTCAAAATGCGAAAATCATGTGTGTGTGATGCGCTGCAACCATGCCAGCTCCTTCCCCTTGACGATTAGGTACCTGAAACCAAAACTGAAAACCGTAAGCACAAATCTAAGTGAGTTCCCCCATCATAGCACATACCATACATAACATATACTGTCTAACACATCTGGGTACTGGCTACCCCTTCAGTCTCTTTCAACCGGTAACTTGCCTAGCATATCACGGTGCTGGCCTACCCCTTTGGTCCTCTCGACCGGTAACCTTGCCTAGCATATCAGGGTTCTAGCCTACCCCTTCGGTCCTGTCGAATGGTATCCGGGGAATATTTCACCCCGACCACTACCACATAATATCATAACACATGTATCATAATCTATATATTGTAGCTGGGTACTAACCACCCCTTCGGTCCTTTCGACCGGTACTGGGGTCTATCCTACCCCTCCTATCACATATCACATAACATCATAACATACTAGCACATAATCATAACATACAACAACATACCAAATAATTATCACAAAGACAATCATCTCTACTATAATTCTTACTAATGGGCCGATCTTGGTGCTTTAGACCCACTTCTACTGGAAGGCAACTCACCTCGTAAAGTTGAGTGTCGAATCTCACAGGAAGGGATCTCTAATAGCTGCTCCGATGACTCCCGACTATCATAATCATAATGACACTCAATCATAATATATAACACTACTTAGGGTAAAATGACCATTTTACCCCTTGGTCTAAATTGAACCATTCATAAAGCCCAATGCTAACTTATTAAATCCAATGCACCCATGGCCCGTCAAAGGCTCCTTATGGGCCCACTAATGGCCCAATTTTATAATTGGATCCAACTCTTCAAATGGGCCTTTTCACAAGTCTAATAAGTCCTTAGCTCGAAATGAATAATCTCGAGTGGCCCAATATGGCCCAAAAGGCCCAACACTTCTAATTTTAAATCATAAGGCCCAGATCTATACTCCACAGTGGGCCACATGGCCCAATAGTCTAGGCCCAGTCCCCTAAGGCCCAAAAAGCCTAATGTAGCCCTTCTGCATGCGTACATGCGGCGTACCTGGCACGTATGCCCAACGTACGCTGGCCTTGACCAAAACGGGGAGTTGACCCAGTACGCTTAGCGTACTAGGGTGTACGCTTAACGTACTGGCCAACTTTCTTAGGACTTCATTTGTGACTTAATCAATTAAGTCCTCGCATCCAAAATGTAGATCCAGGTCCTTTAAGACCTCCTAATCTATAAAGTCACAAACTTTATGTGCTTGCATGCATGTTTGGGGTCAAAACATGATTTTGTTCCTTTTAATAAGCTTTATGACCATCAAACACTTGCATGGTTGTGGCTTAACCATCAAGGTCCGATTTTTATTACTCTAACTTCTTCTAAGAGCCCAAAAGAATAACTCTTATGTTCTGAAACTATCAAGACTCAATCAACCTCAACAATGGAGTCCAAAAGTGACCCAAAACACCCCAAAATCAAATCTAAACATGCAATGATCAAGTTTGAAGCTTGATACCTCAAATGAGTCAGAAATGGTGCTAATCTCCTGGATCTACAAGCTCCCTTTGAATCCTTTCTCCTTCCTCAAACTCCTTTCTCTTCTAAACACCAAAACAACACTAAAATTCTCTCAAGTGGCTTCCAAATCACAATAATACAAAAATGTGAGTTTGGGTTTTCGTGGTGGCTGTAGGAGGGTGAGAGAGAGGCTGGATCAAAGGCATAAGGTCCTTTAAATAGGGATCAAACCCTAAAAGTTAGGGTTTTCAACTCTGCACGTACCCTTTGGTACGCTGGGCGTATGTGCATGGCCTTCCTGCCCCATCCTCTTGAGTAAGCTACACGTACCTGGCATGGTACCCCCCGCGTAATGCTTTTCTTAGCCGAAGGCTTAAGGCCCAACTATCCTGGCCCAAACCAACAACATCCCATTATTCAATAAAATAAGTAAAATTAATACCTGTAAATCCCGGATGTTACAAATCTCCCCTAATTGAGTTAGACTTTGTCCTCGAAGTCCGTTGCTGCTGCTGAAAATAACTCGGGGTAGTGCTCCCTCATCTCATCCTCCGGCTCCCACGTCCATTCCGAACCCTTGCGGTGATGGCAACTGTATTTTTCTGCTTTGTAATGGTGTTTGTAGTTTGTTGTATGGTTGTGTACGACCGGACACGTGTGTACGGCCGTACACCCTATGTACGACCGTACATGGGTGTATGGTTGTACACACGTGTACAACTTGTGGTCCTATAAATAGGGTGTGGAGTGTGTGAGAGTGTACCACTGAGAGAAGAGGAGCATATTCTAGAGAGAGAAATCTAGAGAGAAGAATAGTGTGTGTGAGAGAATCTAATGTGTATTGAGCATCACTCATATCTTTGAATACATCCGTTTGATTGAGATTCCACACCATCAAACATATCTGATTGATATACAAGTAGATTGGGGACTTACAGGTGGTATCAGAGCTTAGATTGTATCAATCAATTTTGTCAGATCTGGAGCATATTTGATCTTATTTTTGAAGGATTTTTGCGTTTTTGGATAAATCTTGGCAAAATAAGGGGGGGGGGGGGGTTGTTCTTCGCGTTTTTCATAAAAACGAGTTCTGGATCGAGTTTTGGAGCAAAAAGTGTGAAAAACGTCGTTTTTCTTCGCATCTGTTGAAGGTGTACGACCATAGACCCGTGTGCGGCCTTGGTGTACGGTCCTCGGTGTACGGATCAACAGCCTCTCACGTGTACGGCTCAGCAGCATCTCACGTGTACGACTTGGTGGTTTGTGGTCTAGCAGCGTGTCCGGTTCGCTTCGTTCTCGGCTTCACATTTCATCCTCGCACGTCCTCGCATCTGTTGATGGTGTACGACCATAGACCCGTGTGCAGCCTCGGTGCACGGCTCGGTGTATGGCTCAGCATCCTCTCACGTGTACGGCTCGGTGTACGGCTCAGCATCCTCTCACGTGTACGGCTCAACAGCCTCTCACGTGTACGTCTTGGTGGTTTGTGGTCCAGTAGCGTGTCCGGTTCGCTTTGTTCTCGGCCTCACACTTCATCCTCGCGCGTCCTCGCATGCACATCTGAAAAAAAATTAGGAAACGAAATTGGGGGTGCCGGGGATCGAACACGGGTCTCCTACCTCCTCGTCCCACGTGTCTTACCAGTTGGGCTAGGCTGCATCTTGCTTCATTCCTTCGAAATTTAATTCAAAAGGAGTCCTTTCCCGGTTCCAAATTTCGCAACTTTGTCACTTTTAACCCAAAAATCAATTTCTTTTAATTTTAAATTCCATTTTCAAACCAAAAGTTTTAGTTTTTTATTTTTGAATTTTTACTTAAAATTTTGACTCTGACTTTAAAGTGTCACCTTTGACTTTAAACTTTGACTTTTAAATTTTCAAATTTAGTTTTTTGGTTTGACTTTTAAGGTTGACTTTTGAGGTTTTAAGTCAAAGGGCACATTTTTGGTAAATAATGAGTTCCTCAAGCATTCCGGTCAATGAAGTTTCATGCCCTCAAACTTGCATTAAGACTGTCAAGTTTTTATGTGAACAAATCGAGTTGATTAAAAAAGAAAATGAGGATCTAAAATATGAGAGATATACTATTAGGAAAGAACAAAAACCATTAAAAGAAAAATTAGATGCCAAAAATAAGGACTTCAGGAAATTGCAAGAAGATTACAACAACAAGTGTGTAAACTATGATCACATTAAAAGCAAACTTGCTGCTGTAACTGTAGAACTTGAGACATTGAAAACTCATTTTCAAAATGCTGATTTTAACTTCAAAAAATTCGATGTGTCAAGTGAGAGGATTGCAACTATAATTGAAAATCAAATGAAATGGAAAGATAAAAAACAAGTAGTTCTAGGATATGAGAGTTCCGCCTTGAACTTCAGTCCCCTAACTCTCCCTGACTCACCGAGTTATTTCCCCAACTCGGTAAGTCTACTTACTGAGTGATTTACGGGAAACCCTCACCCTACTCGCCGAGTTTGATCTTCGGACTCGGCGAGTTCATGCCATGCACAAACTCCATAGACCTCCTGAAGTCAAATATGTTCCTTTAATCCATAGATCTGACCTTCCCAAGCATGATAATCACGTAAAGTTCAGACCTTGACACTCATATAACATCTAAATGGTCTAACTTGGTGATTTAGCCCCAAAAATGACATCCTAAGCTCATGACTCCTAAAATAACTCATAAAGCTCTAATGGTTAAGGTCTCTGGACCTCTTTGGGTCCATATCCAAAGCATAGACTCGAGAAGGGACCAATTGCTCCACTTATCCATCCTCTAAAGGGGTTAGAAAACCCTAACTCTAAGAATCAACACCAAAACTGAAGAAGGTCCGAATAAATACCTCAATATGAACTCTATGAACTCTGAAGTCACCAAAATCGCACCTCCTTCAGCCTCCTCTTGCCTTGGTCACCTCTTTCTTGCAAATACACCAACAAAAGATCAAGAATGGCCTCTCCTTCCTCACAAACGCTCTAGATCTCTTAGGGTTTCTCTTTGGGGTTTGGTGGCCACAAATGACGGCCCTAAGGGCCTTTAAATAGGTCCCAAACCCAGGAAATTAGGGTTTCATTAAACAACATGGACTCGTCGAGTCCACTCATGAACTCGCCGAGTCCGGCTGTGAACCCAGATACTAATCCGCGACCATACTCGGCGAGTCTAAACACCAACTCACCGAGTCCCCTCTCAATCTCCAAAAATAAAAGGAATAATTAATATACATGGGAATCCGGGTGTTACAGATAGTCACCTACACATGGCGTAGGTCAATAAGTCTTTTCAAGGGTTTAATGCCCTAGGTGGGGTATAGACATATCTACGCAGGGCGTAGGTGCATAGGGTTTAAACCCTAATTGTGTGGTTGTGAGCCATATCTAAGGGCCTTAACTTCTTTAAACCCTCTCCATACTTAGCCTCTACCCTTCCATTCATTCAGCTAAAATCCTAACCCCTTAGTGTGAACTTTGAAGAATTTGAGTGATTCTTTTTGTGTTTTGTGAAGAAGAAGGCCATTGAAGTAGTACTTGGGAGTCTATAGCTTGTAGATCCATACTTTCTTCTTTTTCAACATTCTCTAGAAGATATAAAGCTTGAACCTTGATGATTCCTTTGACAAAACTAGTTAGTTATGAGTTTTATGAGCTTTTTGTCCCTTAACATTGGTTCTAGTGAGTATGAGCTACTCTAGATCCCATGAGTGGCATTTTCTATCATTTCTGAGCTTGTAGAGTGATAAGTATGGGAGATTGGTCACTCCCATCCTTCTATGCATGAGTCTTTGGGCATTGGAGTGTGTTTTGGACTTAGAGTTTGGTATTATACTCGTTTAAGCCATGCAAAGGCATAATGTATGAGACTTTATCACTTAGGATGTTATTTGGGAATATATATGAGATTTGGACGTTTGGTCCTTGTGTATTAAGGACTTAATAAGAAGTTGCAAAACAAAGCAATTACGCGGGCGTAATCTTGGCTACGCCAGGCGTAGCCTGATTTTGTCCTGTATTCCTCCAGAAGGCTCTACGTTGGGCGTAAAGCATGATGGTACGCATGGCGTAGCTCCAAAAACGATTTTTTGGTCAAAATAGGTTTTTGGGTCAATTAGAGTGGGCCCTGGTCTTGGAAGTGTAAATTGGTCTTCTACCCAGAAAGAGAGAGTGATTATGGGCTAAGACCCTTGAGTGTGAATTATTACTTTGATTTCTAATTAGGGTCTTATGGTGTATTGATTAGTGTGGGGAGTTCTAGTTTCGGTAGCTCGAATGTGAGATTTGTTTGTCTACAGATTGAGGTGAGTCTTCTCACAGTACTTATGGGTCGAAAGCACCAATGTCGACCCACTAAATTATGTTATGTATGAGGCTAGTTCTCTTTATGATACTTGCATGGAAGACCCTAGGGGTATCCCGTGGCATTTGTATAAAAGACCATATGGGTAGCCCATGACACTTGTGTGTAAGACCTTGGGGTAGCCAAGGTACTGCAAGGGAAGACCATGAGGGTAACCTATGACAATGGTATGTAAAACCATGTGGGTAGCCTATAATAATGTATGTTGGTCTGTGGTATTTTGGGGAACTCACTAAGCTTTGTGCTTACGATTTTGTGGTTTAACATTTTCAGGTACTTCCAGTTCGAAAGGTAACGACCCGACGTGATCGCATAACATCCCCTTGATTTTATTCCGCATTGACATTTAATTTCACTCTGATGTTGAGAATATTTTATACTATGATTGATTTGGAACAAATTGGTTGTATTATTGATTTTGGGATGTTACACTTGATGATTATAAAGAGGATTGATTTCTTTTTCTTTGTAAAGTGAAATAGAGTTCAATTGAGTTGTTTTGGTATTCACTGTCATTATTCTGCTGCAACGAGAGAAACAAAAACAATCTACTTAACCTAAAAAGATATTGGAGTGCCACATTACTATCCATGTTGGCTGTCGCATAAGAAAAAAGCCACATTAGGATCATAACAATTAACAAAACGAGGTATATGTTGTTACGTGGTCAACATTGGAAAATAACTCAAGAAGATAAATGCATTGTGCAAATTAAAAATTTTAAAAGTTACGAAAACAAAGAGGAAGCTAAAGTGTAGTGAGTTTTTTTGTCATTTGCCCATTCGTTGTAGTCTGGAGGTGACTATTTACCGACTACTTACCGGGTAAATGGTCAAAAATATTAAAAAAAATCAAGAAAATGGATGTCTTATGTGTCATAAAATAAGAGTAAAAGATCATAACTTTTATGTCATTTGATATTTTTTTAAATAAACAAATATAAAGAACTTTCCAATTGAACAATTAACGAAACGTTTACTGCATGTTTGGTTCAATGCTTTTTAAATTTAATTAGTTCATGATTATCATGGTCTATGTTTACAAATGAGCTTTAATTAGGATAAAGATTGCACAAAGTAGAATGAAACAACTTACAACCAAATAATGATGGAAGATGAATTGGCCGGTTTTGCAAGTTCAGGTGAATATGTTCTTGTAGCTCTTCATTCATCTTCATGATATTCGCTATATATGGTCAAAACCGTAACAGGATCCATACAAAATGATAATTTAATATAGTTTAGACAACTTATTATAGCTATAGTCATATATGTTGAAATACATTACAAATTCAAGTACTTCAGTTACATACTTACATTACATTTATTGTGTGTATACATATATCATATGTTCTTCAAGACCAAATTTACCAAGGTACTTTTTAAAGACTTCAATGATCATGCCAAGAACTTGTGAAATAGGGCCTCAAATTTTTCCATTTCTTTCCTAGGCAAAGCCACCAAGACGTTGACTTCATTGTTGCTCTCTCCGACGATGTCCGGAAATAGTAATATTATATCTTTCCGGTGATAAACCACCGGGCAACTGTACCTTGGTTTCCCCCATGGATACTCCACGTCTGCAAATCCTAATCGCCACCAAGACGAAATCAGAAACTCACCATTTGGAAACCCTTTGTTCACTTCTCCCCAGTCAATCACAGACTGTGCATATTCACCCGTCATCCGTTTAGTACCTTGAGTCACCATCTCCACCAGCTTCGACAGCGGACCTTCTTCAATCTCCTTGCATCGCGCAGATGCATACGCGCTCAGAACAGCGTTGCCGGCGTATGACGGCGGCAGACCCAACCGGGACCGGACGTCTACGGCGTACAGAACCGTGGAAACCCTCTCTGGGTCGTAATCGGTGCCGTAGGACAAGGCTTTGCACCGCCAAACATGGGCGGCAACCACATTGAACCCTGTGATTTTCGCGTTGGTCGAAAAGGGTTCATCTTTGGCCTTCTGCTTGAGGTGGGCTATGTCGTTTGAGGTCAGCTTGAAGATCTTGAAATCGAGTTCACCTTCTGGGCTGTCGAAAACCGTAGGGCTTGGGAGGTCGATTCCGGTTGGGATCTTGAGCAGCTCGGGGTGGTCGAATTGGATCTGTGGTGGCGATCTTGCTGCCAGGAGGTGGCGATCGTTGCAGGGAGTGGTGGCGAGGGGTTTATCAGCAGCCAAAGAAGCTAAGTTTTGTAGGAAGGTTTTGAAGCTTATGCCATCAAAAGTAGCATGGTTTGTTGCGACACCAATTGCAAAACCACCACATTTGAAGGATGTTAACTGTTCAAAACACAGGAAATTTTACCATATTCATTACTCACACGAATTCTTTTATTGATATATGATATGTATATCAACTGGTTAACTAAAAACAAACTGAATCTTTATTTGGAAACAAGTTTTGCAATCATTTAGATGTTTTAGAAAAGATTATTGCAATTTAAGATAAAAATATAATGATTAGTTTTGAACTATGTATTCAAATAAAAGTATAAAACTGATCATAGGTTCGACTTAATAAAGTCAAAATAATAGAACCTAAACGTTGAATAATGGTGACCATGAGAAAAAGGTAAATAACTGCAGTCTTCGGTGTCATAAATAAGAGATGAACAATGGCTACCTGCCCTAAATAATTTTCACTAGGCTTTTTCTTGGCACCTTCACATGTACGTGCCAAATAAGAGATGAACAATGGCTACAACATTTAATATTAGAGTAAAAGGTTAAAAAAGGTTTTTAACATCTCACGTTTATTTATTTATGGGCGTATCTATTTAGTGTATATCATATTATTATCGAGTCAGAAATAAATTTATTATTTTTAAAACCCTCGACTTCAAAGAAAGATGACAACATCTGATACAACTGAGTTACAAGCTTTTGGTGAATACAAGCGTTATTGTCATAAAAACCATCAAGTTTTCAGGGTTTTGTCGGTTTTGCCCAAAGTTGAAATTTATATTCGTTTTTACCCAAACATTTTCAAAAAAATGTTATGTTTTACCCTTTTACCGGTGATAACAGGTTTTCCAGGTTACCATTATATTAAATTCGTAAAAAAACCCTTAAGTTTACAATTTTTTTTGCATTTTTACCCTTACGTTTATAATTTTTTTTACACTTTTACCCTAAGTATATATATATTTTTCATAATATACATATTCATATGATTTTTCTGCTTGAATACGTATAATATGAAAAAAAATACATAGGGTAAAAGTGTAAAAAAATTATAAACTTAAGGATAAAAACATAAAAAAACTGTAAACTTAAGGGTTTTTTGCGAAGTTAATATAATAATAACCTGTTATCACCGGTAAAAGGGTAAAACCGAATATTTTTTGGAAAATATTAAGTTAAAAACGGACATAAAATTCAACTTTGGACAAAACCGACAAAACTCTGAAAACTTAAAGTAGACGGGTTGTATTTATGTGTAGACTTTTATTCTACTTATAACAGACTAACAGTTCCGTTTTCCATAAATATGTTGCATTTTATCACCATAAGATTAAGTTGGAAAACAATATAGTTCTTCAACTTTTTTTTTTTTAAAAAATTAAGACGGGTTGTATTTCTGCTACGTGTATAAGCTCATCGGCAAAACTAATATTTTTTAAGGGCTTTTTTTTTTTTTTTTTGAATTTATCATGTTGTTCTAAACTTTGTAAAGATTTATCAATTAAATAATGTAAATAAATATACCTGAATAATGCAAAGTGGTCTATCATGTATGGCCAAATCATCATAGCTATTTTGTACCAGTTGTCTAAAACCAGGATTTGGATATACCAAGTCACCAATTTAACCTTCCTGCCAAGATTCAAGGTTCAACTTTAACCTTCCTGCCAAGAAATCGTATACAACCAACACCTCACTCAGTGCAGATTTAAGCTTTTCTGCCACTATTTGTGGCGGAAACCGAGGATCCGCCACAAAAAATGGACAGTTTCTACGTTAAAATTGAGAACTTGGTCGATGTTCGATAAAAACATCGACTGTTTTTCAGTCTCATGAGAAGGAAAGATAGTGATGCTGTCATGGATGGTGACTTTGATGTCTTGAATGATTTTAGAAATGAAAGATTTAATAGAGGATTGGTTGAGAGTTCCCATTCTGAAATTTGGTGCATGCTTTGGAATTCTGATTTTGATGTTGGTATACCCTTTTATAAGCATGATTTTCGAAAAAAGAATCAACAAAGATTTAATAAAAAAAATACGAAAAAGGCAAAGAGGACCTTTCTTGTTTGTTTTAGATAAGATATAATGGTCCACAAGGTATCAGGGTCAAGTTGCAAGTACATATTTACTTCTAATTAAATGGTATACATTTTACCATACAGAAAAAGAAAAAAATATATGCTAGCAATCGTTTAACTGTGTCGATCACACGTTCAATAGTATTAAAAACATGAAAGTGATCACACGGCAATAGGATTCATAACATGAAAGTTTATTGATATGAAATACTAATACAACATCAAGTACGTACACATGGCGCCATTAACAGATCGTAACATATTTGTTGTTTTAAATATGAGAGGTATTATTATTGTAACATAGTTATAGGAATTAGGGGTGTAAGTGAGCCGAGCTACTTGTGAGTTATTTGAGATCGACTCGTTAAAAGCTCGACTCGAGATCAAATTAAATGAGCCTGAGCCGAGCTCGAGCCTATATACGAGACTCGTTTATTAAACGAGCTCGAGCCAAGCTTCAATTCATGGGCTCGCGAGCCTAAACGAGCTGAAACGAGCTATATATATATATATATATATATATATATATATATATAGAGAGAGAGAGAGAGAGAGAGAGAGAGAGAGAGAGAGATGCTCGATTAGGTTCGCGAGCCCACTAAATTGTTAACGAGCCGAGCTCGAGCTCGAGCTTCCTCAAAATTAAACGAGCCGAGCTCGAGCTTGGTCAGGCTCGAGCTCGACTCGGCTCGTTTACACCCCTAATAGGACCTAATAGGAATGTAAGCGTTATTGCACTACAATAAAAGTTTTAACATATTACCAGTGGTTTAATTATATTGTTGTGAAAGTGATATAGTGCACCAATTAAATTCTATAATTCCATAGGAATAGGTGGGGTTACCGTTAACAATATAATTAAATTCTATAAATCCATCAATCCAGGGGCTCTTTCTCTTTGAGCTACAACATATATAAGGTGAGAATCGTCAGGATCTTTGATCTAATTTAGTCCAATTAATGTGATTAATTTTTAAAATTAACCTGAAAAAGGGCATCAATGAATGTGATTAATTTGTAAAATTAACCTGAAAAAGGGCATTGTGGTATTTTTACATGTCACTAATATCAAAATCAATTGCTTTCTTTATTTTTATGGAAATAGAAAATTTCCATAGCTTATCTTATCCACCTCTATCTATCTACTTCTGTCTATCTAATTCTAATTCTAATAAAACTAATAAAATAATACATCTATTGCCATGTGGCATCTTATCACCCCATCCCCAGATTTTTTTCCGGCCTAAAAGTTTCAATGTGAAATACTGAAAATACGCTTCAGCCTTTTTGTTTTCCGCTTAATACAATGGAAATATCAAGGTTTGTTTATCCTAATCTGAAAAAATCAGGAAGGGAATTTTCTTTGTTTTTGAAATCAAATCACTCAGATGTATCATTCTTATTCTGGATTCCATTGTTTACAATAAGAAACGTATAAAAAAGATCAATATAAAAACTATAAGGAACTTATAGAATTATAGAACTAATGTTTTAACCCTTACACTTACACTTATGGTTTAAATAAAAAAGATGCATAATATAATTATGCACCTTTATCCATGGAGTCAGATACAGAAAATACAGATAAATTATTAAATAAAATCAATTTAAGTATTTTTAGTTATTTTTTTAATCGTTCCTAAAATCATTCCTAAAATGAAGAATTGAATGATGCCAGACTAATAAAAAACAACCCAGACATTCATCTCCTTCGTTCCTCTCTATCCTCCATGTACGTGTCATGTCATCCGTCTTAAGAAGGTGGAGGATAGAAACGACCGTCCAGAACTCATGTTTAAAAGGACCTAAAATTTTTATAGACTTTATTATATATAAATACGTAAAAGTAATTATTTTTAATTATCAAGTTAATATAAAAAAGTTGCTCAAATTATTTTATATCTTAAGCTATACAGTTATCGCAGTCTAAAATCTTATGGCGGTCAGTTGCCATGATTCAAAATAACGGTTCTCGCAGTGGGATTGCGGTTTTTAATATATATATATATATATATATATATATATATATATATATATATATATATATATATATATATATTAACTGAGTCTTTATATCTTTATCTGTTCCAACTTGTTTCCATTTGGTTTCTTCCGAGTTCCGATTAGGTCACAACGATAACGAAATGCGATTGGGATTATAATATTACAAGTTGTGGGATGATCCATATCAAAGTATTTTTTTTTTATAAATCTGTATAAAAATCCCAAAAACTCAAATAGCGGGAAAAAAAATGGGATACCGGTATTGAAATATCAATGAAATATTGGCTAATATCGGCGATAATCTCAGATCCGATATTTCAAAACACTATTTGAAACCATGATTTTGCAAACACCTGAGAAATGTTGTCCCACCACCGAGATCTCACCAAGATCTAGATTTTAAAGGCCTTTTTTTTCTCTGTTGGCCAAGGCTCAAAATATGTTTTGAACGCCCTGCTGTGATCTACCTCCTCCTCTTAGAGAATGTTTGGCTTAACTTTTGTGAGACAAAAGTCCTTTTTGTAAAAGGGCTTTTTATGAAATGACTTTTTATAAAAGTTGTTTTTTAAAATGTGTTTGGATTAGCTTTTGAAGGGAAAAAATCAAAAGTTAAAGTGTTTGGTTTAATTTTTACATGCAAAATGACTAAAAATGACATATTTACATATTTATTAGGGATAGATGAAGATATAAAAGTAATTTTAATGTTTAACACTGTTGAAAAGTTGAAAAAATCATGATTTTGTGACTTTTCAAAAAGACCAAATTTATTCTATTGAAAAAGTCATTTTCAAAAGTCATTCTCATCTTCTCAAACATCTTTTTGACTTTTTATAAAAGAAAAAAAAAGTTAAACCAAACACACTCTTAATTTTCTCTCCGACGAGATCAATCGCCGATCATTACCGGAGATGCGACACCCTTTGACGATAATGTTTCTGCCTCAAAACCCTAGCCGTCGCGGTAAAAACTCATTGTTGTAAGTTCACCGCTGTGAAACCATGTATTTACAATTATTGTCGCTTTCAATTCGCTCTCCTTGGTTGATTTCACCCACAATTGTTATAGCATCTTTGTTCCTCGATTTGTTTTTCGAAGAATTACCCACTTACATTGATTTTTTCTTGCTTTGTTTATTAATATTTTTTCAAGTATTTGGGATTAGTGTTTTTTTTTTTTTTTTATTGAATTTTGTATCAATAGATAATCTGATTTTCGATCGGTGCTTATTTTTTAAATGTGATTTTTTATTTTTGAAGTTGGGCTGTTACGAATCTTTTGAGTTCTAGTCGAATTATGATCGTTACGCTTTTGTATCTTCTTAAATTGTATAAGCCTTAGAAAGCATCGCATTTTGTAAGTAATTTTTTCAACCCATTTTTTATGTTTTTTATATCTCAATGCTCAACATCAATTTTTATCAACAGATCATTGGAAGAATTATATGAAGCGTCAATAACCTAATAATATTCTTGCCAATAAACCTCAAAATCCTCTCAATCAGCACCACCTAGGATCGCATCGGATACATTTTTGTTGGTTCTTTGCAACAGGAAACTACACACAATATGGTACATCTAATTCATTATTTTTAATTCTCAGTACACAAAGAATGGTAGCTGTGATTCTTTCTTTTTTATAATTTCTGTTTGGAATACCGATGTTCACTTATTGTTTGTTTAAGACATTTAGATTCTTAATCTAACTTGTGCAGGTAAGTTGTTTGGTTGTTTAATTTAAAATCTTATATTTAAGACATTTAGATTCTACGCAATTGTTATGTGCACTTTTATAAACAAGTTTTGTCAACTGGTTTTTTTATGAAGTTAATATTTTTCGTATGTGTGCCATTTTAATATACACATGTTAGCATATGAGGAAAGGCTTGACGTTGAGATACTTAAGGTAGCAAAAACAATATTGTGGAATGGAACCAAGAATGCATTAAATTACTTGCTTTAGCATATTTAGGGAATGTATTTAGAAAATGTATATATATATATTCATAACTGAACATGTGTATGTTCATTACTGAATATTTGTATGTCTAGTATTGAACTTGTATGAACATGATATTTTTTGGGTTTTGTAACAGTGTTCATCTATGAAAATATATTCATAACTCAACATGTGTATGTTCATTTTTGAATATTTGTATTTCTAGTACAGAGCTTGTATAAACATGATCATTCTTTGGTATTGTAAAAATATTCATCTATGAACATAAGCATATTGTATAACTACTCTCGGTATTAATGTTCATTTGTGAACATAGTCAAATTGAATACATTTTATATTCATTTTTGATCAAAACATTCATACATATTCATTTGTGAACATGTATGTGTTGGATTAGATGTATAAGTCAATAACTAAATTGATATATACTTGAATTATTAACAAATTTCTTTTGGGTTGCCCTTGTAATCGAATATGGTGACATTTAAAGTTAAGGCTTCTCATCATCTTTCACCTCTCAACATCTATATCGTCTTTCATCTCTCATCATCTTTCATATACCCATCTTTACCCAATATATTTATAAGTATAAAATTACATATAGATTTTTAATCAAATAAAACATGTATAAATCGTTCATCTAGCATTGATATCGTGAACACAGATAATAAGCACATATAACATGTTGTATTACTAAATACTTCATATGTATGTGTAAGATGAAAGTAACTATGCACTCACTTGTTAAAGTAATGACTCCAAACTCGGCCAACGCTTCGTTTCTAACAATTTTATTTTCCTTCGACGAAACCTAGTATCATTATCACTAGATTTTAGTTTAATATTTATTGTGACTAATTATTAGTCTGGATTTATCATTAACTCAAGGTCTACTGGCAATATTGTTTTTCTTGTATTATATAAATGTTAAACAATACTTTTCAACTACTATGTACAGACATGGGCCAAACATGAAACACCGGATGGCAGGACCATTTTGGCATTAAAGTGGTTCTGAAATCCAACAACCCTATGCGGCCCTTCAAACTAGATTCCCCGTACCGTGAGCAGTTAAAATGTATTATAATAACACATTGTATAATTTATAATACTTAGCACGTATATTGTTTATAGGTTCATAATAACAATAATGAACTTAAACATAAGTTATACTTAAAGTAGGGTAAACATAACTCACTTACAAGGGCGTTTAGAGAGGACCTAGACTCTGCGCGGACAGAACTTCTGAGCCGAACGCTCTTCTTATCGGGGCCTCTGGCGCTCTAGGACACGCTTCTAACACCTAGGAGGTGCTAGGGAAAAGTTTAGAGGGTTTAGGGGTGTTTGGGAGAGAAATGGATGAGAAGATGTGACAAAAATAAGTGAAAATGCCTTCTGTTTATAGGCCGCATGCAGCCGCGTACGTTGGGCGTACGCATTTGATGCGTTGGGCGTAATGGCCAAAATAGCAGTACGTTAGGCGTACTTCGAGTTACTCTAGGCGTACTCCATCCAGGTGTCACAATCTCGTTCCAAGCCATGGGGAGGAAGGTGTGACCCAGATCTTGCCATGTGTCACTCGCTGGTTAATCCTAAACATTAATTATCTTTTTAAATTCCGCAACTTTTGTATACCAGCTCTGTTTTTGACGTTCTTTATATCCACGCGTAGGTAGCGACGTGATCTACAACTTTCATTTAGAATTTTTCGGCTAATTTTGACTTTATGTTTAAAGTTATGTTTTAACACTCTTAGACATATAAAGTTCGTTAAAAATTCATAATTTTGTCATCCGACGTCCGTTTTCGTCTGTCTTTATATGGTTGAGTTCCTATTAATGAGATCTTCAATTCTCGTTTAGTTTGTGTTGGCTAACAATCGATCAATCTAAAATTTGATTTTCGGGTAGTGCACTGTTATACAAAATTTTAGAAAAATCATAACTTCCTCATGCGAAGTCAGATTTGGACGTTCTTTTTATGTACGTTCTCGGTTTACTGTCTACTACGATTTTCATTCATATCGCTAAGGCTAAAAAGTTGTTTATCAAAAATTCACTTTTTACGATACGCGGCGTTGTGTCGATTTAGTCGTAAAACTTCGACGGGTCATAACTTCTTCGTTATAAGTTGTATTTTAGTGTTCTTTATATGCACATAATCCTGTTGAACACTAGCGCTCAACCCTAGGAGGAAACTCCTGTTGAACCAGTTGACAAGTCATTACCTCTTTGACGTTCCTCTTGAGTTAGGATGGCATCGGAGTTTTGTGGTTTTCATATTACTATGGAAGGTGAAACGTTTATCAGTGATAGTACATTGGTAAATTTGGATGAGCCATCTAACTACAAGGAAGCCATGGCAGGCCCCGAGTCTGCAAAATGGAAAGAGGCGATGGACTGCGAGATTCAGTCCATGTATGACAATTAAGTTTGGGACTTGGTTGACAATGTACCAGGTCGTAAGACGGTCGGGTGCAAATGGATCTTCAAGAAGAAGACCGACATGGATGGGAAAATACACACATATAAGGCACGATTGGTTGCAAAGGGCTTTACTCAAAATCATGGAGTTGACTATGACGAGACCTTCTCACCAGTAGCGAAGATTAAATCTATAAGGGTAATCATATCCATAACTGCATTTCATGATTATGAAATATGGCAAATGGATGTAAAATTCGCTTTCCTAAATGGAAAGTTGGATGAAGATATTTACATGAGTCAGCCAGAGGGTTTTATCGATGCAAATAACCTAATAGAGTGTGTAAGCTTGAGAAATCCATTGGATTGAAACAAGCGTCTCGTAGATGGAATCTTTGTTTTGATGAGAAAGTCAAAGAGCTGGATTTTCAAGAAGCGAGGATGAGTCTTGTGTGTATGTCAAGGCTAGTGGGAGTGTAGTTAGCTTTCAGGTGTTGTATGTAGATGACATAGTTATCAAAGGAAATGAAATTCCAACCTTGCAGGATGTTAAGTCCTGGCTTGGAAAGTGTTTCACTATGAAGGACCTTGGAGAAGCTGCTTACATTCTAGTAATAAGGATATTGAGAAATAGAAGTAAAAGACTAATATGACTTAGTCAAAGTACCTATTCGGACAAGGTGTTGAAACGTTTCAGCATGGAGAAATCCAAGAAAGGTGAATTTCCCATTATGAGGAATACCAAACTGAGTAAGACTTAGAGTCCGAGTACCGGTGCCGAGATAGCAGAGATGAGTCGAGTACCATATGCTTCTGCAGTTGGCTCGATCATGTTTGCTATGATATGCACTCCCCCTGATGTGGCTTTTTTTTGAGCATGGTCAACAGATATCAGGGGAATCCTGGTAAAGCTCACTGGACTGCGGTAAAGAACATTCTTAAGTACCTGCGGAGGACTAAGGAATGGGTCCTTACCATCGGTGGGAGTGATGATGTAACACTCGTGTTTCTAGCCTAGGAATTTATATTGAGGTGATAGTCTAGGTTAACCTTTGTAACTCATTTTGAAGAAATGAAAAGGAATTATGTGAATATTATGTGAATTATGTGTTTTATGCTTAATTATTAGGGTTTAATTAATTAAGAATAAAAATAAGCGTCAAAATTAAAGTGTGAGATAAAGCCGATATCTTTACATAAAGTCCTAGTGGTCGAAACAAGGATTTCGGGGATATAAAGAATACCAAAATCCGAGTTATAACGAAGAAGTTATGACCTGTCGAAGTTTCGCGACAAAATCGGCACGGTGCCGAATGTCGTAAAAAGTGAGTTTTTGATAAACTACTTTTTAGCCTTAGTGATCTAAACGAAATTTGTAGTATTCGTTAAACCGAGAAGTTCGATAAAAAGAACGCCCAAATCAGACTTCGTATGAGGAAGTTATGATTTTTCGAAGTTTCAGCTTAGCAGTAGACAACTAAAAACTCGAATTTTAGATCGAGTGATTTTTAGCCGACACAACCTAAACGAGAATCGAAGGTCTTGTCATTTGTAGCACAACGGTAAAAATTCTGACGAAAACGGACGTCGGATGAAGAAGTTATGAATTTTTAACGGATTTCCTGTCCCGGTCTGTTAAAAATAATAATATAAAAATTAAAGTCAAAATTAGCCGACGAAGTCTAAACGAAAGTTGTAGAGCGTAATTTTACCAACGCGTGCATATAAAGAACGTCAAAAACGGAGCTCGTATACGAAAGTTGTGAATTTTAGAAGATTTTGGCACAAAATTCGAGAAATTTCGCATAGATAAGCTTCACCCGGATGTGCCACATCACATTCGCTTTGGATCCAACACGTGTCCGAAATCTTCTGAGTCACGAAGCCACCTGGCGAGACGTGTTTCCTGCCCTCGCATCTGAAGTCCGGTCCACTAGATGTCCGATGCGTGTTCCATTCCTTGTGTCCGAGCCTCGCAGGAGGAGCCATGTCCGAAGCCTCGACTAGACCGCGGTCCAATCTGGAGGCGACAACGAGCCCTTCGCATGCGCAACCATGTGCGAGCCCACGTGCGAGCAGGTGCTGCGAGCCCTTCGGATCTGCGACGCCTGGCTTCTTTCTAGCTGTTGGATCAGAAGCCTCGCCCCTATAAATAGAAGGGTGCGAGACCTCCCGAATATATTTTTGAATCTTGTCATTTTTAGCCCCTAAACCCATATTTCTTTCATCTTAACATCCCCCAAAGCCCCGGTATCAATTATAAGCCCCGGAATACTCCACGAAGTGCCCAAGAAGCCTGGAAAATTTATCTTTTCGGTTTCGAAGCCCGACCTTTGCAGAGCCCGGTTTCTCAATAAAACTCCCGGTTTTATTAGAAACGATCGTTTTAGGAAATGAATTGCTGCCCAATTTTCATCAAATCAAGTGAGTGTATAGTCACCTTCATCTTACACCTAGATATGAAGTATTTTATATGAAATGCGTGCTACGTGTAATTATATTAATTGTTTGACTGAGGTGACTGTTGAATTGACGTTTTATACAAGTTTTAAACCGTATATGTATTTTTATCTACAAATATGTTGGGTAAAACATGGGTAGATAGTGATGTGTGATAAAATAAAAGTGATGAAAGGCCTCAATGTGATTTCAAATCCATTCATCTAGCGGAGTTTGGATGACGACCACGGATTTTCTAGATAGTCCAGTGGAACACTGGCAGGCCCGCAACCTGTAGGTGTAATGAACTAAGAGTGTTCATTCGTTGTACTACGTCCCCCTCATGGTTGCCTTTAGGACATGTATGGATGAGGAAACCCCTTAGCAGTAGTGTCCATCCCGATGATATTCTTTAGGCTAGGTCCCTTGTGATAAGTGTTTAGGGACGTAAAGTGAGGATACCGGGAACGGGTAATCAGGGTTATTGTTGATTGGTGAACTTAATAAGTTTATTATTACTGTGGGTTGAAAACCCTATATGCTCACCAGGCTCCCAAGCCTGACCCACTCAACTTTTTATGTTACAGGTAGTGGACCCCAAGCATAGTCGGAGGACGACGAGAGATTTTTGGATTATAGGCCAATAGTTGTAAATAACTGTTGAAAGGCTTATAATGTCTTGTTTATGCTTTTGATCTGTATCGGAACATGACATCCCGGCATTTTGATATGAAATGAAACTATACATTTCTTAAAGAAAGGTTTTGCTAAACTTTTATCATGTTTTGTTTTGGGGACTAATTCCGCAACATCTTTTAAATAGATTTCTATGATTTTATTTTAAAAAGCATAAATTAAATCGGTCTTTTCTGGCCGAGAAATTAGGGGATGTCACAGATGACTTGAGAGTGACAAGGTATTGTGGCGCTAGCTTTCAGACCGACAGAGATAATTTCCGCTCTCAGTCGGGCTGGATATTTACCCTAAATAGAGGATCAATAACATGGAAAAGTTCCAAACAGGAGATTATAGCTGATTCAACATGCGAATCAGAGTACATAGTAGCAAGCGAAGTGTCGAAGGAGGCGATATGGATAAAGAACTTCATCGGATACCTTGGAGCTGTACCAGCTGTAAACGAGCCTATGGGGATTTTCTGTGATAACGAGAGTGCGGTCGCCTTAACCAAGGAACCAAGGGATCATGGAAGATCCAGGCACATCGACATAAAATATCACTTCATAAGACATCAGATAGAAGGACTCATCGTAGTAAGGAGGGTATCGTCAGAAGAGAACCCAACAGATCCCCTTACGAAGGGACTGAGTAAGGTTAAGCGCTTGCAGCATGCTAAGAGTATTGGGCTGAAGAACGATATTAGTTTTAATGATTAGATAGCTATTTAGAAACTTGTAATAGATAAAATGTAATTGACATTTGATGATTGAATAAAATGAGTTTTATTTATGAGTAAAGTTACTATTTTGTGTCAATCTTTTAATATTGTTTCATTTTGCATGTTTTGGCTTCCAGAAAAATAACATTATTCTAATTTTCCGTAGTCGATCATACTTTGGAAGTAGGTACTGAGGCAAGACTGTCATGAATTAACTTGTAGATTGTCTAAAGCGTTTAGACATACCAAAAGTTTGCTACAAAGTTCATGAGTGCTCCTGAAATAAGATTTGAGTATTGGATTAAACTCACGCTCATGTGAATCACTTGATGGAATTTATCACGAGTGATTGTGAGACGATACTATCATATAGTATTCAAACCAAGATATATGAGTTGTTGATTATGAGTTGGTTGTGCATTGATAGTACGAAAACACATCAGTAACTTGATGTTATAAAACATGTTGTTGTGTATAATTTAACAAGTAATTAATACAAACATATAAGTCGAAGTTTATCTGTTCCTTTCATCCTAAGAGGATTAAAAGCAATATCTTGGGCCCCTCGATGATTTTGTTTTGACTTACGTGTCGGACCCGGTCAGGACTCAATTGATGTGTTCAATTAAGTTCTATGTCAAACAAATCAGGAATCGGGAAGCAAACTTCTGGACAATAAGTATGACTAGGTTCCATGTATTTGTCCGCATGATATCTTGAAGAACAGAGGATTATATGATCCCCTTATATAAAGGACGCGTCAGAATTCGACAGTGACTTTTGAGCGCTACGATTGCTAATCAGATTTTGAAGTTGCGTTGGTAGTTATAGTTATTAGACTTATCCAAGTCGGAGACAGTTGGATTAGGTGTATAAGCCTATAACTATAATTAGTATGTACTTGACCCGATAGTAGCATGGTTCATTTTGGGTTACATTCACAAGAACAATTTGATAGGATGAATATTTGAGAAAGAGGTTATTTGTGATTTATTAATATATTATAAGTATAATATATTAATTGAAAAATCATATTATTTAATTAGTATTGATCAACAATTAATTTGGAATTAATTTAGTGATCAAAAGAGACTGATTAAATTAACAGGGACTGATTATGTAAATCGGTGATACATATGGTTTGGGCTAATGATCCATGATTTATTTGTGATGGACTGAGCTTATGAGATAGTCCATGAAGTGTTAGTCCAAATCAATTGTTGGATCATAAGCCTAAGAGTAAGAATTAGGGTTTACAAGTGACTCTTGGAATTCTACACTATATATGTAACCTCTAAGCCCCTAAAACCAGCACCCCAAGAGTATTCTAAGAGATATAGCTGATTTTTGGTGCTCCAGGCTCTATCTCATTGTCATCCAATTGTTGGTGGTATTTTGTGAAACATTTGAGGCATCACACTTGAGGTGCTAAGCTCTTGAAAGGCCAACTTCTACAAGCTACAATAAGAGGTAATCATCTAACTACTTTTTATAATTCAAATATCAAATTTGTATGCTAGTTAGGCTTCATGCTTTGGAAAAATGAAATTACATGTATAATTAGAGAAAACTTAGATCCAAAGCATTAGGGTTGTATGTGCACCACATGGATGTTATAGTACTAGAAACCCATCATTGACTTCCGTTGAATTTTTAGGGTTTGGTCAAGTTTTGAACATTGGAGACCATGGAGGGGTAAAATGGTTTTTCACCATTCCTGAGATTTAGTAGAGGAGTTAGCTTAACACCTTTGGAGTTGTTAATATAAATTGTTAAATTAGAGATGATTGTGATATATGTAGGCAATGGCGAATGCAGGATTTAAACCCACGTGAGTCCAAATTGAATGAGGTGAAAAAAATAATTTGATCGAAAACGTTTGTTATCGGGTCGGTTTTTCAATTATAAAATCTAATTAAGCCAAAATTTTTTTAACTATAACTCAGTTCATGAAGAAGGACTTTATTGTTCATTATTTCAATTTGGTTTTCCATTATCATGAGAAAAATAACTTGTTTCATTTTTTTCTAAAAGAA
This sequence comes from Lactuca sativa, assembly GCF_002870075.4. Lineage (NCBI taxonomy): Eukaryota > Viridiplantae > Streptophyta > Magnoliopsida > Asterales > Asteraceae > Lactuca > Lactuca sativa. The sequence goes on along the minus strand of NC_056631.2, from coordinate 62,326,858 downwards.
CTTTAATATTATACCTAAAATATACTGTAATCGTCACAAACTCAAAATCATTAATCAATATTAATATATAACATTACCAAATTTATAAACAAGCAACACCATATACAATTAACATTATTTTGAATTCATTAAGTGTAGTTATAAATATATTTATAAATCTATAATTTAAGTAAATCAAAAATGAAAACTAAAAGAATGAGGACATATATATTGGTAGATAATACCATTTACCATTAACCTAGTAACGCTCCTCTAAAACAAAAGTGATTCTAGTAAAGTTTATAGGCTTTGACTTGAACAATATTAATGCTAGTAAAGTATATAGGCTTTGACTTGTACTTAATGACAACAAGATTATAGGTGGTTCAACACACAATGCAATAGACTAAATATTAAACAGAGAGAAAGAGAGAAACCTCGAAATAATGGAGACGAGTGTAATGGAGAAGGCACCGGCCAGTCGACGGTCGACAGAAAGAGACAGTAGATGGCGAAGATGGGCCGCTAGCGGGGATTTGACCATGTTGGGAAGAACCGAGATCCCATAATTTTTGAAGATGGAGATAGGTAGAACCGTGACCACGTCGGAAGCATCAAAAGAGTTGGCGGCGACAGAAAAAATTTCAAGACGACGACAACTTGATGATTTTTTATTTTTTAAGGGTTTTGCGTTCCACTGTTTTCTTATTTTTCCCATCGTATAGTTTTTTACCTTATATTTTACAAGTTTGAGAAGATTTATCTTTTCAAAGGATATTTAGAGAAAAGATTTTGTTTTGGTAACCATCTCCTAACCTCCTAATACAGCTGTAATACTACATTTTACAAGTTTAAAGATTAAAATTAGGTTCTATTTGATCTTATCTTTGACAAGTTTTAAAAATTAAAATCACTTTGTTATATTCTGTTATGTTTGTGTCCAATTTGTCTTCCCAAAGGGTGTCCATCGAAAATTTATCATATAATCTACAAAAGAAACCCGAAACTTAGGGTGTCCATGGACACCCTTGAGATATACGTAGGCTTGCCTCTGTATGCAGGCGGTGTGAAGAATCAGAGAGCTTTGTGTATATGAATTCAATTGATTCATTCAGAATACGTTACAAGCAATATATACCAAATGTACAACATGAAATCAGGAACTATAAAAGGAAAATACATCTCTAAATATTAAGGAGAAGATTGTGATGCCTACTGATTGGTGACAGCCTGTAACCAGAATACTATGATTGAAATAATTGGAGTTATTTCAATTTAGTCCCTGAATGTTGTTGATCTGTTGGGTTTTGGGTGTGGTTCAAGGGTTGAGACTTAACATTCCCCCGCAAGATGGATGAACCTGAAGTGAGACCAATCTTGGATGAAAGTAGGTTGAAACGTGGTCGGAGCACGGGTTTGGTGAGTAAGTTAGCTAGTTGATCCTCACCAGAGATGTGAGTAACTCGTAGGGTGCCAGATTGAACTTTTTCTCTCACAAAATGGAAATCTAAAGCTAAGTGTTTCATTCGAGAATGAAAAATAGGATTTGCCGAGTATGTTGTAGCACTTAGATTGTCACAGTATATAGTTGGTGTAATGGATTGTGTATAGCCGAGTTCAAACAGAAGAGAGGATAGCCATTGGACCTCGGTTGTTGTGGAAGCAACGACCCTGAATTTAGCCTCAGTAGTGCTACGTGCAAGGGTACTTTGTCTCTTTGAGCTCAATGATATAGGATTTGAACCAAGATAAACGTTGTAACCAGTGGTACTACGGTAAACGTCTTTGTCACCAGCCCAATCTGCATCTGTAAATGCATGTAAATGTAATGGAGAGTCACGTCGTAGGAGAAGGCCTCTATGTAAGGTTCCTTGTAAGAATCTGAGAAGTCTCTTTAAGGCTGTCCAATGTTGAAATGTAGGAGCATGCATAAATTGAGACAATTTGTTGACAGTGAAGGCAATGTCTGGTCTAGTGAGAGACAAGTATTGTAGAGCTCCCACAAGTGTGCGATATTCTGATGGAGAAGGATGTGGGTTACTGCCATGTAAAGTGAGCACATCGGAACAAGAAATCGGTGTGGAAACAGATTTGCAATCACTCATATTAGCTTTATGAAGGATGTCAGTTATGTATTTCTTTTGAGAAAGAAAGAGACCATGGGAGTGGGGGAGAACTTCAACGCCGAGAAAGAAAGAGAGAGGTCCGAGGTCCTTTAAAGAAAACTTGTGTGCGAGAAGATGAATGAAACGATCAATATGGTTTATGGATGGACCGGTAACAATGATATCATCAACGTAAACAAGGACATAAATGGGAGAGTGTCCGGTGGTGAGAATGAATAAAGAGGGGTCAGAAATTGTAGATTTGAAACCAAGAGAAATGAGGTATGATTTTAGCTCATCGTACCATGCACGAGATGCTTGACGAAGACCATAGATTGCTTTGTTTAGTTTGCAAACATGATTCGGGAAGGAAGGATCGACAAAACCGGGAGGTTGGGCCATGAAGACCTCCTCGTTTAACGTGCCTTGGAGAAATGCATTGTTAATGTCCAGTTGGCGAAGGGACCAACGTTGAGAGACAGCTATGGAAAGCATAAGACGAAGGGTAGCCGGTTTAAGAACGGGACTAAAGGTTTCACGATAGTCAATACCAGGACGTTGGGTGAAACCTTTGGCAACTAAGCGAGCTTTGAGTCGATCAACCGACCCGTCAGGTTTATATTTAGTTCGGAAGACCCATTTAGAGCCAACAAGGTTAGGAGCAAGATTGGAAGGAACTAGTGACCATGTTTGATTACGTGTTAATGCATCAAATTCCTCTTGCATGGCATGGCGCCATAATGGTTGTTTAAGTGCATGAGTAATGGTGAGCGGGTCAGGTGGAACGGAAACAGTGCTGGTGTATAAAAGAAAATCTGAATTGTGATAGCGGGTGTTTGGCTTTGGTTGAGCTCTGGTGGTGGGTTTGGATGTGGAGGAGAGGGAGGAGTGGGTGGTGGATGTGGAGGAGAGGGAGGAGTGGGTGGGGGTGATAGTGGGTTTGGAGTGTTGAAATAAGGTGTGTCTAGAGAGTTAGAGGGTGACAACGTATCTGTGGGCTCAGGTGGGGTATTTTGAGAGAGGTGGGAGGTGGGCATGCTTGATGAAGTTGGAATTTGAGGTGAGAGAAGTATGAGAGGATTCCATACAGAAGGTTCAGGTGGAGAATGTGTGGAGTTGGTAAGTTTAGTGAAAGGAAACTCATGTTCTACAAAGGTTACGTGGCGTGAAGTGTAGAGTTTGGAAGTGATGGGATCAAGAGCATGGTAAGCACTTTGAGTGGAAGAGTATCCAACAAAAATACAAGGAATGGATTTTGGATCTAATTTGTTTGAAGAATAGGGTCGGAGCCATGGGTAACATAAACACCCAAAGCTTCGAAGTTTTGAATAGTTGGGGTGACGTTGGAACAAACGAAAATAAGGAGAAGAATGATTTAAGGTGGGAGTGGGCATGCGGTTGATTAGATAAGCAGCAGTGGTGAATGCAAAAGGCCAAAATGTGACCGGTAGTTGTGCATGTGATAATAGGGCAAGACCGGTTTCGACAATATGACGATGACGACATTCCGCATAACCGTTATGTTCCGGGGTGTGTGGCGGAGAAGTTAGGTGAGAGATGCCAGAGGAAGATAGGTGAGAAGAAAGTTTAATGTATTCACCACCATTGTCGGAAAAAAACTGTTTGATTTTCCGATTAAAATAATTTTCAACAATGTTTTGAAAACGAATAAAAACTGTTAAGGAATCTGATTTTCTTTGTAAGGGATAAAGCCAAATGTATTTGGTGAAATGATCAACAAATATGATGTAGTACTTGTAGTGATCATAGGATGTAACAGGGGAACTCCAAACATCAGAAAAGATTAAATCCAAGGGAGCATTAGAAGATAAAGAAGAGGTAGAGAAAGGTAAACGATGACTTTTATTAATATGGCACGAATTACAATTTTCAATAGAACTAGATTTGAAGGAGACAAAGGATGATAAAAACTTAAAAACTTTATTATGCGGGTGGCCGAGTCGATGGTGCCAGGTCATGGAATCGGTCCGATGCATGGAACAAACCAAAGGTGAAAACGGTTTAGAAGATTGTAGTTCATATATTCCCTGTGTTGCTGTGCCCCTGAGTAGTGGAATGTTGGAGTTCCGATCCTTGATAACAAATCTAAAAGAATAGAATTGAATGAGAAAATTGTTATCAAGACATAAGCGAGATATTGAAATTATATTGTGAGATAAAGAAGGAACACACAAGACATTTTTAAGAATTAGAGGTGTGTTGGGAGTTTTAATAACAAGGAAACCGATATGAGTGATGTTGAGACATGTACCATCACCAATGACAAGTTCCTCAGTGCCGTCGTATGGGGTGTGAAGAGATAAGTTGTTCAAGTCATTGGTGACGTGGTGAGAGGCACCACTATCAAAAAGCCAATTGGTTGTGGAACCATTGTTTGTAGTCATCATGTGCACCTGTGCTTTGTTTCCCTGTGAACCTCGATTAAAGGAGGGTATTATAACACGTGGATGGGCTGTTCGGAAGACATAACAATTTTTAAGAGAATGCCCTTTATGAAAACACCATTGACACTTTCCAAGAAATGGTTTAGCACCTGCAGATGGAGTGGGGAGAATACCAGCAGCAACATGTTGTGAGTGGGATGGATTGTTTCCAAAATTGTTTCCGGAGTGATTTGTTTGTTGAGGTGTCCACGACTTGTTGTTTCCCTTGTGTTGCATGTAGAAAACAGAAGAAGGATGATGAATGTTTCCAGGAGTAACCTGTTGAGCCAGAGACAACTCATGATTTATAAGCTTTTCATGAAGTTCGTTGAATGATATTTGGGTGTCACGGGCATGAACAACATCCATAATTGGTTTGTAAGATGGATGATCAAGTCCAGCTAGTATGGTATCAATGACATCTTCGTCGTCCATCTTTTTACCTAGGATGGCAAGTTCATCAACAATGATTTTTATGGCTTGCATATACTCTGTGATGGATTGGGTAGGGGTCTTTGAGGTTTGTTTAAGTCGATGTTTCAACTGTTTGATGTGACCGCGACTTAGAGAGGCATAGGTCTTGGCTAAAATTTCCCAGGCATCATGAGATGAAGATGCGTTGGTGATCAATGGAACAATTTGAGGGGATAAGCTTCCAACTATAGCTCCATAGAGTAATCGGTCCTGACGAAACCATTGAGCAAAATCTTTGTGGGGTACAAGAACACCATCGGTGCCGACGGTAGGTTTAGGAGACGGGAATGTCCCGTCGATGTATTTGTATAAATCGAGACCGTAGAGATAGGCCTCTACTTGAGTTTTCAAAGAAAGGTAATTGGAGGAGGTGAGTTTTAGGGTTGGTGGAAGATTAATGATGATCAAATCCTTCATGGAAGAATTGATAATGAGGGAGTTTGAGTCGGACATGCTTCCCGGCGATGATGAGGAAGTTCTGGAGATTAATGGTGTATTTGATGAAGAGGTTTTTGTAGAAGGAGGATCTGATTCTAGCTCTGATACCATGTGAAGAATCAGAGAGCTTTGTGTATATGAATTCAATTGATTCATTCAGAATACGTTACAAGCAATATATACCAAATGTACAACATGAAATCAGGAACTATAAAAGGAAAATACATCTCTAAATATTAAGGAGAAGATTGTGATGCCTACTGATTGGTGACAACCTGTAACCAGAATACTATGATTGAAATAATTGGAGTTATTTCAATTTAGTTCCTGAATGTTGTTGATCTGTTGGGTTTTGGGTGTGGTTTAAGGGTTGAGACTTAACAGGCGGAGTCTAGACCGACAGTTAAGTGCGAGACATTCTTGCTTTACTTACGAGGTAAGTCTTCTTACTATACTTACCTGAGTGGTAATCACTATGCGACCGTAGGGTCTTATCTGTGTTATCGACCGGAGTGTCTTATGTGTTTATATTGAGATATTTGATATTATGCATTCTGTCTTTGTGATTTATGTTGTATATTATTATGTGCATTTATTGAGATTGGACCTGAGGGTCCAAACCGAGTCGTGAGACCTGAGGGTCTTCACTAAGACATAGGACCAGAAGGTCGAACCTGAACCGTGAGACTAGAGGGTCTTCATTGAGACATAGGATCGAATGGTCCAACCCGAGCCGTGAGACGGGAGAGTCTTCACTGGGACACATGACCGGAGGGTCCTTATCGAGATATAGACATGAGAGGCTAATTATTTGTGTGTGGTATTGTGGGGAACTCACTAAGGGGTCGTTTGTTTACATCTTAATTGAAAAATTAAGAGGCAATCTCTTAAAAATTCAGATATGACGTGTTTGATAGCCTCTTAATTTTTGCCTCTTAAATTAAAAAAAGCCTCTTAATTTCTCAGACTTGAGGTTGTATCTGAAAAAAATAAAGCATGCTTGTTTCCGGTTTTGCCCAAATACATATTTACTCTTCCCTATTCTATTTCACGAGGCGGCTTCTTTCTCCCTCCCAACCATCTTCGATGACCTGCTACCCTCCGCTATTGCTTTAGCCACCGGCCGGTCACCGCCTCCACCACCACCAGAGTTGTCGCCTGCGTCGCTCTCCACCCCCTCAAACTCGTCGACAACAACAATAGGTAATAGCTCTCTGAAACTTATTTGTGTATCTAAAATCGATTATAGGGTTAATTCTGAAATCGATTTCTGGGGTTTATTTCTGAAACCTATTTGTGCATCAAATAATGGTTCTCGGTGTGCTCTTGTTGCTAGGATTTTATGTTTTTTTTTATTATGATGCTCTTTTCGGTATTGATCTTTTTTCATCTGATGTATTGAAGATTTGAAGTCAGCTCTATCATTTATTATAGGTAGATTTGTGTTTGTTTGAAGTTTGATCAGTTTTTTCCTCATAAACTTGATTAGTTCTCCTGTATTTGAAATTAGAAGCTAGTTATCCATGGTTATTCATCGTTACCATCATTGCTCTTATTATTAAAGGAAGATAATCCACTTCCAAGAGCAATCAATAGTTGAAAAGATATCGGGACTATACTGCAATGACTTCAAATGATAATGGTGGAGTTGGAGAAGAAAAATCAAACTGATGTAGAGTCAAACCTATTGTGAATCTTCACTGAAATTTTTTTCCCTGGTGTATATTTGAAGGTTATGGGGATATCACTCATCTGGAACACACAAAAACATGGTTGTATGCATGTAATGTGATTCATATAAGCATATAGCTCAGGTTTTATAGTTGACAAATTTGTGTCTAATTTTAATTTAAATTTAATTTGCATTTTATATGGTGTTTGTATATATTTTTTGTTATTATTCAAGAAATTAGTTCGTTATTTTATAAACAAAAATATTGAATTCAACAAAAAGTAATACAGAAGGGTAAAATGGTCATTTTTATAATTTAGCACAACAATTAAGAGGTTCCAACCAAACAACATGTTAAAAATTTAGATCTTAAAAGTTCAGACCCTATTAGAAATTCAGATCTCTTAAAAATTCAGATCCTGCCAAACACCCCCTAAGCTTTGTGCTTACAGTGTTGTGTGAAATGTGTTTCAAGTACATTTCATGATCGCGGGAGGGCGCCGACATGATTGTACACACCAGCTAGTGGATTTGTGTTCTGAGGATTCTGGGATATTTGACAAACAATTTTATGTCTTCTTTTGAAACAATTTATAAATTGAGTATGAGAAATGTTAAACTGTGTTTTGTGTGGATTTAAAAATGAAAATTGTATTTGAAAATTTAGAGTGTTACAAGTTGGTATCAGAGCCTTGGTTTGAGGGATTTGGATGTACCCTCGGGTATGTCTGAACTCAAACTGAGGATTTGAGAAATGTTTTTTGAAAGAAATAATTTTCTAAACAAGAAAAAGATTTTAAGAGGAAACGAGACGAAACAGTGTGTACAATTAGCCAGAGCTCGAACGATGATTTCCCAAAATACCCTTAGTTGTTTATATTATGATATGAGATACTTTTGAGATATTAGAACTACATGCTAGATGGTACGCTAGGTATTTCAGGAATTTAGAGCTAGAGTTGCCTAATTCATGATACCTTAGCCTAGGAGAATGTTATTGATTAACATTATCTGCTATTTTCTCTGTGTGTGATGAGTAATCTAGGAAGGATACCTAGATGTTCATTTTGAGAAGTCTATTGAGAGAGTAGCTAGATATTCGTCACATATAAAGTACTTGTGAATTAGGATCCTAGGAGGAGGACTTCAGACAACTACAGATTGGTATGAAAGGTAGTATTGGGCCCGTACTACTGAAAGCACCAATCTGTACGCGACCCAAGTAAGAACCTTAGGATACTAAGGAGAATGTAGGGTCGGTAAATGTGTGAGTGTTTTAGCCAGTCCCTGATGATTTCTGTGTTGTGAGAGACTATGGTGATTACCCGTAACAACCCAAGGGAGGGGGAAGTACCAGTGACGAAGAGATCTGCAGGATCATTGCTAAGGAACTGGCCACAGCTATCAGGGAGGCCATTCTAGAGATGTTCGTGTCTATTAAGACCATGTTGATTGAGACTTTTGATGATTATTATGCTACTGTCACGGAGGCTGCCGCTGCCACAACCCTTGAAGCTACGAGGCCACATAGGGGTGACTCGTTGTTGTTCTGAGAGTTCAACAACACGAAGCCACCAGATTCCGACTGGACCCAGGACTTGATTTTTGATGTGAGATGGATTTCTAACATCGAGGGATGTTTCTATACTTGTTCATGCCCGGAGCACCTGAGGATTCGATTTGCGCTGAACCAGCTTCACTTGAAAGCGAAGGACTGGTGGAAGTTTGTGACGACTGATTATTTTCCTACACACCATGCTGTAGTGAATTGGGAGAGGTTTACCCAGTTATTCTGAGATGAGTACGTTCCCCAGGTGGACAGAGAACGATTGGCCCATTAGCTTCCATCTCTAAAGCAGAAGATAGAAACAATGACAGAGATTACGAGGATGTTTCATGAGAGAGCGTTGTTCTGCCCTGAGCACGTGTCTACGGAGCAGGAACGTGTGAGCCGGTACTTGAGCATTTTGAGGCGAGATATTCGGGAGTTCGTGGCGAACTCATCACATCGGAAATTGGCTGAGCTTCAGACCAATGGCAGGAGGAGGGAGATTGAGCTGGATATTTAGATTAGAGAGGAGGGAGAGTCTCGGGGTAGAGACAGGAGACCAGTGTAGTCACAACCGGCGACTAAGCGAGGTAAGCCCATTGATACGAGAGTAGGAGGAAAGAAGGGTCTCACTTGTGGCAAGTGCGGCAAGAGTCATGAGGGATCTTGCCGAGTAGGGATTTGCTACTAATGCGACTAGGAGGGGCATATGGCGAAGGATTGCCCCAAGGGATTTTCGATTTGCTTTCATTGCAACCAGACTGGCCACCAGAAGGTCGAGTTTCCTCAGCTTACTCAGGGATTAGCCCAGGCTTCTGCTCCTGCTGCTTTGCGCGTTACTGATGGCCGGCCGGGGAAGGTCGAGGCTCCGAGAGCTCGTGGGAGAGCCTTCCAGCTGACTACGGAGGAGGTCCCCACAATACCTGACATTTTTGTTGGTACGTATCTCCTTATTCTTGTTATTTTGAGATTTTTTTATGCTTGTACTATGTTTCATATTGGTGCTTTTCTTGTGAATTTTGTGCTTGCCTTGGTGTTATTTGACTCGGGTGCGAGTCGATCCTTCGTGTCTTTATTTTTTAGTCGTCGCATTAGTGTTAGACACGAGGCTTTGAGTCGACCGTTGAGGGTTTCTATAGCCGACGAGCATACGGTTTTTTGCCACTGTTGTATTCCGGGGATGTGTTTTAGAGACTTTCAGTGTTGAGTTTCCAATTGATTTGGTGCCGATAACGATGGGAGATGTCTGTGTCATAGTGGGCATGGATTGGTAGATCCAGTTTGGAGCCATGATTGACTGCGAGCTTCAGATGGTGACAATACGAGAACCTAGTGGGGGTGTACTTATTGTCTTTGGTGAGGGAACTAGATTGGGATCAACTTTCTACTCTTTCGCCAGGGCAAAGCAGAGTCTACAGTATGGATGCATGGGATTTTTAGCATATGTAATGGATATGCGGGTTGTCACTGAGAGGCCGGTTTTTGTTTCCGATGTTCCAGTAGTATGTGAGTTCCCGGAATTTTTCCCCGAGGAATTGTCAGGTATGCCTCCTGAGAGACAGGTGGAGTTTCGGATCGATTTGATTCTGGCGGCGGCGCCTATTGCTAAGGCAACATATTACCTTGTGCCGCCCGAGATGCAAGAGTTATCCTCGCAGCTCCAGGAGCTGTTGGGGAAGGGTTTCATTAGACCGAGTAGCTCGCTGTGGGGAGCATCGATCCTTTTTTTCAAGAAAAAGGATGGTTCACACTGGATGTGCATCATCTATCGGAAGTTGAACAAGTTGATAGTCAAGAACCGTTATCCACTACCGAGGATCGACGATTTGTTTAATCAGTTGCAGGGAGCATCTTAGTTTTCCAAGATTGATTTGAGATCTTGGTATCATCATATAAGACTCTGCGAGGAGGATATCTAGAAGACGAACTTTCAGACTCGTTATGGGCATTACGAGTTTATGGTGATGCCTTTTCAGGCTCACCAATGCACCGAAAACATTCATGGACCTCATGAACTGGGTGTGTAGGCCCATGCTGGAACGGTCGGTGATTGTGTTCATCGATGATATTTTGGTGTACTCGAGGTCTAGGGAGCAACACGAGAAGCATCTGCGGGAGATTCTTGGGGTGTTGAGGATGGACAGGCTTTATGCCAAATTCTCTAAGTGTGATTTATGGTTATGAGAGGTCTAGTTTTTGGGACACCTCGTTAACCGGAATGGGATTTTTGTCGACTCGACCAAGATTGAGTCAGTTATGCAGTGGGAGGTGCGGAGGTCCCCATTCGAGATCAGGAGTTTTCTGGGTCTGGCAGGCTACTATCAGAGGTTTATCAGAGATTTCTCCAAGATTGTTGTTCCTCTCACCAAATTGTCCAGGAAGGGTGTTATCTTTGCTTGGGGGCCTAAGCAGCAGGCATCATTCGAGACTCTTCGCCAAAGATTGTGTGAATCCCCAGTGCTAGCCCTTCTGGAGGGAGTATAGGACTTCATAGTCAAATGCGATGCATCCATATACCGATTGGGTGCCGTGTTGATGCAGAGAGGACACGTGATAGAATCTGTGTCGAGGCAGCTGAAGCCTCACGAGACGAGATATCCCACCCATGATTTGGAGTTGGGGGTGATATTCGCCCTCAACATATGGCACCACTATCTTTATGGTGTCCTATGTACCATATACACCGACCATAAGAGCCTGATATACCTTATGGATCAGCCCAACATGAATATGAGACATAGGAGGTGGTTGGATGTAGTGAAAGACTATGATTGTGAGATTTTGTATCATCCGGGAAAACCTAATGTGGTAGAGGATTCCCTGAGTCGTAGAGCAGTGAGTGCTCCAATTAGAGACGTGTGTATGAGGATGACTGTGATGACTCCAGTTTTGGATACCATCCGAGAGCCCCAAGCGGTGGCCATGAGACTAGAAAACCGCAAGAGGGAGCAGGTGATTGGGTAGATTTCTAAGTTTGAGATGGATAGTCGGGGGCTTACGACTTTTCTTGGGCGAGTATGGGTGCCATATACAGGTGGAGCCCGACAGATTTTAATGGAGGAGGCCCATAAGTCGAGATTCTCGATCCATCCTGGGGCAACTAAGATGTATTTGGACTTGAAAAAAGGATTATTGGTGGCCTTGTATGAAAAGAGATGTGACATGGGTTGTCGAGAGATGTTTGACATGTCGTCAGGTCAAGGCAGAGAACCAACGCCCCCATAGCCAGTTGTAGCCTTTGGAGATTCCCATATGGAAGTAGGAGCAGATTTCTATGGATTTTATCACCAAATTACCGAGGACTGCGAGGGGTGACAGTGCGATCAGGGTGATTGTAGATCAGTTGACGAAGAGTGATCGCTTCCTGGCTATACGTGAGAGCTCTTCTGCGGAGAAATTGGTTGAGGTCTATGTTCGAGAGGTGGTGGCACGACATGGGATGCCAACATTGATAGTGTCAGATCGTGATGTGCGTTTTAATTCCAGGTTCTGGAAGAAATTTCATGAGGAGTTGGGTACCCGACTACATTTCAGCACCGCATACCACCCACAGACAGACGGGCAGAGCGAGCGGACGATTCAGACGCTCGAGGAGATGATACACGCATGTGTTATAGACTTCGGTGGGAGTTACGATTTCTACCTGCCCTTATCTGAGTTTACATACAACAACAACCATTACTCAAGTATTGGGATGCCTCCCTTTGAGCTTTTATATGGGAGGAGGTTTCGGACTCCAATCTGTTAGGGGGAGGTCGGACAGAGAGTGATGGGGAGCACTAAGATAGTACTCAAAATGACAGAGCAAATCCAATAGGTTAGACAGAGGTTGCTGACGCCCAGAATCGTCAGAAGAGTTACGCAGACCGGAGACGTTCTGAGCTAAAGTTCCAGGTCCACGATTTTGTCCTCTTGAAGTATCCCCATGGAAAGGGGTGATCCGATTCAGGAAACGTGGCAAGCTGGGCCCTAGATACATTGGTCCTCTCAGAGTTATTGCTCGAGTAGCTAAGGTAGCTTATCGATTAGAGCTGCCTGCAGAGTTGAGCCATATTCATGACACCTTCCATGTATCCCAGCTGAGGAAGTGCATAGCCAACAAGATGGCAGTGGTCCCTTTAGAGGACATACGGGTTGATGATTGCCCGAACTACATTAAGAATCTGGTGATGATTTTGGATAAGAAGGTGAAGGTCTTGAGAAATAAGGAGGTGCCCTTGGTTAAGGTTCAGTGGTAGCATCGAAGGGGATCCGAGTGGACTTGGGAGCCAAAGTTGAGATGCGTGAGCAGTACCTAGAGCTGTTTCCAGAGAATGACTTCGAGGGAGAAGTCTGATTCTAATGGGGGAGAATTGTAACATTCCGACTCCCAGGTATAAATTTAAATGTTTATTTTATTCATATTGATAGGGCAACTTGACGAGTTGGAGGCCTCAACTCGTAGAGTAGAGATTGAGATTGGCCGCGTGATTTTAGAACCAACTCGACAAGTTGAAGTTCTTAACTCGACGAGTTGGAGCTGAGTGTGAAAACCTTAACTTTTCGGGTTTGCACCCTATTTAAAGGACCTTAAGTCCTTTACCCCACCTCCCTTATCACCTTATCACCCAAAGACAAACCCTAATCGAGCTATCTTCCATTTTGAGAGTGTGTAAGGCTAAGAGTGTGTGTTTTGGTGCATTCTTTGAAGAAACTTGAAGAGTAAAGGGCTTGGAACAAGAATGAGTCTTTAGATCTGGCATCAATTCAGTTGTAGCAGTCATTTGAAGTTAAAAAGACATTACCCTAATCACTTGTTTGTTAGATCTCTCCATTAGAGAGTTTATGGCTATTTCTAGCTTCTTCTTGAGTCATTAGTGGTTTTGAGCATGCTTTGAAGCTAAGACTTCAGATTTGGACACTACTAGGCCCTTTAGGCATAAAGACTCAAGCATTATCAAGCTTTGGCCAATCTTCATGCCTTAAACCCCCTGTTAAGCCTTGTTTTGGCAAAATTATCCCCTAAATGCCATGCATGGACATAAAGCTTAGAAATTTACGTGGTATCTCAACCCTAGAAGGCTAGATTTAGAGTTTGGGGCCTTAGTCTCGCTTAAAAGCGTTTGAATGAGAGAAAGGGCTGAAGGAATTCGACGAGTTGGTTAGCAAACTCGACGAGTTTGTTAGCGTTTTCCCTGATATTCTGGAGACTGTACAAACTTGACGAGTTGGTGAGACAACTCGGTAAGTTGACACGAATTTTCCCAATTTTTTTAGAATAGAAGGAATTCGATGAGTCGCATAGATGCAATCGACGAGTTAAGTCAACATGGACTGTTGACTTGAGTGTTGACTATTGTTGGCTTTTTCGGGTTTGGTCAAGTTGTAAACTTGGAGACCATGGAGGGGTAAAATGGTCTTTCACCCTTTCTGAGATTTAGTAGAGGAGTTAGCTTAACACCTTTGGATTTGTTAATATAAATTGTTAAATTAGAGATGATTGTGATATATGTAGGCAGAGTCTACACCGACAGTTGAGTGCGAGACATTCTTGCTTTACTTACGAGGTGAGTCTTCTTACTATACTTACCTAAGTGGTAATCACTGTGCGACCGGAGGGTCTTATCTGTGTTATCGACCAAAGGGACTTATGGGCTTATATTGAGACATGTGATATTATGCATTATATCTTTGTGATTTATGTTGTATATTATTTTGTGCATTTATTGAGATAGTACCAGAGGGTCCAAACCGAGTTGTGGGACCGAAGGGTCTTCACTGAGACATAGGACCGGAGGGTCCAACCCGAGCCGTGAGACCGGAGGGTCTTCATCGAGACACATGACCGGAGGGTCCTTATCGAGATATAGCCATGAGAGGCTAATTATTTATGTGTGGTATTTTGGGGAACTCACTAAGCTTTGTGCTAACAGTGTTGTGTGAAATGTGTTTCAGGTACAACTCAGGATCGTGGGAGGGCACCGACATGATTGTACACGCCAGCTAGTGGATTTGTGTTTTGAGGATTCTAGGACATTTGACAAACAATTTTATGTCTTGTATTTGAAACAATTTATAAATTGAGTAGGAGAAATGTTAAATTGTGTTTTGTGTGGATTTAAAAATGAAAATTTTATTTGAAAATTTAGAGTGTTACAAGAATAACTCAACATAAACTTTGTGTCTGATACTACATAGATATTTTTGTTTTGAATGTTCAGGTTGTAGCAGTCGTTGTACCAGAAGAGATGACGGGTATACAAGGAAGATTTATATAGTAGGGGTGCTATTTATGTATCTTTTTCCTTGTTGTTCATTGTATGTATGTAAAGATTTTATTTTACACCCATGATTATTCTTGGGAAGTAGAAGGTCTCAATTTGTTTAGAATTCCATATTTTTTGTAAAACTCTAATATTTCTCATAGAATAGATGTATAGAAGATCCGGGTCATTAGAACCAACATCACTCCAGTCCCCACATCAAAGGAACATGTATTGAAATGGTCTTCTAGAAAGTCACTCGACTTTGTTTTTGCTTAAGCTCTTTCCTATAGACCCTCTATCTTCCAGATAGCGTACGCCCCTAAGTTTAGGTTACTACCCTCACCTTTCTAAGTGTGTTCCCCGTATTATATAAATCCATTATTAATTTACATGTAAGGCAATTCATTATTCATTATCTACACATGCATAATATATCCATAACTATATTAAAGCACATATCATCACTAGGATGTAATGGTCCTAAAATCATAATAAATTATTTTCTAGAAATATAGCATAAACCATCATCACATATCACAATCAATCAACAATCTATATTCTAGCATGAATCTATCATTACATTTCATACCCTTTTATCTCCCAACTTATATAGCATGAATACATCATATCATCATTTATGATATCAAGATAATCATACTTCCACAAATATAGTTCCCTAACATAATGATCTACAATAAAACATAAACTAATTTGGAGTAATCGACTCATTCTCAAGACATGTAAATTCCCGACAATATACAAAGATTTGAAAAATAGATTGAGTCACATCAAATCCAAGAGTAATGTGAAATGAACAAATAAATATCCTTACAATACAAATACTGAACACCCTAAACAATTTTAAAAAATCTCGATAAGATGCGAGCAATCAAAAATGAAAATGAAATCTAATTTTCATATTTTTAAAGTTTTATAACCCGACCCATGTTCAATAATTTGAGCGTAAACCAAAATCTACAACTCTAATGGATTGATATCAGAGTCCCTGGAAACTAGACTCGATTTACTACAACTTTGTCTTTCTGGTGCATTGTCTAATTCGGATCATATTGGGATCTACATCCCTTGCTAGATAGGTCAACAATTTTGTCCACATATGTAACTTTTGCCAAAACTACCATATTTTTGCGTAAACACAAGAACTTCAAATTCCTATGGAATTAAACAACAATGGCTGGACTATGGGTAAAGTTATTACCTTTAGAAATTCTAGAATCTTCAAGGAATCGAATGACGAGGAAGGATGCCACCACAAGACCTCCAAAATCCACTGAAAATGCTTCTAACAACAACACTTCATTTGAATCACACCAAAGCTCCCAGGATGGAAACTCCCTCACAGACTCTCTATGGAATGTTAGACTCTCTATGGAATGTTGTTGGCTGAAAATAAGGTTACAAACCTATATATTATTGTTAACTTCACTTAAATACCCATAACTTCCACATTTGACCCTCAAAGTATCATAAAATAACCCTAGACCCATGAACATGACTAATGTTCATTTTGTTACACTTTGGTCCCATTAACTAACTTTAAATCAAGGAAAAAGGTTAATTTAGTAAAGATATTTAACGGAACACTATCCGCACCAACGGAAGGGAAATTTGGGTCATTATAACCCCCCCCCCCCCAAAGAGGATTCCATCCTGAAATTAGATATCGGCAAAAACAAATGAGGATAACGAGCCTTCATGTCTTCTTCAACCTCCAAGTTCATTTCTGACCCATGCTTGTTCTTCCATTGGACCTTAATGAGTTTGACTCGCTTCTTGCACATCTATTTGATATCACGATCCATGATAACTACTGACTCTTCTATCAAGCGCCTCGACTAGTCCGCTCGAAGATCCTCCAAAAGGTAAAATGATCGGCTCATCTGCTAGACACATTCCAAAGGAAATGTACAACAAACTTGTCTCACACTATTTCGACAAACTAATATTGTTGGAGAATTTGTTATATAGTAAAAGAACATGCAGATAAATGATGATTAACGAATAAAAATAAACGAATGAGATCATTGTTTTTGTTCGTTTGTTAAACTAAATGAATAGAAAATTATATTTATATTCGTTCATTTATTAAAAGGAAAATGACACATAACTGACTATACTTTAGCTTGTTTTTAGTTTTCACCACCTATTATATATATATATATATATATATATATATATATATATATATATATATATATATATATATATATATATATATATATATATATTTGCCACAAAGGACATCCATCTTCATGATTTTCCAATGCTGATTATTTTACTAGTTAACTGATCCCCTCCTAATTACAACATGGGACTAATGATAAGAATGTTTGAAATACAAAAACAAAAATCTTGATGATTATAAGGAGGATTGATTTCTTTTGCTTTATAAAGAGAAAATAGAGTTCAATTGAGTTGTTTTGGAGTTCACTGACATTATTTTGTTGCAACGAGAGAAAAAAAACAATCTACTTAACGTAAAAAGACATTGGAGTGCGATATCACTGTCTATGTTGGCAGCCACATAAGAACTAATTAAAAGATACTAACTTTTGTCATTTGGCATTTTTAAAATAAAATTAATTAAAAGAACTTTCAAATGGGCGCTTTAATTACGAACTGTTCACTGCATGTTTGGTTTGATCCTAAGTTGGTCCTAATCCAATCCTTTCTAATAATCCTTTATAATAAATAAATGTTTTTTTTTACCACTCGTCAGTTGTCACATTCTCATTTAATTTGTCATATGTAATTTTATGGTTATTTTGAATTTAATTTTTTTTCTATATGTCATTTTATGGTTTTTCTATTTTGTTAAATTCTATATAATATTTAAATCTAATAATAAATGCATATCGATTTCATTAATCAACTTTCTTTTTAATTTCAAAATTATTAAATTAAAGTTTCATTAATTTCTTTTATTTATTTATCTAAATTATTTGTTTAAATTGAAAATAGAAAAAAAAACACTCTAATTTTTATAATTCAATATTTTTCTTATTTTTCTTATAAATTCAAATTTCTCAAATATTTTGAATTTTATATTTAAATTTTCTTTTAAATGAAGGGAGCTGATTCGTATACAACAATTTTTCTCCATATACAACAATTAGTGCTTTAAAATGTTGTATCGTACAACTTTATAATGCATTAATTGTTGTGTATGGCAAAAAAATGTTGTGTACGAATAACTTCCCTTAAATGAACCCATGTAATAAATGGGTCTAACACCTAGATTATTTTAGTAAATGAAAGTTTTTTGTCACTTGTCATATTCTCCTTTATTTGGACACATGACATTCTCTAAAATTTTTAAATTTTCTATTTTTCATTTGTCATTTCATTGTATTTTTTATTTTATTAAATTAAAATTACACATTTAATATGTAAGGTAATATATATGTAAGATATTTATTAGAAATGGTTTATATATGTAAGGTATTTAATATATTAAAGCCTCATTAATTTTAATAATTCAATTTTTTTTTTCATTTTTCTTATAAATTCAAAATTTTCAAATTGTTAAAATTTTATATATATATTTTTTAAATAAACTAATGTAATAAATGGATTTCACACCTAATGCATTTAAAATTAATTTCATGATTATCATAACGATGTTTATAGATGAGCTCTAGGATAAAGATTGTGCAAAGTAGAATGAAAGAGTTTACAACCAAATGAAAGGATGGAAGATGAATATGCCGGTTTTGCAAGCTCATGAATATGTTCTTATAGGCTTGTAGCTCTTCATTCATCGTCATGATATTTGCTATATATGGTCAAATCCGTAACATGATCCATACAAAATGATCTTTTAATATAGTTTAGACAACTTATTATAGCTATATTAATATATGTTGAAATACATTACAAATTCTTTCAGTTATTGTTTGTTTACATATATGCTTCAAAACCAAACCTAGGTACTTTTAAACACTTTAATGATCATGCCAAGAACTTGTGAAATAGTGCCTCAAAATTTTCCATTTCTTTGCTAGGCAAAGCCACCAAGACGTTGACTTCATTGTTGCTTTCTCCGACAATGTCCGGAAATAGTAATATTATATCTTTCCGGTGATAAACCACCGGACAACTGTACCTTGGTTTCCCCCATGGATACTCCACGTCTGCAAATCCTAATCGCCACCAAGACGAAATCAGAAACTCACCATTCGGAAACCCTTTGTTCACTTCTCCCCAGTCAATCACAGACTGTGCATATTCACCCGTCATCCGTTTAGTACCTTCAGTCACCATCTCCACTAGCTTCGACAAAGGACCTTCTTCAATCTCCTTGCATCGCGCAGATGCATACGCGCTCAGAACAGCATTGCCGGCATATGACGGCGGCAGACCCAAACGGGACCGGATGTCTACGGCGTACAGAACCGTGGAAACCCTCTCTGGGTCGTAATCGGCGCCGGAGGACAAGGCTTTGCACCGCCAAACATGGGCGGCAACCACATTGAACCCTGTGATTTTCGCGTTGGTTGAAAAGGGTTCATCTTTGGCCTTCTGCTTGAGGTAGGCTATGTCGTTTGAGGTCAGATTGAAGATCTTGAAGTCGAGTTCACCTTCTGGGGTGTCGAAAACTGTAGGGCTTGGGAGGTCGATTCCGGTTGGGATCTTGAACAGTTCGGGGTGGTCGAATTGGATCTGGGGTGGCGATCTTGCTGCCAGGAGGCGGCGATCGTTGCAGGGAGTGGTGGCGAGGGGTTTATCAGCAGCCAAAGAAGCTAAGTTTTGTAGGAAGGTTTTGAAGCTTATGCCATCAAAAGTAGCATGGTTTGTTGCCACACCAATTGCAAAACCACCACATTTGAAGGATGTTAACTGTAAAAACACTACCATACTCAGACTTCATATATCAACTGGTTTACTAAAAACAGATTGAATCTAAAACTGGTTTTGCAATCATTTAGATGTTTTTTGAAAAGATTATTGTGACTCAAAGTTAAAATGGTTTTGATGTGTTCAAATATCATAATTACGAATTTAGAAAGTCAAAATAATAGAACCTAAAAGTTGAATACCAGACAAGTCTAACTGGACAACATAGAACAATCTTAAGCTCATTGTGTTTTACAGGTAAATTATGTATTAATAAACAGCTAATTGGTTAAAATGGCAAAATCGTAGATAATTGTAAATCAATAGCCTATTTAATATAATAATATGGTTATTAACGGGTAGGATAATCACTTCGAATTATTTTTTAAAAGGAACCAGTCGGGTTTCTTTCTTCATATCAGCCGTCTAATTAAGCGGTTTCCTTTTGTCATGAACAAAGTTTAAAAAATTATTAAAGAAATTGAAAGACAAAAAAGGTGATATCCCTTCATATCATACGTATTGCAACAACAGTAAAAAATATTAAAAATCAAACATGCTGAATTTGAAGTATAGTATAGTATAGTAAAAATTTATTTAACTGAAGAATAAACATCCTTAATCTATCACTATTCACCAAGCTTTCACAATTCTCATGCTATTTTCTTAACAAAGGGAAATAAATTAAAATCAAACATACTGAATTTGAAGTATAGTATAGTATCAAATTCAGATATATCTAAAATTAAATACCCAAAACAGTCCAACCCAAATGCCCAAAACACGAATATTCTAATTGTATAGTATAAAAAGACGTTATTTTAATATCATAAAGCCACAATAAACGTGTTTCCACAAGATTCAGACTCAAATTGGCCGTCAGTTTTGACATGATCGATGTATAAGACTGGCAAAGCCGCCTCGGTGAGCCTCGGCAAAAACCAAGGTGGACTTGGTGAACACCAGGCCACCAACTCGGCATGCCAAGTTTTGGTGGCCAACCTCGGTAATATATAGTCGATGAGAGAGAGAGAGAGAGAGAGAGAGAGAGAGAGAGAGTGTGTGTGTGTGTGTGTGTGTGTGATCCATCTACCAATTACCAGTGTTGTAAAAGTCCCGATTAATCTCCGATTAAACCCTAGACGCTACTTGACCGATTAGAGAGAGCCTAGCAATTAATCCATGCATACAAAATGACCGAAACAGTAGAACCCGCTGAAATTTTAACACTGTGAAGAGGTTATATCTCAATAGAAACTATTTGAGGTATGATTAATGTTGTATTTATCATATTAACCTATTTTGTTATGATAGTAGTGGTATTTATGAACTTTTATATGATATTAGTCATATTTAATTTTTTAATATTTAACAAATTAACAATTAATGGTTTCCGATTAATCCCCTGATTAATCTCCGCCTAGCCGATTAATCCTTTGACCCTAGTCCACCGACTAGCGAACGTCGAACGGTTTTTACAACCTTGCCAATTACAAAGACTGTCTGTTTTTTAGCCATTTTTTGATAATTTTTTTTAAAAAAAAATCAAAATTTACCATTCTTTTTAACCATATAAATACCCCTCACTACCACATTTTATACAACATTATATTTTTTCTATTTTTCAATTAAAAAGTCTTCTTATTTGTGAAAAAATTGTTTCCTTTCTAACCCAAAAACTCCAAAAACTAGCAAACCAAACACCTAAAACACAAACCTAATTTCATCTTCATCACCTACCTTCATCCAAAATCAAAATGATCGTCCTATTTATTCATCTCCAAATTTCTACTATCCCCGTGTACACTACCCATATCCTATCCAAAACCAATCACAATTCCAAACTCAACCACAATTCCAAACTCAACCATAATTTAAACCTCAATCTCAATCCTAACCTCAAATGCAATTTCAATCTCAAGTCCAATCTCAAATGGAAAATGACTTTAATCCATTTGACCATCTTCCCGACTCAGGGTTGTATCAGTGGGGTCCAGGGCCTCCAATTTCTAGGGTCCATTTTTAAGTATCTAATTATATTATTATTCAAAAACAAAAACATTTGACATTAAGTCGTCACAAACTACTACAAAAAAAAAAAAAAAAAAAAAAAAAAAAAAAAAAAAAAAGATTGAAGCCAAAATTGGTGTACATGGTGATGAAATTACAACCGATTCATTAGGAATGTAACCAATTAATTATCTTTTTACTTAAAAACTACTGTTAAGGGCCTATTTTTTATTTTGCGCGGGCCTCAATCGGTTTGAATCGGCTATATCTGGACCTGTCATTCCAATTTCAATCCCAAACGTAAACCTAATTCCAAACTCAATCACAACCTGAAGTCGTACCCGAAACGGATTCCAAGCCAGAAGCAATTTAGTCGAAACCCAAGATAATAGGAAAGGTACCTCCCAAGCAATGGACTAGGGAGGAAAACACGATGTCATCTCGTGCATGGGTAGATGTTTCAGAAGATCTGAGCTGTCAGGAAAAACCAAAATTCTCCTACTTTTTTCCGGAAAATTAGTAGGCGTTTTCTTGCAGAAATGAATTGTGGAGACTACAAAGTTGTGATTGAATTTAATGCGATATTTTGACTGTGAAACGACAATGACAAAATAGTGCAAATTATGAAACAATCTAGCAAAATGCTCTTGTAGTTTACCGGAATAAGAAATGGACAACCTTCGTATTTCTTGATGCTTGGAATATTGTGAAGATGTCAATAAAGCAGCAAGATATCGAAAGTTCAGAAACGTTCACAGGTGGCTCTTCTAAAATAATCAAAACTTTCGAAACAACGCATAGTCAATCGTTCGATGCGCATGTTGAGATTGACCTCGATGAAGAAGAGCCTACTGAGGTTCCAATAGTCATTCATCCCATAAAAAGAAATCAAGCTAAGTGAAAGGAAAAAACGACAACAAGTAGTTCGGGTGACATCGAACATCTAACAAACAAAATGGACAACTTAAAATCGGCGTTTGAGCAATACTTGGTTGTCACACAAGAGAAGAAAAAAAAAACCATGCCATGACAATTTTTACAAAAAACACTAGCAATTTTATCCGAAGTGAAATGTTTATTTTGGCATTAAAGGCCAAAGAGGACGTTAAGAAAAAAAATATATACTATCTAGATTTCGGGGATGTTTGGGAGTGCTTTTTGAACTAGAAAAATGATTTTAGATAAAAGTGCTTATTTGCTTATAATTATAGTAAAATGAGTTTTTTAAAAAGTATTTGGATAAATTTTTATAGTGAAAAAGTCAATAAGTTAAAAAATGTTTGGTTTAAAAAGTGTTTTTTGAAATTATATTGGTTGAAAAGTTATAAACAGTTTCAAAAAGCCACGTTTTACATACTTATTAAAAAATGTTTATTGAAACTTATGGAAAAGCTATTCTGAAAAGTGTTTTTGAGTTTGCCAAACATTTTTTTTGGTTTATTACGTTTTCAAAAAGCCAATAAGCAAATAAACACTTTTCAATCGCAGTCCCAAACACCCCTTCATTATTTAAATTTATAGGTTTGGTAAGACGTAAGGTTAATTTTTATATTGTACTTTTTAGGTGTGTTGTAATTTCCTTTTTAGATGGATGCATGATCGTTGATATTTTCTTCTCTCTATGTCTCTGATGTAAATGAGTTGTAGCTGACATTCCAGGGCTTGGATCTGTTGACTTTGTTGTAGCACACAAATAAATGAGTCAAAATTACATATCTAATCTTGTGTTTTATAACTAAACAAAAAACTCTGTTACAGAAAAGGGCAAATTTGATTGTTTTATTAACTGAACAAAAAACTCTGTTATAGATAATAAAAATTAACTTGTTCATAGCTTGACTTATCGTTTTTTTAGAACTATAAACAAACATACCCACTAATCCTAGTCATAATTCTATATTTTTTTTATATACAATAAAACTTGAACCCTCAATCATTTAAAGAATGAAAATATTTTCTAATAGAAATGATATCGATGGATTACAAATCCTTTACCCCTCGTAAAGTTATAAATTTATAACATTATATTTTGTTGGAGAAACTTTAGGGTAGTGATGGATATTGGTGAACTAATAATGATGATAACCATGAGAAGGTAAATAACCGTAGTGTTCGGTGTCATAAATAAGACTTGACCAATGGGCTATGGCTACCTGCCCCAATTAATTTACTAGGCCTTTTTTTCGGCACCTTCACATGCATATGCCAAGTACAACATTTAATATTAGAGTAAAAAGGTAAAAAAAAAAAAAAAAGTTCTTGAACATATCACGTTGATTTATTTATGGGTGTATCTTATACTTCATTTTAAACGGGTCGGAAGTCAATTTAAAAAATGTTTTTGATATGTACAGTTACTTTAAATTGTTTTATTTAAGAAATTAGTTGCGAGACCTATATAGTATATGGATCAATTTAAGAAAACATATTAAATATAAAAATCAAAATATTTGTGAACTTTGAATTTATAAGAAAATAAAAAAATAATGAATTATTATTATTAAAATTCTTTTGTTTTTTAAATTTAAACAAATAATTCAAGTAAATAAACAAAAAAAAAACTAATGAATTTTAATTTGGAAATTTTGAAATTAAAAAGTAACTTCGTTAATGAAATTAATATCCAATTATTACTAGATTTATTGTAATTATTACATTAAAATATTATATGAAATTTAATAAAATATAAAAACTCATAAAATGACATGTGGAAAAAAAATCAAAATAACTATAAAATGACATTTTACAAATTGAATAAGAGTATGACATGTGGCAAAAAAACATTCATTTATTAAAATAGATAAAATGGTTATTGGAATGATATAGTTTTTAAGCATATTAATTATCGTGTAATGCGTATATAGAAGTCTAAATATCACATGATTATGTTAAAAAAGATTAATATAGAACAATATATCAGTACTCATAGTTGTGCATTTCCATACTCCAATGCTGTATTAAATATATAAATTAATACTTTTCATCTTGTTAAGTGAGTTTGGTTTATGTTGGCATCATCATGTGTTAACATCATATATTCCATAATTCTATTTTCCAAATCTGGGTATACATATACCCTTACATGGTTTTGTTCATATTCCAAACCATATATATGCATTGATGTTAGAAACCATAACATGTATCAACATCGGGATATAGATTATTAGTATTTCTCCTTTTCTGGTATGTTCTATGTAGTTTTATCACTAACCATTAGATTTATCCTCTTATTCTTCTTACTACAGTTCCATTTTCACATTCTTATGTTACATTTTATCATCATAAAACTAAGTAGATTAAGAATTAAGACGTATCGTATTTGTGCTACACGTATATAAGCTCATCAAGAAAACTACAACATCTACGAAGTGGTAATGATTTTTTGTGGGACGAAAGTGTTTGATGTATGATGTTGCACTAAATATTGTATGCATTTATAGAATTAAATCATGTATAAAAAATATACCTGAATAATGCAAAGTGGTCGATCATGTATAGCCAAATCATCATAGCTCTTTTGAACCAATTGTCTAAATCCAGGGTTCGGGTACACCAAGTCACCAATTTCACACAACTCGAACTCACTCGAACCCACCACAAACTGAGCCCCGGCTCCATTGCAATCAAACTCAAAACGTTGCGTGTCAAGGTTCAACCTCAACCTTCCTGCTAAGAAATCGTACACAACCAATGCCTCACTCAGTGCAGATTTAAGCATTTCTGCTACTACTTGTGACGGAAACTGAGGGTCCGCCACGAAAAAATGAACAGTTTCCACGTTAAAGTTGAGAACCTGATCGATGTTCGATAAGAACATCGACCGTTTTTCTGTCTCGTGAGGAGGAAAGATAGTGATGGTGTCATGAATGATGACTTTGAGGTCTTGAATGATTTTAGGAGCGGAAGATTTGATAGGGTAATGGGAGAGAGTTCCCATCGTGAGATTTGGTGCAATGCTTTGGAATTCTGATTTTGATGTTGGCATTCCCTTTTATAAGCATGATTTCCGATTTAATAAATAAAAAAGACATACAATATAAAAAACAATTCAAAAAATATGAAAATAATTAAACAGGACCTTTGTTGTTTGTTTTAGATTTATATATATATATATATATATATATATATATATATATATATATATATATATATATATATATATATATATATATATATATATATATATATATATATATATATATATATATATATATATATTGGTCCACAAGGTAAACGGGTCACGTACAGTACAACCGTATTTACTTCTATTTAAGATTTTAAGTGGTATACATTTTACTATCAGGCCGGTCCAAACGTATATGGAGCCCGGGGCGAAAAGCAAAAAAAGACTCCTTAAAGACAAATATAATAAAAATTCAAAATAAAATTTTCATTTATTTTTCACTATAAACGCGTTTAATTAGAATTAACAAACATATCAAATTATTTATCTTTTGAGGTAGTTTGATTTTGAACCAACTTTAAACCCTAAAAATTATTTAGGTAATAATTTTTTATATATATCATTACACAGCCCATAAATTTTAGGCCCATGGGTGACGTGGGCCCTGGGCGGTCGCCCGGGTTGCCCACAGTCTGGACCGGTCCTGTTTACTATACACTAGTTGTGAAACCCGTATATTATACGGGTTAATTAAAACATAACGTTAAACAATAGCGATTAGATGAAAAGTTTATTTTGAATTTGAAATATGAAATAAGTGAAAATTATGAAAAAAAAACGTTTAAAAAATAAATTAATTAAAATTATGTGTTTAATTGTTAGACCCGTGGACTAAACGAGTTATTATAATAAAATGTTAAATACAAATGTTTAAAGTGTAAATTTATTTAAAATTGAAATTGAAATTAATAGTTATTATAGTAACTTTAATTTATGGAAACTAAATTAATGATATAGTGGAAATGAATAATAAAGTAATTGACAAGTGGAAAATAAATATATTTCAAAATTATGACAAAATGACATGTGGACAAATAAATGAGAGAATGACAAGTGGCAATACCATTTTCATTTATTAGGGTAGATTATAAAAATATATATATATATATATATATATATATATATATATATATATATATATATATATATATATATATATATATATATATGCCAACAATCGTCCAAATTGTGTCGATCACACGTTCAATGATCAATAGGATTCAAAACATCAAAGTTTATTGATATGAAAAACTAATTAAAAGTACACAGGGCGTCCTAACGGTAATTAGGTATTATTGTTGTAAAAAAATTATAGGAATGTATTAAACTATTAATTATTGCAACTTTTTTTTCTGCTTTATATATATATATATATATATATATATATATATATATATATATATATATATATATATATATATATATATATATATATATATATATATATATATATGTAAAAGTGAATATACCCTTAAGGATATATAAGCTTAGGTACCCAAACTCACTATATTACGCCGTTTTGTATTATATAATACATTCTAATTGTCTAATGTTCTTATAATTTAACTTCTAACTTGATTTACTTTCATGATTTTTATAAATTACACATTTATCTTCCTCCTACATATTTTTCATTTTCAGCTACAATATATATATATATATATATATATATATATATATATATATATATATATATATATATATATATATATATATATATATATATATATATATATATATATATATTAGTAGGTGTTCGGTAAAAATATATGATGTAGGAGAAAGATAATAGTGAAAATTGGAAAATCTTGAAAGTAAATCAAGTTAGGGGTTGAAGTTTAAGAACATTATAATGAATATATCCAACAAAATGACGTATTATAACGTGTTTCGGTACCTAAGCTTATATACCCTTAAAGGTATATTCACTTTTCCCATATATATATATATATATATATATATATATATATATATATATATATATATATATATATATATATATATATATATATAGAGAGAGAGAGAGAGAGAGAGAGAGAAAAGTGAATATACATTACAGCCCCACCTAAGCTTAGGTACTAAACCTCATAAAAATACGTTGTTTTACTAGATAAAAATTACGATTAGGAGATTCACGATTAACACTTGAAGATTTAAATTCATGATGTACACAATAGTTTTGCTACGGAGGCAAAAACATTGATTATCTTCGACCTTCGTGACAATGAAAAATAATATTGTTCACTAAGGTGAACTAATAAACGATAATGGAGGAAAGAAAACAAGGATGATAAAACGATAATGGATGGAAGAAATGTTATTGGGGACGATATATATTACCAAGTGAAAACCAAATCGAATATAAATTACTAAGTTAAAACGTTATATTATAGAGGTTTAGTACCTAAGCTTAGGTGGGGCTGTAATGTATATTCCCTATCCCCATATATATATATATATATATTAAAAAGACTTTAAATGACTCCTACACTTGCTCTCATGTTCTTCGATACCGTTGCTCTCCGGTTTCCTAGTAGCTTGTCGCAGTGAAAAAAGAAATAAAGTAATTCTTTTTACCTGGTAAACGTTAACATTGTTAACATAATAAAAAGGTTAATACAGGGTTCTCTCTCTCTCTCTCTCTCTCTATATATATATATATATATATATATATATATATATATATATATATATATATATATATATATATATATATACTATCTTATAAAACAAATCTCACTATTTCTAAAAATAGATTGAATAAAATAATAATATTTTTTAAGACGTCCAAATCATTAAGCTAATTGTACAACTAATCACTAATAAAATAATACTAAAATTTAAATAAACTCCTATAAATCCTCTCTTCCAAGGTTTTGACCAGATCTTTTTTCATCCAAATAAATACTCAACACCCTATATCATTTCATGAATTTTCTTTATTTTTAATATGACATGTTTCCTAAAACAAACTAATGATTGAATTGAAAATAATCATTCTCCATCGAAAAAAAATTGATTGTCGAAACAAACTATTTGTCGTCCGCCGCTTTGCGCGGGTAAACGGCTAGTATATATATATATATATACATATATATATATATATATATATATATATATATATATATATATATATATATATATATAAGGTTAGGTTATTTTGTTTTTAGTAACTATTGTGTGTCAGAATGTACAGATCTGAACCATTGGGTGGAATATAATCAAATGTCATGATCTGAGTGTCTATGATAGTAGAATAGGATAACATGTAACATATAATCACACAAATGTGAGCACAAGGGCATTCTAGTCAATTAACCTATATTAAAAAAGGAAATTTTTGGATTTTTAGGGATAATTAATTCCTTTGTTTTTAAAAATCTAAATATTTTAAATTAATTTAAAATTAAAAATCCGATTTTTATTCTGTCAGAATAATAAAATTTTAATCATAAAGTAGTAAACATATTTTTCGATTTTATTCTGTCAGAATGACAGAATGTCAACCATAAACTAGTAAATATATTCTGAAAAAATACACAAAATCGATTCTTGAACTAATAATATACCAAATAATTACATTGTACGATTGTGATTCATTGAATTATAACAAATATTCTGAAAGAATAACAAGTATAACTCTTAAAAAATAACAACATTCTAGATGTCTTGTGTATGTTTGACCTCTAAGTCAATTCAAAATATGCTAGTATTCTATGAGATTGACATTATGTGACATTGACATTCTGTCAGAATTGTATTGCATGAGAATGATTTTATATAAGGAGTCTTTCCCATCAGGTCTTCAAGCCACTCTTCAAGCCATTTCTATCACAAATTCATTGTCATATACTTTGTAGTGATACACTTGTAACAACTACACATTAAACATATAATTAATTAACTACAAATTCTGTCAGAATAAAGCAATAATAATCTTATATAATAAACTATTCTTTCAGAATGGAAATATTATAAAAAGGTAATAGTGTATCTTTCATCATCTGTAGCAATTGAAGCTTGATTAGAATATATAGAATATTCAACACAAAACATAAAACATAAGTAAAAGTAGTTAGAATAACTAGTATACAACATACATTAGAATAAGTAGAATAATTTGAAGTGAACATTTTATCAAACCACCATGCATAGAATAAATAAACGTAAACCATAATGCTTAAAATATTTAAGGTATACATAACTTACAATATCTAGAATAAATCAAAAGAAATCATTATCACATAAGAATATGTAGAATGTTTAAGGAAGAATGATGCAATGTTGGCATTATGTCGAACACCTGGTGGGTGGAAGTTACACTTTCACATTACACATAGCAAATTAACATGTCAAGATCAACATCAGATTCAACAACAAGGTAAACATCATGTGCAATTTCAGATAGCAATTAGATTCAAGGTGCAAAATCAGAAATCAATTTCAGAACCAATCAATCGATACATACTCAATCAGAATCATAAATCAATTTTGACTCAAAGTGAATAAGTCTCGATTCTTCAAAGATGAAACTTCCAACGAATCAGAAATTAAGGTAGAAGAAATCGATTAAGTTGAATAAGAAATAGAGGAAATATAACTAACCTTTTGGCGTCTTGAGAAATAGAATTCGTTTGAATTCGTTGCTACTGGTGCTGATATTTTGATTATCATTCACTCCCTCAGTCTTGTAACATTTGTTGGTTTTAGCAGGGTTATGTTCTGATGCGGCCGAAGGTAAATGGAAGGGGGAGGATACGATTTTGTGGTTGCCGATGGAAGAGGCAATAAGGAGGAGGCATAAGTAGAATACGTACGATATGAGAAGCTAGGGTTTAATAGTTGGTCAAAGAGATTTTTATGGTAATTTCCATGAATTAAGGGATTTTATTTTAATTATCATGCTAAAATTACATAATTACCCTTATTACAATTTTTAATTATTTAATTATTCCTAAATTCCTATTGGTACATTCATGCACACAATAGTTGCTAGAAACATTTGAACCTAACTATATATATATATATATATATATATATATATATATATATATATATATATATATATATATATATATATATATATATATATGGGGATAGGGAATATACATTACAGCCCCACCTAAGCTTAGGTACTAAAATTCTAAAATATGTCGTTTAACTTAGTAATTATACTCGATTTGGTTTTCACTTAGTAAATATATCGTGCACAATAACATTTATTCCCTCCATTATCGTTTTACAATCCTTGTTTTCTTTCATTCATTATCGTTTATTACTCACCCTACTGAACAATATTGTTTTCCATCGTCACGAAGGTAGAAGATAATCAATGTTCTTGCTTCATTATCAAAACTATTATGTACATCATGAATCTACATCTTCAACTATTAATCGTGAATCCCCTAATCACAATCTTTATATAGTAAAACAACGTATTTTCATGAGGTTTAGTACCTAAGCTTAGGTGGGGCTGTAATGTATATTCACTTTTCCCTATATATATATATATATATATATATATATATATATATATATATATATATATATAATGTGGATGGACAATTATTGTGTGGACGTGTGGATAATGCTATTTTATGAAAATTACTAAGATAATATGTTGTTTAGTAATGTGAATACGTTTAATCTCACAGAACTATTGTTACTTTAATGGATTCTCACCAATTTTAATTCATTTTTGTTTTCATTCATCGTTTTTTATTTATTTAAATTTTACAGAATACGACTCAATAAACATCCTGATAACATTCTGACAGAATGAAAATAATTAAAAAAAAAAGTATATAATAACCTTATAGACGATTTAATTAGTGAATATACTTAATAATTAAAATAATTATATAAGATTGAACGTATTCATATTATCAAACAACATATTTTCTTTGTAATTATCACATAATAGCATTACCCCCATATATATATATATATATATATATATATATATATATATATATATATATATAGAGAGAGAGAGAGAGAGAGGAATGATCATTTGAGAATCTATAGTTTCCGGAGTACCTGAGAACCAAACGAGGATCGTTACGTCAAAAAAAAACGATGGTTAGGATGTTTTGTGGCATTTTTGTAAATACCTAAGAAAAAAAAAGCATGAGGTGTGTTTTTGAAATGAATTGGGGGTATTTTAGGATAAAAAGTTCATCGACCTCTACGCTCTCTCGCCCTCTTAATCCCACCTCTCTCTACCCTTCATTCCACATCCGACAATGAATCATAGAAACAATGTATTAATGGTGTGTTATGGATCGATAGATCGATGACATTCCTCACCAATGGTGATTTTATGAAAGAGTAGCTACCTAGGGTTTTTGAAGAGTTGAAATCAATTTTGATTTCTGATTTTTTTGATACAACCGTGTTTCCGATTCTTAATCTTAAAAGTCAACACGCAATCTTCTCGATGTGTTAAATTGAAGCTACTTGCGTGTTATTATCTTGACATTCACTCGAACTCTGTTTAATTCAGTGTTTTAAGTTCTTTGAGGCTCCATTGTTAGGGTTAATCTTTCTGCTTCGGAAATACTTAAACTAGCTGATCGTCTAATTGCTAGCTCGAAGGCGGTTCATGACGCAGTAGCTTCAGTTCCTCTTGATAATATATGTATTATTTAAGGCGATTGCAAACTATCTACAACCAGTTATAATGCGTTATAGATTTCATTCTTTATAAGCTTGTGGTTTTTTGAATTATTGAGTTATTATGTTGGATTCTCATACATTCTCATTAGCTACTAATTGGCGATCAAACATGTAAGCGAAGATGAAGAAAAAGAAAATCGAAAGGATGTGATGATGGAACTCCTATATGATGTAGGCGTGTATTTCTCGTTGATACATTAGCTCCGGTATGTTCCCAACCATTATTAAGTTCAATTTTCAATTATATATGATTAGTTTTCGTTATTGGTTGTAATACAAAGATCAAATATATATTCGAACATAAAAAAGATGTTTGGGATTCCTCTTTGAATGTGTGGTGTTGGTAGATCAACCATTGTGAATAGTGTGGAACACTTATCCACAATCAGATTCATGTATAAATTGATTTTGGGCTTGTATTATATTTTTAGGTTAGGAGGTTAGAAGCTCAAGTAGTACCTTCAAAATAGGTTGAAGCAATAACATCTGCTATCACTGAGGTTCTAAACGACAATTTGGAAAATGTTGCTGATACGTTTGTATCAAAAGCTGATATGCAGAAAGTAAGAAATCTAATCTTTTGAAACATCTTATCTTCTTCCAAATTTAGATTAGGAACTCTTGTTTACGAGTAACAATACATCTTACTATACTGTGAGAACTACAGATTAATATTTTCAATGGAAAAATGCAATAAACAATAAAAGTGAAATTAAGTTGCTATTTCAATGGATAAAGGTTGATCTACATTTTGATGTTATTTTGTCATATATTTGGAAAAGTGACATAGTAGTTGATTAAGGAACCATTTATGAATAAATCAATATTCAAGTTTAGTTAATTAGTCCTTCTTTCTGTATAAACTTTTACAATTTCTTTTTTTAAGACAAAATATAGAAAAGTTAACTATTTTTCTACAGTGATGAATCCAATATACTTTTTTTATTACAATTTTTTCTAGGAAATATGTAGAAAAGAAAAACATACTTTCATAATTTTATCTTATTTAGCAATTGCACGACTGTTTTATACAGATTTAGTCAGTGAATTCTTATTATAACAATCAATAACAAAATAATAGTTTGGTGGCTAAATCAATAAAATGATGTTTGTAAGTTAGTTAAATATTTTTAGTTTCCAAAAATATTGTTAGTTTGAAATATATTAACATTATTTTTACTTTTTATCAAATTGTTGCAGGAGCATCATTTTTTTTATGTTGCAACATAAGACTGAAAAGCTAAGAACTGACATAGACAAAATGGAGGTGAACTGCGGTTATTTTCAAAAATTTTCATTTTAATTGTTTTATATATTGCCCTTTAATAATAATAATAATAATAATAATAATAATAATAATAATAATAATAATAATAATAATAATACTAATAATAATAATAATAATAATAATAATAATAACATTACTATCACTCTGCAGGTATGAGATTGTAGGTATGAGATTGACAAGGTCACTGCAGGTCAACATTTGGATTTAAATATTGAAAGAGGGTAAGTAAAACACTTTATTATTTTTATCATTTATGCTTATAAAAAATAAAACTCTCTCATTATTAAAGCATTAGGCCCTTTTCATTTGTATGTTATATAATAGGTTGTGTTTTTCTAGCATTAAAAATAATATAATATAGTTTTTTTTTCATATGTATGAATTAATGTGATTCACATGTAAATCACATGTCATTCACATATGAATCACATGTAATTCACATCTAAATCACATGTAATTCATATGTAAATCACAAGTGAATCACATATCAGATACATATGATTCACATAAAAATCACATGTCATTCACATATGAATCACATGTAAATCACAAGTGAATCACATATGAATTAATGTGATTCACATGTAAATCACATGTCATTCATATATGAATCACATGTAAATCACTTATGGATTACATGTGATTCACATGTAAATCACATGTAATTCACATAAAAATCACATGTAAATCACAACTCAATCACATATTACTTACATGTGATTCACATGTAAATCACAAGTGAATAACATAGGAATTGTATGTGATTCACATGTAAATCACAAGTGAATCACAGATGAATTATGATGGGTTTTAGCCATAAGAACTTTCCTATGTGCGCATGTAAAACCCTAATGCTTGGATCTAGGCTTTCTAATTAAACATGCTTTGAATCCAAGACTTCTAATGACTAATTAGGTATAAGAACAATACAAAATCAGATCTAGAATTATACCTTTGAATCTCTTGTTTGATCGTGTTGTCTTGGAGCTCTAGAGTCACAATTGTCACTCCTCTAATGGCTTACAAACACCAAATAGCAAAGAGGATGATTTGAGAGAGAGAGGAGAGGGGAGGAAATCGTCCAGGGGTTCTCTTCTTGAGATGAGATATCGATTTTCCTTTGCCATAGGGTCTATTTATACTTGTAGACTCCTTAAGGGTTACAACTTAAACCCTAGTTGGATAATCTTTCCTTAAAGCAATCCAAATCCATTCCTTAGATAACCTTGGACGATTTTAAGCTATCCCTAGCTTCTAGAATTCGTCCATCCTCTATCCAATAAGGATTTACAGTCCAAAGTTTAACTATCAAACAATTGACAGTTTATACCCTCTTATTTAATTAATCTCTTTAAGTCACCAAATTAATTCTAATTAATTTATGGCTTATATTAATCAAATAACAATATTATTATTCTTTATATTATTCTCATAATATATTAATAATATTTATTCTCTCTTAATAAATCATCCTATCAAGTTGCTATGGTGAAGGCAACCCAAAAGGACCATGCACAACCGGGTCAAATACTTGCCTAATATAGTTGCAGCCTTAGACACTATTCCAACAGTCTCCCACTTGGATAAGTCTAGTAACTACATGCACAAGTACAATCTGATTCGCAACCGTAGCTCTCAAAGACGCTGTCAAACTCTGATCTAATCAATCTTGTCCTTTAGATAAGGGATCGTACAATCCTCTGTTAGATATCATGCTGACAATTCTATGGAATGATTAGTCAAGCATTTAGGTTTCTCGATCCCTGATTTATCTGACATAGAACTTAATCGAACACATAAATTCAGTTCTGACCGGGCCCGGCACATAAGTCAAATCAAATCATCGAGCGACCGAGATATCGCTTTTACCCTCTTGGGATAAAAGTTACAGATAAACTTCGACTTATATGCATTTACTTATTCATTAACCAACTATACACAACAATGTGTTTTATAACACCGAGTTACTGATGCGTTTTTGCATTATCAATGTATAATCAATTAACAAATAACAAACCATATATCTAGGTTTTAATACTATATGATATTATCGTCTTGCGATCACCCTTTTATATCATATTCCATAAGGTGATTCCAGGAAGCGCGGGTTTGTTCCAATGCTCAAAACTAGTTCATAAACACTCATGAACGTTGCAGCAACCCTTTGCTATGTCTAACACCATTTAGACAATCTACATACCAATTCATGACAATCTTCATTCATATCTACTTCCAACATCTGAACGATTGTGGACAATTTGAATAATTCGATTATTCTTAATAAACTCAATTATTCTGGAAGTCAAATCATGCAAAGAGAAACAATAGTTAAACAATTAACATAAGACAGTAACATTACTCATAAATAAAACTCCTTTATTTAATCATCAAATGTTAATTACATTTATCTATTACAAGTTTCTAATACTATCTAATCTATGCTAATATCATCCTTCAGCCCAATACTCCTAGCATGCTGCAAGTGCTTAACCCTACTCAGTCCCTTCGTAAGCGGATCTGCTGGGTTATCTTCTGATTATATCCTCTTTACTACGAGTTGCCTTTCTTCTACACGATGTCTAATGAAATGATATTTTATGTCGATATGTCGTGATCTACCATGATCTCTTGGTTCCTTGGTCAAGGCAACCGCTCCTTCATTATCACAGAAAATCTCCATGGGCTCCTTTATGGCAGGTACAACTCCAAGATCACCGATGAAGTTCTTCAGCCATATTGCCTCCTTCGACGCTTCGCTCGCTACAATGTACTCTGATTCACACGTTGAATCAGCTACGGTTTCCTGCTTGGAACTTTTCCATGTCACTGCTCCTCCATTCAAGGTAAAGACCCAGCCCGACTGCGAACGGTAGTTGTCTCTGTCGGTCTAAAAGCTGGCGTCACTATACCCTCGCACCTTCAAGTCATCACTCCCTCCGAGGACTAAGAACCATTCCTTCGTCCTCCGAAGGTACTTAAGGATATTCTTCACCGCAATCCAATGGGCTCTGCCAGGATTCCCTTGATATCTGCTAACCATGCTCAAAGCGAAGGCTACATCAGGGCGAGTACAAGTCATAGCGTACATGATTGATCCAACTGCGGAAGCATATGGTATTCGGCTCATTTCTGCTATTTCAACTTCGGTACTCGGACTTTGAGTCTTACTCAACTTGGCATTACTTTGTATCGGTAATTCTCCCTTCTTTGAGTTTTCCATACTAAAACGTTTTAGTACCTTCTCTAAATAAGTGTTCTGACTAAGTCCTATTAGTCTCTTACTTCTTTCTCTTACTATCCTTATTCCCAAAATGTAAGAAGCCTCTCCGAGGTCCTTCATAGCGAAGCACTTCCCGAGCCAGGACTTAACTTCCTGCAGAGTTGGGATGTCGTTTCCTATGAGTAATATGTCATCAACATATAGAACGAGGAAGCTAACTATATATACTCCCACTGGCTTTGACATATACATATGATTCATCTTCGCTTCGTACAAATCCAAACTCTTTGACTTTCTCATCGAAGCAAAGATTCCATCTGCGAGACGCTTGCTTAAGTCCATAAATGGACTTCTCAAGCTTACACACTCTATTCGGATGCTTCGGATCCACAAACCCCTCTGGTTGAGCCATGTAAACATCCTCAGCCAGCTTTCCATTAAGGAAAGCGGTCTTGACATCCATTTGCCAAATCTCATAATCATGAAATGCGGCAATCGCTAGCATCACTCTAATAGATTTTATCTTTGCAACTGGTGAGAAGGTCTCATCATAGTCAACTCCGGGAGTTTGAGTAAAGCCCTTCGCAACCAATCGCGCTTTATATGTGTGTACGTTTCCATCCACATCGGTCTTCTTCTTGAAGATCCATTTGCACCCAACGGTCTTACGTCCAGGCACATTATCAACCAAATTCCAAACTTGGTTATCATACATGGATTGGATCTCGCTATCCATTGCCTCTTTCCATTTCGCAGATTTCGGGCCTGTCATGGCTTCCTTATAGCTATTAGATTCATCAAGGTTTATTAATGTACCGTCACTAATATACGTGTCCCCTCCGGTAGTAATATGAAAACCATAAAACTGGGTTTGAACTCTAACTCTATCGGAACGTCTAAGAGGTAAGGACTCGTCAATCGGTTCAACCGGAGCTTCCTCCTCGGGTTGAGTGCCAGCGGTAGGGGTTCCTTCATCTATCGACTCTTGAATCTCTTTAAGCTCGCTTTGCCTCCCACTGTCTCCTTGGCCTATGAGTTCTCGCTCTCGGAAAACTCCTCTCCTTGCAACAAAGACAACATTGTCCTTCGGTCTATAGAAGAGATATCCAAAGGATTTTTGCGGGTAGCCGATGAAAATACATCGCTCACTTCGAGGTTCGAGCTTGTCGTGAGTATCTCGTCTTACGAAAGCCTCGCAACCCCAAACCTTGATATGTGCCAACGAGGGAGCTTTCCCTGTCCGTATTTCGTGAGGTGTTTTGGTAACCTTCTTAGTGGGGACTCGGTTAACGATATGGGCGGCAGTCTCTAAGGCATACCCCCAAAAAGAGATTGGTAGTGAAGCACGACTCATCATAGAGCGAACCATATCCAATAAGGTTCAATTACGCCTTTCTGCCACACCATTCAACTGCGGTGTCCTAGGAGGCGTTAAGTGTGAAACTATTCCACACTCCTTGAGATAATCGTGGAATTCAAGACTTAGGTACTCTCCTCCTCGATCGGATCGAAGCATCTTGATTTTCTTGCCCAATTGATTCTCCACTTCATTCTTGAACTCTTTGAACTTTTCAAAGGTTTCTGACTTTTGCTTGATTAAATAGATATACCCATATCTACTATAATCATCGGTAAAAGTCACGTAGAAGTGGTTCCCATCCTTCGTGGTTGATCTAAACGGTCCACATACATCGGTATGTATTAGGTCCAATAGACCCTCACCCCTTTCACACGTGCTCGTGAAGGGTGATTTAGTCATCTTTCCAAGCAAAAAAGACTCGCACGTGTCATCTTCCCTAAGGTCGAATGACTCCAACACTCCATCCTTTTGGAGTTGGACTATGCGTTTCTTGTTGACATTTCCAAGGCGACAATGCCACAAGGATGCTCTATCCATACTATTGGAAGAATCTATGTTTAGAACATCATTTCCTAAGTTATCGACAATCATAACAGTTTCATAAATTCCATTACATGGTATAGCTTCAAAATAAAAGACACCATTTAGATTAGCCAAAATAGAACCATTCTCATTATTAAAAGAAAATCTAAAACCTTGTCTAAATAAACCATGAAATGAAATGATGTTTCTAGCCATTTCTGGCGAATAGCAACAATTTTTCAAATCTAAACATAAATTATTCCTAAGCACTAAAGAATACACTCTAATCTTGGTCATAGGCGACGATCTTCTGTTCCCCATGATTAGATTGATCCTTCCTTGCTCCACATCCCTACTTCTTCTTAGTCCCTGCACATTAGAACAAATGTGATAACCACAACCGGTATCAAGAACCCAAGAAATAGCATGATTAGAATCGTTAGATTTAATTGTGTATATACCTGCGAAAGACGGCTTGATCTTTCCTTCCTTAATGGCTTGCAGGTACTCTGGGCAGCTTCTCTTCCAATGTCCTATCTTATGGCAGTGGTGGCACTCTGCCTCCTTTGGGTTAGGGTAGGGCTTAGCAGGATCAACTTTGGTCCCACTAAAAGAGGCACCATCTCAGGCTTTAACCTTGCGATAGTTCTTAGACGAAGCCTTCCTCTTCTTTCCCTTTCCTTGACCAATAGCCAAGACAGTAGCAGCAGGTGGATTGGGAGTTGGTGCAACATACTTGTCTTTGAAGTTGCTCTCAGCGACCCTCAAAAGACCTTGGATTTTGCTTAGGGTGACCTCCTCTTTGTTCATGTGGTAGGTCATCCTAAATTGATTGTAGCTCGGAGGCAAAGAGTGAAGCACCATGTCGATCGCCAAGTCTTCCCCAAAGTCAACGTTCAACTTGAGAAGGCGGTCGACATACCTTTGCATCTTTTGCAGGTGTACGGTAAGAGACTCTCCATGACCCATCTTAGCGGAAATCATGTTAGTGAAAATCTCATAACACTCTTGTCTCGCGTTCTGGTGGTATCTCTCCAATAAGTCTTGATGCATTTCGTACGGGTACATGTCCTCATAGGACTTTTGGAATTCGGAGTTCATGGTGGCTATCATGATGCAATGTACCTTCGTTGCATCGCGCTCATGAGTTTCAAAAGCGGTCATTTCAGCCGGAGTAGCGATTTCAGGGATGATTTTCTCGAGCTTCTCATCGAGGACATACTCCTTATCCTCATAGCAAGCAATGGTGCGAATGTATCTTATCCATTCGCTAAAGTTCGTCCCATCGAAAGTGACCTTTTGACAAAGGCTCATCAATGTGAAAGAACTAGCAACAGCGTTGTTTGCGTTCGACATCTACAAATAGAAAGGACAAAGATAGATTAGAATATGAATCCCTAATTATCACCCAATAAGAAAAATTAGGGCTAGGATCCAACAACAATATTTACATATTAGAAAAGGGATGTCGTAATCTAACATGCAAACAATTTGAAGGTAAGTGAATGACGATTCACTAATTCTCCACCATAAAAACCTAACTATAAGTCCTAAATGTATTGAGTATTCCTAGGTTCGGATGAGATTCATTGAAACTATTCAATGGCATGTTTAAATCTCGATATGCCCCTCTTGTTTGTGACTGGGATACCGAGGATCACAAAGCGGGTGTGAATTACCAAGCAAATTCACACGGTGCCTTCATTGTAACGATCACCTATTCGATGTGCCGGTAAACCACACACGCTCCATCGAACTATGATAAACAATGAATCACCCTTTGTCACCTTTGCTTAGAACCAATTTGTGTGCCGGTAAACCACACACGCTCCACTAACTTCTTAGCAAGGGTGCAAAGTGTAATTTCATGGGATTACATCAATTCACTTTTCCTAAAGTAACTAAGATTGGGAATTTTTATAAAAATGTATAGTTATTTTGTATTACATATTATACTTTTAATGAGAGAATGAGGTTGCCCTATCCTACCCGTTCGGCTAACGACCCTCCACCGATCAAGCAAGCGGTGGGTGTGAGTGTACACCCATTAAGCGCCATTTTATAGGTCGCAACCTTATACCCACCTTATAGATCGGCTTCGTGAATGAGGCCTACTAACGGTAAGACTAGCATTTTAGTTATACATATATATATATATATATATATATATATATATATATATATATATATATATATATATATATATATATATATTAATCTTGTAATATTATATTAGTATAGGGTTGTATTTTAAACCTTTTGAAAATCTAGGATTTAAAATTTAAATTGTCTAAATTAAAACTTTTAATCACAAAATATAAATTTCAAAACTTGAGGACAAGTTTTAAACATTTAAAACATGGAGGATCAAATAACAAATAATTTTAATTAACAATTAATTTCGTAATTATCTATATTTGATTTATTCAAGATTTCATGCAAGATAATTACCAAATTAATCAAAATAATTATATAATTATCATATAAGGAAATTAAATATTTTATTAGTTGATAAATATCTTTAATTAGATCAAGATTATAGTCATATATATCAAAAAATCGGATTAGGGTTGATCTAATATGATTAAGGTAAGTTTCCATAAGATAATCATGAAGAAATCCCGAATCTGGCCTTTCCTAACGCTTAGACTCGCCGAGTGCACCAAGGGACTCGCCGAGTTAGGCCAACTCGCCGAGTCCACTATGGAACTCGCCGAGTCCATGACTTAGAAACACAAAAAAATGAATTTTGTAGTTAAGTTTCAAACAAAGAAGCAACAATTTAATAGAAACCAAGCTAGGCTTTGATACCACTGATGGGTTTTAGCCATAAGAACTTTCCTATGTGTGCATGCAAAACCCTAATGCTTGGATCTAGGCTTTCTAATTAAACATGCTTTGAATCCAAGACTTCTAATGACTAATTAGGTATAAGAACAATACAAAATCAGATCTAGAATCATACCTTTGAATCTCTTGTTTGATCTTGTTGTCTTGGAGCTCTAGAGTCACAATTATCACTCCTCTAATGGCTTACAAACACCAAATAGCAAAGAGGATGATTTGAGAGAGATGAGAGGGGAGGAAATCGGCCAGGGGTTCTCTTCTTGAGATGAGATACCGATTTTCCTTTTCCATAGGGTCTATTTATACTTGTAGACTCCTTAAGGGTTACAACTTAAACCCTAGTTGGATAATCTTTCCTTAAAGCAATCCAAATCCATTCCTTAGATAACCTTGGACGATTTTAAGCTATCCCTAGCTTCTAGAATTCGTCCATCCTCTATCCAATAAGGATTTACAGTCCAAAGCTTAACTATCAAACAATTGACAGTTTATACCCTCTTATTTAATTAATCTCTTTAAGTCACCAAATTAATTCTAATTAATTTATGACATATATTAATCAAATAACAATATTATTATTCTTTATATTATTCTCATAATATATTAATAATATTTATTCTCTCTTAATAAATCTTCCTATCAAGTTGCTATGGTGAAGGCAACCCAAAAGGATCATGCACAACGAGTCAAATACTTGCCTAATATAATTGCAGCCTTAGACACTATTCCAACAAATTACGTCTATATACACACATGCATTGAGTGTGTGCGTTCTTCATTAATTATTTTGTTAAAATTTTATCGACAATTTCACATTTAAATATTAGAATATACAATCACATGTGAATATCACATTATATAATCGAATGTGAATCTTACATGATATATACATATGCATTTTTGTAAGTATTCTTGCAATAATCATTTTTTTTCTTGTAGATTTTGAAAGAATTTGTGGAAAATTTTGAAGATGCAAAAAATGATAATTTGAAGAAAATATGGAAATCTTGATATGAAGAAATGATAACAGTGTGAATCTTTGTAGCTTTATTTATTTTTATATATTATTTTGTATTGAACAAAATACTTGTATCATTATGTTTATAGATTGATTAATAAAAATAAGATATTTTATGACCACTTGCGAATATTGAAAAACTACGCATATATGCACCAAAAACGCTG
Source organism: Lactuca sativa (assembly GCF_002870075.4). NCBI lineage: Eukaryota > Viridiplantae > Streptophyta > Magnoliopsida > Asterales > Asteraceae > Lactuca > Lactuca sativa. Next base: position 62,284,021 of record NC_056631.2, on the reverse strand, counting down.
AGTTTTTTTGTTAAAAAAATTAGGGCTTTTTTTTTTTAAATATTCTAGGTATTTTTTAACATTTACTGATTTTTAAAATTTTACTTTTTCAAAAAATGCAGTTTTTTTAAAAAAGTTGGAGTTTATTTTGAAAAAAGTGCAGTTTTTTGTTATAAAAAAATTGCAGGTTTTTTTTGAAAAATTGTAGCTTTGTTTTTTTGAAAAAAACAGCAGTTTTTTTAAAAAAAAAATGCAGTTTTTTTATAAAAAATTGCAGTTTTTTTTTTAAAAAAAAAAATTGAAGTTTTTTTTTTTTGAAAAAAATGTAGTTTTTTTATTTTAAAAAATCAGTTTTTTTGAAAAAATTGCAAGTTTTTTTTTAATTTTTGCAGTTTTTAAAAAAAATATACATTTTTCCCGTAATTATCTTACCAACACAACCATAAATGAGTCGAATACCATACGGAGAGTACTAACTGCATATACATAGGTTGTACTTTCATGAGCAGACTCTAGTTGGCGAATGTGGACAGGAAAACGGGAAAACGGAGAGTACTAACTGCATATACATAGGTTGTACTTTAACTTTAGATGGCCATACTTTCAAGATAGATCTCATGCCAGTCCCAATTAAATGTTTCGACGTTATCATCGGCATGGATTGGTTGAGTCTTCTTCGCGCCGACATCATGTGCTTTGAAAAAGCAGTTCGTCTTAACCTTCCTAACAACGAAACCTTGGTTGGCTTCAATCTCCACGACCCGGTTAATAGTTGCTTGACCTAGTATCGTGTTTCTGGAAATTCTATGAACCATGATGGGTAGGACCCTGTCAGCAGAACCTCCTTCAGTGAGGTTGTAGAAACTTCGGTCTCCATTGTAGGGAATGGGATGACCTTCTTCCTGGCTCCATGTATTCAAGTTCGTGGCCCACAGAGGTGTGGGTCCTTGAAACACAGGACGGGGGTTCAGGTTTGGGTTTTGAGCATCTGGGGGTAGGTTGTTGACTTCAGGCTCCGAGTCAGAACCATCGGAGAAACCCTCAGCATGGTGATCATCCAAAGGGATTGGGTGATCATCTTCTGGTTCTGCCTCTAGCCAACCAACATTGCCTTGGTTTGGGAAGTACGGATCGCCGTGGTGAAATCCAGCCATTAAAATCTACGCGAGAAAAGGGATATAAGAAATAGCTAAATAGACGAACTGACTAAGATAATTACAGTAAGACCAAATACCCCTATGGTATTTCTTTATGGTTGTGTTGGTAAGTTTTTAGACTTGTTGCCACATCACTACCATTCTTGGGCATATGCTAATCACTCCTCGGACCAGCATAGTTGATCAGGCTATGCCATTCCCAAGACTGACTATATATATCCCCAGGCTTACTTGTGATATTCAACAATCGTAATACTTTTGTTCTTGTCATTGTGACACTGGTTTTAGTATGAATGCAGGTACGTATACTTTGTTAAATATTTTATTATTTAAAAGTACAACTCTTAGACAGTGTGTTTTAATCCCTATGTATTTATAGTTAGTATATCTTTTATGGGTTGATATACTTTATTCACTATAAACAATGTTCTGATACCAATCTGTCACACCCCAAAACCACGAACGGCGGAAACGTTCAGGGGTGGAGGACGTCATGTACAGTATCACAACAGTGTAAAATAGTAAACAAGCAACAACATCATCCATTGCATTATAAGTAAAGTTTTAATATATGTGTGTTCTTTCATTATAATAAGACACCAAAAATATATAATCAAAATAAAAGACGAGACTTGTCTGCTCCGTCTTCTCAAAACCTGGCCACCGTACCTGTCTACTGATGACCTGAGAATACAAGTTATTTTGAAAGAGAGTATCAGCTTTAAAGCTGGTGAATTCATAAGTATTTAAGTGTCATTGTCTTGCTTTGAAAAGCTGTTTTAAAAGTCATGCAAACCTTTAAATGAAAATGTTGATATAAGTATGAAAAGCCCTAGAAAGTCCCTTATTTTCTATTATCATGAAATATAGTCTTCAAACAAGACCCGAATGTTTTGTAAGTAAACTGATAGTTTTTCCTTCTATTGACTAGTACTAAAGTACTTAGTCTAACTCATCGTTTATGTGAAAGTATCACAAAATAAAGTAAACGGGAAAATGTACTAATGTAAGTGTTGTCACTAGGTACTAGGACTAACACCACATCGCAATAAGCGAAATATATAACCTAATGAACATCCGAAGATTGTCCAGAAAAAGTATTAATGTAAGTGTTATCACTGGGTACTAGGAGTAACACAACATCGCAATAAGAGAAAAGTATAACCTAATGAACATCCGAAGATTGTCCACTTGTCCTCTGTAGCAGCAGCAGATAAGTGGAAGGGTTAGTCCCGATATCGATCTACCTAATATAAATAGTAACCTTAGACCTCCGTAGATGGTCATCGACCACTGGTGCTAATCAGTGGGATTCGGAATGGTTAGTCCCGCCTAGATATCCCATTGAACCGGGATAGGAAAGATAATTTACACAGAAAGTACTAATAAATCATCCTCGCAAGTCGAGATACAAGTATCTAGGTAAGTGAATACAGGATAATGCATCTATGTAACAGTGTTCATGTATGGTATTCATGTAAGTGTGTTCATGTATCAGGTAAGTATATGTAAACATATTCATGTATCAGGTAAGCATATGTATATGTACTCATGTATCAGGTAACGTACTGGTGTAGACTCATGAATGAACTGACTCTTGTGTGATTCCTTGTAATAGGAATAATGTTTGATATCATCAAATTATCCCTATGATAATTTACTGAAAGGTAATTGGTTGTTCAAGTAGGTTTATACACTCTTACTACTCAAGGGTGTGGGAAACTAAATGAAAGATGAAAACTATAACATCAATACATATATAAGAATATAAGTGTATATGCATAGTTTAGTTCAAGAATGTAAAATGGTTTTGTAAGACATCTAAGGGTTTTGAACAAATATAAAAGTGACTTGATTTCATTTTGATAAACATTTCAAAAGTAATACATTTGATAACAAAGTATTTTAAAGATAGAAAACCATTTCATGCATCACATTTTGTAGTATGTGAAATCTGTTGAATGAAAACACAGTTATAAAATACATATAAATGATTTAATGACATGTTGTTTTCTACTTGTATCCCTCCCCCCATTAAAGCATTTAAAATCATTTAAAACATTGATTAGGGGTATGAACTCATCTGTAGATGGTGGTTTGGATGAACTGGACGGTGTAGGATTGTTAGGTGTCAAGTGAGGACTTGTACACACACTACGATCCTAATGAACATATAATCACACATATATGCACTCAATTAGTCTTAAATTACTAATTGATAATGTTAAGACATCCTAGAACATAATAAACACTTTATATAAGTGTTTTAAGCCCTAACGATTGCATCTAAGCTATTGTGGGACAAGGTACTTGGGTTTAGGGTTCCAAAGGACCCCATATATGAGTTTACTCTCCATATATCCTCACACATGGATTTTACGGTTGTAAATTCTTGAGTTTACGGCCGTAAACTCCCGAACTTGGTGGTATTTTGTGTTTTGAAGTTCTAAATGATTCCTAGAATTATTCCAACTTGGTGGTTAAATCCTTGGAAGGGTTTAAGGCCTAGAAACACTCCTTAGAGGAGTTTACGGCCCCAAGGCCATTTCCTTTGGAGTTTACTGCCGTAAACTCCCTTGGAATGGTGTTTTTGTTGCTTTCAAGTCCCTTACACATGTGCTATAGGTCTTAGACTTTTATCCCAAGCATTTGAAGGCCTTAGGCACACTTTGGTGCCTTTGTTTGATGTTCACGGCCGAAGAACCTTAATAGGGCCGTGAACTCACTTTGAGGGGTGATTTTGATGTGTTTTGGTCCTTCATTTAAGTGGGAACAATTTCTAGTAAATGTCTAAGGCTTTAGGTGCCTTAAAAGCACCCTTTTGTCCATGATTTTGGAGTTCACGGTCCAAGATCTTCTTGGGCCGTGAACACCCAAACATATGTGTTTCTTGGTTGATTTCTTGTCCCTAATACACTTCTATACAAGCCCAAAGTAGTATCATATCATAAGGGAAGGTCTAGGCATTGTTTCGGGGGTTTACCGCCCAAGAACACCTTGGGGAGTAAACTCCTAAATCTAGTGATTTAGCCATCTAAATCATGTTATAAACACATAATAAGCTTTCTAACACTACTAGAAAGAGTTACTCAGTTTTGGTATAAAAACCTGAAGATCTGTGAGAGAGAAAATGGCTTTTCTCTAGTTGGAAATGCGAATAATGAATGAATTTGGTTCAGAATTCTATTTATAGTCCTGAGATATTTTTGGCAGAAATTTTTTTTATTCTCGAAATGATCTCTAAAATAATAGAGTGATGGAATAATAGAGTTGCACTAAACCCTAATGCATCCACTCTCCTGATATCTCCTTAAGTGTAAACCCTGAATTACTCAAACTTACCCGAAAAAGTCTGAAAATTAACTGTGACTGCTATAACTTCTATTGAAGTGATATTGTTTGTACAGAATGGAAATTTCGGGTTGTCACAGATAGGGACTAAAAGAGCAGGTCATATCCTAGTTTAAGGACCCATAAAACTCGACAAAAACTTTAGGGACTTAATGGGTAAACCCTAGAAAGTTCGTAGGGCATTTTTGTTATTTTCCCTAATTAGAAAATGAAAATTTGAATCTTATACATATAAATCATATGTGATTAGATGTGTCATATCTATAATCACATGTGATTATATACACAAAAACAACTATTGAATGAAAAACGCGAAAACTAGTCTTTTCCACATAAATCATATATTATTAAATACATATAATCATTTGTGATTAAATACACGGGACCTACTATTGAACTGAGAACGTAAAAATGAATATTGTCCATATAAATCATATTTAATTAAATATATATATATATATATATATATATATATATATATATATATATATATATATATATATATATATAAAAACTTATGATTATTTGTAAGTAATCATATATGATTTATGTAGACATGATTTATTTTTGTTCTCTTTATTTGATAGTTGTTCTCATGTATTTAATCACATTGCATTATATGTATATAACACATGATTTATATGCAAAAATTCTAATCTTGTCCATATATTTCATATGTAATTAGATACATTTAATCACATATGATTATATAAACGAGAACAATTATTGAATCAAGAAAGCGAACTTTTTTTTACATAAATCATATTGTACTAAATACATATAATTAAATACATGAGACCAAATATTAAGTCGAAAACGCGAAAATGAATATTGTCCATATAAATCATATATGATTAAATACATATAATCACATACGATTATATGTATCTAATCACATATGATTTATGAGGGCACTTGTTTTTTTATTTCTCGATTGAATAGTTGTTTTTCATTGGTTAATCACATATGATTTATATGAACAATATTCATTTTGCATTTTCGATTCAATATTTGTTCTCATTTATTTAATCACATGTGATTATATGTATCCACACACATATGATTTAGGTGTGTAAAATTTGTTTTTTTGTTCTTTTATTCAAAATTTGTTCTTTTTCCATATTAGTTATATGTGATTAAATACATAGAATCACACATGATAAATAATATGTGATTTGATACATATAATTACACACGAATATTATCAATATAAATCATCTGTGATTTGATACATGTAATCACATGTGATTAAGTACATGAGTACAACTATTGAATTTAGAAACAAATAATGAATCTTGTTCGCATATAAATCACATATGATTAAATACTTATAATCCCATGTCATTAAATACATGAGAGAATTATTGAATCTAAAAGTCGAAAGTGAATTTTGTCCATATAAATCCTTTGTGATTATATACATTTAATCATATGTGATTATATGTGACATCCCAAAAATCGCGACCAGAAAAGACCGATTTTCATTTATGCTTTTAAAATAATTTCAGAGTAAATCCTTTTGATTTGAAAGAGTTGCGGAATTTGTTCCCAAAAACAAAACATGATAAAATAATGTTTACCAAAGCATTTCATAAAAGAAATGTATTTTCATTATATAATCAAAACTCGGGGTGTCATGTTCCGATACAGACCAATAAGCATAAACGATAACATTACAAGTCATTCAACAAATATATACATATACAGACTTGTAAACAAAACAACTTGATGGTTCATCCATCTTATGCCCTCGCGCCACTTCCTGTAATACAAATAAAACTGAGTGGGTCAGGCTTGGGAGCCTGGTGAACATAGAGGGTTTTCAACCCACAATAAATAATCATATTTAATTTTTTTCACCAACCAACAATAACCCAATTACTCATTCCCGTTATTCTCACTTTATGTCCCTAAGACAACTGACATAAGGGACCTAGTCTAAGAATATTTCATCGGGGCGACAACACATGCTTCGGGGGTTCCTCAGCAATATAAGTCAAATAAGGCAACCATGAGGGGGATGGAGTACAGCGAATGAACACCCAATTTCATTAACACCTACAGGTGGCGAGCCTACTAATGTTCCACAAGACTGTCTAGAAAAGTCCATGGTCGTCATCCAAACTCCGCTAGATGACTGAATCAAAACAACAACGAGGCCTCTCATCTATTTATTACACACCAACTATCTACCCATGTTCTACCCAACATATTAGCAGATAAAAATATACATTTTTATACATAGATAAAAACCTGTATAGTATGCTTTGAATAATACATATTCCACATAGCAGATGAGGCACACACACATAACACGTATTTCATAGAAAACAAATCAGATCTATGAGATAGCAGAGAGTGAATATACATTCACACATATAACACAAAATATACACATAACCTGTATTTCGTATAAAATACTTCATAATTATGCGTTAGAAGAAAGCAACCACACACTCACACCTATAAACAACAATATACTTAATACACTCGAACCAAACTTGTATTATTATCGTGTTTATGAAAGGTAGTATACACTCACTTGATCAGAAGATGATCGAACAGCACTACGACTTGCAGAAGTAGTAATCCTCAGCAGATCTGGAAGATCTTCACAAAAATCGAACTTCTCTCGGGCAGAGCTTCGGCTCGGGAATCGCACTTCTCGGGATCTTCGGGATCTCGGGACTTGCTTCGGGGCTTGAGAATAATACTGGGGCTTCGGGGTATTTCTGGCACGTAAATCGATGCAAAACGGGAGAGAGAAGAGACAAAAATAGCAAAAGAGTCGGTTGCCTTCGGATCCTATTTATAGGAGGCTGGAGTCTCGGAGTACGCGGGGCGTACTGCTCTGAAATCGTCACTGCTTACGTATCCGAAGTGCTCGAGTGTGAGTGTCGACATACCTCGGTGTACGCAGGGCGTACACGAGTACACGGGGCGTACTTCGGATGAGTCCGATGACTCCTCTTCGGATAATGCCGGATTTTCCAATTAAATTTAAATACAAATTATTTAATAAACTTCGGAAATTCATATCTTCTTCATACGAACTCCGTTTTCGACGTTCTTTATATCCACGCGAAGGTGAGACTACGCTCTACAACTTTCGTTTAGACTCTGTCGGCTAATTTTAACTTTATTTTTATTATTTATTTTTAATAGGCCGGGACAGAAAAACTTCGTTATAAATTCATAACTTCTTCGTTTGACGTCCGTTCTCGCCTAACTTTATAACACTTCGATACCAACAACGAGACCTTCGATCCTCGTTTAGATTGCTTCGGCTAAAAACCCCTCGATCTCAAATCGAGTATAACAGGCTGCATACCGCTAAGCCGAAACTTCGATAAATCATAACTTCCTCCTACGAAGTCAGATTTGGGCGTTCTATATATATTTGGAAACCTCGTTTCAACTACTACAACATTATTCAAAGATATCAAGTTTATTTTACACTTAAATTTTTGACGCTTATTTTTATTCTTAATTAATCAAACCACATAATTAAGCACTTAAGCACAAAACACATAATACTTAAATAATAAAATCTTATTATTTCAAAACGGGTTACAAAGGTTAACCTAGACGATTACATTGCTAAAAATGGCAAGCCCGGAAACACAGGCGTTACATTATATACATGAGAACAATTATTGAATCAAGAACGCGAAAATATATTTTTTTCTACATAAATCATATATGATTAAATACGTATAATCACATGTTATTAAATACATGATACTAAATATTGAGTCAAAAAAGTGAATGAATATTGTCCATATAAATCATATGTGATTAAATACATATAATCACATGTGATTAAATACACGAGACCAACTATTGAATGGAAAACGAGAAATGAATATTGTCCACACAAATCATGTATGATTAAATACATATAATTACATGCGATTATACGTATCTAATCACAAAAGATTTATGTGGACAAAATTCATTCTCGCTTTCTCGATTCAATAGTTTTTTTTTTGTGGATAATCACATGTGATTATATGTATTTAATAACATATGATTTTTATGAACAAAATGAATCTTGTCCACATTAATCATGTATGATTAAATACATGAGAAAAATTATTAAATCGACACAAAAATAAATATTGTCCACATAAATCACATGTGATTAAATACATAAAAAAATTTTGTTGAAGAGAAAATATGAAAATGAATATTGTCAATATAAATCATATGTGATTAGATACATCATACATAAAATCACATGTAATTAAATATAAGAGAACAACTAAGGAATCAACAACGCGAAAATGCATGTTGTTCACATAAATCATATGTGATTAAACATATAATCAAATGTGATTATATATGTCTAATCACATGTGATTTATGTGGATAATATACATTTTTGTTATTCTCATGTATTTAATCATATGTGATTACAAGTATCTAATCACATATGATTTATTTAGACAAAAAACGAATCGTATCCATATAAATCATATGTATACATATAATCACATGTGGTGGTGTTGGGTGGGGGTGTTGGTGTTGGTTTCGGGTGGTGGTGGTAATGGTGGTGGGGTAGTGGGTGGTAGTAGTGGATGGTAGAGGTGGGTGGCGGAGGCGAGGGGGTGGTTTTTGTGGGTGATAGGTGGGGTGGTTGTGATAGGTGATGAAGGTGGGTAGTGGAGATGGTGGTCGGTGGTGATGGTCTTGGTGGGTAGTCGGTTGGGGGTGGTTGTGGCGGGTAATGGTAATGAGCGGTGTAGGCAGGTGGTAATGGGTGGCAATGGTGGTGGGTGGATGGGGTTGGTGGTGGTGGTGGTGATCGGTGGTGAAGGCGGGTGGTGATGGTAGGTGGGGGTGGAGCTGGTGGCGACGGGTGGTGGAGGCGGGGTGGTGGTGATGGGTGGTGGTGGTGGGTAGGTGGTTGCGAGTGATTGTGATAGTTACGGGTGGTGGTAGTGGTGATGGGTGGTGGGTGGTGGTGGCGGGTGGTAGTGGTTGGGTGGTGATGATATTGGGTGGTGGTCGTGGGTGATGGTTGTGGTGGTGGTGGCGGGTGGTGATGGGTGGTAAGTAAGGGTGAGTGGTGGGTGGTGGTTGGTGGTGGTTGGTGGTGGTTGGTAGTGATGGGTGGTGGTGGTGGGTGGTGGTGACAAGTGGAAAGTAATGGTTGTGGGTGGTGTTGGTTGGGTGATGATGATGGGTAGTGGTGGCGGGTGGTGGTGCTTGGGTGGTGATGGTTGTGACGGGTGGTGGTGGTGGGTGTTGAGTAGTGATGGGTGGTGGGTAGTGGTGGGTAGTGATGGTGGTGGCGGTGGGTGGTGGTGGAGGGTGGTGGTGATGGTGGGTGGTTGGTGATGAGTGATGGTGGTGGGTGGTAGTGGTGATGGGTGGTGGAGGCGGGTAGTGGTGGTTGTATGGTGATGGTGTTGGCGGGTGGTGGCTGGTGGTTATTGGTGGTGGTGGTGGTGGGTGGGTGGGTTGTGGTGGTGACAGGTGGTGGTTAGTGATGGGTGGTGGTGATGGGTGGTAGGTAGTGGTGATGGGTGGTGTTGGTTGGGTGGTGAGAGGTGTTAGTTAGTGATTTTTTTAATTGTCTGTAACTATTTTTTGATTTATATCAATATTATTTTATAATTTTAATTAAAAAAATTGTGTGGTCCAAGTTTATTCTCAAATGTTCTCGCAATATAAAATGTTCTCGATTGAACGTTCTCTCTCTCTCTCTCTCTCTCTCACACACACACACACACACACACACACACACACACACACACACACACACACACACATATATATATATATATATATATATATATATATATATATATATATATATATATGGATAGGCTCATGTGAGGCGACCTAATTTTGTGAGACCGTGACACGCATTTTTTTTTATTATTTTTTATTTTTTTTAGTTAATTCAAGTCCCGAAAATAATAATTAAAAAAAGAATTTTTGGATTTTTCCATTTATTTTGCATTTTAAAATTATTTTTTAAAATATGTACAGTGTAATATTCTATTACAATATTTCACGTATTTTAAAAAAAAAAAAAAAAACTGGAATTTATTTATTTATTTTTATTTTTTTTAGTTAATTCAAATTCCGAAAATAATATTTAGAAAAAGAATTTTTAGATTTTTCCATTTATTTTGAATTTTAAAATTGTTTTTTAGAATATGTACAGTATAATATTCTGTTAGAATATTTCACGTATTTTTCAAAAAAAAAAAACGGGATTTTTTTTTATTTTTTACATATTTTATTTTTTTTAATTAATTCAAGTTCCGAAAAAAATATTTAAAAAAAGAATTTTTTTTAGATTTTTCCATTTATTTTGCATTTTAAAATTATTTTTAGATTTAGTCTCACGGTCTCACAAAATTAGAATGGTCTCAAATGAACCTGAATTAATTGTGTAGTCCAAGTTTATTTTCGAATGTTCTCGTGATATGAAATGTTCTCGACTGAACGTTCTCATATATATATATATATATATATATATATATATATATATATATATATATATATATATATATATATATATATATATATATATATATATATATATATATATATATATATATATATATATATATATATATATATATATATATATATATATAAGGGTTATATGGAAAACAAAAAAATAAAACCCTATAAATAAAAAATAATTAGAGATCATAAATCTTTTTTTTTTGACTTCATGCTCTTAAAAATCGCAGGTTTTTTAATAAATTCGCTAAAATAAAAAATTAAAAAATCAATTTTTTTTTATTTCTTTTACTTTTTGGTTTTTTTTCTCAAAAAAATTTCAACGAAATTATATAAAAAGTTGTGATTTGTAAGAATATAAGTTCAATTTCTTTTGTGATCTCTAAGTATTTTTTTCATGCATTTTTATGATTTTTAGGGTTTTTTTTAAGGTTTTTTGTTTTCCATAGAACTTATATATATATATATATATATATATATATATATATATATATATATATATATATATATATATATATATATATATATAGGTTCAAGTTCATTTGATTACATGCTAATTTTGTGAAAACCTAAGACCAAATCTAAAAATAATTTTAAAATGCAAAATAAAAGGAAAAATTCAAAATTTATTTTTTTAATTATTGTTTTCGGAATCTTAATTACCTAAAAGAAATATAAAAAAACAAAAAAATAAAAAAATTACTACTTTTTTTTTAAAATATGTGAAATATTCTAATAGAATATTACACTGTAAATATTCTAATGTAATTTTTAGAATGTTAGAATGTTATACTAGATTTCTCTGATATGTAGAATATTCTATTTATTCTAGTAGAATATGTAAAAAATGTATTCTTTTATATTTTTTGGTACTTTTTTTTATTTTTGGAAAATATAAATTCTGAAAATAAAATTTGAAAAGAAATTCAAAAATTTTCAATTATTTTGCATTTTAAAAATGTTTTTTTTGTCTACCAAAGGAATGGCTAGGATTGCATTTCACGATGTCACAAAATTAGGCCGTCTCACATGAACATATATATATATATATATATATATATATATATATATATATATATATATATATATATATATATATATATATATATAGGTTCAAGTTCATTTGAGAACATGCTAATTTTGTGAGAACGTAAGACCAAATCTAAAAATAATTTTAAAATGCAAAATAAAAGGAAAAATTCAAAAACTATTTTTTTAATTATTATTTTCGGAACCTTAATTAGCTAAAAAAAGTATAAAAAAACAAAAAAAATAATAAAATTACTATTTTTTTTTAAATATATGAAATATTCTAATAAAATATTACACTATAAATATTCTAATGTAATTTTTACAATGTTAGAATGTTATACTAGATTTCTCTGATATGTAGAATATTCTATTTATTCTAGTAGAATATGTAAAAAAATGTATTTTTTTTATATTTATTTGGTATTTTTTATATTTTTTGGAAAATATAAATTCTGAAAATAATATTTGAAAAAAAATTGAAAAATTTTCAGTTATTTTGCATTTTAAAAATGTTTTTTTTGTTTTGTCTACCAAATGAATGGCTAGGATTGCATTTCACGATGTCACAAAATTAGGACGTCTCACATGAACATATATATATATATATATATATATATATATATATATATATATATATATATATATATATATATATATATATATAGAGAGAGAGAGAGAGAGAGAGAGAGAGAGAGGAAGGATCATTTGAGAACTTATATATTCCCGAGAACCTGAGAAACAAATGAGGACCGTTAGATCAAAATAATAGAAGTTTAAGATGTATCGTGGCATTTTTTGTAAATACTTAAACAAATAAAATATGGGGGCATGGGAATAAAAGTTAAACTTGGACATTTTTGGAATCTCCCTAAATTAAATCCCTTATTCATGTCATTCTCTCTTTCTTGCCTTCATCTCACCTCCTTGAAGAAAGATGATTTCAAATCTCCGATAGGTCTCTGATCTCTCTTCGATGACTTACCTATCACCATCTCATATCGACATTACCGCCTCCCTCCTATATCCATCGTATGTCGAAATCACTGACGATGTCTTTTCCTTCCTCCCTATATCTGTAGATGACTCATATTACATTAGTCTGCCACTTTCTCTATCGAAGATCTTCCACATCCAGCTTCCATCCCCTTTCTATCAACCATCAATAGTTCATAATTAATCACAGTGAAGGTAATTTGTTTTCTGATCCATTGAATTTCTAGTTTTTGTTTTGGTTCCTGTGATCCAAAACTAATAGCTAGGGAATATATGAAGTTTCAAAGTTGTGTTTCCCCTACCTCACTTTCTGCATTCAGATCATTAGATGTTCATCCATCAAGTCATGTGTGCTTGCTTCTTTTGTTTTTCATGTTTGATTTGTAAAGTTTTATAACGATAAGTTTTTCTAATAATGATGTTATAACTTGAAATAAGTTTTTTTATGTGCTTCGATTGTTATTTGAATGTCTTATCAACATATATTTTTGTTCCTAATTGATCTATTTCTATTGTTGACTCCTGACCTTTGTTTGACCTTTATGAATTCTTTTTGCCTAATCGTTAAGTTGAACCTATTTAGTCAATATGTTTTTAAAAAGAGTTAAATCCTTGTGTTGATTATTGGTATAAAAATAGACACCTGTGTTATTGAAAAATATAGATATTTGTTTGCACTCAACATGTTCAATGAAATGCCTCAATGAGAAATATCACATGTTAATTTCACTTTGACTTCATGGATGATGAAGCAATTCCAATTTAGGATTCTGAACAATTTTTTTTGGTTATATTTTGAAAAATGTAGGTGGAGAGAGACATATATGTGCACCACAATATGATTTTAAACTGCATCCAGTAAAAACATGCAAGTATTCATTTGATGGCTATGCAGAGTATATGGAAACTCAACTACTATGTTGTCCAACAAAATCTAATCTTGCTTTGGTTTTTTGATGTAAAAGATTAAAGCAATTATTATAATGTTGATCATGGATATTTAGCAAGCTCTTATCATTCTAGAATAATATCTAGATTTATGCTCACCTCTTTATACATTTGAAAGAATGACATGATCTGGAATAACAGTAAGAACTTTTGCAATTTTTTTTCAATTTGGATTTGGAATATAAAATACATACTTTTATAGTTTTAGGGCAGTTGTAATTGGTCTTGGTGCTCTTTTTATATATATTTTTCTAAGTTGGTGTTATATTGGAAAGTAAAAAGTTGAATCTTTGGTTACATAAAAATTAGGAAACCATTATGTTGGTAAAGAACTATAACCTTTTTGTGCTCTTTTGTTATAGAAAAATATTCCATGATCCAATAATCTTATTTTTTTCATTACAGAATTACATTTCTGAAAGAGATTATGAACCATTTGATATTTTATTATTGTCGTGCAATTTGAAAGTATATAAAAATCATATATTTCATCCATGTAAACAAAATTTGAGATTTTTTTTTTGAAGTTTTGAGTGAAAATTGACATGAGACATTGGTGGATCTATTAATCGTGAGATAGGTTAATTCTTATTGATTTGATTGGCTGGTGCAAGATTATTTTTGTTTATGTTTATTCTATCTTCTTTTCTAATAAGACCTTTTGGAGATTATTAAAGAATTGGATGAGTAATTTCTTTCAGGCCGTGAATTTCGGCGGAAAATGTTGGCTTTGTTGAAGGTTTTAACTTTCACATTTCCTAATGAAACACCCTCAGGTAAAATCTCATAATTTAAATAAATAACTTTCAATTATATAGCCTGAAACTTTATGTTCCATGAAATGTACAACTGTTATTGCTTTGTGTATAAGTTCTCATGGCATGACTCCTCAAAATTAGTTGATGTCAGCTCTAGAAAAGGTGTTACAATATTATCATGGCAATTTGATGAAGATAGATATGAATTATATATAATTCACATATCAATCAAATGTAAATCACAATTGAATCACATATGAATCACATGTAAATCACAAGTGAATCACATATTAATTACATGTGATTCACATGTAAATCACATGTAATTCACATATGAATCACATGTAAATCACAAGTGAATCACATATGATTTACTGTTACTCACATGTAAATCACATGTAATTCATATATGAATCACATGTAATTTACATGTAAATCACATATAAATTACATGTAATTCACATGTAGATCACATGTAATTCACATATGAATCACATGTAAATCACGAGTGAATCACATATTAATTACATGTGATTCACATGTAATTCACATATTAATCACCTGTAATTCACATGTAAATCACAAGTGAATCACATATCAATTACATGTGATTCACATGTAAATCACAAGTGAATAACATATGAATTACATGTGATTCATATATAAATCACAAGTGAATCGCATATGAATTACGTCTATATACACACATGCATTTTGTATGTGTGTTCTTCATAAATTATTTTTAAAAATTTTCTTGTCAATTTCACATTTGAATCTTAAAATATACAATCACATGTGAATTTCACATTATACAATCACATGTGAATCTTACATGATATAATCACATGTGAATCTTACATGATATATAAATGCGTATTTTTGTGAGTGTTCTTGCATTAATCAATTTCTTTTTGTTAATTCTATTGTAGATTTTGAAGAGTTTGTGGAAAATATTGAAGAGGTGAAAAGTGATAAATTGAAAAAAATATGGAAATTTTGATATGAAGAAATGACAACATTGTGAATCTTTGTAACATTTTTTTATATTTTAATTTGTATCAAATAAAATTCTTGTATTATTATGTTTATAGATTGATTAATAAAAATGAGATTTTTTATGATTATTTATGAATATTATAGTATAAAAAATATGCAAATATGCATTTGAAAAAATATGCATATATGCACTTAAAATGTTGATTTTTTGGTTAAAAAATTAGGGGTTTTTTTATTTAAATATTCCAGTTTTTTTTTAATTTATTGATTTTAAATATTTACTTCTTAAAAAACGCAGTTTTTTTGAAAAAAGTTGCAGTTTTTTTTAAATGCAGTTTTTTTTTTGAAAAAATTATAGTTTTTTTGGAAAAAATGCAGTTTTTCTTTTATTTTAAAAATGTTGTTTAAAAAAAATTGCAGTTTAAATAAAAATTCAGTTTTTTTTTTTAAATTCATGTTTTCTGAAAAAAGTAAAAAATCTTCATTTTTTTTAAATTGAAAATTAAATAAAAAAAATTGGAAATTTGATTTATTATGTTAATTTTTAGAACATTTTATTAATATTTGCAATAA
Organism: Lactuca sativa; assembly: GCF_002870075.4. Classification (NCBI taxonomy): domain Eukaryota; kingdom Viridiplantae; phylum Streptophyta; class Magnoliopsida; order Asterales; family Asteraceae; genus Lactuca; species Lactuca sativa. The sequence goes on along the minus strand of NC_056631.2, from coordinate 62,267,748 downwards.
CAAAAAAATGAACATTAAATGAGATCGGTAAGATGACAATCATGCCGTTAAAGAGTTAATTTTGATCTAATGTTCCACCTTTAGTTCTCGGAAAACTATGAGTTCTCAACCGATCTTACCCTTATATATATATATATATATATATATATATATATATATATATATATATATATATATATATATATATATATATATATATATATATATATATATATATATATATATATATATAAATTCGTAAATGAAATCACAAATGTTGTACTTAGAAAATAATCATCATCAAGTATTTCAACCCAAAAAATCAAATAAATGTACTCCTAAACTACGTCAATATATTACGACATACCTATAGAGAAATTGCTAGTGATTTTTTTTTCTTAAATATTCATGGTTATGACATGTGGTATTGATGAACGATCTATTATGATATTGTGGTTGTTTTTATGGCAAACCTAATACCACGGCTACTGAGTTTTTTTTCATAATCGTGAAAACTAGATCACAAACATGCAAATGCCCCTATTCCCCAAATGGGCTCTTAACTTTTTTTTGCAACACAATTTCCTTAACAAATTTGCTTATTTTAGATGAAAGGAGATTTCATTTGATTTGATTTGCTTGATTGGTTTGTTATTGGTATCATGGCTCATATGTGTAGGTAAAATTGGAATCATAGTATATTTCCCAATAAAAAGAAATAATCGAAATGCATTTGTAGGAAAAGATAAAAGGTTCATTGTAGATAGAGTCAAACGGTATACATCTCGGGCTAAGACGATAACTTCTTCTTCTTCTTCTTCTTCTTCTTCTTCTTCTTCTTCTTCTTCTCTCTCTCTCTCTCTCTCTCTCTCTCTCTCTCCACCCCCCCCCCCCCCCCCTATTTGTGATCGTTCAACGATTAGTTTTTTAAGTTTTTATATTCAACTATATAAACAACAATCTTAAAACCTCCAACTCACTACAATTCCATTCTAACAAATCTTCAATTCCGTTCTATGTACGTTGCACACGAAGCCATATATGGATTTCATGGAATGTTTGCTAGCATTGATTGCACACATTGGAATTTGGGGAATTGCCCAACGGAATTGTGGAGCTAGTACATGAGAGATGATCACGTATATCCACCAATGATACATGAAGCGATGGTGTCATAAGATTTATGATTTTGGCATGCACTCTATGATGTAAATTGTCAAACAATAACCTTAATGTTGTTACCAATCACCACTACAATATGAAATATCTTTGTGAAATCAATTTCACATATAGTAACTAATAAACGTGGCTCAATATGACACAAGTAGCAACAAGAAAGGACATCGAACGGGATTTTGGTATCCTAAAATGTCGTCAAAATCTAGTTGGAGCATAATACAACATCCAAAATGGTCAATGTCATCAAACACAACAAGTTTATATTGTATGTTTGTGTTATACTACATAATATGATAATGCGAGACGATGATATTGGTTTATCATATTCATTCCTTATCGAGGAAGAAGTGAGCACATATATGATCCATTATGCGATGCAAAAACTCATCACCAACTTCACTTAACTCTTTAGCATGTCTACATACCGACTCTTGATAACTAGTTTTTTTTTATTGTCTTATTAGAATTTATATTATTATTTTACCGTTTCATGTAGTATGTTATTTTTTTAATGAAATGTATGTTTACTTTTATTTATATTTTTTATTTTGAATTAGTAAATGTTTAATTTTAAAAATAAAAATAAATAAGTCAATTGATAGGGTTGGGAAGGATGTGATAGATGAGTCTCCATGTGTTGCGGGATGAGATGTATGAAAATGAAACGAGAGAGAAATATTAATGTGGCAGTGACAAATAGGTTGGGAGAGATAGAAGAGACCAGTTTCCTACACCCACAAGGTTATGGGGTACAACTATTACATCATCACATAAAAAAGGTATCATGTCACTGTCATCTCGTAACGATGCCAACATCACACTATCTTGGTATATACTTACCTCTCTACATCATTTTTCCATTAAAAAATAAATAAATAAAGGAAATAAAAATGCTAGATTCTAATTAAAAATAAAACATTAATTGCTTAAAATAAAACAATATAAAACCGAAAATTTAAAAACAACATAGAGAAAATATCGAACAATGAAAAATAAAATTACATATTTCTATATTTTTATTTGATACTTCTTTTCACTACAAGAAAGATCTCTATAACACTATTTCTTAATTATTGGATTTCATCTATAAATTTTCCAAATTGTTATTTTTTTTACAAGTTGTGTTCCTTTAAAATCGGTTTTTGGCTTCCTTTATGAACAACCAATATAAAAGATTGTTGGAAGAAAACTCAAGTGGTATATGTAATTTACTAATTTTGTGTCATTTAGTTTTTCCATTGATGGTTAAATAAATGATTTTATACTTATTATGTGGTAGTTATAGGTGCATAATGGGAGTTGGATTGGTATTTGAGTGAGCAATGTGAGTCTATTATACAACAAGTTTGCTTCACTTAGTTGGTTTAAGAAAATCCATTTTCTAGTTATCGTGACAATTGTTAGGGATGTTTTGGCAATTTCTGCCTCAAGTATAGCCTAATAATCTTCATTTAGTACTGGTGGACACATTCTCGATGCCTTTCTAGCTCATTAGCCCCATAATCCTCATTTTGAATCATTGATATGTTCTTAAAATTGGCTTAAGTCCAAAAGTGTTCCTATAGATATCAATGGAAGTTTCAAAGCTATTAACAGTTAAGAAGTTGGTGTAATACCCCATTTTCACTTTACACTGTAATTTAACATAAACGTTTGTTTATAAATTCAAAGTGAAAATATATTACTTTTTTAGCCGAAGTAATAATCATGAAAGTAGTAGTAGATATCAATACGAAACCGTGAGTATAAAGATCGATAAAATCTTAAGTCATATGAAGTAGTTATGATTTTTTGAAGTTACACTTTACAACGTATTGCGCCAATATTTATTATAAAATACGAAATGTAAATATATTAATTTTTAGCCAAATTAATATAAAGGAGAGTTCATGTCCATGAAAATACGAAAACATAGATATAAAGAATATCGAGAACGAAACTCTTATGAAGAAGTTATAAATTTCGCAAAGTCATTCACTATATAATCTTTATAAAATATAAAGAAAATATAGATTGAGAATTAGTTGTTAAGATCTAAAAGAAAGTCTTAGTAAACGTAAATACGAATACGTGGATATAAAGAACGTCGAAAACGGAGCTCACATGCGAAAGTTATGATTTATCGAAGAATGAAAGAAAATACATGCGAGGGGTGACATGGGATCATAAGAATGGGACACGTGGCGGCACCAGAGACCACTTCTGCGAACAACCAAAAGCACAAAATGCATATACAGGAATGCGACACACCCTTCGGTGCAACCTATAAATAGGAGGTTTGCCTTCATCACTTCCTGCACCATTCTCTCATGAGAATTTCTCTCTCACCCTCGAGCATTTAGGTCCCCCATGATTCGGCTTGTCATTATTTAGTTTCATTACTATCCCCATTTAAACACCTCATTAAATCTAGCCTGGACATCACCCTGTAAGTAGATTAATTAGTATAATGACTTGGAATCACTGATAAATATTATTTATACATTCATAATAAGGGTGATGAATATAAATATAAGTTACACTGAACGCAATATGTGTGTAGCTTAACTTACAGACATTTTCCTAAAAAAATTATGGGAATTGCACTGGAAAAACTCCGACCCCATAGCTTCTAATTGACGGGCTCTCAAAGACTCCTCAGCCTTGATAGAATACCCAAATTGCTAAAGAAAATTCAAGTTTTCTAAAGGAAATCCAAAGGAAGTGTTCTGGTGGTGTAGAAATGAAGTGAGGGGACTGCAATATATTTATAGGTGGATTTTTCCGCGCCTAGACCAGGAACGCACCGTGTCTTGGCTCTGTTTGGCCTCCCTCCTTGCAAGATGTGGCAACTTCATAGTGGATCGATGTGACCCCTTTCTACAAGTGTGCACCACTCTTATGTAAGTATGGTGTCGACGAGAAACTTTTAAAATTTTGTATCTTCTTCATACAAACTTTGTTTTTGACGTTCTTTATGTCCATGCGTAGCTATCAACAAGTACTTCAATTTTTATTTGGATTCCGTCGGCTAATTCTCACTTTATTTTTAAAGTTATATTTTTAACAGGCTTAGACTGTTAAAGTCCGTATAAAAATCATAACTCTATCATATGATATTCGTTTCGATTGTCTTTATATCGATGGACTCCTAATCACGAGATCTTCAACATTCGTTTAGATTTTTCTTCCTAACAATCAACCTATCTAAAATTTGGTTTCTATGTCTCAGTGCTACACTGAAACTTTGAAAAATCATAACTTCTTCATATGAAGTCAGATTTGGATGTTCTTTATATGCATAGGTTCGCTTTTTTGATTACTACGATTTTTGTTTAGGTTACTTATGCTAATAAACAACCTATCTCCAATTCACTTTTTATGACGTGCATAACCGAGTTGGTTTAACAACGAAACTTCAAAGAAGTATAACTTCTTCATACGAAGTCAAATTTAAGTGCTCTTTATACCTTCGAGATAGTCATTATGACTACTACATCTTTAGCTAAGAATATATATATATATATATATATATATATATATATATATATATATATATATATATATATATATATATATATATATATATATATATATATATATCTTATCTTAAATGTATTGCCCGAATCTACGAGCATTACAATTATCTCCCCCATAGGATGATTACATCCTGAAATCATCAACAAAACATGACTGTATAGTGATCCCGTGAGTGACTTTTTCATCCTAAGTGATAACCGTAACTCATATCTCCTTCCCAACGAATATTAAACTCTTGGACTTCCTTAAGGATCTTGTATGCTCAAGAATCATATTAAAGTGATCTTCCGAATTAACATATGACACTAATGTGTCAGACTAACAACAACTTGATACAATTGATTATTTATTAGAAATTGATTTTAATAAATTTTCAATAAACTTTTATAATTAATTGGAAATTATTTATTTCTAGGAAATAATAATCTTCATTAGCAAGTAACATTACATAATTCATATGGTATGAATTAATAAGTCATGCACAATATTTTGGACCAGGTAAATTCTTTTGCCTTTTACCAAAAAGTTAAAGCGTATATTTTATAAACTTGGTTTATAAAATATAAAGGTTTTGTCTTCTTACTAGCTTTTAGTTTCAAAATTAAGAGAGAAGAAACATCATATGGCTTTCATGTTACTTTAGTGAAAACTAATGTCTAACCATACAAGCATGGGGGACATAGTGGTGTAGTGACATGAGAGGGCTTACATGGTTATGAACTTGTTTGTAAAAGACCTACTTTATGAAGGCTTTCACTAGTTGATTCTTTGACACACTAAAACTGTAAGATGCTAAGGGGTGCTTCACTATTTCATCTTTTGTTCATGCATGAAGATCACATTCTTGCTTATTCTGTCTTTATGTTCTTACTTTGATTAGAACATAAAGGTTAAGAGTCTTAAGAGTTTTATATAAAAGAACTAGCAATCTACATCAAGTTGAGTCATTGTTGGTGCTCCTAAGTTGATCATTCTTCATCAACTTCCAAGCCTCCCAAGAGGACCCAAAGAAATACAAAGGTTGTTATTTCTCATCTCTTCTTTGGTTGGTTTTTAAATCTTTCTATATCTTGCAAGATGATCCTTAGTGGGTTTAACTTGTTTTCGTTATTCAAAATTTATAAGTATTTCTTTACTAAAATCTAGTTTTTGATCTAAAACCCAACACTTTATAGCTGTTGGCCGTGCTTAACCTTGCATTTGCTCTTCATTCTCTTTTGGACTTTCCGTCTTAACCTCCGAGTCACAAATTTGACCTTTATTGAAGACTCATGATCCTTTTCCAACAGACTCAATCCATGATAAGTTTTTTACTTTGGCTATCGTACACACCGAACAGTCATACCATAATTGCCTTCCATCGCATGATGCAATGGCTAGACTTAGGTCTCTTTGATTCACACTCTAACACGAAAGACACCTTCCTTCATGTTCTAATATGGTGCACCCACATCACTGTAGGTAGCATTCGTAGTTACTGGTTGCTTAGCCTTAAAGATGACTATGATAATTCTGTAGATCACTTCGATTATCTTTTCCTTAAACTTCTTGACTAAAGTAGGATAGTACATCGAACATGGTTCTATGAACCTAGTAACTCACTTTTCAGATTTATTTTTAATCGGACTCAATTCTGTATGACCACTATGGTCGAAATAAGATTCATTTTCTTAGTCATCACCTAAACGAAAGTAATGATGAATATTGGAAAAATGAACTCAATTACTAGTGCCTTAGTAACATTGTGACTTTTCCTGATCCAAGTGCGAGTCTTGTGCTTCTGCCGCATTCATGGACCTCATGAACCGCGTGTGTAGACCGATGTTAGATCGGTCTGTGATAGTATTTATTGATGACATCTTGGTTTACTCCAAGACGCAGGAGGAGCATGAGGAGCATCTGAGTGAAGTTTTGGAGACTTTGAGGAAGGAGAAGTTGTATGCTAAGTTCTCCAAGTGTGAGTTCTGGTTGCACGAGGTGCATTTCCTCAGACATCTCGTCAACCAAAACGGGATCTCAGTGGACCCGGCCAAGGTTGAGGCTGTGATGAGATGGGAAGTTCCGAAGTCTCCATCTGAGATTCGGAGTTTCCTAGGATTAGCAGGCTACTATAGGAGATTCATTCAGGATTTCTCCATGATAGTCGTACCTCTGACGCGACTGACGAAGAAAGTCGTGGTCTTTCGACGGGGGCCTAAGCAGTAGGCAGCGTTTGAGACTTTGAGATAGAAATTGTGCGAAGCGCCAATCTTAGCCCTGCCAGAGGGCGTAGAGGATTTTGTGGTATACTGTGACGCGTCCATTTCAGGTTTGGGCGCGGTGCTGATGCAGAGAGGGCATGTCATTGCTTACGCTTCGAGGCAACTGAAGCTTCACGAGGCGAACCACCCGACACACGATTTAGAGTTAGGGGCGGTTGTCTTCGCCCTCAAGATTTGGCGGCATTACCTCTATGGAGTCCGGTGTACCATTTACACGGACCACAAGAGTTTGAGGTACCTCATGGATCAGCCGAATCTGAACAAGAGGCAGCGTCGGTGCTTGGACGTGGTGAAGGATTATGACTGTGAGATCCTTTATCACCCAGGGAAGGCCAATGTGGTGGCCGATGCACTTAGCCACAAGGCAGTGCCGATCAGAGGCGTGTGCATGAGGATGACAGTGGTGACTCCGTTGTTAGAGCAGATTCGGGAGGCTCAGCAGGAGGCTATGAATGAGGAACATCGGAAGAGCGAGCTTATAGTGGGTCAGGTTTCCTCCTTCGATTATGATAGATGAGGGTTATTGACACTACACCGCAAGGTGTGGGTACCATATTATGGGGGGGTGCGCCAGGTTCTGATGGAGGAGGCGCACAAATCCCGATTTTCCATTCATCCCGGGGCGACGGAGATGTATAGAGATCTTCGTCTAGACTATTGGTGGCCCTGCATGAAACGGGATGTAGCTTGGTACGTTGAGCGGTGCTTGACCTACAGGAAGGTCAAGGCCGAACACCTGAGGCCACACGGCAAGATGCAACTATTGGATATCCAGCTGTGGAAATGGGAAGACATCACGATGGATTTTATCACCAAGCTTCCCAGGACCGCACGGGGAGTGGATTCTATATGGGTCATCGTGGATCGGTTGACCAAGAGCGCCCACTTCATACCGATCCAGGAGAGTATCTCGGCAGAGAAGTTGGCCGATATCTACATTCGAGAGGTGGTGGCGCGGCACGGAGTGCCAGTCTCCGTGATTTCAAAAAGGGATGTACGGTTTACTTCCAGGTTTTGGAAGAAGTTCCATGAAGAGCTGGGCACTCATCTGTATTTTAGCACCGTCTTTCACCCACTGATAGATGGTCAGAGTGAGCGGACCATCTAGACTCTGGAGGATATGTTGCAGGCATGCGTGTTGGACTTCGGTGGTAGCTGGGATACTTATCTCCCTTTGGCTGAGTTCTCATACAACAACAGCTACCACGCGAGTATTGACCGTCTTCCCTTCGAGATGTTGTACGGGAGGAGGTGCAGGACCCCGATATGTTAGGGTGAAGTTAGCCAGAGGGTCATGGGGAGCACCGAAGTGGTGCTCAAGATGACTGAGAGGATTCAGCAGGTTCAGAGCAGGCTTCAGACTGCACAGAGTCGGTACAAAAGTTATGCCGACAAGCGCCGTTCAGACCTAGAGTTCCAGGTCGAGGATATGGTTCTCCTGAAGGTGTCGCCTTGGAAAGGCGTCATCCGATTCAGGAAGCGGGGCAAGTTGGGCCCAAGGTACATTGGACCATTCAGGGTTGCAGCCCGGGTGGGCAAGGTAGCGTACAGGCTGGATCTGCCAGCCGAACTCAGTCAGATCCACAGCACCTTCCACGTCTCCCAGCTGCAGAAGTTCCTGGTGGACGACTCAGCGGTGGTACCCCTAGAGGATATTCAGGTTGATAACAGCTTGAACTACATTGAGAGGCCAGTGGCAATCCTCGACCGGAAGTCAAAGGATTTGAGGAAAAAAGGGTGGAACTCATGAAGGTGCAATGGCAGCACCGGAAGGGGTCGGAGTGGACTTGGGAGCCGATGGAAGAGATGATGGAGCACTACCCCGAGCTGTTTCAGGAACGAGCAGCAGACTTCGAGGATGAAGTCTAAAATTAGTGGGGGAGATTTGTAGCACCTGGTTCTTGGTACGTATTCTTTGTAATTAACTCTTTAAATATTTGCATTTTTGGCCTTGGACTCGGCGAGTTGAAAGACCAACTCGCCGAGTAGAAGTGGGATAAGACGCGGGACTTAAGTGATGGACTCGGCGAGTCGGGTCCCGGACTCGGCGAGTAGGTACTGTTCGGACAAAAACACTAATCTGGCGGTTTGCACCCTATTTAAGCAATGTTATGACGGCCATATTGTCCCTTATGCTCCCCAAAACACTTCTCATTGATACCCTAGCCGTTTGTGCTTTGTTGAGGCCATTTTTGGTGTTCTTGTGTGGTTGTTAAGCTTGGAAGGAAGGAAGGAGATTGGAACTTGAGTTGGGACCAGTAGATCCAGGGATTTTACTTCATTTTCAGCAGCTTCAAGGTATAATGCCCCTGTCTTGACTCATCCATGTGTTTATTCATCTTTAACTTGGGATCTCTTTCAATTTCTAAGTTATATTTCGGATTTGGAAGTGCTGAGTGGGTTGTGACTTCAGATCTGGACCTTAAGAGGGGTCTCATGGCATAAAGGTGCCAACTTTAGGGCCATGAGAGCGCCATGCACATTGTAGGACACTTTATATGGATTTTTGAGCTAAAAACCCCATGCATGTGCATCAAGTTTGGAACTTTACGTATAAAGTGAACATTAGGAGGCCAGATCTATGGTTTTGGTGTGTTAGATCTCATTTAAATCGACTGTATGGAATTGGTCAAGATTGGACTCGGTGAGTGCATGAGCAGACTCGGCGAGTCCAAGGCAATCTTCTTGCAGATGAAGATGAACTCGACGAGTTATTCATACAACTCGGCGAGTCAAGACCAGGACCTGTTTATTAGTTGAAGATGAACCGGACGAGTTGTTCATACAACTCGGCGAGTCGGATGAAGATTCAGTCGGTGTCCATTAGAAGGAAAACTCGTCAAGTCATCGCCTAACTCGACGAGTAGAGACGAGTGTAAGAGCAAATGGAAGGATAGGGACTCGGCGAGTTGGCAAGCCAACTCGGCGAGTCAGGTCAACTGGTAATTGACTTTGACTTTGACTTGGTTGGGGGTAAAGTATTCATTTTACCCTAAGGACAGTTAGTGGTGTTTGATGGACTATATTGTGGGAATTACAGTCGGAGGATTTCCGGAGCAGCAGCAGCAGCAGATAGACAGTTCCCGCGCACATCAGCAGCTACTTCGAGGTTAGTTACCCTCCAGTAGCGGTGGGTCTACGGCCACAATGTCGGCCCATTAGTTGGATTTGTATGATTAGATGATTGTTTATGTGATATTCATCTAGGTTTGCTACCACCTGATATGTTTACGTGCTAGTATGATATGATGCTATGTGCTAGTGATAGTAGGGGAGATAGTCCTCAAATTTCCGATCGATAGGGCCGAACGGGTAGTCATGCCCAGCCATGCTAGATAGATTATATGATATGTGTTATGTGGTTGTAGTAGGGGTGAAATAGTCCCCAGTATCCGGTCGAGAGGACCGAAGGGGAGACCAGCACCCAAATATGCTAGTCAGCATCCGGTCGAGAGGACCGAAGGGGAGGCCAGCACCCAGATATGCTAGCCAGTATCCGGTCGAGAGGACCGAAGGGGTAGGTCGGGTACCCAGATATGTCTGGCAACATATATATATATATATATATATATATATATATATATATATATATATATATATATATGTTATGTGGTACGATGTGGGAACTCACTAAGCTTCGTGCTTAGAGTTTTCAGTTTTGGTTTCAGGTACCTCTTCATCAAATGGGAAGGAGCTGGCGCGGTATTTGTACTCTGATATTGGGTTGTTTTCATATTTTGGTTTTCAGACACGATGTATGTTATGAAATGGCTTGATCAGACAATGTTTTATTTACAATTTTTTTCCAAAGTGTCGATTTTAAAAACGAAATTTTTGGGCGTGAAATTTAGGTCATTACAGTACTTATAAATATGTTTCCAAAAGTGAATGATGAAACAAAACCTGCTCCTGCATGGTAATTAAATATTTTATGGTATTCATTTCATACCTTCCACTCCTTTAGTTTGCTCCTACTGCATGGTAATTAAATCCCTTTATATCATTCATTTCATAACTTCCACTCACATAGTTTGTACAATTTTAAATACTCTGAGTGGATTATGAATATATGGCGGGTGTTATAGGATAATTTGGATTGGGGATGAACTAAAGCAGACACTATACCCTAGAATATATCCAAGTTGTCCGATAATACGTTAGTGAAGGCAATATTTTCTACCGAAGTTAAAGTCTCAAGATAGAATATCAAAACATTTGCATTTCAGATAGGTTTCTAGAACTATATTTGTTTCAATCTTACTAAAGAAGGCAAGAACAGGAGGTCTACCCACAATTCTTGAAGAATCTGAAACTCCAAGAATGAAAGAAGATTTAAAACCTTTAAAAATGAATGTGAAACTCGAGCAAAGAGATTCAATGGTGGAAATTCACAAGTTCAACAAAATCTACAATGAAAAAAATGAAAAATTAGATGTCTTAAATTACCAAACATTACAGGCAATAAGTAAGTTCTCTAATCTTTTTCAATGATTTTCAAAAAATGTGATTCAACACATGTGGGGTTTACTTAAGAAACTAAACGCATACGACCGCAAATGAGAACTCATATTTAATTAATTATTGAATAATTACATTAGATACTAATGTGTACATAAACGTTACATTTACAATTTTAAAATAATAATAATTTTGCATTATTTATTAGTATGATTTATTTGTCAAAACAAAAAAAATATACATATTATTTAATCGCATACAACCTTTATGTATAGCCTATTTAGAATAGATTAAACCATATCAATTATAATGTACTAATTTTGTTAATTGCATTATGTTAGCATCTTATTTGTTTTAAAAGCATAACTTCTCAATTAACCATATGGTTAAAAAGAATGTTAACTATTTATTTTACCATAATACATATAAGCATATTAAACTACATAATTATTTCACTGCGCAACACGCGGGCTTTCGCCTAGTATATTTAAAAAGAGAGATTTTTACTTGCACCACATGCATTTGAAACCTCCATGACTTTTCAATTTCTTTCTAATAATTATTATGAATTGGTTAATAATGTTAAATTAATACAAAAACTAAATTCTATTCATAAATTAACTAAACTACAATATTAAAATATCATAATTTACTTCTATTAATTTTGACTTTAAATTTTATGGTTAACTTATTAGTTTAGATATATTGTCGTATGTGAGAAATTGCATTTTAAAGTCACAAATTTTGTATAATTTGTGATTTTATGAAAAATAGTTAAATTATTAATTTCAATATAATGTTAAACGGTTAAATTAAATCAAAATTTCATTTACACTTGAAAAAAATTGAGTGATTATTTTATAAATAGTTAAAAGTTATAAACTATAGTCTTAAACTTAAATTGTAACCCTAAAGTAACAAAACAAACCATGGAACTATTTTTTATAATCATTAAGAATTTTTCAAATAATTAGATTAAAAATAACTTAAAATAAGAATAGTTAAAATTAATATTACATAAAAAAAATTAAAACGTTATCTTTAAAAAAAACAACGTTTGTTGTTTTATATAATTACAATCAAATAAATTGATCAAATAAAATTTAAATAAGTTAAATTTTTGAAGCCAAATTAAAATAATTAAGAGTTTCCAAATTCGTTATTTTAAATAATTGACAGCAACAATAGGTAAAAGTAACATTATCTATAAAAATTATATTGTTACCTTTAAAAACAAAAATAATGTTTGATGTTTTAAATAATTATACTGATATAAATTAAAATATTCAGCAAATAAACATTTTAAAATTAATTAAACGTAATAGCAATTATAAATATCATTAAACCATATATTATATTTATTTTTATTCATGAGTAGCGTCCAGCTAGATGTCATTGTGACAATTGGGATTATAGAATTTTAAAATATGTCTATATTATCATATAATTTAAAACAAACAATGTTTATACCAACTTATTATAATATTTATTATATAAAAGCTAACAACAACATCATTGATATATTTAAAAAAACATATATTTTTATAAATTTGAAATATATTGTTATATTCTACTCGACGAATGAGTATTCGTCTAGTATACTTGCATCACATGCATTTGAAACCTCTATGACTTTTCAATTTCTTTTTAATAATTATTATAAATTGATTGATAATGTTAAGTTAATGCAAAAACTAAATTCTAATCATAAATTAACAAAACTACAATATTAAAATATCATATTCTTCTTCTATTTATAATATTATGACTTTATCTTTTTTACATATTATAGTTAACTTATTAGTTTAGATATATTGTCGTATGTGAGCAATTGTCAATTTAAAGTCACAACTTTTGTATAATTTATAATTTTATGCAAAATAGTTAAATTATTAATTTCAATATAATGTTAAACGGTTAACTTAAATCAAAATTTTAGTTAAACTTGAAAAAAATCGAGAGGCTATTTTATAAATAATTTTTTTTGGAAAGGGAACTTCCCTAACGAAGGTGTCCGGAACATCTTTCGCAGATCAAATAATCCCCTGCTACGAACATGAGGATGTGCCTCATACCCTGGTATCGCTGCTACAGGCGAACATGAGGATCCCTATCAAATAAATTTTAAAAAAGTTAAATTTCTGAAACCAAATTAAAATAATTAAGAGTTTCCAAATACATTATTTTAAATAACATACAACAACAATAGTTAAAAGTAACATTGTATATATACAAAAATTATATTGTTACTTTTAAAAACAAAAACAATTTTTGATATTTTAAATAATTAAAATGATAGAAATTAAAATTGTAAGCAAATAAACCTTTTAAAATTAATTAATCATAACAAAAACTATAAATATCATTAGACCACATATTATATTTAATTTTATTGAGTAACCCGCAGGTAGATGTCATTGATACAATGGAGACTATAGAATTTTAAAAAATGTTTACATTATCATATAATTCAAAACAAACAGTGTTTATACCAACTTACTATAAGATTTATTATATAATAGCAAACAAAGTCATTGATATATTTAAAAAAAACATATATTTGTAAAGATTTCAATTATATTGTTGTATTATGCGTAATACGAGGGTATTCTCCTAATCTATCTATATATATACTTATAGAAAATGTCTTTTTACTTGTACCACATGCATTTGAAACCTCCATTACCATTTAATTTCTTTCTAATAATTATTCTAAATTGGTTAATAGTGTTAAATTAATGCAAATAACTAAATTATAATCATAAATTAACTAAACTAAAATATTAAAATATCATAATTTACTTCTATTTATAAAATTATGATTTTAACTTTTTAACATATTATAGTTAACTTGTTCATTTAGATATGTTTTCATATGTGAATAATTGTCATTTTAAAGTCACAACTTATGTATAGTTTTTGATTTTATGCAAAATAGTTAAATTATTAATTTCAATATAACGTTAAACGGTTAATTTAAATCAAAATTTCAGTTCAATATAACGTTAAACGATTAACTTAAATCAAAATTTTAGTTCAATATAATGTTAAACGGTTAACTTAAACCAAAATTCTAGTTAAACTTGAAAAAAAAATAGATACTATTTTATAAATAGTTAAAAGTTATAAATTATAATGTTAAACCTAACATGTAATCCTAAATTAAGAAAAAAAAACATCAAACTATTTTTATAATCATTAAGAATTTTCAAATAAATAACTTAAAAATAACTTATAATAAGAATAGCTAAAAGTAATATTATATAAAAATTATAATGTTATCTTTAAAAACAAAAACAATGTTTGTTGTTTTAAATAATTACAATAAAAAAACTAACAATATTCATCAAATAAAATTTAAAAAGTTATATTTTGGAAACAAAATTAAAATAATTAAGAGTTTCCAATTAAGTTATTTTAAATTATTTACAACAAGAATAGTTAAAAGTAACATTATATACAAAAATTATATAGTTGCCTTTAAAAACAAGAACAATGTTTGATGTTTTAAATAATTACAATGATAGAAATTAAAATCTTAAACAAATAAGCTTCTTAAATTAATTAATCATAACAAAAACTATAAATATCATTAAACCATATATTATATTTAATTTTATCTATGACTAACCCGCAGGTAGAAACCATTAAAACAATGAAGATTATAGAATTTTAAAAGATGTCTACATTATCATATAATTCAAAACAAGCAATGTTTATACCAATTTATTATATAAGAGCTAACAACAACGTCATTGATATATTTAAAAAACATATATTTTGTAAATATTTCAAATATATTGTTGTATTATGCGCAATGCAACGGTATTCACCTGTATACTTATAATAGATGCAATTTTTCTTTAACTATATTCATTTGAAACCCCCAACTTTTCAACTTCTTTTAAATTTAATATATTAAATCCAATCTTATTGTAATTTCAATATTAATTTTGTATTCTCACTATAATATAGTTGGTTTGTTAATGTGAATATATTGTTAAATTCAAAACATAATTTTTATAATATATTCAAAACCTATTTTTTCTAAATAGTAAAAAAGTTTAAATATGAGACCTAAATAAAAATGTCAAATTAACAAAAAAAAGGTTCAATAAACTTTACTTTTTATAATAATAATTTTTTCTTCAAAATAGATAGTTTAAAATAAATTAAAAATATTAAAAGTTTAAATATAATGTTAAATATAAAACATGTATCAAAAGATAAAATTTACTTTTTATAATAATAATTTTTTCCTCGTAATAGATAGTTTAAAATAAATTTAAAATATTAAAAGTTTAAATATAATATTAAATATGAAACATGTATCAAAAGATAGTTTTAAAATTCATTAAAAATAATAAGGATATAAATAAAATTTTAAATATAAAACTTACATCGTAATTCCAAATCGATACACAAATTATAGATATATTTCATTGAAATAATATCACATAAAATATGTCTATCTAAACTGAGTTTATTTTTATTTTAACAGGTAGCGACTATTGAGATGATACGACTTTATATAAAATAATATGGGATCTATTATTTGAGATTCATAAATCTATTATAAAAGTAATTTCGTACACCCATGTTTGATAATGCTTATCATTTATATAAAATACATAGAATGTTTATAATAAATTAGTGTAATAATTATTAATTTAAAGTTACTAACAATAATATATTTATTTTAATTGTAACATGTAATACTTGTGTTTCTGGGCTTGCCATTTTTAGCAATATAATAGTCTAGGTTAACCTTTGTAACCCAATTTTAAATAATAAGAATGTATTATTTGTAAATTATATGAATTATGTGGATTATGTGTTTATTTTCTTAATTATTATAATTTAATAAATTAAGAATAAAATGAGCGTCAAAATTTAAGTGTAAAATAAACTTGATATCTTTGGATAATGTTGTAGTAGTTGAAACGAGGTTTCCGAATATATATAGAACGCCCAAATCTGACTTCGTATGAGGAAGTTATATTTTCTGAAGTTTCGACTTGGCAGTATGCAGCCCGAATACTCGATTTGAGATCGAGCGGTTTTTAGCCAAAACAATCTAAACGAGAATCGAAGATCTCGTTGTTAGTAGCGAAACAATGAATAGTTAGGCGAGAACGGACGTCGGACAAAGAAGTTATGAATTTATAACGAAGTTTCCCTGTCCCGGCCTACTAAAAATAAATAATAAAAATAAAAGTCAAAATTAGCCGATGGAGTCTTAATGAAAGTTGTACAGTTAGGTCTGACCTACGCGTGGATATAAAGAATGTCGAAAACGGAGCCCGTATGCGAAAGTTACGCAATTTAGAAGTTTGACGAGTCAAATTACGCCGAGCGTAATTTGAGTACGCCCAACGTACTCAGAGGGGTGCAAGTTGTCTGACTAATACTCGAGTGCCACCAAATGACGCATGTAGTGGCGTCGAAGTACGCCCAACGTACTGAGTACGCCCAGCGTACTTGGAGATTACGCCCCGCGTACTGAGTACGCCCAGCGTAATCCCAGACCCAGCAGCCTATAAATAGAAACCGAGATAAGCCATTTTCTCTTGTTTAAATTCTTTCTTCTCTCTAGTTTTTGCCTCGATTTGCGTGCCAATCATATCCCGAAGCTCCGGTATCATTCCCGAGTCCCGAAGCAAGTTGCGAAGCCCCGAGGTTCCGAGAAGTGAGATTTCCGAGCCGAAGCCCTGCCCGCGAGGAGCCCGCTTTTTGTGAAGATCTTCCAGATCTACGGAGAAACACTACTTCTGCAAGCCGTAGTGCTGCCCGATCATCTTCTGATCAAGTGAGTGTATAGTCCCTTTCAGTACGCGATATTATACAAGTAATCGTTGAATGTATTTAAGAATACGGGTTGTGTGAGGGTATTATTATTACCTTCTAACACATAGACTTATATGACTCACCTTGAAATTTATTGTTATGTGTTCACGTATTACTTGCTATTTTGATGGAGTACTGAAAGTGCATGCTATACAGTTTTTGTTTTAAAATTATGTATAAAACATGTATATTTTTATCTACTAATATGCTGGGTAGAACATGGGTAGACAGTTGGTGTGCAATAAAATAAATTGATGAGAGGCCTCGTTGTTGGTGTTATTCCAGTCATTCAGCAGAGTATGGATGACGACCACAGACTATTCTAGACAGTCCTGTGGAACGCTAGCAGGCTCATAACCTGTAGGTGTTGTGAACGATGTGTTCACCGGTGTACTCTATCCCCCACACGGTTGCCTTAGGACACTTATTGTTGAGGAAGCCCCTCAAAGTAATGTCCGTCCCGATGAAAATCCTAAATTAAGTTCCTTATAATAGATGTTGTTTTAGGGACGTAAAGTGAGGATAACGGGAATGGGTAATCGGGTTATTGTTGATTGTTGAAATTAAATATAATTATTTATTGTGGATTGAAAACCCTATATGCTCACCAGGCTCCCAAGTCTGACCCACTCAGTTTATTTGTATTATAGGAAGTGGCGCAGGGGAATAAGATGGATGAATCATCAAGTTGTTTTGTTTACAAGTCTGTATATGTATATATTTGTTGAATGACTTGTAATGTTATCGTTTATGCTTTATGATCTGTATCGGAACATGACATCCTGATTTTTGATTATGAAATGAAATCATATTTATTTATGAAATGTTTTGATAAAAATCTATTTTATCATGTTTTGTTTTTGGCAACAAATTCCGCATCTCTTTTAAAAATCAAAAGGATTTACTCTGAAAATGTTTAAAAAGCATAAATGAAACCGGTCTTTTCTGGCCGAGATTTTGGGGATGTCACATAACACTCCAAAAATCAAAGAAATTTAAAATTTTCAAAATCAACCATTAATGAATATTGTTTACAAAAAATAGCCATTATTTCAAAAGCATTATTTAAAAAATCAGAGTTTTTCCTAAGGCCTAGTGACATAAAGTAGGAAGTTCTGCACGATTACGCCTTCGCTTTCCCATGATCCACTGAAGTACCTGAAAATATAAACTAAAACTGTAAGTCAAAGCTTAGTGAGTTCCCCCAAAGTAACAACACACCACATAACAAACAAGCATATAAATATGAGCATCCAAACGGATTGGACCGCCTCATAGGGCCTACAGCCTATCTAGACTGCTCTGTGAGCCTTCGACATGACTGGACCGCCTTGTAGGGCCTACAGTCTATCCAGACCGCTCTATGGGCTTCCAGCCTGACTAGACCGCCTCGCAGGGCCTATAGCCTATTCGGTCGTCCCTGGGTGTCTTGGCCTACAACACAAAGTAGGACCGCCTCAACCCAAAACAATATGTTGACATATGTTACAGATAAACATAAACGCATAACCAACAAATATAGATAATCATACAATTCTACCAATCAGTAATATACTAACATATCACTATTCTATAACTAGGATACATAAACTGGTGGACCGGTATTGGTGCCTTTCACCTACAGTATAGTGAGAAAAATTCACATCTCAATCTGAATGTGGTCTCAATAAATCACTTCTCTGATAACCGGCTCTACTTGACTCCTAAATATCAAAACATTTCCCGTTCTAAATTAATAACAATTTTCATAAAATACCCTTGGTCAAAAATAGGTCAAAATCAAAAAATCAATCAAGTTAACCCAACCGAGTCAACTCAGGCCTCATATGCGGGGCGTACTTTGGATGTATGTGGGCGCACTCGTGGTCTGAGGCATCGGGGCTCAACCTACGTACGAGCAAAGTACCATTTGGTACGCCCAGCGTACACACAATTTTCCCTTCTTTACCACTTAGGAGCTTAATACTTTGACTTTTTATGTCCAAATGTAGATCCAAGGTCAAAATACCATTGAGAGTCATAAAGTTTCCATCTTTATGACCTTGCATGCCCATTAAGTGCTTAATACAAACAATCCCAACTTCTTAACATCTTAAGACCTTCTAGAGCATGCATGGGAAAGAACTAGGCATCAAGATCTCCTTTTTATAACTCAAGACCCCTCATTGGGTCTGGAGGAACGACTTATTTGATCGAGAGCATGCCATGCTAAAAAATCACAAAGGTTGGGACCAAAAATGCCCTAAATGAGGGAATATCTAGATCTACAAGATAGGATGATCAAACTAGGAGCTTTTTACCTCCTGAAGGTTGCTAGCAAGGTGAGAATCCCATATCCAAACTCCTTCTAATCTCCAATGTATTTCTACCACCTTCTTCTTTTTCAAGAACACCACCAAAACAGACAAATGAGCTCAAGATGCACTTTTCTCACTTAGGGCTATCTAGAGGGATGATTTTTAGGTGGAGGCTGATGAGAGTGAAGGTCTTGGGGGGCATAAAGTTGTTTAAATAGGGTCCAAACCCTAAATTTTAGGGTTTGAAACCCTCGCACGTACACCCTACGCACGCGATGTACGCCTAACATACTAAGCTCGCGCATGTACGTCTGGCGTTTGAAGCGTATACCCAGCATACTAAGCCTCGGCCAAGTACCAAAATGCCATTGTGGGCCATTTTGCAATCCTTCTCATGCATAGGGGCCAAAATGCATTATTTCTTCATGCATATCGTTAAAATTGAAATTACCTCATCATCGGGATGTTACAATTCTTCCCCACTTAAACTCGACTTCGTCCTTGAAGCTCGATGTTGTGAACAACTCCAGGTAATGCTCTCACATCTCATAATCTAGCTCCCAAGTCCACTCAGAGCCTCTTCGATGTTGCCACTAATCCTTTACCAAAGGTATCTCCTTGTTGCGTAGGACCTTCATCTTTCTATCCATTACTGCTACCAGCCTCCCAATATAATTCAGACGCTTATCGACCTGAATATCATCCAAATGGACCACATCCTCATCGTCCAACATGCACTTCCGCAACTGTGAAACATGGAAGGAGTTATGGATTTAACTGAGCTCACTTGGCAAATCGAACCAGTAAGCCACTCTGCCAACCCTGGCGATCACACAGAATGGTCTAATATATTAGGGACCCAATTTCCCCCTCTTCTTAAAGCATATCATACCCTTCCAGGGTGATACCTTCAGTAGCACCATATCGCTGACTTGGAACTCCAACTCTGATCGATGTTGGTCAGCATAGCTCTTCTATCGACTCTGAGATGTTTTCAATCTTTTTCTAATCTATTGGATGAGCTATGTGGTTTGGAGGACTACCTTAGTCCTTCCCATGACTGTATGACTGACCTCCCCCCAGCAAATTGGGTACAACATCTCCGACCATACAAAAGCTCGAAAGGCGGTGCACCAATGCTGGAGTGATAATAATTATTGTAGGAGAACTCTATAAGAGGTAGGTAGGAATCCTAACTCCCACCAAAATCTATGACACAATCCCGTAACATATCCTCAAGTGTTTGGATGGTCCTCCCACTCTGGCCGTCAGTCTGCGGGTGATAAGTAGTGCTGAAATGCAACCTCATACCCAGTTCCATGAGGAACTTATGCCAAAATTATGATGTGAACCGAACATCTCAGTCTGATATTATGGAAAACAGGACCCCATGACGAGCAACAATCTCACAAACATACACATTGACCAATTTCTCGTCCGAGGAGCTCTCCCAAATGGCCAAAAAGTGGGCACTCTTGGTCAACTGATCCATGATGACCCAAATATCAAAATCCTTGGCAGTCCTCGGTAGCTTGATGATAAAATCCATGGTGATATGTTCCCACTTCCACATGGGAACCTCCAAAAGTTACAGCTTGCCATGCGGCATCTGGTGCTTGGCCTTAACCATCCTACATGTCAAGCACCTCTCATCGTACCAAGTTATCTCCCACTTCATACATGGCCACCAGTAACTTAGTCTCAAATCCTGATACATCTTGATAGCCCCTGAGTGTATCGAAAAGTGAGACTTATGTGCCTTCATTAAAAATTTTTGTCTGACCCTGCCAAAAACCGGAACCCGTTCCCGACCACACCAGGTTAACAATCCCTGACTATCGGTGAGAAATCTGTCGATCTCGCCCTTGATCCTCTCATGTTTCTAGTTCTCCTTCTTAACTCCTTTTGCCTATGGCCCTCTAATCAAATTTAAAAGTGGAGAATCAATGGATATCCTCATACACATACCCCCAGCCTAAAATCTAGTCGACTTGCGGTTCAAAGCATCCGCCACTACATTCGCTTTACCAGGATGCTAAAGGATCTCGCAGTCATAATCCTTGATCACGTCAAGCCACCTGCGTTGTCTCATGTTCAAGTTTGGTTGGTCCATAAAATATCGTAAACTCTTGTGATCCGTGTAGATAGTACACCGGACCGCATACAAGTAGTTCCACCAAATCTTGAGAGCAAACATTATTACCCCCAACTCCGGATCATGAGTAGGATATCGTGCCTGATGCCGATTCAGCTGCCGAGAAACATACGCAATCACTCGCCTCCTCTTCATAAGAACTGCCCCCAAACCAGTGATGGATGCATCAAAAATACAACAAAATCCTCGACACCCTCCGGAAGGGTCAATACTAGGGCCTCACATAATCTCTGTCACAGTGTCTCAAACGTCGTCTGCTACTTAGGGCCCCATCAGAAATCCACGCTCTTCCTCGTCAGATGAGTGAGGGGTACACTCCTAAAAGCTCTTGAAGGTGCTCTTCATGCTGCTCTCTAGTCTTGGAATACACCAAGATATCATCAATAAAAATGACAACTGATCGATCGAGCATCGGCCCGTACACCCGATTCATCAAGTCCATAAATACCACATGTGCATTGGTGAGCCCAAATGGCATCACCACGAACTCGTAATGACCATAATGAGTTCAAAACGCAGTCTTCTCCATGTCCTCCTCTCTAACCCTCACCTGATGGTGCCCCGACCTCAGGTTGATCTTGGAGAACCAAGATGCACCTTACAATTGATCAAAGAGGTCATAAATCCGCGGAAGGGGAGAACGGTTCTTCACCGTCAACTTGTTCAACTGTCAATAATCAATGCACATCCAGTGCGAACCAACCTTCTTCTTGACAAACAATATAGGTGCTCCCCACAACAAACTACTCGGTCGGATGAACTGCTTACCTAACAGCTCCTGAAGTTGAGAGGACAACTCCTGCATCTCAGGTTGTTCCAAACAGTATGGCGCATTGGCAATCAGAGTCATACCTAGCACTAAATCAATCCAGAACTCAACCTGAATCTCAAGAGGCACACCAGGTAACTCCTCCGGAAACACATATGCAAACTCCCTAACAACTGGCACATTCGAAAACCAATGCCTGCTCCCCAGCCCGTGTATCAACCACATAGGCAAGATAACCCATATAACCATGTTGAATATATTGTCGAGCCCTGGTCGTCGAACAAAACCCTAACCCAATCCTGGTACCCTCTCCATAGATGACCAGTTCTTCCCCATTTGGGGTTTGAACTACCACTCGCTGACCCTCGCATTCAATCATAGCCCCAAACCTGCTCATCCAATCTATCCCTACTATCATGCATACATCCCCCAAGGGAATCGGAATCAAATCAATCAGATAAGGCACCCTGAAGATATCTAATAAATAACCCCAATACACTCTGGATGTATAAATCCCATGTTCGTTGGTGATAGAAACCCACAACGGACACTCCAGCTCGCCAAGGGTCATATTGAAATCACTACTAAAAGACTGAGATACAAAGGAACGAATCGCACCCGAGTCGAATAATACAAGAGTAGGAAAAGAATTCACTAAGAATGTAATTATCAGAAACATAAACATAAGCATACCATAAATTAATTGACAGAGTAATGGAACATACTAGTAACGACGTCTGGCACCGCCTCGGCTTCCTATGCCGTGAGATGAAAAGCATGATCTCGAGCCCTAAGGGGCTTTGCCCTACCCAAGCACCCATCGGTGATCCTCAAAATAAATGGCGCTAGAGCCTGCACTAGCCTCACCGTGAACAAAGGACAACTGGCCTTAATATGGCCAATGTGCTCACGGTGATAACAGATCCTGGTGGTCGGTGCGGGAACCTGCTGGCGACAATCCTTGGCGTAATGCCCAGCCTTGCCACATTTTTTGGAGCCCAAATTAAGATCGACAAGAACCCTCATGAACCTTGCCTCACTTGCCACAAGTGCGGCCCCTCTGACCCCAAATCTCACATCAGCGGCCATGAGCCGCTTTGCCGCAGGTTGCATCTACACCGTAGCCTGCCTCCGCTCCCTCACTTGGAGCTCCAACTCAATCTCCGGCCTCCTAGCAGCCTCCTGTAGCTCCACAAGTGTACCATAACATTGAGTAGACACAAACTGGCGGATGTCCGTATTGAGCATGATCAAGCACCGAATCATCTGAGCTTGCTCGGAAGCAGCAAACTCAGGACAAAACAGTGCCCTCTTAGTACACATCTTGGTAATCTCCGTCACCGACTCAGTCCCCTACCTCAATTCTAGAAACTCCTGGGATAATCTCTCCCTCTCAACCAATGGAACATATCTCGTGTGGAACATCTCAGAGAACTACTTCCATGAAACATCATCCCTCTGATGTGGAGTGTAAGAGCTAGTAACCAGCCTCCACCAATTCTTTCCCCTAATCGGAGAAGGATCAGGGCGCACTTGACCTTCTGGTCAGCTAGGAAAGAGCAAGTAAAGAAACATCCCTCAACATCGAACAACCACCTCATAGCAATGATCAGATCCCGAACCCCATCAAATATTGTGGGCTTCATATTGTCCAAGTCTCAGTATTGGAAGGCTTTCTCTCCACGAACCCCAACGGTCGTAACGGCCGTGGTAGTTGTAGCAATAGCAGCCTCAAAAAGTGCAGCATAACAGTCATCAAAGTACCCGATATTTTCTGGTTTATTTTTAGTATGGTGTTCACGAGGGGATCCGGATCAGGAGCTGGAGCGAGTGGCCAAAATAGGCAATGGTTGACTGAGGATGAGATTATTCTAAATAATGAAACCCTAGGGGTTGTGACTTCCCTGTTACGCATACGGGTCATGTGCTTCCAATAGTACGGGCCTATACTGTTGGATTAATGTCTAAGTCCATAACTACAATTGGTAAGACTTGACCCGACCCGGCATGGTCCATTTGGGTTGCATGGCATCATGCATTTGGATAGACTATAATGAGAGAAATAACACTTAAGGTTGGTTAATATATTATAAGTTCTAATATACTAATAAGATTATTTAATTAGTATTGATCAAGAATTAATCTAGGATTAATTAAGTGATCAAAAGAAGACTAATTAAATATATGGGTTGATTGTGTAAATCATCCATACTTATATAGTGGGCTAATTCTCCATGGATTGTCAAGTTGGGCTAAAACCCATAAGATGCTCCATGGATGCTCCATGGTGTTTTTGTACCCATGGATCATGGAAATGAAAGGCCATGACAATTAGGGTTTACATGGTGTAACCCTAACTATATAATGATCTTATTCTTGGAGAAAATCGGCCACTATGAGTGATAGAAAGGGCTAGCCGATTTTATGAAGTGTTCCAATTTCTATCAAGTCATTCCATGTGTATTTGGTGTTGTGTGAACCATATGAGGTGTCACACTTGGGGCACTAGGCACTCAAGCTCCATGAAGACTTTCTACATCAAAGAGGTATGTAATTCTAACTTGATATATTCATATGAATCATGTTATTATGCTAGTTAGGATGAATACCTTGGAAAGTTCATATTTGCATGTATAATAGAGAAAACATAGATCCAAGGTATTTAGGGTTGCATGTACACTTAAGAGTGTTAGAATGCTCAAAACCCAGCATATACTACCTTCCAAACCTACCCGGATTTGTCTCAGAAGATCATCACAACAACCCTAATATCACATACTAGAATACACATACATCCTATTCTCACTCCGTAGAGAAACGCTAAACATTCCTCAACTGGCTGGTTTCCTACACATAACCCATCCATGGAACTTCCAACAGTTACAAATAAACGCATCATGAGTACTACATACTCCCTAGGCTATCCTAGGATCCACACCTCACCCTACCATCAACTACCAAACGACCCCCATTGGTGCCAGTTAACTACCGCATGAATACAATCACATGCAACATAACTTAAATAATCTTATATTAAAAGATTTAACCCTACAACGGTTGGACTCAGACAAGAGTTGTGCAATATGACCAAATCCTTCACTCTAGAAATATTTAACCCATGCAGCATGTGACTTGATGTATTCAATTAATAGTTAATTCACATCCAAAAGAGTCCTACAATCAATAACCAAGAAAATTTATGGGAAATAAGGCATCATATAGCAGACAATTTTATCATGCAATTCCTGAAGATCCTTATCCTACAACTAGCATGTTGTTTTAACATAAACATAATATCAAATAACGGTGTCGGTAACTTGGGGTGTACTTTCTTGCTTCGGTTGATTGTACACATTGCATCCTTCCTTGGTTATTTTGAAAACAATTTTGAAAACCAGTTTAAAACTTTTGCAGTTCCCTAGTTTGAGTCTGGATTCACACGAATGTTCATCTAATTCTCTCAAACCAAGGCTCTCATACTAACTTGTAACACTCCAAAAATCAAAGAAATTTAAAATTTTCAAAATTAACCATTAACCATTATTGTTTACAAAAAAGAGTCATTGTTTTAAAAGCATTATTTGAAAATCAGAGTTTTTCCCAGGACCCAGTGACATAAAGCAGGAAGCAGTGCATGATCACGCCTTCAATTTTCCATGATCCTTTGAATTATCTGAAACCATAAACTAAAACGGTAAGCCAAAGCTTAATGAGTTCCCCCAAAGTACCGACACACCATATAACAAACAAGCATATAAATATGAGTAGCCAACCTGATTCGACTGCCTCGTAGGGCCTACAGCCTATTTAGACCGCTCTACGAGCCTTCGGCATGACTGCACCTCCTCCCAGGGCCTACAGCCTATCCGGATCGCTCTATGGACCGCCTCATAGGAGCTACAACCTATCCATTCGTCCTCGGGTGTCCTGGCCTACAACACAAAGTAGGACCGCCTCAACCCAACACAATATTTTGACATATCTAACAAATAAACATAAACACAAAACCAACAAATATAGATAATCATGCAATTCTACCAATCAATCATATATAGATGATCATACACGGGGCGTACTTCGGATGTATGTAGGGCGTACTCGTAATCTGTGGTATCGGGGCTTAACTGCGTACGCGCAACGTACCGTTTGGTACGCCCAACGCATACATTGTTTTTTCCTTCTTAACCACTTAGAAGCTTAATACTTCAATTTTTATGTCCAAATGTAGATCCAAGGTCAAAATACCACTGACAGTCATAAACTTTCCATCTTTATGACTTTGCATGCCCATTAAGTGCTTAATACAAACAATCCCAACTTCTTAACATCTTAAGACCTTCTAGAGCATGCATGGGGAAGACCTAAGCATCAAGATCTCCTTTTTATGACTCAAGACCCCTCATTTGGTCTGAACGGATGACTTATTTGATCAAGAGCATGCCATGCTAAAAAATCACAAAGGTTGGGACCAAAAATGCCCTAAATGAGGGAATATCTAGATCTACAAGATAGGATGATCAAACTAGGAGCTTTTTACCTCCTGAAGGTTGCTAGCAAGGTGATAATCCCTGATCCAAAGTCCTTCTAATCTCCAATGTCTTTCTACCACCTTCTTCTTTTTCAAGAACACCACCAAAACACACAAATGAGCTCAAGATGCACTTTTCTGACTTAGGTCTAGCTAGAGGGATGATTTTTAGGTGGAGGTTGATGAGAGTGAAGGTCTTGGGGCCATAAAGTTGTTTAAATAGGGTTCGAACCCTAAATTTTAGGGTTTGAAACCCTCGCACGTACGCCATACACACACGATGTACGCCCAACGTACTAAGCTCGCATGTACGCCTGGCATATGAGCCCAGCGTACTAATCCTCGGCCAAAATTACCAAAATGCCACTATGAGCCATTTTGCAATCCTTCTCATGTATAGATAGGCGCATAGTTCAGTGATTTACAAGAGTGGTAGAGGTCTCGATCAGGTTGTTTTAACAAGCTAGTTAGGCCAGATAGGCTAAACTAGTAGTTCGTAGTTCCCCAGGCCAGCGGGGTAGGTGATTAGCTTGTTAGGAACCGAAGGCTGTTTGCGTACTTGCTTGTTCAAGCCTGAAAAAGAAGCCAATAAGGCGCAGTTACAGCGGGAAAGGGTTGAAGTTGCGAAATCAGGCATAGGTTGTACAAATAGCACTGATCGTAGACCATCCAGATGCTTATGGGGCAGAACAGACTGATTGATTAGTTCCTCTGATCGTAGATCCACTTTAGCTAATGCAACTCGGGAAGAAGCTGCTAAGATCCCGTCGCTTACAAATGCTCCAGCGTGAAATAAAGACTTTTATAGGTACAGAGATAAATTCGTACAATAGTGTGAGGACGGAAAAGAAAACGACCTTCTTTGACGCATGTTCTCCCAATAGTGCGAGTACTGACTTGTTCGTAGAAAAGAAGAGTCCTGACTAGTATACCGTCTGCTATGCTTACTAAATATCAAGATTGAATTGGTAGTTGTACAATTGAACACGGTATGGGAACTATACAAATTGAACACGGTATGGGTAGGAGTCAAGTGGAACATAGAATTGTTTGTAGTAAAATTGAACA